>NC_138171.1:24305286-25505286 GCF_964165515.1 Mesoplodon bidens
CATATTGATGGCTGCTGACTCATAAGGGTGGTGGTTGCTGAAGCTTGGGTGGCTGCGGCGATGTCTTAAAATAAGACAACAGTGAAGTCTGCCACATTCATTGACTCCTGCTTTCATGAACGATTTCTCTGTAGCAGGCAATGCTGTTTGATAGCATTTTACCCATAGTAGAACTTCTTCAAAATTAGAGTCAGTCTTCTCAAACCCTGCTGCTGTTTTATCAACTAAGTTTATATTATATTCTAAATCCTTTGTCATTTCAACAATCTTTTTTTATTGAAGTATAGTTGATTTACAATGTTGTGTTAGTTTCTGCTTTCCAGCAAAGTGATTCAGTTATATATATGTATACATTCTTTTTTATAGTGTTTTCCATTATGATTTATCACAGGATATTGAATATAGTTCCCTGTGCTATACAGTAAGACCTTGTTGTTTATCCATTCCATATATAATAGTTTGCAACTGCTAATCCCCAACTCCGGAACCATCCCTCTCCCACCACCCCTCCCCCTTGACTGTTGATTGCATCAACAGTCTTCCCAGCATCTTTGCCAGGAGTAGATTCTATCTCAAGAAGCCCTTTCTTTGTTCATCCATACTCTTCATCTGTTAAAGTTTTATCATAAGATTGCATCAATTCAGTCCCATCTTCAAGCTCCACTTCTAATTCTGTTTCTCTTCCTGTTTCTACCACATCTGCAGTTACTTCCTCCACTGAAGTCTTGAACCCCTCAAAGTCATCCATGAGGGTTGGAATGAACTTCGTCCAAATTCCTGTTAATGTTGATGCTTTGACCTCTTCCCATGAATCATGAATGTCCTTTATGGTATCTAGAATGGTGAATCCTTTCCAGAAGGTTCTTATAGGGTTTTTACCCCCATCCTCCTTTCTTGTGACTTTGGGGGAGTTCTCATTTTACTAAATCATAAAATATACATTCTTAAAAACATGAATTTTATTATAACTAAATTATACCTCAAACCTAGTTTAAGCACATGCATACACCTACATTGACAAAAGCTAATGTTTTTAAGCTCCTGTGTGTGGCAAACATTGAGCTAACTGCTTTACCTAGGAGTGATTTTGTTTAATCCTCCAAGCAACCCTGTGAAATAGAGATTAGCATCCCCATTGCACAGCTTGGGAAACTGAGGGTCATACAGTTTCAGTAATGGATACCTGTGTGTGCTGAGGTACTAAGTAACTTTCATCTTTTAGTTTCCCATTTAAGGAATCTATTCTGGCAGGTTAGTTTTATCCTCTTGATATCGATTACCTTCATGGACCTGTTTGTAAGCTGACAAGTAAAACCACCATTACCCATCATCCTTGGGGAATGAGGTATTCTAGTCAGTTGGGTTTTTAATTAACTGAGGGTTAACCCCAAGCCTAGTTTTCATTGATTTGGGGGATTGAAAAAAGGAAGGCTTTATAAAATGTCAAGGTTCACTTTGATACCTGTGTGGCTAACCCATGAGATTATCTACATGTAATGTCAGCTTATAGCTTTTGGGATAAAGCTTTATTAAATGTTGTATTTTAGCACATGTTGTTGTACAGGGTCTAGTCCTCCCTGACTCTCTGACCATAATTCCTATCTCCTTGTCCCCCCGCCTCACACACATTTTTCTCCAGTCAAATGCCCTAGGAAGGCCAAGGTGAACATAATTAAATTACAAGTGAATGAGAAAGATCTTAGTCCTTAGTGTTGTCTATCTTTAATTGAACTCCAGTAGTGAATACCTTTATTTTTTTATTCCTTTAATTAATTTTTATTGGAGTATAGTTGATTTACAGTGTTGTGTTAGTTTCTGCTGTACAGCAAAGTGAATCAGTTATACATATATCCACTTTTTTTTTAGATTCTTTTCCCATAAAGGTCATTACAGAGTATTGAGTAGAGCTCCCTGTGCTATATACAGTGGGTTCTTATTAGTTCTCTATTTTATATATACTAGTGTGTATATGTCAATCCCAAGCTCCCAATTTATCCCTCCCCCCCATCCCTTTGGTAACCATAAGTTTATTTTCTACATCTGTGACTCTATTTCTGTTTCGTAAATAAGTTCACTTGTACCATTTTTTTAGATTCCACATGTAAGCGATATCATACGATATTTGTCTTTCTCTGTCTGACTTACTTCACTCGGTATGACAATCTCTAGGTCCATCCATGTCACTGCAAATGGCATTATTTCATTCTTTTGTGTGGCTGAGTAATACTCCATTGTATATATGTACCACATCTCCTTTATCCATCCATCCATTGATGGACATTTAAGTTGCTTCCATGTCCTGGCTGTTGTAAATAGTGCTGCAATGAACATTGGGGTGCATGTGTCTTTTCAAATTATGGTTTTCTCTGGATATATGCCCAGGAGTGGGATTGCTCTATTTTTAGTTTTTTAAGGAAATAGAGGTATGTGTAATAGTCAGCTTTGGCTGTCATAGCAGGATAGCACAGACTGGGTGGCTTAAACAGCAGAAATTAGTTTCTCACAGTTTTGGAGGCTAGAGGTCCAACATTAAAGAGCCATCAGCAGTGGTTTTTTGTGAGGCCTGTCTTCCTGGCTTGCAGATGGCCACCTTCTCACTGTGTCCTCATGTGGCCTTTTCGCTGTACATGCACAAAGAGAGCTCTGGTGTCTCTTCCTCTTATGTAAGGACACCAATTCCTATCAGATTAGGGCCCCAGTCTTACGAACTCATTTAATTACCGCCCTAAAGGCTCTGTCTCTAGATACAGTCATATTGTGGATTAAGGCTTCAACATATGAATTTCAGGGGGGACACAATTCAATCCATTTTAGTGTGGAAAGCTGAAGTGTGTAGGGTGTTGCCGAAAAGTTTTTGTTTTGTTTTTAATAAACTGCAGCCGTGAAATAGTTTTCTTGGCCAGCAAAATGATGTCTTATGCTATCTTCCTGGAGCTTAGATAATAAAAATGTTAGAGAACTTCTTAGGCTTCTCAGAAAGTACCAGTTATCTCTTCTGTTGATTCAGATAAGAACAAATGGATCCATCTGCAGGGAAAAAATCACTCAAAATGTTAGTCAGATGTAGATGAAGCCACAGGCCTGTGTGTATCAGTTTATAGGTGACACCAATCTGATTTACACAGCATATGAGCTAATTTAGAATCATCTCAGGGAGATGGAAAGCAGAGCCTAAACTGCAACAGGAAAATTTACAGGAGTGTTTGGGAAATACTAATGTTTTAACAAATAAGAGGAGAGAAGAGGTCTGCTTTTGCAGAGATTATCGGAAGTTGTGGGTGTTTTAGCTGTCAACCTGTTTAACGTTAACCAGCAGTGAATGTGGTAGCTACTGATAAAGCTGTGAGAAGTACAAAGACCGTATGATGCTGGGGTGCCAGTCCCCTGAGATTGTGTATAAGTTGGTGAATATAATGGGCCAGTGAGTTTTTCCTGGGGAGAGAATCCAAAACTTTCATCAGCTTTTCAAGAGACCAACAAAAGCTCAGGAATCTCTGGGGTGGAAGTCAGTCTCAGAACCCTGAATACTGGGTAGGTTACATCTGAGGGTCTGTGTTCAGTGTGCAGGGTGTGAAGACTAGGTCTTAGGAACTGCCCTGTGAGGAACAGTTAGAGAAACTGGAGCTATTTACCTGGAGAAACGAGGTGTGACTGAAAATCCATCTTTTTGGAATTTTTCAATATTAGAAATTTTTAGAAATCCAAACTCTTCATTTATTTAATTTATTTTTTTGGGAAAAAATTTTAGTTTTTGTTTGTTTGTTTTAAATTCACAAACTACAGGGGAACAGCAGGTGTACAGTAGAAAGTTTGTTCCCATCCCAGTGGTGACCTATTACCAGTTTCTCATTTGTCCCTCCAGGGATACTCTGTACGTGACCAGTTACGGGGGTGGAGGGGGGAAGAAGAGAAGACAGGCTCCCTTCTGTTTGTACTGATGGTGATGTAAAATGAGCACCATTCTGCCCCTGGCTTTTTTCACTTAACTTTGTCTTGCAAAGCATCCATTCCAGTACATACAGAATTATCTGATTCCTTTTTACAACTGGATAGTATTCTAGTATATGGGCGTAGCATAATTTATTTAACCAGTCCCCTGTTGATGGAAATTTGGTTTACCTCAAGTCTTTTTTCCTACAAATAACAGCCTTATGTATGGAGTTTAATGTGCTGGATATTTGCCTTTTAAACTTTGATAGATATTAACAGATTTACCTTCTGTAGAAATTACTAGTTCATCTTTCCACCCTGTATACCCTTCCCAGTACAGGGCCTTTTTTAACTTCTTGATATTTGTCAAACTTGATAAGGAAAAAAATGGTATCTCAAAAAAAAAAATCTATCTCAGTATATATATTTTTTAAATTGAGGTGAAAGTCACATAAAAAATTAACCATTTAATTCAGTGGTTTATAGTACATGTACAATTTGTGCAGCCACCATCTAGTTCCAAAACATTTTCATCACCCCAAAAGGAAACCCTGTACACATTCAGCAGTTATTCTCCATTACCCCCAACCCCTGGCAGCCATCTGCTTTCTGTTAGTGGATTTATCTATTCTGGGTATTTCATATAAATGAAATTTTTAAAATGTGATCTTTTGTATCGCATATCATACCTTTCACTTATTGTGATGTTTTTGAGGTTCATCAGTGCTTTTGCATGTCAGTATTTCATTCTTTTTTATGGCTGAATAATATTCTTTGTGTGTACATACCAATTTGTGAAACATTGATGGACATTTGGGTTATTTCTACCTTTTCACTGTTGTGAATAGTGCTGCTCTGAACACATGCATACACAGGTATTTGTTTGAGCACCTGTTTTCACTTCTTTTGGGTGTGAACTTAGGATGAAATTGCTAGGTCATATGGTAATTCTATATTTAACTTTTTGAGGAAAAGTTAATTTCAATGTAGTTGGTTTTCTTTTTTTAAGATTTTTTTTTTTGCGGTACGCGGGCCTCTCACTGTTGTGGCCTCTCCCGTTTCGGAGCACAGGCTCCGGATGCGCAGGCCCAGCGGCCATGGCTCACGGGCCCAGCCGCTCCGCGGCATGTGGGATCTTCCCGGACCGGGGCACGAACCCACATCCCCTGCATCGGCAGGCGGACTCTCAACCACTGCGCCACCAGGGAAGCCCTTTAAGATTGTTTTGACTTGGGCCATTTTAAAAGTCTTTATTGAACTTGTCACAATATTGCCTCTGTATTATGTTTTGGTTTTTTGGCCATGAGGCATGTGGGATCCCAACTCCCTGACCAGGGATTGAACCCACAGCCCCTGCATTGGAAGGCAAAGTCCCAACCACTGGACCACCAGGGAAGTCCCTCAGTGTAGGTTTTTTTTTTTTTTTTTTTGCGGTACACGGGCCTCTCACTGTTGTGGCCTCTCCCGTTGCGGAGCACAGGCTCCGGACGCGCAGGCTCAGCGGCCATGGCTCACGGGCCTAGCCGCTCCGTGGCATGTGGGATCTTCCCAGACCGGGGCACGAACCAGTGTCCCCTGCATCGGCAGGCGGACTCTCAACTACTGCGCCACCAGGGAAGCCCCTGATGGCCTGTCTTTATCTCTACCCTCATTTACTCCTACCGTCCTCACTTTGGATTATTTTGAAGCATATCCCAGACATTGTAAGATTTCACTTGCATATATTTCAGTGTTTCTATAAGATAATTACTCTTTAAACCATATTGTACACTCCCAAATTAATATCTTGATATTTTGAAATATCTAGTTATTTATTAATTTTTGATTAGATGATACATGATTCAGAAAATTTACAAATTCAAAAAGTTGTTCACTGAAGAGTACCCCTCCCACTGTATTCCCAGTGGTGTTATTCTCTTTGCCTTTGGCAAACCACTGTTTTCTATCCTTAAGAAGATTTAATGCATATACAAGCAAATACGTACAGGCGTTAGCTTTATTTTAAAGAAGGTTAAATTTTGGAGCCAAGATTTGAACCTGTATTCCCTGCCTTCAAAGTTTATTATGTTCTTTATGCTGACCAGAATTTCTGTCCTACTCATCGTTGTCAGTAAAATGGGACTGGTGCAAATAGGAGCTGGGTAATTAATTATTCAGTTTCTTTCTTTACCTTAAAAAAAAAAAAAGAAAAGGCTTATCTTTTTTCTTACTGCTAATATGTGTGTGTTATAGGAAAATCAAACCATAGTTAAGTAGTTTTAAAAGAAGCATTTATATCCTCTCCTACTCAGGAACAGCCACAGTAAATACCTTCCACAGTATATATCCTTCCATTCTTTATCTGTGTATATGTATATTATGTGCATATTTTAAAGAAGAAAACTTTAAAAATTTTAAAGAAAATGGGCTTAAGCCAATACTGTTTAATAATTTACTTCCTTGGGGCTTCCCTGGTGGCACAGTGGTTAAGAATCCGCCTGCCAGTGCAGGAGGCACAGGTTCGATCCCTAGTCTGGGAAGATCCCACGTGCCGCGGAGCAGCTAAGCCCGTGCGCCACAACTACTGAGCCTGCACTCTAGAGCCCGCGAGCCACAACTGCTGAGCCCGCGTGCCACAGCTGCTGAATGAAACCCGCGCACCTAGAGCCCATGCTCCACAGCTACAACAAGAGAAGCCACCGCAATGAGAAGCCCGCGCACTGCAAGGAAAAGTAGCCCCTGCTCACCACAACTAGAGAGAGCCCACGCACAGCAACGAAGACCCAATGCAGCCAAAAAATAAATAAATAAATAAATAAATAAATTTTTATAAAAATCACCAAAATAATAATAATAATTTACTTCCTTAACAAGTAAACTCAAACATCTTTCTGGAGTTGCTGTATAAAGATGTGTGTGTCATTGGTCTTAGTGTCTGTGTGTTGTATTCCACTGCATGGACGTATCATTTAATCAGTATGCTATTAATGAACACATAGTTATCTCTACCTTTTTGCTGTTATAGAAACCACACCAATGAACCTCTCTATACAGATATCTATGTATATATAATTAGTTATTTCTTTATGGTAAATCCCCAGAAATGGACCTCCTAGCTCAGAGACACACAGATTTACGGCGTAAAGGTTATTCCAGTTTATATTCCCACCAGTAGATATGAATCTGTTTCCCTGCACATGCTAAAATTGAATTTGTTTTTATAACTTTATTACTATTTTGCCTTGGGTTGGCATTTCATTTTAAAGGGAAGCTCTGACTAACTGCCGTCAGATTAAGGTGAGAAGCCGGTTGTTTGTTGAGTGCTTTAGAGCTGGTCTCTGTTTTGACATTTCCTCTTTTGTTCTTTCCTCGACAGCGGCCCTTCTCAGCATCCCTGGCTTTGTCGAGCGGCTTTGCAAGCTGGCAACTCGAAAGGTGTCAGAGTCAACGGGCACAGCCAGCTTCCTTCAGGAGTTGGAGGAGTGGTACACCTGGCTAGACAATGCTTTGGTGCTAGATGCCCTGATGCGAGTGGCTAATGAGGAATCTGAGCACAATCAAGGTACTCGGGATGGGTCTCCTGAGAGGTGGGGAGCGTTCCTGTGGGTTCCTAGAGCCATTCTTGACCTCTTTTCCAAGCAGAATAAGTTGAAATTTGCTCAAAGTAGAATTTCCCTCAGGGCAGTCCTGGATCATGATTGTTAAGACTTTTGATAGCCAGTGACAGAACCTCTTTGAGCTCCCTTAAAGCAGACCTGATTTCAGGGACAGGGGCTTTGTTGCAGAACCCAAGGAATCAACTGGAAACATTACCGGAGCATTTCTAGGAACCCAGAGGGTTCTTTCTCTGTTTCCACTTCTTTCTACACGTTTCTTCAGTCTTATCTTTCCTCCATTCTGACAGGTAGGCTGCCTAGTGAATGTGTGCACTCCTAGTCTCAGCTCCAGCTCCTTGGTGAACTACTCTGGCCTGTTTTGGGTGAGGTGCTCAACCCAAAGCATTTGACTCTGGGATCAAATTGTACAAACCCAGGAATTCCCACTGGAATCATGCAGATAAAAGTGAAGGGAGGGGGCCTCCCTGGTGGCGCAGTGGTTGAGAGTCCGCCTGCCGATGCAGGGGATACGGGTTCGTGCCCCGGTCTGGGAGGATCCCATATGCCGCGGAGCGGCTGGGCCCGTGAGCCATGGCCGCTGGGCCTGCGCATCCGGAGCCTGTGCTCCGCAACGGGAGAGGCCACAACAGTGAGAGGCCCGCATACAGCAAAAAGAAAAAAAAAAAAAGAAAAAAAAGTGAAGGGAGGAGTTTCGTTCCTGGGATGGCAGTGTGTGGAGCTCCGTGGATCTGCTTAGTCAGTGAAACTAAACAAAGCCTGTATACAACAGCAGCAACAACAAACATCCACATAAAGTCTGTGGAAGTTGTTCTCAGACTGTACAACAAGTGGGGAAACATTTCTTCTAGAAAATCTACTAAAATTTAGTGAGAACACTGAGAGCCTATGACACTAGAATTTCTGCTTGATGCAGGTTCCACTCTGGACAGGTGTGGCCTAAAAGACAGGGCTCCCTCAGCTTCCAAACAAGGAATACAGAATCTCACTGGAAGGGGCAGGCTACCAGCTTTTCTCATCCCTTCCAGCTCCGAGTGGAAGACGCTAAATTCTTGATGAATATAGCCAAGAGGGCAGGGGCTCCTTTCTTTCTCCCTCCCCTCCCCTCCCCTCCCTCCCTCCATCCCTTTTCTCAACTTTCTTGAGATATAATCAACATATAATATTGCGTAAGTTTGAATTGTACAGTGTGTTGATTTTATACATTTATATATTGTAGAATGATTACCACTGTAGCAATAGCTAACACCTCTATCCCATCACATAATTACCATTTCTTTTTTTCTGGTGAGAATATTTAAGATCTGTTCTCTTAGCAACATTCAATTATATGATATAGTATTATTGGCTATAATCACCATCCTATACACTGGATACCCAGAATTTGTTAACCTTATACCTGGAAGTTTGTGTTCTTTGACCAATAACTCCCCATTCCCCCCCACCCCACCCCACCACTAGTAACCACCACTCTGTTTCTCTGAGCTTTTTTAGATTCTACATTAAATGATACCATACAGTTTTTGTCTTTCTCTGACTTATTTGATTTAACATAATGCCAGGGGCTCCTTCCCTCCATCCACCTCCATACTGTACTCATAGTACAGAAGCTCTACCCAGGCCCAGTAGGCCAAGAATTCTATGGCCCTTATTGCCCTTGCCCCAGCTCTCTTATAGGACAGAGGTTCCACCATGTAGGCAGAGGCAAGCTGAGGAAGCTATAGAGGCTGCCTATCCTGCTCAGAGTAATAGCACTGAGATTTTGCCAGAGGGAGAGGTAATAGGTAAGAACAGAATGTTGGGAAGTTTGAGCTCAAGGTCATTCTCAGAAACAGTGTAGATTTTGGTGGAAAGAAAATAAAAGGAGCTCTTTTTAATTGAGAACAAAAAGCCAAACCATATGCCAGCTAGTTCACCAGAGAGAACCAAGGAAAGAGGTGGCTAAGAAGAACTTAAAGCTGGGGTCAAAACAAACCTCAGTCTCAAAAACTACCCCTGCCTGAATTTAATTCAATCAGACTTTGGAGCAATTTATGCCTCAAGGCATTGTCAAAAACAGTAGAGCATTCAGCCAGCAGTTAGTGGAGCCTGACAACTGAGTTTCGTACTAGATGAGGCAGAAAGTTTAACAGAGATACCAAGGAAAGAGCCAGACAAAGAGAGCCCTGCTAAAACACTGTCATCCAGGGACACATGCCCAAGGCTGCACTCTCTGCCAAGTGGCCTCATCAGTCCTCAGAGAAATAGACTTTACTGAAATAGGCTAGCCAGGGCATTAAAACAAATAAACAAGAAAACAACCACAAGCCCTGAAAGAAGAAAGAGGGAAGAGTATCAAGAGTTGCTACAGTATTTACTTAAAATGTCCAGTTTTTAATAAAAATCAAGACATGCAAAGAAACGGGAAAGTGTGACCCAGACGTAGGAGAAAGCAGGCAACAGAAATTGCCTGTGAGAGAGCCCACATACCAGAATTAACAAAGACCTCACAGCAGCCATTATAAATACGGTCAAAGAACTAAAGGAAACTATCCTCAAAGAAGCAGTGATGACAATGTGTCATCAAATAGAGAATATTAATAGTGAGATAAGAGATATAAAAAGCCAAATGGAAGTTCCAGAGATGAAAAACACAATAACTGGAATGAAAAGTTCACTGAGAGAGAGAAAGGAACAGAAAAAAACAGAAATAATAGCTGAAAACTTCCCAAATATGGTTAATGTACACATCTGAGAAGTTCAAAGAACTGCAAGTAGAATAAACTCAAAAGATTTACACCCATTCACATCATAATGAAAATGCTGACAGAGAAAATCTGGAAAGTAGCAAGGGAAAAATGACTCAACATGTTCAAGAGTATCCCAGTAAGATTATCGGCTTACTTCTCATCAGAAATGACAGAGGCCAGAAGGGAGTGGGATGACGTATTCAAAGTGCTGGGAAAAAACTCAGCCAAGAATTACATCCAATAAAACCTTTCAAAAATGAAGGTGAGGGCTTCCCTGGTGGTGCAGTGGTTGAGAGTCCGCCTGCCGATGCAGGGGACACGGGTTCGTTCCCCTATCCCGGAAGATCCCACATGCCGCAGAGCGGCTGGGCCCGCGAGCCATGGCCGCGGAGCCTGTGTGTCCGGAGCCTGTGCTCCGCAACGGGAGAGGCCACAGCAGTGAGAGGCCCGCGTACAGCAAAAAAAAAAAAAAAAAAAAAAATGAAGGTGAAACAAACAGCTTCCTAGATAAATAATAACTTAGGGAATTCACTACTAGCAGACCTGCCTTAGGAGAAGTACAGGCTGAAAGCAATTTATCTCAGCCAGTAATTCAAATTCACACAGCAAAAAAACGGAGCATCAGTGAAGGTAATTGTATAATAATAAAAGACAATATATGTGCATCTTTCTTCTCCTTAATTAATTTCAAAAGCAGTTGTATAAAACTATGTGTTTATAGTTACATTGTTGAACCTATAACATATAGAAATGTAATATATTTGACAATAACAGGTCAAAGAAAGTGGGTGGACCCAAAGTTGTATTGGAGTAAGGAAATTGGACAAGGTGGTAACTCGAATTGACAGGAATCAGTGAAGAAAATCAAAATGGTAAATAAGAGGGTTACTATAGCAGACTCTGTAAATATTTACTTGTCTCCTTCCTTTTCTCAGCTGCTTTAATGGACATAAAATTTTTTAAAGTAATAATTATAACAGTGTATTGTGTAACAATGTATACAGTGTATTGTACAGTATATTGTTTGGCTTTTAGCACATGTAGATGTAGTATGCATAATAATAGCACAAAAAGGGGGAAGAGGGAGCTCTGGGAGTCCTGGAATTAAGTTAATTTATATCTGAAAAAGAGTCTGTCAAGTTAAGATGTATATGGCAGGCAAGCCTTCTAGCAACTGCTAAGAAAGTAACTTTAGAAATATAGTGAGAAAGTCATTAAAGGAATTACAGTGTTACACTAGAAAATATTTACTTAATGCAAAAGAAAGTGTTAAAGGAAAACTAGAGGAATTCAAAAAAGTGAGCTATATAGAAGACAAAAAGTAAAAGGCAGAAGTAAATCCAACTTTGTCAGTAATAACATTAAATGTGAATGGATTAAATAATTCATTCAAAACACAGATTGTCATGTTGGATTTTTAAAGAAGATCCAATTATATACAGCCTACAGGATACATACTTTCTATTCAAAGGTAGAAATAGGTTGAAAGTAAATGACAGTATCATGCAAAGGACAACCATAAGAAAACTGTAGTGGCTGTACTAAGAGTGACTTTAAAACAAAAATGTTATCAGAGATTTTAAAAATAGATTTTATAATGATATAAAAAGGTGACTCTGTCAAGATATAACAGCATGTGTATCTAACAACAGAGCCAAAAATAAGTAAATGAAGCAAAACTAACAGATTCAAAGAGAGAAATAGGCAGTTCAACATAATAGCTGGAGACTTTAATAACCCATTTTCAATAGTGGACAACTATATAGAAGATCAGCAAGGAAATACAAGACTTGAGCCACACTGTAAGCCAACTAGACTAAACTGATATATATATAGGACACTCCACCCAACAACTGTAGAGAACATATTCTTCTCAAGTACACATGGAATGTTCTCCAGGATGGACCATACGCTAGGCCTTAAAAAAAAAAAAAAAAACTCAGGAAAGTTAAAAGGATTAAAATTGTACAGAGTATGTACTCCAATCGCAAGGGAGAGGTATTAGAAATTAATAGCAGAAAGAAATTTGGGAAATTCACAAATGTATGGAAATTAAGCAATACACTTGTAAATAACTGATGGTTCAAAGATAAAATCACAAAGGAAACTAGAAGATATTTTGAGATGAATGAAAATGAAAGCACAACATACCAAACTTATGGAATGCAGCTAAAGGATGCTTATAAATTTATAGTTGTAAATGCCTACGTTTAAAAAGAGCTCAAAAAATAACCTAACTTTCCACCTTAAATCATTGAAAAAAGAAGAGCAAACTATATTCCCAAAGCAAACCGAAGAAATAATAAGATTGGATAGGAAATTAATGAAATAGAGAATAGAAAAACAATAGAGAAAATCCACAAAACTAAAAGTTGGTGCTTTGAAAAGGTCAACAAAATTGACAAACCCTTAGCTACACTGACCGAGCAAAAAAGGGACAAGTTCAAATTACTAAAATCAGGAATGAAAGAGGGTATATTATAACCAACCTTACAAAGATTTTTTAAAAGGACTAAGAGAATACTATAAACAACTGTATGCCAATAAATTAGATAACCTAGATGAAATGGAAGAATTATAAGAAAGATACAAACTCCTGCAACTGACTCAAGAAGAAATAGAAAATCTGAACAGACCTATAACAAGAGATTGCATTAGTGATGAAAAACTACCCCAAAGACAAGCCCTGGCCCAAAAGGCTTCACTGGTTAGTTCTACCAACCACTTAAAGAAGTAACACCAGTACATCACAGACTCTTCCATAAAATAGAAGAGGAAAGAACTTTGCTTAACTCATTCTGTGAAGCCATATTACCCTGATATCAAAACGAGACCAAAAGAAAAAAAGACATCACAAGGAAATTACAGACTAATGTGTCTTAGAAGTATAGATATAAGAATAGCCAGCAAGCACATGAAAACATGCTCAGCATCATTAGCCATCAGGGAAATGCAAATCCAACCCACAATCAGATACCACTCCACACTCACTAGGATGATTATCATCAAAAAGACAGGTAACATGGGGCTTCCCTGGTGGCGCAGTGGTTAAGAATCTGCCTGCCAATGTAGGGGAAAACGGTTTGAGCCCTGGCCCAGGAAGATCCCACATGCCGCAGAGCAACTAAGCCTGTGCACCCCAACTGCTGAGCCTGCGCTGTAGAGCCCGCAAGCCACAACTACTGAGCCCACGCACCGCAACTACTGTATCCCGCGCGCCTGGAGCCCGTGCCCCTCAACAAGAGAGGCCACCGCAATAAGTCCGCGCACCGCAATGAAGAGTAGCCCTGCTCGCCTCAACTAGAGAAAACCCGCGTGCAGCAACAAAGACCCAATGCAGTGAAAGATTAATTAATTAATTAATTAATTTAAAAAAGAGAGACAGATAACAGGTGTCGGCAAGGAGGTGGAGAAATCAGAACCCTCATTCCCTGTTGGTGGGCATGCAAAATGGTACAGCCACTGTGGAAAGCAGTCTGTCAGGTACTCAAAAGGTTAAACATAGTTTCCGTATGACCTAGAAATTCCACTTGTAGGTATATACCCAAGAGAAATGAAAACATATGTTTACACAAAAACTTAGACGCGAATGTTCATAAGAGCATATTTACTATAGCCAAAATATGGAAACAACTCAAATGTCCATCAACTGATGAATGGATAACAATGTGGTATATTGTATGTAATAGAATATTATACAGTAGTTTAAAAAAATGAAATACTGTTACATAGTGCAACCTGAATCAACCTTGAAAACATTGTGCTAGAAACAAAAAAACACAAGTTGTATGATTCTATTTATATAATATGTCCTGAATAGGCAGTTCCATAGAGACAGAAAGTAGTCTAGTAGATGCCTGGGGCTGTAGGGGCTTGGCGGGAAATGGGGAGTGACTGCTAATGCGAACAGGATTTCTTTTAGGGGTGATAAAAATGCTCTAATATTGATTGTGGAGATGGCTGCACAATTCTGTGAATATGTTAAAGGCCAGTAAATTGTACGTTTGAAAGGGGTGAATTGTATGGCATGGGAATCATAGCTCAGAGCCGTTTTTTTTTTTTTTTTTTTTTTTAAGTGAGTGTGCCCCAGGGTACAGTACAGATATATGGAGGGTGGTACCCACTTTAGTCAGTATTGTGGAGCTGAAGAGATTTGGAGGGAAGCACAGGCCTCTTAAACTAGTTTTTCCATCCTCATCCTTGGGAATCACTTCGTTACTAAGCTCTGGCCATTGCTTTCAGGACTGTGATTCGTGAAAATAGTTATCCCAGAGAGTTTCTTGTCAGGCCTTTGCAAACCAGGCACCAAAAGTTGGCAGTGACTCGGCAGAGTCCAGGCTGCCTGCATCTCTCTTTCTCCACAGACGTTCATTACTGAGGAGGGCTCATGCGCCATCCGCCGCCCCTGCTTCTTCCACAGACGTCCTCTCCCACAGTCCCCCCCAGACCCCCAAGCTAGGTGATGAGGACGCTGAGGCGCTGGAGGCTACATGGCAGGTGTGCAGCAGAGGTGCGATTCTGCGTGATAGCTGTTCAGATTCTCTTTACAAATCAGTTGACTCTTAAACTGTTCTGGGAGTGGGGCCAAGGAGTCCCAAGACGTAAATTGAGTAATTATGGTTTTCCTCCCAACATGCAAGAAAAGATATGTGAATAGATAGAATTTTCTCAATTCGATTTTTTCCAGTAAATTTTTCTTAGTCTTTGCTGGCTGTCACTTTCGTTGTCATTAAGAGCTTGCAGATTAAAAGGAAGAAAACATATAGCGAGCAAGCATTAGCAAATACTCAGAGTTCGTTTTCTACTTCTGTTTAACACATACTTGTATGTTGGGTACCTGTGCCCTGCATTTTTTAAGCACTTTCAACATATTAAATCATTTAATCTTTGCAATGTTGGTAAGAGATAGGTACTGTTGCCATTATTTCTGTTTTACAGATGAGGATGGATACTGAAGCATAGACACATCAACAGACTTCCCCAAAGCCACCCAGCAGCCTGGCTCCGAGTCCTTAACCCCTGTGCTGCACTGCCTCTCTGTCCTGCTTCGTTCAGCAGCTGGTCATCTTTCAGCTTTTATATTAGTGATGTAACAAGGCTGGAAAAAATAGTTCTAAGTCTGTAGGGTGGAGTAAGTTAGGTTTTTAGGTCATGATATCACCGTACAGAAATCATAACTGCATGCGCCTCACCGGAATATATCTCATGACCACTGCTCTGTACCACATAGACTTTCTGGCCTTTTCAAAAGGCCCCTAGGGCAACAGTTCCAATAGGAATTAAAAAGGACCTTAGTAGTTACTGATTCATCCTTTCACCTTAAAGATGAGGAAAACTAAGGGGAAGTAAATCCTAAGGTCTCCTGACTCTGACCTTTTAAAATAATAGGGACCTAAGAGTGAGGCTTCCCAAGAATCAGGTGCTGGGCTTTCTTGTGTCCTCCTTCACTCCTCACAGGAACTCGAGCTGACCGCTGCAGCACTACTTTTCTTCTCGTTTACAGAACACTTGAAAGCCTGCCGAGGAGGTGACTTGCCCAGGGTCACACAGCCAGCAAGTTGTCGTTCCACAGCCGCCCTCAGTCTTCATCCCTTTGCTCTGCCCCCACTCCCGAGAGTACCCTCCAGTGCGGCCTGCGTGACCCACTGAGACTTCTTTGTTAACTGGGTAGTAGAGGAAATGAGATGGTTTACCTAAAGCCCAAAACCCAATGCCTGACACATATCGTGTCCATGAATATTAGGTAGCTTTTGCTGTTGTCGCTAATAATGAAATTGGGTAAAATGAAAACCTGCTAGTAGATAATATGTTCATCTGTATCACTAGTATCGATTGTGATGCCTCGTCTGCCTTAGGAAACTTTCCATGGCTGTTTGAAAAACAGGAGGGAAAAAAATCTTCAAAAAGCCTCCATTTTAGTCCTTCAGCAGTGCCCCCTTGTGGCATCTAAGCAGAGGGACCAAGTACTCAGAGTCCTTTGTGACCTGAAGAGAATTTGACACAGTTTGCTGCTGGACATCTGTCTGGGCAGTTTCTCGGGGTGGGCGCGGTGGGTCTGGTGGTGGCAGGAGAAGGGATTTGGGGGCAGGGCATGGATCAGGTTACTGGGTTGGCTGTGTCACAGTATTTTTGCTGGGTGTTAAAAGCCGGTGGGATACAATTGCAGAGTCCATGTTCCTAAGTTTCTAAGCTTCCCTGAACCCGGTGGCCTGGAGAGAGTTTTGTGGCTTTCAAAGTCTCTGTCACGGACTCAGGGCCCAGTCTGATGGCTCCGTTACCTCAGGTCTGTTCAGCGCAGGTTTGAGGGGCAGAAACGTGTTTCCTCATGAGCAGTGATTGAACCCTCTCTCCTGGTGGCTGTCTCAGCCTCCATTGTGCTCCCTCCTCCAGGGGCTTCGGAGGAAAATGGCCTGCCTCACGCTTCTCCTAGGACCCAGCTGCCTCAGTCAATGAAGATCATGCATGAGATCATGTACAAACTGGAGGTGCTCTATGTCCTCTGCGTGTTGCTGATGGGGCGCCAGCGAAACCAGGTGGGCCCTTCCGCCACGTCTCAGAGCAGGAGGAGCCGCGGGCAGACTCTTCCCAGGCACCTGTTAGGCCGCCCCTCACAATGCCTCTGTCTCTGGCCAGCAAAGCGAGGGGTTGGCTCCCTTATCCCTGTTTTACACATCAGGAAACCGGTCGGATTCCAGGGCTTATAGTCTTTCCACTGTACCTTGCTGTGGGCATCATTTCTAGACAGAGCATTGGTGCCCCGGGCAGGAGTGGGTGGCTTAGCCATGTTATCTGACCTTGTTAATGTGCAGAGTAAAGGGTGGGTGTCTGCCCTGTAGATGCACTGGAGGAGTTGCCAGTCTGATGGGGGCTTGGGGTGGTGGGTCGGAACTGTGTCAAGTTATGAAAACTAGGCAACTGCGGGGGTGCCCAGCCATGCTGAGGTTCCTTGAACCTTGAAGCAGTTCCAGGAGGGAGGAGCAGGGGGGAGGGGGAGGGCTCTAGAAGTATGCAGCACTCCTCAAGGTACATAAGCGGCCCATCGCGCTCCCTACGCATTCTCCTAGGGGTGAAATGAGGCCTGGGGGGAGGGGTGGGCTGAGGGAAGGGGGAGCTGGGAGCTCAGCAGTCCTTGAGCACCTTTCTCAGTTAAGGGCTGTACTCTCACACAGCTCTCTGCGAGGTGGGTGCAGTTATCACAGGTTTACAAGTGAGGAACAGTTTTAGAGAGGGCAGCAGGGAAAAGACCGGCCGAAGGATGACGTCTGGCCCGGCAGGGTCCTCAAGAAAGCGAGGAAGCCAGGCATGCTGACCCTCAAGGCAGCCTGCCAGGTAGAGGGAGCAGGCCCAGATGGGAAGTGAGTGCGAACCTGCCTGGTGGGTTGGTGGAACAGTAGGGAAGCTGGGGGCATGGACAGGAGCCAGCAGCGAGGAGAGGTGGGCTGAGGGGTCACGCGGGGGCCAGGTCGCATTGGGCTTTCATAGGCCATTTAAGGGCTCTTGTGTTTATACTCTGAGTGCAATGGGAAGCCATCCTCCGGCTGCTGTGCGAAAGAGCTCACAGTAGCTAGGACCAGCATGTTTGTGGCAGGAGTGGTGAGAGGTGCTTGCGTTCTGGATCTATTTTGAAGGTAGAACAGGTAAGATTTGCTGATAGGTTAGATGTGGACATAAGTGGAGAGAGGAGTTAAAGGTAACTTCCTTACCTCTTTGCAAGCAGGTGGGAGGAATGGTTTGCCATTTCTTGACATGGTTAAGACTGGTGGGTAAGGACTGGAGGGGCAGACGTCTGAAGGGAGGAAGGGGAGGAGTTCAGTTTGAACAAGGTAGGTTTAGGTGTCTGTTAGAACTGGCATTTGGCTTCCCTGCACCTGGAGTTAGGGGAGAAGAGAGGCCTGGAGGTATAACTTTGGGCGTCGTCACCCTGTGGTTGGCATTTAAAACCAGGACGCTGGATGAGATCCTGCCCTGATGTCCACAGCACTGGGGCTCCTTCCTTTAATATGGGATATAGTTCTTATAAAAAACATTAGTCATGATATCTTACCTGTGTTGAGTGCTTTTTCTTTTTTGAGGCACTTTCACAGTCATTCATATTTGAATTTGAGGTTATTTTGTAAGTTATACAGCAGGTGGTGACCTCTACCCGACTTGATGCTTGTGAAAACGAAGATACAAAAAAGGGCCCTGCTCTCAGTCATCTCAGGCATCGTGAGAGCCAGGATGTAAACTCTGCTGCCCTGACTCTTCTTTCTGTCCCCTCACCATGACAGTTCCCTGCTCCCTGAGCCTTCCTGTTACCAAGCTTCTATGAATCATTGTGGTCTTTAGTTAAACTGTGATCACAGCTGCCGCTTCCTTGGGAGGGACCATCAGCTGGCCCAGAACCCTGCCTTCCTGAGAACCAGTGTTATGCTGGTGTGTCCTCATTTGCACAGTCAGCATTAACTGAGTCCTACTGTGTGCTAGGCACTGTGGGGACATGGATTCACAGACCCCACCTACACCAGGACAGCAGGGGGAACAGTTTCCCCGGCCAGGTCCCCCAGAAGGCTCCTCCTTGGAGTGACCTTATTATTGTGCACTCGGGCCAGGTTCTCTGACCAGTCTTGGCTAAGTTGAAATCACTAGACTGGAAATGCTCACCAAATGTCCTAAGTTCCATCCCTCTGGTGCTAATGAAAATAATCAATACAACAGTCCTTTTTTCCAGCGCTTCCTGAGAGCTGAGACCCTGAGCTTCCCCCACATGACCTCCCTCATTCAGCCCTTTCAGCAGCTTCATCAGCCCTCATTTTCCATCAAGGGATGCAGGCTTAAAGAAGAATGTTGCCCAGAGTCACAGCACTGTCAAGTTCTGGTCTCCCAAGATAAACACCAGCCTGTGGTGGGCAGGGAAGGGACAGGCTTTCAGATCAGAACACCTGAGTTAGGGTGACATTTCCACCCCTGCCTTGGCCACATCAGTCCTGCTAAACTTTCCTTTCCTCTGTAAAATGGGAATTAGTAAACCCTGGGGCTGTGCTCTGGACTAGACATACGTTTTCTGACTTTATCCTTACAACAGCCCTGAAAAGTAGTAATAGTTTTGTTTTATGTTATGTAAAAAATTACTTTAATAGGTCAGTAATTCACATAGTTCTGTATTAAAAGGTGTAAATGAGTATAAGTGAAGCCTTTCTCCCCTCTGATCCTGAACATTCAGGGTTCTCCCATGAAGCATCTAATATTACCAGTTATTAATGTCTCCTTCTAGAGAGTTTAAGAGCATGTTTGTGGGTAGTGGGAGTGGTGGTGAGGGTAGAGCAAGTGTGGCTGTTTTCTTTAAACCTCAGCAATGCTTTCTTCGTCCTGAAGCCTCATGGTACCTACCTGCCCAGGCTTTGATAGGCCTTCACAGCACATTTGTCTTAATGCTTTTGCCTTCCTGCCCCATCCAGGTTCACAGAATGATTGCGGAGTTCAAGCTGATCCCCGGGCTGAACAATTTGTTTGACAAACTGATTTGGAGGAAGCATTCAGCATCTGCCCTTGTCCTCCACGGTCACAACCAGAACTGTGACTGTAGCCCGGTGAGCAGGGACCTTGGTGACAGATGGGCTTTGCTTGCCAGAAGTAGTTGTTTCAAGAACTGCTCTTGGCCCTTTGAAATTTCGTTCTTTGAGAGTAAAGCAGAAACTGAAAGTCATAGCCTGTGTAACCCCATAATTGGAAGCCACCTTGGGGAAGGATCTGAGCCCCACCCTTCACCTATCCAGAAATGCCTTTTGAGGCCCTCCAGCCAGCCTTCCCTTGTTCACCTCTGGGCAGGGCACTCACTTTCCTCCAGACAGGGCCACCCTCTCTGCTACGGAACAGCAAGTTTTTCCTCATTCCGTTCTCTATCCCATTGTAATTTACATCCACTGATAGTAGGTTTGCCTTCCAGAACCACGCCAGTGGTCTGCCTCCAAAAAGGGCTTTAGGAGGTTTTCTCATTTTTAAGGGCCAAGGGCTCACCTTTGCTTGGTCTTTCTCACGGTGCCCTAGAGGGCACTGAACTGCGAGTCAGGAGCCCTGTTGTGCCACTCAGCTTTTTGGGAGAGCTTGAACAAGCCACTGAATCTCTGAGCCTCTGTTTCTTGCAAAAGAAAGATCATCGGCTATCAGCATGAGGGGGAAAGTGCCACACGGCCACCAGGCCCAGTGACATGGGTCCTCCCTGGTCTCTAAGCTACATTCTGGGGACTTTCCTCAGTGCCATATCTTCCAGTTTACTGTTTTTCTCCTTGGCTTTGTCAGATTTACCTTTTAGCACATCCATTTGAATTAATTTCAAGTGAATATATTGTGCATTTCTAGACATTTTGTCTGGATCTTTGTCAAAAGCTACGTGGTCTTTTATTCATTATGTTAATATTTTGTTCTTCTGTTGCATTTTCTGTCTTTAATTTTACCTCTTTAATTATTCATAACCTACTTTTTTATAGTCTTTTTTGGATTGCTCATGGGGAGCTACTTGTGTCTGAGTCTTCAGACTCACCTCGGGGTGGAGTGTTGCCTTGTGTTCTGTACTGTTTGTAGAAGGTCACCTTCAGGGGAGGGGGAGCTTGTTTCCCCTGTGAGTACGTGTAGCCTGGGCCCTGGAAGTAGTCCTATAGAACATTTGGCTTTTGTCTGCCAGGTACTTAGAGGGCACAGCATCCCAGGGCAAGGTTTCATTTTGAGTGTCTGCCCTCACTCTGGTAGTGTGAGCCCAGGGTCCTCCTGGGGACCTGGGGGCTCCCCTCCACCACCAGCAGCACCCTGGCAGAGACAGGCTTCTTTGCCAGCTCCCTGGGCTGGTAGGTGGGGTTTTTCTAACCCTTTTTTCACCAAATGTATACATTCTGCAGGCTTTCCATGCGCCCAAGGTTCTGTCTGGTCCCTGCAGAGCATTGAAACCCAAGCCCTGGCCCGAATAAGTCTCATTTCCACTTCTCCACCCACCCAGAGTTGCCAGCCATCAGCTCTCGTGCTCACTGCTCTGAACTCGGTCCTTTCATTTCTGATTCTAGTGGAATTTCCTTTCTTTCCTATGAACTTAGCCTCACATTTAAAATAATTTCAGTTATTTATTTTTAAGACTTTAAAAAAAATTAATTTATTTTATTTTTGGCTGCGTTGGGTCTTCATTGCTGCCCGTGAGCCTTTCTCTAGTTGCGGCGAGCAGGGGCCTGCGGTGCGCGGGCCTCTCACTGCGGTGACCTCCCCCGTTGTGGAGCACAGGCTCTAGGTGCACGGGCTTCAGCAGTTTCAGCTCACGGGCTCTAGAGCGCAGGCTCAGTAGCGGTGGTGCACGGGCCCAGTTGCCTCGCAGCTTGTGGGATCATCCCGGACCAGGGCTTGAACCCATGTCCCCTGCATTGTCAGGTGGATTCCCAACCACTGTGCCACCGGAGAAGCCCAATTTCAGTTATTTTTTATCCAGTATGTTGGGGTGTTTTTAACAGGAAGGGTCTACATTAGCTTAATCTCCTGTTGGCCAGATGTGGACAAAGGGTTTTCTGACTAAAGAGAAGTCCTCACTATGCGCGAGGACAGGGGCTCAGAGAAGCAGAGTGACGTCCAGGCTGTCAGCAGAGCCTTTTGTTTTCTTTTGGAACATTGTGACTGTGGTTTTAACATCGAGGATGCACATGTATTTTAGGACATCACCTTGAAGATTCAGTTTTTGAGGCTCCTCCAGAGTTTCAGCGACCACCATGAGTAAGTACAAGCCGTCCCTGGGAGGAGAGTTGTTTCGTTGTCTTTTCTTCTCCCTTTGTCTCATCGCTGACCTCGGCTCAGGAGGACCTGGGCGCCGTGAGAGCCACTCTCACCTCAGGGCAACCGCATGGGGCTGCACTTCCGTGATCAGGGCTGCCATTTGTGCAGCCCTTCCTTTATGCCAGGCCCTACACTGAGTTTCCCCTTGCCCCACAGCCACCTTGGAAGTGAGTGCGGAAGTCGCTGGCCCCTTATTACCCTTGGGGTCAATACAGCTCTCAGCCGTCTGTCCCTCTGAGCCAGGAGCTTGGCTATTCGCAGGGGCCAGCAGGAACCTCAGATGGCCAAAGTGGGCTGAGTATTGACATGTTGAGCAGATGGAATATTCTTCACCTGTACAAGGAGATGTACTCTCCCCCGTTTTCCTTGAAACACACTCTGCCCTCTTATTTTAACTGTCCAACCTTTGGTGGAGAATGTATTGGAGAATGATTCTCTGATATAAGGAAAGTGCAGGGGAGGGGTAAATGGCAGCTGACCTTGGCGTTGGTGAGACCTTGGTGAGCTGGAACACACAGGCAGCCACTGCTCAGCTCTTAGCAGCTGTTGGTGTACAGGAAACAAGGCCCAGTGTTGCATAGCTTCTGAGTTTTTCCCCCAAGGAAAGCCAGAAATTAAGATTTATGTGAAAAGTCCTGATTTTTAAGTGCTGGTTTATATTCTTTTGAAATATTGTATAAGCTAATAGGACATGCCTGAGGACACATGTGACCTCAGGGGCCTTCACTTTGCAGCTTTTGTCTGGATCGTGTTGATCATCCTCTTTGAGAGGTTCTCTGTCTGAAGGACTCAAGCTCCAGCAAGTATGTCAGCCCTGAAAAACGGCACCAATATGTTCTGAATGTGTCCTTTTTTTCCTGAAGAATTGAGCCCCTAGCTTTCATCAGACTCTTAGATCTGATGGGTCGTGTTCTCAGGCTTGGATTTTATATATTCTAAAGCAGTGTGAAAATGTGGGAGCATTGTTTATGGGAGTGACATGATCAGATTCCAGTTATCTGAAGATCACTCTGGGTGCTGTGTGTGGGATTGACTCCTGTGGGGAGACCATTTAGGAAGCTGGTTCTCTCCACATGACTTGGGTGACGAGAGGCCTGGATGTGAAAGGGAAAGGAGGGAGGGAGTGTCACAGCCGACTCAGGCCTCCTGGTGGGAATGCTGGAACAGGGTCAGTCTTGAGGAGTAAAATGATGAGTTTGATTTGGACATCACTGAGTTGAAAGTGCCTTTGAGAAATTAAATAGAAATGTTCAGTGGCAAAAGAAAGGCCTAGAGATGCTAAGGAAAGGGGCCTCATAAGTGGACGTGGCAGGCAGAGGGTGGGCGTTGGGGCCAGGGAGACTCCCACAGCATGAGAGCAGTGGGCTGCGTGCCCTGCCGCAGAATGCTGGCTCGGGGTAAGTGGCGTTGGGGGCGGGTACCCCGGGGCTTCTCGGATTCCCTCCACAGCAGATGGGCAGGGGACTAGCCCAGTGTTGATGCGGCAGCCACAGTTCCTGTCCTTTACCGCCTCCAACACATTTATTTCAGGAACAAGTATCTACTGCTCAACAACCAAGAGCTGAATGAACTCAGCGCCATCTCTCTCAAGGCCAACATCCCCGAGGTGGAAGCCGTCCTCAACACTGACAGGTGAGCTTGGCTGGGGTGCATCTGTGGCCCACAGCCCACCCTGGTTTCCTGCGTGTCCCAGGGCTCCCAGATGGGTGCACACAGGTGTGTGTACTTGTCCTTTCTCACTCACATGTAGCTACAGTGTCTTGAGGGCTCCTGTGTGCCAGGCACCGTCCTCCCGTCACCTGCATTATCTCATTGGAGCCCCACAGCAGCCCTTGGAGGGAAGCTCCATCGTCGCCTCCACTTTACAGACTGGGGAGCAGGGGCTCAGAGAGGTCACCTACCACAGGTCATATATACTCGGCTCTCTCCCCTGTCACTCAGCTTCATTGACATGCTCCTTTCCTGCCCTCTGCCAAGTCCCATTAGCTGGGTTATACTTGTCTCACTTTCTAGAGCGGAGCAGGGAAGTCACAGGCTCACAGGGGTCAGGGGAGGGAGGACTGTATCCAGCAACAGGAGTTGTAATTCTCCAGCCTTTTTTGATTGTTTGTTTGTTTTTACTTTTAAAGTAGCAGAAATCTTTGTTCAACTGAAACTGAATATAGTCCCACCCTAATACCTGTAGTGGGTGAATAGTAGAGCTGCTCTATTTGAAGGAGGAGTTTAAGGACCTAGAGTCCCTGCCTGCTTGGCCCTCTCTCCCCGATAATGCAGCCTGAGTCATTTCCTCACTTACTGTCTTTGCTTCCTAGACCAGGAAGCGGAGGCCCAGAACCTCAGGTACTTGTCCAAGGCCAACTGGAGCTGAACCTGGGGCCCAGGGTACTCCCTGCCTCACCCTGTGGGCACGGACTTTGCCCCATCTGCTAGACTCTGTCGTGGTATTTCAAACCCACTTTTGTTGTAAGCAGCCCTCTCTCCAGCAGTTCTGAGCCCTGTGTGACTCTGGTTGTGGCCTCTGATCACTTGTCAGTGAGTTTGGGCAGGGAAAGCTGCCCTGAGAGGTAGTGAGAATGCACTTGGCTATTCAGTTGTGAGACTGCAGGAGTCCTTAGGGTGCTCTGGACCCAGGTAGAGCAGGAGGACATCTTGTAGGTTTGGAAATGTCACCATGTTTTTTTACCCACCTAACCCAGCAGAGACACCCAACCCCAGGGCCCCAAGACACAGTCCTTTGGCCAAGTGGAAGTTGGCCCCTGTCAGCCTCTCAGATCTGCCCCCAATATGTTCCTGTCTGTTTTATTTCAGGAGTTTGGTGTGTGATGGGAAGAGGGGCTTACTAACTCGTCTGCTGCAGGTCATGAAGAAGGAGCCAGCGGAGTCATCTTTCAGGTAGATCTGGGACATGCACCTGCCACTCCTGAGGGCCCAGGAGCCAAGTGTTTCTTAAGCTGTTAGAATTACCTTCTTTAGTCACCAGCTTCTACTCCGGACATCTGGTTACTGTCAGGGAGAGGGAGTTTGCCATCTCCCTTGTGTTGACTCAGCACGTACTCACTAGCTTCTGCTGCGTGCCACCAGTGCGTTTTAAGAATTGACCAAGCATTCACCAAGCACGTGTTCTGTGCTGGTGCTGGACAGGTGGGGGAGAAATGGGAGCTACAGTCCCTGCCCACATGGAGTTGCCTGGGTTGTGAGAAACAAGCATGAAAAGAAACCTGTGTGGGGGTTGCAGTGTGGAAAGGCTCGGAGCCATGACCTGCCCCGGGAGCCGTGGGAGCAAAGGGAAGGCTGGTAGGGCGGGTGCGGATAGGGAGGGCACCTCAGTTCCTTAGACTCATCTAAGTTGAGTCTTAAAGGCTGCAGACAGCAGTAGCAGGTGAGGGAGGCATTCCATCAGGGTGGGTGTGAGTTGTCAGTAGGCTCCATCCCCAAGGGTCCCCTGTCAACTCAGCCTGCTTTGTCCTGACGTCCCCTTATGGATCCCAACTCTGCCCTCCGGGGCCACTCAGTCAACATCAGCCACCTCGTCTCTAGGACAGCCCATCAGAAGTGAGCTCGGTGGTCTGTCCACAGGTCTGTCAGGTTCCCTTATGCATTCCCAGCCCCTCGCTTCCATGTCCTCTTGTTCCTCTGAAGTGGCAGAGGCTAGAGTGTGTTTTCACACGTGATTCACAGGGCCGGCCCTTTGATCCTAGATGCTGCCTCCTCCAAGACACAGCTCCTTCCAGACGAACCACATGGAGGACTATCCCCCCTGAGCTGTCAGACCCCTGACAATGGGGACCCTCGATCTGTCCCCGATGCCTAGTAGATAGACGTTCAGTAAATGTCTGTTGGATAAATGAAAAGACAGCAGACATCTCCCAGCCCCTTGGTGAATAGAACATGGGCCAGAAGAGGGCAGCCTTAGCCACCTGGGCCAGGGGTCAACATTTGGGTCGCAGGTTTTGGCAAGCCCGGGCTGTGGAGAGTTTCCTCCGAGGGACCACCTCCTATGCAGACCAGATGTTCCTGCTGAAGCGAGGCCTTCTGGAGGTAATGGCCCGGAGGAGCCAGGGTGTCGGGTGTCCCTCTCCCCAGCCCCATGTGTTGCTTTCCTGTCCTGAGACCTAGACAGCTGGCAGAGCAGACCAGATCTCTTTATCGTAAAGTGCCAGTGCAGATCGCCCCGGTACTTCCCCATAGCTGTCAACTCTGGGTTCCCCATGGGTGCCTAACGGGTGATTGAGGGATCTGGGGGTGGCCATGGAGGATTATAGGAGTCTGTAAAGTTGCTCAGCAAGGCCTTTTGACCCTGAGGATATTTTACTGCTGACTAAAAGTTAATTTCCCTTTCTTGAAAAATGGCCTCCATAAAAAGCAAAATTTACGAAGGGAGGTAGGGCAAAATGTCCAAGGTTACAATTGGGTAAAAAAAAAAAAAAAAAAAAAAAGGATACAAATAAGAAACTGATCCATGCATTGTTTTAAAAATCCGTAAGGAAAAGAACTGATCCAAATTGGTATATACGACTTCAAGAAAATAAAAATGAAAAAGGAAACAGTTTAACTGTCATAGAAAACCTTCTCAAGGAGTTAATTGCTTTATGTTCTTGATAAAAGTTCACTGACTTTAGTGTGAACTTCTTTTATTAACATAAAGACAAACCATGGGGTCAAAATGTGTCTCGTGTTCTTAAACCCTGTGCTTCACTTGAATGGCTTCGGTGCTCGGGCAGTGGCCAGTGTTACCTCTGGAGACGGCCACCTCCCTGCGAGCTGGAGAGCCTAGCCGTCTTGCAGACACTTTAGCTCGGACCTGGGCAAGCAAGAGAGGTGGTGGCTACGTAGCCCAACCTCCCCCCACACCCGACTTCCTGGTGAGGTGTGTCAGGCCCGGCCCTGCCCTGGGAGCCACCAGCGTCCTCAGATGAGAATCTAGACAGGGGAGCAGGTTCCATCAACCTGGATGCTTGCTCAAAGCTAATGCCACGTGGTCTGAGCTATGTGCCAGGGCTGGGGGAGGCTGGCGGTGGGCAGCTTAGATGAGCACAGCCTGGGGGCAGCAGCCATATGTGCCTGTTGGTCCCCGGGATCAGCCGCCTTCCTGCCTTCACCCTGTCCTCTCCCACCCCCAGCACATCCTCTACTGCATTGTGGACAGTGAGTGCAAGTCGCGGGATGTGCTCCAGAGCTACTTTGACCTCCTGGGGGAGCTGATGAAGTTTAATGTTGATGCATTCAAGAGATTTAATAAATACATCAACACGGATGCAAAGGTAAGTCTAACCCAGGGTTCCGTGGGGTTTGGCACATCATCCAGAAGTTATGTTGGAGCCCAGTCTTCAGGTGCTGGTTTTAAATTGCAGAGTCCTGGGGAGTCAGCGGATAGTTGTCAACAAACATTCATTAGCCCTTGCTGTGTGCCAGGCACTGTGCTAGACCCTGGGTACACAGGGATGAAAGTCTCAGCTGCTTGTGGGCAGGTGGGCTTGGAAATGGGTCTGATGCAGTGTGCTGGGTGCCATGATGAGCCCCAGAAGGGCAGGACTGCGCCCGGTGTGTTAGGCTCACAGGATGTGTGTGGCAGAAACCCAGCTCAGACAAGTTGAAGTAAAAATGACAGTAGACCCTTCAGTGCAGAAAACACTGGACATAGTGTCAGAAGGTCTGAGTTGAGCTCTTTTGCTGGGACTGCTTATTAGGTGGTGAGGGCAGGGCACAGGTTTGTCCGAGCTTCAGTCTTCCTGTTGGAAACAGCTGGGCCAGGGTACGGGGATACCCGCCGCAGTGACTGCACGCCCTAGGCCTTGGCTGTCTCCAGCCTAGAGCCCACCACCCCCGTCAGCCCAGCCTCCGCTCCAGTTCCAGGTGTTCCTGAAGCAGATCAACAGCTCGCTGGTGGACTCCAACATGCTGGTGCGCTGCGTCACTCTGTCACTGGACCGATTCGAAAACCAGGTGGACATGAAAGGTAAGAAAAAGCCGTAATGCCGATGAATCGGTCCAGTGTGGCTGCGATTGGTGTCAGACGCCCAGCCTCTAGCAAGGAGACAGAAGTGTCTGGAAGTAGCTGCACCAAACACCCCCGTGGTTGGGGTCAAGGCGGTGGCTCTCAGGGTGATTTTCTTGGCTTTACTTTTATCATCCACGCTTCCTCTGATAAGCATGTGTGACATTTTAATGGCAGGTGAAAAAAAAAAGACACTGTTTCCAGCAAAATGCAAAAAACAACACACACCCTTCCTCTCCTGGCCTGGACTTGCCTGGGATGAGAGGCCCCCAGGTGGTGAAGCCTGGGGAGGGCCTCTGGGAGAGACGGTCCCCAAACGTGACCGAAGGAAAAGGTGGAAGCAAACTCCTGGCAGGGGCTCTAGTGAGAATGCAGGCTTTAGCCGGGGTGGCGGAGCAGCTGGAGGTTTGTTCCTGCTGCAGCCAACCTTTCCTGTAGTGGTTTTGACAGTGGGGGCTCCCAGCTTCAGAGTCAGAGCCCAAGGGGGGCTTGACTAGAAGCCTGGGTGTCAGGCCCCTGGGCCTGAGCCGCAGACCAGCTTCCACACCTGCTGCTCACACCTCTGCCTCTCTGTCCCTAGTTGCAGAGGTCCTGTCCGAGTGCCGCCTGCTTGCCTACATATCCCAGGTGCCCACACAGATGTCCTTCCTCTTCCGCCTCATCAATATCATCCACGTGCAGACGCTGACCCAGGTGAGAGGCCCTGCAGACCTGCCACAGGGAAAGGGAGATTGGAAGCAGTTACCCTCATCCCAGAGCCACCTTCACCCTAGAAGTGTTGGGTTGGCCAAAAAGTTCATTTGGTTAATGAATACATTCACGAAAGTTCTTGGTGAAAATGAAAAATGTGTCGTTTTACTTAAAACTGAACAAACTTTTGGGCCAACCCAATACATCTCCTGAGACCCATCCCTTGGTTCCTGGGAAACCCTCCCAGCTATTCTGAGGACTTTTCTCCAATAGGGATCAGTGCCCCATTTTACAGAAGGGGCCTGGGGAGGGAGCAAGGCTCCAAGGTCACAGATGGTTTGGGGCAGAGTCAGGATGGGCACTGAACTCTGACTCCCAGTCCAGTGCTCTCCGAGCCCAGCCTCCTTTGCAGACTTTGGGGTTGGACCTGATGTTGACTCCCACCTCCTTCAACAGATAACTGTGCAGCTGACCCTTTTCCGAGCTTCACACCCCTCTTTTCTAAAATGGGGGTAATACTCAGAGGTTGTTCTTTCATTCCTTCATCTAACATTTACCGAGGCGAGACCCTGGGCTGGGGATGCACAGTGAATGAAACAGTCTGAGACACTTGAGGAAGCTGCCTGTCTAGTGCTGAGTGAAGCGGAGTGAGACACCTGCATCTGATGCGTGCACCCCGCCGCCCCAGGGATCGAAGCTCCTGGGAAGAAGCGATGCCTGAGCTGATTCTGGAGGAAGAGTGGACTCTAACTAGACTGATGATACCGTTCCCACCGGGAACATCCCAGGGTGGGGATGGGGGTGGGGTGGGGTGAGGGACCAGGAAGGCACTTGGGCCAGGATGCCGGCATCGTTCCTCTCCCCAGTCCTCTGGTCAGCTTCCTGCAGGGGCAGTGCAGTGCGTGGCCCCTGGACTCCGCCAGGGACACGGTTCTCCCTGCCCAGTGGCACCCCCGCTCCACCGGGGCCCCTGGGGCTGCCGGCACGTGCGTGACCTGGATGGCCTGGTGCTTGCAGGAGAATGTCAGCTGCCTGAACACCAGCCTGGTGATTCTGATGCTGGCCCGACGGAAAGAGCGGCTGCCCTTGTACCTGCGGCTGCTGCAGCGGATGGAGCACAGCAAGAAGTACCCTGGCTTCCTGCTCAACAACTTCCACAACCTGCTGCGCTTCTGGCAGCAGCATTACCTACACAAGGACAAGGACAGCACCTGCCTGGAGAACGTGAGTGCCCTGCCCCTGAGGGGTGGCGGGCGGGCTGCGGGCACACAGACCCAGGGCCCCTTGGAGGGGCGTCTGGGGTCCCTGGTCCCCGCCTGGACCCTGTGGCAGGCAGCTCTTTGTCCCCTTACGAAGGCCCTCCCCGCGGGGTGCTGGGCTTGACCCGTGTCCCCCAGGCGCCCGCCCAGCCCCTCTCTCTTTGCCCAGAGCTCCTGCATCAGCTTCTCATACTGGAAAGAGACCGTGTCCATCCTGTTGAACCCGGACCGCCAGTCACCCTCTGCCCTTGTCAGTTACATCGAGGAGCCCTACATGGACATAGACAGGGACTTCACCGAGGAGTGATCTTGGGCCAGGCCTCGGGAGGCTGCTGGGCCTGGGCCAGTGCGGGTGAGCGTGGGTACGTGTGCCTCACGCCCTGCCCTGTCGCATCCTCCCCCGCCCCTCCGCCTCCCTGCTGCTCTCCGCCGGCCCCAGGTCTTCAGGTACAGGCTTGGTGGGAGGGAGCGTCTAGAAGCCCTTGGCCCCTGGGTCTGAGGGCCCCGGGTCATTGGGGAGTCTCAGTTCCCTCAAGATCTCTATGACGAGGACAGGGACACTGTGCCCACCCTTCCTTCAGAACCCTGGGGTCCCGGCCCACCCAGAGGTAAGGGGACTTTTAAAAATAGCTCTGTCTGAGCTCCTGCCCGGTCTCTTGGCTGTCAGTCCTGGGGTGGGGAGGGAGATATGGGCACCCTCCCCCAATCTGTGAGCCAAGCTTGCCCTGGCCTTTGGACCCAGGCAAAGGCTTCTGAGCCCTTGGGCAGGGGTGGGGGACACCAGAGAATGCTACCTTCCCCCAAGCCTGCCCATCTGTCCCTCCCTTCCTGCCTCCTTTGTTTTCCTTTAGCTCCTCTGGTTCTGTTTGCTCATTGGCCGCTGTGTTCATGGGTTCCCCCAGAAGTGGGAGGGGCCTTCTCTTTCCATCCCTTGGAGCACAGGGAGGCTGTGCCCCGGCCCCCCGCTCCAGGGCAGCGTCTCCTGCCTGAGCCCACCCCGCGCAGGAGCCTGCCTGGGAGCATACCCTCGGCCCCTCCGTGTGTTGCCAATTTATTAACAACAAATAAACCAATTAAATGGAGACTATTAAAGAATTTATTTTAAATGACTGATGTGGACCTGACTTTTGTCCATGAGACCACGTGCTCCCCTCCCCTCCTGAACCCCAAAGAATGAGAAGGAACCCGGTAGGAGCTGCAGACGTGGCGTTTATTCAGGGTGTAGCAGAGCTTGGGGTGGCGAGGCTCCAGCAGGGGTGGATGAAGAGAGGATCAGTGTGGGGCAAACAGCAGGTGTCCCTCTTCAGAGCCCAGGGCTCAGGTGTCACTCCTTATGCTAAGGGGAGAGGCGTGCCTGGGTGAGCTGCCCCCCACGTGGAGGGCAGGGTGGGTGCCCCACACCACTCCTCACCTTGGGGCCCAGGGCGTCCCGGGTCCGCGCCCGCAGCTTGTTGGCCTGGGTTTCCGCCATGTCTGCCCGCTCCTCCGCGTCATCCAGCTCGTGCTGGGCCTTGCGATACTTGGCCAGGTTAGTGTTGGCCTGCTGCTCCTGGGGGCACAGGCAGGCCTGCTCACCCTTTGGTCACTCAAAGGGTCAGCACCCCCAGAAGGGGCTGGCTTCTCCGGGTCCTCACCTCTGCACCACCACCGCCCGCGGCCCTCCTCCCCACTCGCCAGTACCCACAGCAGGAAGGAGGGGGTGGAGCCACTCCTTGCAGAGGTGCCCGTGTGCCAGACCTGCCTGGCAGGGGAAGGCGCATGCGGTCCCTTCAGAGACAGAGCTAGGTCTCACGTCTTGCCGGAGCTGTTAGAAAGGTGTCTGTCTTCTTGCTGGGCAGTGGGGTCACTGTCCCAACCTACACACAAAGCCAACACGGGGGAATCCACGGCCCAGCGATGGAGCAGGCCTGACCGGCTGCTGGCATCCCACCTGGCTGCGGAGCCTGGGGCCAGCTGAAGAAGTTGGGTGACCACAGGCATCCTCAGACCCCCGTGTACTCACCGCCTCTTCACACTGACGTTTGTAGCTCTTGACCTTGCTCTGCAGCTTGTCCACCAGGTCCTGCATGCGAGCCAGGTTCTTCCTGTCCTCCTCAGCCTGGGCAGGCAAAGGGGGTTCAGGTCTTCCCCGAACCAGGCCAGCTCCAGGGCTGCCCCCCCAGGTGGACCTGGTCACCCACCTGGTACGTGAGCTCCTTGACCCGGCGCTCGTGTTTCCGCACCCCCTTGAGGGCCTCGGCGTGCTGCTTCTGTTCTGCGTCGAGCTCGGCCTCCAGCCCCCGCACCTGCGAGCAGCCAGCCAGTGGGCCTGGTGCCCTCAGCCTGCCCTCGGGTGGCCCACCCTGCAGAGCAAGGGACTGGGAGGGCCGCACACACCTTGGCCTCCAGCTTCTGCACCTGCTTCTTCCCACCACGGAGGGCGGCTTGTTCTGCCTCCTCAAGCCGGGCCTGCAGCTCCCGCACCGTCTGCTCCAGAGTCTTCTTCATCCGTTCCAGGTGTGCGCTTGTGTCCTGCTCCTTTTGCAGCTCCTCTGCCATCATGGCTGCCTGTGCGGGAGGAGGTGGCGTGGTCGGGGGTGAAAGTCCCTTCGGGCTCTGCTCGGGGCCCCCACAGTCCCGGCCCAGCCTCACGTCAGTGATGGCCTTCTTGGCCTTCTCCTCGGCTTCCCGCCTTTCCTGGGCAGCCTCCTCTGCCTCCCCGCTCAGCTGGGCCAAATCCACCTCTAACTTCTTCTTCTGGCTCAGGAGGCCAGTGTTCTGAAGGAGGGGGCAGGGCTTTAGAGTCGGCCTTCAGGACCCCGCCCCTTGCATCCCTGTGACCCCCGTCCTCACCTGCGAATGCAGGAGGCTGAGGCGCTCGGTGGCCTCCAGCAGCTCCTGTTCCGCTAGCCGTCGGCTGCGCTCGCCCTGCTCCAGGGCGGCCCGCAGCTCTTCCAGCTCCGCGGCCAGCAGGGCGGCCCGCCGCTCCAGGGCCTGTGCCTGCTCGTGGAGCTCGGCCGCCAGCCGCTGCTCCTCATCCCGCCCCGCCTGCTCCTCCTTGAGTTGGGCCTGCAGCAGCCGCGTGGCGGCCTGTGCCTCCGTGGCCTGGCGGGTGGCGTGGCCCAGCTGCAGCTCCAGGTCATTGAGGTCGCCCTCCATCTTCTTCTTGAGCCGCAGCGCCTCATTGCGGGCCCGAGTCTCTGCATCCAAGGAGGCCTGCAGGGACTCCACTGCCCGCTGGTGGTTGCGCCTGTAGTTAGGAGGGATGAAAGGAAGGGTCGTGGCCTGCGAGGGACTTGCTTGCAGACACGCAGGGAACACTGGAGACGTGAAGCCAGTTGGGGAATAAATGACTGATCTCTCCCCGGTTTCAAGCCCCTTGTGTCTGCCTGCCTGTTGCCCATCAGAGCAATTTCACAGGCAAGAGTGAGGCCCCAGAGCAGACAGACAGGGACTGAACTCTGGCTCTACCCCCACTGTGTAACCTTGGGCAAGTCCTCTGGCCTCTCCGAGGTTCACCTCCAAACTGTGGACGATAGTCCCCACCTGAGACGGTCGTGGGTATGGGGGCATAAGGTGTCTGTGCCAGTCCCCCACACAGTGGGGCTCAGCCAACATCACCTGCCTTTCTGCTCTCAGGTGGTTGGGATGGGAGAGGCTGTCGGCCCGGGGAGGAGGGACAGCCCGGCCCCGCACCTCAGGTTAGTGCACTCCTCGTCTTTCTCCGCCAGTTTCCGGTCCACCTCAGCCTTGACCTGGGAAAGCTCCAGCTGGATCCGCAGAGTCTTGGTCTCCTCCAGCTCCAGGGCCCCCTGGGGGCGCAGAGCAGATAGTATGGTGGTGGGGCCGTGAGTGTGTGTTGAGAGGGGAGGCCAGGGAGCAGTGGGTCAGTGTCCACCCCGCCCCTGACCTCGGCCTCCTCCAGCGCGGCCTGGAGCTCGCTCTTCTCCCCTTCCAGTGCCTTCTTGGCTTTCTCCAGCTCCTGGATGCTCTTCCCGCTGAGGCTGACCTGGTCTGTGAGGTCACTGATCTCCTCTGCAGAGTGGACAGGGCACTGAGGGGCCACCCCCACGGCTCATGCTCCAACCGCATCACCCGGTGTGACCCTGAGGGACTCCCAGTGACCCCAGAGCGGCTCTGACCCTGGGGTGGGTCATACCCTGCAGGTTCTTGTTCTCCCGCCTGAGCGTCTCCATGGCCTCGAGAGCCTCCTCGTGGCTGTGCCGCAGCCGGAAGAGCTCCGTGCCCAGGCTGCGGGCCTCCCTCTGGGCCGCCTCCAGCTCCTGCTGCCCCTCCTCCTCCTGCCGCCGCCGCTCCTCCAGCGCCCGCTCCAAGTGCCGCTGCTTCTTGTCCAGCGCCGCGGCCGCTGAGGTCGCCCGCTCCAGCTCCAGGGTCACATCCTCCGACTCTGTCTGCAGCCGCAGCTTGGCCTTCTCCAGCGACGAGCACTTGGCATGAGCGGCCTCTACCCCCGCCTCTGCCTCCTGCAGCCGCAGTGCCAGCTTCTTTCTAGGCCACGGGAGCAGACAGGATCTGGATGCATAGCTGAGCCCTGCATCTCCCCTCACCCCTGACAGCTCAGAGGTGCAGGCGCCGTCCCTGTGTGGTGACGGCCTGGCCGGCAAGGCACTCACTTGGCCTCCTCCAGTTCCTCGGTCCTCTGGATGGCATCTGCCTCGTACTTGCTCCTCCACTGGGCCACCTCGGCGTTGGCCTTGGACAGCAGCCGCTGCAGCTCGGCCTGGGCTTCAGCCTCCTCCTCGTGCTGCTCCCGCAGGAGGTCACAGTCATGCCGCGAAGCCTGCACGGCATGGGCCAGCGCGCTCTTGGCCTGCAGAGAGCCCAGTGACCTCAGCATCGGGCCGGGCCAGTGGCCCTGTGCCCACACCGCCTGCTCTGTGGCAGCCAATGGCTGGCCCACCTTGCTCTCCTCCTCCAGCTGCCGCCGCAGTTCCTCCAGGCTCTGGGTGGCCAAGGCCTTCCCACGGCTCAGCTGGCTAATCAGAGACTCCTTCTCCTCCAGCAGGCGGCTCAGCTCCCCTGCAGGCCAAGGGGCGAGCCGGCAGGTCAGGTGGGTGAGGGGCAGCACCGAGCCCCACTGTGGCCCAGCCAAGCCCCCGGCCTCACCACTCTCGGCTTGTAGCCGCCCCCGCTGGGTGCTGGCATCTGCCAGTTGCCGCTGCAGCTCCTCCACCTTGATCTTGGCCTCGCTCAGCTGATCCTCATAGGCCCGGCACAGCTTCTCTGCACTAGCCTGGGATCCGGGGTCAGGGATCAGAAAAAGTTTTTGACTCACAGGGCTGCCAGTCAGAGACGGGGACCCGGAGTCGGGAACTAGCAGGCTAGACACATGCCCAGGAATCAGAGGGAGAACAGAACACCACGTTCAGGGTCCGAGATTCTATTGCTGGACTATGGCTTAAAAGATGAGTGTCAGAAGTGAGAGAGGGCTGTAGTAGTCCCAAGGCCAGTGGGTCAAGGTGAGGTTAGGATACTAGAGTCTGAAGTCGGCCGGGGACACTGGTCAGAGGTCAGCTGTCAAGCTTAGGTGGTACAAAGGTCAGGGGTCAGGGTTGGGTGCTGGGATTCAGGACAGGAACAGAGTCAGGACAGGTATGAGGTCAGAATTCAGAGGTCAAGGACTGAGAAGGTGGAATTGGATGCTGGGTCAAAAATCCCCTGGAGTCAGGGCACAGAGTTTAGAGGGTAGGGTTTGAGGTCAGGACTGGTGTGGGGTTCAGGCTGGGTGTCAGGTGAATCGGTCAGGGGTCCCGATCGGGTGCAGGGCCAGGACTAGTATGGAGTCAGATTGGCAGCGGGTGGTCAGGGGTCAGCTGCTGGAGTCAGAAGGGGTTCGGTCAGGATAGGCTGCTAGAGTCGGGTCAGAGGTCGGGATCAGGAAGGAGGCAGGCACCTTGCCGCGGGCCAGAGTCTCCACGCTGGCGCCCAGATCGTCCACCTCCATGCGGAGCTCGCTCTTCTCCTTTTCCAGCTTCTGCCGCGCCCGCTGCAGACTGTCCGCCTGCTCGCCCAGCTCGGCCGCGCTCTCCGCCTGCTTGCGCCGCAGCGCAGCCACTGTGGCCTCGTGCCGCAGGGCCGCCTCCTCCAGTTCCCGCCGCAGCCGCCCCAGCTCGGCCTCGTGCTTCCGGCAGCCCTCGCGCCGCCCCGCGGACGCGCCGCCCGCCTCCTCCAGCCGCTCGCTCAGCTCCGCCAGCTCCCGGGCTTCCTCTGCCCGCTGCTTTTCCACGCGGGCCCGGGCTGCCCGCTCGGCCTCCAGCTCCTCTTCCAGCGCCTCCGCCCGAGACTGGGGATGCGCAGGCGGCAGTGTCACCCCCAAGGGCCTCCGATCCGGGTCTCCGCCCACCCCGTCCCCCCGCACACCTGCAGCTCCTTGATCTTCTTCTGCAGCTGGGCCCCAAGGAGCTGCTCGTCCTCCACTCGAAGGTTCAGCTGACTCAGCTCGGAGTCCTTTCTGGAGGTCACAGGGTGGGCATGAGCCGGCCCAGGGCCTAACTCCCATCCACCTGCCTGGGGCCCCTCCGTACCCGCCCCCAGCACACTCGCTGACTGAGGGACCTCGCCCGGAGCAGCCCTAAGTGACCTCATCCCTGTGTTCCCTCTCAAGCCCCGGCCCCAGATCCTGGCCCTTGGTGACCCCCTACACCCTAGGGTTCAACCTCTGCTGTGATGCAGAACTGACTAGAGTCCAGGGGGATGAGAAGCGGGGTGCAGGTTCAGGAAGCCCCCTGTGGCCAGGAGGTCAGGGCTGCGGGCCCCCCCAACGCCTACTTCTGGAGCTTCTCCTCCAGCTGCTGCTTGTCCTGGGCAGCATCCGTCACCGACTCCTGCGTCAGTTTCAGGTCACCCTCGAGCTTGCGTTTGGCCCGCTCTGTGTCCACGCGCAGCTTCTTCTCCTGCTCCAGGGAGCACTCCAGCTGTGGGCAGGACGGGGTGGATGGGCTCTGCACTGTCCCGGCTGTCCCGGCCCCACCGCACAGCCGCTGCCGTGGCCCCGACTTACGTCTTCCACCTGCTGCTCCAGGCGGGTCTTGGCCTTGGCCAGTGCGCTCACACGGTCCTCCTCAGCCTGCAGGTCGCCCAGGGCCTGCTGGTGGGCCTCCTGCAAGGCCTTCTTCTCCTTCGTCAGCCGGGCCACCGACTCGTCCAGCGCCGACATCTCCTCCGTCAGGTTCTTCACCTGTCAGGGCCAAGGTCACCACGGGGATGCCTCCCCCGCACTCTGGTCTGAGTGGCCGCCACACCATGTCACAGCAACCATCCCCTTCAAGCCAGGGAACCTTGGGCAAGTCACTTCATCCTGAGCCTCAACTTCTTCATCCTTAAGGGGTGATTATAGCGTCTTCCTCGAGGGATGAATGAGCAAATGCTCACAAAGCCCTGTGCACAGTGTCCGGCCCAGAGTGAGAGATCAACAGACACCAGCTATTTTGGGGATTCACAGGTGTTTAAGCAGCTGTTTCCTAGTCCTGCCTTCCTTGGGGAGCACCTGTGAGAACCTGAGTAAACGGCTTACCCTGCTGAGCCCCACTTTCCCCTCCTGTGTGAGGGAGTCAGTACCCCAAGTCTTTGAACCACCTGAGCTCTTGGGATGGTTCAATGAGGGAAGGCACCCGGGGGACATGGAGCTAGTGGATGACAATCACTAGCATTTGCTGAGCACCTACTACAGGCGAGGCCCAGTGGCGAGCGCCAGCACAGGCTAGTTACACACTGAATCCTCACCTGCCCTAATGAGGGAAGTGCTGCTATTAACAGCGGCATTTGACAGATGAGGAAATTGAGGCCCACAGAGAGGAAGACACCTGCCCAAGGCCACAGCCGGCCCGGCCCACACCTTATTCTCCGTGGCTTGCTTCTCCTTCTCGGCCTTGGCCAGCGTCAGCTCCAGGTCATCAATGTCCTTCTTGAGCTCTGTGCACTCATCTTCCAGCTTGCGCCGGCGGGCAGCCAGGTCAGCATTCACCTCCTCCTCATCCTCCAGCCGCTCGCTCAGCTCCTTCACCTTCGCCTCCAGCTGCACCTTGGACTTGATGAGCAAGTGGCAGCGCTCCTCGGCATCCGCCAGGTTTTCCTGCTCCTGGAGGGGGACACGGGGAATGGGGCAGGATCAAGGCAGCTCAGGGACACCAGGCCAGGCCCCGGAAAGCAAGTTCATCTGTCCGTGCAGAGGTTGGACACACGCTCATTTGGGCTCCGGGACCAAGGAATGCCGAAGACCTGCTCTTGGCCCTGAAGGCGTTCAAGTATGGTGGGATAAGGACTCAGGTAGAGGGATGGACGGGGCAGCAAGAGGGGAACGTTAGACAGGCTGGGGGCAACCCAGAGTAAGGCCCAAACAAGGGCTCTAGCGGGGAAGCCAACTGCCAGCTCTGCCCACACTGGGCTGAGGGGGTGGGGAGAGCCCTGCACGGCCACGGAGGGCTCAGGTTCTCTGCCATCACTGTTTCCTCACTACCTGGCTGCATAACGTCTCCTGCTCTAGCAGGTGAATCTGTGAGCACAGGCCTGTCTGTTCTCCCACCAATGTATCTCCAGAGCTTCCATGGGGCCTGACACTCAAAAGTATTTGCTGAAGGAAGGAATGGCTGTGTGGACTCGGGGAGGATCCAGACCCTTGATCTCTACCTTCTGGTTGTTACTGTTACCTGCTGCCTGGGTTCCCGTGGCCCTTAACCAGAGAAGGGAGCATGGGGCTGTCTCGGGGATGGAGAGGAGGGGAGAGTTGGGGAGATGGGGCTACGCTGTAGCTTTGCAGGAAGCCATGGGGGCACAAGGCGTGGGAGCATTAGGACACGTGCATAGACTGGGTGGGGAGGTTGGGAACATGGGAGGCTGCACACGGGCACAAGCCCATGAGCCTCCGGAATAAGAAGAAAGACCCGGGTGAGGCCTGAGCACCCAGAGCACGCCAGGTCCGCCCTGGCTGGGGATCTGGTTATGGTATTTTCTCAGAGCGGCCTGGGGTTCTCTGAGGGGGCTGGGGGCCAGGGGGCACCAAGTCGCAGAAGGAAGCCCTGCCCCTCCCCTACTCACTGCCTGCAGCTGCAGGGCCAGGTCGTTCTTCTCCTGGGTGACGCTGACGTGCGTCTCCTCTAGCTCCTGGCGCTTGGCCTCGGCTGTGGCCAGTGCCCCTCGCAGCCCCCGCAGCTCCGCCCGCAGGGCCGCCAGCTCCTCCTCAGCCTGCGCCGAGCGTAGTAGTGGCTTCATCTTGAAAAAGAGCTTCATCCACGACCAGTTCTTGACGGCGTTGAAGGCGCGGATGTTCCACTGGATGGTGAACAGGGCATCCCTGGGGAGGGGCAGCCACAGGTGGCCAGCAGGTTCAGTGCCGCCCCTTCATAGTGACAGCCCCGATGCTGTCCCTGGGCCCTGAGCAGGTGTCCCTGAGCACCTACCCTGGGCCGGACATTGCACTGAGCACTTTAGCGTGGGACCACGTTAACCTTCCCAACAGCCTCTCAAGTAGGTCCTAATCCTCTGCTTTACAGGCGAGCTTGAGGGTGAGGCCCAAGGTCACACAGGTCTGCCTCCAGGGCGGGAGCTCAGGAGCCCTGAATGGCCCCTGCAAGTGTCCTGAAGACACCAGGAGCGGTTAAGCTACTGGGCTCTTATATAGGGTCAGACTGCCTGGGCTCACATCCCAGCCTCCCACCTCCCGCCACAAGCCAGCGGACAGGCTCCCTCTGCTCAGACACCCCCTCTAGTGAACAGACACGATCATGGCACCTACCTCTCAGGACTGTCCTGTACTTTAACCGAGATAACTTCAAATAAAGTATCTTGCCCAGGGCTTGGCACTTAAGAGTCTTGGGAAATACTAGATGCCCTTATTACTACTCCGGGCCACACTCTGGGATGGCCTGGAGTACAGGCAGGTTCTCTCACCCCAACTTCTGAGGTGAGGAAGTGGTAGCTGGGGGCTGCGGGGCACAAACCACAGCCTTGCCCCTTGGGAGGCACGCAGGCAGCCACATGGAGAAATCTGACCCACAGGACAGTATGACAGGGTTCAGAGAGTCTGGGTTCAGAGGGTTCTGCGAGCTGGGGGACAGTGGCTGTACCCCCACATCCCCCCCACCCCCTTCCGACACCCACCTGCCTCCAAGCAGGCGCTGGTACTCGAGGCGCATGAGGCGGCCCCGGCTCCGTGCCTGCAGCAGTGTCAGGACCTTGGCCAGACGCTGGTCACGAAGCTCCTCCAAGACGCCTAGAAGCCCAGCCTTGAAGAACACCTGGGGTGTGGGCGGTAGGTGTAACCCTCAGTCGCCTGCGTGGCCCCTGCAGTGTGACTACCCACATCCGGTCCAGCGCCCTAATTCCCTTGTGCCCTGACCTTGGTATGGCCAAACTGGTACTGGGTGTGGTCGATGTCCAGTGATGCCAGCAGCTTCTCTGTGGCCTTCCTGCCGTCCATGAAGGTGTCGTCCGGGATGGCGCTGGGGTTCAGGATGCGGTACCTGGGGGAGCGGGGAAGGGCTGGAGAGGAGGGTGCTGGGCAGGGAGCCGATGACTGAAGAGGCTGGCCCCTCAGAGGCCAGAGCAGAGGCTCCAGGGGGGCACCCTCTGAACAGGCTGGTGGGGGACGGCCTTGTGACACTGGAGGACTGGGCATACTCAGCTTTAAAAACTTGGGTAGCATTTAGGGGCTTCCCTGGTGGCGCAGTAGTTGACAATCTGCCTGCCAATGCGGGGGACACGGGTTCGAGCCCTGGTCTGGGAAGATCCCACATGCCGTGGAGCGGCTGGGCCCATGAGCCACAACTACTGAGCCTGCACGTCTGGAGCTTGTGCTCCGCAGCAAGAGAGGCTGCAACGGTGAGAGGCCCGCGCACCGTGATGAGGAGTGGCCCCTGCTCGCCGCAACTGGAGAAAGCCCTTGCACAGAAATGAAGACCCAACACAGCAAAAAATAAATAAATAAATAAATAAATGATTTTTTTTTTAAATTGAAAAAAAAAAAGCTTGGGTAGCATTTAAATGCATTCAGTAGTTAAGTTCTTTAAGAGCCTGCAGCATTTGCAGAAGGCATACAGCACTTTTATAATTTTTTAGTTTATAATTTTTAATAATTTATCATTTTTCTCAGAAGGCCAAAAAAAGTAAAGAAGGTGATGTGTTACAGCGTATCACAAACTGAAGAAACATTTGGGAGAGAATTCTAATCAACAAGAGCGAGGGTTCTGGCACATCCACTTCTAAAGGGGACACACTTGCACATGTGTACAGGGCTGTGCGGGTCAGGCTGTCGTGACCACACTGTGAAGGCAAAACCCTAGAAACACAAAAAGGCCCCTTACTGAGGGACTGATGAACAAAGTACGGTACACTGGATTATGGGATATTTTACTGCCATAACAAAATGGATGCTGCTGCATGTGTCATTACATTTATCCAAAGCCCTAGAATGTACAACACCAAGTGTGAACTGTAATGGAAACTATGGACTCTGGGTGATTAGGATGTGTCAGTGTGCGCTCATCAGCTGTAACAAATGTCCCACTCTGGTGGGAGATGCTGATGACGGGGGAGGCTGTGCACGTGTGGGGGAAGGGGCTTATGGGAAATCTCTGTGCCTTCCCCTCAATTTTGCTATGAACCTAAAACTGCTCTAAAAAAAGAAAGTCTTAATTTTTTTTTAAAAAAAGGATGATGATGCAGACTTATGTCTATTCATAAGGAACAATCTCCAAGACATATAGTTACAGGGAAAACCAAAGAGAACGTGTGTGTGCACCCATGTGTACAATATTTGTATGGAAACACAAGTATAACGGTCAGCGTGGATGGCCCCAGTTACTTCTGAAGGGAGGGAACTGTGCACGATCGCAGCCTGACAAAAATCAAACCTATAAAGGGAAGGCAGAGGGGCTAACACCACGGACTGAGCCCTCACTTGGTGCCAGCCATTACATAAAGTCTAGTCCACGTGAACCCTCATTCAACTCCCAAATCCACATCCAGCTCTGCCTGCCCCCCGACCCTTGAGCTCCAGACTAACAACTCCAATCTCCCCCTCAACTTTCCTATCTGCTGGAGACATTTCTTTTTTTTTCCGGCCATGCTGTGTGGCTTGTGGGATTTTAGTTCCCCGACTAGGGGTCGAACGCCTGGGCGCTCAGCAGTGAGAGCGCGGAGTCCGAACCACTGCACTACCAGGGAATTCCCTGCTGGAGACATTACAAAGTTGACATGTTCAAAGTAGAGCTCAATCCACTCTCCTCCTACTTCCCCACAAAATTTTTAAAATCCTATCTTGGTTTCTCAGTACATCTACCACCAACTCCCCAGTTGCTCAGGCCAAACAACCAGAAGTCACCCTTGTCTTTTCTTTTTCTTTCTTATTCCACATCCAATTCATCAGTAGCAAGGCCTGTTGGCTGCACCTCCAATATTTACCCTGAGCCTGTTCACTTCTCCCCCAGCCCACCGCCCACCCCCAGGTCTCAGCCATCAGCATCTCCCACTGGGATACCTTCTGGCCCCCTCCCCAGTCCCCCTGCATCCTCCTCAGTGCCTTTCCACCCCCTCAGGCTGGAGCTGGGGAGGAGCCAGGGCTGGGGCAGGGAGACACCCACCGCTGCCGGAAGTCAGCGTAAAGCACCCTGTTGGGGAATCCTTGTCGGCAGATCCGGATCCCCTCCAGAACCCCATTGCAGCGCAGCTGGTGTAGCACCAAGAAGGCATCCATGACCCCTGGACGTGGTGGGGGTTAAAGGAAAAGATTAGAGGTCAATGGACACAACTTCATGCCCCAGAAAAGACGAGGAGTCCAGACACAGGCCTCACTTTGAGGCTGAGCAGGCCCTGTGGAGGGGGCAAGACCCAGCTTCCAGTCTGCCCTGTCCCCTCCCTCCAGTGTGCCCCCATGCCACCAACCCACCCTGGGGTGACTACCTGGGGTCTTGTTCTCGTTGGGGACAATGCAGCGGACAAAGTGGGGCTGTGTGGCCCGCAGGTTGGTCATCAGCTTGTTGAGGTTCTCCTGGGGGTGAGGAGAGGGGAGAAAGCACAAGAGGGCAGAGAAGCAGAATTGGAAACCGCAGTGGACGAGCCCCTTAAGGACTGCGCAGCAGGCGCCTAAGCGTGTCTCTGCAGTGCTGCCCTTCACTCTGCTCCTTGTGACCCTTTGCCCTCTTCTGTTTGACTGGGTCCCCATTACCATCACCAAAGTCCTCACTCCCCCACCCAGTCCCTGTGGCTCCGGCCCCATCCCCCCCAAACCCTGCCCAGGCAGCATGGGGACGGGAAGCAGCACAGACTTGCTGTGATGTTCACGTGGAGAGGAATTAAACATCACTGCAAGTCTTAACGGCCGCCCGCCCAGGGTGCAGGGGACAGAGCAGGGAGCCGGGACGGGGTGGGGGCGGCAGGGTGAGGGCCTGCACGAGGCCTAGACTGGGCCTCACCTTGTGTAGCTGGGACACCGTCTGGAATGATGCTGCCTTCCTACGCTTCTCTTTCACCCCAGACTTGGGGGGCTCGGCTAGGAGAGACATGGGACCAGTCACTCCAAGGGACATCCCTCTGTGAGTCCCCTACAGAATCTCATCCCTCTGTACTCACTAGAGCAGGAGCCAGCATAGTTCTCGTAGAGAGTAGCCAAGAGCTTGTTCTGTGACTTTTGGAAGATGGGGACCACCGTCTCATTCAGTGGATCCTTGTTTTTTTCCAGCCAGCCCACGATGCTGTAAGGCACCTGCCAGAGACCCGACGGGGGCTGAACTGAGGTGGGGGAACCCGGAAGAGGGAGCAGAGAGGTCAAGAGCTGGGGTTTCAACAGGTACCTACCACGCCGGCATAGTGGACCACCTCAAAGTGGGCCTGGTATTTGCGCTTCTTGTCGGGCCGTGGCTGCTGGAAATTGGGTGACTTCCCCGCGTGGTTATCATAGAGCTTGGCCCGGAAGCTGGCATCTGAGGCCTTGGGGAACATACACTCCTCCTCCAGAATGGACAGGATGCCCAGTGGCTGGGGACAGGGCACAGCTTGAAGGGCCTCCGTCAAGCCAGCCCATCCAGGCTGGGCTGGATCCCCATTTCCTGGAGCCCCTCCCTCTGGGAACTTTCCCAGACCCTCCAACCTCAGCCATCTGCCCTGAGGGACAAAGAACTGACCTGCACCCAGGAGCCCTGTCTTCTAAGAAAGAAAGTTTGTGGTTTGGCTTCCAAGCCCTTTCTGCCCAACTTGCAGCTCTGAGTTGTTCTCTTTACTTATAAGAAGTGTGCAAACACAAATCGGCATCTGTGGTCTCACACTCTCACACGTGGTACAGTCAAAAAAGGCAGTTGAGTTCAAATTCTGGCTTCCTCACTTAGTAGCTATGGGGCCCTTAGACCTCTCTAAGCCTCAGTTTCCTAACCTGCAAAATGGGGAAATGAATACTTTCATTGCTGTTATAACAGCAAAAGCTGTCAACCCCCTAAATGTCCACTAGTAGGAGATTACAGAAATGCATGAAAATCATCTGCTGCATGAACTACTGTGCCTTCTTCAACAAAGCACCATGCTCAAAATACACTCTCAGAGAAAAGGTAGGATAAGAAATGCGTCTGTGTTCGTAAGAGAAAAGAGATGCCCAGGATAAAGGACTGGGAGGAAACAGGTTGTGGTAGGATTAGGGGACACATCTTTTCTCCTTTATTTCTGATTTTTCCATTTTTCTTTGATTTTTCTTTCCTTCTAGTCTTTGTACAATAGGGAAATATATGTAATGTTTTACAGACAAATAAACAAACACACCCTACCCTGCCCTGTAGTTCCCGACAGTTTTGAGGGTCCAAAGAAACTGTGGCTGTAACAGTGCTGGGATGCACGCTCACACACACACACTGCTCACCAACACACAATCACACTCAATCTCCAATACACCTAGTCACACACATGCACACATTTCCATTCATATACACATTACACACACACGTGCACACATTTCCATTCATATACACGTTACACACACACGTGCACAGCCACGCTCACACATGCACAGACACATGCAGGCTTGCACACGCTCGCTCACACACAAGTGCACATTCATTCCTGCTCACCCACTGCACCCATGCCTTCCCTTCCTTTCAGTGACCTGGCCCTGGGCCTCACCTTCTCGATGAGGTCAATGCAGGGCTGCAGGTCCAGGCCGAAGTCGATGAAGACCCAGTCGATGCCCTCCCGCTTGTACTCCTCCTGCTCGAGCACAAACATGTGCTGGTTGAAGAACTGCTGCAGCTTCTCGTTGGTGAAGTTGATACACAGCTGTTCAAAGCTGTTAAACTATAGTGGGAGGCGCCCAGCTCAGCAGGCCTCCTTGTAGGGGGACAAGGAGACCCACAGAGAACAGGCAAGTGTGGGAGCTCCCCCCGCCTCCAGGCAGACACCCAGGGCTCCTGTCCCCACCCACCATGGTCCTCCACCCCAGAGAGAACAGAGCCTGGTGGGGGGTGGGCCTGCCCTCACCTCAAAGATCTCAAAACCGGCGATGTCCAGGACGCCAATGAAGAACTGACGGGGCAACTTGGTGTCCAGCGTCTGGTTGATCCGTGACACCAGCCACCGGAACAGCCGGTCGTAGGTGGCCTTGGCCAGAGCCCCCACGGCAAACACCACCTGGAGGCGCAGGGAGGCTGCTCTGGGACCTGGCAAGGAGGGGACCCTGCCCCAGCTGCCCCCAGGTGGGCCCCGCCCGCCAGCCACTCACCTGCTCCACGCTCTGACCCTTGGTCACATACTCGTTCCCCACACGCACTCGGGGGTGCAGAAGGCCTTTGAGGAGGTCTCCACCGCTGACCCCCATCAGGTAGGCAGCCTTGTCAGCACCTGGCAGGGCACATGGGTGAGATGAGGGGGAGGAGGCCAAGAACACGGGTATGTGGGAGCTCTACCGGCCTCGACTTAGGGTTATGAGAGGGAGGTTGGAAGAGGTCAAGTTCAGGGTCAGCAAACTGTACAGCTCAGGAGGGTGAGGGTCTGGACTTGAGAAGTCAGGGTTTACAATCAGGGCCAGGTTAAGACTGAGGTCAAAGGCTGCGGACAAGGCTTAGGGTTAATGGTCATGGACTGGATGCTGGGATCAGGGTCAAAGGATGACCAGGTCAGGCCAGGGCCAGGGCCCCTCACTCTCGGTGCCGTCGGCCTCGGCCTGCTCCTCCCGAGGCTTCTGCTTGAATTTCATGTTGCCGAAGTGCAGGAGGGCCCCCACGATCTTGTAGCAGGCACACTTCTCATCCGCGCTGAAGCCCAGGATGTCCATGGCATGCTGGGGGTGGGGTGTGGAAGGCTCAGAGAAGTCTGGGCTCCTCCAGGGTTCAGCTGAGCGGAGGGCACTGGACCTGCTCCCCCAGGTTTCCTCCCCTCCCACCACAGACATACGTCAGTGGCCATGAGTTCCTCCCCGTCATTCACGTGGTCCACAGTGATGACACCCTGGCTGCAGAAGTGGTAGTCATAGGGGTTCATAGACAGAAGCAGCATGTCTGGGGGACACGGGGCGGAGAAGGGCAGGTCGGCTGTGTTCACCCAGCTCTCCTCCGTCTCCCCATCCCAGCGTGGTGGATCCTGGGAGCCAGCCCGGCAGGAGAGTGTAGGGCCCTCCCGAGACTGTAGCTTGCGTTTCTCTCCTCGACTCCCACACCCATGGCTTCTCTTTCTTTACGGTTCTAAGAAATGAGCCTCGGTCCCTATGTCTCACTCATCTTTTGACCATTGCGCAAGCCACGCCTATGGCCCAGACCCTGTGCTGGGTGCTCCGGCCCAGCGAGGACCAGATTCTGCCCTTGAGGGGCTTGCAAGAGAGGGGAGCTGGGCCTAGACAGAGCCATCGCTCCCCACTGGTGCTAGGTGGGGCCTCTCTAGTCTCAGGACAGCAGGAGAGACAACCTTGCCAGGGCAATGGTGCTAAGGGGCCCATTTCCTAGCACGAGGAGGAGAGAGCTCAGCAAGAACTGGAAGTCCCAGGAAGGGGGTGGGTGGATAGAAGGGGCTCTGGGTCTCCAGGAAAGAAGGGATGTCACAGACCCCAGAAGAGTGGGGGACCAGGTAGCCCAGGGCCTGATCTGACGGGGGCCGGGACAGGGCTGGGCAGCCCAACTGCCGCCCAGACCTGTGGGCTCTGATTCCCACCCCATCTGCTGCTGGCCCTCACCCTGCAGCTCTGGCTTCTTCCCCGAGAGGATCCGGTAGTAGACGTGGTAGCTTCGCTCACCGGGCAGCTGGAAGATCACCCGTGACTTCTCCAGGAGGTCTGGGGAGAAGGGAGGTGCTGGCCTAGTTTCCCGAGTGGGTCACCCCACTATGGCTGAGGGGCAGGGAGGAGGTGTCAGCAAGGGGCAGGGGTGTGTGTAGAGGTGCCGTGTCTGCACACATGCCAGCATGTGCTGAAGGGTGTCTCGCCATCAGCACACGTGTCACGGTGTGGGAATGCGTATGTCTGTACATCTGTGTGTCTCTGTGTGTGGGTATATTAACGTAGCTGTCTGTGTATGGGTCTTGGTTTGTCTGTTCTCTCATCTGTGCTTTCATTCCACCATCCACAGACCACACTCCTTTCCTCCAGAGCACTGCTGGTGTGTCAGTGTGCCCACTGAGCAGAGCCTCTGTGTGTTTGCGCATGGGTTGGTCGGGGCATGAATTATGACATTCCCGCCTATCACCACCTGCCCATGCTTATCCATCAGGATCTGGCCATGCACCCCAAGATGGGGAGCAGTCAGCGTGGGGGCCCCTCTATGCGTGCAGCCTGGGCACCTGGTGTTTTTGCAGCAGGTCTGGGTCAGGCGGGATGGGCAATGACCCCAGAGAGGCATTGGGGGAAGCTTCCAGGAAGGATGGGGACTCGAGGTGTGGAGATGAGGCCAGGGCAGGAGGGGCACAGGCCTGCCCTATCGAGGGCCAGAGAAAAGACTGGGATGGTGGGTGAGGGGAAGGGCCCAGTCACAAGGAGCCTGACTGGCCAAATAAAGATTTGGGTCTCCATCTTAAGGTGATGGGATCTGGAAAAGGTTTTTAAGCAGGAATGCGATGTGGTCAGATTAGTCTCTAAGAAAAGATCACTCTGGCTGAAAGGAGATCCAGCGGAAGAATGGAGAATGGAAGACCACATGGGGGCTGGGGGAATGTTCCAGGTGAGAGGTGAGGTGGCCTGAGCTGGGCTGTGGCCAGGGGATGAAGAGAAGCACCTGGGACAGGTGGGAGCCCCAAGGACTTGATGACAGACACTCAGTCTGAGCGAAAAGACTCAGGCCTGGACCTGTTTCCCCATCCTCACCCTCTCCCACCCTCTCCTAGACTCACAGCTGTCAATATCCGCGGATGCCAGCTTCCCAGAGGGACCAAAATGAATGCGGATGAACTTGCCCTGTGGGCACAAAAGCAGCCTCAGTTGGGTGCCCAGCCAGCGCTGCCCTATTCGTCCAAGGCTCCCACCACCTTGTGTCTCCCCGCGACAGACCGGGCTCCACCCACACCCGGCTCTCCCACTGCGGCACTCACGAAGCGGGACGAGTTGTCGTTCCGCAGGGTCTTGGCATTACCAAAAGCCTCCATGGCAGGGTTAGCCTCAATGATTTGATCCTCGAGGGTGCCCTGGTGGTGGCGGGCCAAGGACTCTGTCAAGCCCGTGGTCCTGGGGTCTCGGCCCAGCCCAGACAACCTCTGGTTGGGAAGGGGAGGGGAGGGGGGGTCCCCAAGACCTCATAATTGTTGCCTGCCCCACTCACACCAGCCCCATACCTACCCTGGTCTTCGTGGCCAGAAACTGCCGGGAGGAGCAGAAAGACAACGTTAGAGGCTGTGAGGTGTCACCAGGCGGGAGTGGGCAGCGGGTGGCTAGCGGGACAGTGAACGTTAGTCACCCAAATGTGTAACCCCCAACCCCTCATGCCTGACCCTCCAGGGACTGTTAGAAGGAGAAATGCTAGAAAGTGGAGCAAACACGGCCCTAGTCAGGGGCTTGAGGCAGGGGCTGCGTCTGGGGGTCTCCTATTCACAGCCCCCCCAAGCCCTGTCTCTGGCCTCCTCCCTATCCCTTCATTTCCCATGCCCCAGGAAGTGACCCTGCCCCAAGCCCTAGAGGTTCCTGACTACAGTCTACTCCCCTTTAGAGCCCAGCTCAAATGCCCCTTCCTCTAGGAAGGCTTCCCTGATGCTCTGAGGCTGGAAGAGACCTCTTCCTGCCCAAACCTTCTGACCCCTCCCCTCCCTCTGTGACTGCTCTTCTTCACACTACTCCTTTCTATTGTGGTGAGGTGCATTTTCATTGTACAGTTGTACACCGACTATTATTCAAGATAGCCCCGTCGGGTGCATATTATTAGCCCTAATTTGCAAATGAGGAAACTACGACTCAGAGCAAGAAAGTGATCCGCTCCAGATGGCACAGTAAGTCAGGGGCAGAGCAGACACTGAGCCCAGGCATCCTGCTTTCCACGATGCCTGAAGCCACCTGTATGTCTCATCTAGAGGGACTTACTGAATGGAGGGGATCCTCCCCCCTTGCTCTCCTAGCCTCACCCTTGTCTTCCCTCCTTTTCCCTTTCTTTCTCTTCCCTACCCTGGATCCCAGCAGCATGGGAAAAAAGGGAGAAAAAGGAAGGAATAGATTCTGGAGTGACAGATGCCATGCCATCTGTCCCATGCCAGGGGACTGTGGTTATTCACTCACCTCCAGGGAGCCCAAGACTTAAAAATCCCCCTGAGGTATTGCTGGGGAGACAGAGGCAGGAGAGAACTGGCAGGAGTCCCTCCCCCGAGCTCCACCCCACACATTCAAGTCCAGGGCTTTTGAACAGGGCTCTCTTTGGAGATGTGGTCAATTTGGGGGCCGAGGGGAGGGAGGTTGATAAGGCTCTTAAGCTCCAGCACCCGTGGCCCCTGCAGGGCAGCCTTTCTCTCTACCTCCCCTGCCTGACAGCTCCCCCCAACCCCAACTCCACAATGCAGGGCTCCTTTCTGCCCAGGTGCCCCCTACCCCCGCCCCTCCCGGCTGCATCCCTGCCAGCTCCCTGCCCTCCATTCCTGTTCCTGGACCAAGACCCGACTTTCTGTAGCATCCTCAGAGACACTCTGGGAGTTGGGAAAATGGGGTGGGGGGGGGAGGAAAAAAACAAAACAATAAAAACAACCACCACCACACCAAAAAAACAAAACTGAAATAAAAAGAAAAAACAAGAAAATCAACTGGGAAGATAGGAAGAGGCAAAAAGAAAAAGAGAAAGAAAAAAACTTTAAATGGAAAAAAGAAAAGAAAAAGAAGAAAGAAAAATGTCCCAGAATAAATGCAAGGCTCAACAGGACCAGGAGTAGGGGCTGTGCAGGAGGAGGCCTTGGGTTTCTGGAAAGAAAAGGCAGCCCATTTTGGGGTAGGGGAGCACACACAGAGCTCTGAACAGCTGGCCCTGGGACTAGGAATGAAAGTTGTACCTCGAAAACAAAAGCAAAACAAAAAACTGGTTCCCCCATTGTTTCAGAAAATTTCAAAAACCATAAAGAAATCATGGGGTGCAAAACTGCCCCTTAACCTTGGCTGTTGGGAATGCCAAGTGCCCTTGGCTCTGGCTGAACCTGCTTGTTTGATTGACAGCAGGTAACTGTGTCTTTGGTGCATGAAAACCAAGAAAACAATTACTTCTTGGTAAAAGCAGCCTACCTGGTAAACTCTTTCAAAATATGAAGGTCATGATGAAAGGGAAAAAATACATAAAATGCTTAGGAATAGCAATGTGGTCCCACCTGCCGTGTTCCAGATGGGAACAGTGAGGCAAGCCTGGAACTACGTCATACAATGTGACAGAGAATGGCCACAGCCTCGCTGGTCGAGCCTTGCTCAGGCCAGAGTCTGCCACCAGGGTGGGAGGCTCAGGCAGGGCTGGAGGCTCTGGGGAATCAACTTTTTAAAAAGAAAAAAAGAAGAACAAAAAAAGGAGAAGAAAGAAAAGAAAAACAGAAGCAGCAGGGAGCAGCGCCCGCGTGGGCAAGTCTTACGGCCTTCTTGCCCAGCCCGTCTCCCAGGGCAGCGACGATGGCAAAGTACTGAATGACCCGCTTGGTGTTAACCGTCTTACCGGCCCCCGACTCTCCCCTTGGACGACACAAACATGAGTCACCAATGTCCATCTGGCTACTCTAATTCATCCCATCCCCCAACACCCTACCCCTCAAGCAGGGCCCCTCTGCCCTCCCCACACCCAGCTCCCAACTCAGGACCCACACCCCAACTCAAAACTCCTGAGATAAATTAGCCCTCAGAATTGTTTACAAAACAAGCCAACATAGACCATCCCAGTGAGATGAGAAAACACAGTATGATGCCACTGTTTACTGAACACTAACTTACTGCCAGACACTGGGCCAAGTGCTTTACCTATATTGGCTCATTTAAGCCTCAGAAACCTGTAAGGCAGGCACCATTATCATCCGCTTTTGATAGATAAGGAAATGCGGCTCAGAGAAGTTATGTAGCTGTTTCTGCTGTGTGCCAGGTACAGACATTAACTCACTGACTCCTATAGCTCTGTGTGGTAGGTAAGTAGGATTGTTCTGTCTTTTCTGATGAGACTCAGAGGCCCAAGCACACCAGCAGGAAGTGGACCCGTGAGAACTTGAATACAGGTCTTTCTGGTTTCAAAGGCCTTGATCTTCACCAGCAGGCTGCACACACACACACACATACACACACACACACGAACGATGTCCATATTGGCTTGGCTGGATATAAACTTGGTATGTAAGAATTCTACCACTTACCAGTGAAAGCAAACAAAGGATTAGAAATAAGATTCAGAAATAAGGAGATGGTAAGAAGGAGGAAAGGGGTCTCCCCGCTCCCCTTGAGCGAGAACCAGAACTCCCAAAAGATCAAGGTGGGAGAAGATTCCAGGCCCTAGGGACAGAGGGTATCAGGGCTGGTGATCAGTCTGGTACCCCCTTCCTGCTCACCACCCATAACACATCTGTCCAGAATAGGGGGCAGAGAAAATGCTCTAATTTAGTTTCACCTGGGACAGACTCCAGGCGGTAAAACCCTTGCCCTTAGCACTTTGTATTCAACCTTGGGAAATGATTTTAGTTCCACTCCCTTCCTGCCAGGTGGCCAGCATTTCCCACCCCATCCCCAGAGCCCCCACACTCACGTGATCAGCATGGACTGGTTCTCTCGGTCTGGAAGAAAGGGGAGGAGATAGAGAAGTTAGCCAAAGTGAGGGACCAGCCACAGGTGGAACACCTTGGGTATCCTTGGGGCTGGGGCAGCCCCTCCACCACCCAGGGCCAGAAACGGGAAGGACCAGGTGGGACCTTCAGACTGCAGGCCAGCTCCCACTCAGAGAGCCAGAAGGATTATGCTAGAGTGTCCAGCAGCATCAAAAGGAGGGCAGTGCAAGTGGAGGGAAGGGGGTCCTGGAGCCGGGGGAGGGGCCTCGGGTGGGGGAGAGGAGTCAAGGCGGCCCTTACTGCGCAGCATATCATTGTAGGCGTTATCTGCCACCGCATATATGTGGGGCGGGGACTCCGAGCGGCGCTTTCCCTTGTAAGCGGCTACCACGGAGGCTGTATAGATCGGGAGCCATTTGTAGGGGTTGATGGTGACACAGAAGAGGCCCGAGTATGTCTGAGGAGAGAGTGTATAGATAGGTTGTTGGAGGCCAAGGTTCCATCCCCAGGCTCTAGCCCTCGCAAAACTGTGACCCTTGCAAAATCCCCCAAGGAGCTGCTTAAGGTGCGATGCCACACCCTCTGTGGCCGCCCTAGCCCCGCCCTAGCTCTTACTCCTGCCCACGGCCCGCGGCCCCTTCACAGCCCCGTTGCCCAGCCTCTGTGCTGCTGCAGCTCCGCCCCTACACTGCCGTAGCCAAACCTCCAGCCCTACCTCGAGCCCCGCCCCAGCCAGTGGCCCCGCCTCCACAGGCCCATGACATCACCCTACCCTGCCTCTAGCCCCGCCCCCCACTGCACACATCCCCGCCCCTTCCCCCCCGTTTTGTGCCCACCAAGCTGTGCCTCTTGCCCTAGCCCCGCCCCTGCTACTATGGCCCCGCCCCCACCACACGCACAGCCCCATCCCACCCGTGGCCCCTCCCCGGCCCATGGCTCACATAGATCATCCAGTGAGCATAACGCTGGCGCAGGTTGTGCAGTACGGATGCCTCGTTGAGGTGCGTCATCATGGCCATGTCCTCCAGCAAGTCGAAGCGGGGCGGGTTCATGGGCTGCAGTTCAGCTTCACGAACCGTCAGCACCTGCCAGGAAGGCCGTATGGTGGGGTGACAGGTGGGCAGGAACAAACTGACCTCAGCCTCTCACTCCTGTACGCTCCCAAACCCCCTTTCACCCAGAGCACACTGGACAGGAGCTACACCTGGGAAGGTGGAGGAGCTAATTCCGGGAAAAGGGGGAGCCAAACCTTCTGGTCTTTGGTCTCCACGTTGACTCTGCCCCCAGTAGCCTCGGATTTGACCTCAGCCTCCACGTAAGCATCCTGTTCATCAGGTACCCAGACCCGCTTCTTCCCTGGGTTTTGGGGAGAGCATGGGGGTTTTGAGAAAGGCTGACGCACATCCAGGGGTTGGGGACCCATCTGGGGTTCCCAAATTGTGTCTGCAGAGCTGTGCCCCTCCTAGGAGCCCCTCTGTCAGGATGCAGGAATACCCAGAAAAGATCCTTCCAAACAGAGACTCCTGGAAGGGCAGAGCTGGGAGGGTCCCTAGAGATCTCCTCAAAGGATTCCCTGACTGAGGTTACAGTCCTTCACAGCCCTGGATTACACACTTGGGTTCAGATTCCTGCTTCTGTTGTATTTGCCCTGTGACCTCAGGAGAATCCCTCATTCTCTATTGGGCCTGTCCCTCAAAGGTAAAACATTATGGGCATGTCCTCAGTTCCCATAAGGAGCAGCCCTCAATATCAGGCACTTAATTCTCAGTGGGTTCTGCCTCCCCCATTTCACTGAAGACTCAAACCTGGGTCTTGTAAGTCTGTGTTATGCTCCTTCCTGCCTGGCCAGCTGGCCCCAGAGCTCCAGGGAGCCCATATTTCATGGTAGTTAAAGGCACAGACTCAGGTATCCTGCCACTTACTAGTCAAGTGCCTTAGTCAGGACCAGCTCCATAACTTGCAGGCCCCAGTGTTAAAATGCAGATCCTCTTGTTAAGAAATTATTTACAGTTTCGAGATGGTGATAGCAGAGTGTTAAATCAAGCATGAGGCTCCTCTGAGGGTGGTGCCCTCTGTGGCTGCAGAGGTTGCACACCCACGAAGCTGGCCCTGGCCCTGGTCTCCATCTCCCCAGGTTGTTGATATGATGCATGGAAAGTCATCTGCTCTGGGCCTGGCACACAATAAGCACTTGATACACATTGCCTATTGTTATTATTGTCCTATGAGCAAACCGGGTCATAAATAGTAGCCTTTATTCCTGTCCCTGATAAACAGAGGCTTTGGCTCTATGGAAAGCACTAAAAATAACTCCAGCACAGGTTTTATGGACATGTGGAGGCAGCCTGCACACATACCAATCACTCTCATCTCAGAAGCTTCAGGCTCCAGCCACAGATGGCAGCCCCAGGAGGCGGGTGATACGGTCCCATTTTACAGAGGAGCAAACCGAGGCTTGCTCACAGACATACAGTGATATACACAGGCTCCCTGGGATTTAATCATCAGGGCTAAAGCTGTCAGGCCAGAGTGCTCCTTCAGACCCGAGCTGAGTCCCCCCACCCCACTCCTGGTCTGAGTCCATAAGGGCTTCTCTGTAGCTGTGCCCCACTCTGCCCTCACTTACCATCCCACAGGACAGGGTACACCTTCATCTGCTCCTGGTAGCCCTGGCGGAGGTAGCGGGCAGACTCCCCAAGTTCACTCACATCCATCATGGTAGTGGCACTGAGAGGTGGAGGATGAGATCTTAGAGGTTCAAGGCAGTCCAAGGCAGCAGGCACTGGAAGATGGCAGTGACAGGGGAACTGAGGGACCAGGGGCCCCAAACTGGGGCATGATCGAACAACCCACAAGACCTAACAGTAGGTGATTCCGTGGGGCTCCCCACTTCAGCCTCCCTGGTGAGCCCCCAACACACACACACACACACACACACACACACACTCACTCTCTCTCTCTCTCTCTCTCTCTCTCTCTCTCTCTCTCTCTCTCTCTCAAACACCAGAGCATCCTCTCCCACAGAAATGGAGAGACTTGTGCCAGCCCACAGACACCCTCACCCATCAGCCTGTCTGCCCTCCCTTGGGCTCCAACTCCAGCCCTGATCACCCACCTCAGCACCACGGTGAGGGCTGGGAGCTGGGCTACCCCTTTTATTGCCGCTGTCAAGGTCAGCGGAGGAGAGCTATGTCAGCAATCTCCACGTGTCACAGCCCCCCCGGCCTGGCCACAGGACACAAAAGGCAAATTCCCTTTTATCTCCACCAGCACGGCCCCTGGGCTATTTTTACCTCCCATTGTCGGGGATCACAAAGGCAGATAGAGACACTCCACTCAGAGGTTGAGATTCAGACCGACAGGGGCAGGGACAAGGCAGTGAGAGATTTGGGAAGACTGAGGTGCTGGGAGAGAGAAACTGAGTCACAGGGAGTCTGATACACCCAGAAAAAGGTCCACACCCCCAGAAGTGGAGAGCAAGGAGACTCAGGCAGGGCGACCACAAAATGCCCTCTGGGACTATTTGGTCCAACCCTCTTTACACATCCAGAGAAACTGAGGCCCAGGGAAAGGAAAGCGCTAGTCAAACCTCACAGATAAACAGTGGCAGAGACCGAGTCAAAAAGAGAAGCAGAGACACTAAGGCATCCCTCTTCAAGCGCCTGGATACTGTCTCTTCCCCACTCCCCCTCACCTCTATCCCCAGTTCTCTGAGGTCCCCTGGGGAAATTACACAAGAAGAAAACCAGACCTAGGACCATAAAGGCATAAAGGAATAATTTGGCTGAAGAGGAAGCAAATTGAGGAAATTTAGACCAATCAGGAGCCCCCTTCATAATGACATTTAAGATTCACAGGAAGCCAAGTTCCCACTCTTAGCCCCCTCCTGCACCCTACTCACATCAGGGGTTCGGGGTACTGGCACTCAATCTGCCTTCAGAATGTGTCAGGGCACTTCCAGGCTCTCCTTTTCTGTCACCCCATTCAGGCCCTGGTGATGCCACAGAATCTTGGAGTCAGAAGATCAGAGGATCCTGGAACCTTTGACACTAAATACAAAGAGATCCAGAACCAGGATTCCAGCCAGACATTAGGCTGAGCTCACAAAGAGAAATCTTCTGCACCAACGGGCTACCAATTCCAAAGAGACAGACATATCTATATTCTATAGGAATAATTTCAAAGATACATTATCAACCATAAATAGTTCAAAACAGGCAAAACTAACGAATGATGATAAAGAGTGGTCCTTTGAGGGAAAGTATCAACGAGAGGAGGCACAAGAGAAGCTTCTGGAATGCAGGAAACACTTCATGTACTGAGCTGGGCTGTGGTTACACAGGTGTGTTCACTTCGTAAAACTAATCGCGCTATACGCTTAAGATGTATGCACTTCACGGTACGTACGTTACATGAAAACCTTGTTAAAAATGCATGACCGGGCTTCCCTGGTGGCGCAGTGGTTGAGAGTCCGCCTGCCGATGCAGGGGACACGGGTTCGTGCCCTGGTCCGGGAAGATCCCACATGCCGCGGAGCAGCTGGGCCCGTGAGCCATGGCTGCTGAGCCTGAGCATCCGGAGCCTGTGCTCCGCAACGGGAGAGGCCACAACAGTGAGAGGCCCGCGTACCGCAAAAAAAAAAAAAAAAAAAAAAAAAAAAAAAAAGCATGACCAAATTTGGCAATATCTATCAAAATTACAAATGCCCAGAACCTTTTAGTAATTAATCCTACAGATATTTCCCCATGTTACAAAATGATACATGTCTCCTTTGGGTGGACACTTAGATTGTTCTCTTTTTGCCATTACAATCAGGGCTGCGGTGAATATTCCTGTACAGTCTGATGAATTTTCACAACGTAAACACACTCTGTTCAAGAACCCCAAATTACCAGCATCCCCATCAATCCTCTTTCAGTTATCACTCCCTCACCTACTATCCTGACTTCTAATATCACAGATTGTTTTGAAATTTATATGAATGGAGTCCTACATTATGTATTCCTTTCTTTTTTCTCTCCACATCATATTTGTGATAACATCATTCTGTTTTAATTCTCCTCATAGAACTTAGATTGTTTCTTCCCTGCCTCCGCCTCCCACCCACACCCACACCCAGTAAAGGGCAGGAGCTTGGTCTAGGCCCCCAGCACCTTGCAGAGTAGCTACACATAGTAGAAAGTCAATAAATATCTATGAAGTAAGAGAATGAAGCAAACTTGATTGATAGTTTAGATTACAGAGTTTTAATATCCATATGGGGTCAGAGGCTAAGGAGCTGGGCTTGAGCAATTTATAGAAGGCCCAGAGGGTAGGGAAAACTCTGCTCCTGTTCAAAGATGCTCAAAAAGCAGGGCTTTGTGCCTAAGCCCCAAGCAATAGAGCTGGCCTGGAGAATCAGAATCTCTAACAAGCCTAGCCTATACCAAATATAATGTGGGTCTGAATTCTAGAATTACTTGCTCAGTGTAGAAACCTGGGGCTGAAAAACCAACCCAAAGAGGTGGGTCTAGAACTGCCCTGTAAGTTCGCTTCTGCTACACCGGACACACCTTCCTGCTGAGATGAGTTCACAGACAAACATGACAAAGCAGTGAGGAAACCCAAGGTGCACCTGAGAGATGCAACAAATGCTACAATCTGCAAGGACTTAAGGTACCAACTTTAAACACCTGAAGAGCCATGCTGGAACAGAGGGAGCCTGTGTGATTTGTGTGGCCCCCCACAACAGTGCAGTTACAAGGAAGCAGAGTTTGAAGATACACACAAAAAATGACTTTTTCACACTTGGAGCCAATCAGCAATGGAAGAGGCTGCCTTGGAAGAAAGTGAGCCTGCCAAAAGCAAGGAAGAATCAAGTAGAGGCTGCACAGGGCTTGAGGCTTTGGACTGGATGACCTCTGAGGTCTACTCCAACCTCAGGACTCCAGGAGTCCAGGATTTTAGACCCTCTGGAAGCTTTGTTTCTTAACGACCACCCTCTCAACCCAACAAACCCACCCACTGCGTAGCCAGTATAGACAGCCCAAAGTCTTTCTTCCTGCCTTCTCTTCCCAATGTTATAAGTACAGAGACAAGACATATATGCACCTCAGTTTTAGAATGCTGGGGTGTTAGAACCCAGGGTCATTAGAACTCTGAAGTGCTAGAATCCTGGTGCAAAAGACTTGAAGCACATATGACAAAAGGTACAATGGTTTGTTATTATTTGTACTTCCCTGTATCTTTTACATTTTTCCCTCCTTTGGGTTTTTTGGTTTGTTGTTGTTTTATTTTTTATTTTTAAAGATTTTTTTGATGTGGACCATTTTTAGAGTCTTCTATTGAATTTGTTACAATATTGCTTCGTTTGATGTCTTGGTTTTTTATCTGCAAGGCGTGTGGGATCTTAGCTCCCTGACCAGGGATCGAACCCACACCCCCTGCATTGGAAGGCAAAGTCTTAACCACTGGACCGCCAGGGAAGTCCCCTGTTGTTTTTTTAAATTAAAGACTCCTAGCGCATTAGGAATCAGGAGCATCAGGGCTGGAGGGCTGGAAGGGAAATCAGCTTAGCTAAGGACACCAAGACCCTGATGGGGACAGAGGGGAGCCCAGGCCAGACTCCAGGATCCCACTCCGAAGGCAAGCTCTCTACCCCTGCACGTGAAAACTGGGAAAGGAGAAAGCAACTTCAGGCAGGACCAGCATGAGGGCAGCTGGGTCACCTGCAGCCTGGCCAGCAGTGTGTCCACCCTCCTGGGCTAGAGGGACTCTCCCTGGAAATCACTCAAAGAAACACCATCTTCAAGGGACTTAGGGTACTGATAGCCCCAGAAAAGGCTGTCGGGGAGGGCTGGACCTCAGGCTTTCTAGTCTGTGTCTCCAGGCCCCCAGACCCAGGTGGCCCTGAATAGGTCTATGACTGCCCTCAAAAACTCATATGCTGTCCACCAGCCCCCACTTACACCAGGGAACCTTGGGCCTGGCTAGGAAGAGAGTTGGAGGGAAGAAGCAGGAGTCAGGGAAGAGAGTAAAGTGGCCAAAGATAGAGATTGGAAGTCTTAGTATGTAGGGGGCTAGAGCCAAGCTGGGCACCAGGGTCTAGGTGTCCCCACTTCCTCTCCACCAAAGACCTCAGATCAGCAGTTGCCAAGAGTCCTGGAACCCACAGCTTAGTAGCAGCCAGACTGATGAGGCAAAGCCCGGAAGGGGCATAGTACCTGTGGCGTCTCCTCTTCCAGCCCAAAATGCCAGTAGAGGAGCTGAGTATTGGAGAAAGCAAGGGCAGGCAGGTAGGCAGAGAGGACGTAACTTGGGAGCCACCCCAGCCCCAAATATATCTGCCAGCAATGCACCCCAGTGCCTGGAAGTCCTTCTTTGGATAAAGACATTGAAGGACTCTGTGAAGGAGGGAGGGACACATGAATTCAATTCAAGATGCATCTGACAGCTTCTCTTATGTGTCCAGGATGGGAACACAGCACTCACTGTCCAGGAAAAAAAAGTGATGCTCAAGGAGGAGGTCAGAACGGAGGAGTTTGAAGGATAAAAGACTGTGGCACGTGCTATGAAGGCACCACGCAAAGTAGTGCTGTGGAGGGTAACGGGGGTGTAACTCTCTTCAGGTTAGTCAGAGAGGGCCTCTCTGAGGAGGTGACATTTAAGGCAAGACCTGAAGGATAAGACGGAGCCGGTTAGGTGAAGAGCTGGGGGAAGGATATTCCAGGATATTCCAGGAGGAACAGTAAATACAAAAGCCGAAGCATAGCTTGGTGTGGCTGAGGCCCTGTCACAGTGCTAGTGCCACTGGGATAGGAAGGTGGGGAAGGTTTTGCAAGGTGGGGTTAGACAGGTAGGCAGGGGCTGGGTCACCGGGACTCTTGGAGGACTTTATTCCAAGGGCAAAGGGGAGCTGTTAGGGCAGGAGAATAAGTGGTGAAGGTTATTAATGATCACTCTGGCTGCCATACAGAGAATGGACTGGAAGGAGTAGGAGATGCCACAGGCAGACCAGTGAGCAGGCTGTGGCCGTCCAGGGAGAGGCACTGAAGGTAGAGGACAGGAGACGGAGAGCACGAACCTGAACTCCAAGCCCAGAGCAGCCACACGGGCATAAAGGGAGGTGAGGCTGGACGGAGCAGTTGGGACTGGAGTGTGAAGGGCTTCAAAAGCCAGATTAGGATTTGGTTCTTTATCCTGCAGGAGTTGGGGAGCCATCAAAGGCATTTTTTTTTTTTTTTCATCAAAGAGCTCGGAGCAAGAGCATTTGACAGTGTGTTCAGATTTATGTGTTCACAAGAGCCCCATGACAGCTGGTGTGGAGGATGGACTGCAGGGGCGAGACCGGGGCAGGAAGACTTAGGAGGCGGCTGCCATAAGGGTCTAAATTCGAGGTGGTGAGGCCCAAAGAGGGGCCTCCACCCTGGCACCCCCGGGGGGGGGGTGCCCCTGCTCATCCAAGGCTTGTCCCCCTCCTGGGGCCGTGGGCAGCTGCAGAGGGCCCGAGTGGGCCCCGGCTCTGATGCTTCTAGCAGAAAATAGGATGAGGGCAGCCAAAAGGCATCAGGGCTGTTTATCCGGTGGAGAGACGCCTCAGCATGGATTTATGGCTGAAAGGTTACTGGGGGGAGGGGATGGGGGGACCAGCTGTCCCCCATCCTCACAAAGGGCAAACAAAGGAGGGGACTATGGCCTCCACTGCAGCAAGAGGGAGAGAGGTTAGACACATGAGGAATATGTCCTGACAGGCATCAGAGGATGAAAGGGCCCTTCAGGGATCATGCAAACCAACTCTCTCATTGGGCAGCTGGGGAAACGGAGGCACAGAGGAAGAAGCAGGTCCATGCCCCAGGTCACATACCGAATTAAAGCTACGACTAGACACAGCAGCACAACGTCTTCCTTTCAAAGATCTCAGGGGTCTCCCAGAGCGCTCCCCAAAGCATGTTCCTTCAACTGCCTCGGAAGAATCTGGAGTGTGGCTCTCCCAGAGAGAAGTGTGCTTGTGTAGCCCTCCCAGAGCCCCAACCAGTCTCTGGGTTTATGGCGTTTGGTGCGAGCCTCCTGTATCTCTCAAGGGTCTTGGTCTTTCTGTGTTACCCTGTCTCTCTCTGCCCTCTGAGACTCTATTTCTTTGTCTTGGCCTCTGACTCAGTCTCTGTAGAGCTGAGCTAGGCTGGACCAATCTCCCACTCCCAGGGGGCCCTCACTGGTAAAGTACCCCCACGTAGACAACGCTTGGGCCCAGTGCCCAGGCTGGAACAGGTGACAGCAGCTGTGGATCTATCTATAGCTCCCTTGCCCTTCAATTGTTCCCAACATCAAACAATGGTTGGGCCCTGGATTAGAGGCACCCCCCAGCAGCCCTGCTGAAATGGATCCCGGGGGCAGGGGATGAGGCTTACGAGGGCCACACTGTGATCTCTCGTGTCTACTTCTGTCTGGATCTCCATGTTCCTACCTATAGCTCTGGGCTCTAAGGCCTTCCAGCTCAGAGGCTGAGTGAGTAAAGGACCGGTGGATAAGGGACAGGGTGTGTGTGAACAGCAGACGGTATACAGGCATGTGAGTGACACGTGGGTTTCCCTCCTCCTACCTTGGTTGACAGACACTCATGGGCACTGGGATGCCAGTTCCATGAGGGCAGAGACCTAGTCTTTTATTCTTTGCTGCAGACCAGCCTGAGCCTGGCCATGGCACGTGTTCAATATATAGTACATCTCTGACCTTGGCCTTTAGGAAGAGCAAGGGTGTGCTGCGTAGTGACATGACATAAGTGTGAGCAGCAGTACGGAGCAGTGATGAAGAATACCTTACCTAACGTCAGATTGCCTGGGACTGAATCCTGGCTCTGCCAAATGCCAGCCATGAAATTGTGGAAAATCACTTAACCTCTTAACAATGGAGATTTGTACAAAGTACCCACCACATAGGATTTGGATGAGCAATATATGGGTTAAAACATCCCAAGTGCTTAGAACAGTGCCTGGCACATAGCGGAGACTCATGATGTAACGTGGGTTTCCCTCATATTATATTGTTATTTACATTATTGTTGTTATTTTAAAGATATCTCATTAGGGGCTTCCGTGGTGGCGCAGTGGTTGAGAATCCGCCTGCCAATGCAGGGGACACGGGTTCGAGCCCTGGTCTGGGAAGATCCCACATGCCGCGGAGCAACTAGGCCCGTGAGCCACAACTACTGAGCCTGCGCATCTGGAGCCTGTGCTCCGCAACAAGAGAGGCCGACATAGTGAGCGGTCCGTGAACCGCGATGAAGAGTGGCCCCCGCTTGCCACAACTAGAGAAAGCCCTTGCACAGAAATGAAGACGTGACACAGCAAAAATAAATAAATTAATTAATAAACTCCTACCCCCAACATCTAAAAAAAAAAAAAAAAGATATCTCATTAAACAAAAAAAGGGAGGAGCAGAGAGGAATAGGTGGCTGGAGGCTAGGAAAGGGACAGACTGATATTTTTTCCTTGTGTATCCTTCTATACCTTTGAATTTTGAATCATGTCTGTGTATTACCTATTTCTTAAGTGTTTGCTCAATGAATAAAGGTCGCTTCCAACATATCGACCCTTGAAAAAGCAAGCCCCTACTCTGTGCCAGAGGGGAGGGCCTGGAGGAGGGCGGGTCCTCAGGGTGTGGGCTCAGTGCCCTCAGCCCTGGGTCTGAGTCCCTGGGACACCCTCTGTCCTCCAACCCAAAGGTGGACAAGATGGATCCATGCGAAATCATCCCAGAGCAAACTGTAAGCCAGAAGGAAGGCTTCCCAGTTTCTAGGCCAAGCAGCAGGGGTGGAAGGGGCAGTGGAAAAAGGCTCCTGCCCTCTTCCCTGGCCCCAGCCCCCAACTCTTCAGCCCAAGCTATTCTTAGAACCCAGATAATGCCAGCAGTTGCTGCTGCTCATATCAGCTTCCAGAGCCACCCGGTCCTGAGAGGCCCAGTGCTGCCCCCACCCCCAGAACGCTGGCCTCTCTGCAAGGTATGGGCGTCCTGCTCACTCTATCCACCGTATCCCGCAGGCCACTGCAGGTAGGTAAGAGGACTGGGTGGTGGGCCCCTCCAAGACTTCCCTTGCCAGGCAGCCAAGTGGAAATAGGAAGAGCTAAAGGACACCCTAGGGCATGGGCTGACCCCTGGAGGTCACCATCCAGATAGGCTGACCCGACCTCAGCCTCCAACTATGCTCAGAATATGAATGAAAGGGCTGGGGGCTCCGGACATGGGTTAGCCTGGGGAGCTGGGGGGGTGGGGAGAGTGGAAACAGCAGCAGAGGGAAAGCCTGGGAGGGTCAGTGTATAGGGGAGGGAGGACGCTAAAAAAAAAGGAGGAAGAGATGGCAGAAGAGGGTCTGATAGCTCTGGCTCCAGAGTCAGACTGCCCAGCTCTGCCCCTTATTTGCTATGTGACCTTGACCTTTTCCTGTTGGAGCTTCAATTTCCATCATAAAATGAGCATAACCTTATTCCATTGGGTTGTTAAGCAGAGTCAAGAGCTTAGCCTGTGCCTGATATATACAAGCCCTATGTAAATGTCTAACGACATTATCGTTGACTCTGAGCAGGCAATGGTTCTTTTTTAGCTTTGCACCTGCAGGGACTAGGCTGGGCACATGTTAGGACTGCCTCTTTGAGTCCTTGCGCTGCCATTTACAAGCTAAGTGACCGTGAGCTAGTTACTTAACCTCTCTGAGCCTTGGGTCCTTCGTTGCAAAATGGATATACGAAGAGTACCTGCCTTATAATGTTGCTGAGAGATATAAATGAACCAGAGTGCTTAGCCCACAGTAAGAGATCAACAGTGTGAACACGCCAGCCCTGTGGTGATGTGTATGTTGGGGTAGTCTGGCGGGGAGGCCTTGGGTCTGCCACTCTGGGGATGGAATTTGAGGTAGTGCCCAGGGCAGCCAACATTCTGGAAGAGACATCCTTGTGGGCATACCACGTGGGAGGAAAGTCCCAGGGTCTTATAAGACCACAGCCACCCCACTGCCAAAATCCTGTGCCAAAGCCTTGGCCCTGCCTCGGGTCTCAGGATCAAGACAGGCTTGTCCCAGCCTATGTCAGCTTCCCGTTTTGTTGAGTTCAACAAACACTCTCTGATGCCACCCAGATTGGGACTGGTTGTAGGCTTGCTCCTAAGGAGGAGTCTGTCTGGTAGAGTGGAGACTGGGGGAAGAACTCTCAGAAGACCAATCAGAGGTAGAGTGGGACGGTGGGGTGAGGTTGTGTCTCTGCCCTTGTGATCATGGTCAGTCAGCTTGGTAGGTGAAGGGCAGAGAGAGGCTCAATGAGTTGGGATTGGAAACCAACCCAAATGGTCTACCCTGGGTATCGTGAGGTGTGCAGGGTGACCCTGCGCTCTCCCACATCTCAGGGTATACTGCAAACCTCTCTGCGAATCTGCACGTTGCTAACTTAAGGGTGAGAGGTCTCCTTGAGCACAGCCCTCAGTGTTTTTTTTTTAATGGGTTGAAAATGTTGTTATTACAAATATCTCTATTTTCCTAACTAATTCTTTGGGCCTTAAATGTCATTTTCCAATTGAAATTTTTGAGATAATTTTTGAGATACAATAATTTATAAGAAATAATCCAGGACTTCCCTGGTGGCATAGTGGTTAAGAATCCACCTGCCAATGCAGGGGACACGGGTTCGAGCCCTGGTCCAGGAAGATCCCACATGCTGCGGAGCCACAAAGGCCATGCACCACAACTACTGAGCCTGTGCTCTAGAGCCTGCGAGTCACAGCTACTGAGCCCACGCGCCACAACTACTGAAGCCCGTGCGCCTACAGCCCGTGCTCCGCAACAAGAGAAGCCACCGCAATGAGAAGCCCACGCACCACAACAGAAGAGTAGCCTCCGCTCGCCTTAGCTAGAGAAAGCCTGTGCACAGCAATGAAGACCCAATGCAGTGAAAAATAACTAAATAAAATAAATGTATAACAACAACAAAAGAAAGTGTAAACTGGAATCACCCTATATTAAAAAAAAAAAAAAAAAAGAACCATCTTCCCCAGGGGCCTCTCACTCTGCTCCCTGCTGCCTTCTCCAAGCCAGGCCCAGTAGATATTGTGACTTGTGTTTCTCACCTACCCAAGCCTGGGCAAGCTTCTCCTTTCTTTGCTGTCCTGGGTTTAGCTGAGCCAGGCTAACAATACAGCACAGTGCTTAAGAGTTCTGGAGTCAGACTGCCTGGGTACAAACCTTCAGTTACTCTGTCCCTTTGATTCTCTGTTCCTCATCTATAAAGCGGGAATAATAACAGCACCTACTCCACAGGGAATTAAATAACACCTATAAAAAGAAAAAGGTACAATGCCTTGCATATGTGTTCAATACACAATCCTTACTATTATTTTTCTTATTATCATCATCATCATCCCCAAACTCAGGGAAATACAGGGACTTCCCTGGCGGTCCAGTGGTTGAGATTCTGAGCTTCCACTGCAGGGGGCACACGTCCGATCCCTGGTCAGGGAACAAAGAGCCCGCATGCCGTGAGGTGCAGCCAAAAAATAATAAAAATTAAAAACAAACAAAACAAAACAAAAAACCAAGGGAAATACATACCACCAATACAGAGACCATGAGAAGGTCCTCAAGAAAGGGTGATTCCTAAGACCATGGGACCCCATTCTCATCATTACACGATTCCCTTCTGGCTTCTCTCTAGCTCCCTCCCTTCTTGGTGAAAGTGTGGGGAGATGGAAGGGCAAGACTATAGCCTCTGCCTGGGGTAAGGCTCCCATTGCTGGTTTCAAGGTGACAACTGCCTTTCCCCATATATATAGAGTTGTTGGTCTCACCTAGTACTTCCCAGCTCCAGGGTCTCCCTACAACAGCTGGCAGTCTAGGCCCAGAGCCCTGCCATCCTCTAGCCACAGGAAGAATAGAGGGTCATCTCCTCATCAAAGAGCTGAATCCATTCTACTTTCATGCCATCCATCCAACCATGCAAATATTTACTGAAAAATAAACTTTGCTATTAATCTGGGAAATCCTAATGAGATATCATTTCACATCCACTAGCCTGGCAAAATCAAAAAAGCTCAACAACACTGAGTCTTGGTGAGGATGCCAAATAAGGGCAATTCTAATACATTCCTGGCAGGAGTGCAAATATGTAAAACCACTTATGAGAGTAATTTTGTATTATCTAGTAAATCTGAATATGCCCATGACCTTCAACATATTGCACAAGGAGGCACATATTAGACTGTTTACCCTTTGTAATAGCAAAATAGCGGAGACAACCCCAAAGGATCATTCACAGGAGAAAAGGTAAATGAAATGTGGTATTTTTATGCAATGAAACCTATAGAGCAGTGAAAACAAATGAACTAGTTACTCTTATCAACATGGATGAATCTCCCAACATAAGGCTGAATGAGAAAATCAAGCTGCACAAGAACACACGTTACCATTTAAAGTCCCCCAAACAGGAAAAACAGTATCATATTTTTTTTTAGAAACACACACCTAGTAAAAGGACTAAAAATGCATACGACCTACCTCACCCCATATACAAAAATTAATTAAAAATGAATCAAAGACCTAAATGTAACAGCAAAACCCATAAATCTCCCAGAAAAAGACAGGTGTGAGTCTTCATGATTTTGGATTAGGCAATGGTTTCATAGATATGACACTCTAAACATAAGCAACCTAAGAAAAAAATAGATGAATTAGATTACATCAAAATTAAAAACATTTGTGCTTCAAAGGACACTATCAAGGGGTGGGATAGGGAGGGTGGGAGGGAGACGCAAGAGAGAGGGGACATGGGCATGTATGTATACGTATAGCTGATTCACTTTGTTATACAGCAGCAACTAACACAACAATGTAAAGCAATTATACTCCAATAAAGATATTTTTAAAAACCCTGATTTCTTCAATACAAAGAGGCTGCATAAAATATATAGATATTCCCCCCCCCCAAAAAGACAACATCAAGAAACTGAAAAGAAAACCCACAGAATGGGAGAAAATATTTGCAAATCATATATCTGATAAAGGTCTGGTATCCAGAATATATAAAGAATTCTTAAAACTCAATAATATTTTTGCCCTTAAAATGGGTAAAAGGTTTTAATAGACATTTCCCCAAAGGATATATACAAATGGCCAATAAGCACACGAAAACACGCTCAATATCATTAGTCATTAGGGAAATGCAAATTGAAACCATAATGAGATACCACTTCACACACATTAGGATGGTCATAATCAAAGAGATAAGTGTTGGTGAAGATGTAAAAATTGAAACTCTCATACATTGCCGGTGGGAATGGAAAACAGTGCAGCCACTTTAGAAAACAGTCTGGCAGTTTCTCAAAAAGTTAAACATAGAGTTACCATATGACCCAGCAAGTCCACTTATATAACCAAGAGAATTGAAAACATATATCCACACAAAAACTTGTCCATAGCAGCATTATTTATAGCAAAAAGCAGAAACAACCCAAATGTCCACCAAGTGATGGATAAACAAAATGAGCTGTATTCACACAATGGAATACCATACCATAAAAAGGAATGAAATATTGATTCATACTACAACATGGATGAACCTTGAAAACATTATGGTAAGTGAAAGAAGCCAGACACAAAATACCACATACAGGATTCCATTTATAGTAAATGTCCAGAATAGGCAAATCCATAGAGACAGAAAGCAGATTAGTGATTGCTGGGGCTGGAGACAGGGAGGAATGGGGGAGTGACTGATAATGAGTATGGGGTTCCTTTTGGGGGTGAAAATGTTCTAGAATTAGATAGTGGTGATGGTTGCGCAATCCTGTGAACACACTAAAAGCCACTAAATTGTACACTTAAGCAGGTTGAATTTTATGATATATGAATAAAAAATGGCATAGAATAATAAACACCAAATTCAGGAGACTCTTAACTTCGCTAGGGGTTGGGGAGGTGCGGTTGTAGAGGGGCACACCGGGGGCCTTCAGCTATATTAGCAGTTTTTATTTCGCAAGCGGGGTGGTGGGTATATGGGTGTCTGTTATACTAACCTTTATACTTTTCTCAATGTTTTTATAATAAATAAAATTTAAAAGCATTTACTGAGTGTCAAGTAGGACCAGGCACTGGGCTACCTGGGTGGTATAATGGTGAGTAAAATTGGATCTCACCCTGCCCAAAAGGAAGTAGATAAAGATAAGTAGTGGGACTTCCCTGGTGGTCCAGTGGTTAAGAATCTGTCTTGAGGGTTTCCCTGGTGGCACAGTGGTTAAGAATCCGCCTGCCAATGCAGGGGACACGGGTTCGAGCCCTGGTCCGGGAGGATCCCACATGCTGCGGAGCAACCAAGCCCGTGAGCCACAACTACTGAGCCTGTGCTCTAGAGCCCGCGAGCCACAACTACTGAGCCCATGTGTCACAACTACTGAAGCCCATGTGCCTAGAGCCCGTGCTCCACAACAAGAGAAGACACCACAATGAGAAGCCCGTGCACCACAACGAAGACCCAACACAGCCAAAAATAAAAAAAATTTTAAAAAAAAGAATCTGTCTTGCAATGCAGGGGATGCCAGTTCGATCCCTGGTTAGGGAACTAAGATCCCACATGCCACAGAGCAACTAAGCCCTTGCACTGCAAATATGAGCCGACGTGCCACAACTACAGAGCCCATGCCCTCTGGAGCCCGCAAGCCACAACTAGAGAGCCCGTGCACCACAACTAGAGAGCCCACACGCTCTGGAGCTCCCAAGCCACAACTAGAAAGAAGCCCATGCACCACAATGAAGAGTCCGAGCGCCGCAATGAAAGATCCTGTGTGCTGCAACTAAGACCCAATGCAGCCAATAAATAAATAAACAAATAAATAAATAAATAAATAGGTTTTTTTTAAACCAATGGATAAGTAGTAAGCGGAAAAGAGGGGCTATAAGTAAGTCATCGCTCCTTTCTGGGTTCCTGTTTCCTCATGGATGAAATGAGAGCTGGACTAGAAGCTTGTTGATAGAAAGTCTCTGAGGATCCTGGGTGCTGAGGAATGTCTCCCCTTTATCAGCCCACAGCCTCAAGAATTCATCGTGCACGATGAGCACACAGGCCCTAGAGTCAGTGCTGGTGCCATCAATCACCCGAAGTGGGCCTAAGGCAAAGGCCAACTGAGTCTGTTTCTCCTCAGTAAAACAGAGACAGTAACTTCTCCCTCCCAGGCTTACTGGGGCGTGTAAATGAGATAACACATGTAAAGTGTCCGGGATAGGCCTGGCACACAGTAAATCCTCAACACATGGACGAGTCCTCTCTTTGATTCCAAAGGCATTTCCTGAGCAGCATGGCTCGGCCAGGCCTGTGGTAGGTAGGGGCTGGAAGACACAGGAATTCCACTCTGAACGGCCAAGAAGTGGCCCCAGCCAGGTGTGGAGACAGCCTCATAATTCCAGGCAGAGTGATGTCATTGCTAAAAAGAGAGCAGCCACGTGCACAAATGCAGACCTCCGTGCAATGCAGACCCTGGGACAACACAGATGTCCCAGTCAAGAGGCCCAGTCTAGGCTTGGCCAGAGGCCCTTACAGGGGGAAAGGCAACATACAAAGAGATTGGCCTCCACTCACACTGCAGTGCAGCCCTCCTTGCCTTTTTCTTAAACTAATTTAGACTCAAATGTTCCCACAAACCCAACAGAGTTTGCAATGGATTCAGAAGTCAGCTTTGGGAAGCCTGAGCTCGTGGCACATCCCAAGGTACGTGTGTAGGTGCACAATGGCTAAGAGTGTAAAGCTGCATGATCTTCGGCAAGTCAGGGCATTTCTTCAAGCCTCCAGTCCCCAGCTGTAACGTGGACATGATAACAGTACTCACCTCATAGGTCTGTGGTGAAAGTGAGATAACAACTGTAAAGCCAGCAGCCAAGTACCCGGCACTTAACGAGCAGATCAAATAAAGATTAGTTATTGTTAGAAAAAAACCGAAAAACAGATTCCATTTTGAAAGTGAGGGAAGTGGGATTCAGAGAGGTGAGAAGTCTTGCCCATAGTCACACTGATAGTTTGTGGAGTCAGAATTTGAACTCAGGTCGGAGACATCAAAGGCTCAAGACATCATACACTCGCCCTGCTCCAAAATCTTCAGCAGCTTCCCTGATGTCCACTAAAGGGAATCTATCCTTGCCATGGAGGGAGGAACCAGCAAAGGCTTGAGGTCAGAAAGACCTCGGGCAAGTTCCCTAATCCTGGGTTCCTTGATCTTGGATCCTGGAGTAGGCCTGAAGAGGTCTCTGAATTCCCCCACATGGTCTGCTAAAAGTTTGTGTCTAATGGAGATTCTCAAAGGAGCCTATGGCCTCAAAAGTAACAAACGACTGACTTGACCTCACTTCCCATGTTTTCTTATCACCCAATGGAGATACAGTACCCACCTGGAAAGGCTGTGAGGGGATCAAATGAGATAGTTTATGAGAAGCACCTGAAACATCCCAAGCTTTCACTTAATGTTGGTTTCCTTCCCTTCCTCCCTCCCCAGCTTATTTCCATCAGTCGGCAAATATTATTGAGTATCTACTATTCCAGGTGCTGGGGGTAAAGTGGTGACCAAGACAGATATTGCCCCTGTTTTCATGGAGCTCACATTCTAGTGGAGGGAAACACATAAAATTAATAATTTCACATACTAATAAGTGCTATGTAGAAAATACACAGGAAAATGTGATACAGGCTGATCAGGTGGGGATGTCATCTGAGAAGGAAACATCTGAATGACAAGAAGGAGCCACTTATGCCAAGATTTAGAGGAAAAGCATCTGGGCAGAGGGAGCAAGAAAGGCAAAGCCTTGCTGGAAACATCTTTGGCCAAGAGCCCCTCACTTCCAGTCCCACCACAAACTGGATCCCCTTGAACAAGTCACATAACTTCTGAGGCTCAACTGCCACATCTACAAAATGGGAATGAAAATAACTTACCTGCCACAATGTGAGAGGACACAACCAAAGGGGTGTTAAGGTCTGGGATCCTCCCCAAATCTCACAAATAGGCACATGATACACATCATCTTGGAAGAGGAGAACCTGCACAGAGAACCCTGGGTCATGATTTTTTATTTTTAATTTCATGCTGCCCTAGAAATAGCTTCCTTTGTTCCTTGTTAGCCCAGTGGGATCTTCACTGTGGCATGTGGGCTTCTTAGTTGTGGCATGTGGGCTTCTTAGTTGAGGCATGCATGCAGGAGGATCTAGTTCCCCGACCAGGGATCCAGCCCGGTTCGCCTGCATTGGCAGCATGCAGTCTTACCCACTGGACCACCAGGGAAGTCCCACATACTTTATTTAAGGAGTTGGAAACATCCTGTACCCTGGATTGGGCCGCTGATTTATAATCAGTCGGAGTTCTCTCTCCTAAATATCTCTTTAATCTGTCCCCTTCTCTCCATCTGCTCGGCCCCGCCTCATCATCTCACACCTTAACTACCTCTGAGATCTCTCTCTGGCCTTGGTCTCCCCACTTACAAACCATTTGCCATGCTATAACCAGCACCTAACACACCATGTCTCCCTCTTCCTTAATATCCTTAGACAACTCATTGGACAAATGTTAAACTTCTTAACCTAGCATCCAAGGCCCCCTCCCAAAGACTGAGCTCCTAAAAGCCTGCTCCAACCCCCAGACCCTCCTCAGTATCTACACCAAACTCCTCATTGTCTCTAAAACAAGACTAGCCACATTCAGAATTATTTGCCTTCGCTGTTTCTGCTCCTGCTACTTGGTACACTAGCCCCTTTCCTGCCTCTAACCTCCACCCCTACTTCCTTCACTGTTTACACATGCTTATCTGTCCTTCAAGACCCCAAAAGCCTTCCCTACTTCCCCAGAAAAACACTGTTTACCTGTCTACCTTTTTAATCAGATGTGAATGCCGGGGCTCTGTCTTATTCATGGTTAATTCCCCAGAGCCCAGACTGATAAATTCAGTTTAATTAAAATTCATATCAGGTGCTTCAGACTGAGAAGAATCCTATCAAAATCCAGAAAGAAGGAACACTTAAAGAACTGGGGAGCTGCCAAGGGGTGAGATGGAGGTAGGGATAAAAAAATCTGCATTAAAAAAAAATTGCACCAGATCCTGATGCAAGTGATATTGGACATTTTGTAAAACACTGGATCACCCTCAAACGTCCCTAACTTTAAAACTGCTGGAAAAATGAAATTACTTTCCTTTTGCCATTAAGTCTTTTCCTGCAGCTGTCCCAGGGTTGGAGAAATCGGGTGTTCCTTTCTGGGACCCAGCTGGGTTCCAACACTGGCTCAGCCTTTAACGTGTTATGGGACCCTGCGCTGGGCTCTGTCTCTGTCTCTGGGCCTCTGTTACCACACCCACTACCACCAACTGTGTGTCCCCAAGGTAGTGACTGTCCCATTCTGAGTATCAGTTTCCCCATCTTGCGTCGGAAGTCAGCAGTTCTGACGCCCTACGAGCTTTAGCTTTGCAAATCCGTAGCTCCCGGCTGACCCAACACGACTCGTCCCTTCCTTCCCAAGGTGCTGTTCCAAAGCTGCCCTCACACGGACCGCCCCCTGCCAGCCACCGTCCAGCTCCGGGGCTCTTTAAGCCCTGCCCGGGAAGGGGGGTGGGGCGCGCAAGCGCGTTGGATCACATAGAGGCCCCGCCCCCTGAAGCTCCGGTAAAGGCGCGAGGGCGCCTGAGTACGGAGAGCGGCAGGACGACGAACGAGTAGGTTGGGGCACAGCAACGGCGGCCGGCAAGGGTCAGTTTCTTCGGGAGGAAGGCCATGAGGGAGGGGTCTGTCAGAGATTGGAGCCCCGGAGACCAGGAGATGTCGCAGCTCATACCCATGGCAGGGACCTAGAAGCTGGTGTCCAGTGAGGGGGTGGGGCTGGTGCGTCTTGATTGCAGATTTCCTAGATCTCCTGACTCCACATTGTGCTGGTGTCGGGCACTCGGTGCCGGTGAGACTAGAGCCGGAGTTTGTTTTTTTTTAAACAACAAAATGGAAGCGATTAGAACCAAACTTTGCCTCTGGTGGGAGCGAGCGGGCTGTGAGGTGGGGCAGGCCTGGGCAGGAGACCGTGTTGTTGCCCCGGGCCTCACGCAGGCATTGGCCTCGCCCTTGGCTTTTAAGTCCGACCGGGGTTTTCTTGTGGGAGTGTTAAGGTTTTTGGTGATCTGGCTCCAGTATATCATTCTTTCATTTAACATTCATTGAATACAGTAGTAGGCGCTGGAGCTAGAGAAGTGATCAAGAAACACTATTCCCAATGATACAGGGAAAATTAATGGGCCGTAGAAGGAAGCCCTGGGCGGGGAACAGGGACGGCTTCTGAAACTAAGTCGTGAGCGGTGGGGATTGTCCCAAAGAGAGACGACAGCAAATGCCAAGGCCTGGAAGCGGGAGACTAGCTGGTGTGTCCTGAAGATACATCACTCCGAATCTGTTTCGTGCCTAGGGAAGAGATGGTGGTAGGCGGAACCACGCCTCCTAACGGTGAAGGTGGAGAGAAATCAAGGAATTCAGAGTACTGTATACTGAGATAGAATCCACAGGATTTGGGGAGAATGGGGTGTAGGAAAGACGTATGTACAAGGCTTGGGTGCCTGGGTCGGGTTCATCAAGAGTAGGAGCAGATTTATGGGGAGACAACACCACATTCTATTCTGGTTCTATGGAGACGCTCAGTAAGCAGTTGGATATTCTCCGTTGAAGGTCAGGAAAAGCACTGCAGTGAAGTTATAGATTCCAGTGTCATCAGCAAAACAGAAATAAAGCCACAAGAAGGATTGAGACTGTAGAATGAGAAAAACAAAGGGCCCAATTATCACTTCTCATAGTAATTATTTTTGTCTTATCTTTCTTTGCATCCTCAGTCAGGGTCCTGGCATTAGACGCCAATCAGTGTTTGTGCCAGCTAAACAAAAACCCAACAGCAGGCGGAGATGATAGAATCCCAGAGTTGTGAAGAGATGGGGGCCAATGGAGGGTTCCATTGCTCTAATGTCAGAGTCACAGGTTCTAGTCTTGGCTCTGCCACCAGGCTGCTGGTTGACTTCTGACAAGTCTTCTACCTGTAAAGTAGGTACAGCCAAAAAAGAAGCTCCCATGTATAGAGCTTCAAACACTGCTAAGGAGCTACACACAGGTTTTTTTTTTCATTTAATCCACATGGTGACCTTATTTATAAAGGAAGTAATTATTATGGATTCAAACCCAGGTCTGACTGACCTCAGAGCTTTGTTCTCTACTATGACTGCCCTTATCTGTGTCTCACCTGACAGGGTTGTTGTCAGGACCCTCTTGAAATCACATGCTCATTCTTTCAAAACATTGTGCTGAGGCCGACAGACTATCATTATTGGTCTAGCACCAGTTCTGTCATGGGGAGTGGGGGATGGAGCTGAATGTGATGGAGGTTACTTGTCATTCTCCAGCTCTCTTCCTGGGACCACTGAGCTGGGCAGCCATGTTCTAATGACTGGTGTTTCCAGATTTTTATCCAGATTTTCTTACACCCCTGGGGCCTGCTGCAAAATCAGTGAGTGTCAAAGTGTGAGCTGGTTCACCCTGTGTGTCTCTGGCAGCCAGCTGGACTCCTCCTATTACATTGGGCACTTGGGTTTCAATGATTTCTATCCTCCTAATATGATTTCTCAAGAATATTTTCTGTCTTTTGGTTCTATGATGATAGATGCCCATACAAGTAATGTAATCATTTCCTGCTAGTGAGTTTGCCTCTGGTTAGTATGAGGAAGGAGTTCACCTTATTTGCATTTAATAGTATTCCACAAAGAGCTCCTTTCCCCCACTCCCACATAATTTATTTGAAACCTGCCGACATGGGTTGTTGGAACTAGAAAGGAAATTAATAATATATTGCAGCAGTTCCCGTCCCAGGAAAATTTATTAAAAATACAGAGCTTCAGCCCTTCCCTCTTCTCAGACCTCTTGAATCAGAATCTCTAGTAGGGCCCAGGAATCTGTATTATTTTCCAAGCTCTCCAGAATATTCAGCCGGTTTGGAAACCATGGTCTACCCCAGACCCCTTGTTTCGCAGGGAGAGAAACTGCAGCTCTGGGAGGAGAAAGAACTTGCCACGATCACATATGTTATTAGTGCCTCTTTCTCCAATGGAAAGCATTGGGCTGGGAGTCCAGAGACCCGAGTTCAAATCCAGCTTTTACTAGTCATTACCTTGGGCAAGTCATTTCATCTCTGAGCCTCCGCTTCCTTACTGTGAGAATAAGGCTGTCATTGGATTAGGACTCAAAAGAAAGAGTGTCAATGGAAATGCTTTGTCAAGCTTTCCATTTTGTGCTCATGGAAATTGTAAAGAACTGCCAGCCAGTGTTCACTCCCCTGTACCACACTGCCAGTTGCTGGGCCCCAGGCCATCTGTCAGCCCTTCTGTCTCCTTCTGTTGCAGGTCGGGATGGCCACCGGCTGGGGGAGCCTCTTGCAGGATGAACAGCAGCTGGAGGAGCTAGCAAGGCAGGCTGTGGACCGGGCCCTGGCGGAGGGAGTGTTGCTAAGGACCTCACAAGAGCCCAGCTCCTCGGATGTAAGCCCCTGACCCCTCCTCACAGCACTGACCACACTGCTTGGATCCTACTAGGCCCTTGCCAGGCTGGAGGCAGCTCCTTTGGATTATCTTTTTTTTCAATAACTAAAATTGATCTCTAGAAGTATGTAAAGTTAAAAAGCACCATGCTAGAGTAATCAAATTTAAGTCTGGGGCTTGAAGTGTGACTTAGGCAAGTTACATAGCCTCTCTCAGCTACAGTTTCTTCAAATATAAAAAGGAATAATAATGGGGCCTACCTCATGGAGTTGGTAAGAGAATCAGAAGGTAATTCATGTGAAGCACCTTGCCCAGTAAACTGTTATTTTTTAAGGCCCCCTAGTCACACTGCCTTCCCTGTAATTAGTGTGTGGTATATCCTTCCAGGTCTTTCTCTGTGCATTTACATACATATATATGTATATAAAGAAATACAGTTGACCCTTAAACAGTGCTGTGGTTAGGGGTGCCAGCCTTCTGCACAGTTGAAAATCTGCATATAACTTATAGTCGGCCCTCCATATATGCGGTTCCTCTGTATCCGAGGTTCAGCATCCATGGATTCAACCAACCTCAGACTGCGTAGTACTGTAGCATCCACTATTGACAAAAATCTGCGTATAAGTGGACTTGTGCAGTTCAAACCCATGTTGTTCAAGGGTCAACTGTATATAGTTTTTAAAACACAAATTGGATAATATATATTATGCTGTGATATACTTTTGTTTTCTTTTCATTTAACAGTCTGTCTTGAACTCTTTCCAACTCCCGCCGTAAAGGTCAGCTTCATTCTGATGCATAGGATTTCAAGTGTGAATGGATCACAGTTTAGCTTTCCTCTACTGATGGCTATTCTGGTGATTTCTAATGTTTTATGACTACAAATAGCCCTACAGGGAACGTCCACGTACATGCCTGTTTGGGCACCTGTATGAGTGTTTCTCTAGGGTTGATACATAAAAGTAGAACTGCTTAGTCTAAACCACATCTTTAAAAAATCTCATCCTTTACAAAGAAAAACTTTTAATTTTGTGACTAAGTAAGACATTTTCAGTCTTCAAAATTCAAAGGGTATAAGAGTTTACAGTTTAACCCTCCCTTCCACATTCCCTAGCCACTCAGTTCTCCCTCCCTGAAGGCATCCCGTGTTTTAGTATTCTTGTTTATTTTTTTAGTTAGTTTACTCATAACAAGAAAATACGTATATATTCCTTTTCCCCATTTTTTACACAAAGAAGCGTATTAGACAAGCTCTTCTAGCCTTAACATATACCTTATGATTATCCACATTAGTAACTAAGCCACATACTTTTTTTAAACAAATTTATAAATTTATTTATTTATGGCTGCTTTGCTTTGGGTCTTCGTTGCTGCATGCAGGCTTTCTCTAGTTGCTGTGAGCGGGGGCTACTCTTCGTTGTGGCACGTGGGCTTCTCATTGTGGTGGCTTCTCTTGTTGTGGAGCATGGGCTTTAGGCGCGTGGGCTTCAGTAGTTGTGATACATGGGCTCAGTAGTTGGGGCTCGCGGGCTCTAGAGCACAGGCTCGGTAGTTGTAGTGCACGGGCTTAGTTGCTCTGTGGCATGTGGGATGTGGGATCCTCCTGGACCAGGGCTCGAACCCATGTCCCCTGCATTGGCAGGTGGATTCTTAACCACTGCGCCACCAGGGAAGTCCAAAGCCACATACTTTTTTTACCAAGCCACGTACTCTTTTGTCTCTGTGTGCCCAGAACCTAGTTAAGGGCCTGATAGAGAGTCCAAATTTAATAACTGTTTACTGAGGGCCAAGTGAATGAGAGTGGCTGTCACCTAAGGTAGGCTGATATTATAAAAAGTCTGCCTCTGGCTTTGGGAATATAATTGCATGGTTTGTGAACTTCAGATTTTGTGAACTTCTTGTGTGAACCCGTGATGAAGTACCTTCCACTCTGAGATTTTATTTCTTCTGTTAATCAATAGGTATTGTGTGCAGGTCAAACAGCTGGTCCTTCTGGAAGTCAGTGGAGCCTAGAAAAGGCACAGTCCTCAGTGAGATTTCCAGTCCAGAGAAAAAAGACAGGAAATGTGTGTATGTGTATGTATGTGTGGGGGATTTCATTCCAAATCTTTACCAGGTGCCTGTTCTATGCCCAGCCATTCTAGGCACTGAAGACACAGGTGAGTCAGCCAGAGGTTCTGACCTCTGGAGCTCATGGTCTAGTTGGAGAATGTACCACAAGACAAAATTAAATAATGTCAGTTCTGGAGACTTCCATGGTGGTCCACTGGTTAAGACTTCACTTTCCAGTGTAGGGGGTATGGGTTCGATCCCTGGTCGGGGAGCTAAGATACCACATGCCTCATGGCCAAAAAACCAAAACATAAAACAGAAGCAATATTGTAACAAATTCAATGAAGACTTTAAAAATGGTCCACATCAAAAAAAAAAAAAAAAAAAAGGCCCACATCAGGGGCTTCCCTGGTGGCACAGTGGTTGAGAGTCCGCCTGCCGATTCAGGGGACACGGGTTCATGCCCCGGTCCAGGAGGATCCCACATGCCGGGCAGCAGCTGGGCCCGTGAGCCATCGCCGCTGAGCCTGCGTGTCCGGAGCCTGTGCTCCGCGGCGGGAGGGGCCACAGCAGTGAGAGGCCCGCGTACCAAAAAAAAAAAAAAAAAAAGGTCCACATCAAAAAAAGTTTTTTAAAAAATAGGGCTTCTCTGGTGGCGCATTAGGACTTCCCTGGTGGCGCATTGGTTGAGAGTCCGCCTGACAATGCAGGGGACACGGGTTCGTGCCCCGGTCCGGGAAGATCCCACGTGCCGTGGAGCGGCTAGACCCATGAGTCATGGCTGCTGAGCTTGCTCATCTGGAGCCTGTGCTCCGCAACGGAGAGGCCACAACAGTGAGAGGCCCACGTACCGCCAAAAAATAATAATAATAATAATAATAATGTCAGTTCTATGAAGAAATATAGGCCACCTGCTACACAATATTAGCTATCATTTATTGAGTATTTACTACCTGCCAGGCACTATTCTAAACATTTTGGAATCTCTAACTCATTTAATCCTCACCACAGCAGAGATGAGGAAGCCAAGGCCCAGAGAATTTAAGTAACTTCCCAGAGGTCGTTTAAATGGTGGTATAATTGGCAGAGCCAGAACTCAAATCCGAGGAGTTTGCCTCCTGAGTCCATGCTCTGAAATTACATTTTTTACTGCCTCTCCCAGGATACTGGAAGAAGGATCAATTCATTAGTAGTATTTGAACTATATCTTAAAAGACAAATCACAGAAAGGAACAGCATAGCAGAAGCCCCAAAGAAGGAAAAGGCAAAACATGTTCAAGAGAATGCAGCTGAATGCAGGGGACATAAGTGGATATAGTGGGAAAGAGTCAGGCCAAAGTCAGACAGCCAAGAGGCTTAGGGTACTGGGCAGAAGAGTGTGAACTTTATCCTGTAGATCAGGCCTACAGACCAACCACGTGCAGATTAAATAGTTGACTCCTGCAGTGTTTAGAGAGTTCATTTATTTTTTAAAATACATGACCAGTGTACAAAATTCAAAAGGGTATTCAGTGTAGAATAAGTCCTTCCTCCAGTAATGGTTTTCCCTCCCCAGAGGCAAGCATTGTTAACAGTTTTTTCACCAGATTGTCTTTAAAAAGTCAGAGCCAACATTTTTTTTTTGAAGTACTGTTGACTTACAATATTGTGTTAGTTTCAGGTGTACAGCATAGTGATTCAGTATTTTTGCAGATTATACTCCATTATAGGTTATTACAAGGGAATGGGTATAATTACCTGTGCTATACAGTATATTCTTGTTGCTTATCTATTTTATATATAGTAGTTTGTTTCTGTTAATCCCATACCCCTAATTTGTCCCTCCCCGCTTTGGTAACCACATATAGAAACCCCTTTGTTTTCTATGTCTGTGAATCTGTTTTGCATATACATTCATTTGTATTATTTTTTAGGTTCTATAAATAAGTGATATTACACAGAATGCTGATATCATACTGACTTATTTCACTAAGCCTAATCCCCTCCACTTTGTTGCAAATGGCAGAATTTCATCCTTTTTTATTGCTGAGTAGTATTCCATTGAATATATATACCATGTCTTCTTTATCCATTCATCTGTTGATAGATACTTAGGTTACTTCCATATCTTGGCTATTATAAATAGTGTTGCTGTGAACATTAGGGTGTATGTTTCTGAATTAGTGTTTTCATTTTCTTTGGATATATAGCCAGGAATGGAATTGCTGGATCATATGGTAGTTCTGTTTTCAGTTTTTTGAGTAACCTCCATACTGTTTTCTATACTGGCTGAAACAATTACATTCCCACCAACAGTGTATGAGGGTTCCCTTTTCTCCACATCTTCTCCAACATTTGTTATTTATAGTCTTTTTGATGATAGCCATTCTGACAGGTGTGAAGTGATATCTCATTGTCGTTTTGATTTGCACTTCTCTAATTAGCGATCTTGAGCATCTTTTCATGTGCCTGTTAGCCATCTGTATGTCTTCTTTGAAGAAATGTCTATTCAGGTTTTCAGCCCGTTTTTTGATTGGGTTGTTTGTTTTTTTGATATTGAGTTATATGAGCTGTTTGTATATTTTGGATATTAACCCCATGTCAGTTGCATCATTTGCAAATATCTTCTACCATTCCATAGGTTGTCTTTTCGTTTTGTGTTATGTCAAAGAGTGTTCCACCTGTGTTCTCTTCTAGGAATTTTATGGTTTCAGGTCTTACATTTAGGTTTTTAAACCATTTTGAGTTTATTTTTGAATATGGTATGAGGGAATGTTCTAATCTCATTGTTTTACATTTGGCTGTCCAGTTTCCCAGCACCACTTATTGAAGAGACCGTCTTTTCTTCATTGCATATTCCTGCTTCCTTTGTGGTAGATTAATTGACCATAGGTGCATGGGTTTATTTCTGGGCTCTGTATTCTGTTCCATTGATCTATGTGTCTGTTTTTGTGCCAATACCACACTGTTCTGATTACTCTAGCTTTGTAGTATAGTCTGAAGTCTGAGAGGGTTATACCTCCAGCTTTGTTCTTTTTTCTCAGGATTGCTTTGCATTTCAGGGTCTTTTATGGTTCCGTATAAATTTTAGGGTTATTTGTTCTAGTTCTGTGAAAAATGTCATGGGTGTTTTGATAGGGATTGCATTAAATCTGTAGGTTGCTTTGGGTAGTATGGCCATTTTAACAATATTAATTCTTCCAATCTAAGATGATGGGCTATCTTTCCATTTCTTTGAATCATCTTCAGTTCCCTTCATCAATGTTTTTATAGTTTTTAGAGTATAAGTCTTTTACCTTTTTGGTTAAATTTATTGCTAGGGATTTTATTTTTTTGAGATTTTAAACAGGATTGTTTTTTACTTTCTCTTTCTGATATTTCATTATTAGTATGTAGAAATGCAACAGATTTCTGTATATTAATCTTGTATCCTGCTATCTTGCTGAATTTATTTATTAGTTCTAATAGTTTTGGGGTGGAGACTTTAGCGTTCTCCATATAGCGTATCATGTCATCTGCAAATAGTGATAGTTTTACCTCTTCACTTCCAATTTGGTTACCTTTTATTTATTTTTCTTGTCTGATTGCTGTGGGTAGGACTTCCAATACTAGGTTAAATAGAAACAGTGTGAGTGGGCATACTTGTTCCTGAATTTAGCAAGAAGGGTTTCAGCTTTTCATTGTTGAGTATTACGTTGGCTGTGGGTCTGTCATAAATGGCCTTTATTATGTTGAGGTATGTTCCCTGTATACCCACTTTGATGAGTTTTTATCATGAATGGATGTTAAATTTTGTGAAATGTGTTTTTTGTGTCTATTGAGATGGTCATGTGATTTTTATCCCTCCTTTTGTTAATGTAGTGTATCACATTGATTGATTTGTGAATGTAGAACCATCCCTGTGACCCTGGAATAAATCCAGCTTGATCACAGTGTATGATCCTTTTTATGTATTGTTGGATCCAGTTTGATAATATTTTGTTGAGAATTTTTGCATCTATATTCATCAAAGATATTGGCCTGTAATTTTCTTTATTTGTAGTGTCTTTGTCTGGTTTTGGTATCAGTGTAATGGTGGCCTCGTAGAATGAATTTGGGAGTGCTCCCGTCTCTTCAATTTTTTGGAATAGTTTGAGAAGGATAGGTATTTGTTCTTCTTTATATGTTTGGTGGAATTTCCCTACGAAGCCATCCAGTCCTGGACTTCTGTTTGCTGGGAGTATTTTTATTACAAATTCAATTTCACTTCTAGTGATTGCTCTGTTCAAGTTGTTTCTTCTTGATTCAGTCTTGGCAGGCTGTATATTTCAAGAAATTTGTCTGTTTCTTCTAGGTTGTCCAATTTGTTGGCATATGACTGTTCATAGTATTCTCTTATGACTTTTTATATCTCTGTGGTATCAGTTGTTATTTCTCCTCTTTCATTTCTTATTTTGTTTATTCAACATTTTTTAAAATCATGAAATTAAAAAAAAAAACCTCTAGATACCCAGCTTATCTTGAAAAATCAGGTCAGTTGGCAATCCTGGCTCACTTTCCTTCATGGCAGCAATTGGCTAGAGTGGAGTTATGACTGCCCCCTTTAGATAAGGTGGGAGTTCTTACTTCTGTCACTCTCTGTTGTATTGTTTTCCTGGCTGTGAAGATGAGTGTTTATTGCCATGCATGTGCTATAGTTTTTCTTATAATAGAAGAATATGACTCTATGTCTGTGTGTCTATCGAAAGTGAAAAGACTGTGTTTCAGCCTTTAGCCTATGGACAGCAGAGAACAGTGCTATACTATTGATCCCAAATCCAAGTGGGCATAATGAGTCATGTGGACAGAGGCAGAAGGAAGTCTTAACAGAGAAACTCTTTGGGAGTTTTTCATGCCACATGGGATTTGATGGAGGAGTCAGAGTTCTGAGCTTTAAAACCAAGGAAATACCCCTGCAGTTGTCACACATGCACTCAGCGTATTAAGTCACCCCTTACATATGTGCAATATTTCCCACTCTAACTCCTAAAGGCTTCAAGCTGAAAAAAACCTTACTCTCACCAACACCCTTCCTTAATTTTGTCTTAAATTGATGCTGAGGATGGCAATTTGGGAATTATTTAGAAAATTTTAATTGGATTTACATTAATTACCTGACATTTCTACTTTAAGAAATTTACAATTTATGAACCTTCTCAGACACAAAATACCTAGAATGTATATTCTAGGATGTTCACTGAAACATCGAGGTGTAATGGAGGAAACAAAGGAAACCACCTTGATGTTCATAATAGAAGGCTAGATTCAATAAATTATGGTATATACAAAGAATGGAACACTATACAGCCATTAAAAAGAATGAGAGACCTTCAAGATGGCGGAGGAGTAAGATGTGGAGATCACCTCCCTCCCCACAAATACATCAGAAATACATCTACATGTGGAACAACTCCCACAGAACACCTACTGAACACTGGCAGAAGACCTCAGGCTTCCCAAAAGATACATTTTTTTCCTTTTTCTCTTTTTGTGAGTGTGTATGTGTATGCTTCTTTGTGTGATTTTGTCTGTATAGCTTTGCTTTTACCATTTGTCCTAGGGTTCTGTCTATCCGTTTTTCTTTTTCATTTTTTTTCTTAGTATAGTTTTTAGCGCTTGTTATCATTGGTGGATTTGTTTTTTGGTTTAGTTGCTCTCTCCTTTCTTCCTTTTTTTGAAAATTTTTTTATTTTAATAACTTTATATTATGTTATTTTATTTTCTCTTTCTTTCATTTTTCTCCCTTTTCTTCTGAGCCATGTGGCTGACAGGGTCTTGGTACTCCGGCCAGGTGTCAGGCCTGTGCCTCTGAGGTGGGAAAGCTGAGTTCAGGACATTTGTCCACCAGAGACCTCCTGGCTCCACATAATATCAAACAGCGAAAGCTCTCCCAGAGTTCTCCATCTCAGTGCTAAGACCCAGCTCCACTCAATGACCAACAAGCTACAGTGCTGGACACCCTATGCCAAACAACTAGCAAGACAGGAACACAACCCCACCCATTAGCAGAGAGGCTGCCTAAAATCATAGTAAGGTCACAGACACCCCAAAACACACCACCGGACGTGGTCCTGCCCATCAGAAAGACAAGATCCAGCCTTATCCACCAGAACACAGGCACCAGTCCCCTACACCAGGAAGCCTACACAACCCATTGAACCAACCTTAGCCACTAGGGGCAGACACCAAAAACAACAGGAACTACGAACCTGCAGCCTGCGAAAAGGAGACCCCAAACACAGTAAGTTAAGCAAAATGAGAAGACAGAGAAACACACAGCAGATGAAGGAGCAATGTAAAAACCCACCAGACCAAACAAATGAAGGGGAAATAGGCAGTCTACCTGAAAAAGAATTCAGAGTAATGATAGTAAAGATGATCCAAAATCTTGGAAATAGAATGGAGAAAATACAAGAAACATTTAACAAGGACCTAGAAGAACTAAAGAGCAAACAAACAATGATGAACAACACAATAAATGAAATTAAGGATTCTCTAGAAGGAGTCAATACCAGAATAACTGAGGCAGAAGAATGGATAAGTGACCTGGAAGATAAAATAGTGGAAAGGGACTTCCCTGGTGGTGCAGTGGTTGGGAATCCACCTGCCAATGCAGGGGACGTGGGTTCGAGCCCTGGTCCGGGAGGATCCCACATGCTGCAGAGCAGCTGGGCCCGTGCACCACTACTACTGAGCCTGTGCACCACAACAGAGAGTAGCCCCCGCTCGCCGCAACTGGAGAGAGCCTGCGCGAAGCAATGAAGACCCAACACAGCCAAAAATAAATAAATAAATAAATTTAAAAAGAAATAGTGGAAATAACTACCACAGAGCAGAATAAAGAAAAATTAATGAAAAGAATTGAGGACAGTCTCAGAGACCTCTGGGACAACTTTAAACACACTAACATTCGAATTATAGGGGTCCCAGAAGAAGAAGAGAAAAAGTAAGGGACTGAGAAAATATTTGAACAGATTAGAGTTGAAAACTTCCCTAATATGGGAAAGGAAATAGTCAGTCAAGTCTGGGAAGCCAAGAGAGTCCCATACAGGATAAATCCAAGGAGAAACATGCCGAGAAACATATTAATGAAACTATCAAAAATTAAATACAAAGAAAAAATATTAAGAGCAGCAAGGGAAAAACAACAAATAACATACAAGGGAATCTCCATAAGGTTAACAGCTGATCTTTCAGCAGAAACTCTGCAAGCCAGAAGGGAGTGACAGGACATATTTAAAGTGATGAAAGGGGAAAACCTACAACTAAGATTACCCAGCAAGGATCTCATTCAGATTCAGTGAAGAAATTAAAACTTTACAGACAAACAAAAGCTAGGAGAATTCAGCACCACCAAACCAGCTTTACAACAAATGCTAAAGGAACTTCTCTAGGCAGGAAACACAAGAGAAGGAAAAGGCCTACAATAACAAATACAAAACAATTAAGAAAATGGTAATAGGAACATACATAACAATAATTACCTTAAATGTAAATGGATTAAATGCTCCAACCAAAAGACACAGACTGGCTGAATGGATACAAAAACAAGACCCATATATATGCTGTCTACAAGAGACCCACTTCAGACCTAGGGACACATACAGACTGAAAGTGAGGGGATGGAAAAAGATATTCCATGCAAATGGAAATCAAAAGAAAGCTGCAGTAGCAATTCTCATATCAGACAAAATAGACTTTAAAATAAAGATGAGGGGCTTCCCTGGTGGCGCAGTGGTTGGGAGTCCGCCTGCCGATGCAGGGGGCGCGGGTTCCTGCCCCGGTCCGGGAGGATCCCACATGCCGTGGAGCGGCTGGGCCCGTGAGCCATGGCCGCTGAGCCTGTGTGTCCGGAGCCTGTGCTCCCCAACTGGAGAGGCCACAGCAGCGAGAGGCCCGCGTACCACAAAAAAATAAATAAATAAATAAATAAAATAAAATAAAGATGATTACAAGAGACAAAGAAGGACACTACATAATGATCAAGGGGTCAATCCAGGAAGAAGACATAACAATTATAAATATGTATGCACCCAACATAGGAGCACCTCAATACCTAAGGCAAATGCTAACAGCCATAAGAGGGGAAATCAACAGTACCACAATCATAGTAGGGGACTTTAATACCCCCCTTTCACCAATGGACAGATCATCCAAAATGAAAATAAATCGGGAAACACAAGCTTTAAGTGATACATTAAACAAGATGGACTTAATTGGTATTTATAGGACATTCCATCCAAAAACAGCAGAATACACTTTCTTCTCAAGTGCTCATGGGAAATCCTCCAGGATCATATCTTGGGTCACAAATCAAGCCTTGGTAAATTTAAGAAAATTGAAATCATATCAAGTATCTTTTCCGACCACAATGCTATGAGACTAGATATCAATTACAGGAAAAAATCTGTAAAAAAAATACAAACACATGGAAGCTAAACAACACACTACTAAATAACCAAGAGATCACTGAAGAAATCCAAGAAGAAATCAAAAAATACCTAGAAACGAATGACAATGAAAACATGATGACCCAAAACCTATGGAATGCAGCAAAAGCAGTTCTAAGAGGGAAGTTTATAGCAATACAATCCTACCTCAAGGAATAAGAAACATCTCAAATAAACAACCTAACCTTACACCTAAAGCAATTAGAGAAAGAAGAACAAAAAAACCCCGAAGTTAGCAGAAGGAAAGAAATCATAAAGACCAGATCAGAAATAAATGAAATAGAAACAAAGAAAACAATAGCAAAGGTCAATAAAACTGAAAGCTGGTTCTTTGAGAAGATAAACAAAATTGATAAGCCATTAGCCAGACTCATCAAGAAAAAAAGGGAGAAGACTCAAATCAATAGAATTAGAAATGAAAAAGAAGTAACAACTGACACTGCAGAAATATAAAGGATCATGAGAGATTACTACAAGCAACTATATGCCAATAAAATGGACAACCACAAAGAAATGGACAAATTCTTAGAGAAGCACAACCTTCTGAGACTGAACCAGGAAGAAATAGAAAATATAAACAGACCAATCACAAGCACTGAAGTTGAGACAGTGATTAAAAATCTTCAAAAAAACAAAAGCCCAGGACCAGATGGCTTCACAGGCTAATTCTATCAAACATTTAGAGAAGATCTAACACCTATCCTTCTCAAACTCTTCCAAAATATAGCAGAGGGAGGAACACTCCCAAACTCATTCTACGATGTCACCATCACCCTGATACCAAAGCCAGACAAAGATACTACAAAAAAGAAAATTACAGACCAATATCTCTGATGAATATAGATGCAAAAATCCTCAACAAAATACTAGCAAACAGAATCCAACAACACATTAAAAGGATCATAAACCATGATCAAGTGAGATTTATCCCAGGGATGCAAGGATTCTTCAATATACACAAATCAATCAATGTGATACACCATATTAACAAATTGAAGGAGAAAAACCATATGATAATCTCAATAGATGCAGAGAAAGCTTTCGACAAAATTCAACACCCATTTATGATAAAAACCCTGCAGAAAGTAGGCATAGAGGGAACTTTCCTCAACATAATAAAGGTCATATATGACAAACCCACAGCCAACATTGTCCTCAATGGTGAAAAACTGAAACCATTTCCACTAAGATCAGGAACAAGACAAGGCTGCCCACTCTCACCACTCTTATTCAACTTAGTTTTGGAAGTTTTAGCCACAGCAATCAGAGAAGAAAAGGAAATAAAAGGAATCCAAATAGGAAAAGAAGAAGTAAAGCTGTCACTGTTTGCAGATGACATGATACTATACATAGAGAATCCTAAAGATGCTACCAGAAAACTACTAGAGCTAATCAATGAATTTGGTAAAGTAGCAGGATACAAAATTAATGCACAGAAATCTCTGGCATTCCTGTACACTAATGATGAAAAATCTGAAAGTGAAATCAAGAAAACACTCCCATTTACCACTGCAACAAAAAGAATAAAATATCTAGGAATAAACCTACCTAAGGAGACAAAAGACCTATATGCAGAAAATTATAAGACACTGATGAAAGAAATTAAAGATGATACAAATAGATGGAGGGATATACCATGCTCCTGGATTGGAAGAATCAATATCGTGAAAATGACTCTACTACCCAAAGCAATCTACAGATTCAATGCAATCCCTATCAAACTACCACTGGCATTTTTCACAGAACTAGAACAAAAAAATTTCAAAATTTGTTTGGAAAAACAAAAGACCCCGAATAGCCAAAGCAATCTTGAGAACGAAAAACGGAACTGGAGGAATCAGGCTCCCTGACTTCAGACTATACTACAAAGCTACAGTAATCAAGACAGTGTGGTACTGGCCCAAAAACAGAAAGATAGATCAATGGAACAGGATAGAAAGCCCAGAGATAAACCCACACACATATGGTCAACTTATCTTTGATAAAGGAGGCAGGAACGTACAGTGGAGAAAGGACAGCCTCTTCAATAAGTGGTGCTGGGAAAACTGGACAGGGACATGTAAAAGTATGAGATTAGATCATTCCCTAACACCATACACAAAAATAAGCTCAGAATGGATTAAAGACCTAAATGTAAGGCCAGAAACTATCAAACTCTTAGAGGAAAACATAGGCAGAATACTCTATGACATAAATCACAGCAAGATCCTTTTGGACCCACCTCCTAGAGAAATGGAAATAAAAACAAAGATAAACAAATGGGACCTAATGAAACTTCAAAGCTTTTGCACTGCAAAGGAAACCATAAACAAGACCAAAAGACAACCCTCAGAATGGGAGAAAATATTTGCAAATGAAGCAACTGACAAAGGATTAATCTCCAAGATTTACAAGCAGCTCATACAGCTCAATATCAAAAAAACAAACAACCCAATCCAAAAATGGGCTGAAGACTTAAATAGACATTTCTCCAAAGAAGATATACAGATTGCCATCAAACACATGAAAAGATGCTCAACATCACTAATCATTAGAGAAATGCAAATCAAAACTACAATGAGGTATCACCTTGCACCTGTCAGAATGGCCATCATCAAAAAATCTACAAACAATAAATGCTGGAGAGGGTGTGGAGAAAAGGGAACCCGCTTGCACTGTTGGTGGGAATGTAAATTGATACAGCCACTGTGGAGAACAGTATGGAGGTTCCTTAAAAAACTAAAAATAGAGCTACCATATGACCCATCAATCCCACGACTGGGCATATACCCTGAGAAAACCATAATTCAAAAAGCAACCTAAGTGTCCATCAACAGATGAACGGATAAAGAAGATGTGGCACATATATACAATGGAATATTACTCAGCCATAAAAAGAAATGAAATTGAGTTATTTGTAGTGAGGTGGATGGACCTAGAGTCTGTCACACAGAGTGAAGTAAGTCAAAAAGAGAGAAACAAATACCGTATGCTAACACGTATATATGGAATCTAAGAAAAAAAAAAGGTTCTGAAGAACCTAGGGACAGGACAGGAATAAAGACACAGACATAGAGAATGGACTTGAGGACACAGGGAGTGGGAAGGGTAAGCTGGGACGAAGTGAGAGAGAGGCATGGACATATATACACTACCAAATGTTAAACAGTTAGCTAGTGGGAAGCAGCCGCATAGCACAGGGAGATCAGCTTGGTGCTTTGTGTCCACCTAGAGGGGTGGGATAGGGAGGGTGGGAGGGAGAGGCAAGAAGGAGGAGATATGGGGATGTATGTATATGTATAGCTGATTCACTTTGTTATAAAGCAGAAACTAGCACACCATTGTAAAGCAATTATACTCCAATAAAGATGTTAAAAAAAATAAAAAGAATGAGAGTGCTCTATTTGAATGTATTCGGAAATGTCTCTGAAATATAAGGACAGAACAATGTATGTATTATATGCTTGTGTGTGTGTAAAAAAGAGAGAAAATATGTATGTATACATATACATTAGTCTAGAAGGATATGTGAGACACTAGTATACCATTTGCCTCTGGGGAGAACTGGGTCGTTGGGGCTAGGGTGGTAGTGAGATGTACTTTTCACTATGTATCCTTGTGTCTTTTTTGAATTTATATCATGTGTTTGTATTATCCATTCAAAATAATTTTAAAAAATTAATATATGAATGCCAAGTTCTAACACCCTTAACTCATACTATTATAATGACAAGCATATATCTCAGAGGTTAGACTCAGGAATGCTTCATAATATAAGCACAAAGTCATGATATAAGTCACAAAGTCATCTTACCTTCTCTTACCCAAGTTCTAGTTCATTTGTTGTTGGAAATCTCAGAATGCATTATCCCCTTCTAAAAATAGTATTCTAGATGGTATTTGGGTTTCCTGGCTCTGCCAAAGTCCAAAGAACTCAGAATGCAGCTGAACTCCAGGCCTGGCAACCTGGGTCACCATCTCCAATACTGGGGGGAAACCACTCCAGGCTCCTTCTCTGGAGACCAGAGTCCACTTCTGCTGCAGCGCTACCTGCAGGACTCTCCCTCGCCCCCACCCAGAAGGCAGGGGTACTGGGCTTGGATATGAACTGGCTAAGAGTTGTGTGTGTGTGTGCGTGTGTGTGTGTGTATGGTGGTTGTTGTTTAGTAACATTCATGGTTCAAATCCCAGTGTCACCTATTAGCTTTATATAATTTTGGACATGTTACTTAACATCTCTGAGACTTAGTTCCCTTATCTATTTATTAGGTATAGATAATAATAGTATCTTTCTCATGGCGTTAAATGATGAATCCATGTAAAGTATTTAAAACAGTGCTGAGCACACAGTCAGCGCTCAATAATTTTTTGGTTTATTTGTCTTCTAGACTTTGTAATATTTGATCTCTTTACATTAAAAAAAAAAAAGATCAGAAGAAAAATGGCCAAAAACAAAGTCTGCAAGTTCTCTTTATATCCATTCCTCGTCCTGTTCTCCTCCCTCCCTTCCCAGAGGTAACCACTATTCTGTAGTTTGTGTGTCCTCAGTCAATGCAGGGCACACTTTCCATGGGGTTGTGTTTGCAGGAAGACAGCCCATTCACAGGTGTTCTACCGCGCCCACTCTCTCTCCTTGATCAGGTGGTGAGCTATGCCCCATTCACACTCTTCCCCTCACTGGTCCCGAGTGCCCTGCTGGAGCAGGCCTATGCTGTACAAATGGACTTCAACCTGCTGGTGGATGCTGTCAGCCAGAACGCTGCCTTTCTGGAGCAAACTCTCTCCAGGTACAGGGCAGTGGGGCTTCGGGGGCTGTGAGGTGCTAGAACCAAGGGCTTGGAAGACTGGGGAGTCATGAGCTATTACTCAGGGCAGGTGACTTGGTGGGGTGGGGGACAGGTACTCCCCAGGAGAAACAAAAATTTGTAGAATAGAAGTTAGGAGACCTGGCTTCTAACCCTGGCTCTACCACTTATTTATATGGCCTCAAGCAAGTTCCTCTCTTTCTCTGGGCCTCAATTTCTTCATCTGTAAAATGGGAGGTTGGCCTAAATCTAAGGTCCCTTCCGACACTGACATTCTGTGATTCTCTGACCCATGACCCCCCTGCTTTGAAGACTGAAATCTCCATTTGTGATTAGGGAGAGTCAACCTAGTTTTAGAGAAAACAAGAGGGCAGGAGGGGTTATGGGTTTAAAATCAGATTTCCTACTTCTCTTAAGCAGTGACCCTTTCTTGTCACTTCAGGCCTCTTATCTCTGGGTGGGACGGGGTGCAGACTGGGCCACACCCAGTTCACAAGGATACAGAACCCCTGAAATGACTCACTCTATCCCCCCCTCTCTGTCTCTTCTCCCTTGATCTTTTTTCCCCTTGAGGCCCTGGGGCAAGGGAAATTTCTTTATTTTAGAATTAAATTAGAATTAAATATGTGTGTGTGTGTGTGGAGAGAGAATGTGTGTGTGTGTGTACATATATATATGATTGCATGTCTCATTAATTTTTCAAAAGAAAACTATTTTGTTAAACACAAAATTTTTTTTTAATATTTATTTATTTGGCTGCACTGGGTCTTAGTTGCAGCATGCGGGATCCAGTTCCCCAACCGGGGATCGAACCCGGGTCCCCTGTGTTGGGAGCTCGGAGTCTCAATCGTTGGCTCACCAGTGAAGTCCCCACAAAATCTTTTAAAAATGTGCACATTGGTGTGAGGGTGAAAACGAGAAGGGTTCATAATGGTAAGAAGTTTGGAAACCATTGACTTGCAGCTAGAAACCCACTGAGTCCTGAATGTACAAACCTTTCCACCACCTTTTCCTCAGATCTTTCTCGGGATGGGCCCGGCTTTTGTACCTGTGATTCTAGCTTGTGGCAAATATGAGCAGCCTGATTTATGACCTTTATCCTAAAGCTGCAGTTATGTGTGAGACCTTCCCTGCAGCCCATCTCTGCAACCCCTGTCTTCCCTATTACCCTCTCCTCTGAAATACACACAAACCCTAGCCTGTAAGGGAGAAAAGGCCTAGGGTCCCATGAGCTAGAATAACAGCCTAGGAGAGTCCCAGCTTAGGGACTCTCCTCTTCACCAAGGGCTGCGAAACCCCATGAGAGCTGGCTGGGGAGAGAGGAACTTCAGGGCAGGCCTGAGCTACATGGGCTCAGTGGGGTCCCTGTAACAAGGTGAGCCTGAGAGTTAGGCTTGAGCAAGCATGCAGAGATCACCCTGAATCTTGAGAGGCAACAAGTTAGTTACCTGTAGGTGTTTCTTCCTTAAGGCTCCAGAAAACCATACTGGCTGGGTCCTACCTCATGTCACATGTCACAGTAGCACACTGGGCCATGATGATGAGCTAGCAGAGACATGGTCCCCATCCTCATGTGGTTTATAGTCAAATAGGAGAGAGAATACTAGTCATCACACAAATAAAATGGAAATTACAACTGCAATCAGTACTGTAAAGGAGAGGTCCACAGTGCTATGAGAGTGCACACCAGGGGGATCTGACCCAGATAGGGAAGGCTTCCTTGAGGAAATCACATCATATAAGGACTGGTTGAAGAAAAAAATTAGGATATTTAGCTTGAGTCAGAAAAACCTTTTGGGGCACAGGGCATAACTGCTGTCTTCTAATCTCTGAGTGCTGCCACGGAAGAGGTGGAAAAGACTTGTCCTGGGAGGTCCCAGAACATAGGGGAAGCTACGGAGAGTTAATGTTAGGTCAACTAGAAAGCTTACAACTACAGAATGGTCATATCGTATGCCAGTTTTGAATTCTTCTTGGGACCACACACTATGTTCAATTCTGTACATGTAATATTGCCTTTACTCTTCACTACAGCTCTCTGTTATAAATATAATTATATCCCTCTTCATTTTACAGATGAGCAAACTGAAGCACAGAGGTGACATGATTGTCTGAGGTTGCCCGATAGTGAGTGGTAGAGCTGGGATTTGAACCCAAGTCATCTGGCTCTAAAGCTGTGTTCTAAACCACTGTTCTCTACAGGGTTGGTGTGGGTGTTCGATTTTGAGCCAGTAGACCCAGAGAGGATTCAGGAGACAATGGGAATCCTTGACCTTTAATGTTCGATGTAGCCTAGAAAATACTCTCTTTCCTCTTTCAGCACCATCAAAAGGGACAACTTCACTGCTCATCTCTTTGACATCCACAAGCAAGTCCTGAAAGAGGGCATTGCCCAGGTAACCATTCCCCACGTCACCCCCGTCTGGGACCTGCCCCTCCCATCTCGTTCTCTTTTTTGTTTTAACCAGAAGAATTTGGCCTAGTCCCTGAGCTCATGGGAATCTGCCTCTCATTGGTCCCCACTGGGTTTATACATTAGTGGCCAATCCTGGAATGTCCCAAAGAATGATTCCACTGGGTTTGGGAGTGTTAGCTGGCACCTCTGCGTAGAGTTCATGGTACCTAGCTCTGTGGCTAGGCCCTCAGAGTCAGCCCCTGGGCAAATGTCCTCAGCCTTCAGTTTCCCCCACAGACGGTGTTCCTGGGCCTGAATCGCTCAGACTACATGTTCCAGCGCAACGCAGATGGCTCTGCAGCCCTGAAACAGATTGAAATCAACACCATCTCTGCCAGCTTTGGGGGCCTAGCCTCCCGGACCCCTGCTGTGCATCGGTGGGTCCTTTGGGCAATCCTGGGCACACTAGTGAGGTGTCAGCCTGATGAGCCTACAGTCATAGGTGGGGGCAGGGATCTCGAATGCTGACTGTGCCTTCCTGGGCCTTGGGTCATGTGTTTCCACCTCGTAGCACAGTTTCCACTTGTAAGTAGGTCTTGGTGTGTCAGAAAAAGAAGGAACCTCAGGGTTCATCTGGTCCTGCCCCTTCATTGTACAAGTTAGTATTCCAGGCAGAAGGAACAGTATCTGTGAGGGTCCTGAGGTAAGAAAGAGGCCTGAAAGGAGGTCAGAATCCAAGGCAGAGAGGGAACAGGGGCTTCCCTTCTGAGCGCTGGACCCTAGCAACATCCACTTCTAGTCAGTAGTGATGCTCCAGGTTGCTGTGATTCCAGATGGTCTGTAGCTGGATTCCAGACAGTACCTGGGGCTCAGGGAAAGGGGTTTCAGTTCATTGGGAGGCTTGTGTGGAGTGGAAACACAGGGTCTCAGGGCTCCTCTGGGCATGTACACCAGGGGCCAGGCTTAGGGCAGCCCAACACATTCCAGCCTGAGGTGGATCCTACAAGAGCATGATGGTAGGATGCTTTTTAGTGCTCAGCTGACTCTCAAAGTGATGTTCCTATAATTGTCTATGAGTCACAGGCAGAAGGGTCTTCCAGGTCCATCCAGTTACTAAGTAGGCATCTCTCTTTCAACAGACATGTTCTCAATGTCCTGGGTAAGACCAAAGAAGCTGCCAAGATCCTCTCCAATAATCCCAGCAAGGGATTGGCCATGGGGATTGCCAAAGCCTGGGAACTCTACGGCTCAGCCAAGTAAGGGGAAGAAAAAGTGTCAGCAGAATCCTGCTTTAGATTCAGCATTCATGGATGCAGCAACTTCTTTGCCTGACATCATTAGGAAATCATGAGGGAATTTTTCTTGAAATAGAAGCTTATACTTTGAAGTAACAAAATTATTTTAATGGAGTTTTGGGCTTCCTTCTTAAATAAGAGATGCTGATAATAATTTAATCTTTTCTCATTGGCTACAGGTGATCATTTGACAGTCAGGGATTGCATCTTGATGTAATGCAGGAGTGCTACCTAGAGTGAGAGAGGCATGTGAGGTTGTTTGCCTGCACTAATGGCCCCAGTTATTAGGCTTTATGCTCTTATTCTTTTTTTCATAGTTTTTCTGTCTGTTTTCCTACTAATAGCTCTTACTTCTGACTGCTGTCATTTTGCTTGAATTTAGAATCTCCGCTGCCATCCTTATACCTCCTTTCTGATTTGTTGTAGTTTGGGAAAGCAAATGATCTGTTATATTTGTGTCTAATGAGTGTGAGGGCCTCTTTGATGAGTAAATGTGTAAACTTTGATTTAGGGATTTTATAGTATCTGTTTTAACTGTTCAGAGGCATTTTTTTGCTTCCTTCCTATTTCTCAACCGTGTTCCAGATGTGTAAAGATGCTAGATGTTCCGGATATGACTTCTGGATAAGTGAGCGGCCACTGTACTAACAGTTATTGCTATGTTAATATAGCAATAATAGTTTACCCTTAATGAGTACCTACTAGTGCCACACTTTGTGCTAAGCTCTTCACATACAGGATCTCACTGAATCCTCATTTCAAACACTCTGAGGTAGATATTATTCATCTCTCCCATTTTAAAGATGAGGAAACTGAGGTTCAGAGAAGTGAAGTGCATTGTTCAAGGTCAAGTGGTGAGTTGGTGGTAGAGCCCAGAGTCCATCTCCCTCAAGAACCTGCATTCTTCATCACTTTATTACCTCCAAGAGAGCCTCTCTGGGCTTATTAAGCCTCACTAAGACTCAAGAAACCTCAGACTCTGAGCATTTGGAAGTCATCAGACAAATATTTTGTCAAGTAGAACTCTTGGCTAGGTTGTATTTTAAGAGTGAAGCCAGGAGATGGGTCAGCTAGGGAACTGCTGATAGACGAATGTTGCAGAGGGTTTCTCTAGCCAGGCTGTGAATAACATGGAGAGAAAAGACTTGTGTGCTCAGAATTAGGCACTGGTAGGTAGGAGCTGTGGGGTCCCTGAGCCAGGAGTGGATTCCTTCATTTTGAGAGTCAAGTAGGCACTTCTGACCCAAATGACCTTGGCTAAAGTCTGTTCTTTTCCCTGAACATCAGTTTCCGAACTTGTAAAACAGGGGTAATAATAATACCTAAAAGGATGGTAGTAAGAATTAAATGAAATCATAGATTTGAAAAATGCTTTAAAAAATTCAGTGAGGGTCATTATGTGGTACTTTCAATAATAACAATAATGATAGTAATAATTACTACCATTTAAAGAGTTTTGTTTTACAGAAGAGCAAACGGAGCACTCAGAGAGGTTGAATAACTTGCCCAAAGTCACACAGCTAGTAAGTTTAGAATTCACGTTTACCTGCCCCTAAAGCCTGTGTTCTCTCTACTACCCTGTTCTTCTGAAAGGAATTGCCCCATAGTATAGACTGAAAAACTGAGGTGCGAGCATTTGTAGAGCAGATGAATTTTCATCAATTATCTCATATGTTTTGTTTTTTGTTTTTTTGTGTGTGTGGTACGCGGGCCTCTCACCGCCACGGCCCCTCCCGTCGCGGAGCACAGGCTCTGGACGCACAGGCCCAGTGGCCACGGCTCACGGGCCCAGCCGCTCCATGGCATGTGGGATCCTCCCGGACTGGGGCACGAACACATGTCCCCTGCATCAGCAGGTGGACTCTCAACCACTGCGCCACCAGGGAAGCCCATCTCATGTTTTTTAAGAATTTTTTAAAATTAAGCCAGGAAAATGAATCATGATTTCAATTTAGACATTTACTCAAACTCTTTCAAAATATAGTGTCTTGTGGTTAGAATGAGTAGCAATAAGAAAAGGGGATTCTTGATATAAAATGTTGGGAACTATGATCTATTTAACACCCTTATCTTATACATGGGGAAATCAGGGCCCAAGGAAAGAAACTGACTTACCCAAGGGTATACCATAGATCACTGGCAAAGCCAGCACTGGGACTCTGGAGTCCTTATTCCCAGTCAGCAGGCTACTGCTACTTCACCTCCCTTAGGTGATAACTTTCCTAGACCTGCTATCAAGAGACGCTCAGAATTAAAGGCAGGAGGAGGTAGAATATGTTTTCCGAGTCTGAGTCCGATTATTTGGCAGGAGGCTTCATTAACCAGAGCATGCAGTTCCACTTTAACCTAGAGCCTCTCCTCCACCTTTTCCTGGAGGTGGGCTAGCATGGGCCAAGTGCCACCTCCCACTCATGAGTAGAGCAGATCAGGCTACAAAGTAAAGAGCAAGGTCATTGGCCCTCGGGACTCTCTCAGGGCAAGATGGCTTGTGAAAGCACCATTTCTAGGTCGTCTCTCAGATACCCAACTCAAAACCAAGACTGCTTAATGTCATGTCTGACCTCAAGAGTTTTCAGGCAGGCCAGGAGAAGGGGCATACTAGGACCTGTGTTTTAGCTAAGTGGAAAGGAGTCAGGCAGAGTGTAGTCCAAGAGGTTCAGCTGAGGGAGGGAAAAGCAGAGATAGACAAGAGGCCAAGTATGGGAGGTCAGGAATCCACACTTAAAATCCTAAGCCAAGTCTGCCCACCCAAGAGCTCAGCAAGAAGCCTTGGGCACAGAGCAATACAGCTACAGCAAAAATGGAGTTTGGTACTGCTGAGCAGTGACAGTAAGAGAGTCTGGTGGGAGACACCTGGACCTGTTCTTGACAACTGAAAACAGCTTGGTTGGTAGCCAAACAGACAATTCTTTGGCATTAGCATTTCCCTGAGTCCTGGAGCTCTTGCTCCTTTAAGAAACATGTGGATAAGCAGAAAGGAAGAGGCCAGGTAAGCCCCAGTGATCCCATTAATACTGTGGGACCAGATGTGTCCCTGTGTACCTCACAGAAATGTTGGGAGGCCCCAGGAGATAATGCCTTATTCATAGTTTTCTCTATAGTGTTTCTGTAGGATTCCGTTGAGGATTCCATTGAGCTATTCTTTTTTTTCTTTTTGAAAGAATCACATACTCTTTTATTATATGCTTCACAATCTAGCAATAGTGTGTCATTATCCCCTAACCCCCAGCATTGTTCTTTTACAAAATATTCTTCAGTACTCTCACCTCTTTATTCTTCCAGAAGAACTTGGAATCATTATGTTAAATTCTAAGAAAAAGTCCTCTTGGGTTTTTGAGATGGTTTTAAATCTAAATTTTAATTTGCACAGAAGTTTGACATCATTACAATATTTCATCTACCTACTGGAGAAGGGGAAGAGACATGTCCATTTTTTCAAGTTTTCTATATTCAGGAAATAATGTGTTGTAGCCTCAGGTGTCTATGCCTGAGGCAGTCCTGAGTAGAGAGAATATCTACTCTTTCAGGGAAGCCGTGTTCTCATTCTCACTTCTGAGGGGGTGGGATGGAGGGAAGACAAGATTTGTAGCCACCTTGGGCCACCTGTGCTCTTTCCCCAGCGCTCGGGTGCTACTGATTGCCCAAGAGAAGGAAAGGAATATATTTGACCAGCGTGCCATAGAGAATGAGCTACTGGCCAGGTAAGTAAAGGAGGGGAGACCTCCAGATGTAGCCCCAGGACTGGGGAGAGCCACTCAGAACAGAGCATCCACTCTGAGCCTTGCCCATCTTTCCCAGGAATATCCATGTAATCCGGCGAAAGTTCGAAGATGTCTCTGAAAAGGGGTCTCTAGACCAGGACCGAAGACTGTTTATGTAAGTGTCCAGGGAGCATTCCCCAAGGATCCAATAGAGGGCTGATTTAGGAAACTCATCCTGCTGCCCACTTCCCCTAAATAATCCTTTCTTCTGGGAGATGTGATGGCTTGCTTCCTTCTCTCTGAACTTTAGGGTGAACTCTGAAAATATCCCACCATCCCAGGAAATTTTGGAGAAGCCAAGTTCTGCTTCTAATGGGTTGTATCAGAGCTATTGACATTCTGGATAACCTTGGTTTTCATATGCCTCTGGGCTCCCAAAAGTTTTCTTGCCCTTCTTGGCTAGTCAAGCCAGACCTGGGCAGTTGGGTTGGGCAGTCAAGGAGGAAGAGGAGTAGCCAGCTCATTCTTTGATTGGTCTGGGAGTTGCTCTCTGAGGTCTCATGCAAGACCTCAAAGGGCCTGGATTTGTGTTCCAAGCCAGGCCCTGTGCTTCCCTTCAGGGGCCACCACCAAGTGACTTCAGTATCACATATTTGGGTAGCATTGCTTACAGCACACATATTTAGACCTGGAAATGTGTGATTCTTAAAATTAAGAACCTCCTGGCGTTTCACAATACCACTTAACTATTTTCAAAGTGTGGTTCTGTCTTAACAAAACAAAGTCATTAATTTACTTTCCAGATAAATCAAACAATATCAAATAAATCAAAGAAAAGGGGAAGAAGTTCAAAAAGACAGTATGTGGCTTAACTAGATTCATATTTTGCATCTCCCCACCCTCACCCCCTACCATTTAAAAAAATCAGCGACTTTAAGCAGTGTAAATACAAGTGTGTTTTGCTAGCAATATGATTATATATAGCAATATGATTCTGCTGCTCAGTAATTTTGAGCCCACTTTTAAAAATTTTACCTAATTTGATTCTGGTTGCCTTCGGCCTTACTAGAATGACTCTAGATCTGGAATATTAGAAAGCATTCCCCACTGCATACCTCCATTTTTTAGTGGAAGCATTGATGGTGTGTGGGTGTCTACTTTCATACTTCCAATGAATCCCTGTTCAGGCTACCCCTGTGGACTGACTTTCAAAGAAGCCAAATGCATTTTGATGCACCCTGAAATAGATTGAACCACTGAATACATCAGTTTTATTTTATTTTTTATCTCATAAATTTATTTATTTTATTTTATTTATTTTTGGCTGTGTTGGGTCTCCGTTGCTGCATGCGGGCTTTCTCTAGTTGGGGCGAGCGGGGGCTACTCTTTGTTGCGGTGTGGGGGCTTCTCATTGCGGTGGCTTCTCTTGCTGCGGAGCACGGGCTCTAGGCGCACAGGCTTCAGTAGTTGTGGTTCGCGGGCTCTAGAGCGCAGGCTCAGTAGTTGTGGCGCACGGGCTTAGTTGCTCCACAGCATGTGGGATCTTCCCGGACCAGCGCTCGAACCCGTGTCCCCTGCATTGGCAGGCAGATTCTCAACCACTGCGCCACTAGGGAAGTCCCTGAACACATCAGTTTTAATTTAACACAACAGCTTTCTCCATCTTGTGTTCTAGGGACGGCCAGGAAGTTGCTGTGGTTTACTTCCGGGATGGCTACATGCCAAGTCACTACAGTCTGCAGGTTGGTACTTTCTGTTAGACCATTCTTTGCCTCTGGGACCTACCATCGTTCTTCAGAGATTCAACTCAGGTGTCACAACAACCTAGGTTATTTCCTGATCTCTGGCTTCAGTTCTTCCTCAGGGAACTTGCTGCTGGAACTTCCTGTCCTCCCACAAGCTTTTTGCTGCCTCTCACTCTCTACACACAATCTTCTAGAATCTGAATCCTCAGGAAACCACAATGCACCAGCCATTCACACTGTTTGTAGGGATATGCTGGTAAATGTGTAACAATAATCCTTCTGTGGAGACAAGCCCCTATTTGTAGCATTTTCGGATTTCTAGGTTGTAACTACTCCCATCCTGGCCAGTTTCAAAGCTACCCATCTTAACATCTCTGAACAGAGCTGGGAAGAGATGGATCCAGTCAGCTCTCACTAGCCAGTGCAAACCAGTGCCACTACACCATTTCCTTCTTGCCAACTCTTACTTCTCTTTTATCTGCATCAGAAAGTTTTTATCTGCTGTCCATTCATGTTAACGACAGTAATGATAACATCACCTTAGCTTGCTATCCTACCAGGTAGTTTCAAAATTACATTCCACATCCAATATTTCATTTAATCCTTATAACCACTCTGTGAGGTGTGTAATTATCCCCATTATATAGATGGAGAAACTAAGGTTTGAGAGATGCAGGTGCTTATCTAAGGTCCCACAGAGAGCTCCCACACTTTCTGACTCTCAGTCCAGTGGCTTTCCTAGTATATAATTCTCCTCCCCCTGCCCCTAATCCACAGCATGGAGAAGCTAAGAAGCCCTACTTTCAGTTGGGAGAAGGTAAAGGAGAAAATAAGTTAGAAAATACCATAAGCAGTAGTCTGGGGGTCATGAGCATTTGGCTCTGCCTCTGTGTGACCACGGGCAGGTTCCTGACCCTTTCTGGGCTCAGTTTCTGTAAAGTGAGGGAACTACCCTAGAATATTGAGGGGACTCCTTTCAGACTGATAATTCTTTGAACGTAAGATCCTCCCTAAGGCCCAGCTGTATAGGGATCTGCCTCTTGTCTCCTTTTCAACCTCATTGCATGCCATCCCTCCACCTCACTCCCACCTTGCAGCCACACAGGTTTGTCAATCCACTGTCTATTGGGAAAATGTCCTGGTTCCAGGACAAGGGGTTTGGGGAAGGGGCCAAAGAAAACTTTGATGAGTTAACAAGGAGGGAAATTAGTGCATAAGGAGGAGAACATTTTTAGGGAACTGAGAAACTCAGACCAGTTTTAGACATGGAGGTGAATCTGCTAGGCTTAGTGAATTGCTAGGTGACCATGAGCAAGGCCCTGCTCATCTCTGAGTTTTGCTTTCCCTACTTTCCACAATGGGGTACTTTTCTGGGTTTTTCTCTGATATTCAGGGTACCTTTAACTCTACCCAAAACACTAGCCTAGTTGTTAGGTGGCTGGGGTTATTGGTGAAGACCAGGCAGAGATGCTGCAGGTGGACTGACTACATCAAAGAAAGGACAGCATGCGTGGGGGGTGAGAGTGGGATGGGGGTAGTGGTGGTGGTCCTCAGGCCATAGCCCTGATCCTGCTGTGGGCAGTTTGATGTGGTCTGGAGTCAAGGACAGACTGTCCCTCTAGTGCCTGAGAGTGGGGACTAGAGCTGGAAGGCATGATCCTCTGCCGTTTCCCTGCCTCTCACACCCTAAACTCCTGGCCCACCAGACTATTCATCCTGCGATTACTCACCTGCAGACCTTTGCTCATATTATCCTGTTAACCTTAATACCTCTTCCCTGTTGAGTCTCACCTGTCAGACTCTACCTGTCCACTCAATTTCACCTCATTAAACAACAATAACAAATATTTATTGAGCACCTACAAAGCTTCAGGCACTGTGTTAGACACTAGAGATACAACAGGAAATGAGACAGACAAGGGTCCTCATGGAGCTCACAGTTTGGTCAGGGAGATGGTCATCAGAAAGTAAACAAAAGTAGAAAAAATGGTTTTTTCTAGCTGGGGGAAACTCTTTGAAACAACAGGGTGAAAACGCAGAGAATTATGGGGAAACCCACATTAAATAGGGTGGTTTGAGAAGATGACTGAGCCAAGATTTAAAGATGAGAGGGATCCAGCCATCCATCAGAAAAGCCAAAATGACAAAAATTCCAGGCAGAGGGAAATGCAGCAAATGCAAAGGCCCTGAGGTGGAAATGACATTTGTGTTTGAGGACTGACAAACCTGTGTGGCTGCAAGGTGGGAGTGAGGTGGAAGGATGGCATGGAATGAGGTTGAAAAGGAGACAAGAGGCAGATCCTTACAGGATCTTATAGGCCGTGGTAAGGAGTTTGTATTTTATTTGTAGTACAGTAGGAAGCTGAGCTCATAAACAAGTGTCCCACCCCTTTCAAACCTCTTCATCAATTGTTCTACACCTTTTCACCTTTTGTCATTTTCCCTTTTTTTTTTTTGCGGTACGCGGGCCTCTCACTGTTGTGGCCTTTCCCGTTGCGGAGCACAGGCTCCGGATGCGCAGGCTCAGCAGCCATGGCTCACGGGCCCAGCCGCTCCACAGCATGTGGGATCTTCCCAGACCAGGGCACGAACCCATGTCCCCTGCATCAGCAGGCGGACTCTCAACCACTGCACCACCAGGGAAGCCCTCATTTTCCCTTTTAATTATAGTCATGTGTCATTGTGCTAGACCATAAGCTCCATAAGGGCAAGAATCCTGCATAACAGGAGGGGCCATACCTGCCTCACAAGGATGTTGCAATGACCCTGGGAGATAATGAATGTGAGGATACCTGGCACCTGATGGATGTTCATTAAAGGCCAGCCAACGTAAAATAAAGTAGAATTCCTTTTGGTTTCTTCTCTCTGCAGAACTGGGGAGCACGGCTGCTGCTGGAGAGGTCATGTGCTATCAAGTGCCCAGACATTGCCACGCAGCTGGCTGGGACTAAGAAGGTGCAACAGGAGCTGAGCAGATCAGGCATGCTGGAGGTGTTGCTCCCCGGCCAGCCTGAGGCCGTGGCCCGCCTCCGTGCCACCTTTGCTGGCCTCTACTCACTGGACATGGTGCGTGGATAGCCCACTTCTCCCACCACAGGCCCCCTAGGTATCAGGGACCCAGAGCCCAATGTGTTGTGGAGGCTGGAACTGGCACTGGGCTGGACTTCGGTCAGTGATACTCTGAGAAAAACCCTAGAGCCCTGGGAAGGAGGGCTGGAATCCATTGTAAGCTCCCACAGCAAAGGTGGAGATGGGGACAGTAACCAGGGGAAGGGGCTGAGGTAGACAGCAAGAATTGAGGAATATCTGTACCCGTTTTCCAGACCTCCTGCTGCTCCTGAACTGTTGCCCAAGAAAGCTTGTTGTCACTGTACTCCTGCTACAGGGGGCTTGCTGGGGTCATATCCAGATAGTAGCATCCAGCCTAAAGGGGCTTATGGCTCTTCCTTCTCCTGCTTTTCCTCTGATGCTGCTCTACACAGCCAGCAGGACCTTGGCTCCTGCCTCTTTGGCCCAAGACTGCTAGTGACTGCTTTCTTGCCTCCTGCCAGGGTGAAGAAGGGGACCAGGCTATCACTGAGGCCATTGCTGCCCCTAGCTGCTTCGTGCTAAAGCCCCAGAGAGAGGGTGGAGGTAGGTGGTTCCCCCTTTGCAGGGCTGCTCAGTGAAAGGGGGCCAGCAGGCTGTCACCAGTGCTGATCTGCACTTGCTATGGGCACGGTCCCAGGCTCTGGGGGATACAAGAGGAACTGACACATGTCCCCACCTTGGACAGTGTCCCAGGAGACCCTGTGGTCAAGTGCAGTGGAGCACAAGGGAATGTGTGAGGCGAACGTGATAACCACTACACTACAGAAATGCCCGTGCACAAGGGAATGTGATTAACCAGCACTGGAGGGTTTGGGCAAGTGTAGTCTGAGGTGCCTGAGGGTGAATTGTGGGGAAGCAGGATGGGGGCATATCAGGAGGTTGGATATCTTCCTGCTTAGTTTGAACTCCTTGAGGGCAGGGATCACATCTGCCTCATGTCTGTCTCCTGACCCAGAGGAGATGGTTTTTGATTTTGGCCTTAAGGGTTAGGTAGGAGTTTCCCAGGTGGAAAAGGGGGAAGAGTATTCCATACAGAAGAAGCAACCTCAGGCATAGGCACTGGCCCATGAAAATGTGGTATGTTTGGAGATTAATGAGTAACTGGTCAGGCTGGAGTGCAGTGTGGGAGGTGAGAGAAGGCAGGGATTTGGGTTGGAAAAGATGGTTTGGGACCTGATTATAAAGGACGTTGAATATATGTAGGAAATTGGATTTTATCCTAAGGGTAGCGGGAAGCCATTAGAAAGTTTTAAGGAGGGAAGGGACACATGATTGATCTAGGATCCATGTTTCAGCCATGGTAGAGCGTGTCCTGGAATGTAGGAAGACACTGGTGGCAGAGAGACCATAGAGGAGACGGGTATAGTTGTCCAGAGAGCAATGTAGAAGGCTGGGCTAGGGCTTATGACAGTGTGGAGTGCACACTGAAGAGACATGTCCGATTCATGACAGCTAATGGAGAGAGAGGAGTTAAATGACTCAAGAATGCCTTTCACCTGATTGAGGGTAGGAAGGTCCAGGAGAAGCAGAGTCAGGCAGAAGTAATGAGTTCTGTTTGGACATGTTGAGTTTATTTGGGGAGCCCATGGGATATCTGTGATGTCTAGAGCAGGGAGCTTTAGTTAGAGATTTGGGAGTAAGCAAGTTATAGGATATAGATGAAGCCTTGGAAGAGATCTCCCTGAAAAAAAAAATGTATATACATGGAGGAGAGAACAAGGGTGAAGGACTGATTCCGTGGAAACCCCAATATTTAAGAGGGGCCGGAGCCAGTCAGGAAGGCTGAGAAGGAATAGCCATAAACAGGTAAGAAGAGAACCAGGGCAGGATGGTGTGGTGGAAGGTGTGTTCGCTTGTGTAAGCGCTCTCCTGTTAAGGTGACATTTCTTCCTTGGAAGCCAGGCCTGCCCTGGGTTCACTGAGCTGGTGTCAGGAACTGAGGTTCCTGACTTGCCCACATGGCCCTAGAAGTGGGAGCACAGGGTGGAGAAGGTGGGGAGAGGGTCCAGGGTGACTGCTTAGTGGAATTGCAGGTAACAACCTATACGGGGAGGAGATGGTACAGGCCCTGGAGCGGCTGAAGGACAGTGAGGAGAGAGCCTCCTACATCCTCATGGAGAAGATAGAACCTGAACCTTTTGGGAATTGTCTACTACGACCTGGCAGCCCCGCCCGAGTGGTCCAGTGCATTTCAGAGCTGGGCATCTTCGGGGTCTATGTCAGGTGAGCCAAGCAGTGTGTTTCCTTATCTAGTAAATGAGGCCAAGGATCCAAGATCTGCCCACCTCACAAGGCTATCAAATGAAGCCCAGCTGAGAAGTGCTTTGAAACTATAAAGGAAATTCCAAGTAGTATCAAGATGGGTGAGAAAATAACCCTGGACTGGGAAACCCCAGGGAAGAAAAGAATTTGGGTCCAGTCCCAGGCCACTGGGGATTCTGGGAAAAGGTGGGATGGGCCAGCTAGAGGTTACTCAGTGGCTTTGAAAAGCTGAGTGGCCCCTGGGTTTGGATTTGAGCACTAAAGAATCAGGAAGAGGAAGACTGGGGAATTTGTAAGGAACAGTTCCTGGTCCCTCATACCACTTCCTGCAAAATACTCACACCATGGTCAGCGCAAGGAAGGAATTCCAGATCCTACCATGCTCCCCACCAGAGCCTGCCCTCTCTATTATCTTCCCCTCCAACCACTCCCCTTACAGCATCTCTGCCGGCAAGTTCCTCCCCAGCCCCCCACCCCACCCCCACCACAGCCATCTTGAGAGAGAGGTAGGAAGGACATTTACAGCTACAGAACATGAAATGTGAGCCTGGCATCATGCTAAGTGCTGTTCCTGCTTTATTCAATCCTCGTGACCATCTTGCAAAGTGAGAGGTATTATCCCTATTTTAAACTGAGGAAATTGATATTTAGAAAGGCTGAGTAACTTGCTCAAAGACACAGAGCTAATAATATCCAAGCTAGGATGCAAACCCAAATCTGATTCAAAAATCCTAGCACTTTCTCAGGTGTAGTCAGTCACCCATGTACAGCTCAGCTGGGACAAGTGAAGGTCTTGGGTTTGAGGGCTGAGTCCAGGTGATGGAGTTGTGTGTCTCCTGCTCCCATTTCTATAGGCAGGGAAAGACACTTGTGATGAACAAGCACGTGGGACATCTGCTTCGAACCAAAGCCATCGAGCATGCCGATGGTGGTGTGGCAGCAGGAGTGGCAGTCCTAGACAACCCATACCCTGTGTGAGGACACAGCGAGGCCTGCCCAGACTTTACTCGAAAGACCTTCTATCCTTTGTATTTATCATTCCTCTCCTAGCCCTCCTGAGGGGCTGCCCTCCCCTTACCTTGGGAAGGTTGATCTCTTCTAGAGATTTCCAGGGTCTTCATGGAAGGGTCAGTGCTGGGTACCTTCCCCACAGCTTTTCCATCTGAGAACCAGAAAAGCTGTGTTTCCCTTAGGTGTGATCTAGAGGCCCCTAAATCCTCAGGGTGTGGGTACAGCTGAAAAGAAGCTGATCTGAGGTAAGGGACCATAACACTGCCACCCTCCTGTTAGCCCATTGTCAGCCTTTCCAGCAAGTTCCAGTGTCTGACTTGGGATAAGACTGAGGGGTAGGAGGAAAAGGGTAGAGGGGCACAGCCTTTTCCCACCTCTGCCTTAAATAAAACTACTTTGTTGATTCTGTGATTCCTTGGTTTGTACATTTAGGGGAGGGAGAAGCTATAATCCGAGTCGGCCCACTTCAGGTAGATTGGAGCAGGGGAAGTAACTTGGCTGTAATCAGAGTCTCCCTAGCTCCTGACCCTATGGATAGGACCCTGAAATTTCAATCCTTAGTCACTCACTAATGCTCCCACAGGATCATAGGGAAGAGACAAGGTCTCTAGCAGGAGCCCAGGAGGGAAGGCAACCATGATGGGACATCACAGTTGTAATCTTGCTTCATTTGCTTTCCTGATTAGCTCAGGAGCTTGTCAAAGGGCCTGGAAGCCCTGCCTAGCTCTGCCTAAACCAAAAGTTCTAGAAGGTGAATATTGGGGTATTCCTGAGGAAAACCACTCCCCTTCCCATCCCCCACACAAGTCAGAACAGCTAGCAAGTACACAGCCTGTAAGATAACCAAGAAAGCAAGTCACCACCTTCTTGAGGTCACAGACTTTATTCCTACAACCACAGGGCTTGAGTACAACAGGCAAGAAAAGAGAGCTTTGTCTGAGAATGTCTCTCATGGGCAAGACTCTGTTCAGGGGAAGGTGGGAAAAGAGGACAAGAAAATCAAGCTCCTCTGGTCCTAGGAACATAACACATTTACTCCTGCTAAGACACAAATGATCTGAAAACCCTCTGGAAACTGAGCCTGCCTGCACAGCCTCTGGAACAAATGGCAGACAAGCCATCTAGCACAAAAGGGAATGCAGATCCATAACAGAAGCAGCAAAGTGTTTAAAAAAATAATAATCAATTGTTCCAGGACTCACAAACAAGCATTTCTAAGGGCAAGTGCATGCCCAGAATAAGTACTGATGCTTCCTGAGAGAGCTGACACAGCATTACAGAGTTGCTTCCCTGCCTCAGTCTATGCCCTCACTTGCCCACTGAACACTTAACTTGGGTTTGGGATATGACCTTCAGGTCCCTGTTCTGGGCGCTAATGGCTCTTTGCAGTCTGTGGGCACAGCAGCCTGAGGCTGACCTGGGCCCTGTCCCATCTGCCTGGCAGTCACAGGAAGTTGCCTGCACCCAGAGGCAAAGCTCATCCTCAGTTCCAGACAGCGCGTCGGGGAGGTGGTGTGGGTCAGCACAGGCCCTGAGTACTCCTGGATGGGGGCAGGGAGGGTGGGCAAAACTTTGGAAAGCCAAGCAGGGGGAATCCTGGGTAATGGGCAGGGTCCTGTTCACTGGATGGTCGGGCAACGGTGGCTGAAGAGCTGGGTGATGATGGATGGGTCAGCCACGGTGGACATGTCCCCCAGGTCGTGGTCATTCTGAGCGATCTTCCGAAGCACCCGCCTCATGATTTTCCCTGGGGGACCACAGGCTTCTGGTTACCTGGTGACAACACTGACCCACTCCAGCCCTGCCAAAAGCTTCCATCCACACACACTCCACCACCACTGGGCCTTGGCCAATCCAGTCCCAATCCCTCAAGGCCTCTGAACATACCTGAGCGGGTTTTAGGCAAGCTGGGTGCATTCTGGATGTAATCCGGTGTGGCAATGGGGCCAATCTTTTCTCTAACTGTAACCAACAAATCATTATGCATTTTTTCAGTACCCTTAGCCAGGCTGCCCAAAACCAAGGCAGAGATGGCTTTGTTTGCAACCTATTTCCTCTTCAAGTTTTGCCCACAATCATTCTCAGGCTCACTTCTGACTTTCTCACTTTTAACACATTGTCTCTTTACACTCTCATTTTATATTAATTCACCTTAATGGAACTCAAGCTCTAGAATCAGCCTGCTAGAGTTGAAATTCCACTTTACTAGCAGTATGGCCTTGGACAAGAGATTTAACTTCTCTGAGCCTCAATTTCTTCATCTTTAAAGTGAGAGCAACAATAGGATCTATTTCATGGAGGTGATTATAGAGATTAAATAGATTAATGTATTTAAAGCACTTAGTTCAGTGGTGGCACAGAGAAAGAATTCTATAAATGTCAATCATTATTAACCTAGTAGAGACTGGGTGGGAAGAGGGTAGTTAGCACCTAAGGCCCCCTGGGGTCTGTTTGTGGTTTGAGAAGCAGCTCACTATAGCCCTTCCCCAGCAACCTGGGCCATCAGGAGAGACCTGGCAATCCCTGCCCAGGGAAGCTCCTTACTCTGCTTCTTGAGCTCCTCAGTGAGGGTAGAGCTGAAGGTGTGGCCATCGCACAGGGTGACAAAACAGTAGAGGCATTCGCCCTTCACAGGATGAGGGTGGCTAACCACAGCTGCCTCTGCGACAGCCTCATGTTCCACAAGTGCTGACTCTACCTCTGCCGTGCTCAGCAGGTGTCCTTGTCAAGGGAAAGGAAGTGCCATGAGAGAGATCCCAGCCCCTGTTCCATCTGTCCCAATAAGGCAGTCCTGGTCTGGTCAAAGGGGGAAGGCCTTTCATTCATTCCTCACAGGACATACTTCAGTTGTCCCACCATCCTGGTTCCACTCCTCCAGGTACATTTCAATGCTTATCACTCTTCTTCCAACACCCGGGTCCAGAACTGAATGCTGTACTCCAGGCATGGTCTGGCCAAAGGATATCCTGGCTCTCTCAGAAGGCTTTGGCTGGGAGTTGCTGGGAAAGCAGGGTAAATAAGAAGGGAAAATGGTCCCTGGCCCTCACCAGATATATTCAGCATGTCATCAATCCTGCCAGTGATCCAGTAATAGCCATCCTGATCCCGCCGGCAGCCTGGGAAGAGAAGAAATGTGCAACATAATAAGTACCCCACAGTAGGATACAAGATCCACGTTACCAAACTGCTACACCCACAGCAATAGCCTCCTAACAAGTCTTCCTGCTTCTGCTCTTGCCTGCTGTGGTAGCAGGCTCCAAGATGGCCACACTGATCTCTACCTCCTGGTATTCATACCCCTGTGTAGTCCTCTTTCTCAGTGTACTAGGGTTTGTCTTGTGATCAGTTGAGTTTGGTAGAAATGATAGGATGTCATTTCTGAGATTAGATTATAGAAGACTGTGGCTTCTGTGTTGGTTGCATTCTCTCAGATTACTTGCTCTGGGGAAGCCAGCTGTCATGAGTAGCCCTATGGAAAGGTCCATGTGGCAAAGAACTGAAGGTTCCTGCCAAAAGCCACTTGAGTGAGCTTGGACATGTGTCTTCCAGGCTCAGTCAAACCTTCAGATAACTACAGCCCCGACCACAGGTTGACTGCCACCCACGAGAAACTCTGAATGACAACCACCGGCTAAGCCACTCACAGATTCCTGGTCCTCAGAAACTGTATGAGATAATACAATATTTGTTGTTTTAAGCTGCCAGGTTTGGGGGTAATTTGTTCCATGGCAATAGATAACTAACATACTGACTTGAAGTCTATTCTCCATAAAACAAGCAAAGTTATTTTCTAAATAATAAATTCTTATCACTTCTCTGCTTAAAACCCCTGATGGTCTCCCACTGTACCCTGGATAAAATCCAAACTCCTCACCATGGCTCACGAGGCCCTATCTTATCTCCCTCTCCAAGTTGATATAAAATTCTTCCCCTTGCTCAATACATTCCAGCTACACAAGCTTCAGTCTGTTCCTCAGACATTCTAAGCTTGTGTCTCGCTGGTACAGAACATTCATTCTTACTCCAGATTTTCCCATGCCTGCCTCCTTCTCACCCTTCAGGTCCCTGGTCAAATGTCACTTCAGAGAAACCTCTCACCATCCCATCTATGGTGGCCATCCCTGCAGTATTTATTGCCTGTCTCCCCTTACTAGAATGTAAGCCCCATGAGAGCTGTACTGTGCTTAGATAAGTACATGGACATAGTAGGTGGTCAATAAATATTTATGGAAGAATGGATTGGTGGGTGGACACATGGGCAAACATAGGCTCCAGACATGAGGATACACATGACATAGTAATACATACTGCCATATGCCCCATCTCTTTCAGCCTAGCAGCAAGGGAAATAAGAACTTTTTCCCTCATACATCAAATCTCAGATGGCACCATGCTGAGTGCCTTCCTGCAACACTTGTTCTTATAATCTTCTCTGTAGTTCTGACTGAATATTAGACACTGATACATAAGGCACATCCCTAACCAACTCTTCTTGGAAATGAAAGGGGACAGTACATATCTCAGTGGGAGGTTTGGGAAGGGGATAGCCAAGGCTCACCATCTCCTGTCACATAGTACCCGGGAAACTTCTTAAAGTAGGTGGTCTCAAAGCGTTCATGGTTCCCATAGACCGTGCGCATGATCCCTGGCCAGGGCTGCTTGAACACCTGGAGAGTGAGGAAGACACAGTGGTAACATCTGCTACACTGTCTTACAGGAAGACAATTACTGCTTTGTCAAACCTTAGGAGAAATAGCCTGAATGCCATTCCTGAGAAGTAGGACAAAGTACAAGCTTTGGAGATAGACAATCCAGGCTTGGAATCCCAGCTCTGCCACTTACTAGCTGTGTGACCCCAGGTAAGTAATGTTATCTCTCTGAACTTCAGGATCCTTATCTGTAAATCAGAGAAAATAATCTCTACCTCCCAAACTTATTGTGAGGATTAAATTAATAGTATGTGGAAGCTGCCTGGCACAATGTTCTGTTAGTAATAAGCATTTAGTAAATTTGAGTCTCCTTTTAGGTAATCCCTCAGGGATGCCAGTCCAGTTTGATGCAAATGAAAGCAGTTATATTAAAATGTGGGACCCACACATAAGTAAGTAATCATTGCCCCAATCAATAATATCCTGTGGCAGCAGATTGATGGGATGGACGAAATTCTAGGCTAAGAGTCAGAAGACCTGGATTCAAGTCTTGCCCTTGTTACTAACTTGCTCTTAATAAAAAGGAAGTGGGGTGGAGGGTGGGGGCTGATGATCTCCCCACAACTGTTGATAAAACGATCACAACAACAGCTAACATTTATCAAGCACTAACTGTTAGGTTCTGTGCTAAGTAAAACCTTCACATGGATTATCTAATCAATCCAGCAACCACAGGAGACACAGGTACTATTATAACCCTGTTTTACAAGTGAGAAATTTAGGTTCAGAGGGGTTGGGTAACTTAACTAAGGTCACAGAAGTGGCAGAGCCAGGATTTGAACCCAGGTTGACCCTGGAGCCTATATGATTGTCCACGATGTCTTCCAGACCCGAAAAGGCACCATCAGGTATCTTTGAGCAGAGCCCTTAAGAACTTTGTGGGCCAAAAGGCAGAGAGGCAGGCAAAGTATCCAGAAGGATTCCCCCCTAGGGTCTCTCTGCAGATGATAAACCCTCAACCATGGAGCTTTAGCCAAAAGCAGCTACCGGGAAAGATTAGGTTCTAAGCTCTAAAGGAGAGTCCAGTACCCCTTTGTGGACCCTCCCCCGTGCCTCCTCCTCACTGACCCACAAGGGCCAGGATCTCACCAGATAACCTTCAGCTTCACCTTCCAACTCTTGCCCAGACTCATTCAGGACTGCAGGAGCTACACCAAAGAATGGGAAGGTCTAGAAGCAAACAGGAGACAGGACCCACAGAGAGGAATGAGGCAACTCTGACTCCACTCTCTATCTCTCCTAAGGAGCCCCAGAGCCCCAAATCCCTCACACATATCAGTCCAGTCCCCCACCCTCTACCTAGGCCAAATGCCCCAAGACTCTACTCCTGCCCAGCCCAGGACCAGCCAAGGGAGCCTCACTCACAGCAGAACCAGGCTTCATGGGTGTGGCACCAGGGAGGGGGGTCAGCATATGGCCACCCTGTAGAGTCAGAGATCAGGGGTTTGAGTCAGTCTTCCCACACTGTCCCTGAGCCCCAGCCTCCTGAACCCCTTACTCACTGTCTCTGTCTGCCAGAAGGTGTCCACAATGGGGCAGCGCTGGGCACCTACCACCCGGTGGTACCACAGCCAGGCCTCAGGGTTGATGGGTTCGCCCACTGTGCCTAGCACCTGTAAGGATGCCCGGCTATGCCTTGGGCAGGGGGATGGGGAGAGAGGAAGGCTCTGAGCACCACTGGGAGCCAGGAAGACATGCACAGGCTCTTCTCCTGCCCCCTCCCCTATTCCAAGCCAGGGTGTTAGAACAATGGAATGGAAAAGACTGTGCACGAAAGGCCAGCGCCAGCTCTGAGGGACACCTATGGGGCAGCAGTTGGGAAGGGGTCTCACCTCGTAACAGGCTCATCTCCAAACTTCATGAGCAGGCGGATAGCTGTAGGTGCTGTGTAGAACTTGGTCACCTTGTGCTTGTCCACAATACTCCATAGGCGGCTCATGTCCGGGTATGTGGGAATCCCCTCAAACTGACCCCAGTAATGGCTGGTCATTTTTGGCCCTTCTCAATAGTCCCTCCATTCCCCTACCATCCCCTCAGGCTCAGCATTTTGCCCTTTCTGACAAATCCATGGCTTCACTCCCTTACCAGACAAGCCAAGAGACCTTCCCCGTCAGGATATACAACCCCCTAAGAACTCCTCTTTCTCCAGGAAACAGGTCATTGTATAAGTCCCTCTGCCTCTAGACCAAGTGGCTTTGGGAGGTTGTCACCCAGGATCATCTTGTCCATCCCCTAAATAAACCAAGTAGCCCTGAGTCCCAGCACCCTGCTTACCAAAACACTGGTGGCACCGTTGGCCAGTGGCCCATAGGTGACATAGGAGTGGCCAGTGATCCAGCCAATGTCTGCTGTGCACCAGAACACATCCTCCGCATGGAAGTCAAACACATACTTGAAGGTTGTGGCCACATAGAGCATGTAGCCCCCAACTGTGTGTACCACACCCTGGGGAGAAAACGGGGCCTCAGGTTGGAGCCTTGGGCTCACCCCCACTGACTACCAAATAGGCTGGACAGAACTAGAGGAAAAGCCTCCTCAGGGCTTCTGGTCCTGACAGCATCCCTCTCACAGCATCCATCTCTCTTCCACCCTCTTCGCATGTTCCCATCTCACATCCCACATGTATTTATAGTCAGTCCATCATTCACACCCACACCGTAAGATGGTATTTCTGAACCACCCACATTACTCTCACATACATGAACAGTTCTAGTACACTCACATCTAATAGTGTCTCTATTGTGTGTTTGTGCACACACACTCAATTATATGTTGACACAGTGAGAGTAGAAAAAAAAAAGATAATCTTCTTTGCTTACTCCATCGATACACCATCCCTAGGAAAGAGAGGCCCAAATTGTGTCTCTAAAGGTCCATTGAGGAATATCCAAAGCATGTGGAGAGAATAATTTATGGATGGGTGAGTGGAAGGTAGAGTGACATATCTTTCAAGTCAATGGACGAGTCAGAGTTTTAAGTGTTTCCAGCTCCCACACTGTGCCCTGGGAGGTACTAGATGTTAATAGTGTGGCAAGTGGAAGGGACTGAACTCTAAGAGCTGTAGTCGAGAAGGCCAAGAGTGATCCTTGTGCCTACTCTGGGCCTTGACTTTACAGGCAGCTCTTCTTCAACCAAACCACGTGGATATGGGCAGGGAACATAGATGTCAGCCATACGGATTGATCCTTTCCTCCTTTTCTGGGCACCATGAAAGCTTCCACCTGAATGTCTCACCCAGGGCCTCACCATCAGTGATTGAGGATTTATGTCAATTTGATTTAGAAAAGGTAACATGCCATTTCTTTTTTCTTTTCAAGATTTATTATTTATTTATTTAAATTACTTTCTGTCTGCGTCGGGTCTTAGTTGTGACATGTGGAATCTTCATTGAGGCATGCAGGATCTTTCATTGTGGCATGCGGGCTTCTGTCTAGCTGTGGTGCATGGGTTCCAGAGCACGTGGGCTCTGTAGGTTGTGGCACAAGAGCTCTGGTTGCAGTACAAGGGCTCTAGTTGAGGCATGCGAGCTCAGTAGTTGTGGCACGTGGTCTTAGTTGCCCCGTGGCATGTGGGATCTTAGTTCGAACCCACGTACCCTGAATTGTAAGGCGAATGCTTTACCACTGGACCACCAGGGAAGTCCCTAACATGACATTTCTGAAACTCAGGGTTGTACAGTAAAATTCATGTCATTACATGCTTCCTCAGAAACTCACTTCTCACCCCTACACAGTGTATGTGTACACACACACACACACACACACACACACACACACACACACACTTGCCTTGGGTTTGCCTGTGGAGCCACTGGTATATAGGATGAAGAGTGGGTCTTCAGCATCACACCACTCAGGTTCACACTCATCCCCTGCCTCTTGCATGAGTTCATGCCACCACATGTCAACCCCCTCATTCCAGGAGATCTGCAGGGGGAAGAAGACAGGAATGGGCAGGGAGGAACTGTGAATAGCTCAAGCTGGGGGCAAAGGACACCCCTACTTAGCACCTGGACGGGCCAGGGTGGGACTGGCAGACGGGGGTCCTGGGAGGGAGGAAGGGCCCTGCAAGGGTGGAATTGGGCAGAGAGAATAGAAACGGAACAGGAGGCTTCTTTGGTACTTCCAGCACCCTGCTCCAGAGCTACTCTCACCTGGCCTCAGGCTAAGGAGGGCCCCTCAGTTGGTCCTTTCTCATTCTTCAATTCCTAGCTTAAATGTCACCTTCTTGGAAGGGCTTTCCCTGAACAGTATCTGATAGGTTCCCATCCCCACCCTCACCCCTGCTATTATTCTTTTTTTTTTTTTTTTTGGCCACGCAGTGCAGCTTGTGGGATCTTAGTTCCCTGACCAGGGATCGAACCCCGGCCTTTAGCAGTGAAAGCGGGGAGTCTTAACCACTGGACCACCAGGGAATTCCCACCCCTGCTATTATTCTTGATCACAGCACCTTATTTCTTTCCCACACAGCACATATTTCCTGTTATTTTATTTAGCTGTTATTTTATTTTGCTTGATTACTGTCTCCCCAAGTAGATAGTAACCTCTATGAGTGCAGTGGCATGTCTGCCTTTCCCGCCCCTCCCACCAAATCCCCAACACCTAGTAAAATGCCTAGAACTCAAAAGGCACTCAGTAAATTTTTTTAGATGAGTGAATATGCACACACAAGCCTACATACACACGTATGTACTTATGGGACTAGTGGCTCATCAGCAGGAATGTGGACACCACACAATTCAGAAATGCAGAATTAGTCAGAGCCACAGGTAAGGCGGGTACCTGGCCCCATTAGTTAGTAGCAAAAGAAGTCAACAGATCTTAGTCCAAGCATCTTTTTCTGCATGTCTAGACATCATCCACATCTGGAGGTTCCTACCCCAACTCTGCCCCTGCCTTTACACCACTGGTACCAATGGGTTTCTCATAAAGACACTTGCTTGAGGTTCCATTCAGCAGGAAACCTTGTCTTAAGTTGGTGGAAAAGGACCAAGGTGAATTTCTCCCACTAGAGGGATGTCCCCGTATACTGGTGTGTGTTTGTTTGATAACTACTTCTGGATCTGTCATCCTGACATTTTTCTAAACTCTCTTTGAAACTCCTTTACTTTCCCAGTTATATCGCCTGTTTGAAAAATCCGGTCTTCTGAGTCTACTCTTTCCTGAGTGAAGTGTGTTCCCTGAATTTGTCCAAAAGTTGCACTGGATTTCGATTCCCAGTTCTGCCACTTCCTAGCTGTATATGACCTTGGGTAAGCCACTCTACCTCAAGTCACTCATTTTTAAAATGAGGATAGTCATTCTTGCCCTAATAGTCACAGGATTTGGGGAACATCAGAAGAGAACTGTATTACCTAGTAAACATGAAGCCTTGAATTGTCCTGGGGTGTAGGGAAGACTGATGAATGTCATGAAGGTGAGAAGTTATTTCAGTTCCGCTGAACTCCTCTGGGAGGTGAAATAAGAATGTGATGATGGGGACTACTGGGAGTTTGCTTTAGCTGTCACGAAACTCTTTCATATTCATTAGCTTCTTGTTCTATGGCCCTGGCTGGCAGGTAGACCTGATAGTGTAAGAGAAACACCCTACTCCCATTATATGGCTCTACGGTAATTTACTGTGTCCACATTAAAAAACCTCAAAGTTTTAGACAACACATACCTTGATAAATTATAAAATTACAACTCCCCTCTCTCTGTACTATCTGCCCCTTACTCTGGAGAATTTGAAGCTTCTGGCACATAAGCATCATAACAATCACAAGTCCAGGCCAAGAGAGGCACCATTAAGAAGAAAAAGAAAGAAGAGAGAGAAGCTGCCCACAGCTAGAAAACACAAAAATACACCCTATTTTTTTTTTACTGGAATAGCCATATGGGTCTACACATACATTGTCACATGGATAATTTTTTTCCCACCAGATGATCTGCTTGAGATGAGGACATTAATGTATTTAAGCAGAAGTGCATCAAGAATGCTTGGGCAGGGCTTCCCCGGTGGCGCAGTGGTTGAGAGTCCGCCTGCCGATGCAGGGGACACAGGTTCGTGTCCCGGTCCGGGAAGATCCCACATGCTGCGGAGCTGCTAGGCCCGTGAGCCATGGCCGCTGAGCCTGTGCGTCCGGAGCCTGTGCTCCGCAACGGGAGAGGCCACAACAGTGAGAGGCCCGCGTATCACAAAAAAAAAAAAAAAAAAAAAAAAGAATGCTTGGGCAAATGGCGCTGGTCTACAGTGCTGGTGTGAGTTGTCATAGAAAAGGCACTAGGTACAAGTAAGGGCAAAGCATAGTTATACTGTGGCAGTGAGGGGACTCTTGTAATCTTGTAAAACTGTTTCTTTTGTGGGTGTGGGTAAGAAGGGGTGGGGTGGGTACTCCAGGTGTGGCGCTGATAACCAGCACCAGGAAGCAGGGTGAGCTCAATTAGTGGCACATATGTTGGTTGTGAATTAGGTGTATACTTATGAGGGCCCAGTGCTTTGAACCAGGAAAAGGTTTGAATTTTCTGAAATAAGAATCGAGGAGTTGGCCTTTGTTATTGGACCAGAATAGCCTTAGGGAGGGCAGCCGCCAGGTGTGAGAGAAAAATATGAGGAAGCTCATAGGTAACATGGTTGAGGAAGGTACCTGCCAACGGTACCAGGTCCTCCCTTGAAGATTGCTTAAGGATGAAGGGGTTTGGAGCTCTGCCAAGATTTCTGCAGCTTTGACTGCAGTCCTCAGACCTGGACTTTGTAAGCCAATTTTTATGGTCTTTGGTTTTTTGGTAACTGGCTATTTTCACCTTCAAGAAACAAAAATCCAGGAGCCTGTGACCTAATGGTCTCTGGTATTAAGAATTATAAGAGTCTATTTCTTTTCTAGATTCTCTTTTAGAAATGCCAGCCTGTCTGCTATATAGAAATGATAAAAGCTAACATTTATGGAGTAGTTACTATGTGCCAAACACCTTACATACATTGACAAAACCCTATCAGGTAGCTACAGTTTTATCCTTATTTTAGAGACGGGGACACTGAAGCAAGGGAGCCTAAGTAACTTGCCCAAGTTCCCACAATAGCAGGTGACAGAGCCAAGATTTGAACCCAAGTAGTCTGGCTCCAGAGCCTATACTCTAACCACTAAGTTTGTTTCCTTTTTCAAGAGAAAAGTCTTAGGTCCCTGCCTGAATTTTAAGATGAAAGCATTGTCTCCTGGGAATCAGATCTGTCTCCACCATGCTAATGAGAACAGAGAAAAGGGGGATTATATTTACCATTAGCCTAAGAGGTAGATCATAGCAGATTTAGAGTAAGACACCCTAGGAGGATGGTAAAACTCAGAGGAATAGTGGCTCTTATGTTTTGTTTTAGTAAGGGAAGCGGGTTCCTTCAAAGCATATACTCTCATCTCTCCATTACTGATAAGGGAATTGAAGCCCAGAGAGAAGAGGTGACTCATTCAAGGTCATACAGCTAGAAATTGGTCTCTGGACTCCAAGCCCAGTCTCTCCCCTATACTAATTGGCTTTGAGTTCCCACTTAGAGATCTCCCTTCTTAGAACCACCTACAATGTAACTTTTGTTCAATTTAGCATTTAATTATATCAGAGTTTATAAATCCCAAAGTAGTTTATAAATATATTTAGGAAGCTTCTTCTCTGCTGCCCTATGTAAAACTTAGGTTTTCATTTGTAATACACATCTAACTGCCCAACTTGATGGTGAATTCCCAAGGTCAAGGTCTGTACCTCCTCTACCTGTTCCTCCTCCTGTCTCTCCTGGTTCTGCCTCAACTAAGTGCACAGTAAAAACTTTCTGACAAGTTTACTTGGTCCTCTCTCCCACAGTGGTCCTAAGCAGGAGGAATGAAATGGAATGTCTGTTGCTACCTCTCTGAGATCCATGCTCTATGCCAATTCAGAGAGGTAGCAACAAGCATTTGGTTTCATGACCCTTCAGAGTGACTTAGATGGCAAAGGACCTAGAAGCAGAGAGAAGGGGGTTAGGTCTGGCAGCCACCTCAATGGGGCAAACAGGCAAAGAGCAGATGGACACACAAACAAGCATGTAGGGAAGCAGTGCCCAAGGCAGTGCAGAGGTGGATACCTGGGGCCAGATGCGCTTGGGTTTCTCTTTCAGCTTATCCTGTTAAGAGCCCGTGGAAAGGGTGGTGAGCAGAGTCTGAGGATAGGGGAGTGGGAGGGAAGGGTCACTGTGCCCCAAACCTCTGGCTGCCTCTTTTCCCTCAGGCCCCTCTCTCACTGGTCCTCCCAGCCTCCATTTTCCTGATCCTCTTCACAGCCCCTATACACTCAGAACCCCTAATGCAGACAGGGGTCTCCAATCTTCCTAGACTAGACTGAAGTCTCTCTAGCCCTAAGACCGCTCGGAGCCCCTCAAGTCACAGAGTCTCAGGAACCCTCTGTCCTTCTGGACCCTGGAGCTTTCATCCTTCATGCCCCTTAGACCTGGAGGCCACCATTGGGCTTTTCCATCAGAAGCGTGTATCCAAAGCTAATGAGGGCCATGTCTTGAGGGGCAGATCCCGGTCCTTTCATGGTGGGACCACACAGGTAGCCCACCCCAAACCACAGCCCAGTAATCAAGATGACTACAGATAGTCACCCAAGTCAGCCCATTTCTAACCCAAGCCCAAGCCTTGAATGTCCCTTGTGCCCATTAGAATACCCCAACAAGCACAGGAGTCTTCCTCACAATCTCTCATGCTAAGTTCCCAAGGTACAAGGGGCTCCCTACCTACATCCAAGGTCAAAGTCCCCCAGCTCCCAGCCAGCCCTGCCAGAGGAGCCATTCCTAGGATTGCTCCCAGATCCTCAGCATTATGATGAGGAAACAAAGAAGAACATCGGGAACTTCCTGGGCAGGAAGAGGGAGCCACTTTGAGCCCAGAGGAGGGCATAGAAGTACCAGACTCACCTGTACATCCGGGCATGGCCTCTTAATCGGGGGGGACTGGCTGGGAGAGTCACCTGTGCCCAGTTCTGCCCGCCCCAGGTGCTTGACCACAATGCAGCATCTCACTGGGAAACCCCTGGAGGAAAGAAAAGCCTGAAGTGGTGGGCTGGTTGGCTCAAAAGAGAATTTGGCAAGACCCACCCATGTCCATCTAGGGTGGGAGGGACAAAGGGGACCTGGCACTGGGGAAATGCCTAGTCAACTCAGAGCAGTAGCCAGCAGACCAAACACACTTACTTCTCCCGACACTTCTCCAGGGCCTCGTCAGCCAGCTCCTTCAGGTTCACAAGCTTTTCCCCCCTGTAGAAGGCATCTTTGGGGAGCAACAGACATTCCAAGCCTTAGGAAGGCACCACACTCCTAGCCCTTTATCCCTAGTGAGCACAATGTCCACAGTCCTCCTGTGGGTAGGCCTCTTGTCTCTGGCTCTTCCAGCTGATTTGAGCTGACAGAGGGTAGGCTGAGGTGGAACCAGGAGACGAAGGGTAGGCTGTCCCTACCCTTTACGCCGAGCAGTCCCAAATACCAACTAGCTGACTGAAGACCAAGACTTTGGGTGTGGGGGTTTTGGAGAAGGGGTGAGAGAAGTAGTCACCTGTAGTGATGAGAAGGCTGCAGCTGGAATCCAGGATCCGTTCACAAAGAGACTCTGAAGAGAAGCCCGCAAACTAGGGAAGGGAAGAAAGACTGAAGGAGAGGGCGACCCAGGGATCGAGTGAACAAGGAAAGGAGTCACTTATAAAACCTTCAGGGTCTCTAAGCCAAGGTCATAGAAGAAACTGGATAACTGATAAGGAACCTATGACATTCTAAACTCCTTAGTCTGGTTCTTAAGACCCTCCATCATCCAGGCCCAACTTACTTATCATGAGCCCTATCCCCCACCAGGCCCCTTTTTCCAGCCCAAATTCCTACCACAATGGAGTGCAGAGCCCCAAGGCGGGCACAAGCCAGCATGGCCACCACGAGCTCCAGTATCATGGGCATGTAGATGGCCACTCGGTCGCCCTTGCAAATGCCTGCAGGTAAAGGACACAGACCATGGACCATGGTGGACCCTACCTGCTGCTACGTGCTCCCTTTCATCCAGTTACCCACTGCCACACCCCCGCCCCCACAGCTGACCTTTTTGGTTCCTCTGTTACCAGATGCCTTCTATTCCTTGTCTACTTTCCCCAAGTCCTCAGATACCCCAAGGCTGGGCTTTCCAGTCCTTTCCCCATATCCCCACACTCACCCTGTTTTCGGAGAACATTGCTGAAATGACACACTTGGACCAGAAGTTCACGGTATGTGATCTGGGTGGTCTCCTCTGGCTCATTGCCCTCCCTGAGATACATCAGAAAGAGCCAGTCATTAGGGAGTATGACCTCTTCCCCAAACAAAAAACTAGGAACAGTCATAAAATCCATTCAGTAACACCAAGGCCTGGGAATGTCCCGTGAGGGTGAGCCATCTGCCACCACACCTTGAGCTGACTGGTCAGATACATTGGCTTTACAAGGTATACTTTATTCACAAGCTGTGTGTCACAGGAAAATGCACTGCCATCTCTGAACCTCATTTAATTTGATAAAATGGGATGATGGTTTTCTCTCTTCCATCCTAGGCATGTATTAAGGAGAACTTATATCATGGATGTGATTCTTCCTGAAAGTGATGTCAACTGCACTGGTGTTACTCAAGTGGGGTCTCCAGATCACTTGCACCCAAGTCACCTAGGGAACTTGTTAAAATGTAGATTCCTGAGTCCAAATTTAGAATCACAATCACAACGTCCAAGAATCTGCTTCTTTACTACAAGGTATAAATAATCAGTAATAATAAGGACCTACTGTATAGCACAGGGAACTCTACTCAGTACTCTGTAATGGCCTACATGGGAAAAGAATCTAAAAAAGAGTGGATATATGTATATGTATAACAGATTCACTTTGCTGTACACCTGAAACTAACACAACATTGTAAGTCAACTATACTCCAATAAGAATTTAAAAAAACAAAGGATCAGTAGGTAATTCTGATGCATATTTAAAGTTAAGACTCACTACCCTCTATCAGCTGATTTCTACCTCCTCAGCCTTGCCTCCTACTCCTATCTAGGCTTCAGCCTGGTTTCTTTCAGTCATTCTTTCATTTATTCATTTGCTTATTCAACTCCTATGTGCTATATATATTTATAGAAATAAGGCACTGATGAACAAGATAAGCAAGATCCCTGACAACATGGAGCTTATATTCCAATGATAGTGCAGGAAATATACAAGTAAAAAATATAACCAAGATAATTTCAGATTATGATAAGCATTATGAAGGATATAAAGAATGACATAATAATGACTGAGAAATAATTTTCAAAAAGACATCTTAAGGAACTTTCAGACTGTATGCAAAGATTTAACTATAAGAATATTCCCCTCAGTATTATTTTTCAATTTTATGATTTTCAAATAAGTAATACATACAAATGGTACTGCATAAAAAGATATGTAATGAGAAGTGTCCCTCCCACCCCTACCCTCCAATCACCCTGCCTCCTGGCAACCATTGTAACTACTATGTTGTGTAACTTTCCAGAAATAGTATGCAGACAGGGCCACTCCTAGTAAGATGAAGGGTATAGGGCAATTGAACTAGTGAGGAATAACCAAGAATTCACTTTGGAAGAAGGCTACACCGTTAGCATCTTTCAAAAGGTCCTTGGGATATCGTTGAAGATGGAAATTTTAAAAATGAATTTAAAAAACTGAATTTTAATGCTGTTCATAAGAGAAATAAGTACTTCACAGTCCCCAACCAAGCACAGAATGGGAAAGTGGGAAAGAGCTGCTTCAACAATAGGACAGGCCTATTAGACAAGCATATATGCATGCATTTATGTTTATGTATTCTCTTTTTTTTCTATACAAATGATGGCATACGATATACACTACTCTGTATCTTGTTTTTTATTAAATATAATACACATCCAATAAACTGCACAAATCTTAAGTATAGAGCTTGATCATCTTGCATTGTTTTGAAATTTAACAATATATCTTGACATTATTTTCCATTAAGACTTACAGTGCTATTTCATTTTCTTTGGCATCTGCATAATGTTCCACTGTTTGTGTATGCCATAATTTATATTTAATAAATATTTCAGTGAATATCGTTTTTAATATGTCATTTACTCACTTGAAAATATACCTGTAGGATGAATTAGTAGAAGTGAAATCGTTGAGTCAAAGGATATGTACATTTTAAATATTCATAAATATTAGAGGATAGCTACTTTAAGTAAGATGGTCAGGGAAGGCCTCTCTCTGGAGAGATGATATTTGAGCTAAGACCCAAGTAATGAGAAGTAGGCAACTATGTAAGGTCTTGGGAAGAGTATCCTGGGCAAAGAGAACATCAAAATTTGGAAAGGCACTGAGGTGGTAAAGAGCTTGGCCTATTCAAAGAACAGAAAGGAAGCCAGTATGGCTGGAGCATAGTGAGCAAGAAGGCGGGTAAGAATCAGAGGTAGGCAGCAGCCAGATCACATAGGGCCTTGTAGGCATGGTAAGAAGTCTTAATTTTATTCTAAGTAGGTTCCGCCTGGCTTCCCTTATACACAAAGTCCCACGTCCACACTCTTAATCATGCCATTGCCCCTGCTCAGAATGCCTTCCCACCTCCTTCAGGCTCCAGCACCACGTAGCCCCCCCATAAAGGTCATTTTGTTCCCTCTTCCTTACTACCCAGAGTACTTACGAAGGAGGTAACTGAAACTCAGAGAGATATAGTAACTTGGTCCAGGTCACACAATAATAGGTGGCAGAGCCAAGAATAGATCCTCAGGTCTTCTGATTTCAAGTCGGGACTCTTTCTCATCATGCTGTGAAGGACAGCGACTAGCAGGGAAGCCAGGCCTTTGGAGATTTCACAGAAGATTATCAGCTTCTTTCCAGTTCCTGGCTAGATGAGTTAGTTACTATCCTCTCCTTGGCTTAGCCCTCCTAGGGCTGAGAGGAGACAAGCACAGAGAGCTATCTAAAGTGGGAAGGAATGGGGAGAGAGGAAGCTGGCAAATGGCCCTGAAGTCCAGATGCGAAAAAGCCATTTCCAAAACTGGCTCACTGACGAGTGGCACACCAGAACATCTCTAGTTACAGCTAAATGCCAACATATACAACACACCCATGCATACCAGCTGACCTGTATGCATTCACATACATAAAATCATATATACTTATATAAAAACACTGTAGGGCTTCCCTGGTGGCGCAGTGGTTGAGAGTCCGCCTGCCGATGCAGAGGACACAGGTTCGTGCCCCAGTCCAGGAAGATCCCACATGCCACAGAGCGGCTAGGCCCATGAGCCATGGCCGCTGAGCCTGCGCGTCTGGAGCCTGTGCTCCGCAACGGGAGAGGCCACAACAGTGAGAGGCCTGCGTACCAAAAAAAAAAAAAACAAACAAACACTGTAGAAATACAAGCTGCTCATTTGCACACATAGGCACAAATAGCATAAGCATATGGACCTAGGCAAGTGTATGTATGTACCACACATTTACGTACCCATGTATGTGTACAGCTTGCCCCACCAGAAACTCTCTATCACATTATTGTTTCATTTTCTTCATGGAACTTTCTATGATTTGAAATTATCTCATGTATTTTATTCACTTGTATATTATCTTCATCTTTCACTGGAATATAAACTCCATGAAAACAAAGACCTTGTCTGTTTTGTTCATTGCTACATCCCTAGCACTTAGAATAGAGCCTGGTACATAGAAGGTGCCCAGGAATATATAAGCACAAATCTATACAAGAACAGCTTACTTGAGCCCACTTCCAGTTACACACACAGAGTGTACATCCCTCTCCCTGGCTCTGGGCTTAAGTTATACATTATTGATATAGGCACCTTACTCCTTCCAGTGTCTTCTTTCTCTGACATACACACCCAGCTGGGGCCCCTGGCTGGTTGGGAGAGGGGAGGGGACAAAGTACTAGTCTCAGCCCTCTAGGATGTTAAGAGATTTTTGCTTTGCGACCACCTAGAGGCGTGGGATAGGAAGGGTGGGAGGGAGACGCAAGAGGGAGGGGATATGGGGATATATGTATACATATAGCTGATTCACTTTGTTATACAGCAGAAACTAACACAACATTGTAAAGCAATTATACTCCAATAAAGATGTTAAAAAAATAAAAGAAAAATAAAAGAACATCCAATTTAGTCTCCTAACTCCAAAGAAATCCAAAAAGTCCATTTGCTGTGCTCAAGGTCACATAGTACAATAGACTGTGGCAGATCAGGGACCAGGACTCAGGGTCCAGGCCTCTTTCTTCTAAACTGGGAGCTGCAAACTCAAAAATCAATAGGGTTCAGGGGCTTCCCTGGTGGCACAGTGGTTAAGAATCCGCCTGCCAATGCAGGGAACATGGGTTCGAGCCTTGGTCCAGGAAGATCCCACATGCCATGGAGCAACTAAGCCCGTGTGCCACAACTACTGAGTCTGCGCTCTAGAGCCCGCGAGCCACAACTACTGAGCCCATGTGCCACAACTACTGAAGCCCGCACACCTAGAGCCCGTTCTCCGCAACAAGAGAAGCCACTGCGATGAGAAGACTGTGCACCGCATCGAAGAGTAGCCCCTGCTCGCCGCAGCTAGAGAAAGCCTGCGTGCAGCAACGAAGACCCAATGCAGCCAAAAATAAATAGATAAATTAATTTAATTAATTTTAAAAAAAGAAAGTGAAAAGACAACCCACAGAATGGGAAAAATATTTGGAAAAAAAAAAGAACGAAATCTCGCCATTTGTGATAACATGGATGGACCTAGAGGGTATTATGCTAAATGAAGTAAGTCAAACAGAGAAAGACAAATACCATATGATTTCACTTATATGTAGACTCTAAAAACAAAATAAACGAACATAATGAAAGAGAAACATATTCATAGATACAGAGAACAAACTAAAGGTTGCTGGGGGGTTGGGCAGGGGGGAAGGATGGGTGAAACAGGCAAAGGAGCTTAAGAGGTACAAACTTCCAGTTATAAAATAAAAAAGTCTTGGGGATGTAATGTACAGCATAGGGAATATAGTTAATAATACTATAACTTTGTATGGTGACAGATGGTAGCTAGACTTATTGTGATCATTTTTGTAATGTATAAAACTATCGAATCACTATGTTATACACCTGAAACCAATATAATATTGTAAGTAAATTATACTTCAATTAGAAAAAGCCTAGGTGAAATATCAATATATGTCAAGTGTAGAAAGTGATATGTTTGGAATGTTTCATAATTTTAAAATTTGAATCATAATAAAACCTTTTAATATATCCAAAAAAGAAAATAGCAGCGTATGTGCAATGACACTTAGTTTTGGGGGGACAATAGGGAGAGGCAGGGACTGGAAAACTGGAGAATACATGCTCTGGCAAGAAGAGGCATCTAGTATTTAAACTTAGTGTCTATTAACTTTGCCCTCTGGGAATAAGGTCTCAGTGTTGCCAATTTTTTCAGTTTTTCAAAGAGGCCTGAAATCTGTTTCTAAATTTTTAAGTGTTGACAATTAATTTTTTGAAATTATTTTTATTGGAGTATAGTTGTTTTACAATGTTGTGTTAGTTTCTTCGGTACAGCAAAGTGAATCAGTTATATGTATACATATATCCCCTCTTTTTTCGGTTTCCTTCCCATTTAGGTCACCACAGAGCACTGAGTAGACTTTCCTGTGCTATACAGTAGGTCCTCATTAGTTATCTATTTTATGACAATTAATTTTTAAAAGTTTTAAACACTGTGGTCAAACAAAACTATTAATGAGAGATTTAGCTGATGGGCTACAGATTGGGAACACTTGCTGTAGACCCAACTACTTCCCTCTCACCTGGAGGCCATATGGTATGGAACAACTCAAAGTATATAATCTTCTCATATTTTTCTTCCAGGAAAACTTCTGCAACTACCTTACCCTTATACTCTCCAAATTTTACTGTAACCCATTACTGATTCAAAATATATGTAGAATTAGACTACTTCCCTTCACATCTACTTCTACTATCATAGTCCAAAATCACCATTAGGTAAGTCAGATCATGTCATTCCTCTGCTCAAAATGCAAGTCCTCACACTGGCCTACTAGTTCCTACATGATCTATTCCCTCATTACCTCTTTGTCCTCAAGTACTCCCATTCTCTCTTCCTCTCCCTCTCTCTCTGTTCCAGCCACACAGCCTCCACACTGTTCGGCAAGAACACCAAGCACACTTTGCCTCAGAGCTTTTGCCCTCTACTTGAGCATTCTTCCCCCAGATAGCCACATGACTTATTCCCTATCTTTGAGTTATTGCTCAAATGTTGGCTTCTCAGTGAGGTCATTCTTGACCACTCCATATAAAGGGGCACTTCTTGTCCACCCCGCAGCCCCAGGTGCTCCAAGGTAACATCTTCCACGAAGTCTTCCCTAGTTTCTCTTTTCCTCCACCTACCTCAAAGCTGAAAGTTCTTTCTTCCTTCCGAGTCCCTTTATCTTTGTGATCTATTGGTTTACCTTGTATTGCATTTATTGGGGCCTTATTTTTCCCCTTATACCCTGGGTTCTTGAAGGGCAGGGATCATGTCTTCGTTTCTGTCTCCTCTGAGCACAGTAGGCACAGTAAGTACTTAAGGTTCATGGTCAAATCATTGAAAAACTTATAATTGATTAATGACAGGGAAGACTAGAGCTCTCCTCTTAATATGAGAAGGATAGTCATTGGATTGGAGATTTTAGTTCCCTAGACTAGCAGAAAAGTAAGGCACAAGATAGGAGGAAAGAGCTGCGGAAAAAAATAGGTGGGGAAAACTGGGTTCTTCACAGAAGCATCAGAAGGCAGGATCTAACCTAGTGGGTTAGGTCTTCCAGAGGAGAAACATCCCGATGAGAGGAGTCAAACCTGTTTTAAGAGGAAGACTGGACTGATCTGTTTAGCCTGGAGGTGAGAAGATACTGAGAGGCATGATAGTAAGTCGCAAATATCTGTATCTCTGTTGCCTCCACCCTAGCAGAAGCCACCTTCATCTCTTGCCTGGATGACCACAATGGCCCCAAACTGGTCTTCCACTTCACTCTTGCCCCCTTCCAATCCATACATAAACCAAGATGACCTATTATAAACACAAACCAGACCACAGCACCTCCTGCTTAAAACCCTCTAGTGGCTTCCATTGCATGTAGAAGAAAATCCAAACTTTTACTATGCCTTGTATCTTCTCCAACTCATCTTATGTCATTGTCCCATTCTGCTTAATAGACTCCAAACACATTAGCCTTCTGACCGACAGAACATGCCATGTTCTTTTCCTTTCTTTCTTGAACTCTTCGAATGGTTTGCTCTACCTCATGTTTCAGATCTCAGTTTAACTGTCAGTTCCTAGTGAGGCTTTCCATGACCACCCCAAGTAGCATTAGTCCTTCCTGTTATTCTTCATCACAAAACTGTTTATTTTTTTCATAGCATTTTTCTCAAGCTGTAATTATTTTATTATTTACTTATTTACTTTTTTTTTTGCTAATTGTCTGTCTCCCCTACTAGACTGTAAGCTTCCTGAAGGCAGAGACCATGTTAGTCTTGTTCCCTGCTGAATCCCCTGTACCTTGCAAGGAACTCTGTATATAGTAGATGCTCAATAAATACTTGCTGAATGAATGAATGAACCTGAAGGATAATTATGGGAAAGAAGCAGACTAGCATTTTGTAATTATAAATGGAAGAGCTAGGTCAATTGGGAGAGTTCAATATAAGGAAAGCCTTTCTAAGTGTCAGAGCTGTCCAGAAGCACAGGAGTGTGCAGGTTGGACCAGGGAAACCCTGACATCTACTTAATCATTCTTGTGGGAGTAGGGTCCTTGGAATTTTCATTTTATAAGCAACCATGTGATTCATGTTCAGTGAAGTTTGAGATGACCTTTAAGGCCCTTCCAACTTTGAGGTTCTTTGATTCTGTAAAATTAAGAAATAATGTGTTCTATGATCCATAAAGCACTGCACAAATGTGAAGCACTTGGATATAAGTATACCCTCAAGTCACTTTCCCTTTCACCAAGGGAGCAGGGAGTGGGAGCAACATAACTTGACCAATTAGCAGCTTAATGTTCCCTCTGGGTACTCCTGGCTGAACAGGGAAAAAGGCTGGCGGAGGAGGTGGGAGGAGGCAAATACCAAAGACTGAATCATAAATCACTTAGAATATGCCAGAGGAGGATAGGGCTTTTGATGTTCACCACCCTTATTTACAGATGAGAAACCTAGTGCACAGATGGGAAGTGATAGCCTCACGGTTACTGAGCACATTAGTAGCAGCATTACTGGCACGGCATGGTAGCCACAAGCCACATATAGCTATTGAACACTTGAAATGTGATGGAGGAACTGGATTTTAATTTAATTTAATTTAATCTATTTTAAATATTAACAGTCACCCGTGGCTAGCTCTAGAGTCTATATGTCTCTAGTTCAGGGCATTCTCCTGCTGAATGACATGGCCTCCAAAAGGGCAATGTTGTTTCCAAAACCAGAATTAGCATAAAGAAGAAAATCAAAGTGTAGGAGTCCTGAGAACTGTGCAGTGAAAGTCCACCAAATGTGGATTTTAGTATAGCTATGATCACCCAAGAGAATTGAAAACATACATCCCTACAAAAACTTGTACACAAAGTTCGTAGCAGCATTATTCATGATATCAAAAAGTGAAAACAATCCAAATATACATCAACAGAAGAATGGATAAATAAAATATGGTATGTCCATACAATGGAGTATTATTCTGCATAAAAAGTAATGAAGTACTGATACATGCTACAACATGGATGAACCTTGACAAGATTATGCTAACTGAAAGAAGCTAGACACAAAAGACCACATACGGTATGATTCTATTCATGTAAAATGTGCAGAAGGGCCAAAGCCATAGAGACAAAAAGTAGATTAGTGGTTGCCTAGGGCTGAGGCAAGGCAAGTTGGAAGAAAATGAAGAGTGATTGCTAATGAGTATGGGGTTTCTTTTTGGGGTGGTGAAAATGTTCTAGAATTGATTGTGATGATGGTTGCACAACTCTTTGAATATGCCAAAAGTCACTGAATTGTACTTTAAATGGGTAAATTATATGCTATGAATTATATCTGAAAAAATTTTAAACTTATTGTGGTTTTGATTAGAATTGCAAAAAGCACACAGATAAATTTGGGAAAAAAGGCAGACGTCTATACAAATCTTCCTTTCCTGAAAGATTGTACCTTAGCACTATTCATTCATTCATTCATTCATACTGTTCATTCATTCATACTGTCTCTTTCTATTTGCCTAAAGACTTGGTACTTATTTGTTTTATTTTTAGCATTATAGTCATATATTTCCCTCACTGGATTGTGAGTTCCTTAAAGGCAGGCAGGACATCCTTTTATCTGTTTCCTCCTCAGTGCCTAGCACAAAGTTTGACACACAGGGGGCACTTAATACATAATTGTGAAACGAATGGATAAAAATATGAACAAATAAATTCTTCTCACATGATCAGCCAGATCTAGGCTGATCAGAGTGAGAAAACATGGAAGGAAAGAGGGGGATAATAGAGGATACAAATGAAGAAGACAGATGCTAAACAGGCAGCAGGAAACAGACACAGAGGAAAAATATTTAAAACTTATGGAATGGAATTTGGAAACATATCAAGAAGAGTTTCTTGAGCCCCTACAGTGGGCTCAGTTCTGGACTCTATGCCAAAGAAGAGACTGGAAGAAGCCCTTGGATATGCAGTTCAGGTGGTGGGACACGTGCTTTGCAGTTTGAGCTATAATTACACCCTGTTCTCCTGCCAGCTATTTTCAGGCTTTGCTCCAGAGACCTTGTGCCTGTTCCCCCTGGCCAAAGTGGCTTTGGTGACAGTTGGATTCCACACGTCTTCTCTGTTGAGAAGGCAGACCTGGGCCAGTATAGAAGTTAACCCTTTTCCCATTGCCTACATGCCTGCTTACAGGAGGGAAATCATACACATTCATTCCTACCATCCAGTTGTTCCTGGATGAAACAACTATGCTAGCCTTCCTCAAAACAAGTGAATGAGGGCAGCCCTCCTAGCTCCTTTATTACCATAGCATTTGGAATGCTGCCTTAAACAGGAATATGCCTGGGTTAGAAAAAGAAAGTGGGAAGAACAGCCAGGAACAACATACTACATGTACATCAAGTCTCTCAAGTATAGCAGACACATGCAAAACTATTCGCTTCAATGGTTCTTTGTTATTTAGGTAGATATCATAGTTTAAATCAGTAGTTTTCAAGCTAGAGTACTCTATTCCTGTATGTACCTGAGCAGGAAAAGTTTTAAGAGAATAAGTGTCCAGAGACTCAACTTTCATATGTAATCTTTCCTAACACTGATCTAAGTTGGCTCTCCTTTCCCACTTTCTTTCTCCCACTTTATAAAAAAATGCCACCTCTCTCTCTTATCCCAAACCTTATTATGCCTCTACAATGCTGAGGTTAAAAAAAAACCTCCAGAGTGCCAAACAAAGGGACAATTTGAAAATGCATAACTTCAGAGGGAGAGCCCCAAGAAAGCAAATCAGAGAGCTTCCATAAGAAATCAATATTGAAAGGAGTAACATCTTAATTGACAAACTCATGGCAAGTCTACTTGCCTTATTTCTCCTAGAATTATAATTCAGAAGTTAAATTAGTTATCACAGGTCATATATCAGCATAACTGTTTTAACTGAAAAAGAAGTTAGGCGTTTTCTAACAAAGTAAATCTGATTTGGCTATGTTGACAGTGAGAACTGGCTGTTCAAATTAGGTAATGTGATAAACATTTTCTATAAATTATATGAGCTAAATTTGCAGTTTCAAGATTTTGAAAAAGATATATAAAATATATACATGCATACAATAAAAAACACATTGGAAATTAAATTCTTTGCAATTATTTAATATTACAATAAAATGTTTAAATGTGAACTTTAAAATGTGTGAAGAGCTACATAATTTTTCAAAATTCTTTTAGGCATTAGATTACTAATCTAACTAATTATTTTTCAAAGACACCCTGCCACTGCCCACCACATCAGAAACATCTGAGGAGGTTTTAAAAATATAAGTCAGAAGTCTTACCCTCTGAAAATTCTGATTCAATAGGCCGGGTGGGGTCCAGGGATCTGGATTATTAACAAGATCCTCAGGTAATTATTTGGAGTCACCAGACCTAGATTATTGTTTACCCCTAATTCAATGTATGAATTTGCACAAAATTTCCCCTCTTTTCTGAGCCTGTTTTCTTCTCTGTATAAGATGGGAGGAAGGAGTCAAGAAGAGGGGGATAATTACTAATGTATCTTAGACTCCTTGATTATCATTTCTTCCTTTCAGAGGCAGGAGAATGGGTCTTAAAAGTCAGTTTCAGAGAAATGAGATTTTACTTGGGAAAAAAAAAAAGAACAAACTTAGCTGAGGTAGATAACAAATAAATAAAAATGAAACCTGTATGCCTGCCTCGCCGGTTTTTGTGTAGATCAAATAATAATCCAGCTAATTCATTACACGAGTACAGTTCCCTCACCTGATCTTCACAGCTATGTTTGCAGTAGGTAGAACATGTATTATTATCCCTGTTTTAGAGATACAAGAAATCCAGAGGACATGGATTGCCAAGGCCACACAAGGAGAATTCAGGAGAAATCTGTAACTAGGTTCCAGGTTTCTGACTTCCAGGCTAGTGTCTGTTCCACTATACCAATTTGGATTATACCTAAATGAACATGGAGAAGCCTCTCTCTTAAGAATCCAGGAGTACTGTAAAGAAGCAGAGAAGACTCCCATCCACTTTCAGCTTTAGCCTATGGTCAAGATCATACCCACCAAGACCTCTTCAGTATTCTGAAGATTTTGAAAGATCCAAAACCTCAGGCAAGGAAGCCCACGTATGTCTATATTCACAGTCCTTGGCAATCAATGCTCAAGTGTCACAGGAGCACTTGTACACCCATTTGCTCCTAGAGACATGTCCCCACTCCCTCTGGAAATAAGGAAAAATACATTATCCCCAACATTTCCTTCCTAAATAAAATTCTGGCTCACAGGTAAAAGTCTTGCCCCCATCAGGTTGTGAGCTCCGTGAGGACAAGGACCAGATTTCTCATGCTTATTGCTACATTCTTTGTACTTTGTACAGTGCCTGACACATTTCTATAAATATCTACAAAATTAATTTTTTTAAAACCTGCTGTTAGAAGCTAGTGGATTGTCCATGGAGCATGACTATCCATAAGTTGAACCCTTACCTGACCATAAGTTGTATTTACCTGGCATATATGAAAATTTACTCAAAATGGATCAAGGACCTAAATAATAAAAGGTCCTAAAATGTAAGACCTAAAACAATAAAAGTCAAAGGAAAAAAGAATCTAACAACAACAACAACAACAACTCTGCTGCTAGAAGCTCATGGATTGTCTGTGGAGCACAGCTGTCCTTACAAAAAAATTAGGTTTCTGTCAGTTTGGATGTCATATAAGACAAAACAGAAACAGACTCACACATGCAGAGAACAAACTAGTGTTACCTTCGGGGGAAAGGGGTGGTGAGAGGAGCAAAATATGTGAAGGGGATTAAGAGGTACAAACTACTAGATGTAAAATAAATAAGCTACAAGGATGTAATGTTCAGCACAGGGAATACAGTCAATATTTTAATAACTTTATTTGGAGTATAATCCATAAAAATATCAAACTACAATATTGTAGTTTGAACACTTGAAACTAATATAATAAGTCAACTACACTTCAATAATAATAATAAGAAGAAAAAAGATAAGACAGTAATCCTCAAGAGTAACTGAAACTAAAGTTCAACAAGAGGCCTGTCTGACTGCTCATTTGGATAGATTTCCATGTATTAAAACATGGTCAAAAAAGAAACAAACACTGGTTTCAAAAATGAGCCTTTCATCAAAAATCAATCAGAGGACTTCCCTGGTGGCGCAGTGGTTAAGAATCCACCTGCCAATGCAGGGGAAATGGGTTCAAGCCCTGGTCCAGGAAGATCCCACATGCCGCAGAGCAACTAAGCCCGTGTGCCACAACTGCTGAGCCTGTGCTCTAGAGCCCATGAGCCACAACTACTGAGCCCATGTGCCACAACTACTGAAGCCCATGTGCCTAGAGCCCGTGCTCCGCAACGAGAAGCAACCACAATGAGAAGCCCCCGCACCACAATGAAGAGTAGCCCCTGCTCGCCGCAACTAGAAAAAGCCTGCGTGCAGCAACAAAGACCCAAAACATCCAAAAATAAAAATTAATTAATTAAAAAAATATAAAGTATACAATTCAATTTAAAAAATCAATCAGAAATGCATGTGTTGATATGCTACAGAAACGTTTCCTGCAAGGACAACTCTATGTTATGTATTCCAGGGCAAATAAATAAATAATGATTCTCTAGTAAAACCATAAGGCTTTTAATAAACAGATCAGACCTTAGAACCCTAGATGAGAGCTGTTCTCAAAGCCTTACATCCCAACTAAAGCTCTCTCATTCCTGGGCAAGAATGCTACAATGACAGGGAAACAAATAGACAGGGAAAGAGCTCTGGATTAGGAGTCAGGAAAACTAGATTTTTAGGTCAAGCTTCACTACCTTTCACAGTGTGAGAACTTTTGCAAATTACTTCGCTTCTCTGGGTCTCAGTTGCCTCAACTATAAATGAGTGGACTATTTCATTAAATGTGCTTTCTAAGCCTGGATTTTATTATTCATCCTGGCTGAGAGCAAGAAAGAGAGTCGGAAAGGGAGAATCGGGAAAAGCTTCACAAAGATGGCATTTCAAATGGTTCTTAAAGAATAAGCAAGGTTTAGATTGGCCCAGAAAAGGAACAGACCAATTCAGGGAGAAAGGAACAAGGGTGGCTTAGATGCAGAAGTGGAAAAACACAGGCCAGTCTACAGGCCAGTGACAATCCTAAATACTAGTATTTTCATCTATCAGTTGTGTTTTTTCATAAAGCTAAATCTATTTGATATAAAGGACTATACTTTTTGCTATGCATATTCTTATGCAGTTAAATTATTTTTAATTGAGTGATAGTGACATAAGTTGATATTTGCGGTTTGAAAAATATCCTTACCTCATAAAATTTTAAATTGGCAACTCTTTGGGGGTCTCTGATGAAAAATTCATAAAATTTAAAAAAATCTCAGACTTCCCCAGTGGCGCAGTGGTTAAGTATCCACCTGCCAATGCAGGGGACACAGGTTTGAGCCCTGGCCCAGGAAGATCCCACATGCCGCAGAGCAACTAAGCCCGTGCGCCACAACTGCTGAGCCTGTGCTCTAGAGCCCACGAGCCACAACTACTGAGCCCGCATGCCACAACTACTGAAGCCCGTGTGCCTAGAGCCCGTGCTCTGCAACAAAAAGAAGCCACCGCAATGAGAAGCCCGCGCACTGCAACGAAGAGAAGCCCCCATTCCGCAACGAAGAGAAGCCCCCGCTCGCTGCAACTAGAGAAAGCCCACGCGCAGCAACGAAGACCCAACACAGTCAAAAATTAATTAATGAATTAATTAAATTTTTAAAAAATTATTTTAAAACATTATTTTAAAAAAAGATTGAAAAGATAGAATGTCAAGGCCATGAAAATCAAGAAAAGACTAAGGGACTATTCTAGATTGAAGAAGACTGAAAAGACATGACAACTACATGTCATATATAAATGTGAACTGGATCCTTCTGCCATTAAGGACATTATTAGGGCTACTGGCAAAACTTCAGTGGAGTCTGAGAATTAGATAGTAGTGGTGTATTAGTGTTGATTTCCTGATTTTGATAGTTGTATTATGGTTATATAGGAGAAAGTCCTTGCTGGAAATGCACACTATTCAGGGTCTGCATCTTACTCTCAGATGGTTCAAGAAACAAGTTATTTGTATTGTACTTGCAACTTGCCTTTTTTTTCTTTAAGTGTTGATCCTGTTGTATTATCTGACTAGAAAATTAGACAATCCACCAGTTGGAGGGGATGGAGGAGCTTAAACTTGCTCATTATTGCCAGCTCCAGCCCCCCCCTGGCCCTTCTTGGCATTTCTTCCTCTTTGTGAGGCCTCCCGGTAAGGTGAAAAGAGGGAAAAGACAGAAGTCCTTCTGGGAGTCCCGGCAGACAGTGAAGGACTCATGTTCACTACCTGCTTACAAACCCTGATATGGTGCTGGTAGATCAGCGCTCAGGCGTGGTGAATACACTTGGCCAAGGCAAGCTTGAAGACCTCTCCAAAAAATCCTTGATTTTCAGACCCAGGTAATCCAGCTTTACCTTGCCCTCGTACAGCACCTGGATGCAGGTGAGTCACCGCAGCAGGGTGTTGCTTTCAAATAGAGGCGTTCAACAGCGGCTCTTGGCCAAAGTTGACCCTCCAGACCTCATGTTTGTTCAGAGCCCATATTTGCTGATTAGCTTCAGCTCTTGGTTGAGGTGGGATTTAAAAGGTCTCAGGGGGGCCACACATGTTTTGCTACAGACGCAGCACCAGGCCACTGGCATGTCAGCTCCACTCTCCTGTCTCTACCTAAGCACAGGCCCTAGAAACTGAGGAAGAGCTATACTTGTAACTTTTCTATAAATATAAGAATGTTTCAAAACTTTAAAGATTCATAAAATAGACTAGAGAGGGCTCATATATATAGGGCCGCAAATGCTTAAATTTTATTCTGTAGGTAAGGAAAAGTCAGAGAGGTTCCTAGACTAAAGGCTCTTCCTCCACCTCAAAACTTTTTACCTACTAAACTCCCAAGCCACAGAGGACTGGAAATGGATGATTTTTGCCAGAGTGCCACCCAATGATCAGTGCCTACTGCTTGCCAAATTAGGAAAGTAAGGGAATGAGAGGCTAGTCCTTACTCTCATAAACTTAAAATCTTTAACTGGAGAGATCTAAACCACCCACCACACATCAGGCCAATATTGGGAAACAGCAATCAAGGTGAACAAGAAAATGCAGGAGTAGGAAATCACCAAAGGAATGCAAAAGAAATAACTTAAGTGTGGTCAATCATGAAACACCTCCTAGAAATGGTGGATTTTGAGCCAAGTTTGAGAAAAGAAGTTAAGTTCATCAGAGGAAAGAAGGACATTTTGTAAAGTATAGAAAAGTCGTATGTGGCTGCCAGTCTTGAATCCTTCTGCCTAACAGTGCCCTTAGACATGTGTAATATGTATGAGTATTAGCACCATCTCATAGTAATAAATCTTTTCAGTGTGTTTTCTTGTCTTTCAACTCAGCTAATCCTTGTAGCAATTTTTTGAGATTGGCAAGACAAGATTTTCTATCCCCATTTGAAAGGTCAGAAAACTGAGGCTCAGAAGGGTGTCATCACTTGCTGAAGGTCATAAAGCAATGTTTGAGACCTTTGCCTGCAGATCCTCAGGTAGGTTTCTAGGTTTTTGTTTTTGTTTTTTTTAATATATACATGATCAAGAGAGTGGTCTTTTCAAAATGTAACTCTGATATGTCATATCTCTACTTGAAATTCTTCATTGGCTACCTAGCACTTGTCACAATTGCAATTTTACGTCTCTGTGTATGAAACACAAATTTCTGATCCTCCCCCAAAGCTTCTCCTCCCAGTTTCTTCTCCAACTCAACTAATAGAAATTCCATCTTTCCAGTGCTCAGACAAAAAAACCTTTGTTTCTTTTTTTTTTTTTGCGGTACGCGGGCCTCTCACTGTTGTGGCCTCTCCCGTTGCAGAGCACAGGCTCCGGACGCGCAGGCTCAGCGTCCCAGCCGCTCCGCGGCATGTGGGATCCTCCCGGACCGGGGCACAAACCCGTGTCCCCTGCATCGGCAGGCGGACTCCCAACCACTGCGCCACCAGGGAAGCCCAAAAACCTTTGTTTCTTGACTCCATTCTCTTATACCCCACATCAAGTTCATCAGCAAATCCTATTGGCTCTGCCTTCAAAATATTCCAAAATCTGGGGAATTCCCTGGTGGTCCAGTGGTTAGGACTCCACGCTCTCACTTACAAGGGCCCGGGTTCAATCCCTGGTGTCTCAGGGAACTAAGATACCATGAATCACACAGTGCGGCCAAAAAAATAGAAATAAAAAATCTGACCACTTTTCACAGCTTCTACTGTTGTCTCCATTATCATATCTTATCTGAACTGTTGTCAGTGACCTCTTACTGGTCCCCTTGCTATTGCCCTATGCCTCCCACCCACTATTCTCAAGGTAGTATGCAGACTATATATAGTAGATATTCAGTTAAAAAAAGTTGTTTAATGAATGGATGAATGAACACATCTCAGCTAAGGAAAGGATGTTATTTCTTTGAGGTTTGCCCTTTAATGTGTTTAGCCTTATAAACTGTCATTATAAATTGTAGTCAACATTTCTAAAGCCAGCCCTAAACCATCTAAGTAAACTACTGGCTAGATAAGTGACAGATTGTCAAAGAAGCTAAGTCTGTGAAGTAGAAGCATAGTGTCTGTAACAAAGAATGTAAGTGTTCTTCTGTCCAGAACAAGTTACAACTGCTATGTGATCTGGCGAAGTCACTTCCACTCTCTGAGCCTTAAGCTCCTCATCTGCCAAGTGTTCTTGTGAACCATACCTAGGTTCAAAAAAACAAGGGAACAATTATACACGTACAACACAGAGGAGACATAGTTTATTATTAGAATAAATAGAAAAGTCTTAGGCATTATGGGAGATTGTAAATTGAGTGGTAGAATGTGGCTGTCAATGGGGCTAATGTAAGGTCAGAGCAAATAATGGTGATAATTCCCTGTCCAGGGCATACCATAGGTAGAGTACTTAGTAAATGATATTGGCCAACTAGAGTATGTAAACAGGAGACCAACATGCATGATGAAGGAGTTGTTCAAGACACTGTATCATACAAGGAACCTGGGAATGTGGACTCAGGACTACCTCATCCATAAAACAAGAGCACTGACTAGGTCAGGGGTTTTCAAACTGAGTTCTGCAAATCCCTGGAGGTTCCACACACATATCTCACAGGGACCACAGTGACAAGGTAAAGAAGCCAACAGAATGTAGCTCTGGTCCTCCAATCTATGCTTCAACCAGATCAGCTCTGCTTTTTTCCTGTTTTAGGAATGAGGCTTTGGCATAATGATAAAAATAGCTAACATACTGTTTGCCAAGCACTAAGCCCTTTACATAGATTATTCCAATTATTCCTCACACCAATCTAGGAACCGTTATTTTTTTGGCCGTGTTGGGTCTTTGTTGCTGTGTGGAGGCTTTCTCTAGCTGCGGCGAGAGGGGGCTACTCTTCGTTGGGGTGCACGGGCTTCTCATGCGGTGGCTTCTCGTTGCGGAGCATGGGCTCTAGGCACGCAAGCTTCAGTAGTTGCAGCACACGGGCTTCAGTAGTTGCGGTGGTGGGCTCACTATTTGCGGTGCACAGGCTTCAGTAGTTGTGGCTCGCAGGCTCTAGAGCGCAGGCTCAGTAGTTGTGGTGCACAGGCTTAGCTGCTCCGCAGCATGTGGGATCTTCCCTGACCAGGGATCAAACTCGTGTCCCCTGCGTTGGCAGGCAGATTCTTAACCATTGCACCACCAGGGAAGTCCCTAGGAACTATTATTGTTCCCATTTTACACATGGGAAAACTTAGGTTTAAAAAGGTGAGGCAATTTGCTCAATTTGAGGGAGTAGTTACTGAAACCCAAGCATAGAACAGATCCTGTCAATCACTATACATATAATATTATATTTGAATAAAAGGATTCTAATGCTTTTAGAAAATTGAAAATTACTGAACTAGATGATCTTCAAGGCATCTTCTAGATTTAGATATCTATAATTCTACATTCAGCCTGGCAAAGGGATACTGCCCTCAAATACCTGAAGGGATGCCTTGTGGAGAAAAGAATGGGATTATTCTATGTGGCCCCAGAGCAGAGAACTAAGACCAAGGGAAGAGGATAGAATGCGGATAAAGTTATACAGAGGTAATATATCTAAGAACTTTGTAACAGAGCTGCCTAACAATGGGATAGGTATTGTGTGAACTCTGTGGTCTTGGTAGTGTTCCAGAATCAGAATGATCACTTATGAGAATTGTTGGGGATGGAGATACTGGGGCTACAACTCCTGCTTTGTACAGGAAGTGGACCTCAAAGGTCTGGGAGTGAGAGTCTCAAATTCTCACAGAGGTTCAAGGTATCAGACGCTAGGGATCATTACCAGTGACGAAACTCTCCCATACCAAATCCAGGAAAAGGGAGAAGGCCCATCTTCAGCTCCAAGCCTTTTGTATTTACTGTTGTAAATGTGACGCCCCCCTAAGGCAAGAACCCATGCTCCCACCTAACTACCTGCTCTCTTCAAAGGACAAGAGGCCAGTACTGGGTTCCTCCCCTTCCCAACCTCTCCTAGCTGCCTTGCCACTGCAGTTCCCTACATTTGTGATAGAAATTCTGAAGGTCAGTGACAGAAGTAACTTTAGCAAGTATCCTGTTCACCCCAGACAGTTTACCAGTGAGATAAAGAAGGCTCAGAAAAAGGTCATTATCTAAAGCCATTCTCCTCATTAAATATTTACTTAATATACCTGTATAAGAAGTCAGCCCAGACACAAACTCAGGTAGCTGACATGGCTCAGGACACTGAGTCAGGCCTCAAGACAGTCTCCATTTATTACACACTTCTTATTACATATGTTAGTACATATATTAATGTATAACATACTATTATTATTATAATACATTTATTATTCATATCCCACCTACTTCCAAAAAGTGACTAGTGACTTGGACAGCACAGCCTACTTGTTTCATTTCCATCACTTTAGGGAGTGGCTCTTTAAGGCATCAAGAGTCTGAAACTCAGGGGAAGTGAGAGAAGAAAATTAGAGATCCACCTTAAACATGAAATCCTCCAGTCCCCCTCCACAATCTGCCCGCCTGATTCAAGTGGAGAAAGACTGTTCCCAGCAATAGTTATTTCCCCACATATCTCCCATTAGTTTAAAGCGTTTATGCTAAAGTGTTCATATTGCCAGACAAGGGGATCAGATTCTCTTCCTCAGCTTCTTCATCCCTTCTAAAATCCTCCTCTTCTTTCATCATCTCAACAGAAGCCCAGCCTGCCTACTGAGTCACCATTGAGTCACTACAGGTTGCAATAGAACTTCTAAAAACAACTTCCTCTTCAGAAACAGTCACAGAATCCTGAAACGTCAGTGTTGAAAGGGACCTTGCAGAGTATCAGTAGTTCATCTCCCACCACTCCCACAAAGGGAAGGCCCAGAGAGGGGAAGATAATGGTCTGAGGCCATCTTCTTTCTCAAATGAGTATTTTTCCTTAGCAAGTACAGTTGACCCTAGAACAACATAGGGGTTCATCTGCATATAACTTACAGTTGCCTCTCCATATCCTTGATTCCTCCATATCTGCTGATTTAACCAACCACAGACCACGCAGTACTGTAGTATTTACTGTTGAAAATTATCTGCGTATAAGTGGACCCATGCAGTTCAAACCCACATTGTTCAAGGGTCAAACGGTATATTTGAATAAATAAATACACTATTGTGAAGCCAGTGGAGATATAGATGGAGGACAAAAAAGTCCCTCCCTTCCCATAGTGATCATCTAGTTCACTGAACTAGTGATCAACTAGTGATCATCTAGTTCACTGAAATGAACTCCAGAACATGGACCTAGATAATTAACACAGTCCTTGGACATGAATGCTAAGACAACACACTCTAGGGCTCTGGTTTTCCACGTCACCTTGACAATCTTCTCCTTGTCAGACCATGGGCTTATCTCACCTTCCCAACCATCCCCACCTCCTCAAATACACACACTCACACATACCCCACCAGGATCTGGACAGTTCTAAATATCATATTTTGGAACTCATACTCAGGAACATACAGGGATCCTGAGAGCAGAGCTTCTGTTCTAAAGTCACCTGCTTCTCAGAAGTTTCTAAGGAAGGACTAAATAATAGAGCCTGTGGAGAGATATTTCAGTGATTTCAGCTGAGGTTGAAGGGGGAGATGGTATAGAGATAATGATAGCCATAGGCAACCCAAAGCAAAAAGTAGAAGGAATGGACTATACCAAATATTTTGAGCTTTGGAGACTGGGTTCCTCTCCTGGAATAACCTAGAGACTGAACAGCTCATATAAATCACCAGAATAATAGCCATCAACCACTCTTTCCACCCACTCCCCATAATCTCCCACTGTTTACTTAATCCCCCAATCTCCCACTGTTTGCCAGTATCCCTTTAACTCCTTGAGCTACCTCTAATATCCCTCACTGACTATCTATCCCTGAATGACTTTTCTAATAACTTTGTTACTGATTTCCTTCTCACACGTATACACATAAATCCCCACGAACACTTCTACCTGCCATGTTAGGAGGAAGAAAGTGCAAGAGAGGTTAAAACCAAAGTCTTGAGGGCAAATTAGCCTCTGGATCAGATGACTGTGTGCCTCTGAAAGAGGTAAAGTGTTATATAGACTAAGGGGACCCTTGACTCCTCTCTCACTTTCTCTGTCGGTGCCCCCACCATCTACACACCCAGTTACCTATGTTGGTTTCTTTCCTCTAAATTACTCTAACATTTCATTGTTCAATTCCATTCCCACCAGCAATATCCCAGTTCAGACATCTCTACCTTGAATAACAAAACTCTCAGTTCTCTGACTTTCCACTCTCACTTCCATATGAATCCAGATTAATCTTCTTAAACCCAGCTGTGACTGCATCATTCCCCTGCATAAAATCTTTTCATAGGTCTCCAAAAATAGTCAAGATGTCCCATTCCTGGACCTCATCCACTGCTGAAGATAACCTTGACTCCTCTCTCTCTCACTCCTCAAATCCAATCCAAGTCAGCAAATTCCATGGGCTCTTCACTCAAAATAAATCCAGATTTTGACCACTTTTAACCACCTTCAAGCTACTACTAAAGTCTAAATCACCATCATTGTTCAGCTGGACTTCTATAATAGCCTCACAATTGATCTCCGTGCTTCTATTCTTGCCCTTCTACAGTCTATTCTCAACACAAAGACAGATTCTAAACATAAGTCAAATCATTTTCACTTCTATGCTCAAGATTGTCCAGTGGTTCCCCATTTCACTGTTAATAAAACCCAAAAGTCTTTCAAGGTTCTATACAATCTAGTGTCCTGCTGACCTCATTCCCTACTACTCTGTTTTTCTAGCTAATACTGCTTCAGCTACACTAACTTCCTAGCTAGTATTCAAACACCCCAGGTAGCAGAACACTCCCATCTCAGGGCCTTTGCACTTGCTCTTCCATGTACCTGGAATATTTCCCTTTCCCAACCCAGCTATGGGCATAACACTCTCCATTTCCTTCATATCTCTGCTCAAATGTCACCTTTATCAGAGAGTGCTTCCCTTATCAATCCCCATTCTTCATTGTCATTCCTTTTTCCTTAAACTGCTTTGTATTTTTCTATAGCACTTATCACTACCTGTCACATATTTGTTGGTTGGTTTGTTTATTGTCTGTCTCCTTAAGCTGGAATATAACCTCCATGAGGGCAGAGAGTTTGCCTGTTTGTTCAGAACACTTCCTGGTACATAGTAAGTTCTTAATAAGTATTGAATGAATAAATTGTTCCCTCCATAAACCCTTTACTCTAGACAGACTTGGTCATCTCACTGTCCCAATATATTATTAATGGCGGCTAATATTTGAGTGCTTTCATTGTGCCAGGAATTGGACACATGGGTTGTTATCCTTTTCAATCCTGTTCAGTTGACAACTCCATGAGATAAAAACTATTTTTATCCACATTTCACAGTTGAGAAAACTGAGGCTCAAAGAGGCTAAGTAACTTGTGCAAAATCATAAAGCTAGTTAGTGGCAGAAACAGGACTCAAATTAGGTTAGTTTGACACCAAAACACATTCTCCTAATTTTATGTTATACTGCCTCCCTGCAATGCTTTCTCCCTTCTGTGAACTATTTGTAAAAGTGGCTCTTTGCAATTTGACCCATAATTGCTTTCAGGCTGTTTCATGTAGGCCTGTCTGGTCTTCCCCAATACAATGTAAATCTATTTTACATTCATTAAAGGGTCTGGGCCATGGGACTTCCCTGGTGGCGCAGTGGTTGAGAGTCTGCCTGCCAATGCAGGGGACGTGGGTTCGTGCCCCGGTCCGGGAAGATCCCACATGCCGCGGAGCGGCTGGGCCTGTGAGCTACGGCCGCTGAGCCTGCACATCCAGAGCCTGTGCTCCACAACGGGAGAGGCCACAACAGAGAGAGGCCCATGTACAGCAAAAAAAAAAAAAAAAAAAAAAAAAAAGGGTCTGGGCCATTTAAACCTGATGACACCATTTATTTTACATTTTTAAGCAAATTAACTTAAAGTTAATTTAACTAATATGACTAATTTCTCTTTTCACTGGTCACAGCCAAGTACTGCACAGCTAGAATAATGAAGTACTGTTGACCCTTGAACAACACGGGTTTGAAATGCATGAATACATTCATATGCAGATTTTTTTCAATTGTAAATACTACAGTACTACATGATCCACTGTTGGTTGAATCCGTGAATGTGGAACCTCGGATACAGAGGCTATGGAGGGCCAGCTATAAATTACATGCAGATTGGATTGTGCAAGGGTTGGTACCTCTAACCCTCGAGTTGTTCAAGGGTCCACTGTAGTATCATATGGTAAAAAGAGAAGTTGACTAGGAGTGAGGATATCTGGAGATTAGTCTCAGCTCTGTCTCCAAGCAGGTTTATCACCCTTAAGCAAATCACTTAGCTTCTCTGATCCTTAATCTACCCATCTGTAAAGAGAGCTGGCCTAGATGGACTCTAAGACAGTCACTTTAAATTCTAAAAATACTGTTCTTCCATGAGTATTTACAATGTGTCAAGCCAAAAGTAAAAGGCCAAGTTCTTCCTTAATATTGTTCTTTTTTGGCTTATTGGAGTACTTTCCTAAGAGCACTATTTCCTTTGTGGATTATTTCAGTATGTATATAAGATATGCCCTAAAACAAGAAGTGACCTACAAATGTGGTTTTCTAATGGCTATGTAAATGCTTAGGTTGAAAAGAAAGTCATACTATGGCTCCATAAGAAGTATATCAACTGAAGCAAATCACTGAGAAGATGTCACTTTAAAAGCATTAATAGAAATTAGAGCAGGAAGAAGGTGGGCTCCAAGACAAAGGAAAAAGGAGAAAAAGAGCACTTCAGAGAATAAATTATATGATAGAGAGTTTGAAAAAAATTGAGTATACGACAAAGGCAAATAGTGCAAGAAAAATGGCAGGCAATTTTTAACTTCTGTGAAAAAAAAATCTTTACATAAAAGGAAATGCAACTGTGATAGATTATTCTAATATAAACATTGATTTTTAAATCAACTAAAAAACAGAGGTATAATTATACTGAGGAGATAAGAGAAGGAAGCTGGAGGAATATACAAGAACTGAATTCTCATCTATCATAAAAGGAAGTCAATACTTTCTAAAAAAAAGATGAAGAAATAGCAGTATAAGCATATTATTTTTAAAATATGGAGGTAAAAAAGGGAAGTAACCAAGTATCTCGCATGTTTTCACTTTACTTTCTTTCAACAAATGTGATTTATCTGTAGCTTGAGAATTGAATAATAATGGCCAGTGTGGTACTTGTCTCCACTCTTCTTACCCTTGTACCATAACACCTAACATAGGGCTGTATAACCAATATCTTTAAAAATTCTTATTGGTTGAGTGACCAATGTAAAAATGGAGTGAAAATGTCTTGTTATATATAGAGTTACAGAATTTTGCACTGGAAGTAAATGTAGAGATTATATAATTGAGTGCTTCCCAAATTGGTGTTCCATGGAATACTGCTTCTTTTGATGTTAATAGCATGCTGCAAAATGTGTTTGAGGCTCAAATAAACTTTAGAAATCCCATGTTAAAATTAATCAGGTATCTTTACTGTAGGACTTCTTGGAGTCTTTACTATACTAATATACATTGGGAATCCCACAAACGTAATTTATTATGTATTACTTCTCAGTCTCATTTGTTTCATGAATCAAGAAGCCCCTGCTAATATGTCTACTAGTTATTGAGTGGTTCCTAGAGCATTCTTGGGAGAACACTGATCTAATCTACTCCTTTCATTTTACAAATGTGGAGACAGGCTCTGTTCAGGTATGGATGGTAGGGGAACTAAAAGAAGGGCCTCAGCACTCTGCAGCAATATCCAGTGACTGGACAACTCTGGCCTGTGCTTTCCCCTTGCACCTGAATTATTTCAAACCAGGTAACAAATTTAGACAAAAGCATCTCCTCTGCAAATCTTTAAAGGTTTTTGATCCCTAAGGAACCTAGGAGGTGGGCCCAAGTGTCAGCTAGAGCTGAAGCATAAAGTCCCAGGGTAGGAGCTAAACAAAGTCTCAACAGGCATAATAGGCCATGACTTTCAGTGGCAAAGTGACCCCAAATTGAACAATGGTAATGTGATAACAGACCACTCACATCTGTATGTTGTTTTCCAATGAACAAATAAATGCTTTTACAATATCATATTTGATTCTCATAACAATCTAGTGATAAAGACAAGGGTAGAATTATTACCCCCATTTTATGAATGAGGAAACTGACTTTCAGAGAGTTAAATGCCTTGCCTAGGGTTACACAGCAAGTGAATGGCACAGTTGGAATAAGAATCTGAGTTTCCTATCTCTCAGGTTAGGGTTTTTCTCAATATATCACACAAACTGGGCAAATTTTTACTGACTACCAATTTAATTCTTCCATGAAATACCAACGTGCTCCTATTGGCTTACTTAAAGAGAAATAGATCAATTCCCAAAGTGCTCATGGTTGGTGGCAGAAGCAACACTCCAATAACTGGAACTTCAAGATCTTATTTCAGGTTCAGTTTTGTAACACCTCCTCTAAGCTATGTTGCTAGGAGGAGGGGGGTTCTCAGTTTCAGTTGGGGAGGCAGTGTGGCCTAGTGTTAAAAGCAAGGAATCAGACAGACTTGGGTTTGAATCCTGGCTCTACCAGTTACTCATGCTATGACCTTATTCACTATGAAGCACAGATGTGTGCTTCATTTCTTCAGCTATAAAATGGAGCAAAGAATACCTACTTTGCAAAGCTAAGTTGGGAGGCTACTATAAGAAATTAAAAGGATAGTATAGTGTCATGGTTAAGAGTATAAACTCTGGAATTGTGCTACCGGGGTTTGAATCTTAGCCCTGCTTCTTACTAGTTGTATGACTTCAGATAAGTCATTTATCTACATCTCAGAATTTCAGTTTTCACATATGTAAAATGAGGAAAATAAATAATGTATTCTTAGTTGCTGTGAGCATCAAATATGATAATATTTGCTAAGCACTTGAGCACAGTGTCTGTCATACAGCTCAATCAAAGGTAATGATGATAACAGTGGTAGTGGTAGTGAAAAATCCAATATCCATTTTTCTCCCAAAGCAAGAATGAGAAAGAAAGCTACTTAGTACTGTTTGCTTCCATTTACCCTCTCACCTTGTTCCTCTCCAAGTTGAGAACACTAGACTAGAAGTCAGGACACTTGGCTTTGAATGTCAATTCTGTCACATTCTAGTTATGTGATTTTAGGGAAGTCATTTAACTTACTTGAGGTATTTTTCCTCACCTGAGACATTAAGTTAAAGATACTTTGCTTATTCTTCTGGGTTGTTGTAAGCAACAAATGAATTCATGGATTTTTAAGGTACTTTGTGAACTACAAAACACTATATAAATGTGAGGATAACTTTTTATCTGCCACAGGCTATAAAATAGATGTTTTTACCAGTAAAAAGCAACTTTATCGCCAAGTTTTTTCTCGTAGACAATTCGATCCAGTACATTGTAGCAGATGTTGGTAGTTGCTCCTTTCATCCACTCAATAAAGATTTTCCCTTTAGTCACATCAAAGTTGTACTGGAGGAATGGACCAGGACATGGGGTCTTCCAGTAAAATTCCTTGGCAATGTCTCCCCAAAACTCTGCAACAGAAAAGGAAGCCCAGACATCACTTAAGCTTCTCAGACATATTTATCCTCAGATGGCTTACCAGTCTATGCACAAAACCAAGTCACAAATCTGCCCTGTACTCTAGGACCTACCACCTGGGTCCCTCCTCTACCTACCTATCAAATCTTAACACCCACCATACTCCTAAACCACCTTCTATTCCCATGGGCTGAATCTTGACTCAAATTTCTTCCCTCCCTTCTCAAAACTGCCACTCCATTTTTCACTGTCTATTTAAATTGTAGCCACAATGCCTAGTACATTGTAGTCAATCAGTAACTTTTTAAATGAACTAATTAGTGAAAGGAACAAATCCTTTACCCACAGAGCCTTCCATGACATAGGAGGCTTACTTTGTTCATTCACTCTCAGCAATTATTTAATGAGCATCTCTTTCTCCTCCTACTACTTGCCCAAGTGTTACTTGCTAAGTGCCAGATGTTGCTTTAAGCTCCTTAAATGCATTATCTTATTTAGTTCTTACTACAACCCTAGGAGGCAGGCCTTATTTTCATTCTTATTTTATTGATTTGAAAATCCAGGCTCAGAGAGGTTAAATAATTTGCCCAAGGTTATACATTTACTAAGTCACCATTTGAACTGCCCTGAGGAAGACATTGTTGCTAAAATCTGACAGATGAATAGGAGTTTTTCTCCACTCCCCCACCAAGAAAGACATTACTATGGGGCAGAAAAGAACCAAGGGTATGTGTTAAGAGGAACTGCCTTAGGCCGAAGCACTGAGAATTACAGAAAGAATAGCAGGAACTGACGCATAAACTAGGCAGATAACGCAATCCTTCTAAGCATAAGGAATTTGCTGGTTACCCTAAGAGCAATGGAAAGCCATCATAGGGGTTTAATCAGGAAAAGGACATGATCAGATTTATAATCTTGAAATATTTGCCTGGCTACTTTGGAGAAAAGGTACTCAACAGGTTAAACATACAACTGCAGAACACCTAGGATAATCTCAGTACTGGATCAGGAGCTAGAGGAGACAGAGACACTTAGAACCATAACAATGGAAGGAACTTTAGAGGTTATCACCCCCTCATTTTACTGATAAGAAATCAAATTTATAGAGGTAAAGTGACTTGTTCAAGGTTAGATGATTTAGTTTATATAATCTGATTAAAGAGACAAGACTAACATAAAATATTTTTGAATATACAAGACAGAATATAATTGAAAGCTAAATCGCATGGAGTACAGCTTGCAATGAATTAAAGAAATCCAAATTAAATCAACCCCAAGGTGCCATTAGATGCCAATAAAACTAGCAAAGACTAAAAGAAAGATTAAACTCAATGCCTGAGTGGCCCTAGAAAACAGATACTCTTATATGATAACAGCATTATAAGAAATTAGCACAATTTACTGAACAGCAGGGCAATGCCTGACAAGAATCATAATATTTTTAATAACCTTTCATCTGCTAACTTAACTTTGGGGAACCCACTCTAAGAAAGTAATACCAAAGGAAAAAAAGAGATTACTCAATAGATGTTTATACTAACACTATTTATAATAGTGAAACTAGAAACAACACTAAAGCCCAATAATGAAAAAACTGATAAAAACTAGCAATACTGGTAGTGATAACAATAGAATACTAAATGGCCATTAAAGAGGGAACAAATGGATCTAACTCTAAAGTCCATGCTGTTACAACTACACTGAGTATGTGTGTATACTCAAAAATATTTTAAAGTGATAATTAGTAGGCATAAACTATGTAAAACTATATTTGAACCACATTTACGTCCATCAACAAGGAGTGAAGAAAACTGAGTTTTATGATCACTTAGTTTTTTTTGTTTTGCTTTGCTTTGTTTTGTTTTTTGGCCACGCCACGCTGCATATGGGATCTTAGTTCCCCAACCAGGGATCAAACCCGTGCGCCCTGCAGTGGAAGCTCGGAGTCTTAAACACTGGACCGCCAGTGAAGTCCATGATCACTTAGTTTTTGTTTTTGTTTTTTTCTGGTGGAGCTGTTGAACTATGGGTGTTTCTTTGGCACACATTCTAAGTACTGAAGAAGTTTAGAAGAGGAAAAGATGAAAATGGTCTGGGATGATCAGGGAATGCTCTGTGGAATTGTTAGGGTTTGACTAAGTAGAGAGGAACAGAAGGGAATGGGCAAAGGCAAGGAGATGGGAAAGGGACTTTTGTGTATCCAGTATATCAACAAGAATGACCTGTTGTAGAATGAGGGGTATATGGTAGGGAGTAGCGGAAGATAAGAATAGAAAGGTGGGGTGGGCTAGTTATCCAGAGACTGAAAGAAAGGCAGAATTTTAATTTGAAGCTGTAGGAAATAGGGAACTATTGCAAGTTTTTGAAGTGACATATGAAAGCAGTGTTTCCATAATATCAGGCTAAGAGTGTTTAGATAAATCTAAATCTAAATCTACCAGAAATATTGGAAATGAGTGAGACTAGTGGAGAGAGAACCAATTAGGAGGCTGCTCCCTTGAATTAAAAGGGTCTATGGGAATGGAAGAAAAGGTAACCAGAGAGAGATTTTGAAAGAGTATTTGACAGAATTTGGTGAAAGGCAGCCTGTGGATCAGGGAAGAGGAACAGCATAGCTATTGGGAGAACAGGTTCTGCAATCAAAACTACCTTGGTTCAAATCACAGCTCCACCACTAAGTACCTGTGTGACCTTGTTCAATTAAGTTAACCTCTCTAAGCTTCAGTATCCTTCTCCATAAAATGGGGATAATAGTCTCTACATCAAATCAAACAGAATTTGTGTCTAGTAAGCAGTAAGCAATCTATAAATAAATAAGATATACAGATAGATAAGATTTGGGATGGTGCCATTGACAGGGATTAGAAAATTAGGGAGGAAAGCAGGTTTGGAAGGGAAAATTGGTAAATCTGAGACACAGTCATATTAAATATGGTATAACAACAGGGTGTGTGAATAAAATGCTCTACAGACCTATGAAATTTGAGACTAGAGCAAAAGTGAGATCCTGGATACAGAGCTAAATATGTAGAAAAGGAGTTCTTTTGACAGTAATAGCTCACCCCTGGGGAGAAGATATTTGCAAATCATATATCCAATAAAGGGTTAGTATTCAAAATATATAAAGAACTCATACAACTCAACAACAAAAAAACAAACAACCCAATTAAAAAATGAGCATAGGTGCTGAATAGACATTTTTCCAAAGAAGACATACAGATGGGCAACAGGCACATGAAAAAATGTTCAATATTACTAATTATTAGGGAAATGCAAATCAAAACCACAATGAGATATCACCTCCACCCGTTTGAATGGCTATTATCAAAAAGGCAAGAAATAACACGTGTTGGAAAGGATATGGAGAGACGAAACCCTAAGACATTGTTGGTGGGAATGTATATTGGTGCAGCCACTTTGGAGTATGGCGATTCCTCAAAAAATTAAGAATAGAACTAGTGGGCTTCCCTGGTGGCGCAGTGGTTGAGAGTCTGCCTGCCAATGCAGGGGACGCGGGTTCGTGCCCCGGTCCAGGAAGATCCCACATGCCGCGGAGCGGCTGGGCCCGTGAGCCATGGCCGCTGAGCCTGCGCGTCTGGAGCCTGTGCTCCGCAACAGGAGACGCCACAACAGTGAGAGGCCTGCATACCACAAAAAAAAAGAAAAAAAAAAAAAGAATAGAACTATTATACAATCCATTATTCCACTTCTGAGTATTTTTCTGAAGAAAACAGAAACACTATTTTGAAAAGATATATGTACTCCTATGTTCATTGTAGTAGTATTTACAATAAATAGCCAAGATATGAAAGCAACCTAAGTGTCTATTGATAGATGAATGATAAAGAAGATGTGATATATATTTATTATATGGATATATGAATATTACTCAACCATAAAAAGAATGAAATCTCATCATTTCAGACAGTTAGACAAAGACGAATACTATATGCTTTCCCTCATATGTGGTATATAAAAAACAAACAAAACAAAATAAATGAACAAACCAAACTAAACAAAAACAAACACATAGATACAGAGAACAGATTAGTGGTTACCAGAAGGGAAGGCTGGGGAGGGGAAAATGAGTAAAGAGGGTAACTATATGGTGATGTATGGAAACTAAATTTTTGGTGGTGATCACACTGTAGTGTATACAGAAGTAGAAATATAACACTGTACACAGGGAACTTAAATAATGTTACCTCAATTAAAAAAAAAAAAAGCTCACCCCTGGGAAACAGATGAACTCATGACAGGAGAAAATAGAGAGGGGAGAGAAGTGAAAAGAGGTCTGAGGTAGGAGGGGAGGGATAAATTAGGAGTTTGGGATTAACGTATACACACTACTATATGTAAAATAGATAACCAATAAGGACCTACTGTGTAGCACAGGGAACTATACTCAATATTTTGTAATAACCTATAAGGGAAAAGAGTCTGAAAAAGGATATACATAAATAACTGAATGACTTTGCTGTATACTTAAAACTAACACAACATTGTAAATCAACTATACTTCAATTAAAAAAAAAAAGAAAGAAAGAAAAGAAAAGAAACAAGCTGGGGACATCTAACCTGAAAGTGAGCTTAGATTAGGGGGTGAGACTATAGATTAGATCACCTCTCTGAGAGCCAACCAGGCAGTCTCCATTGGAAAAATGAAGATATGATATGATTATAGGACCAGTATATTAATTGGTCTTTATATTTTATTCCTAGAGAATCCCAACAAAAACATGGTGTTATCCCAAGAAGTCAGAATCCTGGAATGATTGGTGGATACAGGTGTGTGATATAAGTGTGTTTTATGAAAGTTCCATGTGATTGTGTTTTTATTTAAAGATATTGGCTCATTTCCCTATTAAAGGAAGCCTACTGTGAATTCTTTTATAAAGAGTAGAAACTTTTGGCAAGGAAAGAATTACCAACCAGTTGACTCTTTTAAGTGTAATATTTGTCTAAGGTGTGGTATACATTAATGAGCAGTAAGACACTCTCTATGTAGGCAAATTTAGTCAATAAATATCTATATGAACACCTTAAAAAAAAATAAAAGAGGTCTGAGGACTCAAACTTGGACACTGCATGCAGCAATCAACCACTCTACACGTGATTCAGTCTCATCCTGCATTACTCAATAATTGCTTCATCCACTTTGTTCTTATTGTTATCAGACTAACCGCTATTTAGTGGATGCTACTGTGCACCAGGCACTCTATAATTCACATGCCACTTATTACTCATTTTTGCCCTCAAACGAAACTGTGAGGCAGGTATTATTACCTCTGTCTTATAGATAAAGAAAAGGAATTTCAGACAGGTTTTTAAATCTGCCTAAGACCACACAGTAAATGAGTGGTAGAGCCAGGATCTAAATCTAGATTTTTCTGAGTTTGATTCGGTGGCTCATGCTTGTCCCACTGCCAACATCATGCTGCCTCCCACCTCAGCTACAGTTGTGACCCCTAACCCAGCTTGAGGGCACAGGTAGGGAATTTTCCCCACACGTTCTTAAAGACATGGAACTACCTATCAGAATTTCTGAGTTATTACAATCCCATCCCTAATTTTTTTGAAAAGACAACATTTTAGTGACTTGTTCAGTCTTATATGGTAGTTTCCATTGGGATTTCTGAAATACTAAAAATAGATCTGGGACTCCATTACTAATTTGGGGACCCCGGGATGGGACCCTACTGCCCCTCAGCAGTGGAGACTTAACTCACAGGTTAAAGGTGTCAGGAGGCACTGGGTGGGCTGGTCTGAAAAGCGGCAAAGAAAATTCTCTTTGTGGCCCGCCTCTCCTCAAGGCGCTCTGCGCCCTTAAGAACCCGCCTTTTCACCTGAGGAACTGTTCTCTTCTTAGGACACTTTCACTCTCCTCACAAAACATGCAACTCCTCACGAAACCCCCAAGCCGCCAAGGAACCCCCCCAATTCCTAGGGAACCCTCATTTCCTACAGAACCCTCCTTCTCAGAGAACCCCCCTCTCCTCCCGGAACCCCTTTTCCGTCTCCTTAAAGAACCGCAATTCTTCCCTTACAAAACCTCTATCTTCTCACGGACCCCTCAGTTTCCCAAGAGAACCCCCAACTCCTCACTCTCCTGTGAGCCCCCCACTTCTCTCCTCCCTGACGTCTCTCAGGCCCGCCCGGGCCCGGCCTCACCTCTCGGCTCCTCCAAGGAGCGCCTGTGCAGCTCGCGGTATCGCTGCAGCGAGGGTACGTGCGCGGAACGGCTGACCTCGGGTGGCGGAGACCAACTCCGCGCCCGGCTCCGGGCTCCAGCCTCCTCCCGGACCCCGCTCCCACCGCCGCTCCGGCCCCGCTCCTCGGGAAGCCCCATCACCTCAAGTTCCGAACACCGTATCAGCCTTGGTGGTCTCAGCGGGCTGCCAGGAGGGGGAAAACAGGCCGACCGAGGGGCGGGGCCTTCAGAGAAGGGGCGGGGCCTGACAGCAGAGGCGTGGCTTAGGCATGTGGCGGGGGGCGGCCCGGAGGGGCGGAGCCATGCCTGGTGGAGGTGGGACCAGGGCTAGCAAAGAAACCGATAGGCAAAAGTCGAGCATTGCTTGGGTGATGGGGCGGAGCTGACTTGCGGAAGGGGTGGAACCGCAGCGTGAAAGCAGAAGGGGAGGGGCCAGGCGTGACGGGAGAGAGGGTGGGCCCATGGAGTGACGGGGCGTGGCGAGGCTGGCTGTGACAGGGTCTACGAATTTCCATCCAGACCTAAAATGCAAGGACTCATTAAGTGAAGACTAGGAGGCGCCTTCAGTCTTTGCTAATAAACCCATTTCATTGCATACATGGTAAACTCAGGGAAAGGGAGGGCTTTGTACAAGGTCCCAGAAAATACAACGACCGTAACTTGGGCCAAACCTAGGTCTCCTGACTCCAGGTGTTTTTACCGCCTCACCAGGCTGACGCTAAGGCTTGTGAAATGACAAAGTCTATGCAAGTAGAAGGAATCACTCACACCCTTCTTTCCTTCCCAGTCTCTTACTTCACCAAGAGACCCTTCCCCTGCCACACCTGGGCTCAGATACCTCTGGCTTCCCTCTATCCCTTCCACTCCAGACAGGAGAGACCAGCCAGGACCCTCCATCTCCCACCTGCACTTACCACCAAGAAGGGCCCACTCTTGCCCATCGGTTCACAGAATGGCCGCCAAGGCAGGAAGGATCCTTAAGTATCTAACTCCAAGAGTGATTCTGAGGCCCGGAAGCAGGCAGCCCCCACTTCCTGAAGCCTACACAGGACCCCACCTGGCCCAGCCTCCCTTCCCACCTGCAGTCTTGTTCTTTGTCCAGCTAGTCGCAAGGCCAGCACACCCTAAACTGGAAAAAAAACAAAACAAACAAACCTCTCCATGGTCAGACCTTGATCCAGAGCCTACCCAATCCTGAGGAAAGGGTCTCAGGGCTCCCAGAAGGGATACAGACCTCATGGAATAGACATGGACCCCACTGAGAAGACGATACTTCATCGAGGAGGCATTAACTGCACAAAAGGGACACACACTTCACTGAAGGTACGTGGACTCCATTAAGGGAACACAGATCTTACTGGGGCATCTCAGATCTCACTGAAGGGCTGTGGACCCTGCTAATAGGACATGAATGGCATTGAAGGTCACTGACCTTACTGAGGGGACATGGGCTTTCTCCAAAGAGATACAAAACATATAGACTTTACTAAAGAAACATGAACCCCACTGAGAGGACTCAACCCCACTGAAGGGCCTCTTACTACACTGAGGGAATGCACACCACTGAGGGGGCACAGACCTTATTTAGTGGGGACAGACCCTACTCAAGGGATCAGACTTCACTGAAGCATAATAAGCCCTATGGACCTCACTGAGGAGATAGGAACCTCTCTGTGAAGAGAAAGGCACATGCAATGGCACACAGTCCTAGTATAAATGGTCATCTTTCCATCCCACACACAAAGTTCTGGGCAGCCCTCTCTCCCTTCTCCCTCTCTTCCCAGCCCTTCTTTCAGGCCCCAGAGCTGTTCCCGACACACTGCTGCCCTCTCCTGTCTACAGGTGGCACTGCAGATGCTGGGCCCATAATGGATTTACAAGCCGTTCAGGTCATCTCTGAGCCTGGAGCCTGGGGTTGGGGAAGGAGGGGATGTGTGGCCAGGGGCTTGACCAGTCCCCTCCCTCTGCCTGTGGACTGTGAAATGGAAGTCTGGACAAGAGGCCTAATAATATAGGGAACCAACACCCCATCCCTGGAAATGGGGTAGTAGTGCAAACTATGGTGTAGTTGGAATTCCTCAGTGGGAAGAGGATGGATCAGGTTGGACAAGATGAGAATCCACGAGATTAAGAAAAAAATATTAATAATGATTATGGTATTTACTGTATTAAGTAGGTGTCAAGCCATATACTAAAAACTTTCCGTGTGTTATTTAGTCCTCACCACCCAGAGATGGATACTGTCATTCTCTCCATTTTACAAATGAAGAAACCCATACTCAAAGAGATTAAGTGTTTTGCCCAAGATCACACAGTTTGTAAGCTGTAGCAGAGGGAATAGAACCCAGATACCTAGACTTTAGACCCATTCCCTACCCTTTTATCCTCCCCCAACCCAGCCCACTCCTACCATATCACCACCACCATGATTTCTTTCTCAAAGTTTCCTTTCCAGAACCACATAAAATAAAAGCTCTTTAAATAATGGTAAATATGCAAGTTCCAGAGACCCCATTCCAGCCAATTAAAGCATGATCGCTAGAGTGGAATCTAGGGAGCCGCTTTTAAGATCCTAAGACAAACTCAAGTTTAGGCTCACTGCCCTATGCTGATAGGTCAGGGGTTCTAGAAGGGGTTGTGATTGAAAGAGGAGTCGACGAAGTGTGGGGGGTCCAGGGAAGGATCTGACGTCCGAGGAGAGATGTCCAAGGAGGGTCCTCGAAATGAAGCAGGTTGCACATGAAGTAGGGGCTGGGGCTGGGGGTCGGGGGTGAAGGCGGAGTCTGAAGTCGAAAGAGGGGTCTGGGGTCGGAGGAAGAGTCTGAGATAGGAGGATAAGGATCTTGGAGTCCAAGAAGGGGTCTGAGGTTCGAGGAGTTTGGCATTAGAGACAGTATCTGGGGTCGACAGGAGGTTTGCAGTCAGTGAAAGGGACTGCGAGCCGAGGAAGGAGCCTGGAGTCTGACGAGGATCCTAGCTCAAACTGGAAGGAGGAAGGGGTTTGGTCCCTGGGCTACGTAAGGTGCCCTGAGCCACTAAGGTCGCGCTTACCGCGTGCTCTTCCCTCCTGATCCCCGACTGCGCAACCCGGACCCGTCCTCCAGGCTCTGCATCCACACCCACACCCCAACCTGCGCTCTGAATGCAGGCTGACAACGCTAAGCAGGCGGGGCCGAGTCAAAACCCGACACCCTCCAGGGTCCGGGTTTGAGGCGCCCCCTCCCGGCGGTCCAGGAGCTCAGGCCCCGCCCTCCTCCCTCCTCCCCACCGTCCCCCCGCCCCCCAGCCCCAGCCCGGCCCCCGCCGCCCCACTTCCGGCAGGCGCTGCGCTGCTGGGGGCGCGGGCGAGGATGGCGGCAGAGAACGAGGCCAGTCAGGAGAGCGCCCTGGGCGCCTACTCGCCGGTGGACTACATGAGCATCACCAGCTTCCCGAGGCTGCCGGAGGACGAGCCGGCGCCCGCGGCCCCTCTGAGGAGCCGCAAGGACGAGGACGCCTTCCTGGGAGACCCAGATACCGGTGAGGCCCGCTGGCCCCGTCCCTGCCCCCTGGGACGTCCCCGGTCCTCCTTCATGTACGCGAAGCATCACCTCCAGCTCCATCTCCCTAATTCATTCCCTTCCTCCTGGACCTCTCCCTTCTCCTCCCTTGTGTCTGTTAATTATCTGGTGGGGCTGGGGATGCATTTCTGCCTTGGAGGCTTAGGATGCGACAAGGGAGAACGATGCTAGGGACTGCAGTAGGAGGGTGGGGGTTACCCCCTTGGGAAGAACCAACTAATAAGGAAGGAATGTTGGCGGGGAGTTCCTAAGGAACAGCTGTGATCACCTAGAAGAGGATTTTCTCTAGTCACAGAGAGCAGGATAGGAGAAACCCAGTCAGAGACTGCAGCAGGATGGATAGAGGCTAGATCTTGAGAAGAACTTCCCCACAGCCAGGGATTGTGGGAAGGAGAGACCATGAGAAGAAGCTGAGCATCTCTTCGTGTCCAGGGAGGGGTAAAGAGAATATGATTCCCATCCATCTGCGAGTGATGGGTACTGGGAGACAGGGGGATGGACTGCATGACCTCTCAAAGTCCTTGGGGACCAGAGCACCTTCACTGCCCTGTGGATACCTCACCCCTCCCAGAGCAGTGGATCAGGCCAGGATGTTAGTAAGGTACCCTGCCCCCTAGGAAGCAGGCTCCAGAATTTTACTGTATTCTCTTCAACCCTCTGCGGGAACTGCAAGGGGTGAGAGTAGGGAGGGAGGAGACAGGGCTTGGGGGACACCTGGGGCTGAGAGCTGTCTGAACATTTCTTCCCTAATGCTCTTTCTCCTGTCCATGTGGCTCAGCTTCTCTCCTCCCCTCCATTCTTCACCCTCCATCCTCCATCCCCCATTCCCTCAACGTCACTTCCTGGCATTAGAGCCTCCTTCTACTTCACTCTCTCTTCCTCTCAGTGCCTGCACTTGAGCCCTATCCCTCACCAGCCTGGCAGATCCTGCTTCTCTTGCCCAGCCCTCTCTGGCCTGGCCCTTCTGTGGCTACTCCTAGCCTGACGGCCCCAAATTCTTTCCCCCTCCACAATTCTCCAGTCACCTGGCCCTGACCAGCAGCCCCTGCCAACCTGACTATCTTGTACCCTTCCTGGAGGGGGTTTGAGGGGAGGGTGGGGAGGCTTATGGTCATCACATGTCAAAGCCGCAGATTAAAACTTCTTTTCTGAAGGGAGTAGCCCTGGAATCAGGAGGTAGCAGGGAGAGAAGTGGGAGGATGTGTCCTGGTGGATACCAGCCTGAAACCAGGTCCTTTGTTCAGGAGCCAAGAATACCACTTATGGTCCCAGCACTGCCCTGACTCACTGTGTGACAATGGGCACACCTACCCTGACCTAGGTCTTAGTTTCCTCTTCCAGCTCAACTGGGAATGCCTATCGCTCCCAATCTAGAGATTGGAAACCCCTGATATGTTTTATCTTCCCTTCCTATGAATGTCTTAGCATTTATCAAAACCTGTGATTATTTATTTGTGCAACCTTTGATTACCCCATGTCTATAAGCCCTGTGAGGATGGGATCATGACTGTCTTGTTCACCATCCTTTCTGCACCATCGAGCACAGTGCTAAGCTCTCAATAAAAACTGTTGAAGAAATAATTGAATGAAAGAGAAGATCTCAGGATGAAAGAATGGCAAGGGAGGGAGTTCTCAAACCTCAGGGAGTTCCTTGAGGAGTTAATACAGGCTCTGCCCTCAACTGTATAAAAATCCAGCAGAGACCCTGGTCACCTGAGTTTCTAGGGAGCTGCACCTTATGCCAAGTTGTGCACTAAGGTTCCAAGGACCTTGCCATCCTGCCTGTGTAGTCATTTCAATACCATGTCTCCCAGCACTACTTCCAAGCCCCAAGGCTCCTCTGGCCCAGCTGGACCAGCCTGCTGGCTAACATGACCCCCTATGTTCTCAACCTGCTGGTGCCACCTGATGGTACTGCCCCATCCTCTTATGCAGGACTTTGGTTGTGCCCAGCCAGCCTCTAGCCTGCCATTCCACAGAACCAAGTGCCAGGCACCCCACAGCAGGCCCTGTGGAAAACAGAGCTAGATGGTGACTACTCCAAGATTGGCGAAAACTTTCTTTGCTCTTTTCTGAGCTCCAGGCCCGTGTGTTCTTCTCTCTCCCAGACATCTGCCTCTAGATGTCCTGCAAGTCCCTCACCTTCAACATGTTCCATGCTGTACTCATCCTCTCTTCCCCATACACCTGTTCTTCCCCCAATGTCATTCTCAATTAATGACACTGCCATCCATCCAGTCCCCAAGGTAGAAGCCTAGGAGCCACCCATGATTCTCTCCCTTCTGCTCACTTCTAAATAGTGGTCAGATGCTCTCTGTCTTCCTCCTAAGTATCTTCCAAATTCCATCTCACCATCCCTGTCATCACCACTGTAGACTAAGCCACCATTCTCTCTTATCTCTATTACCCATAGGCTTCTAGCTATTCTTCCTGCTTCCTGACTCTCCCCCACCCCCTCCCAACCCAATCCATCCAGCACCCTGCTTTTCTGATCATGTCACTCCCTGTTTCAAAAATCTTTAGTGATTCTCCCCTTAGGGGAGTAAGCAAGCCAGGGACCGAGTCAACTCTGTTCAGGGTTCATTTGTCATAAACCCAGCTAAAACTGAGCTACATCTAAAAAGAGAATTTTATTGGGTAGCATAACTGAAAAGTTCAGGATATAGGGCTTCAGGCATAGCTGCATTGAGGTACCTGAAAAAGATTTGGATTTTCTCCATCTTTTGCTTTGCCTTCATTTTTATGGGCTTCATCTTCAGGAAACCTCCCATCTTGTGGGAGCAAGATGCCCCCAGCAGCAACAGGCTTACATCTTACCACGTTAGCAATCTAGACAAGAAAGTCTTTCTCTTTCCCAATATTTTAGCAAAAAACAAAACAAAACAGAGTTTGAATATCATTGGTGCTGGTGCTGGTCACGTGAACCTGAACCAATCACTGTACAGAGGTGCCTGTTCTGATTGGCTAGGCCTAGGTCATATACTCACTCTGATCAGGAATGAGGGAATGAGGAAGGAGAGAGGGGATTTGGTGTTCTCTAAAAGAAAATTGAGTGGGGAATGGTGACTAAGCAGATAAAAATGAGATGCCTACTAAGCCAACTGCCTTCAGACAACTCCTGCTGTTGTCCCACAAATTCAGAATAGCCAAAATTAAACTCACCCTTTTTCTCCCAAACGACTTGTTTCTTCTGGTCCCAAACTAGCCTTTTCCCAATGTCCTGCTGTTGTCCTTACACATCAGCAAAATCAATGGTATTGCTTCCCCACCGCTTACACAGGTGGTACTCAGTAAATATTTTTATTGAATAAATAGCTAACAATATTCATTTATATTTATATTATATATTCATAATAAATTATTGGTAGAATAAGAAGTCTTGAATATATCTAACTCTGATGGGGCCAAGTCTTGAATATATCTAACTCTCCTGGCTCCTCATATCTGATTGGAGAAAACAGATTTAAGGACAAGTGCCTGGAAATATCAACTTGAATTAGTTTATCAACTGTAAATCAGTTTTCTTTACAGACTCTGGTGCTGGTGCTGAGGGTTAGAAGCAAGCATGATCAACTGAGGGGGGCTTCCAGAAGACAAGTCTCTTTTTTTAAATGGAAATTTAAAAACAAATTATATGTTCATGGTGAAAAAAAAGAACAGTGAGAAAAAGTAAACGTCCTCTTCTCCATTCTTATCTCCTGCAGTTTTTCCTGTTTATTTAAAAATATATGTATTGATTTTAAAAAACAAAAGAAATATATGTAAGTGGTAAAAATTTTAAACAAAAAATTCTCCCACTCCATCTCATTCCCATCTTCACTATCTTCCCCCAAAAGTAACCACCATGAAGAATTTCTAAAAATTATCTATATATGTATGTGGTTTCTTATTTATACAAAAGAGGGGAGTATGGATTATGGAGGTCCTTGAACACCAGGTTAAGGAGCTTGGATTTTTATCATTTTGGCATTGATGAACCATGATAGTATTTTAAACAGGAAAATATAACAGTCAATTCTTAATATTATCCCACAGACTTTTAAAGGGGTTATACTCCTAGGCTATAGTAGCAAGTGTTCAAAAATATTTTGAATGAATGAACTTTTAAAAACACATTTTGAGTACAGTCACATATTAAGGTCAAGGTATCAGGCTATTTCTTTACCATTCACAAGCACCCAGGACCCTTAGACCATTTAGAGACCTAGGTTCAAGGCTAATATATCCCAGAGGAAGGAAGCTATGGGATGGAAGAGGGTCTCAGCCCTGGCCAGGGTGGAAAAGAAATAGAAATAACTTTGAGTGAGCACCTACAGAGTGCCTGGTATACATCACCTTTTTGAATCCTTGTACCCATCCAGCCAGTTAGGGATCAGCTCCATTATTAGGATGAGGAAAGTGAGGCTCATGACTTGAAATGACTTGTCCATATTCACCCAGCAAGTAAGTAGCTTTCAAATGTCCCCTGCCTCTACTTTTATTATCCTTAGATCCATTCTCCAGATAGCAGCCAGAGGGATCTTTTAAAAACACAAAACAGAAGGCTTCACATTCTTGCTTAAAACTTTCCAGTGGCCTCCTGTGGCTCTCAGGGTAAAATCCAACCTTCTCACTAAGCCCTCAAGGCCCAGCGCATCTGCCCTAGCCTCCACCTACTACCCTTCCTTTCCCCTTGCTCACCACACCAGAGCCACCCCAACCTTGGTTATTTGTTTTCTAATGCACCAAACTTATTCCTACATTAAGGCCTTTGCACCTGCTGTTCCTTCTTTGTGGAACACTCTACACACTCACTCCTTGCTCTACATATGGCTGGCTCCTCATCCCTTAGTTCTCAGCTTAAAAGTCGCCTCTGCGAGAGTCCTTGCCTGACTTCCCCAGCTAAGTGCCTCCAACATGTACCATTATTCTCTATCATTTCATCCTTTTTTGTTGTTGTTATAATTCTATTCTTTTTTTTAATTGAAGTATAGTTGATTTACAATGTTGTGTTAATTACTGCTGTACAGCAAAGTGACTCAGTTATACATATATACATTCTTTTTTCTTTTTTTTTTTTTTTTTGCGGTATGCCAGCCTCTCACTGTTGTGGCCTCTCCCGTTGCGGAGCACAGGCTCCGGACGCGCAGGCTCAGCGGCCATGGCTCACGGGCCCAGCCGCTCCGCGGTGTGTGGGATCTTCCCGGACCGGGGCACGAACCCGTGTCCCCTGCATCAGCAGGCGGACTCTCAACCACTGCGCCACCAGGGAAGCCCCATATATACATCTTTTTCACATTCTTTTCCATTATGGCTTTTTAAAAATATTTATTTATTTAGTTAGTTAGTTAGTTTTGGCTGTGTTGGGTCTTCGTTGCTGCGCACAGGCTTTCTCTAGTTGCGGCGAGCGGGGCTACTCTTTGTTGTGGTGCGCGTGCTTCTCATTGCGGTGGCTTCTCTTGTTGCGGAGCATGGGCTCTAGGTGCGTGGGCTTCAGTAGTTGTGACCCACAGGCTCAGTAGTTGTGGCTCGCGGGCTCTAGAGCGCAGGCTCAGTAGTTGTGGCGCACGGGCTTAGTTGCTCCGTGGCATCCCGGCACGGGATCTTCCTGGACGAGGCTCGAACCCGTGTCCCCTGCATTGGCAGGCAGATTGTTAACCACAGCACCACCAGGGTAGTCCCTCCATTATGGCTTATCACAGGATATTGAATATAGTTCCCTGTGCTATACAGTAGGACCTTGTCATCCTTCTCTTTCTTCATAGCACCTGCCACAGCTTGTAATGATATACTCCTCTACTTGTTTATTATCTTCTTCCTCCACTGTTTTTCAAAACCCATGAGGGCAGGAACTGTTTGTTCTTTTCCCCTAGCATCTAGCATGGGACCAGACAAATAGCAGACCCTCCATATTTGTTGAATGAATGAATGGATGGATGGAACCTGAAAACAAGGTTGGAAGACAGGGCCCCTCCGCTCAGTTTATGGAGCTGCCTCCTTGCACAGAAGGCTGGGCCCCAGCTGGGGCAAGATCTGGTTTCCAGGGAGGGCCCAACCCCTGCCTCTCCAGGAAGTGTTCTCAGCCCTGGGTCCTGGGTCCCGGGCATTGTGGCCTAGGGATGGGAATCCAGCCGCCCTGATGCCCAGTTGGGGGTCCCTGTCTCTTCCAAGCGGGGACCACCCCCCACCCCCCCACGGCCCTCCCTGGGGTACATGGGGAGACGCTGAAAGGGGAGCAGTGCTGTCTAGTGGAGTTTGACTGGGGGGGTGGGGGGCAGAGAGAGGTGGGGACACGGAATAGCCCCGCCTAGAGGGCGGGCAGGGCCGGGTAAGAGGCGCCCAGACCGACCCCCCGCCGCCCGCAGACCCGGACTCCTTCCTGAAGTCAGCGCGGCTGCAGCGGCTGCCGTCGTCGTCGTCGGAGATGGGCAGCCAGGACGGGTCGCCGTTGCGGGAGACGCGCAAAGACCCGTTCTCCGCGGCAGCGTCCGAGTGCTCCTGCCGCCAGGACGGGCTCACGGTCATCGTCACGGCCTGCCTCACCTTTGCCACCGGTGTCACTGTGGCGCTCATCATGCAGATCTACTTCGGGGACCCCCAGGTGAGGAGGAAGCGGAGGGGGAGAGGAGAGAACCTTGGGAGGAGGGGTGAAGAAGCGCTTAAGGAGACCTTGGGAACTGAGGAATGGCTGAGTGGTGAAAGGGGGCCAGCAAATGGAAAGGGGAGAGGGCGGTGACATGGGAGAGGAAGGTCTCAAGGGGGGGCCTCCTGGGCGTGAGGCGGACAGAGCTCAAAGAAGGGAACTGATCAGGTAGGAGGCACTTGAGGTAAGGAAAGAAGACTCATAGGGGAGAGTCAAGGGGATTAAAGGGCAGGGCTCCCATCCCCACCCTCTGTTGGAGGTTCTGGGGTTAGTGGAGGTGCCTTAGGGAGGCAGGGGGCCCCTTCTGCGCCCACCTAGTCCCCTCCCCCTTCCAGATCTTTCACCAGGGCGCTGTGGTGACTGATGCCGCCCACTGCACATCGCTGGGCATAGAGGTGCTCAGTAAACAGGGATCTTCTGTGGATGCAGCTGTAGCAGCAGCCCTGTGTTTGGGGATCGTGGCTCCTCACAGTTCTGGCCTGGGCGGGTAAGAAGCTCCCAGCTGCGGAGGTTGGGGTGCCCCAGGCCTCCTTCTGTCTCTTGGTCTGTGGGCCTCACGTGCGCTTCTCCAAGTTTGAGCAGAGGGGCAACTGGGCCCCATCTCCTTGCATTTTCTCTTTCTACACCCAATCTTACCCCTTCTGTTTACATGGAGTCCAAGGAGGTGTTTTCAGAAGATTTTTCTTTAACTGGGAAAAGGATTTCATAAACTCTAAAGCGAGGTACACAGTTGGGGGTATACTGTCATTAATTAAGGCTGTGATACTTCAACTTTTAGGGTTTACAAATCCTTAAAGCAAATCCCTGTGAGTCTGATGAAAGCAATGGATCCTCTATCCTCCAAAAATACACTCCAGGGTAAGACCTCTTAAAATGGAGACTATAAACCGGCCACCCATGGGCTACACCCGGCACACAGCCTGGTTTAGTTTACACACTTAAATTTTTAAAAATTTGGTTGTTGATGTTAAAAAGTTGAGAATTTTCATAAAAATCCAGATTTCTAACATTTCTTGAACAATCAGGAGACCTAATAACATTGGGCCTACATTCTCACCTGGCTGCAGTTATCTGGAGCTGAATAGAAGCTGTTTCCCATGATGGGGCTTGTACTGTCCACTTGGCCATAGTTCCTACCACTCCCTTTTGTTTAGCTGTCCTGCTTTCCCTATTATGTTAGCTGGCAGGCCAGTTATCTCAGATGTAACCCCTGTCTCAGATGGAAGCAAACCACAGAAAAGGGACAAGCTGACTAAGTCCATATCTTGGCTCCTGAAAGACCAGCCTTCCAGGCCCTATGAAAGAAATTCCACTTTTGGTTGTGTACAGTCTGTCCTTACATAATTCAGTCCTGGGAGAGGGAGAGGGACGTACCACAGAGGCAGGTGCAGGAAGCTGGCAGGGGTCCAACTGTGGTGGGAGGTGGGGGTGGAGGGGGAGCAGAACATCCCGCTCTCCCAGTCTCTGGATTTTCCCTCGTCAGGGATTAAAGGCTCCAATAACGGGCTGGAAGAGGTCCATGGACTCTGGGTCCCCCACCCCCTTGATTTCACTCCCCACCCTGATAGGGTAGCTGAGTCTCTGAATCTCTGCTGGGGAGGGAGCTCAGACACCTGACTCCTGATGACAGACTGAACCTTTAGCCATCAGCGTGGGGGGCTTGAGGAACGGCAGGTTAATTGTTCAGAGGAGTGGCATCTTATCATCACCCTCCCCCTTCCGTGTCTCTCCTAGTGGGGGTGTGATGCTGGTACATGACATCCGACGGAATAAGAGCCACCTAATTGATTTCCGGGAGTCTGCACCAGGGGCTCTCAGAGAAGAGGCCCTGCAGAGATCCTGGGAGACCAAGGTGGGGAGCCTGGTGAGAAGAGGGGGTGTCTCCCTTCACTGCCCTTCTGCTAACCCAAGCATTACCTTGCTGAATATTTACTATGGAGGTGAGGGAAAGAGTTAAGCAGGATGCTCTTAGGCTCTGAGGGAGATAGGCAGCCCCCAAAATAAAATAATGAACCAGGACTTCCCTGGCGGTCCAGTGGTTAATACTCCACACTTCCACTGCAGGGGATGCGGGTTCGATCCCCGGTAAGGGAAAGATCCCGCATGCTGCAAGGTGCAGCCAAAAATAATAATAATAATGAACCAGAAAATCTGAATGTTTGATAACAGGCAGTGCAGCACCACCTTACTTCTCTGGTGACCTTGCCTATCTGGCACATAAGAAGGAAGAAAAAGAGCCACTGAGCAGTCTGAGATGTTACAAAGTAGCTGCACTATCACTCACACATCTCATTCTGAGGCTGTTATTCGTAACTTTCCTAGCCCATGACATACTGGAAGATTACAGAGGAACTGCTGGAGGCAAACCCGCTATCTACTGAGAGCAAAGGAGGAAATAGAATTACTTGGAAAAATAGATATTTAGTGCAGTGGCAAAAGCCAAACACACCCTTGAATTATCACAGTTCAGAGTAATGGTGGTGTGTTAATGAAAACGTTAAATGAAGGTCACTTGTCCACTGTTTTAAAAGGCAAGAGTAGGTATAATCCAATCTAGACAGGTTTCCATCTAAATTGTTATGTCTTGGCTCTTAAAAGGGTTTGCTTAATTTATAAATCCCTCAGCTATGACAGATAAAGGAGGCCTTTCTGCATTTGCTGATAAGAAGTCAGGGAGGTGGGAGGGATGCCTGCTGGGGACAGCTTGTCCCTCCTCTGGGATACTTGGCCTGTGTCTCTCCCCTGTGCCAGCCCCCCATCCCTGGCTTGGGGCTCTGCGGAATTCAGCCCAGCACCCCCCCCTTCCAGTGACCTGGTCTCCTCTCTCCCTCACCTGCCCGCCTTGCCCAGCCCGGGCTCTTGGTGGGGGTTCCCGGAATGGTGAAGGGGCTACACGAAGCTCACCAGCTCTATGGCAGGTAAAGGTTCTCCCCCTGGGGACCAGGGGCCCCTGCCTGCACTCCTCCTTGGGTGGCCTTCTCCTACCTTCCTGGATTCTTCCCTTCCCAACTCCCCCCTCCTAATATCCCCTTCCCTTGCCAGGACTCTCCTTCCCTGGAACCCCCCTCCCCCCCCCAGGACCCTTCTTCCTCCCCCCAGGACCTCCTCCACCCCCTGCTCTCCGGCTCCCCCAGGCTGCCATGGTCCCAAGTCCTCGCCTTCGCAGCAGCTGTGGCCCAAGATGGCTTCAACATGACCCATGATCTAGGTCAGTGGGGCCTGGGGGTGGAGGGAAAGGCATGAGTTTGATGGAGAGGGGAGAGGGAACCTCTGCGATTTAGGTCCTAAGCCAGGAAGTGCCTCTCTTCCAGTTTGCTCCTCAGACCCCCTCCCCACACCACCCTACCTTCACTGGGAGGGATCCTCCAATGGAGGGGGGATCTGGGAATGGCCCATATACACCACCACTATCCCCACCTCCTCTGTAACAGGCTCCTGGGGGGCTGGAGGGCTTAGGGCCGGCCTCTCAGCCCTCATCCACCCCACCTGTTGCGTGTACAGTCCCAACACCCCCATCCCAGCCTCGTGTCCCTGCCCGCAGCCCAAGCCCTGGCCGAACAGCCACCACCCAATGCATCTGAGCGCTTCTGTGAGACGTTCCTGCCCTTGGGTCACCCGCCACTACCTGGCTCACTGCTGCGACGGCCTGACCTGGCGGCGGTGCTGGATGTGCTTGGCACCTATGGCCCCGCTGCCTTCTATGCCGGTGGCAACCTCACGCTGGAGATGGTGGCAGAGGTGAGCGTGTGGGGCACCCCCGGCCCTGTGGCGGAGGACCCTACTGCAGAGAAGTCCTCTTCCCCCTTACTTCCCTGTCTTTCTTTCTGCATATATTTACTGCGGATTCCATTTACTTGAAATTCTAGAATAGACAAAACTAACCTCAGAATCAGATCAGTAGTTTGGGGGATTGGAGGGGTTGACTGGGATGAGGCACAAAGAACCTCCTAGGGTGATGAGAATATTTTGTCTTGATTGAGAGCGGTACCTTTGAGCTCCCCAGGGCTGGTGCCAACCTGTGTAGTGGCTTGTCCTGGCCCTCCCAGGCCTGGTGGAGACCCATGATCAGCCTCAGCTTCCCTGAGCCCACAATCCCACCCTGCTCCCTGGATTTTCTACAGACCGAGGGAGACACCATCTTCACTGGTGACTGTCAGGACTGGGGAGGATTGACACAAGGGCTTACCACCCAACCCCAAAGAGTCTTAGTCTGAGGCAATAATGGGTTCTGAGAACTATTGTTGGTAGTTCGAAACCACTAACGGAAAATTTTGTTCTAGATAAGGATACACAGAGCAACTCAGTGATTGTCTCATCTGTGCAATGCGGGTGGTTGTATCTATCTCTGCCATACAGTTGTGGCAATTAAACAGGTCCATCATTCATTCTACTTTCATGGAGAGCCTGCTTTGTGCCAGCTTCTGTGCTGGGCATTGGAGTTATGGATGTGGTGATAGGTGCCTGTCTCAGATGGACGTCCCTGGAAAGTCCAGCAGCATACTGGTTTTAGATCTACTGGGTCCAGGGACTCCATCTACATTGTAAGGACTTGTTCTGTCTCTCTTCCTTTCGGCCTCACAACTCTACTTTCCGCTGTTTGAACTCATTCTGTCAGATCCTTTCCACACCTGCTCTCCACCAGCCATCCTTCCGGCAGGCCGTCCCAGAGAAAGAGCCTTTCTCACTCAAATAGTTCCAGCAGAGCCTCAAGGTTATGTCTCATCAGCCCATCATAGGTCTCATGACTATTCCCAAGCCAGTCATGGTAGCACAGAAAAGGAATGATCTGATGAGCCAGACCTGGGTTGCATATCCTCTCCTGGTGGTGGAGAAGGGGATGAAGGAAACTCTAACAAAGACCATCAGAGCTTTAAGAGAGAAAAACCCAAAGCTGAGTTTATTAACTTACCAGACAAAGCCAAGAAATTCAGTGTGTAGGTCATTGAGGGTAGATTAGAAGTCACGGGCTTCAGGTACTTAAAAGTACTAAAAAAGGAGAGGATTCCTAGTGGTTATGCTAATTTAGGATTAAAAATTAGCATGCTGGAAAGAATGAGCCCATCAGTTTGTACAAGATTAGATCATTGGTCAGTAGAGTGCTCAGTTACGTCCAGTAAGGGTTGTCCTGCGAGGGTCATCCAGAGTTCATGGTTTTGAGTGGCTTTAGTTGGTTATAGTGAAATGCAGAATTCAGTTTTGATGTCTCCTAGGCAAGTGCTGCTGTAAGTGGAAAATCTTCCTTCTACATAGGCAGAGGGCAGTATGTGCAAAGACATGTAGTCATGAGTTCAGGACCTGCAAGTCACTCTGGGTCGCTGAATAGAGCTCATTGGGGAATAGCAGGACGTGAAGTGGGAGAGGTAGGCAGGGGCCAGATCACAAAGGGCCTTGAATGCCAAGCTAAGGAGGTCATTCATAGATTGTATCCACTACAATGTCTGGCACATAATGGGTGCTTATTGTTAGTGCTTTTCCCCTTCCTTTTTCCTGGGGTACCCACAGCTGATGGGGTCCCTAAAGGCCATGATGGGAACTGCAGAAGGCACAATATTTATAACCATTTGATCTGTGTATGATCCAAACATATACCTTAGGCTAAACTGCATGCTCACAGTGTGGTGTGTGACTCACAGTGGTGGGGGTCATTCTCTCCCCTCCAGGCTCAGCATGCAGGGGGTGTCATAACTGAGGAGGACTTCAGCAACTACAGTGCCCTCTTGGAGAAGCCTGTGTGTGGCGTGTACAGAGGTGACCTCTCCCCCAGCTCCCAGGGTCCCCACTCAGGAGAAGCCTCCCAGTCCATGGCCACATCCTTTTGGCCTAATGGCTCCTCCCCATTTCACAAGAGAGAAACCGAAGCAGTGAGCTGCCTAAACAGCCAACCGTTGAAGCAAGCCAGAATCAGCCTACTTCTAAAGTAGTTGTGGAGTCAGTTACCCCAAATATTTAGGATATGGGGAGGGAGGTCTGGTCAAAGGCTAAGGCCTGGAATTTGGGGTTCTGGCCGTAGGTTTTCTTTTTTTTTTAATAGATTTATTTTATTTATGTATTTACTTATTGGCTGCGTTTGGTCTTCCATTGCTGTGCGCGGGCTTTCTCTAGTTGCAGTGAGCGGGGGCTACTCTTCGTTGCGGTGCAAGGGCCTCTCATTGCGGTGGCTTCTCTTGTTGTGGAGCACAGGCTCCAGGCGTGCGGGCTTCAGCAGTTGTGGCTCGCGGGCTCCAGAGCGCAGGCTCAGTAGCTGTGGCGCACGGGCCTAGTTGCTCCGCGGCATGTGGGATCCTCCCGGACCAGGGCTCGAACCCGTGTCCCCTGCATTGGCAGGCGGACTCTCAACCACTGCACCACCAGGGAAGCCCCATAGGTTTTCTTGATTCAGGGTCTGTGTTGCCTCAGCCCGCTCCCCAGCCCCACTCTCACTGCCCTGTGCTTCCTAAGAAGAGTCCATAAGACCAAAATCCATCTTAGCTTCAGGTTAGAACAAACCCTTCAAGACAGTCAGAGACCTGCCCCCTCATTTTGCCAAAAGGAAACTGAGGCCCAGGGGAGGAATGGAACTTAGCCTGCCAAACTCAAAACCAGTGAGGAACCCAGAAATCCAAGCTTATGACATGGGTAAACTCCATGTTTGCAAACCCAAAGTGGTAGGTTCCTGAGTCCCTCAGAAGGTTCTCAGGCTTTCTCCCCTCGAGGAGACCCAGATAACCTCAAGCTCCAGGAGAGGCTGCCTCTGCATTCAGGATTCCAGGCCTCAATCTCTTAAGCCTGATTCTTCTACCAGAAGTGGTATTATACTGAGCAGAGGAAGAGCATAGCTTTGGAGCCAGGAAGACCTGGGTTTGAGTACCAGCTGTGCCATTCACCTTGAACAAGCCACTTCCCACTCAGAGCCTTGTTTCCCTCCTTAAAATGGAGATAATAATAGTGCCTACTGCTCAGGGTGCCCACGAGGAGGTGATGAGATGATGTTGGAAGTTATCCTGATCAGAATGGGCACTGAATGTGTAGTATTTGATTTCCATTTGCCCTCCGCAGCCTGGGTTCTCTTGGCAATGCCAGTACCTTGAGTACTCTGGGCTCCCCTTACCTCTTGTAACTTTGGACCAGCTTGCCTCTTTGTTACCTCAGTTTCCTTACCTGTAAAATGGGAATGATAACAGAACCCATTATGAGGATTAAATGAGTTAATTAGTTAACGTAACTGTCATGTGTCAAGTATTATTATTGTTCCTTTGATGTCCAGACATCCAATAACAGGGGCCTCAAATAGAAAGAGAAGTTTGCTGTTTCCAGGAAGTTTCAGGGGTGGGACCAGCAGGAGCCCTGAATAATATCCTGGCCTAAGGGAGGAGCTGAAAGGAGACACATAGTGGACCAGGACACTGGACATCTGGACACCTGTCCCTGCTCTGCCAATGGACTGCAGTGTGACTCTGGGCAAATCACAGTTTTCTTGAGCCTTAGTTTCCTCATATGGATGAGGAAACTAAAGACAAGTGTTCTGGGTTGGAGTCCTGGCCCTGCCCTTGACTTGCCGTGTGAACTTGGGTGGGTCCCTTTGCCTCCCAGTGTAGTTTTCCTACCTGATGAGGGGGGTCAGTGCAGTGGTTTCAGTCTGTGTGATGGAGAGATGTGGAGATGCCTTGACCTCTCCCCTGCCGTCGGTAATTTCCTGTCCTTTCAGGCCACCTGGTTCTCAGTCCCCGACCCCCCCACACAGGCCCTGCCCTCATCAGTGCTCTCAACATCCTCGAGGGCTTCAACCTCACCAGCCTGGTATCCCGAGAACAGGCTCTTCACTGGGTGGCAGAGGTAAGGCTGACCCCTCCACTCCACCCTGGGTCTGGGGACACTAAGAGTGGGGGAATGGGGTAGTGCCAGAAGGCCTGACTAAATCACCTGCAAGTTTTCTCACACAGCACCTGGTGTGGGTGCTGGGAGGGGCTTGGCAACCTCTTCCACACCCCTCCTCTGTTTTCAGACCCTGAAGATTGCATTAGCTCTGGCCAGCAGACTGGGAGATCCCGCCTACGATTCTACCATCACTGAGAGCATGGATGACATGCTCAGGTGGGTCCCGAGGGGCAGGACCCTGGGTACTGCAGAGGCGGCGGTGGCAGGTGTGGGGAAAGAATCAGGTGAAAAGCAGCTGGTGGAGCAATAAGGCCTGAAGGCCCAAGTCAATTTCAGCTCAACCCCAACTCACAGTGTGACACTAGTTGCCTCACCTTGCGCCTTAGTTTCCACATCTGTACAACAAGGTGGTCTACTATATATAGCTCTCAAATTTTTTTGGCCCTAGCAGGGCACCTATATGGACCCATCTGTTCCCCCTTTTGAGTAGAAAAAGAAAGCCTAATAACAATGAAAAGAGCCCCCAGGCAAATACTAGAGGTGGTGGGGATTTTGATTCAAATGTACTTACATTAGCAGCATAACATAGTAGTAAGATTGTGGGCTCTAGTCGGACTGTCTCAGTTCAAATCCCAGCCTCACCATTCACTAGCTGTGCAGCCTTGGGCAAGTCATTTAAACTCTAAGTCTCAGTTTCTACAAGGGCCTGCCATTAACAGTGCCAGCCTCATGAGGTTGTGGTGCGGACTAAACAAGATCATACATGCAAAGCACTTAGCAAGTTGTCTGGCACATAATAAATATTCAACGAATATCATTGTTATTCTCAATTGGCAATAGAGGTAAGATTGATTACTATTTAGCTGCTACTATAACTGACTTAAAGGCTAGCTAAAGGAAAAATCAGAAGCCAAAAATATAGTTCATATAAATTTATACTGATACTCAAACAACCCTCTATGAATTAAGTTGCAAATGATGAGACTAAATGAACAGCTAATAATTAAAAAGCAGAAACAGCAGCAACCAAAAACAAAAACCAGCTCAAGGCCACAAAGACAAAGCCTAAAAACCAAGCCTTCCCCACCGCCTGCCCCCAAACCACTTGAAACAAAACCCTCTGTGTGGCCACTAGCCCTCGTGGTTGAAAACTGAATGGACGTCCTCAGTAATCCTTGGTAACTTGTCATTCTCTAGTCAGTTAGAATAACTAACTAACCATTATCAGGTAAGAAACCCTCAGTTGAACTTTAAAAATAGAAAATTGCATGTTTTCAAGATCAGTGCAAATTTAGCTCTAAAACACAAACACCGATGTTAAATTAATTTAATTTATCCAATAAATAGTTATTGCTGTGCCAAGTCCTCCTGTGCTTTGAAGAAAAAATTCTAATAGCAAGTAAAGGTCCCTGTATACAAAACCCTCCTCTAGCTAAACTCTTAATAAAACTTTAGTTCTGGACTACAAATGCTAGGTTAAATGAATTCAGTTTGTTCATTCAAAACAAATATTTTCTGAGCATCCCCTATGTTCCAGGTACTTTCATAGAAAGGATGAAATGAATATAGTCAAGTTACTAAAAGACTTGATTTAAGCATGAAATAAATTCAACACTGCCTCTAGAAGAAAACCTGAATAACACCTAAGTAAATTCATTCAGTTCAATAACTGTTTCCTGTTTATTCCCTATATGCTAGGAATAAATGAGCCTCTGCTCTCATAGACCTAACAGTTCAGTGGGGGAGGCAGATATTAATCAAATAATTGCACAAACAGACAGCACAAAGTGTGGTAGGTGGGGTGTAATGAGAGCCTGTTGTGTGTTCATCTCCTACCTCTTGTCTTTTCAGCAAAGTGGAGGCTGCCTACTTCCGGGGCCAGATCAATGACTCCCAAGCAGCCCCTGTCCCACTCCTGCCCATCTATGAGCTAAATGGGGCTCCCACAGCTGCCCAGGTGCTGATCATGGGCCCTGATGACTTCATTGTAGCCATGGTCAGGTATGCCAGCTCAGACTCAGAACCTGGCACAAGAGATCATCTGGACCAGGAAGGAGGTGGGGGGGTGGGTGGGAGTGAGGGCAGGCACAGGGCTCACTTGGCCCTAACCTCGGCCCCCAGCTCCCTGAACCGGCCCTTTGGCAGCGGCCTCATCACCCCCTCGGGGATCCTGCTCAACAGCCAGATGCTGGACTTCTCTTGGCCTAACAGGACTGCTAACCACCCTGCGCCCAGCCTGGTAGGGCCTTGCTTTCCTCCTCCCCTGGGGACCCTGAGGCTAGGTAGAAGGTGCAGTAGTATGACTGCTCCTCCCTCCCCACTTCTTCTAGGAAATTATATTATAAAGAAAAACAGCCTAAACAAGGTGTCCACTTCATCTCCAGCCCAAGTCCAGGGCTTGGAGCCTGTTGGGTGCAAAGGAACCTCGTCCCATTCTGCTACCGTCTCACTGTGTGACACAGGGAAAGTCTTGCCCCCTCTCTGGTCCTCAGTTTCTTCACCTACTTTACAGTGAGGATATTGGCCCCCTTTTGATGCTTTGGGTACTTTTCAGCATTAGTCGTTTATGACTGTGTGATGCTGAGCACTAAAGGGGCACTGAAGAGGGACCCAAGAAGAAAGGAGATGTGAATTATTGTCTATTGTGAGAGCAGCATTCTTAACTCCCTGCAGGCTGGGACCCCAGCAGGACAAAGACAGATAGAGATGACCAGGGTGGGGATTATTCTGTTCTTTCTCATAGTCATCTTTCTTGGCTTGATCCCTCTCCTGCCACCCATGGTAGCCCCATAGCAGGCCCTTAGCTCAGTGAGTCCATTATCTACCTCAGTTATCCAGGGACCCTGCCCATTTCACAAACAGCAGACTGTGGCCTGGGGATGGGCCAGTCCCCATGAAGACTGCGCCTGTGGAAGATTCAGGAGAGAGAGATGTTGGAAGAGTGGTGGAGTAGCCCTTTCCTGTCTTGCCCCGCCTCTTATTCCCCTGTGGTCTCGGTCCTCTGACAACAGGAGAACTCGGTGCAGCCAGGGAAGCGGCCACTGTCTTTCCTGCTGCCCACTGTGGTCCGGCCAGCAGAAGGACTCTGTGGGACCTACCTTGCCCTGGGGGCCAATGGAGCTGCCCGGGGCCTCAGCGGCCTGACCCAGGTGAGTTTTCCCCCGTGATGGGCCTTTTGTGGCCAGGAGGCAAGCTGTGACCTGGGCTGCAGATGCCCCTCATGTCTCTGACTTGTCCTTATCTCACGCAGCAAACATGGGCTGAGGCTGCCTTGTGCCAGGCCCCTCCTGAGCACTGGGGACATGAACTACATTGTTTTTAGCAAAAAGGGAGCCCTGAATCGCCATGTCCTCTCAGGTTGCAGGGAAATCGCAGGACCAGTAGAATTGAGAGGTGATAGAACATCTGGGCTGCCTGGGTTCTGTCAGTCTCTAGTCCCATCATGCCTCTAGTCAACATCTGAACAACAAGCAGCCTTCTTTAGAGTCTGCTTTTGAAAGGAAGGGCCTGCTACCTTCTAAAACACAACAGTTCCATGAATGTCTTGAGCATCTGATATATGTGTCAGGCCCGTACTTTGGCAGGTGGTGAGTTAACAAACCTGAGCTTTGGAATCAGACACCTCTGGGCTCAGCCTAAGCGCTGCCAGTTTCCAACTGTGTGGTGTTGGGGAATTCACTTAACCTCTCTGAACCTCAGTCTCTTCATCTGTAAAATGAAGATAATAACAAATAGCTAACATTTATGGAGATTTTACTAAGTGCCAGGCACAGTGTTACATGTGGTAACCCTTTTAAGCTTCCCAACTTTGGGAGGAATCCTTATTTCTATTTCATAGATGAGGAAACTGAGACCCAGAGAAGTTAAGAAGTGAGGTTCAGTTTAGTAAGAATGGGCAGACAGTTTGGTTACAGAGCCTACCTATACTTCCAGCCACTAAGCTGAAAGTACCCACATTATGCACTAGACCAGCCCCAGCTCTTAGCCCTCTCCTGGCCAAGAAGAAGGGAGGAGAGCCTTGGGTTGAATTAAAGGAGACTGGGTGCTAGTGATGCCTCCTCCCTAGCTCTCTCCAAACTCTGGAATGAATTGCTTTTCTTCTCTGGCCCTTGGTTTCCCCTCTGTAAAATGGAGACAGTCATTACAGGCCTGCCTGTTTTCTGGGGCTCTTGAGAAACTCAGATGACATCCCTGGTGTAAGTGTTCTAAAGACCAAGGAGTCTGGACCAGGGACGAAGGCTGTGGATTCCTGAACCCACACCTCTGGGACAGCCCTGACTTCTGCCCCTTGGCTGCCTACAGGTCCTGCTGAACGTCCTGACCTTGAACCGGAACCTGAGTGACAGCCTGGCCCGTGGCCGCCTGCACCCCGACCTGCAGACCAACCTCCTGCAGGTGGACAGTGAGTGAAGAGCAAAGGTCCCCATGGGGTGGGCACAGGGCAGGGTGGAGAAAGGGGCTCCTCCCAAGGGTGCCCCTGCCTCTACCAGCACCAACTCCGTGCCAGTGAAAGTTTGGTTTCTTTTAACCAACTCCTACTGGAACAGTGGAAGATCTGCGGATTGGAACCTGTCCTGCCATTTCCTGGCTGTGGCCTTGGGAAATTCACATCTCCACTCTGAGCCTCGGTTTTCTCATTTGTAAAGTAAGATATAGTTGTTCATTTTGCAAACCATTCATTCAACAGTTTGTATTGAATACCTACTGTGTGCCAAGTATTATCCTAGGTGCTAGGGATACTGCATTTACAGGCAGACAGGAAAAGGAATAAAGAAATATGAAAAAGCAAAACAAATGCTCTGCAGAGCATTAAAGCAGGATGATGTATATGACTAACTCGATGACTGGGGAAGCGTTCTCTTTGGTGACATTTAAGCTGAGATCTGAAGAGTGAGAAAGAGCCCACCAAGCAGAGAACTGTGGCAGGCTTTGTAGGCCAAGGGAAATGCAAATGCAAAGAACTCACTGCAGGAATGGGCTTGGTGGTTTAGGAGTAGAAAGGAAACCAGGGTGAGTGAGGGTAAGCTAAGATCAGAAAGCAGGCAGGGGCCAGATCATAGACCTTACAGATTATGGTGAGGAGATAGACTTTCCTCTAAAAAGGACGGGTGCTTAATTTTGGACACAGCTTAATTTCATAACTGGGAAAGTATGTGCACCTTTGAGGAGTTTTTATTAGAACAATGTATTATGCTAGTCCAAAGGGGATACAAAATTGCATGAGACATGGTCCTTGCTTATTCAGTCTCCCCATTTTACAGATAAAGAAACTGATGCTCACAGAGGTTATAAACTAGTCAAAGACAAACCAATAAATGGCAGAATTGATATCAGATACGTACCTGGTTGATACCAAAGACTCAGTTCTTTACCGCATGGCTCTTGATACCTCCTGGACTGAAGCATGGTAGAAGCCACAGACCTAATTCCTCAGTAGTCACACCCTGTGGTTGCTTAGTGACACTTGGATCCCAGCTGATGGGTGATGAGGCCAAGTCTTTGAAAATGAATATTGCTCAACTAACATCTTCAGGTCTCTGTAGAATATAAGGCTCTGTGCTCAGTTACTGTGGGCGTGAGGGTGCTCATCCCAGCCCTCCCTTGAGGGGCACACAGTCTAAGACAGGCTCTGACGAGCAGAGGCTTGGTGAAGGGAAAGTTCACCCACCTGAGGGCTCCGGGAGGCTTAATGGAAGAGGTGACAACTGGCTGGACCTTGATGTATGAGCAGGAATTTGGCATGTGGAGGTAAAGAACACTCTGGATGGTGTCGGGCTGTTGGGGGGAACAGCTTGGGCAAAGCCAGAAAAAATGGCTCAGAGAACAGCCAGGGAGCCAGCTGGACTAGAGACATTGTTTCCCAAACTTCAGAATTTATCCAGTACCTTCATGACTTTTGACAGATTTGCACACCATCTAAAGCATTATTTACATGATGTGTGTCTACAAATGGATTTCCTTTTAAACCTGAATGTATTTTAAAAGTAAACCTTATATCATAATCACAAATGGAAAAATGGCATCATTTGCCACAAATAGATGATAAACGGCTACAAAAAAATCAAATGCTTCTAGGTTTTAGTTAGACATTTTTGCCCATAGAATGTTCTGAGGTCTGCTCTCTCTTTTAAAGGAGATTAGAAATGTTGGAGACCAGACTGGAACATAGTCCTTTCTGTTATCAAAAGGATTGAAAGTGAACCACAAAGGGAATATATTTCCAACTTGGTGATGTAATGCTATTTAATGTGTGTCTTTATCTCAAGAACTACCCCAAATCATCCCATTTGGGGAAGTAAGAAGATCAGATTTTTGTTGAGGAGTAGTAGGAGGTGAGGTTACAGGGCTTACCATGGAGGTTCATGTTAAGAAGTCTGGACTTTATCTAGTTGAGCAGGGGAGGGATATGACTCGATTTGTTTTATGTGGGGGAGGTGGATTGAAGGGAGGAGAACTTAAGTCAGAGAAACACAGGAAGAATCTGGGATAATGGTCCAGGCTAGAGATGATGAAGACCTGAACTTATGTGAGAGAGTGGGGATTTGTTCATTTATCTAGAAAATACTTGTTTAACATTTACTGTGTCCTCACCCTGTTCTTGGCACTGGGACTCAATAGTGAACAAGACAGCATTCTTGCCTTCAAAAAACTTACATTCTAGTGGAGAGAGACACAGTAAATAAATAAACAAGATGCAGGTAGCAGTAAGTACTTCGAAAGAAAATAAAGCAAGGTAAAGATGACAGGGGCCGCTATTTTAGATAGTGGCCAAGGAAGTTCTTGAAGACTGGAATGAAGTAAGGGAGCCAGTTTTGTGATTATCTAGTAGGAGAGCATTCTAGGCAGAGAGCACAGCAAGTGCAAAGGCCCTGAGGTAGGAGCATGTTTGACCTACTTGAGGGACAGCAAGGAGGCTAGAGCAGAGTTAGGCAAGGGAGAGAGTAGAAGGAAATGAGGAGAGGAGTTTAGAGAGTTACAAGTTTCCAGATGATGTTGGGCATTAGAGGCCTTGGTAAGGACTTTGGATTTTATTCTAAGAGTCATCAAAGTTGTTGGAAGGTTTTGAGCAGGGCAAGTGACATGGGCTGACTAATGGCTGCTGTGTGAATAGGCTGTAAGGAAGCAGGACTGGAAGCAGAAAGACCCATTAGTGGGCTGTGTGGTAATCCTGGCAAGTAATGATGGCAGCTTGGCCTAGGCAGGTGGAATGAAGACCCCTAAAGCCAAGCCCTTTTTCCAATATTAAGAATGACTATACATTATCAATCACTTACTATATGCAAGGCTCTGAGCTTTGTGCATTGTGTGCATTGTCTTCTTTAATCCCTGCAACAACTTTATGTGGTAGGTTCTCAGATAATACCCATTTTATTATACATGATGAGACTGAGGCTCAGAGAAGTAAAGCAATTTGCCCAAGGTCATACAGCTCCTTAGTAGGGCATCCAGGACCAGGACTCAGGTCTGACCGTCAGACTCCTGAGCCAGTGCTCTAAACTCTCTGAATGTGCATATGTTGGGGAATGGTTTTCAGGTGAGTTCACAGAGGAAGAGATTGAGTTCCTGGAAGCCAGGGGTCACCACGTGGAGAAGGTAGATGTCTTGTCCTGGGTCCATGGCAGCCGGAGAACCAATAACTTCATCATCGGTGTGAAGGACCCTCGGAGCCCAGATGCAGCCGGAGCTACCATCCTGTAGAGCAGCAGGGTGGGGCGGGGGTCTCTTCTCCCCGCCTTTGCATGTTCCTAGAGTCCCTCCTTCTCCCAGGTTTGGTCTCAGAGGGACCCCAGGGATGCCCCAGATCAGGGGCCAGAGGGGATGCTTAGCAAACCCTATCTCGGAGTAACTGGAAAATTCTCCATCTGGAGGCCTGTGGTGGTGGCAGTGGTGGTGAGTGGCAGTGTCCACGACCAGGCAGGCAGGACCTTGAGGAGTCAGACTATCTGTCTGTCTGTCTCCTTTTCCTTAGCCATGCAGGCCCTGAGCTTAGGGCTGTGCTTGCAAACCCTTCTCAAGGGTCCTAACTACCCCAGCATCTCCAGCCGGGCCTTACCTGGCCTTGTTTTCCAGCTCCCTTCTCCTGTCCCCAGCCTCATTTCTGAAATGACTAGGATTTTTTAAAATGGACCGTCCTAGGGAGGAGGTGCTCCTCTCCTTCCTCCCATCAGGTTGATCTGGGGGCCTTTCATCTGGGGTGGGCCCAAGGTGTGGGGTAGGGGTGGGGGTGGGGACCAGCTCAGGGGCTTCCATTTGCAAAGGGGAATTAAAGAAAGAATATTGCTTAACCACGGCTCTGACTTGATTTCTGTTTGGCTGTGTTGGGAGTGGGACTGAGAGAGGAGACCTTGGCTCACCTTGTCCCAGTAGCCCTGACTCCAGGCAAGCTGGAGTCAACTTTGTTGGGGTCGTAACAATATCTGCTGTCCATCAAAGACTTGCACTCATAAAAATAATTAATAATTATAATTATAGATAGAATCTATTGAACACTTAATGGGTACCAGGCTCTATGCTAAATGCTTTATGTAGATAATATTAATTACATTATAAATCTTCATTACAGACTTCATGAGGTTGGTACTAATATTATTCCCATTTTACAGATGGGACACTGGCAAAAAAGGTTAAGGGGCTTGTCTAATGTTCCTCATATATTAAATGGAAGAATTGGGATTCGATCTCAGGACGTTGAACTCCTAATCTATGCTCTTAACCATTTGCACGTCTACTAGGTAAAACATTTGTTATAAAGTATACTTTATACAGTATATATCAGACAATAAGTACCTTTTACAAATTACATCATTCATGCATGAATGTACCTATCCATTGTATTACAGGTACTTTGTTAGGCACTGGAGATTCAGGATTGAAAAAGACAATTTTTTTTATGGATTCGCAGTCTATAGGGAGTCAAACATTAAATAAATAAGGGCACAGATAGTTAGGGTAATTGCCATCATACTAAGCTCTGTGAGGAATGCTATGAGAATGTACAACAGGAAAGGTAATCTAGTTCAGTTGTGGGGTGGGATCAGCAAAGGCTTCCCCAAGGTAATGAAGAGATGAGTAAGACTGACAGAAAAGGATTAGATGTGGGGTGTGGGAGTGTCATTTTAGGCAAAGGGAACAGTGTGTGCAAAGGTCCCATGGTGAAGAGGAGAAAGAATGCCAGTGTATCCTTCCTAGAGCAGGGGTCAGTCAATAGACTTTTTCTGCAAAGGGCCAGACATGAATATTTCAGTCTTTCAAGCCATGGTCCTTGTAGTAAGTACTCAACTTTGCTGTTGTAGTGCAAAAGCAGTCATAGACATGTAAACAGATGGCTGTGGCTGTATTCCCATAAAACTTTATTTTACAAAAACAGGGTCCAGTTTGGCTTAAGGGCACTAGTTTGCCAACCCCTATTCTAGAGCATACTAAGAGAATGATGGTATGTGATGAAACTGATGAGGTAGGTACAACATTCTTATGAGGCTAATATTAATTTCTCCATTTTATGGATGTGGAAATTGTGGTTCAGAGACATGAAGTAACTTGTCCAAGGTCACCCAGCTGATAGTTGGTAGATCATGATATAAAAGCAGTCTGTTTTGACTCCAAAGATCATGTCCCTCTCTTCTTTGAAAAAAAAAACTATTACTTTATCTGACTACAGACGTAACCATCATTCAAATAGCAGACATTTCATAAGTATATAATAGAGATGATCCATGCCTTCAAAATCTCAACTTTTCAAAAAATCTCACAGGCAATAATTTAGTATGTATTCCTCCAACTTCTTTTTTCTGTAGATATAACATATATTATCGTTCTATTTAAAAGTAAAAATGGGATTATATTGGTCACAGTGTCTACAACATCCTTTTTTTTTTTTTTTACTTACCAGTATAACATGGACATTTTTCCATGTCAATATCAAGATACATGGATTTACCTAATTATTTATAACGATGCATCATAGTTCATTAAACAGTTTAACCAGTTTCCTGTTGATGGATATTTGGGTGGTTTCCAATGTAACTTTGAATATCCTTGCCTGATATCTTTAGGTGATTAAGTAACTCCTGTGGTCATACCAACTCTCCTATGCTGTCTTTCAAGTGATGTTATAGGACCTTCCACGCAGCAGGCTTTTGGGGGTTACATGGGTATCTTGGGGTCATTTTACTTCTTAAATATATAAATAATGACGGGACAGCTTTGAATAAAAGATTTGTTCAGTGGAACAATTCTTATATATCAAAGAAAAATTCTGATATCTTGGAAAATCTGTTTTCTCACTCAGTATATGAAATATATTTTATTCCACGAATATTTTCTTAAGTGTCTACTCTGTGCCGTGCACTGCCTGATGCACTGGGAACACTGATGAACAAGACAGACAAGGTCCTTGTTCACCTGGCCATTATATTCTTTTTTTTTTTTTTTCTTTTGCGGTACGTGGGCCTCTCACCGCTGTGGCCTCTCCCGTTGCGGAGCACAGGCTCCAGATGCGCAAGCTCAGCGGCCACGGCTCACGGGCCCAGCCGCTCCGTGGCATGTGGGATCCTCCCGGACCGGGGCACGAACCCGTGTCCCCCACATCGTCAGGCGGACTCCCAACCACTGCGCCACCAGGGAAGCCCTACCTGGCCATTATATTCTTAATTACTTTTACTTTATTCAGGTGGTACTGTCTTGATCTACCATAAAAAACATAAATTTACCTCATATTGAGAAGCTAACTTTAGCTGACTATGAAATAAGGAGATAATAAGCTTAGAAATTTTTTTTTTTTTTTTTTTTTTTGCAGTACACGGGCCTCTCACTGTTGTGGCCTCTCCCGTTGCGGAGCACAGGCTCCGGATGCACAGGCTCAGTGGCCATGGCTCACGGGCCCAGCCGCCCGGCAGCATGTGGGATCTTCCCGGACCGCGGCACGAACCCATGTCCCCTGCACTGGCAGGTGGACTCTCAACCACTGCGCCACCAGGGAAGCCCTAAACTTAGAAATTTAAAGAGTTTTTGTGATATTCTTCTCTCACACCTCAAATAACACCAGGATATACCTGTTTGCTTCTTAAGTTGGATGTTTTTAGTATTTCCTTCATATTTTAGTTAAGATACGAAGCTTCCTAATTTCAAAACTTACTACACTACAAAGTTATAGGAATCAAAACACTGTGGTACTGGTAGGAGGATGAACATATCAATGGAATAGAATTGAGAGTTCAGAAATAAACGTATCTATGATCAATTGATTTTTCACAAGGGTGCCAAGATCATTCAATGGAGAAAGAATAGTCTCTTCAGCAAACTATGCTAATACAACTAAATATTCACATACAAAAGAATGAAGTTTGACCCTTAACTCATACCACCTACAAAAAGTAACTCATAATGGATCGAAGGCCTAAATGTATATAAAACTATAAACTATAAAGCTCTTAGAAAGAAACATTGAAGTAAGTCCTCATGATTTTGGATTTGGCAATGGTTTCTTATATATGACACCAAAAGCACAAACAACAAAAGAAAAAAATAAACTGCATCAAAATTTAAAATTTTTGTGTATCAAAGGACACTCAAGAGAGTGAAAAGACAACCCAAAAAATAAGAAAAATGTTTGTAACCAAATACTTGATAAGGATCTAGTACCCCAACTAAATAAAGAACACTTACAGTTCAACAACCCAGTTAAAAGATGGGCAAAGGACTTGAAAAGACATTTCTCCAAAGAAGATATACAAATGTCCATCAACAAATGAATTGATAAACAAAATGTGGTATATTCATACAATGAAATATTATTCAGCCATTAAAAGGAATGAAATACTGATATGTGCTACAACATGGATGAACCTTGAAAACATTATGCTAAGTTAAAGAAGCCAGACACAAAAGGTCATGTATTGTATGGAGTATCTAACATAGGCAAATATATAGAGACAGAAGGCAAATTAATGATTGCTTATGGATGGGAAAATGGGGGATTGGGAGGAGGGCAATACCTAGATATCTAAGGCTTTCTTTTTGATGATGAAAATGTTCTAAAAAATTGACTGTGGTGATGGACCTATCTGGTTGTGACTATACTAAAAAAACCATTGAACTGTACACTTTAAATTAGTGAATTGTATAGTATGTGAATTGTATCTCAATAAAGCTGTTTAAAAAGGACAAAGAATATGTCAATATCAACTACAGCTGAACACATGCAAACTCTGAAACCCAGCAATCCTAGCCCTAGGTATATACCTAGCAGAGAATTATACACGTTTACCCAAAGACATGGGCAAGAATGTTCATAACAGTATTATTAAAAATAGAACTAGGGACTTCCCTGGTGGTCCAATGGTTAAGAATCCACCTTCCAATGCAGGGGACGCGGGTTCAATCCCTGGTCGGGGAACTAAGATCCCGCATGCCATGGGGCAACTAAACCCACACGCGGCAACTAGAGAGAAGCCCGTGCACCGCAACTACTGAGCCCCGTGTGCTCTGGTTCCTGTGCACCACAACTGGAGAAGCCCACGTGCCACAACTAGAGAGAAGCCCGAAACAAAGAGCCCGGGCAATGAAGACCCAGCACAGCCAAAATTTTAAAAAAAGACCTAAAGTGGAAACTGAAATGCTCATCGTCAGTAGAATGGATAAATTGTGACTAATTCAGATAATGAACCATATGAAGCAATGAAAAGGAACAAACTACAACTACATGCAACAATATAGGTGAATCTCAAAAACACAAAATTGAGCAAAAGAAGCCAGGCTCAAAAGAGCACATTTTGTTTGCTTCCATTTATATAAAGTTTAACACCCAATGAGCCTAATCTATGAAGTTAGACATCAGAATATTATTTACCCTCAGGGGTGTGGGTAATAACTGGAAAGGGAGAACAAAGGGGCTTTTGTGGGGCTGGTAATGTCCTATTTCTTGATTTGGATGTTTGGACATGTGTGTTCATTTTGTGAAAATTCTTCAGGATTTACACTTATGAATTGTGTATTTTCATGTCGTTATGTTATACTCTAATAAAAAGTTTAAAATTTTCCGAATATTTTTGAAATCAGGTTTTTTTGTTTGTTTGTTTTTTATTTTTGGCTGCGTTGGGTCTTCGTTGCTGTGCAGGGGCTTTCTCTGGTTGCGGGGAACGGGGGGGCTACTCTTCGTTGCATTGTGCGGGTTTTTCATTGCAGTGGCTTCTCTTATTGCGGAGCATGGGCTCTAGGCACATGGGCTTCAGTAGTTGTGGCGTGCAGGCTCTAGAGCACAGCCTCAGTAGTTGTGATGCACGGACTTAGTTGCTCCACGGCATGTGGGATCTTCCTGGGCCAGGGCTTGAACCCATGTCCCCTGAATTGGCAGGCGAATTCTTAACCACTGCACCACCAGGGAAGCCCTGAGATCAGGTTTTTAAGTCCTAAGGATACTTCTCCTTTTTTTGTGGTCATTTCTTGATACTATTCCATTTTTTTCAATTCTGTAGTTATCACTCTATTTCTATTTTTCAATCTTTTCTTCCTAAGAGCAATATTTTTCCTATTGTCTGAAAATTGTTGCGCTGATTTTGTAATAACAAGGCACTTTACTGCCATCTACTGGTAAATTACCATAATAAAGTTACACATTACAATGTCTACCAGTGAGTGGCACCCATTTACAAGTGATGTCCTTCTGCAAGACACCATTCGCCTAACCAAATGTGATAGCCTTGTCATTTGGCACTGTTGTGATGAATCCCACAGACAGTAGAATGTTATGCTAAGTGATTTTATTCTTTCTTCATGTTTTTTCCTGTTTGATGTTGTTCTTAAAAACATGGTTTTGGGGCTTCCCTGGTGACGCAGTGGTTGGGAGTCCGCCTGCCGATGCAGGGGACACGGGTTCGTGCCCCGGTCCGGGAGGATCCCACATGCCGCGGAGCGGCTAGGCCCATGTGCCATGGCCGCTGAGCCTGCTCGTCCGGACCCTGTGCTCCACGACGGGAGAGGCCACAACAGTGAGAGGCCCGCATACCGCAAACAAACAAACAAAAAAAACAACATGGTTTTAAGTATTCACTATCAATCATATCACTGCAAAGCTTAAGCCCATTGGACAAACATACGAAAATAGAAGTTCAATAAATGCCAATCAAATTGTTCACATCAAAGAATAATTGATTTGCTTTTTCTTTATCTAAATCTGAATCCAGAATAGTCCTTGATGTCTTAGGACTGCTTCTCTTGCTCAAAACATTTTGTGAAATAGCCTGGTAACCTCTTCAGAGGCCTCTATTAGTCTGCTGCTTGTTGAGGCTATCAAAAGTGCTAGGCACTCTTCTAAACATTTTATATCTACTAATTCATTTAATCCACTACTAATTCATTTAATCCACTGCTAATTCGTTTAACCTTCTAATCCTCATCTGTAAGGTACCCTTATTATCCACACCTTGCAGATGAGGCAACTGCAGCACAAAAAACTTAAGTTATACTACAGGTGATGATATTACAAAAATACTTTCCTTGGGGAGCTTATAGTCTGTTGGGAACACAAAACAAAAACCATGTAAGGATTTAAAAACAAACAAAATAAAGGAAAAAAATACTTTGGACACTATAGGATGAGTCATTTTTCTTCCTTTTGGTCCAAATTCCCTCATCTGTATGATGAGAACTTTGGATTTGCTCAAGGTCTCAGAACTTGAGGATTTTGACTTCAGAGCCCAATCTTGTAATCACTGTGCTCTACCTAGTGCCATTTCATGGCCTGTTTCTGTTCCTTTGCTGCCTTCATGTGGGCAACAAATATCTATGTTACCTATGCTCCTGCTATTTTCACCTATGGGATGTTTAGGTGCCCAAATGGGCCCCTGGCTGCTAGCTCCCTACATCCTTGCTAATACCAGGAAAACCTCCTTTGGTTTAAGGACATGAATAATAAGGCAAAAAAAAAAAAATGAGGGTATTGGCTCAGGCCCTGGCATATTTTTTTAAATTGTGATAAAAAATATATAACATAGGGGCTTCCCTGGTGGCACAATGGTTAAGAGTCCGCCTGCCGATGCAGGGGACACGGGTGCGTGCCCCGGTCCGGGAAGATCCCACGTGCCGCAGAGCGGCTGGGCCCGGGAGCCATGGCTGCTGGGCCTGTGTGTCCAAAGCCTGTGCTCCGCAACAGGAGAGGCCACAACAGTGAGAGGCCCGCGTACCACAAAAAAAAAAAAAAAAAAAATATATATATATATATATATATATATATATATATATATAATAAATTTTGCCATTTTAACTACTTTTTCAGTGTATAGCTCTGTGGCACTAAGTACACTACATTGCTGTGCAATCATCACCACCATCCATCTCCAGAATGTTTTTTATCTTTCCCTACTGAAACTCTGTACCCATGAAAGAGTTACTCTCCATTACCCCCTCTCTCCAGCTGTTGGCCATCAGTATTCTACTCTGTCCCTATGAATTTGACTACTCTAGGAACCTCATGTAAGAGGACTCATATAGTATTGTAGTTGTCCTTTTGTGACTGGCTTATTTCAAACTAGGCATAATGTCTTCAGGATTCACCCATGTTACAGCACATGCCAAAATTTCCTTCATTTTTAAAGCTGAATAATATTCCATTGTATGTGTATGCCACATTTTATTTATCTACTCATCTGATCGACACGTGGGCTGCTTCCACCTTTTGGCTATAGTGAATAATGCTGCTATGAACATGGGTGTACAAATATCTGTTTTAAGTCCCTGCTTCTACTTTTTGGGGGTAAATATCCAGAAGCAGGATTTCTGGATCAGATGGTAATTCTATATTTAACTTTTTGAGGAAACTTCAAACTGTTTTCCACAGCTGCTGCTGTGGTAGTAACACAGGAACGTAGGTAAAAAATTATTAGGTATACACTTAAGAGGTTTGCATTTTCATGTATGTAAATGATACCTCACTTTTTAAAAGTTAAAAGAAAAAGCTTAAAATTTTTTTTCCAGGCTCTTGTAAATCCTTTTGATGTTAATTTCATGGGCTCAAGGGCCTGAGGTGCCCCCTTTTGGCCACCTGTGGCTCTCTTTATTTTTCTCTGCCCTTTTGGGCCCAGCACAGTAACAAATATTTACTGAGCATCTCCTCTGTGCCAGACCCTGTGCTACGTGCTGAGGAAACGGGGGTGAGCAAATTCGATAACGTCTCCCTCCTAATGGAGTCCACATCCTCATGGTGAAGACAGGCAATAACCTAGTGAGTCCTATTGAGGACAAGTAAGAACCTGCTTGGGGAGTCCTCAGGGAAGATGTCCTTGGGGTAGTGGTATTTGAGCTGGGATCTGAAGGCTGATAAATTATCTAAGGTGGTGGTGGGGGAAGCATTTCAGGAGGAAGGATCAGCATGTGCAAGGGCCCTGAGAAGGAAGTACAATGTGTGAAGATCAATGTAGTTACAGTCCAGAGAGCGGGGAAGAGGGCCCTGAGATAAGTCTGGAGATGTGGGAAGGGCAACAGTGAGACATCTATTTGGCCTTTAACTTAAGAGCAATGTGAGTCATCAAACAGTTTTAAGTAGGGGAGAGACATGATCAGATTTCTGACTTAGAAACATTACTCCAATAGCAGGGTGGAGAACAGATTGGAGGGGAGCCAGGGAGAATGTGGAAAGGCCTTAGATGGCTACTGCACCAGTCGAAGCACATAGTGTGTACTCAATAAGTATTTGTGGAATGAGAGGACTCCTAACTCTTTTTCTTAGATGAGACCAATATGCCTGAGCTGTGCAATCAGTTAACAATCCACCTGCTCATCTAACATGATGCTTGTAATATACCCTTAACTCCCATTTTACAGATGAGAAAGCTGAGGTTGAGGCAAAGAAAATCGCACAACCATCAAGAGTGAAAGCCAGATCTGAATCCAGGCCTGTATGACAGACATCAAGCCCAGTGCTGGGGAGGCCTCTTGATATTTGGGGAAAGGGGAGGGGGGCCACACTCCCCTGTACCCACGAGCTTGCTAGGGTGACAATGACGGGAAAAAGTAGAGGGGGACTTATAAGCAAATAATAAAGGCTAAAGGTTATCTTTATCACCATTAACGTTATTAGATACTATGTGTCAGGCACTCTGCCAACTGCTTTCCATGCTTTCCCTCATTTCCTCTTTGCAAAGACTATTATTACCTCCATATCTCAGGTGCATAAACCGAGGCTTGGAGAGTTGACTTGCCCAAGGACACTCAGCTAGAGAGCTCCTATAGGACTGTGCAGTGACTCCAAAGTGGGGGCAGCAGCCACTGGCAATATTACAGCTCCAGGAGACAGACAAACCCACTGAATCCCAGCTGTGAGCTCAGCACCCACGTGAGCTGGCGCACGCTCTGGCCCGCGCGGCCCCGCGCGGCCCCGCGCTCCCGCAGACGTTTGGTCATGTGACCAAGGCCCCGCCCCCGGTCGGCCCCGCCCTCTCCCGCGCTCCCTCCCTGTCTCCCTCCCTCCCCCTCCCTCCCCGGCCCGGTCCGGCCCATCCCCCTCCCCGCCGGCTCCCTGAGGCCCAGCCGGGTCGGGCTGCGGGCGGCCGGGTGCCGACGGCCGGACAGACGGGCGCACGCGAGGACGGACGGACAGACGGACACACGGAGGGCCGCGGGCACGCACGGCCCGGGCCGGTGCTCCGAGGCCCGCCCGGGAGGGCTGGGGCCGCGCTCAGGTGAGGTGACGGCGACGCGGGCCCGTAAGGGGTGGGCCCGCTGGGCGTCTGCGGTGCCGGCCCGGCTGGCTCCGCGGGAAGGAGGCGCCGCCCGGGCCCGGCGCGGGAAAATGGCGCCGGCGGACCGTGGAGCACGGCCCCTGTGCGGGCCCGGCCCGGAGCCGCCCCGCCCGCCGCGCTCGTGTCCCCGTCGCCATGTTGGGGAGCGGGCCCGGGGCCTGCGAGCGCGGGCGCTGGGGAGAGCTGTGGGTCCGGCAGGGCTGGGGAGGGTGCGGGACACGGTGTCTGGGGCGCTGAGGGAGTGCTGAGCCAGCCGAGGTCTGCACAGGGTGGCGCTCCAGGTCCGAAGAACTGGCGGGAGCCGGACGTGTGGTCGTGGCCGGGGTCGCGGAGAAGGAGCGTTGGGTCCAAACGGAACCGGGGTCAGGATCCGTGGGGTTAGGGGTGCAGGACCTGGAGCTGGGTTAGGCCGTGGGACCCCCAGGCTGGCAGGGTGCGGAGGGGCGTGGGATTTGAGTTCAGGCTGTCAGGGCTGGGACAGTTCTTTGCGGGGGGTAGTGAAAGGGTTGATTAGAATTGGGGGCCCTTTCGGTACTGAGGCGGGTATCAGATTGGGGTAGTCCTCAGAGTCGCGGGGCAAGTCCGTGTAACTCCCAAGGGACTGAGGACATATATGCCCCCAGGATCCTCTCCTCCTTATTGGCGAGAGCAACAGAAAAATGTAAGGCTTTGATGAAGAAGAGAAGGGGGATTGAGGTTTGGGTGCAGGAGCTGGCCAGCAAAAGGGATGCAGAGTGGAACTGGTGTGCAAGATGAGAGAGAGCCTCCATCAACTTAGGGAGTTTGTGTCTTTAAAAGGAGGGACCGGGCTGTTTGTGGGCGGTGACCCAAGGTGTCTTCCCAGGAAGGGGACAGCCCACTGTTTTTTAAGAGCAGTGTCACCTGGGGAGGTCATCAGAAAGGCATTATCGAAGCTGGTGAGAATGGTAAAGGAGTGAATGTGTAAAAACTACAAAGTCCTTGGATCATGTAACTATTGATTTCAGATCATGTAGTGATTTTCGCTGAGACACAGAAAGGTAAAGTTGACTTCTCAAGATCTTACCAGTAACTGGCAGAAGTAGTACTGGAATTCAGGCCTGTTGCCTCCTCATTCACCACCACGCCTTAGAGGAATTTGCCAGGTGGGAGAAAAGTGTTAAGAAGTCAAGTATGGCAGCGTATAGCAAAGAAGTATTAAGTAATTTATTTTATTTTTATGGTGAGTTTGTCAGTACAGAAACTGAGGGGGTTACAGGAAAACTATAGGTAACCAGCTGTTTGATCATTTCTAGTGCACTTCCATTGGTGCAAAGAAGTTATCTTCAGGATCCTTTTGACTTCTAACTTTGTAGAGTTTTAAGAGATGCTCCTTCTCTTCTAGGTGTTTGCTGTACATCAAAGAGACACAAAAAGCCTAAAAAAATAACAGTGAACAAGGGTTAAGACCCAGGATCTCTGTCATGACTAAACTTTTTTTAAAAATTTTTTTTTATTTTTGGCTGCATTGGGTCTTCGTTGTGCGGGCTTTCTCTAGTTGCGGACAGCGGGGGCTACTCTTCCTTGCGGTGTGTGGGCTTCTCATTGCGGTGGTTTCTCTTGTTGCGGAGCACTGGCTCTAGGCGCGCGGGCTCAGTAGTTGTGGCTCGCGGGCTCTAGAGCGCAGGCTCAGTAGTTGTAGCACACGGACTTAGTTGCTCCTTGGCATGTGGGATCTTCCCGGACCAGGGCTCAAACCCGTGTCGCCTGCATTGGCAGGTGGATTCTTAACCACTGCACCACCAGGGAAGTCCCTATCATGATCAAACTTTAATTGAAGTTTGATCATGATAGTGAAGAGTTCAAAGTCCCCATGGCTATGAGAGAGTTCTCAGTCATGATATAGTAGTCCCAGGGCTCCCATATAATCAAAAAAGACTTCCAACAAAAAGGTTATGAGGATGTTCATAACAATAAGATTTTCAATATATGTTCAATACCCTTATACAGCAACACAATTCTTTTGTTTTGGGTCTTTCTAATGCAGGAAGGCCTAATCTTATCTGTACCATGGGCCCCTTTAGCATCTAGCGAAGCTCATGAATCCCTCTCAGAATAATATTTTTAATTGCATGAAACAAAATATATTGGGTTATAGAGAAACCAATTATATTGAAATACAGGTTACCACAATATACAAATTGTGATATAGTAATATAGATATACTTCTTTATCAGCAAATTAAGAAATCAGATCTAGTGGTGGGTCTGATAATTATATCAGATGAACATAAATAATTCTGTAAGACATCTGCAATAACTGTAATATGATCTAAAGATATCTATGATTACTGTGGCAGAATCACAGATACTGCTAATACCAGAACGGTTTATTGCCTCCATTCATATTTGAAGAAAACGGTAACTTTCAGTTAGAGGTTAGTGAAAATAAAGAGGTAATTTTTTTCCTATCCAAGTTCACAGACCCCCTCCCCACCCGCCCCTCAATTCTGTCTGTGGACTCCCATCTATGAACCCCAGGTTAAGGAACCACAAAGGATGTCTTCCATTCAACAGACATTTACTATGTGCTAAGATATCTATTATGTCAACCATTATGCTAGGTTCTGAGGAGTCAGAGGTCTTTAAGGCAGGACAGGGTCTTTTCAGTTTGGATATTCAGTCCCACGAGAGAAGTGAACAACTAAACAATGGCAATTCAGGATGTTAAATGCCAAAGGAGAGTTATCATAGGTTCTGAGGACACAGGTAGGCATGTCTCTGCTCTAGGAATCAGGGATGGCTTTGTAAACGAGTGAGACTTGAGATGTGTCGTGAAGGGTAGAGGAGTTTGCCAGATGCAGAATTGGAAAGAAGAGCTTTCGGGTAAGGGCATGCGTTTTCAGGAAATGTAATTTAATGTGGTTGGAGTATAGTGTGTGTGTGAAAGAGTGGTTGGAGATGAGACTGGGAAGGTTGTTTGGAACCTGGTTGTGGAGGACCTTGCTAAGGAATTTGGACTGAATCCTTAGCTTTTAGAGAGGCATTCAAGGCTTTCAAGAAGCAGAGTTACGATGAGGTTAATTTTTAGGAGATAAATGGATGTGTTTTGCAGGGAGGGTAGACTGGGAGATCAGGGAAGAAGTAATGAGGGAATGAGGGCCTGAACCAAGGCAGAAGCTGTGAGCATTGAACAGAGTTAGAATTTTCAGGTATTGATATAATTACATTGTGAGTGATGAGAGAGAGGGGGAGTTTTTTAGATTTCTAGTTTGGGGTGGTGGCTGTCAAAGAGGTTAAAAAGAAGGGTGAAAGGAAAGTGAGTAAGAATTGTCACAGATAATAAGGAAGAAGATGGTTTTTGGTAGAATAATAGACTTTTGGAAACTATTGCAAAGCTGTCAAGTGTGATGTCATTTATTGCTTGAGGAAATCATATGTGTCAACAGTGAAAGACTGGGAAGGTATTCCTAGAGTATAGGAAAACCATAGCTATCATTGTCAGGGGTTGGCAAACTATGGCCCATAAGTCAAATCTGTTCCACCACCTATTTATGTAAATAAAGTTTTATTCCAACACAGGCACACTCATTTACATATTGTCTTTGGCTGCTTTCACAGTACCAATGGTAGAGTTGAGTAGTTGTGACAGAGAATATATAGCTCACAAAACTGAAAAATATTTACTTTCTGGCCGTTTACCAAAGATGTTTGCCAGTTCCTGATCTGTGTGTCTGAATGTTGGACGTTAAACTTCTGATTTACCATCCAGTTCCTACATGAGAAGAATAACCATCTTGACACTGTCTTTCCGGCTGGGTTCCCCATGCTCTGCGTATCTGCAGCATGACGTAGACCCCTGAGTATTTTATTTATATTTATTTAAATCTTTACATTTATTATTATTTTTTAAATTTATTTATTTTATTTATATATTTTTGGCTGCATTGGGTCTTCGTTGCTGCGCACAGGCTTTCTCTAGTTGCGGTGAGTGGGGACTACTCTTCATTGCGGTGCACGGGCTTCTTATTGTGGTGGCTTCTCTTGTTGCGGAGCATGGGCTCTAGGCATGCGGGCTTCAGTAGCTGTGGCACGCGGGCTCAGTAGTTGTGGCTCGCGGGCTCTAGAGCGCAGGCTCAGTAGTTGTGGCGCACGGGCTTAGTTGCTCCGTGGAATGTGGGATCTTCCCGGACCAGGGCTCGAACCCGTGTGCCCTGCATTGGCAGGTGGATTCTTAACCACTGTGCCACCAGGAAGCCCCTCACCAAGTATATTATATTGGTCAGTGATGCCAAGGTTTACTGTTTTGGGGTCCACTGTGGCAACTATGGTTAGTGTCAGGTTTTTACAGTTTAGACCTTGCTGGGGCTTGTTTTGTCATTTTTCTATTGGGTTGTCTTTTTCAAAAGATTTCTTTATATTTTCTGATTATTAATCCTTCCTTGGTTATATGTATTACAGATACCATTTCCCAATTTGTTGCTAATCTTTTTAAATCTCTAAGCTGTCTTTTGTTAAGAAGAAGTAGAGACACAGAGACACAGATGTAGAGAACAAACATATGGACACCAAGGGGGGAAAGTGGTGGTGGGATGAATTGGGAGATTGGGATTGACATGTATACACTAATATGTATAAAATGGATAACTAATAAGAACCTGCTGTATAAAAAAATAAATAAAATAAAATTCAAAAATAAATAAATAAATAAAATGGGAAAAAAAGACGTTCTGAATTTTAATAAAGTCAAATTTATCTATCTTTTCTGCCCCCAAGATTTTGAAGTTATTCTTTATATTATCTTCTTGAATCGCTATTGTTTTGCCTTTTATGTTAGCTCTCTATCTGGAATTGACTCCTGTGTGTGGTGTGAGGTAGGGTCAGTTCATTTTTTCCTAAGTACAATTAATTTTCCCAGCACCATTTATTGAATGGCACTTATTTTCAAATTGTGAGCTCTTTTTTGGTGAAGTCTATCTAAGGTCCTGTTTCCAGCTCCACTGCTTGCTAATTATGTACCTTGGACAAGTTGTATAACCTCTTTGTGCCTCAGTTTCCTCATCTTTAAAATAAGAATAATAGAGTTTTTGTCAGGAGTAAGTTAATTCATATAATGCGTAGAACAGTGTGGCATCTAGAAAATGTTCAATAATGTTAGCTGTTATTTAGCATTATTGTTCATTTCAGATTCCTAGGCACAGAGTGGAAGCTCAATATGCTCAACACAGTTGTAGAATTAATTTGGTTTTCAGGTCAAAACAGAATGGCTGAGAGATAAGTGTTGCATGAGATGCTTCCAAGTTGCTGTTTAATTTTAGCTGCTGCCTTAGACTCTCTGCTGGAATGGAACCCCTCCCTGTAGTTCTTTGCAGTCCTCACTACTCTCTTGCTTTGTTCATTTACTTTATCATCCTATAGGCATTTGATTTTCTGGTTCTAACTTTACCAAAGTTTTAAATATTACCTCTCCTAAACCAATAAATGACATACTGGAATATTGTCAGGATGGCCAGAAATTGACAGATGAGTTTGTGAGCAAGTAAAAACTGAAATCTGTTTCTAAGGCTGAATCATTCTTGGTCATAATGAATAAATTGATCATTGAAATTAAAAGATGAGATGAAATTCAAATCATTGACTATTTAGGCATCTACTGTGTGCTGGGTACTATATTAGAAATTACCACATTGGTAATAGAAAAGAAAACTAGCTGACCAGCTTTATGAAATACTACAGAAGAGATCTTTTTACTTGTGATATGGAGCTATTTTCCAAGAGAGTATTTGGATGACAGAGAGGAAATATAGGCATTTATTCACTTGTCAAACATTTATTGAACCCTACCACGTACATTGGGCTAGAACTTTGCAGAATACAAGGATTAATCTACCCAGGATTTCATGTGGGGTGTATATATAATGTGTTATGGAGCTGGGGTATCAGAGGATGGTACCTCAGAGGTGGCCTTTAAGCAGGACTGCCAAAAATGGTTAGGATCTTCATACGTAGAGATGAGACAGTGTTTTTCCAGGCTAAGTGAAAGCATGAGTGTAGAGATGGGTGTTTAGGAGATAGTAAGGAGTCTAGTTTGGTTGTTGATCAGGACTATCACAGGGCTGTTGTTGAGGGTGAGGCTGGAAATGGAGATTGAACAACAGAAATAATAATAGCAGTAGCTCTCATTTTTTACATGGGTATTACTTGCCAGATAATGTGCCAGGCATTTCATAAGTGGCATTTCATTTAATCCTCACAACAACCCTGTGAGATAGGCATCAATTTTTATCCCCTTTTTATAGACAAAGAAACTGAGAAATAGAGCTAACAATTGACAGAGAACGAATTTGGGTCTAGGCAGTCTAATTCCAAAGCCTGTGTTCTTAGTCTCTGCATGCTATACAGGGAAGGCTTTGAATCCTTTTCAGTTGTAGGCTGAGAAGTTTGGAATTGTTTGACTAGGTAATGGGAAATCATCAGAAGTTCTTGGCCATACAGTGACATAATGAAATCTGTACATTAGGAAAGTAAGCCTGGTCATGGAGTGTAGGAGCAGCATGGGGAGAAAGGAGAGATGTGGAGCTAGTTTACTCTCTCCCTCCTCACTAGATTGTTTGTTCCTTAAGGGCTGGGGCTATATCTCTCTGTCCCTCTCTCCCTTCCTTCAGCTCTGGTGTCTACTTATTGTGTCGTCTGGCACATTTATTTATTTTTAAAAATTTAATCTTTTTCTACCTTACTGTGTTCTAAAAAGGACTTAAGGTCGCTGCCCAGGAGCTCAGTAAACATTTGCTGAGTTAATTAATAAATGACTAGAGGTATATATAGATGTGTACATAAAGGGAGTACTATGGCTTTGTTGAAGATAGTAAATGCAGCCTTATAATTTGGTGATAAGCTATGTTTTATATATAGACCCTATAAAAGCAAAAGGCCAGAACCACATCTTTTTTAACTTGTGATGAATTGTATATTCTGTGTCAGTTAGAGTATTAACAATCAGTTAATATTAACTATGTTAGTTAGAAACCCAAAAACCAATAGAAACAGAGAGTAGTATAGAATGGTGGTTGTCAGGGGCTGGGAGATGGGGGAAATGGGGAGATGTTTGTCAAAGGGTATAAACTTGCAGTTATAATATGAATAAGTTCTGGGGATGTAACGTACAGCATGATGACTGTAGTTAACAGTACTGTATTATATACTTGAAAGTTGCTAAGAGAATAGATCTTAAATGTTCTCACCATACACCTAAAAATGGTAATTATGTGATGTGATGGATATGTTAACTAACCTTATTGTGATAATCATTTCTCTATATATGTGTATCCATCTCATTGTACACCTTAAACCTACACAATATTGTATGTCAGTTATCTCAATAAACCTGGGAGAAAAACTGTATCAGTTTTAATAATATTAATGATCACCAAATTCAAAGGGTATTCATACTTTAAATAGATATTTAGGTTTGTATTCAGCATTAATCAGCTGCAAATCCCCCCATACGCAAAGAGGCAACAAAAGTTACCAGTAACCAGCTCCTTTACTGACACTGAACCTGTTGAATATTAGTTCCATAGTACCATTTACGTACATTTTCTAAAGATCAGTCAGCAGCAGTCTCTCACAGGAAGAAATACTCGTTGCAAATTTGTGAATCAGATTCCTGTTTTGGATTTTACTTAGGGAAATTATTCATAAGATTAAGTCCCTTGCCATAATTTTAAATGTTATTTGGAAGTAATTCTGTGTCCCTTCTATAAAATACAGACTTTAAAAATTCAAACATTTGGAGAAATTCAAAGACACTGGTTAACTACCAAATACCAGTAAAGGTAGGAAGATGTTAGGTAAACCAGCATTTGAGTAGACTTAAGACAAGTCAATGGACCTTAAATAGTGGATTTATTAAATAAACATTCTGTTCCGTTGTGGATATTAGCTGTCAGTAGTATGTACATATACATGCATGCACATATCCATGTGAAATATATTGATATAATTAATATAAGTACATTTGAATTTAGAGATGCTTCCTAAAGAAAATGAGCCTTCATCTGAGTTCTTTTAGGTTATGTTTAACTCTTCAGTGTATGTGGAGATAACTCATTCAGAAGCATTACAATCAGAATGATTAACTGTGTAGAAAAAGTCAGTATATGTTGACTGCCTACCACTGTTGAGGGCTGTATACAGTTGATTAGTTTCTACCTTCCAAGAATCAAATTCATTTGGGGAAGTGAAGTGAACATAAAAAGAGGGGAAAACGTGTTTTAAATGAAATAGTACGTGCTCTGGGAGTTCAGGAGAGATCACTTCTACTTGGAGAATCAGGGAAGGCTTCTAGAAAAGGTGGTGTATTAGTTTCCTAGGGCTGCCATAACAAACTAACACAAACTGGGTGACTTAAAACAACAAAACTTTATTCTCTCACAGTTCTTGAGGCTAGAACCTGAATTCGAGGTGTCAGCAGGGCCACGTTCCCTCTGAGACTTCCATCAATTCTTTTAAAATTTATTTATTTATTTTTGACTGTGTTGGGTCTTTGTTGCTGTGCGCAGGCTTTCTCTAGTTGCAGCGAGCGGGAGCTGGGAGCTACTCTTCGTTGTGGTGTGCGGGCTTCTCATTGAGGCGGCTTCTCTTGTTGCAGAGCACGGGGTCTAGGCACACAGGCTCAGTAGTTGTGGCTCACGGGCTTAGTTGCTCTGCGGCACGTGGGATCTTCCTGGACCAGGGCTCAAACCCATGTCCCCTACATTGGCAGACGGATCCTTACCACTGTGCCACCAGGGAAATCCCGAGACTTCCATCAATTCTTGACAATTCTTGGTTTGCGACTACATCACTCCAGTCTCTATCTCTGTTGTCACAGGCATTCTACCTGTGCGTCTCTGTCTCTGTGTGCAAATTTCTCTCTTATAAGGGCACCAGTCATATTGGATTGGGGGTCTACCTCATCTTAACTAATTGCATCTGTACTGATTGTATTTCCAAATCAGGTCACATTTTGTGGTACTGGGAGTTAGTACTTTAAATATCTTTTGGGGAGACACAATTCAGCTTAAAACAGGTGACATGATACAGAAGTATTAAATTAAAATTTACTTATTAAATGAAAGAGTAAAATTGCAACGAAATGAGTTAGGGAAAAAAGAACCAGAGGAATGATGGACACAGGAAAGCATAAGGAACATTTAGGAAATGAGACAGAGAAGTCTGGTTTGCTGGTGTATTGAGGAGTTGTGAGGAGATGAAGCCAGAGTATTGTATCAGGTCCTAGACACCAGATCTAGGATATTTGAATGCTGCTGAGTGGGTAGTGTGTGGCAGCAGTGTAGCCCTGCAGAATTTTGAAATGGTGGATAACTAATTCAAACTTTGTATAATTAATGCAAGCTTTAGGAAGATTCTATGATCAGGTGAACATGGATGAGTAGACACCCTGAAGAAAAACAGATGGTCAGTGATTTAACACACCCAGCCTCCCTTATTTGCCTATGCCAGTAACTTTTCACCAGGAGAGTCAAGATATTCCTCATATGTAAAAAACAAAAACACCACGACAACAAATGAGAGTTTTACTAGCCTCTTGGTCAGTCATCTGTGGGCACTGAGATACATCTGCTTTTTAAGATCTCTATTCAAAAGCCTCTCTATGGATTTAAATATTGATAATCATGTTCTTCATTTTCTTTCAAACCTTTCTTCAAAATCACCTATTTTCCATCATATTTTTTACCTCTTGATTGTTCTCTGAACGCTTTTCAGTTTTTCCATCTCTTTTTAAAACATCTGACTAATGGAAAGAATTGAGGAAGATTACGTACTATCCAAGCCAATGATACCTTCTTTTTCTGTGTCCTTTTTTTTTTTTGTGGTACGCGGGCCTCTCACTGTTGTGGCCTCTCCCGTTGCGGGGCACAGGCTCCGGATGCGCAGGCTCAGCGGCCATGGCTCACGGGCCCAGCCGCTCCGCGGCATATGGGATCCTCCCAGACCGGGGCACGAACCCGTATCCCCTGCATCGGCAGGCGGACTCTCAACCACTGCGCCACCAGGGAGGCCCCTCTGTGTCCTTTAAATGATAGTTATGTTGACTTTTGTCCACAATAGGACTGTATTCAAATTGTCAATATTCATTCAAATTGTGGTCAGCAGTGCTCAGGTGCTTTTCCTTATTTGTGCCCAGGCATTTCTTCCTGATTCTATGTTTGCATTGCTTATATTTTCTCTAAGAGCATGTGTTTTCATGAAATTTCTAAAATTATGTTTAAATATTACAGACAGATAAACACATAACGTCCTAGTCATCATATGCATGCAGTCTTTTCATATAGTATTTTTTTTTTTTTCCCCAGTACGCGGGCCTCTCACTGTTGTGGCCTTTCCCGTTGTGGAGCACAGGCTCCGGACGCGCAGGCTCAGCGGCCACGGCTCACGGGCCCAGCCGCTCCGCGGCATGTGGGATCTTCCCGGACCGGGGCACAAACCCATGTCCCCTGCATCGGCAGGCGGACTCTCAACCACTGCGCCACCAGGGAAGCCCTCATATAGTTTTTTATAGTCTTCTTTCATTTGGCTTTATATTGATATACTTTCCACATGTCTATATAGTTAGCATTTTTAATGAATAGATAATAAAGTTTAAATACTCTCTGGTTATTTGGCATTTGGATGATTTCCAGTATGTTTTTATTTTTGATTTGCAATTCTAAATTATACTACTGTAACACTTTTTTATAAACCCCCCCATTTTTTTCTTAGAGTATATTCCCCAAAATAATTCAGTTAGGTCTAAGGATATCTTTTTTTTTTTTTTTTTTTTTTTTGGCTGTACGCGGGCCTTGTTGTGGCCTCCCCCATTGTGGAGCACAGGCTCCGGACGCGCAGGCTCAGCGGCCATGGCTCACAGGCCCAGCCGCTCCACGGCATGTGGGATCTTCCCGGACTGGGGCACCAACCCGTGTCCCCTGCATCGGCAGGCGGATTCCCAACCACTGCTCCACCAGGGAAGCCCGGATATCATTTTTTAGCCATATTGTTATTCTGTAGAACAACTACCAGTTGTTAATATTAGATTTTATAATTTTTTTCTTCTAGTATAATAGTGGTGTGTCAGTTTTGTGGGAGTTTTGATATTTTAAATGTTTTATTATGAAAAATTCCAAACATACCAAAAACACTCCCAGAAATAGTATAATGAACACCCTTATTCAGCATGTTGCCATATGCTTACTTATATACTTACTATGTTAAACCTTTTAAAAATAAAGACATTGGACTTCCCTGGTGGTCCAGTGGTTAGGACTTGGTGCTTCCAATGCCAGGGGCGTGGGTTCGATCCCTGGGTCAGGGAGCTAGGATCCTGCATGGCGTGTGGTGCGGCCCCCAAAAAATTAAAAAAAAAAATTTTTTTTTAATTAAAAATAAATAAATAAATAAAATTGACATCATAGTATTATGCCTTTAAATACTGTAGCATGTATCTCTTACAAATAAGAACATTTTCCTACATTATCACAACACCATTATCACACCGAACAAAATTATCAGTAATTCCTTAATGTTTCTAACGTTAAGTCTATATTTGTTTCTCCAGTTGTCTCCATAATGACTTATAACTGCCTGGTTCAAAGTGGAATCAAATTAAGAACTATGCATTGTATCTGTATTTTGCTGTTTTTGTAGTCTTTTTTTTAAAACCTGGAACAATTCGCATTTCTTGTCTGCTTCCTCACCTTTTTCTCCCCCATGGCACTGATTTGTTGAGATCCGAGCAGTTTTCTTGTTGTATGTCCCACATCCTGGATATATCTGATTGTTTTCTTTTTTTAAACTTTATTTATTTATTTATTTATGGCCGTGTTGGGTCTTCGTTGTGGCACGTGGGATCTTCGTTTACATGCGGGCCCTTTTTCTTTAAATTCCTTTTAAAAATTTTTTTATTTTATTTATCTTATTTTTGGCTGTGTTGAGTCTTCATTGCTGCGCGTGGGCTTTTCTCTAGTTGCGGCGAGGGGGGGCTACTCTTCTTTGTGGTGCGTGGGCTTCTATTGTGGTGGCTTCTCTTGTTGCATAGCACGGGCTCTAGGCGCGTGGGCTTCAGTAGTTGTGGCATGCAGGCTCCATAGTCGTGGCTCACGGGCTCTAGAGCTCAGGCTCAGTAGTTGTGGCACACAGGCTTAGTTGCTCCGCGGCATGTGGGATCTTCCCGGATCAGGGCTCGAACCTGGGTCCCCTGCATTGGCAGGCGGATTCTTAACTACTGCACCACCAGGGAAGCCCTACATGCAGGTTCTTAATTGAGGCATGCATGTGGGATCTACTTCCCCGACCAGGGATCAAACCCAGGCCCCCTGCATTGGGAGCACGGAGTCTTGACCACCAGGGAAGTCCCTTAACTTGTTCTTTTGTTCCTTGTATTTCCCTAAACTGGAAGGTTTAAGACTTGATTAGATTCTAGCTAAACATTTCGGCAAAAATATTTAAAAAATACTCTTTACATTGCATCATATCATGAGGTGCGTAAATGTCTGGTTGTCCCACTATTGATGATAACTTTGATCATAGGGTTAAAAGTTGTGACCGCCAGATCTCTTCATTGCGAAGTTGCATTTTTTTCTTTTGTGACTAACAAATTTTTAAAAAATTTTTATCAATGATGAGTATTTTTCAATCTTGTTTGAACCAGTTATTCATATCTTTTTTTTTTTTTTTTTTTTTGTGGTACGCGGGCCTCTCACTGTTGTGGCCTCTCCCGTTGCGGAGCACAGGTTCCGGACGCGCAGGCTCAGCGGCCACGGCTCATGGGCCCAGCCGCTCCGTGGCATGTGGGATCTTCCCGGACCGGGGCACGATCCCTCGTCCCCTGCATCGGCAGGCGGACTCTCAACCACTGTGCCACCAGGGAAGCCCTTTCATATCATTTGACCCTTTGTTCAGTGTAGATTTGATATTTTCAAGTTTGTACTATGCATTTTAAAATTTTATACAGTGTAATAAAGAATGGTGCGTTGTTATAAAAGATAAATTTCAAGTTTCAAAATATAACTAAAATCAAATGTAATTTAACCAAAAAAAAATAAACCTTACATATTGCAAATATGTAATAGAGGGCATTTCTTTGACAGAATTTTGTGATGAGTCTTGTTTGCTATTTTAAAAATCATTCTAGGGACTTCCCTGGTGACACAGTGGTTAAGAATCCTCCTGCCAATGCGGGGGACATGGGTTCGATCCCTGGTCCAGGAAGATCCCACATTGCCACGGAGCAACTAAACCCATGCGCCACAACTGTTGAGCCTGTGCTCTAGAGCCCAAGAGCCACAACTGCTGAGCCCACGTGCCACAGCTGCTGACACCCGCGCACCTAGAGCCCATGCTCCACAACAAGAGAAGCCACCACAATGAGAAGCCCACATGCTTCAACGAAGAGTAGACCCCCCTCGCCACAGCTAGAGAAAGCCCATGTGCAGTAATGAAGACACAATGTAGCCAAAAATAAATAAATTACTTCATTAATTTTTTTAAAAAAGCATTCTAAGCAGGCAAAATTGAGAAACATAGGGCTCTTGAATAAAAAATTTCTCTTATTTTTCTTTTTGAAATGGAGGTAAATCCTGAATTCATAAGTTGTTTTACAAACCCACCCCAGAAGCACTCAGAATTTATTTTTGTTTCTTGTCCTCTTGAGTGTTTCATTTGGCTGTCTTTTATATACCAATTCTTTATCAATTTTAAATAGCTATTTTTTTCTGTCATTTCTATTATAGATTTTTTTATTCCATTTTCTGCTGCAAATAATGCTCAAATAGGATTTTCCTTTCAAACCACAAAGGCAGTATAGGCTTATTGAACCAGTTGGGTATCATCTGAGGTGCACAAAGAGAAAGCCAACCATCCCCTCTTCTCCAGTTCATATCCTCCAACATACCCAACTAGCCTAATGTGATTCTTCCATGTTTTTCTCTATGCTCTTAGAAACACAAATATACATACTGATTCATATTCTGTCTTATTTTGTAAGATTTTCATGATGCCATACGCGTTATACTACAACTTCTATTTTTTACTTTATAGGGTATCATACGTTTTCTTCCATATCATTAAACAGATATCCAATTCATTTTTTCATGCTGCATAATACTCCATTTATGTAGATTTATCTCAATGGGCATTCAGGTTGTTTCCGATTTTTCTTCCCATCACAAACAGTAGACATCTTTATACATATATCTTTAAGAAATGAAGCCTTTACTTCTGTAGGATAAATTCCCAAGTATGGGTTATTTCAGTATTATGAACTGCCAGGTTATTTTCCATAAAGGTGGTTGCAGTTCTTATTCCTGCTGGCACTGGATAACAGGTATCTTTTTAGTTTTTGCCTATCAGCTGGGTGAAAAGTGTTTTCTTATTTTAATTTTCGTTTCCCTGACCATTAATAAATTGCATACATTCATTGTCCAATTTGCATTCCCTATTCTGCAAATCATCTTTGCCAATCCTTTAACTTTTCTCTTGGGTTGTTAATTTTTTACTTTTTAATCAGTTTGGGGATGCTTTTGTGTATTTCGGGTATTAACCCCTTTTTTGTCACATTGTGCAAATATATTATCCCAGCCTTTCTTTTGGCTTTTGACTTTGTGGTTTCTTTGACATATAGACTATTTTAAATATCTAATCATGTCTGTCAGTCTTTTTCTTTATGATTTCTAGGTTCATGTCTTGCTCACCACCATTCCACTGAAGTTAATAATTCTTCTAAATTTTTTTCTGTATTTTTGTTTTGTTAATTTTTAACCTTAATTTTGTTTTTCTTGTTTTTGCAACTGGGGCAGAAATTTAGTTCTTTGTTTTTTAATATAAATGAACCTGTTTATTATGCCATTGAATTTCTTCTCCTGATCAAAAAATTATCTCTTCTTCATTATTTAGGGATAAGATTATTTTAAGTAATCTCTCTTGAATTTTGAAAAAATGTTCTTCTGGTTGTTCCAAGTCAGTTTGGATGCTCTATCTGTGTTTAAAAATAATAGTGTATTCATCTAATAACAGTTCTGTCTGCAGGTTTGCCGAGTGTATTCTGGGTCATCAGTAATAATGAAATGGTAGCTACAGGCTAGCTGTAGCTGAAAGCTGATCTAAGGACTCCAGTGTTTGATTTTAAAAGAAAGTGACAATTGTAAGAGCATAAAGCAAAAAAAAAAAAAAAGGGCCTGACAAAACTGTGAATGCACTTGACCCTCTGTATCCATGGGTTCCTCATCTGCATATTCAACCAACCAGGGATTGAAAACATTCCCCCCCGAAAATTCCAGGAAGTTCCAAAGAGCAAAACTTGAATTTGTCAAGTTTTTGGAAACTATTTACATTGTATTTACAACTATTTACATATCATTTACATTGTGTTAGGTATTATAGGTAATCTAGAGATGACTTACAGTATATGGGTAGGATGTGCTGTTATATGCACATACTACAGCATTTTATATAAGGGACTTGAGCATCTGCAAATTTTGGTTTTGTGGGGCGGTCCTGGAATCAATCCCCCATGGATACCGAGGGATGACTCTACGTTAAAACAGTGGAGAATAAGAAACACTGGCAGACTCTTATTTTTTTTTTTTTTACATAAACTCCATATAATTTATTTTCACTTCTCCATACATGAGGTCACAAGTGACAGAAAGAGACGAGCTTAAGCTTTTTTTTTTTAAAACAAAAAAACCTTTAAAGCACAGCAATGAGCACTGAGCAATTAGTGTGTGCCAGGCTCTATATTCCTTCTCTGCCTCCTCTTGTTTAACTGTTACATGAATCCTATGAAGTAGGCTATTCTCATATTTTTCCAATGATGAACCTGAAGCTTAGGGAAGTTAATTATCTGAAATTACTTGACTAGTGTGTGGTGAAGCTGAGATTTTAACTTCTGTCTGATTCCAAAGCCATGCTCTTAGAAAGCAAATGACGAACATACATTTACATTATCTGTTCTAAGAAAAATTGTGTTCTTTAGTGTTAAAAATTATGAAAATCACTGAGAGTGTTTCTCCACAAATCTACTTATTATTATTGCCTCACCCTCCTTTTTTATTTTTTTATTTTTTATTTATTTATTTTTATTAGTTTCTGCTTTATAACAAAGTGAATCAGTCATACATATACATCTGTTCCCACATCCCTTCCTTCATGCATCTCCCTGCCTCCCACCCTCCCCATCCCACCCCTCCAGGTGGTCACAAAGCACCGAGCTGATCTCCCTGTGCTCTGCAGCTGCTTCCCACTATCTATCTACTTTACGTTTGGTAGTGTATATATGTCCATGCCTCTCTTTCACTTTGTCACAGTTTACCCTTCCCCCTCCCTATATCCTCAAGTCCATTCTCAAGTAGGTCTGTGTCTTTATTCCTGTTTTACCCCTAGGTTCTTCATGACATTTTTTTTAAATTCCATATATATGTGTTAGCATACGGTATTTGTCTTTCTCTTTCTGACTTACTTCACTCTGTATGACAGACTCTAGGTCTATCCATCTCATTACAAATAGCTCAGTTTCGTTTCTTTTTATGGCTGAGTAATATTCCATTGCATATATGTGCCACATCTTCTTTATCCATTCATCCGATGATGGACATTTAGGTTGTTTCCATCTCTGGGCTATTGTGAATAGAGCTGCAGTGAACATTTTGGTACATGTCTCTTTTTGAATTATGGTTTTCTCAGGGTATATGCCTAGTAGTGGGATTGCTGGGTCATATGGTAGTTCTATTTTTAGTTTTTTAAGGAACCTCCATACGGTTCTCCATAGTGGCTGTACCAATTCACATTCCCACCAGCAGTGCAAGAGTGTTCCCTTTTCTCCACACCCTCTCCAGCATTTATTGTTTCTAGATTTCTTGATGGTGGCCATTCTGACCGGTGTGAGATGATATCTCATTGTAGTTTTGATTTGCATTTCTCTAATGATTAATGATGTTGAGCATTCTTTCATGTGTTTGTTGACAGTCTGTATATCTTCTTTGGAGAAATGCCTATTTAAGTCTTCTGCCCATTTTTGGATTGGGTTGTTTGTATGTTTGCTATTGAGCTGCATGAGCTGTTTATAAATTTTGGAGATTAAACCTTTGTCAGTTGCTTCATTTGCAAATATTTTCTCCCATTGTGAGGGCTGTCTTTTGGTCTTGTTTATGGTTTCCTTTGCTGTGCAAAAGCTTTGAAGTTTCATTAGGTCCCATTTGTTTATCTTTGTTTTTATTTCCATTTCTCTGTGAGGTGGGTCCAAAAGGATCTTGCTGTGATTTATGTCATAGAGTATTCTGCCTATGTTTTCCTCTAAGAGTTTGATAGTTTCTGGCCTTACATTTAGGTCTTTAATCCATTTTGAGCTTATTTTTGTGTATGGTGTTAGGAAATGATCTAATCTCATACTTTTACATGTCCCTGTCCAGTTTTCCCAGCACCACTTATTGAAGAGGCTGTCCTTTCTCCACTGTACATTCCTGCCTCCTTTATCAAAGATAAGTTGACCATATGTGCGTGGGTTTATCTCTGGGCTTTCTATCCTGTTCCATTGATCTATCTTTCTGTTTTTGGGCCAGTACCACACTGTCTTGATTACTGTAGCTTTGTAGTATAGTCTGAAGTCAGGGAGCCTGATTCCTCCAGTTCCGTTTTTCGTTCTCAAGATTGCTTTGGCTATTCGGGGTCTTTTGTTTTTCCAAACAAATTTTGAAATTTTTTTGTTCTAGTTCTGTGAAAAATGCCAGTGGTAGTTTGATAGGGATTGCATTGAATCTGTAGATTGCTTTGGGTAGTAGAGTCATTTTCACGATATTGATTCTTCCAATCCAGGAGCATGGTATATCTCTCCATCTATTTGTATCATCTTTAATTTCTTTCATCAGTGTCTTATAATTTTCTGCATATAGGTCTTTTGTCTCCTTAGGTAGGTTTATTCCTAGATATTTTATTCTTTTTGTTGCAATGGTAAATGGGAGTGTTTTCTTGATTTCACTTTCAGATTTTTCATCATTAGTGTACAGGAATGCCAGAGATTTCTGTGCATTAATTTTGTATCCTGCTACTTTACCAAATTCATTGATTAGCTCTAGTAGTTTTCTGGTAGCATCTTTAGGATTCTCTATGTATAGTATCATGTCATCTGCAAACAGTGACAGCTTTACTTCTTCTTTTCCGATTTGGATTCCTTTTATTTCCTTTTCTTCTCTGATTGCTGTGGCTAAAACTTCCAAAACTAAGTTGAATAAGAGTGGTGAGAGTGGGCAGCCTTGTCTTGTTCCTGATCTTAGTGGAAATGGTTTCAGTTTTTCACCATTGAGGACAATGTTGGCTGTGGGTTTGTCATATATGGCCTTTATTATGTTGAGGAAAGTTCCCTCTATGCCTACTTTCTGCAGGGTTTTTATCATAAATGGGTGTTGAATTTTGTCGAAAGCTTTCTCTGCATCTATTGAGATTATCATATAGTTTTTCTCCTTCAATTTGTTAATATGGTGTATCACATTGATTGATTTGCGTATATTGAAGAATCCTTGCATTCCTGGAATAAACCCCACTTGATCATGGTGTATGATCCTTTTAATGTGCTGTTGGATTCTGTTTGCTAGTATTTTGTGGAGGATTTTTGCATCTATGTTCATCAGTGATATTGGCCTGTAGTTTTCTGTCTTTGTGACATCCTTGCCTGGTTTTGGTATCAAGGTGATGGTGGCCTTGTAGAATGAGTTTGGGAGGGCTCCTCCCTCTGCTATATTTTGGAAGAGTTTGAGAAGGATGGGTGTTAGCTCTTCTCTAAATGTTTGATAGAATTCGCCTGTGAAGCCATCTGGTCCTGGGCTTTGGTTTGTTGGAAGATTTTTAATCACAGTTTCAATTTCAGTGCTTGTGATTGGTCTATTCATATTTTCTATTTCTTCCTGAGTCAGTCTTGGCAGGTTGTGCATTTCTAAGAATTTGTCCATTTCTTCCAGGTTGTCCATTTTATTGGCATAGAGTTTCTTGTAGTAATCTCTCATGATCTTTTGTATTTCTGCAGTGTCAGTTGTTACTTCTCCTTTTTCATTTCTAATTCTATTGATTTGAGTCTTCTCCCTTTTTTTCTTGATGAGTCTGGCTAATGGTTTGTCAATTTTGTTGTTCTTCTCAAAGAACCAGCTTTTAGTTTTATTGATCTTTGCTATCGTTTCCTTCATTTCTTTTTCATTTATTTCTGATCTGATCTTTATGATTTCTTTCCTTCTGCTAACTTTGGGGGTTTTTTGTTCTTCTTTCTCTAATTGCTTTAGGTGCAGGGTCAGGTTGTTTACTCGAGATGTTTCCTGTTTCTTAAGGTGGGATTGTATTGCTATAAACTTCCCCCTTAGAACTGCTTTTGCTGCGTCCCATAGGTTTTGGGTCGTCGTGTCTCCATTGTCATTTGTTTCTAGGTATTTTTTAATTTCCTCTTTGATTTCTTCAGTGATCACTTCATTATTGAGTAGTGTATTGTTTAGCCTCCATGTGTTTGTATTTTTTACAGATCTTTTCCTGTAATTGATGTCTAGTCTCATAGCATTGTGGTCAGAAAAGATACTTGATACAATTTCAATTTTCTTAAATTTACCAAGGCTTGATTTGTGACCCAAGATATGATCTATCCTGGAGAATGTTCCATGAGCACTTGAGAAAAATGTGTATTCTGTTGTTTTTGGATGGAATGTCCTATAAATATCAATTAAGTCCATCTTGTTTAATGTATCATTTAAAGCTTGTGTTTCCTGGGGCTTCCCTGGTGGCACAGTGGTTGAGAGTCCGCCTGCCGATGCAGGGGACACAGGTTCGTGCCCCGGTCCGGGAAGATCCCACATGCCGCGGAGCAGCTGGGCCCATGAGCCATGGCCGCTGGGCCTGCGCGTCCGGAGCCTGTGCTCTGCGGTGGAAGAGGCCACAACAGTAAGAGGCCCGCGTACCGCAAAAAAAATAAAAAATAAAAAAATAAAGCTTGTGTTTCCTTATTTATTTTCATTTTGGATGATCTGTCCATTGGTGAAAGTGGGGTGTTAAAGTCCCCTACTATGAATGTGTTACTGTCGATTTCCCCTTTTATGGCTGTTAGTATTTGCCTTATGTATTGAGGTGCTCCTATGTTGGGTGCATAAATATTTACAATTGTTATATCTTCTTCTTGGATCGATCCCTTTATCATTATGTAGTGTCCTTCTTTGTCTCTTCTAATAGTCTTTATTTTAAAGTCTATTTTGTCTGATATAAGAATTGCTACTCCAGCTTTCTTTTGATTTCCATTTGCATGGAATATCTTTTTCCATCCCCTTACTTTCAATCTGTATGTGTCTCTAGGTCTGGCAGACTCTTAGAATGATGGCCTAAGGACTTTTTTAATTTAGAGCCCAGATTTCATGACTTAACAGTTTCTCGTTAGAAACTTAATAGAGAAAAAAAAGCCATTGTTCTCTCAAGTTGTCTTCAACACTTTCTTCAGGCAAGGCAACATTCATTATCATTATATAACCTGCTTTTCTAGTGCTTTTAAAATGAAGTATTTCTTTTGTAAAGAAGTGTCATACATGAAATGAAAGACTTCCCTACAACTAAGAAGCTTTGGACAAATTGTTTACTTGGGCCTTAATTTTTTTGTCTGTTCCATGGGGGTATTGGACCGGATGATTACCAAGGGACCTCTAATGGTGCTCAGTCTCATCAAGTTATATTTAGGGAATTTTTAAAAAATTACTTCCTAGATTGTAGGATTTGGTCAGCTTTTCAATGTCATTTGTATATTACAGCATGGGTTAAAAGATTGGAATTCCCTTTTTTTTTTTTTTTTTTTTGCCACTCTGTGCAGCATGCGGGATCTTAGCTCCCCAACCAGGGATTGAACCTGTGCCACCTGCATTGGGAGCGTGGAGTCTTAGCCATTGGACTGCCAGGGAAGTCCCCCTGCATTGTTTTTCGACTGAAGCTTTATTATGAATGAAAGAACGTGGTGGTTCACAATTAGAACATGACATATAAAGTAGTTTTTCTTTACCTTTTACTTTATCCATTTACTGTGGTATCTAACAAGATGGGAAAACTCTCATTGAACCTCTGACTTAATCTGTTAGTTTATATTGTACTCAATTAAAATTATTAACTACAGTTGACCCTTGAACAACACAGTCTGACTCTGCCAGTTCACTTATACGCAGATTTTTTTTTTCAGTAAATACATAGTACAGTAGTACTACACATCCACAGTTAGTCGAATCCATGGATATAAAACCACAGATATGGAGGTAAAAAAAAAATTTTACTCAAATTTTTGAATGCTCCTGGGGTCAGAGCCCCTAACTCCTACGTTGTTCAAAGGTCAACTGTATATATCTGTGTTAGCATGAGTAGTTTTAGGGATTTCAAATTTTGCATTTCACAAATGTATTTTTTGTTTCTTATACTAAAATGTCAGGATTGAAATGAAGATTTAATGTTAATATTCCCTAATCTCTTAAATTGTCTATTATCCCTACCAAGAGCAAACCAGGGTTGTTACAGTAGTGAAATGCCAGTCTCCTTGACAGGCATTTTGTTGATCTTTTCAGGGCACTAAGTTTCTATGATTTGGCTGGAGGTTTGCATAAATTTTCCCTTGGGAACCCTGGACTTGGGAACAGGAAGCATGTAAGAGTTTTATAAGAATCTTATAAGAGGGTGTAGGGAGGATGGAATTGGATCTTAAATTAGTTGTGCCATAGCAAATTGTCTGTCACAGTTCACATTTAACTATTATTAATATACTTTTAAAAATGCCTTATCCTGAAACATTTAAGGCTATGTGGTTAAAAGGCCAACTTAATTTCTTTTTTTTTTTTTGCGGTACGCGGGCCTCTCACTGTTGTGGCCTCTTCCGTTGCGGAGCACGGGCTCCGGACGCACAGGCTCAGTGGCCAGGGCTCCCAGGCCCAGCCGCTCCGTGGCATGCGGGATCCTCCGAGACCGGGGCACGAACCCGTGTCCTCTGCATCGGCAGGCGGACTCCCAGCCACTGTGCCACCAGGGAAGCCCCAGCTTAATTTTTAAAATACTGTAAGTGTAATATCCAGATCTAGGCATTCATGAAAATATTATTTAAATTATCCTTTCCACAATTTTTTTGTTTTCTTATATAGTAACTTCAGGAGCAGGAAACTGTTTAGCAGAGTGCCTGGTACATAGTAGGTGGTTGGTAAACGGAGGTTGAACAAATGCATCCATTGAAAGTATTCAAATTATAGTAGATTAGAAATTAAGAAAAAATAAATTATGAGGGACTTTTTTTAAAAAGGAATTTTATTGATTGATGGATGGATGGATTGATTTTATTTGGTTGTGCCAGGTCTATTTGGTTGTGCTGGGTCTTAGTTGCAGCAGGCGGCCTCCTTAGTTGAGGCATGCAAACTCTTAGTTGCGGCATGCATGTGAGATCTAGTTCCCTGACCAAGGATCGAACGTGGTCCCCCTGCATTGGAGCACAGAGTCTTAACCACTGTGCCACCAGGGAAGTCCCTGTGAGGGACTTCTTTTTTTTTTCTTTTATAAATTTATTTATTTTATTTTATTTATTTTTGGCTGTGTTGGGTCTTTGTTGCTATGCACAGGCTTTCTCTAGTTGTGGTGAGCGGAGGCTACTATTCGTTGTGCACGGGTTTCTCATTGCAGTGGTTTCTCTTGTTGCAGAGCATGGGCTCTAAGCGCGCAGGCTTCAGTAGTTGTGGCCCACGGGCTCAGTAGTAGTGGCGTACGGGCTTAGTGCTCCGTGGCATGTGGGATCTTCCTGGACCAGGGCTTGAACCCGCGTCCCCTCCATTGGCAGGCAGATTCTTAACCACTGTGCCACCAGGGAAGCCCCCTGTGAGGGACTTCTTTACACATATATTTTCTATTTAAAAAATAGCTTGTGTTCTGTAAGTCTGAAATGATTTCAAAATATAAAGTTAAACTCATGCAGAAAAGTCTCATGGTGGTGGTGGTAAAGTATCAAGGGTATTGTTATTAGCCATATTTGAGAGGGAGACGTCTTGCACCTAGACAACAAATCTGGGAGATTTGTATTTGATACAAGCTGAAGAATATGCTTGTGTTTATGAATCAGATGCCAGAGGAATTCTAGGATTCTTATTTTACAAAGCTACTTAAAACATTTGAGTAGAGATATTATTTGCTAATGTGAAAGCATATAGAAAATAATTAAATTTCCTGATAAACAGTCCTTGAGTTTTCTTAAATCTAGAAGGAACCTGTGATTCTCTTTAGCTCTAGCTTAGTGATCCATCCTCTCATTTTATAATTTAGGAGTCTTAGGCACAGAGAGATTGTACCCTGCTCCAAATCATATAACTTTATGAGAAGGTCACAACTAGAACTTGGGGCACACTCATCCTGCCATGCTCAGCCTAGCTCTTTTTCCTTTCTGTCAACCTGTGTTTCATTATTATAAATAATGCTAGTCTGTTCTCAAGATTTATTCAGTTAATTTTACTACTAATCATTTGACATTTGTATTGAAGCATAAAAAATGGATACTGCAATTAGGAAATCATTGGATGAGCATTAGACTTTATTTAATTTCCTTATATGGATGGTGCAACAGCTGCGATGGCGCACAGTTGTGAACCCAGGACGTCCGTGTTTTCCATTTATTTGTTTACTTGTTTGTTTTTTGCAGTAGTTTCATGTAATAAAATTTTTTTTCAGAGAATAAGGAGAGTAAATGTTAAATTTAAAAGTTTAATATTATTAGCATATTTACAGTTTTACAACAGAAAGAGTAGGAAAATTACAAGAAGGACTAAGTCTGTAGCTAACTACATATGTGACCTGGGGCAAATCATGTAACTAGGGCAAATCATGTAAAAGAGGTTTACTAATCTCTGTGGGACTGTTTTCTGCTACCTTCTTAATTAGAATTCTTTAGGGGTTCTGCCCAGGACAAATGTATCTGTTTTTTGATATTTGTTACTTGAAGTATAACACACATAATGCAAAGTGCACAAATCATAAGGATAATGAATTATAAAAAGAACATACTTGTATGACCACTGCTGTTGTATTTTGAAAAAGCTTCCTTGGTGATTATGATAAGCTTTCCTTTAAAAGAAATCACTGGATTTGAGGCTGTAGGTAATCTCACGTCTTTTACAACTCTTTCTAGAGTGAAATTAACAGAAACAGTGATAAAAGGAATTTGGCCAGTCACAAAAATTTGCTTTGAATAGGTTTATTGGGATTATATATTAAGTCTTGTCTTCTGATGTTTTTCTTCTTCCTCTTTGCCCTTTTTCCTTTCTGTCTAGGTCCTGGATGGAATGGAGAGGGGTCCTACTCAACTTCTGACTATCTTTTCTGAGAGTGGTCAGAGAGTTCTTAAACAGGTCTGTTGATTCTGTAGTACACAAATGCAAGTTTGAGTTATAAAAGACTTGGTTTCAGCCTAAACAAAGAATTGAATTAGGAAGTAGACTTTTTAAAAAAGAAGCCATTTTGATCTCAGTGTCCGTAGAGTATTTTACTTTGGCAAGCTGCATTTGGCATGTGGATTGGACCCAAAGTGACTGAATTAAATAAGATCTGCTTAATATAAAAGCAGTTGTTATGTCTTTATCAGTTATGTTGAATATATATAATATGGCAGAATTCTTTATTGGTTCCATGGAAAGTACCAGGAAAAGATGAAAAGGTGAATATCTCAGTTGTCTATGATTCTGGTGGGTTATGGAGGCATGGATAAATCCAAGAAGGAAAATAATTATACTGCCCTCTTTCTAATGTTCTCAGAATTCATAACATTGGGGAAAAACAATCAAAGCTACCTTCACTTGCATATCTCTGGTTAAGGGAAGGGCAAGTATATATGGGTTTTGTTTGTTTTCTTTTCTTTTACCTCTGTCTGCATCACCGTGAATGAACTTTATCATTATTCAGACAGATAAAAACTCAAGCTTAGTGATTTCCCAAACTTGTCTTTACATTGGAATCACCTATGGAGCTTTGCAAAGTACTGATGTCTTTGTTCCCCCTCCCCACCCCCACCCCCCACCCTAGATTGTGATTTAATTGGCCTGGGGGTATGGCCTGGGAATTTTTAAAAGACCCCAAGGTAATTCTAAAGTGCCGCCACGTTTGGGAATCACTGTTCTAGCTAGTTAAAGCAGATCTGGCCACTACGCACCTTGTGACTTTTTTTGCGTAAATATTTGGATAAATATATAAATAAGGGATAAATATTTTGTTTTAGAATCCTGTACTTTAAACCTAAATTCTTACTAGAATGAAAGCTCTGTAAAAGCAGGTACCATGTCTATATTTTTTTCACCATTATATCTTTAGCATTTAGAACAATAACTGACATGTGCTGTATGCTTAAATATTTGTTGAATGAATGGATGAACCTGTTAGTCTCTAGTGAGCTGAGAGTATGCTTTTACCTAATACTCGAGTGGTTTGAGATATAGAGTGGGGTGGTGGTGGTAGTGAAGAGCCCAGCCTCTATGACTAATTGACTGGGCTCCAGTCACAGCTCTGTCACTTACTAGCTGTAAAACCTTAAGCAAGTTACTTCTCTAATACCTCAGTGTCCTCATTTGTACAATGGGGGTAATAGAATCTATTACATGGGGTTTTGGGGGGAACTAATTGAGTTAATAATACAAAGTGCTTAGAACAGTGCCTTGCACATAATAGTGTTCTGTAACTTTTAGCTACTGTAGAATTCAAGACACTCCAGATTCTCTGTAGTTTGAGTAATTTAAATATAGAGTGTTGTATGGGGGCTAAGGTAGAATAAGGGAATCAGCTGCATTAGATGTAGTTAAAGAAGACTTGACAAAGAAGGTTATTATTATTATTATTATTTTCAACTTAATGAGGTATAATTTACATACAGTAAACTGCACCATTTAAAAGTGAAACATGGGGCCTCCCTGGTGGCGCAGTGGTTGAGAGTCCGCCTGCCGATGCAGGGGATACGGGTTCGTGCCCCGGTCTGGGAGGATCCCATATGCCGCGGAGCGGCTGGGCCCGTGAGCCATGGCCGCTGGGCCTGCGCATCCGGAGCCTGTGCTCCGCAACGGGAGAGGCCACAACAGTGAGAGGCCCGCATACCGCAAAAAGAAAAAAAGAAAAAAAAAAAAAAAAAAAAAAAAGTGAAACATGTTTCAGTGAATTTTGACAGATGTACTTATTAGTTTACAGTATTTATTATGAAACACCTGTCACAACCAAGATACAGAAAATTTCCATCTTCCTAAGAAGTTCCTTATATTCCTTGCAGTCTGTCCCTCCTAGCCCCTCCACCTATATATTGCTTTGCATTTTCTAGAACTTTATGTAAATGCATTGATACATTATGTTATGTTATGTTAACATTCTGTTATGAGTCTAGCTTCTTTCACTCAGCAGAATGATTTTTGTAATGAAAATGACTAACATTTATTGAGCATTTAATACATGCCAGATATGGCTCTAAATTTCTTTTTTCTTTTTTTTTTTATTATAGCTGGTGTTTATTGAGCTTTTATAGTGGGCCAGCATTAGTCTAAATATTTTATTTTATTTTTCAGCAGAATGATTTTGATATTTATCCATGTTGTTGCATGTGTCAGTGGTTCATTCCTTTTGAATGAGGAGGAGTGTTTTGTTGTATGGGTATACCATGCTTGTTTATCTGTTCACCTGTGCTAGACAGTTGCGTTGTTTCCAGTATTTGATGATTGTGAATAAAGCTACTGTAAGCATTTTTGTGCAAGTCATTGTATATATTTTCACTTATTCTGGAGTAAATCCCTAACAGTTGTACTGCTAGGTTGTATGGTATATCTAACTTGTTAAGAAACTGCCAAATAATTTAAAAAGAAGTGAATGTTCAGCAGGATTTCCAGGGAGGGTGCATTAGTTATCTATTATTGCATAACAAATTACCACAGATTTAGCTGCTTAAAACAACACACATTTGTGAGGGCACAGTTTCCATGGGTCAGGAATCTGGCTTAGGTGGGCCCTCTGTTTCAGGGTCTCTCACAGGCAGCAGTCGAGGTGTCAGCCAGGACTGGAGTCTCATCTCAGTGACTGAAGAAGGATTTCCTCTAAGCTTACTTGGTTGTTGGCAGAATTAACTTCCTCAAGGGATGTTGGATTTAAGGCCTTGGTTTCTCACTGGCTACTGGTTGTCAGTTCCTTGCCTTGTAGCCTCTCCCACATGGCAAGCTGAGAAGGCAGTAGAGTCTCCTAGGGAGGTGGAAGTCTCGTTCTTTTATAACCTAATCATGGAAGTGCTATCCCATCACCTTTGCTGTATTGTTTTGGTTAGAAGTAAGTCACTAGGCCATCCCTCAGGGGGAGGAGGGGGCAGGGGAGATTACCCTAGGGCATGAATACCAGGAGGCTGGGATAATTGGTGGCCATATTAGAAGTCTATCTACCACAGAAGACATGGCTTAGTACCAGGCTGGGACTAAATGGGACATTAAAAAGAGTGGTGGTGGTGAGGAGTAGTTTGTGAAATTTTCTTTACCTTCCCTGTATCAAACTATATCTCTTTCTTCCTTCTGTCTTTCACATCAGCTTCTTTCCCCTTCAAGAGCAGATACATAACACAAAGATCATTCTCACAATGAGATTTTAATCTTGAGTGGGTTTTGTGTGTGTGTGTGTGTGTGTGTGTGTGTGTTTAAAGATTCAATTAAGGCCTCTCCCTGTATCATTTAGTGTTTATATACATATGTATTTTTTAAAAAAACATTTTGTCGTGGAAATTGAGACAGATATGAAAGGAGAATACTATCATGAACCCCCGTGTGCCTTTCACCCAGCTTCAACAATTTATTTTTTACTAATCTTATATCTATAATTTACATACAGTAAGATGCACTAATTTTATGCGTACAGTTTTCATTTGAACAGATGTATATATCCCCACAATCAAGATATGGACCATTTTCACTCCAAAGGTACCTCATCCCTGTGTAATCAGTCCCCACCCCAGTCTCAGGCAAGTACCCATCTGATGTCTGTTACTGTAGGTTGGTTTTGCCTGTTCTAGAATATCATAGAAATATTCTTTTGATCACCGTGAAGTTTTTGAGATTCATTCACGTTGTTGCACCTATCAGCAGTTCAGAGTTCTTCAGACTTGGCACTGTGGACATTTTGGACAGGATAATTCTTTGTCTTGGAGACTGTCCTGTGCATTGTGGGTTATTTAGCAACATTTCTGACCACTATCCACTAGAAGCCATTAGCACTCCCCTCCCCACTTGTAACAATCAGAAATGTCTCCAGACGTTGCCAGATGTCCAATAGGGGACAAAATCCCCGCCCTATACTGGTTGAGAATCCTTTCAGTAGTTGATCCTGTTTATTATTTGGCAGTATTCTCTTGTAGGGATATACTTCAGTTTATCCATTTACTAACTGATAGACATTTGATTTGTTTCGTTTACTTTCAGTTGAGACTATTGTAAATAAAGTTGCTATTAATTTTCATAGGCAAGTATTTGTGTAGTCATGTTTTCATTTATTTGGGGTAAATACCTAGGAGTGAGATTGCTGGGTCTTATGATAAGAAACTTTATAACTTTAAACTGCCAAACTGTTTGTACCTTTTTACATTCCCACCATATGAGAGTTCCAGTTGCTCTGCATCTTTGTCAACATTTGATATTATCATTCTTTTTAATTTTAGCCATTATAGCAGCTGTAGCTTTAATTTGCATTCTCCTGATGATCAATAATGTTGAACATCTTTTCGTGTGCTTATTGTAATGTATCTGTTCAAATCTTTTGCCCATTTTTTATTGGGTTGTTTGTCTTATTATTGAGTTGCCTTTGTCTTTTTCCCAACATGCATACAAACATTAAGAAAATTGAACTAATGAATCAGTTTTATATACTTCTTATATTTAAAATGTGAACATTTCCCATGATGTCAAGTATTCCTGAAAACATGAATTTTAATGGAGAAGCAGAAAAAAAAAAAAATGGAGAAGCAGTATTTGAGTACATTTAAATTGATTAACCACTTCTGCTCTAGAGCCTTGAGCCAACCTCCAGTTTTTCACTATTATTAATATTTTGATAAACACCTTCAAATATAAATCTTTAACCACATCTCTCATTATTTATTTATTTATTTATTTATTTATTTATTATTATTATTTTTTTTTGCGGTATGCGGGCCTCTCACTGTTGTGGCCTCTCCCGTTGCGGAGCACAGGCTCCGGACGCGCAGGCTCAGCGGCCATGGCTCACAGGCCCAGCCACTCCGCGGCATGTGGGATCTTCCCAGACCGGGGCACGAACCCGTATCCCCTGCATCGGCAGGCGGACTCCCAACCACTGCGCCACAAGGGAGGCCCTCTCATTATTTTTTGAGTTAGATTCCTAGAGGTTAGGATTAGTTATGATGTTAAGGAAAATGAACATGTATAAGCAAAATATGAATGTTAATCTATTTAATTGTACCTTTGCCACATTGAGTATTTCATTTTAAAGATATTTGCCATTTGATGTTGGAAGAAAGGCATTTTTCATCTTCTTTTTTTGATTACTTATGAAATGAAAAAACTTTTCATATATTTATTGATGATTTTTATTTCTAATTTTATAAATTTTCCATTTGGGGGGCCAATTTTTCTGTTGGGATGTTAATGTTTTCCTTAATTTTTAAGAGTACTTTAATGTTGTTTATTAACCTTTTGTTATTTACAAATATAATTCCCAACTTGTATTTTGCCTTTTTGCTCTTGTGTACTTTGTCCTGCAAAATTTTAAAAATAATAATGAAATTATATGATAAAATCTATATTTTGCTTTAGCTCTTCAGTCTGTGAAATGATAAATATACTATATATGAATATATAACCAGCCTGTGATTATAGTTTTATGATTTTATTTTTTATATTTAACTTTCACTTTTTTTTGGCCGCACCACGCAGCACGTGGGATCATAGTTCCCAGACCAGGGATCGAACCCACGTCCCCTGCAGTGGAAACACGGAGTCTTAACCAGTGGCCTGCCAGAGAAGTCCCTGTATTTAACTTTTTAGTCAGAATTTTTTAGTATACGTTGTTGATAAGGTCTGAATGTTTGTGTTCCCCCAAAATTCGTATGTCAAATTCATAATGCCCAATATGATGGTATTAGAAGGTGGGCCTTTTGGGAGGTGCTTAGGTCATGAGGGTGGAGCCCTCATGCAGTCATGAATGGGATTAGTGCTCTTATAAGAGAGGTCACACAGAGCTCCCTAGCCCCTTCCACCACATGAGGACACAGCAAGAAGTTGGCAGATTGTAACCCAACCACGCTGGCACAGTGATCTTGGACCTCTCAGCTTCCAGAACTATGAGAAATAAATTTCTGTTGTTTATAAGTCATCCAGTTTATGGAATTTTGTTATAGCAGCTCGGACAGACTAGGACAATTATGAAGTGAGAATTCTTTTTTTTTTTTTTTTTGGTTGCACCGTGGCAGCATGCGGAACTTCCCCAACCAGGGATCGAACCTGTGCCCCTGCAGTGGAAGCACAGAGTCTTAACCACTGGATCACCAGGGAAGTCCTGAAGTGAGAACTTATAAAATTTTTTCCAAATACTCAACCAGTTTGTCCCAACTACAAAACAAAGTCATCTCCTGTAAAGAAATATGACACAACATCCATTAATGAACAATCAGAAGAGAACTAAATAAAAAGAAAAGTCACCTACAGCAACCCACAAAATGGAAGACAATATTTGTAAATCATATATCTGAAAAGGAATTTATATCTAAAATTTATCAAGAACTCTTACAATTCAGTAATAAAAAGACAAACATCCTAATTTAAAAATTGGCAAAGGATTTGAATAGATATTTCCCCAAAGAAATTATGCCAGTGGCCAGTAAACATGAAAATATGCTCAACACCTTTAGCCATCAGGGAAATGCAAATCAAAACCACAATGAGATACAATTTCACACCCACTAGGATGGCTATAATCAGAAGGATAACAAATGTTGGTGAGGATGTGGAGAAATTGGAACTCTTTTATACTGCTGATGGGAATGGAAAATGGTGTAACTCCTTTGGAAAACAGTCTGGCAATTCCTCGAAAGGTTAAGTATAGAGATAACATATAACCCAGCAATTTCACTTCTAGGTATATATATACACCCAAGAGAAATGAAGACATATCTCCACACCAAAACTTGTACACAAATATTCATAGCAGCATTATTCATAATAATGAATGGTGGAAACAACCCAAATGTCTATTAACTGATGAATGAATGAATGAATGAATGAATGAATGAATATGGTATTTCCATACATTATTTGGTAATTAAAAAAATGAAGTACTGTTACTTGCTACAACACCTTGGAGAAATGAAGCTAAGTGAAAGAATCTAGTCACAAAAGGCCACTTATTTTATAGTTCTTATTGTATGAGGTATCTAGAATAGACCAGTGTTGCTTGACCTAGTCTAAAACTCTATCATTTAATGGGGGGGAGGGGTAACCCATTAAATTAATGACAGAGCATTTTAGCAGAATTGTTCATAGTACTCAAATGAAGATGATGGTGACTGATAATAGTTCATCTTGATTTTGTACCTTACTTCCTTTTGAATAATCATTTTTTAAAAATAACATTTGGTGCTAATCATTTGTAACAATTATTTAGACTTAGCCCTATGTTTAACTGATTTCATTTCTTGCTTCCTATTCTCAAGGTCTTTGTTTTTGGTTAATTATTATTCAGATAATATTTTTGTGAAAAGTACATGATTGGTATACATCTGAAAGTATCATTATATTGATTTCACACTGAATGACACTTTGGTGGGGGAGGGAGCAGGATTATTAGGTCATATTATTTTTTCCACTGTTAATTCTTTAATATTTTGCCATTATCTTGTGGTCTTGCAAAGCAAAAATCTGTGGCCAGACCGAATTTTGGTCCTCTGTGTATGACTTGTTTTTTCCTTCTTGAGTGATTTGGGTCATTTTCTTTATCCTTGAAATCTGAAAATTTCACTAGAACAAATCCAGTTGTCACTATCTTTTTAGTAATTTTGCCTGGTGTTTTGTAAGCTCTTTAGAGCTGGAGATGCAGATTCTTTGACTCAGGAAAGTTTACATTTCCTTTTTAAAAAATCTTTATTATTTCTGTCCATTTGTTTCAGGGATAACAAGTTATTTGAAGTTTATTCCTCTCTTCTGTCCTTGTCAATCCTCTCTCATACTTTTCATTACTTTGTCCTTTCCTTCTCCATTCTGGAAGAATTTCTCAGATTTGTTGTCTCCACATTTCTAATTAAGTATTCTGCTCTTTACTTTTTCTAGTAAAGATTTGAATTCTGTTACAGAATATTTGTAGTTTGTACCTTTCTTTTCCCCCTGTCTTATTTCTGCCTGCATCTCAACTAGTTCTTTTCATTTCTGCCTGTGAACTTTGAACTCTTATTTCAGTGTGTTTTATCAAATTTGTTGAGAGTAATGTAGTTGATTTCTAAAATTTAACCTGTTGCTCCTTATATATTCATTTTCTGAATTACAGATGCAGAGTTTCTCTTCTTTTATGTTACAGAATGTTTTTCTATCTCTCCCCTCAATTATTCTTCCTTGAATAAGGAGAGGGGTATCCAGGTCTGGTATGTGCCAAATAGGGTAGACAGTTTCCTTCATTGGCTATTTGGTAGCTGTAGGAATTCTCCTATCAGATGTTAAACTAAAGGACTAACTGATGCACATAGTTTCTGAATACTTTCTAATGTCCAGCAGTCATTTATGTGTTTCCTACTGGATTGAGCAGGGGAAAGCCCGTCCTCTGACGTAGAAATTTGACTTTGGAAAAGAGGATTTGTTTTTTGATCATTTGAAGCCTAGGCTGCAATAACTGTGATTTCCAGAATGTAATGCTCCCAGGGCTTTTGCTCTCTCAGCCCTTCCTGCAATTGCTTTCAAATCTCAGGGTGTATGTACTACTTTGTATGTTATAGAATCTGAAGTAGAGAAGGAAGGCTGTGGGCATGTAATAGCCCTGACCATACTAAGTGAGTCTCTCACAGTAGGGTGATGTGACTTACCACTGCCATTGCTGCCTCTGGAGAAAGCTGTTTTGGAGCAGGTAGTTGGAGGAGGTTAGTTAACAATCTGTTACCTTCCTGCTGGCTCTACTGTATCTAAAGCCCCATTCCTGCCAGCTCTTTGGCAGAAAAGTCATCTAGGAGTCCAACAGTTCTTTGAGCAGCAGTCTTAGTTTCCAGTGCTGTTGATAACTTTGACTCTTAGTGTTTCCTTAAGTATATCAATGAAAAATTAGGGTGGAGGTGATGATAGAGATGAACCAGGCATTGTTAGGTAGCCTCCATTTTAGCTCCCAGCTTGGTGTTAACTTTCTGAAAGAAGGAAGATGAGAGAAGAGTGTGGAGAATAGCCACTAATGGAAGAAGGAAGAGTAAAGATCTTGTACCAGATGAGTTCCAGTTTCTCAGGGAAATATGATAACATTGAAATCAAAGAGCCAAGGTTTAAAATAGTCTTGGTTAATCTTTGTTTTAAAGTCTATTTTGTTTGATACAAGTATTGCTACCCCAGCTTTCTTTTTGTTTCCATTTACAAGGAATACCTTATTTCATCCCTTCATGTTCAGTCTGTGTGTGTCTTTAGATCATGAGTCTTTTGTAGGCAGTATGTATACGGGTGTTGTTTTTGTATCTGTTCAGCCACTCTTCGTCTTTTGAGCATTTAGTCCATTTACATTTAATCATTAATAGTATGTACTTACCGCCATTTTGTTAATTGTTTTCTGGTTGTTTCTATAGTTCTTTTTAGTTCCTTCTTTATTTCGCTCTCTTCCCTTATGATTTGATGATTATCTTTAGTGTTATGTTTGGATTCCTTTCTATTTTATATGTGTATATTATAGATTTTTGTTTTATGGTTACCGTGAGGTTCATATACAGCTATATATGTGCGTGTGCATTATTTTAATTTCAAACACATTCTAACAACCCTGCACTTTTACTCCCCCCAACCACGTTTAATGTTTTGGCATCATATTTTACCTCTTTTTGTTTTGCGTATCCCTTAACTACTTATTGTGGATAGAGATGATTTTAGTACTATTACCTTTTAACCTTCATACTAGCTTTATAACTGGTTGATCTACCTTTACTGTATGTTTTCCTTTATAAATGAGGGTTTTTTGTTGTTGTTTTGTTTTTTTGCCATGCCACACAGTGTGTGGGATCTTATTAGTCTGCTGACCAGGGATTGAACCCGTGCGTTCTGCAGTGGAGGTGTGGAGTCCTAACCACTGGATCGTCAGGGAATTCCCCATAATTTTGATATTTCTAGTTGTGGTCTTTTCTTTTCCTTTTAGAGAAGTCCTTTTAACATTTCTTGTAAAGCCGGTTTAGTGGTGCTAAACTTTTAGCTTTTGCTTATCTGCAAAGCTGTTTATCTCTCCTTCAAATCTGAATGATAGCCTTGCTGGGTAGACTATTCTTGGTTGTAGGTTTTTTTCCTTTCATCACTTTGATTATATCGTGCCACTTGCTTCTGGCCTGTATAGTTTCTGCTGAAAAGTCAGCTAGCTCATGGTCCTATGAGAGTTCCTTTGTATGTAACTAATTGTTTTTTCTCTTGCTGCTTTTTTTTCTTTTTTTAGCCATGCAGTGTGGCTTGCGAAATATCAGTTCCCCAACCAGGGCTTGAACCCTGGCCACGGCAGTGAAAGAGCCAAATCCTAACCACTAGACCACCAGGGAACTCCCAACTCTTGCTGCTTTTAAGATTCTATCTTTGGGGAGGGATATGGGAACAGATGTATATGTATAACTGATTCACTTTGTTATAAAGCAGAAACTAACACACCATTGTAAAGCAATTATACTCCAAAAAAGTTGTAAAAAAAAAAGATTTTATCTTAAATTTTGACATTTTAATTATAATTTGTCTTGGTGTGGACCTCTTTGGGTTCATCTTGTTTGGGACTCTCTGTATTTCCTAGATGTGGATGTCTATGTCCTTTCCCAGGTTAGGGAAGTTTTCAACTATTATTTTTCAAATAAATTCTCTACCCTTTTCTGTCTTCTCCTTCTTGGGCCTCTAAACTGCAAATGTTAATATGCTTGAAGTTTTCCCAGAGGTCTCTCAAGCTAGCCTCATTTTTCTAAATTCTTTTTTCTGTTCAGCTTGTATAATTTCCACTGCTCTGACTTCCAGTTTGCTCATCCATTCCTCTGTATCATCTAATCTACTGTTGATTACGTCTGGTGTATTTTTTCAGTTATTGTGTCCTTCAGCTCTGTTTGGTTCTTCTTTATATTTTCGGACTCTGTTAAGTTTCTCACTTTGTTCATTCATTCTCCCAAGTTTGTTGAGCATCTTATGATAATTGCCTTGCTTTGTCAGGTAGATTGCATATCTCCACTTGGTTTAGTTCTTCTTCTTTGGTTTTGTCTTTTTCCTTTGTTTGGAACATATTCCTCTATCTCCTTGTTTTGCCTAAACTTCTGTTTATTTCTGTGTATTAGGTAGGTCAGTTACATTTCCCAATTTTGGAGACATGCCCTTATGTAGGAGATGTCCTATGGGGCCCAGCAGCATACTACCCTCTGGTCACTAGAGCTATATACTCTTGGGGTGCCCACTGTGTGGGCTGTGTGGGTCATTCTTTTGTGGCGGGGCCAAGTACTGTGGACATGCTGGTAGGCAGGGCTGGCTCCCAGCCTAGTTGGCTGCCAGGTCCTGCCTCATGGGGTGGCTGCCAACCCACTGGTGGTGGGGCTGGGTCCTGGTGCAACTGGCTACAGGGCCCCAGGGGTCTCTGGGCTGGTGTTGGCCCATGGGTGGGAGGGGCCAGATCCCTAGGGGGCTGAGGCTGGTGTTGGCCTGCTGGTGGGTGGGAAAGCCCCTGGCACTAATAGGCTAGAGGGAGTACTCCAAAATGGCTCTTGCCAGCACCAGTGTCCTCGTGGTTAAAACAAGCTCCCCCATATGGCTGCTGCCAATGTCTGTGTCCCAGGTGGTGCCCCAGTTGATGCCTACCTCTCCAGGAGGCTGTCCAAGATTAGCAAGTGGTTCTGACCCAGGCTCCTTTCAAGTTACTGCCTCTGTGCTTGGAGAGCATGTGAGATTTGGCATGCACCCTTTAAGAGCAGAGTCTCTGTTTCCTATAGCTTTCTAGCTCTTCTGTACATAAGCCCTGCTGGCCTTCAAAGCCAGGTATTCTGGGGGCTCATCTTCCCTGTGCAGAATCCCTGGGCTGGGGATCCTGATGTGGTTCTTTAACCCCTCGCTCCTTCGGGAGAACTTATGCAATTGTGATTTTCTTATCCTTTGTGGGTTGCCTACCTGGGGGTATGGGTTGTTTTTTTGTGTGTGTTGTTTCTTTAATAGCTCTTTATTTATTTATTTATAATTGCTTTATTTATAATTTTATTTATTTATAATTGCTTCACAGTACTGTGTTCGTTTCTGTTGTACAACAAAGTGAATCAGCCATATGCATACACATGTCCCCATATCCCCTCCCACTTGAGCCTCCCTCCCACCCTCCCTATCCCACCCCTCTAGGTCATCGCAAAGCACCGAACCGATCTCCCTGTGCTATGCGGCTGCTTCCCACCAGCTGACTCTTTTACATTCGGTCGTGTATATATGCCGATGCTACTCTCACTTCGCCCCAGCTTCACCCTCCCACCCCATGTCATCAAGTCCATTCTCTATGTCTACCTCTTTATTCCTGCCCTGCAACTAGGCCATTTTTTTTTTAGATTCCATATATATGCGTTAGCATACAATATTTGTTTTTCTGACTTACTTCACTCTGTATGACAGACTCTAGATCCATCCACATCACTACAAACAACTCAATTTTGTTTCTTTTTATGGCTGAGTAATACTCCATTGTATATTTGTGCCACATCTTCTTTATCCATTCATCTGTCAGTGGACACTTAGGTTGCTTCCATGTACTGTCTGTTGTAAATAGTGCTGCAGTGAACATTGGGGTGCATGTCTCTCTTTTTTTTTTTTTTTGTGGTACGCGGGCCTCTCACTGTTGTGGCCTCTCCCGTTGCGGAGACGCGCAGGCTCAGCGGCCACGGCTCATGGGCCCAGCCGCTCCGCGGCATGTGGGATCTTCCCGGACCGGGGCACGAATCCGTGTCCCCTGCATCGGCAGGTGGACTCAACCACTGCGCCACCAGGGAAGCCCGCATGTCTCTTTTTGAATTATGGTTTTCTCAGGGTATATACCCAGTAGTGGGATTGCTGGGTCATATGGTAGTTCTATTTTTAGTTTTTTAAGGAACCTCCATACTGTTCTCCACAGTGGCCGTATCAATTTACATTCCCACCAACAGTACAGGAGGGTTCCCTTTTCACCACATCCTTTCCAGCATTTATTGTTTCTAGCTTTTTTGATAATGGCCATTCTGTCTGGCGTGAGGTGATACCTCATTGTAGTTTTGATTTGCATTTCTCTAATAATTGGTGATGTTGAGCATCTTTTCTTGTGCCTCTTGACCATCTGTATGTCTTCCTTGGTGAAATGTCTATTTAGGTCTTTTGCCCATTTTTTAACTGGATTGTTTGTTTTTTTGATATTGAGCTCCATGAGCTGTTTGTAAATTTTGGAGATTAATCCTTTGTTGCTTCATTTGCAAATATTTTTCCCATTCGGAGGGTTGTCCTTTTGTCTTGTTTATGGTTTCCTTTGCTGTGCAAAAGCTTTTAAGTTTAATTAGGCCCATTTGTTTATTTTTGTTTTTATTTCCGTTATTCTAGGAGGTGGGTCAAAAAAGATCTTGCTGTGGTTTATGTCAGAGTGTTTTTCCTATGTTTTACTCTAAAAGTTTTGCAGTGTCTGGTCTTACATTTAAGTCTTTAGTCCATTTAGAGTTTATTTTTGTGTATGGTGTTAGGTAGTGTTTTAATTTCATTGTTTTACATGTATCTGTCCAGTTTTCCCAGCACCACTTATTGAAGAGACTGTCTTTTCTCCATTGTATATTCTTGCCTTCTTTGTCATAAATTAGGTTCCCATATGTGTGTGGGTTTATCTCTGGGCATTCTATCATGTACCATTGATCTATATTTCTGTTTTTGTGCCAGTACCATACTGTCTTGATTACTCTAGCTTTGTGGTGTAGTTTGAAGTCGGGGAGCCTGATTCCTCCAACTCCGTTTTTCTTTCTCAAGACTGCTTTGGCTATTTGGGGTCTTTTGTGTTTCCATACGAATTGTAATATTTTTTGTTCTACTCCTGTGAAGAATGCCATTGGTAGTTTGATAGGGATTGCACTGAATCTGTAGATTGCTTTGGGTAGTATAGTCATTTTCACAATATTGATTCTTCTGATCGAAGAATATGGTATATTTCTCCATCTGTTTATGTCATCTTTGATTTCTTTCATCAGTGTTTTATAGTTTTGTGAGTATAAATTTTTCTCCTCCTTAGGCAGGTTTATTTCTAGGCATTTTATTATTTTTGTTGCAGTGGTAAATGGGAGTGTTTCCTTAATTTCTCTTTCTGATTTTTTGTTGTTGGTGTACAGGAATGCCAGAGATTTCTTGCATTAATTTTGTATCCTGCAACCTTACCAGATTCATTGATTAGTTCTAGTAGTTTTCTGGTGGCATCTTTAGGATTTTCTATGTATAGTATCATGTCATCGGCAAACAGTGACAGTTTTACTTCTTCCTTTCCATTTTGTATTCCTTTTATTTCTTTTTCTTCTCTGATTGCTGTGGCTAGGACTTCCAAAACTATGTTGAATAAGAGTGGCGAGATCCTAGTGAATCTTGTCTTGTTCCTGATCCTAGTGAATGCTTTCAGTTTTTCAGCATTGAGTATGATGCTTGCTGTGGGTTTGTCATATATGGCCTTTATTATGTTGAGGTAGGTTCCCTCTATGCCCCTTTTCTGGAGAGTTTTTATCATAAATGGGTGTTGAATTTTGTTCAGAAGCTTTTTCTGCATCTATTGAGTTGATCATATGGTTTTTATTCCTTAATTTGTTAATGTGGTGTATCACATTGATTGATTTGCATATATTGAATCCTTGCATCCCTGGGATAAATCCCACTTGATGATGGTGTATGATCCTTTTAATGTGCTGTTGAATTCTGTTTGCTAGTATTTTGTTTAATTTTTACATCTGTGTTCATCAGTGATATTGGTCTATAATTTTCTTTTTTTGTGATATTTTTTTCTGGTTTTGGTATCAGGGTGATGGTGACTTCGTAGAATGAATTTGGGAGTGTTTCTCCCTCTGCAATTTTTTGGAAGAGTTTGAGAAGGATCGGTGTTAGCTCTTCTCTAAATGTTTGACAGAATTCACCTGTGAAGCCATCTGGTCCTGGACTTTTGTTTGTTGGAAGATTTTTAATTATGGTTGCAGTTTAATTACTTGTGATAGGTCTGTTTATATTTTCTAATTCTTCCTGGTTCAGTCTTGGGAAATTGTACCTTTCCAAGAATTTGTCCATTTCTTCATGGTTGTCCATTTTATTGGCATATACTTGTTTGTAGTAGTCTCTTATAATCCTTTGTATTTCTGCAGCATCAGTTGTGATTTCTCCTTTTTCATTTCTAATTTTATTGATTTGCGTACTCCCTTTTTTTCTTGATGGGTCTGGCTAAGGGTTTATCAATCTTGTTTATCTTCTCAAAGAACCAGCTTTTAGTTTTATTGGTCTTTACTATTGTTTTCTTCATTTCTATTTCATTTATTTCCTCTCTGATCTTTATGATTTCTTTCCTTCTACTGACTTTGGGTTTTCTTTGTTCTTCTTTCTCTAGTTTTTTTAAGTGTAGGGTTAGATTGTTTATTTGAGATTTTTCTTGTTTCTTGAGGTGAGATTGAATTGCTATAAACTTCCCTCTTAGAACTACTTTTGCTGCATCCCATAGGTTTTGGGTCATTGTGTTTTTGTTGTCATTTGTTGCTATGTATTTTTTTATTTCTTCTTTGATTTTTTCAGTGATCTCTTGGTTATTTAGCAGCACACTGTTTAGCCTCCATGTATTTGTGTTTTTTACAGTTTTTTTCCTGTAATTGATTTCCAGTCTCATAGCGTTGTAGTCAGAAAAGATGGTTGATATGATTTCAGTTTTCTTAAATTTTCCAAGGCTTGATTTGTGACCCAAGATGTGATCTATCCTGGAGAGTGTTCTGTGTGCACTTGAGAAGAAAGTGTATTCTGCCACTTTTGGATGGAATGTTCTATAAATATCAAGTAGATCTATCTGGTCTATTGTGTCATTTAAAGCTTGAGTTTCCTTATTTATTTTCTGTCCATTGGTTTAAGTGGAGTTTTAAAGTCCCCTGCTATTACTGTGTTACTGTTGATTTCTCCTTTCATGATTGTTAGCATTTGCCTTATGTATTGAGGTGTTCCTATGTTGGCTGCATAAACATTTATAATTGTTATATCTTCTTCTTGGATTGATCCTTTGATCATTATGTAGTGTCCCTCCTGATCTCTTGTAACAGTCTTTATTTCAAAGTCTGTTTCATCTGATACAAGTATTGCTACTCCAGCTTTCTTCTGATTTCCATTTGCATAGAATATCTTTTTCCATCCCTTCACTTTCAGTCTGTATGTGTCCCTAGGTCTGAAGTGGGTCTCTTGTAGACAGCATATATATGGGTCTTGTTTTTTTATCCATTCAGTCAGTCTTTGTCTTTTGGTTGGGCATTTAATCCATTTACATTCAAGGTTATTATCAATAGGTATGTTCCTATTACCATTTTCTTAATTGTTTTGGGGTTTTTTTTGTGGGTCTTTTTCTTCTCTTGTGTTTCCTGCTCAGAGAAGTTTCTTTAGCATTTGTTGTAAAGCTAGTTTGGTGGTGCTGAATTCTCTTAGGTTTTGCTTGTTTGAAAAGCTTTTGACTTCTCCATCAAATCTGAAGGAGATCCTTGCTGGGTAGAGTAATCTTGGTTGTAGGTTTTTCTCTTTCATCACTTTAAGTATATCCTGCCGCTCCCTTGTGGCCTGCAGAGTTTCCACTGAAAAATCAGCTGATAACCTTATGGGAATTCCTTTGTATGTTATTTTTTGTTTTTCCCTTGCTGTTTTTAATATTTTTCTTTGAATTTAATTTTTGTTAGTTTGATTAATATGTGTCTTGGTGTGTTTCCTAAGGTTTATCCTGTATGGGACTCTCTGTGCTTCCTGGACTTGGGTGACTATTCCCTTTCCCACATTAGGGAAGTTTTCAACTATAATCTCTTCAAATATTTTCTCAGACCCTTTCTTTTTCTCTTCTTCTGGGACCCCCTATAATTCCATTGTTGGTGCATTTAGTGTTGCCCCAGAGGTCTCTAAGATTGTCCTCAATTCGTTTCATTCTTTTTTCTTTATTCTGCTCCGTGGCAGTTATTTCCACCATTTTGTTTTCCAGCTCACTTATTCGTTCTTCTGCCTCAGTTATTCTGTTATTGATTCCTTCTAGTGTATTTTTCATTTCAGTTATTGTGTTGTTCATCTCTGTTTGTTTGTTCTTCAGTTCTTCTAGGTCTTTGTTAAACATTTCTTGTATTTTCTCAATCCGTGCTTCCGTTCTATTTCCGAGATTCTGTGTCGTCTTTACTATCATTACTCTGAATTCTTTTTCAGGTAGATTGCCTATTTCCTCTTCATTTATTTGGTCTTGTAGATTTTTACTTTGCTCCTTCATCTGTGACATACTTTTTGCCGTCTGATTTTTTTCTTTTTTTATGAGTGAGATTGTGCTCCTGTTTTACTTGTTGTTTGGCCTGAGGCTTCCAACACTGGAGTTTGTAGGCTATTGGGTAGAGCTGGGTCTTGGTGCTGAGATGAGGACCTCTGTGAGACCTCACTCTTATGAATATTCCCTGGGTTCTGAGGTTCTCTGTTAGTCCAGTGGTTCAGACTTGGAGCTCCCACCGCAGGAGCTTCCACCTGACACTGGGCTCGTGAACCAAGATCCTGCAAGCTGGTTCACTTGGGTTCCTCCTGTCTCCTTGGGCGTTAGAGTCTGCCACCAGTGGCCAGCAGGTGCCCTAGTTGTGGGGAGATGCTAACTCTGTGTCTTCCCACACCGCCATCTTGACTCCGCCTCGGGGTATGTGTTTTGACTATACCATGTCTCTGTCCCTCCTACCCACCTCATTGTGGTTCCTTCTTTTTATATTTAATGGTGGAAAATCTTTTCTGCTAGTTTTCAGGTCATTCTTATAGATAGTTGCTCTGTATTAGTTGCAGTTTTGGTATTCCTGTGGGAGGAGGTAAGCTCAGGGTCCTCCAGAAACTGCCATCTTGGCCACACCTTCTAACGTCTTCCCAGCTTTAGATGACAGATGCCTCTAGTCTTTCTCCATTAAGCAAGCTGCTGACTTTTGGGCTGAAAAGATATATTTTGTCATGTTAAGGAAATGCTAGTATATTTCTACTTATTTGAGGTTTGTTTTTTGTTTTGTTTTGTTTTTTTAATCAAGAAGCCTTGTTTTACTTCATAAGAATTGGGAAGTTTTCTTTTTGCTCTGGAATAGTTTTAGGTATTATCTTCTTTCTACAAGGTTAATAGTGTTTCATTAAATCTGTGTGTGGTGCTTTTGGGGGCATTGTCATATTTACATAGATCAACATGAACAAAAGCTTGAGCAAAATAGTCTCTTGTCCTTTTAATTTCATTTCTGTGGCTGTTTTCTTATTTCTTATTTTATATATTTGGACTTTTCCCTTTTTACTTGCTAGATTAAGTAGTGGTTTAACTATTTTATTGATTTCTTCCCCCCAATGCACCAGTGTTCTAATTTGTCTATGCTACTCGTTTTCTAATTAATTTGTTTTTATCTGTATTCCTTCATTTTACTTGCTTTCAGTTCACTTTATTGGTTTTTTCCCCCTAACTTTTTTAGTCAAATGTGTAACTCTTTTTTTTTTCCCTGATATAGGTGTTCATGGCTGTGTGAATTTTCTTCTCTACTGGTTTGGCTGTATTCTTTAGGTTCCAGTATGTAGTAGTCTCCTTATTTCTAGAAATTTTGCAGTTTTGGTTTCTTTTTTAACCCAAATCCAAGGGTTTTGTTGTTGTTTTAAGGTGAAAAGGCCTTTGTTTCTTTATTTTACTTTAAATGTATAATTTTGGTGCATTGTCACCAGAGTTTTTGACTGTTCTATTGTTACTTTTTAATTTATTGAGATTTTCTTTATGGCTTTTTTTTTTTTCTTTTTTTTTTTGGCTGTGTTGTGTCTTCCTTGTGGTGCATGGACTTCCTCTAGTTGCAGTGAGCTGGGGGGCTACTGTTCGTTGTGGTGCGTGGGCTTCTCATTGTTTTGGCTTCTCTTGTTGCAGAGCACGGGCTCTAGGGGCACGCGGGCTTAATTGCTCTGTGGAATGTGGGATCCTCCCGGGCCAGGGATTGAACCAATGTCCCCTGCATTGGCAGGCAGATTCTTAACCACTGCGCCACCAAGGAAGCCTCTTTATGGCCTTTCTTAAAGGTTAATTTTTATTAATGTTCCTTTGGAGACTTAAAAACTGGCTTTTTCTTGAATTAAAAAATAGGAGATAGATTTTTCTCTAATAATTATTTATTAATACCTAGTACATATATCCATCTAAAATTTTGAGATTATAAAATCAATATTTGGCAATAATGTAAAACTATAGCAGTCCAGTTAAAGACATTGTAGACTGATATTTTCTTATTAAGGGGGAAATTTTTTCTGATGCATGCCAAAATTATGCAGTTTCCATGCATAATTTCTATGTGCACAATAAAGAATACTTTAGAACCTGAACTGAAAATTTAATGGAAAAAAATGTATAGCTATTGTAGATAAAATAGGAAAAAACTAAAATCTGTGGAATATCTTTATGGAGTTTAAATACAAAATTTGAAATTCTGTTAGAAGTAGGTCTTCTATTTAGTGTATGTACAAAATATTTTTATTTTGGCTCCAAGCATTTGTGAACAGTGTGCCATGATGTTAATTCATTTTAATTTGACAGATTTATTTACTTATTTTTTAGGCTTACATATATATATATATATATATTTATATTTTTTTAAATTGAAGTATAGTTTATTTTTCTATGTTGTATTAGTTTCACAGCACAGTGATTCATATATATATATATATATATATATATATATATATTCATTCTTTTTCAGATTCTTTTCCTTTATAGGTTATTACAAAATATTGAGTATAGTTCCCTGTCTTTGTAGGTCTTTGTTGGTTATCTGTTTTACAATATATATAGTGTATATGTTAATCCCAAACTCCTAATTTATCCCTCCTCTCCTTCCCCCTTTGGTAACCATAAGTTTTTTTTCTATGTCTATGAATCTCTTTCTGTTTTGTAAATAAGTTCATTTGTATCTTTTTTTTTTTTTTTTTTTAGATTCCACATGTAAGCAATATCATATGATATTGGTCTTTTCTCTGTCTGGCTTACTTCAGATAATCTCTAGGTCCATCCATGTAGCTGCAGGTGGCATTATTTCATTCTTTTTTATGGCTGAGTAGTATTCCACTGTGTTGGGTATATGTGTATGTATGTAAATATACACACACACAGCCACACCACATCTAATTTGTCCATTCATCTGTCAAGGCACACTTAGGTTGCTTCCATGTCTTGGCTATTGTAAAGAGTGCTGCAGTGAATATTGGGGTGCATGTATCATTTCAAATTACAGTTTTGTCCGGATATATGTCCAGCAGTGGGATTACAGGTAACTCTAGCTTTAAGGAACCCATACTGTTCTCCATAGTGGCTGTACCAATTTACATTCCCACCAACAGTGTAGGAGGGTTCCTTTTTCTCCACACCCTCTTCAGCATTTATTATTTGTAGACTTTTTGATGATGGCCATTCTGACTAGAGTGAGGTGGTACCACATGGTAGTTTTGATTTGCATTTCTCTAATAATAAGTGATGTTGAACATTTTTCATGCGCTTTTTGGCCATCTGTATGTCTTCTTTGGAGAAATGTCTATTTAGATCTTCTGCTTTTTTTTTTTTGAAAGAAAAAGATGTTTAATTTTAGATTGTCTACTTAACAATTCAAACTTAGAAGTCAAACAAAACAATAAAAACAAGATACAAACTCTAAATATAAACCTAGATGGTTTTGAAAGGAAATATACCCAAATATCAGTAGTGATAATCCGAGTTTTGGGATTACAGTTGATTTTATTCTTTAAAAATATTCTGTATTTTTAAAGACTCTATAAAAATTATATATTCTTTTATAACTAGAAAAAAACCCAATAAATTGTATTTTATCAAACAATTTCTCTTTGAGTAAGCTTTTTAATGTTGACTTCTACCTCAATAAGTTTTAGGAAAACATGAAAAGACCTTTGGCCCTTTGTTCTTTCAGCTCTCTGCTAGGTGTTTTCACAAACTATATCTCATTTAATCCTCACAGCACCTTCATGAGATTCTTACTTCCCATTTTACAGATGAAAAATATGAGGCTCAGAGAGGTTAAGCAATATATCTAAGACCTTTCAGATAAGCAGTGATTCAGCTACTCACTGGCTAGCTGGTAATTCCAGTCCAGATCTGTTGAACCTTGAAATGTATACACTGCTGAGTGTCACACTGCATACACTGCATACATTAAAATTTTGAATTTTGAAAGTGAAAATTATCAATCATGTTAATTAAAATAATCATTGCTATACTGAAGTCTATATGATTTGTGAATAGTGTTTCCAAATATTCTTTTCACTTTCTTTTTTTTCACACACACACACTGTATTTTATTTTTATAAGAGATAAATAAACTGACACCAAGCATTGTAAATGAATGACCACAACAAAAGCAACAATGATTACAATTACCAAACACGAAACACACTCATACTATGTCATAATATTGACATTCAGTCCAGTAATCCTCCACTGTAACAGCTCCTTTACTTTGCAGTGAAAATTGATTTGTATATTTTTTGTCTCTTGAGTCCTTGTGGGATTTTTTTTTATTCAAACAGAAAGCCACAAAAATTATAATCATCCTCATCAGTTCACTCAGTCCCATGTAATTAATTTTTTTATCTTGATCTTTTGTTAGCACTTTTATGAATTCATCAGTTTTCCATTAGAGTTCTGAAAATGCTTATTCATTCAGTTCAGCAGTATAGTCAGTTACCAGGAACCTGTACTTGTCAGTCTTTTGCATGAATTCCTTGAAGATGAAACCCTTTTATAGGAACATATTTGCAAAAGCATCAGAGTATACCCAGAACTGTCTGTAAATGACAAAAGACTTAAAAATGACCATGGTTAAAGATTTGATGAAAGTTCATAATAATGCAGTTGACAAGGAAATTTAGTTATTTCTGAGATATACATTTTAAAGTAATAACTAGAATTATGACTTATAACATTATACCAGAACATATAAGATTCTTAGAAATTTCATGTAGTGTCTGAAACATTTATATTAACATATTTCCATACAAATAACCCAGAGAAAGTTTAGTATTGTTTTTTGTTTGTTTGTTCTTTTATACTGCAGGTTCTTATTAGTCATCAATTTTATACACATAAATGTATACATGTTAATCCCAATTGCCCAATTCAGATCTTCTGCCTATTTTTTGATTGGGTTGTTTGTTTTTTTGTTATTGAGTTGTATGAGTTGTTTTTATATTTTGGAAATTGATCCTTTGTCGGTCACATTGTTTGCAAATACTTTCTCCCATTCTATATGTTGTCTTTTGTTTACAGTTTCCTTTGCTGTGCAAAAGGTTTTAAGTTTAATTTTGTTCCATTCGTTTATTTTTATTTCTGTTACTCTAGGAGATGAATCTGAAAAGATATTGCTGCGATTTATGTCAAAGAATGTTCTAATTTGACAGATTTAGAAATCAATGTATAGGGAGGGCTCTAAGGCTTAGGGTCCCAGTTTCACAATTCTGGTATATGTCCCTTAGTTTTGCTTCTGAATTCTTCGAATTGCTTGGTGATGAGTGCTTTAAGATCTCAGGAAAAAAAAATATTCTTTGCAGATTTAATGAAAACCCTATTTTAACATTGTCTGAAGATGTCTAAGTTGACTTGATAAATTGTGATATTTGCATTCTGATGCAAGGATGGGTCACCTCTGTAATTTCTGTATAATATTGTACTTTTATTTTTCCTTTTTTTCCTTTTTTTTTTTTTTTTTTTTTTTTTAGAGTTTTTATTTGGCTGCTACCTTAAAATACAAGCCCTAAAAATGCCAGCTTGTTTGGACTTAGAAGATGACCTGGATAAATGATAAAAATTAAGAAAGACATTTTGGTGAGTGAAACCTTATGTGAGAGTGAGTATGGCTCAGCTTAATTCCAAGCAGTGGAATGACACTACCAAAGTTACATTGCAAAAATTCTCTAAGTTTGAGTGCCTTCTGTTTCTCTGGGATTAAGACCTTGATCTCTTTTTTTTTTTTTTTTCTTTTCTCTCTCAGGGAGTCCATAGACCTCCCAAGAGGCACATCATAAGACTTAAATGCGTTTCAAATACCTGGTCTTCTCCAGCACTACACCAAACCCAGTGTAGTTTACTGGGGCCTAGTGTTCTATCAGTCAATCTTGTGAGTCATGATTTAATTAGAAATTGAAAACTGATGGCCTGTGGGCCATATGCAGCTGTAGTGTGTTTCATTTGGCCCATAGAGTATTTTCCAGAAATGAAAATCAATTTTAAAATTTGGAGATTTTACGAAATATATGGATTTTAGTCTATTCTTAAAATTCATAATGTTAGTCCTGGGCCTGCACAACACCTTCTGTCCCTCCAGAAAGGAAGTAATAAAGTGGAACAGAGTAGCAGCTGCTGAACATAGATGGGTATGCAAGTTTCCTATTGCCCAAACCATTCATACAGTATGTGCAAATGCATTTAATATTCAGTGCTCTTCTCTTATTTACTTTACGTGCCTGACTCCTGTAGGTATATGAATTTGTGATTTCTGAAGTGCATAATAGCGTCTTGTCTTTTTGCTCAAATGGCAGATAATCTGAATAGTCTGTGACAATCTTTTAACCATTATTCACATAGGAATCTGAATATATATAAATATACATATAAAATATATATTTAAATCAGAAAAGACAGGTGTAAGTAATTAAATATATGTAATATATATGATATAAATTTATATATTTATAAATATATATGTTCAAATATGTTTATTTTTAAAACATACTGTGATTTGGAAGATGTTCATAGATAAGCTTCTTAGCATTCCTGATGTCTGGCAGAGTTTTACCATGGAGCAGTACTATGTTTCTGATATGCTTGCTTTTTCCTTTTTTTTTTTTTTTTGGCCACACCACATGGCATGTGGGATCTTCCCCCACCAGGGATTGAACCTGTGCCCCCTGCATTGGGAGCATGGAGTCTTAACCACTGGACTTCCAGGAAAGTCCTCTTTTTCCTTTTAAAAAAAAACAAACAGGGCTTCCCTGGTGGCGCAGTGGTTGAGAGCCCGCCTGCCGATGCAGGGGACACGGGTTCGTGCCCCGGTCCGGGAAGATCCCACATGCCGTGGAGCGGCTGGGCCTGTGAGCCATGGCCGTTGAGCCTGCGCGTCCGGAGCCTGTGCTCCGCAACGGGAGAGGCCACAACAGCGCGAGGCCCACGTACCGAGAAAAAAAAAAGATAAATAAAAATTAAAAAAATAAAAACAAACAAACAATTAACTCTCTATTAAGATCAATTTCAAATATATGTAATTTATAGTACAAATAAAAATATAATGAACACCTGTATACTCATCACCTATAATTAGCCATTATTAACATTTTGTTATATTTGATTAATCTGTTTTTTCGTCAATTATTTTCAAGATTAAATTGCAGACATCATGACATTTTACCTCAAAATGCTTCCGTATGCATCTCTTGGGACTTCCCTGGCAGTCCAGTTGTTAAGACTCTGTGCTTCCATTGCAGGGGGCACGGGTTTGATCCCTGATTAGGGAACTGAGATCCCTCGTGCCACGTGGCGTGGCCAAAAAAATAAATAAATGCTTCAGTATGCATGTCTTAAGAGACAATAAGAACATTGTGGGCTTCTCTGGTGGCGCAGTGATTGAGAGTCTGCCTGCCAATGCAGGGGACACGGGTTCGTGCCCCGGTCCGGGAGGATCCCACATGCCGCGGAGCGGCTGGGCCTGTGAGCCATGGCTGCTGAGCCTGCGCATCCGGATCCTGTGCTCTGCAATGGGAGAGACCACAACAGTGAGAGACCCGCGTACTGAAAAAAAAAAGAACATTGTCCAAAAATAACCACAGCACCATTATCATCACACCTAGCAAAATCAGTAATAATTCCCTAATTATCCTAAAAATGTGCTTTGCATCTGTTTTTTTTCAAACCAAGATCCAATAAAGTACTGTACATTGCATTTGATATTTTTAAAAAAATATTTATTTATTTGGCTGCATTGGGTCTTAGTTGTGGCAGGTGAGCTCTTCGTTGTGGCATGGACTTCTCTCTAGTTGTGGCATGCGGGCTCCAGAGCGCGTGGGCTCAGTTGTTGCAGCACACACGTGCTCTCTATGGTGTGAGGGCTCTAGAGTGCACAGACTTAGTTGCCCTGCAGCATGTGGAATCTTAGTTCCCTGACCAAGGATCGAACCCGCATCCCCTGCATTGGAAGGTGGATTCTTCGACCACTGAACTACCAGAGAAGTCCCCATTGCACTTGATTTTTAAGGCTCTTAAGTCTCTTTTAATGTAGAACAGTTTTACCCACCCTTTTTTTCCCCTGTGACCACTGACTTATTGAAGAGGCCAAGCCAATTGTGCTGTAGAAATCCTACACTCTAGATTTGTCTAATTATTTCCTCATGGTGTTCTTTAACTTGTTCCTCTGTCTCCTGTTAAAAACTTGTTAGATTCAGGTTAAACATTTTGGCAGGAATATTTCATAGGTAATGCTGTGCACTTAATATTGTACATAATTTCTGATTGTTTCTCTGTTAATGATGCTGAGGTGGATCATTGCGTTCAAGTGGTAGAAGTCAAGTCTTTCCATTGTGAAGTTACAGTTTTCCCTTTGCTAAGCAGCAGGTATCTGGGATGATACTTTGATATCGTGTAACTATCCAGAACTCTGTCAAATTTTCACATAGTGTTTTTTCCTTACTGATGATCCTTGCCTGAATTATTTTATTAGGGATTGCAAAACTGTGGGTTTTCTAATGATACCATCTTTTTATATTTAAGTTGGCATTCTTCCATAAAAAAAGCTTTCCTTTATCAACTGGCTCTTTGGCTCCTGAAATGATTTCATTTGAAAATCTTTTTCATTCTACCTTGGACAAGTAGAATAAATAATATGCTTGCTTTTAAAATTTCTCCTGAATATCATATTTGTTTTTAGATTCTTTATAAAAAATCAGAATAGCCCCAATAAGAAGTTAAATCAGTAGGTAATCTGGAAATTATGTGGGTGAGCAAGATAACTGGTGGTTAATCTTAGCAAACACAAAGAAATAGCACATGCTCATGATAGATGACCATAAATAAGCAAATGAGTTTCTTGAGCTAGTCACCTATACTCTTGGAGAGAGTTTTCACTGAACTACATTTTCACTCAAAGATTACTCCATTATTTTGATAATAAATCCTTAGAGTTTAAGTGGGCATTAATCTCAAAGAATATGTTATCTGGAAGAAGTATCTTTTTTTAAAATTTTTATAAATTTATTTATTTTTGGCTGCATTGGGTCTTCGTTGCTGCACGCGGGCTTTCTCTAGTTGCGGTGAGCAGGGGCTACTCTTCGTTGCAGTGCATGGGCTTCTCATTGCGGTGGCTTTTCTTGTTGCGGAGAACGGGCTCTAGGGTGTGTGGGCTTCAGTAGTTGTGGCTTGCGGGCTCTAGAGCACAAACTCGGTAGTTGTGGTGCACGGGCTTAGTTGCTCCACACGGACTTAGTTGCTCTGCGGCATGTGGGATCTTCCCGGACCAGGGCTTGAACCCATGTCCTCTGCATTGGCAGGCAGATTCTTAACGATTGTGCCACCAGGGAAGCCCGGAAGAAGTTTCTTTAAAAAATTTTTTTTGTAGGGAAGGCCAGTAATTTTTTTCATAGACTGACTTTCTATTTCTTGTGGGTTTTTTTTAAGCACCTGTATAATGCCCATAGTACTGTTAAACTGATAATTCCTGAATTTGAATTAGCTGACTTCTTGTCTACCAGTTGAGGGTTTTCCATATCTGAATACACAGACTTCGTGGCATGACCAACAACCTCTTCAGAAGACTATCAAAGTGCAGGTTTTTTAGTTGGTTTTCTCCTTTCCAGTTAAAGGTTCTTTTGGAAAACATGTCTTAAATTTTAAATTCCCGTCTTGCAGTTGTTTCAACTTTGGAACAGCTGTTAAATAGCTACAGTTTTTCAGGCATTTTCAGCAATCAGACTTCTTTCTGCTGGGCAGCAGGGGGTTTTTGTTTTTGTTTTTGGCCTCACCACGCAGCATGCAGGATCTTAGTTCCCCGACCAGGGATTGAACCTGTTCCCCCTGCAGTGGAAGTGTGGAGCACTAACCACTGGACCGCCAGGGAATTTCCAAGCAGCAGCTTTTAAGCCCTAAAAATCTTTTTTAGTTTTGTTTATTTACCTCTAAAGTTCTTTAATATCTGTAAAATGTAGATGGCAGTTGACTAATGGCAATGGTATTTATAAAGGATTTTCTGAAAGCTGTTTTTTCTTTATTTTTTTAAAGCTTTCCTTTTTAAAAATTGAATTGTATACTTTTTTTTTTTCCTAAATTTTGGCTGTTTTGGGTCTTTATTGCTGTGCACGGTCTTTCTCTAGTTGCAGTGAGCAGGGGCTACCCTTCGTTGTGGTGCAGGGGCTTCTCATTGTGGTTGCTTCTCTTGTTGCAGAGCCTGGGCTCTAGGCGCGCGGGCTTCAGTAGTTGTGGCACACAGGCTTAGTTGCTCCGTGGCATGTGGGATCTTCCCGGACCAGGGCTCGAACCCATGTCCCCTGCATTGGCAGACTGGTTCTTAACCACTGTGCCACCAGGGAAGTCCTGAATGCTGTTTTTTCTTAACCATCCAAATTACACTGTTCCTTTATAACACTGATGGTACTAGGAAAGGTTATAATTGCCAGACTATAAGATGCTCTGCTCAAATGTAAAAGTTTTTTTCCATATTTATTTACAACAGAGGAATTTTCCCCCTTAAAATTGCTTAGGTTTGGTTTTTGAAAAGCCTTTGCTCTTGAAGTTTAGTGATTATTTTAAAAAGAAAAGTTAAACAGTTTTAAAAAGTTGATACTTTTTTTCTATTTATGCAAGTAGTATAACCATATTACAGCATATTTAGCTTTGCATTTTCCTAATGACTTACAGCGTTTTTGGAAAATAGGAAAAAAAAATTTACCAACAATCTTACCAACCTAGCACAATCACTATTTGCATTTTAGTGGGTTTATTTTCAGTCCTTTTTTTCTTATCAATCTTTAAAAAAAAAAAGCTGTAATTATGCTTTGTATAGGGAATTTTTTTTAAATTAGAAGATTTGTGTGAGGTTCTTAAGTTTCTGTACCATTCTTGCTTCACACAAGTGCTGAAAATTAATATTCATTCATTCACTTTTGGGTTAAGGATGTGATCATCAATCCCAAAGATAATGGAGGAAACGGCCACATGGTGTGGTCTTTAATATTTGTGTACTCTTTGGTAGGCAACATAACTGAAAACAGCAGAAAATGTGACTTCCCTAGACCTAAAAGTTAAAAAGTAATTTAGTTCTGTCCTAGACATAGTTCTTTGCCTCTGTAAATATGTGTTAACCACTTATTTTCCTTTTGCAAAAGTATTTTAAAATTTTTGTGTCTTTGTTTTGTTTCTGAATCATTATTTTCAGCTATGTGACTATTAATAACCCTTTAAAAGTTGTTTTAAATGGTCCTCATGAAAGACTTTAGGATTTTAGGTAGTGCTGCAGATGCTCTTAGTTAGGTCAAGTTGTCCTTTGCAGGTTAAAGCAGAGGGCTTTAGAAACCTTGGCTGCTCTGAAGCTTTTGTTAGGACAGGAGTAAGGGGAGTCTTGGCGTCAACCCCAATCTTGCTCTATGGGGGTCAACCAAAAGGCTTATATGAATTAATTCTCAGAAAATACCTATTTTATTTTCTTGTGATCCTTAGTTCCCTTCTGCCCATATTCTAGGCTGACAAAATAAAAGGAATTTTATTTAAAAGTGGTATATTTTTGTTTCTGGTATCTTTAAGAACTATTATAGAATATCTTAATTAAACTAGCTTATCCTCTCTGTAATTTCTTAATTTTTATAGTACTTCCTTATTACTTGGAAGTAAATAAATTATAGTTTTCATAGAACTATAATTATACATTGTTGACTGTGTAATTATGCATTGTAATGCTTTTTGTATCTTCTGTTTTCAAAGGTTTTTTTATTGTCCACTTGGCATATGCTTCTGGAATAATATTCACCATGGTTTTGGATGACCTTCCAAACTTAGAAGACATCTATACTTCCTTGTGTTCATCAACAGTGGAGGACTCAGAGATGGATTTTGACTCTGGACTAGAAGATGATGACTCAAAAAGTGATAGTATTTTGGAGGATTCCACAATCTTTGTGGCCTTCAAAGGAAATATAGATGATAAAGACTTCAAATGGAAATTGGACACAATATTGGAGAACGTGCCCAATTTGTTACACATGGGTAATTTGCTTTATTTTTCCTTCTTGTTACTCTTTGAATTGTCCTTCTATGGTTATCTCGAGTTTTACAAAGTACAACTGTGGTTGTACTAGGTTGAAAGGCTGATTTTAATTGCAAAGTTGGAATTTTAGGATTTTTTTTTTAATAGAAATGCTGTTGTATTTTTTTAAGTATATGGAGTAACTGAACATAATAAAGCATTACTTAGCATAGTAATCCTTAAATTATCTGTTCTAATGGATAGGAGTAATTCTATCTAATTTTAGCTCTCTGGTCTTTAGTTTCCTTACCTATAAAATGAAGAAGTAAGACTGGATCTTTGAGGTGACTTAAAACTTACAAAAATCTTTTACTCCATGGTTCTACTTAAAATGAACTTGAAATTTGTTCTTTTAAATTTTAGGTCAGAGGTTAACCGATAGCCTGCTGTGTGTATCCATGTGCAGCCATGTGTTATGGTCCACTTTAGTTTTTGGGTTTTTTTTTTTTTAATGTTTGAATTTCATTGCCACTGCTTTGAAAAATGAGATATTTTACATTAAAATTCAGATTTTAGATTTGTCTTTAAACAGGAAAGGTCAGATAACATTGAGCTCTCCTATCCCAGGTGGTGCTGAGTAGCAGCTGCCACTGAAGGCAGGCCTTCCCCTCACGACAGTCCCATCTGTCCTCTTCACACATTTAGATAACCTGTAGTGGTCTTGTGGGAAGTTGTGCTTGTCAACTTTGGTTTAGATGTTCTCCATATTTTCTGGGTAGCACAATTATTTAATCCCTTCAGACATAGTACAAAGCCTAGATTTTATCCTTTTATCACAGATCTTGATTTGATTCAGTGCTAACCAACTTCTTTAGGTTTTTGGGGTCTTATTCATTATAATTGATGTCAGGAGGAGAGCTGTCTTTTTTTCCAAGGGTCTTTCTTTTACTATGTTATATAAGACTTCTCTATAGTTCTGGATTATTTAACATAGTATTAGAGACTTCTATGGTGAAAGTTGTAATTATCACCATAATCATGTCATAATATATCATATCTTAAGGGCTAGCTGCACCTGAAATTGTTCATTGCTCATTGCTCTTTTTTTAAAAAATATTTATTTGGCTGTGTTGGGTCTTAGTTGAGGCACGTGAGATCTTCGTTGTGGCATGTGGAATCTTTCATTGTGGCACACAGACTCTTCATTGCAGCACGTGGGCTTCTCTCTAGTTTTGGCGCTTGGGCTCTAGAGCTCGCAGGCTCAGTAGTTGTGGCACTCAGGCTGTCTAGTTGTGGGGCGCAGGCTCCAGATCGCACGGGCTCAGTAGTTGCAGCGCACGAGCTTAGTTGCCCCACAGCATTTGGGATCTTAGTTCCCCAGCCAGTGATCAAACCTGTGTCCCCTGCATTGGAAGGCGGATTCTTAACCACTGGACCACCAGGGAAGTCCTGCTCATTGCTCTTAATTATCCACATTTTTTTCTTGTTTTTAAATTGCTGAATTAGTTTATTAATGGCTTTTAAATAAATTAGCAGACTCAGACTTATGGTTATCAGTTACAGTCTTGATCCAAAAAGTATTTTAAGTCAGATGTTCTCAAATACAATGGAAGTTAAAAATTTTGATAAAATGTAACTGTTACAGTTAAAGATTTTTCTGCAGGCTTATCACAAGTAGATAATGTCATAAGCAAATTTAACGTTTGTCTAGACCACGTAAGTATAAGATTCCAGTACTGTTCAGACTGGGAAGAAGCCCTGAAGCATCTATACTCTGTGGTACCAGGATCTCAAGCTCCCTGCCTTTTGCTGTTTGGATGCATAAATATCATGGAAAGAAAAATGACCTGAAAAGCGGAGCTGGATTCTGATGCCATGATGCTGCTAGGTAGCCACTGGATTCTGAGCAAATCTCTTAGACTTTCTGGGCTTCAGTTTCCTCACCTATAAAATAGACTTAAACTAAATATTTCATAATCCTTCCTAAAGCTCTGTGATTGTACTAACCTTCTGCTCTTAGCAAATGATCTCTTTTTTCCACATAAGAACAAGTAGACTCCATGTCTGGATAAATGTATAACGCATAATGGTTTTGGAGGTGGCAGTGGCTTTAGGCAACATGTAGGCACTTTCCTGTATCCATATATATTTCTTATTTTGAGAATAGATATTCCTGTATGACCATTTTCTCAATACTGGAATGTATAATTGAATGGAGGATACAAGAGATTTAATGTAGCTGAGTTTATAACAAAAGAGAAAATTATTTTGTATGGGGTTGTGGGGGAAAAAATGTTTTTTTATTATCTAACTGGACCTGGGATTTGCTTTCCAACTGTGAAATATAATTACAGAAAACATTACCTCCTCAATTAGTTTAACTTTTGCATCTTAATTTAAAAACATGTTCTAAAGTTTGCATTGACTTTTCAGATTTGCTGAAATATAATGTTTTCATATCCTAACTGAAATGTAGTTGTCAAGTTTATGTTGCTTTTCTCCTCAGTTTGGTATGCTTCAGTGGAAATTGTTTAAAGTAGAAAAAGATTAAAAATGAGAGACATAAAGAATCAAGATTTAAGCCTTCCTTAAATTGAAGCATTTATAGGATATTGGAAGAAATGTTTGCTCCCTCTATGAATATCTTTCACAGAGATGCCCAGTGAAAATTTAAATATGAGTATTAAAATTTCAATTGTTTCGTTTGAAGAAGTAAAATTGCTTAACATTTTATAAGTGAATCTACTATTTTCCTTTTTAGTGCTCTTTCTTTAAACAAGTTTAGTGAATTATAGCTACAGATTCCCTAATATCTTACAATTGGCGTATCTGCCAGTTAAATTTTTATAAAATTTCACTTGAAATTTGAAACTTGAATATTCTTAGCTTCTCAGTTCATATACATTGAACTGAGTCCAGAAGTAGACCTTATTCTGTTAATTTAAACTTGTCTCTCCGTTCTCTCTTATGTTTCTTACTCCATCTTACTGCTTTCCATTTATTTAGTGCCTATGGTGTGTCAGATCCTGTGCTAGATTTTTGGCATATTATTATCTCATTTAACACTCACAGTCTCATGAAGTAGTTTTTTCATGGTTTTAGAGACGAGAAAGAAGTTTCAGAAATGTGAAGTAACTTGTTCATGGTCACCCAGGTGCTAAGTGGTACAGCTGGGATTAAATTTAAAGTCTGGGCTTCCCTGGTGGCACAGTGGTTAAGGATCCGCCTGCCAGAGCACAGGGAGATCAGCTCGGTGCTTTGTGACCGCCTGGAGGGGTGGGATGGGGAGGGTGGGAGGGAGGGAGATGCATGAGGGAAGGGATGTGGGAACAGATGTATATGTATGACTGATTCACTTTGTTATAAAGCAGAAACTAATTAAAAAAAATAAAATAAAATAAAATAAAATTAAATTAAAAAAAAAAAAAAAAAAAGAATCCGCCTGCCAATGCAGGGGACACGGGTTTGAGCCCTGGTCCGGGAAGATCCCACATGCCGCGGAGCAACTAAGCCTGCGTGCCACAACTACTGAGCTTGCACTCTAGAGCCCGCGAGCCACAACTACTGAAGCCCGTGTGCCTAGAGCCCGTGCTCCACAACGAAGAGTAGCCCCCACTCACTGCAACTAGAGAGAGCCTGCACGCAGCAACGAAGACCCAAAGCAGCCAAAAATTAATAAATAGATAGATGGATGGATAAATAAATAAATAAAACAAATAAATTTATAAAAAAACAAAATAATAATAATAATAAAGTCTATCTGATACCAAAGCTTAAACTCTCTCAGCTACTCCATGCTGGTATTCTACCTTGTTCTTTTACTTTGTTGTTGTTGTTCATTCCATGTCTTCTGTTGGCTAAAAGATTACTAATATTATTCTCTTTCTTTCACGACCAAGAATCCAGCAAGCTAAAGGTACAGAAGGTAGAGCCCTGGAACAGCGTGCGTGTGACATTCAACATCCCCCGGGAAGCAGCGGAGCGGCTTCGGATCCTGGCTCAGAGCAACAACCAGCAGCTTCGGGATCTGGGAATTCTCTCCGTTCAGATTGAAGGTGCATGTCTGGACCCAGATTATAGGAACAGTAGAATATAGCATGTGCTGCTTTGTCTGTTCCTCTCAAGTTGAATTCAGAATGCCAAATAACTCATGTCACCTGTGCTTTACATTGCAGCATCTTAAGATAAAGAGGAATTGAGGCTCTGGTTGGGTCCTGACGCTTCAGCATCCACAGCCTCAGACTCCATTTCCTTGCCTGATGTTGGCTGTCATTCTGTCAGACTTTGATTTTACTGGTACCCTAACCAAGGACTGATTTGTCTTTTAAAGAATATCTAATTTCAGTTGCTTCCTTCCACCCAATAAGCCTTATTTAGTATTTATTTATCTAACAGAGACTAGGAGGCCCTGAACAATCCTTTTGTAGCAGTATTCATTTTTCAGATGCTTTTGACAGAGTGATCTTTTAAAAATGAAAATATGGGGCTTCCCTGGTGGCGCAGTGGTTGAGAGTCCGCCTGCCGATGCAGGGGACCCGGGTTTGTGCCCCGGTCCGGGAAGATCCCACATACCGCGGAGCGGCTGGGCCTGTGAGCATGGCTGCTGAGCCTGCGCGTCCGGAGCCTGTGCTCCGCAACGGGAGAGGCTGCAACAGTAAATAATAATAAATAAATAAATAAATAAAAATGAAAATATGGAGTATACACACACACACACAGCTTAAAACCCTGCTGTGGCTTGCTATTCACAGAATAATGACCAAACTCCTTATCGTGACCTCAGGCTTTGCATGGTCTGACATCTACCTTTCTCATCTAGCCTTATCTTTTACAACTCTCCTCCTTCTTCTTTGCTATCTATTCTAGCCTCCTCAGCTTTCTTTTAGGTTCCTTGAATATGCATTTCTTCTTCCTGCCAGGAGTCCTTTGCATTGATGTCTTCTCTATATGGATATTGTTCCCTACCATTCCCCTTTCCCTTAGTTATACCTACTCAGCCTTCAAGTATCAGCTTAAATCTTTTTTTTTTTTTCCCAGCTTAAATCTTGAGGAGGTGTTTTCTGAGCTCCTTGACTAAGTCAGAGTCTTTTGTCATGTACTCTTACAAAAGTCTGGTTTTTTTCTCCCTCAGATCATTTTCTCACACTTTGATTAAAGCAGTCATTTGATGATTGTTTTGTTCCCCCATGGACTGCAAGCTCCAGTAGGGGCAGGGACCGTATCTTGTTTTGCTCATTGTTGAATCTTTGCTTGCCTGTACATGTCAAGTTCTTTAATAAACATATGTTGAATGAAAGCAAGGGAAGCACATATATAATAGTAACACTTTGGTTCAGCCCTCAGAATAAATGATAAATAAAATATGGTCTTTGTCATTATAAACTCAAAAGGAGCTCATGACCTTGATGAGGGAGACAAACCTGAGAGATGTAAGTATCAGGTATGGGGAAGCACAAAGGAGATTCTATCTTTTGGTACCCAATGAACTAAAACCTTCTTTTCCCCTCCTGTGTTGATGTAAACAAGGTGGCAACCAGTGAGTGATTCCGGCCTTCTCTTGCCCTGGTGGGCCAAGCCTTCCTGACCCTGTGCTTGCATAGGACCTAAATGCTCCATTGAACCTCAGTAAATGAAAGGTCAACATATTGTATGTAGGAGTGAGACACATTTTATGCAGTTAAGATTGTAGGTTGCTATGCCCCAGAAGGGGCGATATCAACAAACAGATTATTTAGAGAGATTATTCAGAGATATATAGATTGAGAAATAGGGTAAATTCCATAATTTGATAAACAAGGAAATAGTGGCTTAAACAATAACCAGTTTGTTTCAAAAAATGTTGGATTGTCTAAAAGGATTCAGAAAAGTAAAATTAATTCACAGCAATATATTGGATGTAAGATGAACTTTTTTTTTTTTTTTTTGTGGTACGCGGGCCTCTCACTGTTGTGGCCTCTCCCGTTATGGAGCACAGGCTCCAGACGCGCAGGCTCAGCGGCCATGGCTCACGGGACCAGCCGCTCCGTGGCATGTGGGATCCTCCCGGACTGGGGCATGAACCCGCATCCCCTGCATCGGCAGGTGGACTACCAACCACTGCGCCACCAGGGAAGCCCTAGGATGAACTTTTGGGAAGAGTAGAAGTCAAATAACTATTGGTAATAAGACTATATAGGCTGTTTATGCTTTATAAGCACAAAAGCACATGTATTTTTTATAAGAAACATGTAAGCAGTTTCTTAAAAACCCCAAACATTTTACAGTCTCTCTTACCTATTTACCTGAATTAAAAGGGCTTTGTGGTAGTGTTTTCCTCTGGAGAAAGGAAACACCAGTTTCTTCTCTTAATCATACCTACTTCCTACAGATTCTTAAAAGGGTAAAATGCTGATTCCCCTTTATCATTACAGCCACAAATTAAAATACAAGTACCAGCAAGGAAGCCAAATAGATAACATATATTACAAGAAATTATGCAATTTACATATGGCAGTGATTATCACATTGCAGAAAAGAGTTCTTTAACTTTTAGGGTACACATATGTGTCCCAGGTGATCTCCTTTTCTCTTTCCACACTCCCTGGGAATTCAGGCAGGAGTGAAAGTGGTGGCAATAGCTGTTGCTTTTGTGAAACTGGTGATGGGGCTGATGCCTTTTAAGTTGTAAGAGAAGGTATTGCCACTGTCGTGGTGTCTGCTGCAGGGCTGGAGGGACAGGTTGTTTCTCCCAACAGACTGTTCTCCATTGAAGAATACTCCCCGTACCCTTCTTTTGAGTTTTGGCCAGGGAGTTGGGGAGATGTCTTTTTTGAGGACATTGTGTGACTTCTCTGTAAATTCATTCTGATTTAAAGCAGGAGTCTGTGTCAAGGGCCAGGGAATAAATTTTTTGGCTCTGTGGGCCAGAAGATCTCTGTCAAGACAACTCAGCTCTACAGTAGTAGTGCAAAAACAGCCATAGGCAATATGTAAATGAATGAATGTGCTGTGTTCCAATAACGCTTATTTAAATAAACAGGCAGCAGGCTAGATTTGGCCCACAGGCCATAGTTTGCCAACCCCCACCAGCAAGTTGGAGAGCCAGTAGTGTTCTCTACGTGTGTTTCCTTGACAACAGTTAGCTTACGTGCAGGTGGCAAATAGGAGAATAACAGTAGTATAGTGTGGAAATTGTGTTTCATTCATATGTGATTTTTTTTCCCCCTGGGCAAGGGGAGTTAGATTAGTAGCAATAGAAGGGTTAATTGTCCACAAGAAAAGCCAAAAAGCCTTTAGATCCGTTGCTACATAGGTGGGAGTCCTTTCAGCTTTACTTCAGGAAAATTAAGGATGAGAAGTTACACTCATCTCCCTTCCCCAGAAGTATACCCTCAGCATTGCACGGCTCATTTCAGTTTCTCCTGTACCCACCTTAATGGTGGCTCCACTGGCTCAAAGCTCCACTTCATCTACATTATTTCCCACCTTTAACCAGTCATTTTCATTCCACTGTTTTGGGGTATGTTGCCTACACCAATTTTTGTTTTTATTAGCGCTCTGGTTACAAAGCCGCATGGGTTTTGAGTTTGCCTCAACACTGTTTTTCCAATAAAACCTATTATTTTCAGTGTGAGATTTTTATAGACTGCGAGGTTTTCAAGGAATTCATTTATCATATAGAAAAATGTCTATGATTCTTTGTAAGGTTAAAATAAGATGACTATTCATCATATAGCCAGTAAATAGCTAATGAGTGCCTACTGTGTACCAGGCACTGTTCAGTGTTTAAAGGATATAATTAAGGTGGCCATATAATTTATCATCTAAATTAGGAAATTGAGAGTAAAGGGGGTTACTGTTAATAACTATTAATTAACTGTTAATAACTATAAGTGAATGAATAAGTAACTGTTGATACATGAGATGTGCTCTGAAGAAGTAACAAGATGTTCTGGTAAGGGTGACCTCACCTTAGATTAGAAGATTGGAGAAGGCCTTTTGGGGCATGTGACACTTAAGATTACATTGAAAATTGAGAAGTTGGTTTATGTGAAGGGTGCGGGAGAACTGTTCTAGGCAGAGAGAACAACATGTGCAAAGGCCTTGAGGTGAGAAGTGGGTTTGTGTGCCTAAGAAAGTAAAAAAAATGCCACTGAGGCTGAATCCTTGTTATTGAAGGAGAAAGTACTGTGAGTTGAGGTTAGAGAGAAAGGCAAGGACCACGTCTGGGCTGTCAGTAGCAGCCACAAGCCATTTACATGATCTGATGTCCATTTCAAGAACAATACTCTTTCTACCTAGAATGTCTTAGCAAGTTTAGTGTATTAATAGTTCTTTTCCTTTAGTGGAAACCCTCAAGATCTGTATTCTCTTTTCTCTTTTCTTCCTGACTCCCATAGGCAACTTAGAACATCTTGTAGCCCCTGGTGATTGGTCACTTATTGGTAGTATATTTGTTCCCTATTACCAAGCTACCTGCCCGGTTAAAATACTTAATATTTTATCTATTTATCTAGCTGACCTAGATCAGTGACAAGACAGAGGGAACTGCTGTGCCCTCATTGGCTTCCTTCTTTATCATCTTGCTCTGTAAAACATTAAGTTAATGAACAAGGTGAACACACCCTTTCAAATTTTCAGCCATAGGCTAGCTATACTTTTATCTGCCCACAAGGTGGTGCTGTCTTCCAGAGTAACAGTAGTCAAAGTTTGGGATTAAGCACAAGGAAGCATCCCAAAACTTGTTTCAGAGACCTTTTTATCAAGTGAGATTTAAATTGCCTCTAACTTTAGAGTCTACTCAATTGGAACACTTCTAGTGACATTACCTACCAGGCTATTGTGAGGTTCAAATGAGATACAATTTTATAAGCATTAAAAACCCTATACAAAATGTTGGTCTTTATCATAAGATGTCTCAGAGGTAGATTAGTAGCAACCTGTCTACTCTTCATTGCATGAATTTCTCTGCTGCATATCTATTTATACTGCAGTCATTGAAAGGGAAATGGTATTTTGCTTACAAATATCACAGTGTCCCCATGCCATCATATGTTCTTTCTCCATTAACCTACTTGTATTTCTAATTTCTGATCATAAATTCTCAAAAGGTAATCTAGGATTTTGAGACTTTCTGAGAATATTTTCTTTCTACACACACGCATTCAAGGTAAGTTGGTTGAAAATAAATATTCAGAGTTCCAAGCTCTCTGCTGATGCCATACATCATTAACGATTGTCCGTCTGCTGTATTGTGAGAATTGGTTATGTTCTCCCTGTGCTTCATGTAAGTGAACCTGCTCAGGTTAGGTTGAAGAAAGACCTGTATAGTATTGAACTCACCCTTTTTGTGGTGGTAAACTTACCGTAATTCTTCAAAAACACATAAAACTAAAGCTCTCGGATATCTATTTTTAAATGAAATTTGCATCTTATTCTGATGATTTCCTTTTTTAACCTACCTATCATTTTCAGGGGAAGGTGCTATCAACCTTGCTTTGGCTCAGAACCGAAGCCAAGATGTGAGAATGAATGGACCCATGGGAGCTGGAAATTCAGTTAGGATAGAGGCGGGATTTCCCATGGCAGGTGGTCCAGGTGAGATCTACTCAATTGTATGACATTTTACTAGTTTCCTTTTTTGGCTTTATTTGCTAGTGTATGATCATTTGGGTCCTGCAAGATAGTTGGGGGTTCCTGACACATTTCTGTTTATTGGTTCAGGAAAGCAAGACGTGAATCTAGACTCTCAGGAGGCTAGAATCACAAAGTATGGAGCATATACAGTCTTTGTGATCTTTTGGGCTTATGCTTAAAGGTAGATGAGCCCTGAACCATGCAGCAAACATTTATTGAGTTTTCATTGTATGACAGGACCTATGCTAAGTTTTGAAAGTAGAACTGAATAAAACATCTTCTACCCTCAGGGTGTTTATAGCATAGTGTAGCTTTCCAACTCCCACCTTTCTCTGTGACTGAGAATCTGTGAGCTGAGAGTTCTTGCATGCTTATATGTAATCTGCAGAAGTATGTGGGAGAATATTGTGTTTTTATCTATTTAGAATTTGAGAGAGTTATAAATTTTTTGCTAACTTTTTAGCAGTCCTGAAATTTCTTAGGGATTGAACGCAATATTCTGTGAGTCACAGAATATTAGAATTGAGTTGGCTCTCTCATTTGAAGTTGAGGAACCTGTGGAGTTCACAGAAAGGAAGCAATTTGCCCTGGGTCAAGTAGCAGTGGGCTAATATCACAGCTCTAACTCCCCAGGTCACTGCTATTTTCACAACACTAGTGGCTTTCAGACTTTTTCTGCTGCAGGATCTTTTATTCAAATAAGCCAGAAAAGCACAGCTGCTATGGTTGAAGGAGAGTAAGTACCTGAAACTATACCCAGTCATTCACCTCCCCATCTACCACAGTAGCTCTTGAAGAAATGCAGCAGAATAGAGAAGCTCAGTTTATAAAGCCATTTTTCTGAACTGTAGCTGAAGACTTGGCCATATAGAATTGGAACTAGGTTTTTATCCTGGCACTGCCATTTAGTGTTTACCTCAAGCTAGTCACTGTAACTCTCCAGGCAACAGTTTCTTCACCTATAAAATGAGATAGTAATGCCTATAATCTTTTGAGCTCATGCTTGAAGATGGATGAGCCCTGAGCCATATAGCAAACATTTACTGAGTTCCTGTTATGTGTCAGGGCCTGTGTTGTTGGGCTGTTTGGGAGTACTATATAGTAAATGTAAAATACCCAACCTGGAACCTATAGTAGGGAGTTAAAAGATACAGTTCTCCATAGAAGTCTGAGCATTTGGTGTTAAGGCAGCTTGATGAGAGGTTATAAGTGACGCTATTGCCACTACTGAAGAACCAGGGCCAGAAGAAGAGTGGGCAGAGTTTAGCCAAGTTGCATATAGTTAGTGAAAGACTAGACCTAGGATGAGACTCAGGAAATCTGGGTTCTGGTCTCAATTTCTGGCCAGATGTCTTAATATTTACTAGCCTTAGTTAGCTGTAAACATATTTAATTATGTCCTAGAAACGATGTTATAGATCTCTTCCAGCCTTAAAACATTAGGACTCTTAAAACAGTATCAACACACTAATTGCAAGCTCTCCTAGTATCTGGCAAATAGCAGGCATATTTACTAAGCATCTCTGAAAAGTGAGTGTAAATTTTAGTGATGTGTAGGTAGTTCATTATCAACATAGGAAACTTAAAAGCTTTAGGTTGAAATTAGGTTAGACTGGTATTTAATGAAGGACACTATGGTAATATATACAGTATAAAGTTTCAGGAAAAATCAATTAGTAATGATCTGTAGTCACAGTAACATTTTAACCCCTAGGTGTCTTTCTTTACTGCCAAGCATACTTTAAGAATGTTTTTTCTGTTGTCCATTGGGATAGTGGATGCAAACAAAATTTAACATTTGGTTAAACTAAACAGAAATTTTTCAAGGGAAAGAGACCTTAACTAGCCTCTAAAACAATAATAAATAACTCTGGAATTGTGTATCTAGAATGTCTTACACTAAATTATTCTTAATGCCATTTTCTTCTCTTAACATTGGCAACAGAAAGTTGACTGATAAGCAGGAGTCTTTCGTAATGAAAACCAAATCCGTGGCCTATTTTCTTTTCATAGCCTCATAGAATCCCAAGATTAGTGATTATACCATACTAGTCATTTAGTCATGTGTCACTACTGATGTTTTGAACCCATAATTCTTTCCTGTGGGGAGCTGTTCTATGCATTGTAGGATGTTCAGCAGCATCCCTGGCCTCCTATCAGGTGCCAGTAGCAACACTACCTTTTTCCCCCAGTTGTTCCAACCAAAACTGTCTCCAGACATTTCCAAATACCCCTTGGGGGACGAAATTGCCCCCCCCATTGTGAATCATGGCTCTAGTCCAGATTCCCACATAGTGCTGGAATGTATTCTATAGTATCTCTACTAAGCATGTAGCCAGCATGCACTTAAACATTTCTGAGGATAGGAAGCTGATTGTAGACTAAGAAAACCTGTTTCTTCTTATCTCCTAAGAACTTTCTGTCTAATTACCATCTTAGAAAAATGGGGTGGGGTTCCTCAGAAACAAATCCATTTTTTTATTAATTAATTTTTTTATATACAGCAGGTTCTTATTAGTTATCTGTTTTTTTTATACAGCAGGTTCATATTAGTCATCAATTTTATACACATCAGTGTATACATGTCAATCCCAATCTCCCAGTTCATCACACCTCCACCCCCACCCCCCTGCCGCTTTCCCGCCTTGGTGTCCATACATTTGTTCTCTACATCTGTGTCTCAGTTTCTGCCCTGCAAACCGGTAGAAACAAATCCATTTTTAACAGATAAACATTTACCTAATTGCCCTCTCCCAACTACAAAACACCTGAAAATGCTGGTTGAAATATAACATTTAATGTACAGCTGAGCTTGTAAGACAGTAAGGGAAATCCTCAGGGCAAGAAAGAAGTCAAAGAAGAAATTTGAATAGCAGTAAACAAATGAGGAGATGCTGCAGGGGCTAAGAAATTTGAGTTTTAATGGCCAAGAGGGATAAAATTTGAAGCCTTGCCTTGGGTCCACATAAAGAAGTTAGAATTAGGAATCCTTCATGAAGCCAGGATTTTCAGTAAAAGGTAGATTAGAAAACTTTCACTCTCTGGCACAAGGAGACAAATGCAAAACTTGTCTCTCTTGGTCTGGGCTCTAGCTGAGGAGTGTGAGAAAAGGTTGTTGTAGAATTGTCTTCTCTATCCTTATGCATGTTGGACATTTAATGTATTATTGAAATGACCCAGGTACAGCTCAACTAAGTTATTAAGTGGTCCTAAAGTGGTAATAATCGTTGAAGCTCTCACCCCAAACCATTGCAGATTTCTTATAAAGCCTACTCCAAATTCATAAAATTTAGAGTCCCTCCCTCCAGAATTCTAGATAATAGGAATATCAGCATGTTTAAAATTATGAAAGTTCTAAGAAGAGGACAAGACGCTATCAAAACACAAAGAGAATTTGGGGGAAAAACAGAACTTATAGAAATTTAAAAATTATTGAAGTGAATAACTTATTCAGCAAATTAGACACAGCTGAATTGGAAGGTGAGTTTGAAGAAATTACCCAGAATACAGCAGACAATAAATTAAGAGATGGAAATATGAAAGAGGTCAAGAGAAGTGAAGGATAAAATGAAAAGTTGAATATATATCTGAAAAGAGTTCCAGAAGAAGATAAAGAAATTGAGGAGGGACAATAGTGAAAGAGAGAATGGCTGAAATTTTTCCAGAATTGATGAAAGACATGAGTCCTCAGATTCAGAAGTCCAGTAATTCTGAGCCCTACAAATAAAAATAAATTCACATCTAGACACAAAATTGTAAAACTACAGAGCATGATAAACAAAGAGAATGTTAAAAGCAACTCAAAATCAAAGACCAGTTATTTATAAAGGGAAGATTATCAGACCCACAGCTGATTTCTCAGTGGCAACATTGGAAGCCATGAAACATTAGAATAATATTTTCAAAGTGATGAGAAAATTATTAACAGCCCAGAATTTTAAACAAAGCTATAGTATCAAGAGTAGTATGAATTAAAGACCTTTTTAAAGAGACTAAGAGAATTTACCATTAACAGACCCTTGCTAATTGAACTGCCCAAGGATGTACTTCAGGAAGAAGAAAATTGAACCTAAGATGGAAGAAATAAGAGCTAAGAAGGAATGGTGAGCTAAATAATTGGTAAACATGGGGTAAATCTAAATAAGCGTTGACTTATTTAGTAATGATGATCATATATGGTCTTTAGACATTAAGTCAGATATGTCTGTTGACATTTTTAAAATATCACTAAAATAATAGAGTGTATAGCTTCTAAACTAGTAGTGGGGGGGTGGGTAGAAAGGAAAGGCATGATGAAAAAAATCAATACGATAAAATTCAGGAAAAGTAGGAAAACAGCATAGAAAAAGAAGGGTAAAAAGCAGTGGTATCATAAAATGATAAACCAAAATATACCGGTAATTAACAATAAATGCAAATGGATTATAAGCACTGATAAAGTGATTAATAGATTGAATAATAATCTCAGATTTAGTTATGTGCTCTTACAGGAATGATATAAAACATAAGGTCTCAGTTCATAGTTAAAAGGATAGAGAAAAATAGAGAATCCAGATGAATATTAACCAAGAAAAAGGAGTATAACAATATTTTTATCAGATAAAAATCATTACTGAGGATAAAAAGAACCACTGTATAATATAAAAGGAAGAATTCAGGAAGATAGCTAAACTTTTGTGTTCTTAATAACCTAGGCTCAAAATATGTGAGGCAAAAATGGTCCGAATTCATATAGATAGCAAATCCTAGGGGAGATTTTAACACACCTGGATTAGTAATTGATGGATTGAGCAAAAACTAGTAAGGATAAAGAAAGCTTGAATAATATAATTAGAATAGTTTGATATAATGGATATATTCAGAAACCATACACTAATAATTCAAGAATTCTTAATCTTTACAAGAGTAACATTTATATAAATTGACCATGTGTTATTCCCACAGCAGGTTTCAGTAAATACCAAATGTTGATAACACACAGATCATTTTCTCTGACCACAGTGCAATTAAGTCAAGTCAGTGGCCAAAAAAAAAGAAGCAGAAGAAGAAGAAAAAAAAAACCTGACCAACTAAAATATCCCATATTTTTAGAAATTTTAAAATATGTTCTAAATACCCAGTGATTTTTTAAAAAGCAATCATGATGGACATTAGAAAATATTTAGAAGGGAATAATGAGAATGGTACATATCAAAATTTGTGAGATGTAGACAGTACAGCATTTGGAAGAAAATTTGAGCTCTCAGATACTTATATTAGAGCAGAACATCAACTGAAAATTAACAGGCCAAATGTCTGACTTAAGAATTGAGAAAAGGAACAGCAAAGTAATAATTTAGGAGGAAGGAAATAATAAAGGTAAGAGCAGAGATAAGTAAAGTATGAATTAAAAAACCCAATGGAACAGAGCAGCAAAACCAAAAGATATTTCTTTGAAAAGACAACTAACATTGATGATCCTGGTAAGACAAATAAAAAAGAAAGAGGCACAAGCAATGTCAAGAAAGAAAAAAAGCATACGCTTTAAAGGGTGTATTTTTTTTTTTTTTTTTTTTTTTTATGGCTGTGTTGGCTCTTCGTTTCTGTGCGAGGGCTTTCTCTAGTTGCGGCAAGTGGGGGCCACTCCTCATCGCGGTGCGCAGGCCTCTCACTATCGCTGCCTCTCTTGTTGCGGAGCACAGGCTCCAGACGCGCAGGCTCAGTAATTGTGGCTCACGGGGCTAGTTGCTCCGCGGCATGTGGGATCTTCCCAGACCAGGGCTCGAAGCTGTGTCCCCTGCATTGGCAGGCAGATTCTCAACCACTGCGCCACCAGGGAAGCCCTAAAGGGTGTATTTTATAGTATGTGAATTCTATCTTAATTTTAAAAAATATTTGTTTGTTTTCCTTATTATTTTTCACTGTGTCGGGTCTTAGTTGCGGCACACGGGATCTTTGTTGAGGCATACAGGATCTTTTTTTTTTTTTCCCATTACGGCACGCAGTCTGCTCAGGTTTCTCTCTAGTTGCGGCACGCAGGCTTCTCTCTAGTTGTGGCGTGTGGGTTTTCTCTCTATAGTTGTGGCGTGCAGGCTTCAGAGCCTATGGGCTCTGTAGTTTGCCACACATGGGCTCTCTCGTTGAGGCGTACGAGCTCAGTAGTTGTGGCACGCAGGCTTAATTGCCCTGCGGCATGTGGGATCTTAGTTCCCCGACCAGGGATCGAACCCACGTCCCCTGCATTGGGAGGCAGATTCTTTACCACTGGACCACCAGGGGAATCCCTTAATTTTAAAAAAGAATGGAAAGAAGAGTATTCCATGAATAACTTTATGCTAATAAATTTGAAAGCACTGGCAAAGAAACAGTTTTCTGGAAAATATAATTTAAAACTGACTTAATAAGGTGTATCAAATGAAAAATCTATAAGTACTTAAGAAATTGAAATAATCTGTCTCCCTATGAATCAGTATAACCACAGGCTCAGATGATTTTACAGGTGAGTTTTACTAAATATTTAAAAGACAGATACACATATTCTTTCAGAGCATAGAAAAAGAGGAAAGATGCTTTCCAGCTCATTTTGAAGTTGTTTTAATCTTGATGCTACAATTAAAGTACAGGAAGAGAGGATAATTATAGGCTATTTTCACTTACGAGCACAGATGCTAAATCCTAGAAAGTCTAATAGTATCAGAAATTAGAGGGACTTCCCTGGCAGTCCAGTGGTTAAGACTTCACCTTCCAATGCAGGGGGTGCGGGTTCCATCTCTGGTCGGGGAGCTAAGATCCCATTTGCCTCATGACCAAAAAACCAAAGCATAAAACAGAAGCAATATTGTAACAAATTCAATAAAGACTTTTAAAGTGGTCCACATCAAAAAAATCTTTAGGGACTTCCCTGGTGGTACAGTGGTTAAGAATCTGCCTTCCAGTGCAGGGGACACGGGTTCGACCCCTGGTCCAGGAAGATCCCACATGCCACGGAGCAACTGAGCCTGTGCACCACAACTACTGAAGCCCACGCACTTAGAACCCATGCTCCGCAGCAAGAGAAGCCACCGCAATGAGAAACCTGTGCACCACAATGAAGAGTAGCCCCCACTTGCTGCAACTAGAGAAAGCCTGTGCACAGCAACGAAGACCCAAATCAGCCAAAAATAAATAAACAAACAAATAAGTAAAATACTTGAAAAACAATCTTCAAAATATTTTTTAAAAATAAAAAGAAATTAGAAAGATATGGAGCAAGAGGAGTTCTCAGACTGCTAGTAAGATTATAAAACTGGCGTAACCACTTTTGAGTGCAGTTTACCAATATCTAGTAAAATTGAAGGTGCTTATACTTCAAAACCTAGCAATTTTAAGTATATAGTCTAAAGACACTCTTACATGTCTGTGGAATACAGGACAAATACATGCACTGCAAAATTCTAAGTATGAAAAGTTAGTATTCATCAGCAGGAGAAAGGATTTATCGGTTCCATAAAATAGGGCACTATTATAGCAGCCAAGATGGATGAATCTCAGAAAATAATATTAAGTGAAAAGGGAAACTGAAGAAGAATACATATAGAATGCTGTCACTTATACAAAGATTAAAAGCATACAAAAAATGTAATGCAGTTTATGTATGTAGGAAAGATAAACATGCATGGAACTGTTAGCCCCAGATATAAGAAGGAGGGAATGGAATGAGATTGGGAAGGAGGAGGCCGCTTCTGGTGTATCTGCATATATATCTGAAGGAGGCAGGGTAGAATGTGTAGATTTAAATAAGGTAGCTGGTGGTATAAAAATTTTCCATACCTTCTTAGATTTTTGAAATATTTCATTAAAAACAAACATTGTGCCAATGCCAGTACTCTATTATAGGGATTTTTTTTTTCTCTAGGGTTAATAAGGATGACCAGCCCTGCCACTGTTATGATACCCCAGGGTGGAAATGTGTCATCTTCCATGATGGCACCAGGCCCCAATTCAGAACTGCAGCCCAGGACTCCTCGCCCTGCTTCTCAGTCAGGTATTGACCTGCAATCTTTGAGAACTGAAGAGGCTGAACTCCCTGCACAGATCATTACAAAATTCACCTCTCTCTGATGCTAAATTCCTAACTGCGCAGCTTAAATGCTGTCTTCTATGTAAAATCTGCCCAGTTTCTTCAAGCTGAAAGTCATCATTTCCTTCTCAGAATTTCTTCTCAGAATTTCTCATTATTCTTCTTATTATTATTATTCCTAAAAATCTGTTCCTTGGCCTACTTAGTCCTGCCACTCCATGACCGAGAATTCTGTATTTGTTTTGTTTTCTTATAGTTCCTCAATATGCTTTGGAGAATACTCCACATTTTATGTTTGGCTCTTATATCCACTTAGAATCATAAGCTCTTTCTAGACAAGATTCATCTTTCTGTCATCTCAGCAGTTGCTTTGCATTATAGCAAGTGCTCACAAACGTTTCATTGAATGATCCCAGAAGATTTTACTCTATATTTGCAGAATTGCCAAGACTGTAGGATTGCTGAAGGATCTAGGTTGCAGTAAGTTAATTATTGCTTTGTTGACTGTCTTTAAACAGATGCAATGGATCCACTCCTCTCTGGGCTCCATATACAGCAGCAAAGTCATCCCTCAGGATCTTTAGTTCCCCCGCACCACCCAATGCAGCCTGTCCCTGTGAACAGACAGATAAACCCAGCTAATTTTCCCCAGCTGCAGCCGCAGCCGCAGCAACAGCCACAGCAGCAGCAGCTGCAGACAAGACCCCCACAGCAACATCAGCAGCAGCAGCCACAGGGAATTCGACCCCAGTTTACTGCCCCAGCTCAGGTGCCTGTTCCTCCAGGCTGGAACCAGCTGCCTTCGGGAGCCCTTCAGCCTCCTCCAGCCCAGAGTTCTCTGGGTACAATGACTGCAAATCAAGGGTGGAAGAAGGCTCCCTTGCCTGGCCCAATGCAACAGCAACTCCAGGCAAGACCATCCTTAGCCACGGTACAGACACCTTCCCACCCTCCCCCTCCGTATCCCTTTGGCAGCCAGCAAGCTTCACAAGCCCATACAAACTTTCCTCAGATGAGCAACCCAGGCCAGTTCACAGCTCCTCAGATGAAGAGCTTGCAAGGAGGGCCCTCTAGGGTCCCAGCCCCCCTGCAGCAGCCCCACCTCACCAACAAGTCTCCTGCCTCCTCACCCTCCTCCTTCCAGCAGGGATCCCCTGCATCCTCCCCAACGGTTAACCAAACTCAGCAGCAGATGGGACCAAGGCCACCTCAAAATAACCCACTTCCCCAGGGATTTCAGCAGCCCGTCAGCTCTCCGGGTCGGAATCCTATGGTTCAACAGGGAAACGTGCCACCTAACTTCATGGTGATGCAGCAGCAACCACCAAATCAGGGGCCACAGAGTTTACATCCAGGCCTAGGAGGTGAGGAACACTGAAGCTATTTGTGTTGGCTAGAGATAGATCTTAGCAGAACTTCAATTTTTAGAGTTAATGGAGGGAGTGAAATAAGGATGTAATTATTTGGTTTTGTGGATATAGTGGTGACACTTGATATGACTTAGTTAACTTGATACATTATGCAGCATCTTACTGGTTATGTTTAAGCTAGCCCTCTGGATAAAAATGCAGGTAAAATTCAATATAGAGATGTTCATTTTGTTTTTCAAAATATTTTTGCTTGATCTTCTACTAGTAAATTAAAACATCCAGAAGAAACAGGATTTTATTAACAGCTTGAGCTGCTCAGCTGTTGAAAACATTAAGATTATGCAATAAAGCAAAAATGAAAAGATAAGAATAGGGTTTTGTTGGGGAAAAGGCCCTTCTGATTTTCACTTTTGATAATCCTAGTTAGTAAAATAGCATGGTGTTTGTTAAATTTGATTAAAGTATAAAGGGGAATAAGTTCAGAAATCATTGACTTTTATAGTTTTATAATGCCAATGCCTGCTCCTTAGAGAGGGAATTCCACCAGTTATACCTAAAGGAGATTTATTTATTTATTTTGTAAGGTGCCTCTTGTATGAAGAAAAAGCAATGGAGCTTAATGTGTGAGAGGTAAAACGATTACAGTAAAACTTATCCATCTCCATGTTTATTATTTATTCTTATTAATCATTGATCTAGTGCACATGAATGTGCTTGGAGCTTTTCAGTAAGGTATAGAGAGTAATACTGTCATCTGATAAACATACCCCCCACCAAAAGACACCCATTACCTACCCAGAAAAAAAACCCTTGCATCTTTAGTGCAACATAGCAAAGGCATGTTCCCATGATTTCTGGTGAAATTAAGTTGCTCATCAGTCTTTTCACTCTCTTGTAATTACTTTAACTGACATGCAGGCGGTAATATTTGAATCCTAAGAAGTTTTTAGAAAGTGCAAGAATGTTTCGGCTCCAAACTTCACTGTTCTGGGCATCTAGCCTTGGATCAGTGGAAGCTGGGTAGTCCCTCCTGCAGATGTGATTACTGATTTAATTACAATGGAAGCATGCAAATGGGGACTTGTCACTGCTAAAGAAAGGACAAATGCATATTTGTCTACAGAGCATTTTTCAGGACATTGAAAATTTGGCCCTTAAATAAATGGACTAATACAAAAAAATTTTAAGTGAGCTTAGGTCTTAATGCTTTTCATAGAGCAAGTGATGTGCTCACCTAGGTGATCTGGCCACATCCAGGCCTATGTTATAAACTATGAGTGGGTTCTGAGATTCTCCTTATTTACAGATTTGTTTTCTGAAATTAAACCTTCCTATAAAAGAAAATATTACTTTAGTAAGATTGCATCAGAGTATGGTTTTTGGTACCATAGCTGTCAGTATTTCAGCAAACCTTTTGAGGGGAAGGTGTAATGATAAATTTAATATACCCTCACTTTGACGCTCCTGTGAATTGTTTCTGATCTCTCATCTCTTCCAAAGAGACAAGCACAATATTGGGGAGAAATTCTCCACAAAGGAAGTTATCATCCATTTCCCTCAATGGAAAAAAAAATCACCTATGTATGCTTAATATCGGGACCCAGGTCTTTGTTTTATAGTAGTTCTTATCAGTTTGTGTGAATATGAGAGAATTTAGCATATTCCTTTGGTACCTGTGTTAAAGTATGTAAAGTTTTGGGGTCCGTTGTATTACAGAAAAGTGAGCCCTAAACCTTGCTGTGACGTGGCCTCAGATCACATTTAGGGAGCAGATTGCCATCTTTTCCTTGGCATGTTCTAAGTGTAAATTTTTTAGTATTTCTTTTTCATTTTGACAATGCTCATGTAAGAGATTGTGTTGATTTTTTTAACCATCTTTCCCAACCTTATTAAAGATCCTACCAGTGTGACAGAGAGAGCTAAGCCAGTGGAGACTTCATGCAGCTCATCCTTATTCATTCCACATCTAAGCAAGAGTATAAATTTGCTAGGTAACTGCCTTACTCGTTGTTTTCTATTAAGGAATGCCTAAACGCCTCCCACCTGGCTTCTCAGCAGGACAGGCCAATCCGAACTTTATGCAAGGTCAGGTGCCTTCGACCACAGCAACTACCCCTGGGAATTCAGGAGCCCCTCAGCTGCAAGCAAATCAAAATGTCCAGCATGCAGGTTTGTTTTCTGTGATTTATTCAGCCAGCATTTATTGAACATTGTGAGGTAGGTAGACAACAAGGATATACAGAGAAATAGAAGCCCTGGTCCTTCCCTTAGTTTCAGACCTATAAATAATTATTCTTTCAGGGCAATAACTGATATATTGAAATTAGGTGAAATGTCTAGAGAATCTAGAAACACCTAAAGAAAGGAGATAAAACTTGAGGTAGAGCTGGGGTCAGCCTTTTTTTTTTTTCCTGAAAAGAGCCAGATAGTAAATATTTTAGGCTTTGCAGGTTATATGTTCTCTGTTGCAACTACATAACTTTGCTGTTGTAGCACCAAAGTAGCCATAGACGATACATAAATGAATGACCATGGCAGTGTTCCAACCTGCCTGTCTGCTACTGCAAAACTATATTCCTGAACTCTGAATTCATGTTTATTTACAAACTGGCAATGGGCCTGATTTGGCCCATGGACCATAGTTTGCTTACCGCTCAGTTAGTGAAAGGGCAAAAGGTGTCTCTGGCAAAGGAGATGATAGGTACAAAGGCATGGAGGCACATGGCATTTTGAACAACTGTGGCTTTTAAAATCTCTTTATAGTTCATGTTAACATTGTATATGCTGAGTGTCTGAATTCTGTGGTGTTTGAAGACCAGGCTTTAATCATTACAGGTTAGGAGGACAAATAGTGTGGCGCAGAATGCCTAAGAAGTATTTGTAAGCAACATTGTATAAGCCCAGACTTCATGTTTCTGGTTGCTTTTAGGTGACACATGACTAACCCTCTTACCCTTTCTCATTCAGGAAATTTGGACTGAGGTAGCACAAATATTTTCTGAACTCCAATCCCCACTTGGAGTTAGTTCAGTTATGTGGTTCCAACATTAATTGTAAATCACTAAGGAAGGAGAATAGTTTTAAACTTAAAAAAAAAAAAAAAAACCTCTTGGAAGCTTAGAGAAGGGTAGGGCAAACTGCATGACTTCCCCTATCTGCTAATGCAAAACTATAATTCCTGAGCTATGTGAATTCATGTTTTCTATAGGAAGTTTTAAAACGGTGATAAAATCATTCATAATTCCTCCACATAAGCACAACTTTTATTGATATATTTTTATATAGTGCCTTCCTCCCACATGCACATATTGTTTTGATTTCTCTGTTTATCCCATCTAAGAGAGCTCTACTCTGGTCTGTCATTTTCTCTTCTCCTACCCTATATTATTTCTCTTGTTAGCTTTTACTTCTTCCTGTGAAAATACTTTGTTATTTTACTCTTGCCAACTAGACTCTAAGGGGTCAGGGATTTGATCTATCTTGTTTATTGATGTTACCTCAGTACCAAAAATGCCTTGTACATATTAGGTACTCAATAGATAATTGTTGATGGGATGAATATACACTGGTATATTAGTGTATATAGTATATACAGTGGTCATGGAATTCAATTTAAGGCCAGTTTAGAAAATCTTCCTTAGGATTCAGGAAAAATCTGGATTGTATTAACAGTGGACAGTTTGTCCCCTGTCTCCTGGCTGGAGCATGGACTGGGCTCATAACTTCATTGTGGCTACCACTTTTTAGTCCCCATTTAAAAATGAAAAAAGAGAGGGGGATAAAATAAGCTAGAAGGTTATTCTGCAAAAAGGGAGAGATAATATAAGCAGTTATAGGAAAGTCCCAAAGACCCAACAATAAGTAAACACTGCAGCAAGCCAGGCAGTGTTCTTTGTCTGAATTAGAAATAATTTAGAAGAATAAAACATGTCCCATGTGGTCCACCAGGGACTGCCACAGAGGAGGGTCACTGAAGTTTTAACATCCTTTGTTGACTGTCCTCTGTCTGCAGCTTCTGAATTGTCTTTTAGTTCCACCAGAGGCTCAGCTTCCACATCAAGATTAAATAATTTTTACCACATTGGTGCAGAGGAGACCTGTCTTTAAGAAGTATTAGCTGTTCTTTTCTTTACAGTATAGCATCCAGATGTCAATCCAGATATCACATGCATAACCTTTGAGAGTCATTATTAGTTTCCAAGGAGCATTTTTAAATGTCTTCTCAACTTTGCTGAGGTTTTCTTAAGCGGCAACATCACATTTTTTGTTTCCTGACTCATCTAAAGCAGAGCTTATTTCACTAGCCTACAGTGCTTTTCATAAATTTTCTTCATTTTAAGGTAGCTGCACATCATTTTAAAATAATGAGATGCTGCCTTTCTCTTTGTTTAATCTAAGAGAAAATAAACTTTATTGATCTTCAAAATGTTATCTTTAAGTTACCAAATAGGAGTAAAGAAACGGTTTCTCCTTCTCTATGTATGGTCACTGAGAATATATGCCACAGTCACATATCCATACTATGGAAAACTCACAGAAGTATGTTAAGCACAGCACATTTGTTTATGTTGGTCAGTGGATGTGGGTGAGTTGTGTTTTTCTAATTAAGGTAATTTGAGAATCTTAATACCAGCAAGATAATAGTATTACTTTCTGAAACTGTGCCTTTTTTTTTTTAAAGGTGGTCAAGGAGCTGGTCCTCCTCAAAACCAGATGCAGGTGTCCCACGGGCCACCAAATATGATGCAGCCCAGCCTCATGGGAATTCATGGCAACATGAACAACCAACAGGCTGGTAGTTCTGGGGTTCCTCAGGTGAACCTGGGCAACATGCAAGGCCAGCCCCAGCAGGGCCCACCATCTCAGCTGATGAGCATGCACCAGCAGATCGTGCCCTCCCAGGGCCAGATGGTCCAGCAACAAGGAACCTTGAACCCTCAGAACCCTATGATCCTTTCAAGGGCCCAGCTTATGCCGCAGGGTCAGATGATGGTGAATCCTCAGAGCCAAAATCTTGGGCCCTCGCCACAGAGGATGACCCCACCCAAGCAGATGCTTCCCCAGCAGGGCCCACAAATGATGGCACCACATAACCAGATGATGGGGCCTCAGGGGCAAGTTTTGCTTCAACAGAACCCAATGATAGAGCAGATTATGACCAATCAGATGCAGGGGAATAAGCAACAGTTTAACACTCAGAACCAATCTAATGTCATGTCGGGACCAGCACAGATAATGAGGGGACCAACTCCAAACATGCAAGGAAACATGGTGCAGTTTACGGGACAGATGTCAGGACAGATGCTGCCCCAGCAAGGGCCCGTGAACAACAGTCCATCTCAGGTTATGGGGATTCAGGGGCAGGTCTTGAGGCCACCAGGGCCCAGCCCACATATGGCCCAGCCGCATGGCGATCCTGCTACTACAGCAAATAATGATGTCAGCTTGTCTCAGATGATGCCTGACGTTAGCATGCAACAAAGCAACATGGTCCCCCCCCACGTGCAGGCCATGCAGGGAAACAGTGCCTCGGGAAACCACTTCTCAGGCCATGGGATGCCTTTCAATGCACCTTTCAGTGGAGCACCCAATGGAAATCAGATGTCCTGTGGTCAGAATCCAGGCTTCCCGGTCAATAAGGATGTCACGCTAACAAGCCCATTGTTGGTCAACTTATTGCAGAGTGATATCTCTGCAGGCCATTTTGGGGTAAACAATAAGCAAAATAATACCAACGCAAATAAACCGAAGAAGAAGAAACCCCCTCGGAAGAAGAAAAATAGTCAGCAGGATCTAAAGTAGGTTGTGATAGTTTTGCCTAAAATCTTATTCATTTATTTCTATGTGAACAACTTTTTTTGATGGAAAATTTTAAACATGTATAAAATAAGAATAGTATAATGAAATTACCCCTGCTTCAAATTATCAACTCATAATCCATCTTGCCTTTATCCATGCTCTCCCCATTATCCTCTTGGTTATTTTAAAGCAAGTTCACTTTAAATATTTCAGTATGTACCTCTGAAAGATAAGGACAGGTTTTTGTCTTTGTTTTGTGTTTTTTATGACCACACGATACCATTAGCACACCTGGAAAAACTAATACTTCCTTCATATTCTCACATTTCCAGACAGTGTCCACATTTCCCTGATTATCTCAAATTAATTTTTTTTACAGTTTCTTCAAATGAGGAGCCAAACAAGGTTCATACGTTGCAGTCAACTGATATATGTCTCTTAAGTCTGTAGTCTCCAGAGGGTTGTGGCATTCAGAGCCTGAAAGGTAGCCAGTGCTGCCATACTGCAACTCCGCAAAGCATGTCAGGTTTATAATGACTGTTGGGGAACCAGAAAGGCTGTATGTGTTTTGGAAATGAAAACCGTTTATGGAGACTCCCTTCTGTCTCTCAAACAGAAATGGTTTTTTGTACAGGTGCCTTTCCTTTAAAGGCTCTTTATCATCAGCAGCAGCTTAAAATCTCATGCTAAGATGATTGGACCTTTTAAATCAGTTACCCTTTTGGTAACGGTGAGTTCTTTTGCAAGATTACAGCAGGAAGGGCAATTAATTTATATTACATTTCCTGAAGCTAAGCATTAATTTGTTATATTTTTGGCCTTGATAAAATGTTTCCAAAGGGAATATTGATTAAACTGGATTTTCTGCCTTTAATTATAAAACTGAAATTCAGAGACATTTATTACCAGAAAATAGTGACTGAGGAGTGTAAAACAGGTTAATTCAAATAAATTGCTAGAACTATAGAAGAGAATAGGGGAGCTTTAGTTAAGGAAACAGAAATGTTCAAAATAAAACCAACTGCCTTTCTCTCAGCCTTCTCACAATATTTCTTTGGTTGTACTCTAATATTATATCATATTCACTTTTTTCTTGAACCTTATAAATCAAAATTCAATAATTGTATATTAACAACCTATATTTTTCCTGAATTCAGAATTAATAACCCGTTTGGTTATCTGATTTTTCCAATAGCTCTTTCTAAGTTAAATTCTTTACTACCATCGACCTGTGTGGAAATAACATTTCTGTGGCAATATTTATTCCTCCCAGTAATCTAGGAGTAAAATTGCAAGGTTCTTCAGTTGCCATTAGTATGGATTTTTGCTGTCTGCACCAGCACTTAGGGAGATTGCTTACTTGTTGTGGCTACAGATTGTGAAAAGGGCCTTATACAGCATCAAGGCTCCTAGGAAGGGAGACAATAAGTTAAAAGTAAGAGTGCATGCTCCCAATTCTACCACTAGCTTACTATGGAACCTTGGACCTGTTTTCTAACACCGCTGTGGGCCTTTGTTTTTTCATCCATAACATGAGGTAACTGGACCAGGTATCTGAGATATTTTTTTTTTAGCAATACAGTTCTTTAAAAGTAAAGGATACTGCAGAATCCTTGCCTATAATTTGAAGTGAGAGAGAAGTCATATAAGGAGCAAATTGATATAGGCATCTGCATGTGCTCAGGACCTGCTTCAGGTTCTAAATTCCCATGTGCTAGGGCTTTTAAAATGGATTTAAGGTAAGGCTTATGAAACTACAGAGAGTACAGTAAGGTAAAATACTGTCTAAAAGTGGGTGACCAGTATCAGGGCAAAGGGAAACAAAAGGTAGAAAAGAAAAGTACAGCTAAGAGTAAGATTAAAAACAAAATGAGGGCTGTGAGCACTCTGGTTCTTTGGGAATGTGGGTGTTAGTAGGTAACATTTTTTTCTTCCCCACTAAAAATTCTAAGGTTCACCCAGGTGAAAATGAAAGCATCCCAAAGCCAATGGGGATATTTGTTAAATACACATTCTGCAACAAAATTAATTAGCTTTGTTCTGGTATTCTCCGGCTTTCTTTGTTCTCTGAATACCACTTTCATTAGCCAATCTACAGCTTCTTGCAAGGTGTTATGAATTGTTGGAGCCACCACTGCAATATTCACAGAAAAAGAATATGGACTCCCTGGTTAAATTTGATAGCTACCCTAAAGATAATGTGGTTTCATAGGCACAGTACTTTATAATATTGATAGCCCAAACTATGATCCCTTAAAACATCTAAGGGATGGATGATTACATGAAAATCATTATATCAGAAATTTGTAGAAAACACTTCGAGTAAATAGCCATGTTATTAAGTGGATTTTAACATTTAATGAAATTGGGAGATTTTTTATGCCAAATATTGAATACTTTATCAGACTAGAGAGATGTAAATAATGCTAAGAATGATAATGCAAATGGATTTCTTCAGAAACGGGAGGGGTTAAGCTTAGTTTTGTGTATAAACTATACAACTTACTCTCAAATGTGTAATTTATCTTTTAGCACCCCAGATACTCGCCCAGCTGGTCTGGAGGAGGCTGATCAGCAGCCATTGCCTGGAGAACAAGGAATTAACTTGGACAACTCAGGCCCTAAACTGCCAGAATTTTCAAACCGACCACCAGGTGATAAAATGTTAACTAAAGTTTATATGCTTGTCATCATTTATTTACAGCATTATAAGTCTTTTTTTCAAGGAAACAATAGTATTTTATTTTGTGTACTAACTAGGCTACTTTGGTGATTTAATGTGTCTAGTATTTGGAAACTGTGCCTTGATATTAAGTAAAAAAATTTAAAATATAACTTCTGAAGGCATGTGTGTGCATGTGTGTGTATGTATTTTTTTGTGTGTGTGTATTTTGCTCAAATTAGTCTTCATTATTTTAGGTCTTCATAAAATCAGACTAAAATGTCAAGTGCCTCTTTATTCTTGTCAATATCAAGGTTCTAGTTGGCATCAAAATGGATTAAGATTAAATGAAAAGATGTTTTCACTCTAATCCTGCCTGCCTGCCTTTCCTGCAGCCTTTCCTACTGGGGCTTTCTCAAAGCAGAGAACTACCAGGGTTTAAAATAAGATTTTTTTAATACAACTTTTATTATGAATCTTTAAACATAAAAAATATGTAAAGAGTAATAAAAGAGACACTCATGTACTTCCTACCCAGGTTAATAATAAATAGGACCAATATTGTTGAAGCCCTCTGTGTTGTATCCTCCTCTGATTATAAAATAATATCATCCTCTAAATGTTGAAAATTATGTTGAAAAGGAAAAAGTCTCCTAAAATTCGTTCATTCCAACCTAGGTATTATAGAACCAAGGCCAGCTGCCACAGTGTCTCTATACCTGGTTCCTCTTGGCCTAAGCAGTGATTTGTAACTTTATTCCCATGTGACACAGTTGAAGACACAAAGCCTGTCACATTTAGGCCACACTTCCATGTGTATACAAAGGATTATGTTTTGTTTCTTCCTTTCTAGTTCCTCCACCTCCTTTTTTGGCATGTAAGTGTGAGTGACGTTATTTTAGGGATAAACTTTAGTCCACCCTTAATTTATGTATTTTAAAAGTGAATCCAAAAAAAAAGTGAATTCATTATGATGTCAGTACTTTGTGTTATTTATTACAAATTGTTTGGGCACACCACACTTCCCATCAGTGAGTTACAGCAGCACAGTTGAGGCTGGGAGGTCACCAGTCTTTGGTGGTGGTCCAGAGGCATTATGAACAGGAAGGTGCCTTCTTCCCTCGGATACATCTGAATTCTTCTGTTAAATCCCAGGGGTTCTCACACACATTATGGCTTCCTTTCTACAGTTTGCAAACTGGAAGCCTGTAGGCTGAATTTAGCCTACGATATGTTTGAATTGTCGTGCAGCATCCTAAACCAAACAGAAACCTGAATTTAAATGCCTTTAGATAGAGCATCAGCTCTGCAGTTTGGCTCTGTCCGCAGAACTACTACTGTCTTATACCAGCCCACTTCTCTTCTTCATTACCGGTCTGGCCCCTAAAGGCATATGAATTTTCATCCCTTGATTAATAGACTTGGTTTTTTATTATGTTATATGCCCGTGTGTGTCCTAGCTTTCCCTCTCCACCATTCTGTCACAACAGCCCCGATCTGTCTTATCATTAATGCCCTTTGGACTGCTGCCTGCAGCTTCTGGAACCTTTACAGTAGCCCTTAACTGTTACTTGTGAGAGAGGCTGCTGTACTGTCTGTGCTGCTCTCTTTGGTATTTATGCTGTCTGGTGGCCTAATTTTAAAGAAAAAGGCATTTGTATCATAGCCCTGACATCAAGGCTTCTACAGAAATTACAGTTCCTAACATGGGAACCTGAGTTAAACCTATAGAAATGCCATATGTTGTTGGCTTTATAAATGTAAAGAGGTTAGTTAGGCCTAAAACAAAAAAGGATTAAAAAGAAACTTCAAAACTGGATTCTGCACATTGTACTCATTGGTGCCATGTCTTTCATTGGCTAGAAGACATTGATTAGCTATTAAACACAGGGTGTGACCCTGTGGATCAGCAGCATTTGATAGCTGCTCTGTGAAAATCTTAAGCCAACACTTCTGACTGCCAGGGCCAGTTGTCCTTATGCCTGTACCTTCGTAAAACTTTCCTAATATATTTTTCATGCACAGTGAAATAAATCTAGTTTGTGAAATTGTATGTATCCCAGTTATATGCCCGCTTTTTCCCACTGAACAACCTTTATTCTTGGTTAATGATCTTTTCATCCTTTCTGCTGATTGTGTAAGGTTTTGGTTCTAAAATGCCAAATAAAATCTTCACAAAAGAAAGAATCATTTGAGATGTTGCCTTCTAGAAATCTATAAGGTATTGTCCCTCAGAGTTCTTTTCCTAAAATTATTTTTTATTCCTGAGGGCTGTGCTTCTTGCTTATTCTTCAATTATGGATTCATAGAAAATATTTCTCCAAATAAAGTTTTACATGTAAGAAAGTAAACAGAAATTAATATTCGTAAAAAGAACTTCAGTGCCCTCATTTTATTTTCAATGTGTGTATCAGCTTCTATTAGCTCCTACTATTTATTGAACTGATTTACGTCGGAGGGGCAGTTTAATTCATTGGGTTTCCCAAAGAACTGAGCCTGAAGGATGCAGCATGGTGTGTGAAGCCAATGGATTGTAGTAATTTTAAATCCCTCTTCCTTAAGGAATTGAATCCTAGAATTTTATATTTTACTTCTGTTGAAAGAATAAAAAGGCTATCTTCAATGCTGGCGTTTTCAACAAAACCAAGCCTTAACAAAATTAATCTGTGCTAACAGAAAAAAAGTGACTCTTAAATGCTTCATTCACAAGTACAATGAAATATTTACTATGCTTGCATGAGACCCCAGTTCTGGGCAGTCAACTGTTTGCTGTTGATGGAGTTTTTCTCGTGTCATCTGAATGTTTGGCTGGTGTAGACTTGGCCAGTTTCAGTGCATAGCACAGTGTCTATTAGAGTCTTAGTGCAGCGATGCCTCATTCAAACCCTGAAGACTGAGGAGCTCCAGGTTCTTGATGCTTTGCTTTTTGCTTCCTTAAGCAGTGTGCCTCTTTGCTTATGTCAAAGAATGAGGGGCTGCCCCTACCCCCGTGGGAACGGGCACGCCTGAGCTGTTTGTGCACAGTCTGTGCAACCTAGATGAGTATTGCTTGGCTATACTCTAAAGGTAGCAAAGCTTTTCTTGCTGAAAATCTAACTTCCCTGATTTTGGGGGCTCGTTTTAGGTTATCCTTCTCAACCAGTTGAACAGAGGCCACTTCAGCAGATGCCTCCTCAGCTCATGCAGCATGTGGCGCCCACACCCCAGCCACCACAGCAGCAGCCGCAGCCGCAGCCGCCGCCGCCGCCCCCCAGTCAGCCACAGTCTCAGCAGCAGCAGCAGCAGCAGCAGCAAATGATGATGATGCTAATGATGCAGCAGGACCCCAAATCAGTTAGGCTTCCAGTCTCCCAGAGCGTCCATCCCCCAAGGGGCCCCCTGAATCCGGACTCCCAGAGAATGCCCATGCAACAGAGTGGCAGTGTGCCTGTCATGGTCAGTTTGCAAGGACCTGCCTCCGTGCCGCCATCACCTGATAAGCAAAGAATGCCAATGCCTGTGAATACTCCTTTGGGAAGCAATTCAAGGAAAATGGTGTACCAGGAGAACCCCCAGAATCCTTCCAGCTCACCACTGGGAGAGATGTCCTCACTCCCTGAAGCAAGTGGCAGTGAAGTACCATCTGTCTCAGGAGGCCCAAATAACATGCCTTCACATTTAGTGGTTTCCCAGAATCAGTTAATGATGACAGGGCCAAAACCTGGACCATCACCCCTTTCAACAACTCAAGGTGCAACTCCCCAGCAGCCTCCTGTAAATTCCCTGCCCAGCTCTCATGGCCACCACTTTCCAAATGTGGCTGCCCCAACCCAAACATCTAGGCCTAAAACACCAAACAGAGCCAGCCCCAGACCCTATTATCCTCAGACACCCAACAACCGCCCTCCCAGCACAGAACCTTCAGAAATCAGTCTATCACCAGAAAGACTCAATGCCTCCATAGCAGGACTCTTCCCCCCACAGATTAATATTCCTTTACCTCCCAGGCCAAATTTAAACCGAGGCTTTGATCAACAGGGCCTAAATCCAACAACTTTGAAGGCCATCGGACAAGCACCTTCAAACCTTACCATGAATAATCCTTCCAATTTTGCTGCCCCACAGACTCACAAATTAGATTCTGTGGTGGTGAATTCTGGAAAGCAGTCTAATTCTGGAGCAACAAAACGGGCAAGTCCAAGCAACAGTCGCAGGTCTAGTCCTGGGTCAAGTAGGAAAACCACCCCAAGTCCAGGGAGACAAAACTCAAAAGCCCCTAAACTTACTCTTGCCTCTCAAACAAATGCAACCTTGTTGCAAAATGTGGAGTTGCCAAGAAACGTATTGGTCAGTCCTACTCCTTTGGCCAACCCCCCTGTACCTGGGAGCTTCCCTAACAACAGCGGGCTGAATCCTCAGAATCCTACCATGCCTGTGGCTGCAATAGGGGGTGTTCTTGAGGATAACAAGGAGAGCTTGACTATGCCTCAGGACAGCGATTGCCAGAATTCCCAGGGTAGGAAGGAGCAGGTAAACGTTGAGCTAAAAGCAGTCCCTGCCCAAGAAGTTAAAATGGTCCCTGAAGATCAATCCAAAAAGGATGGGCAACCTTCGGATACTAACAAACTTCCCAGTATCGAAGAGAACAAAAATTTGGTGTCTCCTGCTATGAGGGAAGCGCCAACATCGTTAAGTCAACTTCTTGACAACTCTGGAGCTCCTAATGTGACCATTAAACCCCCTGGGCTTACAGATCTGGAAGTAACACCTCCAGTAGTTTCTGGAGAGGACCTGAAAAAAGCATCTGTCATTCCCACACTGCAGGATTCGTCTTCTAAAGAACCCTCTAATTCCCTAAATTTACCTCACAGTAACGAGCCATGTTCAACCCTTGTGCATCCAGAATTGAGTGAGGTCAGTTCTAATGTTGCACCAAGCATCCCTCAAGTAATGTCAAGACCTGTCAGCTCTTCCTCCATTTCCACTCCTTTGCCCCCAAATCAGATAACTGTTTTTGTAACTTCCAATCCCATCACAACTTCAGCTAACACATCAGCAGCTCTGCCAACTCACCTGCAGTCTGCATTAATGTCAACAGTTGTCACAATGCCCAATGTGGGTAGCAAGGTTATGGTTTCTGAGGGACAGTCAGCTGCTCAGTCAAATGCCCGGCCTCAGTTCATTACACCTGTCTTTATCAATTCATCCTCAATAATTCAGGTTATGAAAGGATCACAGCCAAGCACAATTCCTGCAACCCCACTGACAACCAACTCTGGCTTGATGCCTCCCTCTGTTGCAGTCGTTGGCCCTTTACACATACCTCAGAATATAAAGTTTTCTTCTGCTCCTGTACTGCCTAATGCCCCCTCCAGTAGTCCTGCTGCAAACATACAGACAGGTCGACCCTTGGTCCTTAACTCACGAGCCACCCCTGTTCAGCTTCCTTCCCCACCTTGTACAACTTCTCCAGTTGTCCCTCCTCATCCCCCTGTCCAGCAAGTAAAAGAACTGAATCCAGAGGAGACTAGTCCTCAGGTGAGCATCTCAGCAGATCAGAGCACTCTGCCCTCTTCACAGTCAACCACAGTGGTTTCTCCCCTTTTGACCAATAGTCCAGGCTCCTCTGTCAACCGGCGAAGCCCAGTCTCATCTAGTAAGGGCAAAGGAAAAGTGGACAAAATCGGCCAGATTTTGCTGACCAAGGCGTGTAAAAAAGTTACAGGCTCTCTTGAGAAAGGGGAAGAACAATATGGTGCAGATGGAGAAACTGAAGGCCAAGGGCTAGAGACCACAGCTCCAGGGCTCATGGGAACAGAGCAGTTATCCACAGAGCTGGACAGTAAAACCCCAACACCCCCAGCACCCACTCTGCTAAAAATGACCTCTAGCCCTGTGGGCCCAGGCTCCGCCTCAGCAGGACCCAGCTTACCTGGCAGTACTCTCCCCACCAATGTACGCTCAATAGTAACCACTCTGGTACCCTCTGAGCTCATCTCCGCGGCGCCGACCACAAAAAACAATCATATTGGCATAGCATCTGAGCCACTTGCAGGTGGCCTAGTGGAGGAGAAGGTGGGATCTCATCCAGAGCTTCTACCCAGCATAGGTATGTACTTGGGGCCTGGCATCATCTCATGTCAATTTTTGATGACCTATCCCACAAGAGAAAGCATGACTCCTTTTCTACTTGGAGGAAGAAGAATGGGCTAAATGGCAATAGTGATAGTTTCATTTATTTGAAGTACATTGGGAAATATACTTCCCTTTTAAAATCCCACGTTGTTTACATTCATTAATATGGTTCTCTCTCAGCTCCTGAAATAATCATATACCTTTTATTTACATAAAATTTTTCATTTTACAAAGAAGCATTTTCACCTGTGTTACATCATCTTCATACCAACCATGTCAGGTAGCCCTAACCCCATTTTGCGGGTGAGAAGATTGAAGCTTAGAGTTCAGTATTCATTCAAAGTCTATACTGTGAGCCTCCAGTTTAACCACGTCCCTTAAGGGTAAACAGTTTCTGCAGGTTCTCCTTACTGTGGTAAAGACTTGCTCTCAACTGTTCAGAGCAGGTTTCTCATAGCCCCTTCCTCATTGTACTCTATCCCAGGGACTCTTCCCTTCAGACTGGCTGCTCCAGGGGAGAGCTTTCCAGAAAACCAGCTTTCATGGTAATAGACATGGGAGGAGCAAAGTGGTTAAGAGATAGGCTTAGGTTGGTGCCAGCATTTACCGGCTGTTTGGGCTTAGGCAAGTTACTTGACTACTCCAAACTTTAGTTTCCTCCTTTGGAAAATGGGGACAATAGTAGTTGTAAGAATTCAACGAGATAATGTATATAACATTTTTAGCACGGGGCTAGAATATAGTAATCATTCAATAATAGGTAAAGAATTCTTATCACCTGTTTCTTTTTGATGCAATCTCTTTGAAAATTAGACCATTCCATTCATGTATTTCTAGTTCAGGTTATTTCCTATGTACTGGTAAGGTGGGCTAATTATGGAAACGTAGATGTCCTTACATCTCCCCTCCTTCCCTTGGCATCTCCCCCCGCACCCGCCCCCCCCCCACACATACGTAATGTTCCTCCTCCTGTGAGGCTTAAGTGGTACAGAAGTTCTATTTCCCCAGAGTGGAATCAGTCAAACACTGCCAAAGCTCAAAGGACCTTTGCTGTATCCTAGGCCAGCCAATAGTGCCTGTTTATGCAGCTAAAATGCTTCGAGGGGCAGGAGGAGGGGCAGAAAGAACACAAGCTTCTGGTAGGATCAGAGTTCAAATTCTAGCTCCACTGGTACCAGTTGCAGTTGGATAAATCCCTTAACCTCTTGTAAGCCATGTACTTCACCAGTAAACTGGAGATTGTAATTCCTACCTCCCAGAATTTATACAAAGATTCATTGAGTGGGCTTAGCGTAAAAGCCAGCACACTGCCTCACACAGAGCCCTGGAAAGGTTAATTCCCCTGCTCTCTGCCTATTCACTTCAAAACTAGAGATACAGGGAGGGATAAAGGCCTTTAAGGAGTTCTCTGCCCTTGGAGGAGACAGAGACTTCATAGGGCTGGGTGCTGTAGATTCCTGGTTCTAGTTCTGTTGATGTAGGTGAGCCCTAAGAATTTTTTTGAAACCTGGTGTAACTTAAATATATTCTCCACTATTAAATGTTTCCATTCTACTTCCTTTCAGGGAACCTCTCCCTCTGATACCAAGAGAATAATGATGAAGTTGTTAGAAAATAACTTTTATCTGGATCCTGTGTAATCCTAGAGAAATACAGGAGCATTAGGGAGATGAACCAGTAGTTGGAAAAAAAACTTCTCAATTTCAGTTAAGATTATTTCCATTCTTTTTCAAGGGGCTTCTGTGCTTTTACCTTGAAAGTGTGAGAAACCAATACTGGAGTAAAAAATAAAAGTTAAGGTACAGTTTTAAGCTTTATTAGATAAACATCCAAAATAAATTCTTAACACAAATGCATCATTGACTAAGCAGGGAGAGAAATCTACAAAAGTCACAATTTCCACATGAGGGTAAAACTTATTGTTGTAGAGTTTATCTAGGATGTTAGACTGAGTGTCAAGATGGGAGGACATAACCTTGAGTGACTGTGGCATATCTATGTCTTCAATCTTTATGGTATTGATCCCAGAAGTTCCCATTCTAGAGTACATTGTGTATTCTATTCCATTCCTCTTCAAGGGCCTGAGTTCTCTCTGTCCTTCAAAGCCTAATTCTGATGTTTCTCCCTTTAGTATACCTTCAGATTTCTCAATCTAGAATTGATCTCCCTTGCTTTGGACTCCCATAGTACTTTATACTTTATGAATCTGCTTCATATAACTTCGCAGTTCACTCCAGAGTACCACTTGTCTATATCTTTAATACTAGACTGAGTTCCTGATGGGCAAGAAGAATGGAATTTGGTCTCTAAGGGTGCCTGGCACAGAGCCTTGCCCCTAGTAAGTTCTTGGTAATTGTTAGATAAAATAAGTAGATAACATATCAAATTGATTTGATTCATTAAATATGAATTGAATACCTGCTTTATGCCCATCACACTTGCCAGGTGCTATAGAAAAGTACACAATACATGATTCATTTCAGGTCTCAAGGAACGTAGTCTTTAGAGGGTTGAGACAATTTTTTAAATGCTAAGGTTGAATGGTATAATTGTCCTTCTGAAAGTGGTTTGGGTTGCCTACTAAAGTATGCTTTTGGGTTTTTTAGAGTACTGGACAGAACTTGACCCCAAGAAGCAAAAATTATGGGTGCTGTTGTCCTCATGGCCATATCCTTCCTTGATCTTTGCACATACAAAAAGGAAAAACAGACCCCGCCTAGCATTAGTCTTTGTTACTGAGTGTTAAGGTAGTTAATTTTTTAAGCAAGTTTTGGAATGTACTGTGCTTTCAAAGTTAACTTCAAGTGCTGCTTTCTAAGAATATGTGTATTTCAGCAGTTACTTAGCCCTTGATTCAGTCAATGCTTTCTGCTTTGTTTAGAAAAGAATGTTAAAGGCCTGTTTCTTTTCTTTCTTTCTTTTTTTTTTTTTTTTCTTGCCTTAGCCCCTTCACAGAGTTTAGTCCCAAAGGAAACTCCAGCCACAGCACTGCAGGGGTCTGTTCCCAGACCAGGTAAGGCCCACCTTGGAAAAATTTCTTGAATGGAATAGGTTACATGTGAAGGAACCACTGCTGTCCTCAGTGTGCCAGGAAGTGGCTGAAACTGTCTCATCTGTTTGCTTCAGAGCAGACTTCGGTTGAGTGGCAGAGCTTATGCAGTACTATTTGAAGTTATTTTTCCCCTGACCAGCTTGCTCTCTGACACATTCCTCGTGTCAGCCAGGGAACTCAAGAAGGACATCTCAGTGCCCATTGTCTGCCACCAAGCCGTGGGTGGTTTCCATTGCAGAGTTTGCCCTGTTCCATGACCCTGGCACCCATAGCTGGCAGCTGACTGATTGGCATACGGTAACTCACTGGGGTGGGAGGCATTACTGCATTAAGACAGTAATTGCATTATGACAGGAGTGGAGGCTTGTTCCGAAAACCTCTGCTGCAGTGAGGTAGCCATTCCTCCAGGGAGTCGGAGTCATTTCACTCATGTCTGGATGGCATTAAGTTTCTTCCCATGACCAAGATATTGTAAATAGCACTAGGGATGGTGTTTCTGGAAGGTGGAGCCCATGGTAATCTGACAAATAACTACTGTGAAATGCTGGGTCAGCTCTGAATGCATGAGGATCTTGATGGCAATAACAGCCGTCAAGAGTAGACTGCCAAAGCAGATAAAGATTATAGATTTGTTAACAGTTTAGTCTTACCTGGCTCTTTGTCATTGTAGGTTATTGGGGGATACCCCCCACAAAAAAAGAAGTATGACTGCTTTCCACAAGGAGGTTAGAGTCTCGCTGACAATACAGTTCACACGCTTGACAAAATTTTTTAAAAAAATAAAAGTTTAATTTTGAGTCTAAGTCAGTAAAAGTAAGGTAGAAGTTGGGAATTCCCTGGCAGTCCAGTGGTCAGGACTCTGTGCTCTCACTGCCGAGGGCCCAGATTCAGTACCTGGTCGGGGAACTAAAATCCCACAAGCTGCACGGGGCGGCCAAAAAAAATTAAAAATAAATAAAATAAAATTTAAAATATTTGTTTAAAAAGTAAGGTAAAAGTTGTGATTATTTTAAAACCTGCTTCAGGGTGCCATGTCCTATATGATGGATAGGACTTTCTATTGTACATTCTTCGGGTAAAACCAGGCCTCTGAAAAAATGGATGAGCAAAAAACATTTTAGCCACCCAGATTTGTTTGTTACCAACTACCCACATGATACCTGAGAAGGGTAGAAATGGAACAGATTCTTCAGAGAAGGAATTAGATAGTAAAACTCATTTTTAATGAGAAAAGGAGCAACTAGAAAGGGGAAGGGAATTCCATCTCCTGCCCCAACTCTTTTCTCCAGAATATGGACTTTACCATATCATATGTCCTCCTTCTCAGAGTAATTTGCTGAAGAATCTTGTTCCTTTTAAAAGTTTGGCTCAAATGAATCTCCTTAGAATACTGCCTACGCCAATAATTGCCTTCACCAAAACCCCTTTGATTTCCACTTATATGAATTAGCTGTGATAGTGTTAAAATTGTCAAAAGCATTGAATTTTGTTTCAAAAGAGCAAACTAACCAAAATTTTTTGTAGTAAACCTCTTTTGACTTGAGCCATTTTTAGTTTTTTTTTTTTTTTTTTTTTTTTTTCCGGCACGCAGGCCTCTCACTGCTGTGGCCTCTCCCGTTGCGGAGCACAGGCTAGGGACGCGCAGGCTCAGTGGCCATGGCTCACGGACCCAGCCGCTCCACGGCATGTGGGATCTTCCCAGACCGGGGCACAAACCCGTGTCCCCTGCATCGGCAGGCGGGCTCTCAACCACTGCGCCACCAGGGAAGCCCCATTTTTAGTTTTGAGCACACATTTCCTGAGTTTCTTTGCTCCAGCAGAGACTCAGTGAGTTGGTATCTGTTTCTTGTGGAGGGGGTTCCAGGTTTTATGAGTTAGATATGGGGAGCTAAATAACAAATGAGAAGCATGGATTCTCCTCTGCCAGCATCTTTCACTGAAGGCAGAGTAGGACAGCCTCTTTACGTGAAGGCTGCATCAACATGAGCATCAGAGCAATACTAATAATAGCTAATACTGAGTTATTACTAAGTGCTGCTGTACTAAGTTTTTGATATGTGTTATTTAATTTAATCTTTTTAACTTTGAGGTGGGTAAAGTGGTTATCGCCATTTTTCAGATGAGACCTTGAGCACAGAGAGGTCAAGCCATTTGCCCAAGGTCACATGGCTAATAAGCAGTGAGGTCAAAATAACCCAGTCACTCTGACTCTGCTGCCATCAAGGAGGTTACTGTGTAATAAGGAGGGTAGGTTAGACATGTACACTGAGTTTCAGGTGTTGAATTCCCTGAAATGGGGGACAGGGAAAGGACTGTGGGAGACCAGAGGCAGGAGAGATGACTGTTATCTGATGCATCAGCAATGGTCTTTTGGAAAAGATGGAACTACCTAAAGGCATATAATGGAGGAAAAAGATGTTTTCCTGCTGGTGCTTATAAAGAAATGCCTGGTAAACCCATAGGATGCTCATTTAAGCAAAACCCTGCTAGACAAATGACAGAGATTTTCCTTTTTTAGAGGACATTGCTGAGAGGTTGAGGAAGAGAGGAACATAATGGGGTGTATAGGTGATATCTCAGAGTAAAGCAGTCTGCTTTCTAAAACTCAGGAATTCCTTTGGAGGAGAATGCATCCTTAATAGATATTTAAGACATATTGGAAGATTACTGTTTAAAAAAAATATGTCAAGAGGGAAGAGATATTCTAAGAATGAAAACAGTCTCTTCTACATGAGAGGAAGAGGATTATTTTACTAAAAGAGATATAGCTGGATGAAATATGAACCAGGCAATGTAATTTAGTTACGTTGATCCAAACAGGATTACCTCACAGTATGGAGTAGAAATAAAAATAGACTGAGTAAGTATCTTATGCCCCAGACAACTGAGTTGTGTCCATGCCAACTCTCTGTCTCTATACCACGTTAGGGTGAGGATCCTGCTGCGCATGGAGACCCGTTAGCCTAAACAAGGCATTCAGAATTCTCATAGACACCTAGCTTCTCCCTGTGGACATATACACCAGAAGCTCCTACATCTCATTTCTGTCCTTTGTATTTTTAACAGAACTCGAGGCAAATGCTGCCATAGTCTCTGGACAAAGGTAAGATGATCACTTCTGCAGACTTAGCATGAATATGGCATAAGCCTCTTTGAAAGGTATCATCTTTCTCAACCTTTAAACCTTTCCTCACCTTGTCCTTTTCCTTCACTCTTTGTACCAGTTTTTTTCCTGCTGAAGTAGGGAGCTGTCATGAGTACCAACCCCTCAGAGGTAACATTTCTTTTAACAAAACTTGGTGGCTAAGTTTCTGCCTTTTGTGGTTGTTTTGAAAATTGGATGACATAACATTTTCAGCACTCAGCATAGTGAGTAAATAGTAAGCATTCAATATATAGGAGCTGTTGGGTCGTATGGTAGTTCTATTCGTAGTTTTTTAAGGAACCTCCATACTGTTCTCCATAGTGGCTGTGTCAATTTACATTCCCACCAGTAGTGCAAGAGTGTTTCCTTTTCTCCACACCCTCTCCAGCATTTATTGTTTCTAGATTTTATGATGATGGCCATTCTGACCGGTGTGAGATGATATCTCATTGTAATTTTGATTTGCATTTCTCTAATGATTAATGATGTTGAGCATTCTTTCATGTGTTTATTGGCAATCTGTATATCTTCTTTGGAGAAATGTCTATTTAGGTCTTCTGTCCATTTTTGGATTGGGTGGTTTGTTTTTTTGTTATTGAGGTGCACGAGCTGCTTGTAAATTTTGGAGATTAATCCTTTGTCAATCCCACTACTGGGCATATAACCTGAGAAAACCATAATTCAAAAAGAGTCATGTACCAAAATGTTCATTGCAGCTCTATTTACAATAGCCAGGAGATGGAAGCAACCTAAGTGTCCATCATTGGATGAATGGATATAGAAGATGTGGCACTTATATACAGTGGAATATTACTTAGCCATAAAAAGAAACAAAATTGAGTTATTTGTAGTGAGGTGGATGGACCTAGAGTCTGTCATACAGAGTGAAGTAAGTCAGAAAGAGAAAAACAAATACCGTATGCTAACACATATATATGGAATCTAAGAAAAAAAAAAAGGTCATGAAGAACCTAGGGGTAAGACGGGAATAAAGACACAGACCTACTAGAGAAGAGACTTGAGGATATGGGGAGGGGGAAGGGTAAGCTGTGACAAAGTGAGAGAGTGGCATGGACATATATACACTACCAAATGTAAAATAGATAGCTAGTGGGAAGCAGCCGCATAGCACAGGGAGATCAGCTCGGTGCTTTGTGACCACCTAGAGGGGTGGGATAGGGAGGGTGGGATAGGGAGGGTGGGAGGGAGGGAGACGCAAGAGGGAAGAGATAACGGGAACATATGTATATGTATAACTGATTCATTTTGTTATAAAGCAGAAACTAACACACCATTGTAAAGCAATTACACTCCAATAAAGATGTATATATATATATATATATATATATATATATATATATATATATATATATATATATATATATATATATATATATATAGGAGCTCTTGCCATCATTGTCATTAATAATAGTCCTTGCAACACCTTCTAAGTATAGCTGTTTGATCCTCAAGAGAAAGAATGGCAGATGGGGTCTGAGTGCAGAACCCATGCTTTTTCTTTTATACTGTGCTACCCCACATAACCTAACAAAATGAAATAAAACTGTGGCTTCAACCTCATTAGCCCCATGGAGAGAAGTATTATCGTATTACAAAAGTCATTCCTAGGAATGTACTAGATAACATTTTAAAGAATTTATCATACTTGTACATCAACTTAGGTTGTAAAACCGCTTCACAGTCATTTTCTCATTTAATTATCATATCAACCCTGTGAGGTGGTTATAATAGCCAACATTTATTTGAATGCTGTTCTGTGCCATATGTTGGGCTAAAAGCTCCCTAGATGTATTATCTCATTTAATTTTCATGGTATCTATTACGAAAGGAAATTCTGTCTTACAAATAAGGAACCTAAAGCTCAGAGAGGTTAATTAAATTGTCCAAAGCCACAGATGCAGTAAATGGTGAAGCTGAGATTCAAACCCAGGCCTTCTGCCTCCAGAGCTCTCACACTTAATGTATTACAGCAGACAAGATGGGGATTTATAGATCAAGAATCTGAAACATAGAGAAAGTTAAATATCGTGGCCAATAAATGCATAGGTAAGACTTGACCCTTGTTCTTCTGACTCCAAATTCATTGCTATTCCTACTACCTGTCTAGTTTTATTTGGATTGGGCTTACGTTTGAATTCATTTGCATATCTCAAAGTATACACCAACTGTGTGGCTAGAGAAAGAAGAGATAATCAGACCAAAAATACCTTGTTGGTGTTTGTTCCCCAAGTTACCTGATCTTTGATGTATAAACACTAGGACAGTATTGCTGAGGCTTTTGTTTTGCCAGGAGAAAGAGGTACCTCCGTTAGGAATCTTCTTCCTCAGAGGCTTTGAACATTTTCTGGGCTCCTAGCCAGAAAGCCATCCTTACCACCTCTAAAAGGATGTGTAAATCCCCCTGACTTGCAGTTCTACCCCAGCTCCAGTCTCACCTCTCCTTGACATGCCTTGGCTTGTGTGGGACAGTGGTTAGATGTAAAGCTAGGGTAATGAACAGTGTGGCCAAATTCCCAGGCATAGTGCCACTAACAAAGGGTCCTCTGTCAGGAGTAAACGATGGAGGGGTAGGGATAGTTGACAATCAGGCCATGGTTAAGAAGCTTACAATGTATCGGAAGACACAAGACACTAAAAATATGCTGTACAGCCTGATGGGTGCTCTAGAATGCCAGACACAGACTGTGAACCCAAAAGACAAAAGAGGCAGCTCCACCTGGGGAGTGAGGTCATGGAAGACTTCCCAGAAGAGGCATCCCTGTGACCAGGTTTTTGTTTTGTTTTTGTTGCATTACTTTTGTTTCCATTCCATGTCTTACAAGTAAATTTAATCAACTTTTTTTTTTAATGATTTTAACATGAGTTTTTTGAACCATGAAAGTAGTAAAAGTTTACTGAGGGTAACTTGAAATACAGATCAGAGAATTACAAAGAAGAAAATTACCAGTTAGTCAATATTCCTACAACTCAGTATTCACTGTGTATATTTTAGTTGTTCTTCTAGTCCTCTTCACGGAGTATATACCGATAGAAATAGAGTTAAAACACTCCAGTATTTTATATATATACTGTAATGTTTATCTATAGATCTAACACTATGTATTAGATATATAGTATTATATACACATATATATACACATATATATATCTCACACCCATTCATTCATATGTGGTTACATATATACTCAATATATATTATAATGAAAATGAGAGTATACTATTCATAATGTTGGTAGCTGTTTTTTTCTCCACAATAATATATTTTGAACAGTTTTTATCATTAAATAACCTTCTACAGCATGATTTTTTTCATGACTCCATTTGGATGTCCCATGGTTTAGTTAACTAATGTACTATCACTGTTAAGCATTTAGCTCTTCTATCTTCATTAATATGAATAAAATGCTTTGGCATCCTTGTGTGTAATTAGCTCTGTAAAAAGATTTGTTTCCTTAGGCACCTAGAAATGGAATTGCTGAGTCAGAGGATTACACCAGGGTGTCTCAGCCTCAGCATTATTGACTGTTTGGGTGAGATAATTCTGTGTGGGGTGTGGGGCAGGGAGCCATTTTATGCATTATAGGATGTTTAGTGTCATCCCTGGCCTCTACCCAAAAGGTGCCAGTAGCATATCCTCCCAGTCATGACAATCAAAAATGTCTCCAGACATTGTTGAATGTTCCTAGGAGGCAAAATTGCCCCCTACGGAGAATCATTGGGTTGCACAGTTAATACTCCATTAGGAGTTTTTGTCCCTGTACCCTCAATAATACTGGATATTACCATTTTTTAATCTTCACATACTAAAAAAAGGGGATTGAGGTAGGAGCAATCAGTAGTAAACCCAGCAGTGTATTGTGAATATATTCTTGTGTATATTCTATAATGTGACTCGTAATATGCCATTATCTAACTCTACTAGGCTCATAGTAAATGCCAGTGTATGTTGTTAATTTCCTAGATTTTTAGGTACTGTTAATTTTTGAAGGGAAATATTCTTATCTTAGGAAAATGGGTGAGGAAGTTTGATGATTTTTGTTCCAAGTTCTTAATGGATTTTACCTGTTTTTCCACAATCTCACCAGCATTATACTTAAATATTTTATTTTTACTAATGTAACAAGCTGGACTCACTTTTAAATTGTCAGTAATATTAGAGCATAATTGTGCTTCCTGTCCCAGAGTGGAACATTGTCTCTCCAGAATGATTATGTAGTTCTTAATCTCCTGCCTTGTGAATGAAACTCTTATCTTTATTTTTTGTGTGACTTGATTCCCTCACCTCCTTGGACTTTGTGCTTCTCTCTGTCAGCAGTGAGCCCAAAGAGATATCTGAGAAGTCCAAAACTCCAAGCCGAAGAAACTCCCGAACTGAAGAGCCAGCTGTGGCTTCTGAAAGTGTGGAAAATGGACATCGTAAGCGATCCTCTCGGCCTGCTTCAGCCTCCAGCTCTACTAAAGGTTAGCTGTGGGCTGCAGAGGCTATTTCTGAGGAAGAATAGGGTTCTTATCACAGCAGCAGAGGACTTTTCCCTTCGTCTTTGCCTCTATTCCTCAAATTTTCAAGTTACTTTGACATCTCCTGCTTGTTTGGTCCTTCCTTTATTTGTTAGTTCATTTAACTATGTGTTTTCTCCCTGTGTGTGTGTGTGTGTGTGTGTACTTGTGTACAAGAGCAGCAAGAACATAACACGGCAGGTTGATTCATGATCACCACTTCAGACAGGTCCTCAGTATGGCCCCACCATCTTTCTGTGTTTTTGTGGTCAACTCTTTTTCCTACTCTCTACTCTTTTTAAACCTCTGGCTCCTATTTTATGTCCTCTCTTTCAGCAGAGACTCTCACGTCTTCAAAGAGAAAAGAGAACTCCCTCAACTCTCACTACCAGGACATAAATCTACCAGTGTCCTCTTTTGCTCATACTATAATAGAGCAACTGTCGCTCCTTAAGTCCAAGGCCAGTTCCTTCACTTGTGCCTTTGATCCCATCTTCTCTGACCTTACAGAGAATCTTACACAACCAGTTTTCTCTTCTCTATTGACTGCTGTCTCTTTTTTGGATGAGCTCTGCCCTTGGCTTCTCTGACCCAGAACTCTCAATAGTTTTCTGTCTACTTCTCTGGCTGTTCCTTCTCAGACTCTGTACACATACATTAGATATTGGTCTACTCAAACTTTTATCCTGAGTCACCTTTTCTCTTTAACTTCTATTTCTCCCTAACAAATCTCATTCATGCCTCCCTTCTTTAGTTATAACCTTTCACAGATGACTCATAAATTTGTTTTCTAGTGCAGACCTCTAGAGATCTTAGACAACTGCACATACATCCTTAACAGGACTGCAAACTCACCATGTCTAAAAACAGACCTTTGATTTTTCACCCCTGATGTCAGGTCCTTTGCCATTGTTCCTGTACTACCATCAATCTGTCCATTAGGCATGTCCTCCTTGACACCTCTCTCCTTCACCTTCACATCCATCACAAAAAGCTGCTGGTTTTATCTCAGATGATTCAAATTCATCCACTTTTCCCCATCTTCACTGCTACCCTAGCTTAAAACCCTTCAATGGTTTACCATTATAATTAGGATTAAAGTCTAAAAGCGTCAACATAGACCACAAGGTTCTATCTGGTTTGTCCCCTGTCAACCTCTCCCAGCCTCATTTGACTTCCCTTAGCAACATCCTCTCATCACATGCCATCCTCTCATCACAAGCCTGGGTATATGTGACACCTATTGTAGGGAGTATTCGTCTATCTTCCCTCTCTTCTCCTCATTAACTTCCCACTCTTCCTACTTATCTTAGCTCAGTTGTCACTGCTATGAGGAATCATAGCACCATGTTCTTCTCCTTCATAACACCACAGTTGTAAATTTAGGTCTATTTATGTGGTAGGTAATTAATATACATACTCTGTTAGGGCAGGAGATGTCTGGTTTTGCTCACCACTGTATCCCTGGTACCTACTGTGGTGCCTAATACAAGAGGTGTACAATCAGTAATTATTAGATTAATAACTATCTATCAACTATATATTTAAGTACTTACTACATGCCAGGCTCTAGGTATATAATAGTGAAAAAACATATGGAGTCTCTGTCTTCCTCACATCGATTATATGCTAGCCAGAAAGACTTTAATATTATACGCATTTATGATAGCAGAGTTATATGGTACTATAGGGGCATATATTGGGTTGGCCAAAAAGTTTGTTCAGTTTTGTCTGTAAAATGGCTCTAGGAGCATTTAGTTGTCTTTAACTTCATTTGAAACAATTTTGTTAGATTTTATTGTGACAGCTGTCATATCAGCGTGCATTAAAAAAACAAACTTACCAAGGGCTTCCCTGGTGGCGCAGTGGTTGAGAGTCCGCCTGCCGATGCAGGGGACACAGGTTCATGCCCCGGTCCGGGAAGATCCCACATGCCGCGGAGCGGCTGGGCCCGTGAGCCATGGCCGCTGAGCCTGCGCATCTGGAGCCTGTGCTCCGCAACGGGAGAGGCCACAACAGTGAGAGGCCCGCGTACCGCAAAAAAAAAAAAAAAAAACTTAACCCAAATTGGTGAATTTTTGTGTAGCCATTTTAATATTGAAGATGGAATAAAAAACGCAACATTTTCGGCATGTTATGCTTTATTATTTCAAGAAAGGTAAAAACGCAACTGAAACGCAAAAAAAGATTCATGCAGTGTATGGAGAAGATGCTGTGACTGATCAAACGTGTCAAAAGTGGTTTGCGAAGTTACATGCTGGAGATTTCTCGATGGATGATGCTCCACGATCAGGTAGACCAGTTGAAGTTGATAGCGATCAAATCGAAACGTTAATTGAGAACAATCAATGTTATACCACGCAGGAGATAGCCAACGTACTCAAAATATACAAATCACGCGTTGAAAATCATTTGCAGCAGCTTGGTTATGTTCATCACTTTGATTTTTGGGTTCCACAATAAGCTAACCAAAAAAAAACCTTCTTGACCATATTTCTGCATGCGATTCTCTACTGATCTACTGATTTGTTTTTTAAAACAAATTGTGATGGACAATGAAAAGTGGATACTGTTCAATAATGTGGAATGGAAGAGACTGTGGGGCAAGCGAAATGAACCATCACCGACCACACCAGAGGCCGGTCTTCATCCAAAGAAGGTGATGTTGTGTATATGGTGGGGTCGGAAGGGAGTCCTCTATTAAGAGCTCCTTCCAGAAAACCAAACGATTAATTCCAACAAGTACTGCTCCTAGTTAGACCAACTGAAAGCAGCACTTGATGAAAAGCTTTCGGAATTAGTCAACAGAAAACGCATAGTCGAGCTTCCCTGGTGGCGCAGTGGTTGAGAGTCCGCCTGCCGATGCAGGGGACACAGGTTCGTGCCCCGGTCTGGGAAGATCCCACATGCCGCGGAGCGGCTGGGCCCGTGAGCCATGGCCGCTGAGCCTGCGCGTCCGGAGCCTGTGCTCCGCAACGGGAGAGGCCACAACAGTGAGAGGCCCGCGTACCGCAAAAAAAAAAAAAAGAAAAAAAAAGAAAACGCATAGTCTTCCATCAGGATAACGCAAGACCTCATGTTTCTTTGATGACCAGGCAAAAACTGTTACAGCTTGGCTGGGAAGTTCTGTTTCATCCACCATATTCACCAGACATTGCACCTTCGGATTTCCATTTATTTCTGTCTTTACAATATTCTCTTAATGGAAAAAAATTTCAATTCCCTGGAATACTGTAAAAGGCACCTGGAACAACAGTTCTTTGCTCAAAAAGATAAAAAGTTTTGAGAAGGTGGAATTATGAAGTTGCCTGAAAAATGGCAGAAGTTAGTGGAACAAAACGGTGAATACATTGTTCAATAAAGTTCTTCGTGAAAATGAAAAATGTGTCTTTTATTTTTACTTAAAAACCGAAGGAACTTTTTGACCAACTCAATAGCTGGGATGCTTTGTTCCCCTGTCAAGTCAGTGAAGGCTTTCTGGAGAAAATGTTTAGGCTGAGACCTGAAGAATGAGGAAGCATTATCCAGGCAAAAGGTATAGCATGTGCAAAGGCCCAGGTCTGAGGGAGGGTTTCATTCTCTCAGGAAATGCGCTGAGCTTGAGTAGCTTAGGTTAGGCAAGAGCTGGCATCCTGGCCAAGTGCCTGATATCAGCCGGGCTGCTACAAAACAGTCACGTACCATTAGGATACCAGCCTGAAGACCAGGGCAGGTTGTGGTGCACCCACACCAGATACTGACCTGAGAACTCAGGTTGATAGGTCACGTTTCTGGGTAGGAATTTCATAATGCGTCACAGGAGCTCCTGGGAGGAAGCCACAGGTCTGCAGATCATGCACAGGTAAAGAAGAGATGTAGAAGTCACCTTACCTCAGCCTGCCAGAGAGGGGAGAGGATGGGAAGGGCCTTCTTTCCTCTCCAGACATACCATGTACACCACAGCCAGGGTCCTCTTTAGGTATCCCCACTTTGGGTGTAGAAGTGGAACCAACATCTTTCTTCTCCCTCCCTGGGAATCATCTCCTAGGCAAAAACCTGTTTGGAAGGAAGCATAAAATGGAAGATTCCTGGAGTTCTATGAGAAAATCTGCTTCCCCTCAATTCTATGTATTCTTTTTCCTAAAGGATCAGGGTCTTCTAGGCTTTAGAATATGGTATGTAGTTATCTTTAAAGCAGGGGAAAAAGTGCTGACCTTTAGAGATGTCATACACCAGCTTTTGGAGAATCTGACTTGAGCCCAGAGCCTCAGGATACTAAAGGTGTCATTTACAGTGCACCAGAAAGAATTAATCTAGCAGCTGGGACAGTTAAGAGATGCCCAAATTAGAGCCACTCTGTAGATAACTGCCAGCCAAGAAAAGATGGAAAGCTGGAACCTGTTTTAGAAGGGGGGTGGCGTGTATAGGCCGTACACTTAAACTGGACATTGTCCCAAGGTGATGGTAGTCATGTTGGAATGCCTGCCCCATCCATGCTTTGAGACTTAGCAACTGGCTTAGAAGAGGCCATAATGACTCTCAGGCTTTGTGATATTACATGGAGGGATTCTGGGTCAGTGTCTCCTAGAGGATGTCAGGGTTCTGGCCAGACCCCAGGAATCACAGTCATATCTAGATCTCCACATCAGCCTTAAGCCCTCAGTCTATCAGTCTTTAACTCTTCTAGGGTAAGTTACTTTTTAAATCAGAAATGAATGCTGTAGCTCTTGATTTTTAAGTGTTAGAGCTCTTGGATCCAAATTAAAGAATTAATATGCATATTATTTGGCCTTCTATGTTGTATCCAAAAATGAACCAAAGTCATAAAATAATTTCCTGTGATTGTATTTGAACCCATACCCAGGGAGTGTCATAAAATATCAAGCTGGCTTCTAAAATCTATGTGTCTCAGGACTTCCCTGGTGGCGCAGTGGTTAAGAATCTGCCTGCCAATGCAGGGCTCATGATTTGATCCCTGGTCCAGGAAGATCCCACATACTGCAGAGCAACTAAGCCTGTGCACCACAACTACTGAGCCTGCGCTCTAGAGCCTGCGAGCCACAACTACTGAAGCCCACGTGCCCTAGAGCCCATGCGCCACAACTACTGAGCCCGCGTGCCGCAACTACTGAGCCCACGCGCCGCAACTACTGAAACCCACATGCCTAGAGCCCATGCTCCACAACAAGAGAAGCCACCGCAATGAGAAGCCCGTGCACTGCAACAAAGAGTAGCCCCCGCTCACCACAACTAGAGAAAGCCCACTTGCAGCAACGAAGACCCAATGCAGCCAATAAATAAATAAATAAATAGATAAATAAATGAAATGTATGTGTCTTGAACTTGTAGACATATATAGTGCTGGGTACCTGAAACATCTTCCTGCAGCATCAGTACTTAAAGTTTTGAAGGGAAAAGAGGGTTTTGCCTTTTCGTACTCATAAGATTTTGGTCATTTATGCACAAACAAAATCAGAAACAGTCTGCGTTTTTTCATGAGAAAGCTGAGAAATATTATGAGCAGTTTATAATGAGAAGTATTGGTACTTTTTGTATTCAGTAACATTAATCATTCTTCTGCTCTGAGAACGGAGTTTGCTTATGTCATGCTAGCCAAGGCCTACTAGACTACCAGATTGGAGTAGTTGGGATAGATGATTTCTGGGCAAGTCCAGGGAGGCCCACTTGGTTGATAGGTCACTCTCTAATCTGTTGTTTTGTTTTTGGTTGGTTTGGTTCCCCCCACTGACCCCCACTGCCCTACCACTTTTAATTACAGACACAAAAATTGGCTCCCACAAACTTCTTTTTAAAATTGCACTTGATCAGATGTGTTGTTTATAAATAGGCAAATGAGTAGTTCTGCTTCCTGATATGATGAGTTCCCCATTAACACAGAAATGATTTTTCTAGTTTCCCTTGATATTCTTTAGTCTTCTGTTTATAGTAGTTTTTGTTTTTTTTTTTTTTTTTTTTTGCGGTATGCGGGCCTCTCACTGCTGTGGCCTCTCCCGTTACGGAGCACAGGCTCCGGATGCGCAGGCTCAGTGGCCATGGCTCATGGGCCCAGCCGCTCCGCGGCATGTGGGATCTTCCCGGACCGGGACACGAACCCGTGTCCCCTGCATCAGCAGGCAGACTCTCAACCACTGCGCCACCAGGGAAGCCCTATAGTAGTTTTATGTTATATTTTCACCTGGGAGAAAGGATCAGTAGTTAAAAACATGAAGTTCAACGTACAAGTTTGAAACCTGGGAAAATATGCTAAAAAGAGGGAAGTTCAGAGCAACCTGTAATCAGCAGCAGCTGTGGGTGTCCCTGGGGTGCCCTAAGATGCCTCTGACAGCATAGTGGGGTGATAGCTCTATCCTATCCACAGCTAGTGACTTGAGAAGCAACAACCTAAAAACACACAGAGTATACAGATATACTTAAAACGTAAGTGTTATTATTGTAGAATAAGCATAATTAGATACATCTTATGGGAGAAAACCCTAAACAGTAACTACCTGAAACTGCACTCTTGTAGCATCATTTAGAAACCAGCCATACAGATTTTGAAAGGAAATTTCCAGAATTTTTTTACAATTAAGTAGAAATCTTGGCTAGAAGGAGAACAGTAAAAAGCGTAATGAAGTGAGCAAGGTCAAGGTCAATTTATAAAACTCCTTAGAAGGTAAAGCTCCACGCTACACCACCACTACACCACCACTACACCACCCTACACCACCCTACACCACCACTGCCACCGCTCACCCTAGTATAAAAGGCTTTTTTTTTTTTTTTTTTTCCAGTTTCTAGCACAGATCACTTGTTTACTCATGGCCTCACTCATTGATTCACCCTCAGAAGCAGAGGCAGCCTGCCAGATGATTGGGTGCTTTAGAGCAGTGACAGATGGGAACAAGCAAGGAAGGAATGGAGGGGGGAGCCTGAGGTTGTTTATTCCCCCACTCCTAACCACTTTTCCCAGCCACACATGTGTTTCTCAGACACACCACTTGATCGTTCGTATCACAACAAAGGAGAAGCTCCCAAAGTTGACCTAATTAACAGACATTTCTCTAAGGATGAACACTCAGTCAGGACAAAACCCTGTATGTTTTTACTGCAAATGACAAATTTGCTACAGTGAAAATGAAGCTTGAGAGTTGGATATAAAGGGTTGATTATGGGGAGTTGTGCACTATGTGAGACTCCGTTTATTTACATGGAATTAAAATAACACCATTGTCAACATCCTGTCAGATTTACTGTCCTCTGATTAGCAAAAGACTAATGAGTAAATCAGAGAAACTGATTCTACCACCTGGCACAAGCATCATAATCTCCCAGTAAGATGTATATATTGAAATTTCCACCTATAGAAGCCTAAAAACACTGTACGGGCCACCTCTTGGAAAGTCATCTAGGTTTCACTTCTTAGCAGTTACTTAGCTAACAGAGTGATAAAATTTTTGCTTTTTGCTCTACATTTTGAGTCTGGGTTCTCAAAATATGATACAATACAAAAGAGAGAAGAAAAATTGCTTAGAATACTGAACCTAACATGCAGCATCAGAGAGTTCAGCCTAGTTTCTAGAAACGGATAAGTTGGATTCATCTTACACATTAATGTATTAAATAGAAAACTTTTTTTTGTCCTTGATGGGAAGTAATTCTAAAACATTTTTTTTCGTTTTAAATCCAAAATATCTATTATGGAGCAGCATGAAGAATGAGGGTGAATTTTTAAGATCAATATGAGATTTTAAAGAAATGTTTACAGTTGGAGAGCTTCAGGCTATTGATTGTGCTTTGCTGTAGAAGACTTTTGTGTTGAAAAAGTTTTTGAGAGAGTTTATACGTTGAGTTTGAGTTTAAGACATGAATAATACAAGAGGAATTAAAAGAATTAAAACACACTCCTTCCCTTTTATGTCACTGTTACCCTGTCACTGATATAAACCACTCAGTTCCCACCTCTTCCATGAAGCCTTCAGGCTCACCTGGGCTCACAGCAGGCTGTGGCTTGCTCTGAATTGCTTCCATGCCTTCCATACATGCACAGGTATATCCACAGCCTTGATAATACCTGGCTAGGCCATGGTAGACACTTGCTGACCAACGGTCATAGTCATGTTATTTAGAGACTTTGACTATGGCATGGCAAAAAGAGTTCCTCACTGCAAAACAATGGCTTGGCTCCAGAGGCTGTTTTTTTTTTTTTTTTTTTTTTTTTTTTTTTTTTTTTTTTTTTTTTTTTTTTTTTTTTTTTTTTGCTGTACGCGGGCCTCTCACTGCTGTGGCCTCTCCCGTTGCGGAGCACAGGCTCCGGACACACAGGCTCCGCGGCCATGGCTCGCGGGCCCAGCCGCTCCGCGGCATGTGGGATCTTCCGGGATAGGGGCACGAACCCGTGTCCCCTGCATCGGCAGGCGGACTCTCAACCACTGCGCCACCAGGGAAGCCCCTGTTTTTTTTGTGGCACAATTCACTTACTTGCTTGTAACATCACTTACTGATTTCTCACCAAAAGCACTGTCAGTCTGTCCATCATTTCATTGGGTGATGGAAACAGGTGATGGAGATTGTGGGGTTAATTGCCCAGCTAAAGCAGCTCTCCCGATCTTGGCACCTTTTTCATGTATGTTTGCTTCACCTTCCACTACCTGTATAACATTTCCCTAATCGCCAGGCCCTAGTTCACAGGGCCGAGAAGTCTGAGACCCTCTTCACACTGAGTGCCCCTTTTGAGGACCTTAGACTGATTCAGAGTCCAGTAGGGCTCCACTTAGGTCAGCCCTGGTTCCTGTGGACTGCCTAAAAGGCACTGCTATAAAGAATTGCCTCAGCTGAATATGTCCTCCTTTCTCCCCACAGACATAACCAGTGCGGTGCAATCCAAGCGAAGAAAATCCAAGTAAACAAGCTGAATGACGACTTGATATTTGTAAATGTGTGTGAATTTTACAAAAAGCGATTTTGAGCTGTGACTTTTTAAAATCCATTTCTGTACAGTTAGTTATTTTAATAATGTGGTCCTTTTCCTGGTCCCTGCAACCTGTTTCATAAAGTGCAATGGGGAAAGCAGAGTTGTTGAACCCTTTTGGTGTTGCAAGATGAAGTTCAAGGTTTCTAAAATGTTGCCATGTATTGAGAGGAGCTAATGTGATTATGTTAATAGTTTTCACATTTCCTAAGCAGCCTAGAGTACAGGGTGAGCATTTTTAGATCTTCTAATGATGTATTGTGCTGTGGAAGTACTGTGTGTGAATAGCAGTAGTGGGGCAAAAAGAATCTTCTCATTTGGAAATGTTGTACATAATTTTATTATATAGTGTTTTGGATGTATTTGTTGTAGAAATGGACCAGTGAATAAAGAGAATCTAAGGGTTTGTACAATGTGAAATACTGAATGTGTTAAATAAATGTCTTTGTCCTAGAACATAAACGTATGTTATTGGTAAGGGATTATTGGGTAAGCAAGCTCTTTCTTTCGACCATAAATGAATAGGAACAGCCTTCTTTCTGAATTAGAATCCCATCATGTCCTCATTACACTTGAGATGCCCACCTGGCAAGTTGTGGAAAATGTACATACTTACTTACTCAACTCATTCTTGGCTTTGAAGAAACTAGCTCTTTTCAGTACTATACCAGGCACTTTGATATTGATCAGATTTCTTTTGGTTGCAAAATGACAGAATCAACTTAGAGAGGATCAAAGGTCACCCAAGACTTTCTGGAGACAGGAAGCCATCAGCAAACCAGATGGCACTCTTCTCTACCTCATTCATCTGCTTCTCCATGCACACGATGGATTGCTGCAACACAACTATGTTTACACCTCCTCCATTCAAGAGATAAGCCCAGACTGACCAGCAAGATTTTTTGTAACAGCATCAAGAATCTAGCCCAGTTTAGGTCAGGTTTCTAACTTCAGTCCATGTCCGTGGTTAAATGGAGCAGCTCCCAAATAAAAGTTGTCATTTTGCATTATGTACTTCAGAGATATCCACTATTTTCCACTCTTTGGCTGCCCTGTTTCTCATCTGCATCAGGCCTGGGGTGGCTCATCAGTGTGCCTAGGTTTTTCCCTTTCCTGGCTCAGTTCTTGCCTTAAAAATTGTGGTCTCCAAACCAGCTGCTTCTGCCCCTACCCTACCCCCAACATTCAGGGGACTTCAGTGCTTGGGGTCCTGTCTTTATCTTGGTCTGGGCCCCAGCCTTCTGCTGTCTCCTCCAGCTAGACATATACTCCATCCCTTCCCCTTCAGGGGTTCCATAACCCAGTGCCTGAGACCAAAAGGATGAATTGGTGATTCTCATGCTCTTATTTTCCTTTTTTAAAATGTGTCTTGCATTATAAGGATTCTCTAAAAGTAGTTATTTCTGAGTCACCCCACATTGTCTGGCTCTGTTACCAGCAAGCTTATCTACCCTCTTCCTTCCCTGTATGACACACGCACAACCAGAACCAAAGCCAGCCTAACAATAACACCCTAAGCCAATACTGTGTTTGAGATTGCAAAGTGCTTCTCCTACTTTAGCTATACTCAGGAAGAAAGCATAATGTGCTTTAAATAGATTTTTATTTGTTTTTCTTTATATTAACTTTTTCTCCCATAGAGGAATAACATTACAATCTAACAATCAGAATCCTGTTACACACATACACAGGCATGCCACGTGACCAGGCTGAGGCGGTTGTGTCCTTGAGTCTGTCAACATGTCATAACATGGTCAACCAGAGTCTCCTCTTTTCAGCCAGTCTCAACACACACCCAAGAGGGACGCACTCATCTTACTGGTTCCATTTGGAACTAGGCAGCAGGGCAAGAGGGAAGATATAAGGGGCCGTGTTATGTCTGCCTTCAGTCCCCTCACGTAAAGCCACACGGATCTGAGGAGTCATCCAAGAGCTCTGGTGGGGTCCTCAACGCACCTAACATTATGGGTCAAAGCAAACTCAAGGTTCCAGGTGGGGGCCAGGGAGCAAGCATACTCCAAATCAGCAGCAAACTGCATTCATACACAGATGGTACCCTGATGGGGCCAGACTGGCAAAGGCTGGAAATGACACCCAGTTTGAAGAGAGATGTATTGGAGAATTACTGGAAGTTGTCCTTTGATGTAACTGGGACTCACTCTAGAAATAGGGGTCCCTCTCACATACTCAGTTTTGGCAAAGCGCTGGTAGTCTTGACATTAAGTAATGCAGTCTGGAACAAACTTCTACAGGGTCTCTGAAACACCAGTAAAGACAGACTCTCTAACCTCCTCCTGTCTAAGGTTGCATAGGACTTTGTGAATTCTGGTTCCCTCATGTATTCAAGTTCTGTGGTTTAAAAAGAAATCCTGAAGCATGCTCAAGGTGAAAGGCACATACACAGTCAATACAGTATGACGAGGTCTGATGCTTCAGGAGTCAGACTAGCAGGAGACCAAACTAGTGTTGGCTCTTAGAAATCTATACACAATTAAAATATTGCCGCACTCAAATGCTACAGAATCTATAGGAAAGTACAAAAACATGAGCCTTGCAACCAGCCAGGTGATTATGTTGGAGGGTTCTAGAACTACAGGAGCCTCCAGAAATACGGGTAAGGTAGGGGCCTTTGAAATTTGAGCCAAATGCCCTATAACTCACTTTTCCCCCACAGAAGGATCGTGAGCACTGCCCAGAACTGAGCCTAGGCTCCAGCTGGCAGCAAAGGAGTAGGCAAGAAGAGTTGGAGGGAGTTTCAGCTCTTGGAAGTGCTGAAGACCCTAAGCTGGCTGTGAAGTAACCAAGGAGTAGCTGGAAGAATAAAAGGGACTAGGTCGTAACTGAAGGAGAACGCTGGAGAGAGGAGCAAGGTTGTCAACTACTGGGGCCCTAGTGGACCAGCATGGGGACTTTGATCTGCTCTTACTGTAAATTTGGCTTATTCCCTTGGATAGGAGACCCCAACAGGGCTTTCTCTGTCCCTATCCCAGCATCCATGGGGCTACCCCCTCCCTTATCCATACACCCTACTGGAGACCTAGGGTTATAGGGTCAGGGAGGGCAGCTGCCTTTGCCCGCATGGGGTTGCAGAGTTTTCTGTAAGCCTCAGCTTGGCTGTGAGGCCTAGAAACCTAGAATTGAAGGGAAAGACCTGTGTTAGTATGTAATAGGAAATCTTAAAGGTTTCAGGGAAGAAAGAGCACACACTAAAAAAGGACAGAAAGAGGAAAGGGGAAGCAACTCGGGGCATCCCAAGAGGCTGTTGCTGGTGTCTGAGCCCAAGAGTCAATCCCACCGTGAGAAGGGGAAAGCTGGCTGCCCCTGTCCCCTTTGTCTCACCCAGATATTCAGGTTCCCTCTTCCAGGTACTTACTGGAGGAGAAGGGAAGGGGAACCATAGGGTACCCATTTCCCCCCAGCAGCCTAGAAAGGAGGAGAGAAATGAATTTTCTTTCTTCTGGGAAAGAAAATGAAGAGAGTCTCCCCTAAAGGCCCTGAACCTGGACAGGGACTATCTGGGGATTGTGGCAGTGGGGCTCCTGGCCTCCTACTCAGGAGTGTTTATTAGCCATCCTGGCAGAGTGTGAAATACAAGGCCAGAGGCAAGATGAAGGCTGGCTGCCATTCCTTGGTTGGCTTCACCCCACAGCTTGTCCTCCCCAGCATCATCATTCTGCATTCTTATTCTGGGGTGTGTCCTTCCACTGCCTAGAATCCCCTCTGGCCTGCATCTCTCCTAAGCTAGTTCTAGCACCTTGGGCATGTGAACTAGGATGGCAGGGCCTTGCCCAGCCTTTACTGCTGGGTTGATGTGGGTAGGGTAGCAAGGTACTAACTAAGCCTTTCAGATACAGGGACCTGCAGAGGGGTTGATTTCAGGAAGAGATTTGGGAGGTGGCATTGTAGAAAAGGGATGTGGGAGTAGACTCCAGGCTCCAGCTTGAGAGCAGGGCTTGGCCTCTCTGAGTAAGCACCGTGCCAGCCCCCATTGTGCCCTGCTCCCTACAGCATCTCAACCTGTCTGTCCTGTCTACATTTTCAATAGGTTTCCTCTTTTCCTCGATTCCCTCCACCTTCTCCCTCTAACTCACATCTCACAGTCCTTTCCCACATACCTTACCTTTCCATGCCTAGGCAACTCCAAGGAGCCCAGCCCCCAGAGGAGAGGGAAGGGGAAGACTAAAGGCAGAACCCTTTAGTCGCAGTGGGAGAATTACTGGGAATGAGTAATAAGGGAGCAGGAGTGAATGCAGTGCCAAACATTAGATAGACTGAGGCTTGTGAAGTGGGAGCTGAAGGTAGGGAATAAGCCAGATATGAAACTGGAAGAAGACACTCTCAGAAATAGGAGTGGGCCAGAAGTAGAGGACCGGAGGGCAGGGATGGAGAATGTCAGGGCAAAGATCAGGATGGGAACCGACGGAGTGTCGGCGGTGGTGGAGATGGGAGGATTAGATGCCAGAAGGGGCCAGAAGGTGGGAGGGTGAAGGGAGTGGGGGGGAGGTTAGAGTAGGATTAGAGGATCAGAGATAGGGAAATAGAAGGAGTGGGAGGGTGGGAGGGAGAAAGAGAGAGAGAGAGGCTATCACCCCCACCTCACACACTTAAGAAGAAGGGAGGTTGTGGTGTCCAGCCCGAAGTGGGCTGCAGGCGCCCCTCGAGCAGCACACTGGCTGCGGCGGAGGGGCTGCATAAGGGTCGGGAGTCAGCGAGGGGTTGCGGCACGGCCGGCGGAAGCTCAGTAGTTGAACTGGCGCTGGCACGGCTGGTAGACAAAGCTGCCCTGGTGCTTGGGCCGGCGTGGACGGCTCTCGCGGGCGCGGTTCTGCCGTTGCACCACTTTGGCGCTCAGGGCGTGGCGCTCGGCCCGCTGCCGGGCCCGCTGCAGGCGCCGCGCCTGGCCCGCCTTCTCCAGCAGTGCGGCCCGCGCCGGCAGAGGGGCGGCGTGGTGCAGGGCCCGGGGTTCACGGCGAGCAGGCGCCAACTCCCTGAGGGGACAGAGCGAGGCAGTCAGGGTTAGACAAGTCGTGGGGGACGGAGGAGAGCGCTGGCACTTCCCACCCTGTCCCCGCACCCTCGCACGATTTGGTCTCTGCTCCTAGGGGGGAGCACAATGCCCTTCTTGTGGGTACCAGCCCTTCCTCCAAGCCAACCTGGAGATGCCTACCGTCTCAGCGAGCCCAAGCCTCGAAGCTCTCTCTCTCAAGCCCCGCCCTAGCCACGAAGCCACGCCTCTCCTTGTCTCAAAGCCCCGCCCCTTTACCTTCAGGCCTAGCTTCATTCCGGCCCATGGGCCCCACCCTTTGCCTTGAAGACCCGCCTCTAAAGGCCCCGCCCCTGCACTGCCAGGGGGTCTCCTGGGCTCGCTCCTGCAGCGGGGACCCTAGCCTCCAAGACAAGCTTCTCTAGGCCTCCAGGCTCCACCCCCGGCCGGCTCACCCGTCGCTAAGGTCTCCGTCTGGCAGGGCGGCGTCAGGGTGCGGGGAAGGAGGTCCAGGCTCCAGCACTATGGTGCTGCCGGTCACGTAAACGGACATGCTGGGGTGCTCGATGAGGAGGTCCTCCAGGGGGCTGCTCTGGAGGCGGGCAGGCCCGAGCCCAGGCCCTTCTGCAGTAAAACAGGCCGGAGGGGTAACAAACCAGCTCTCATCCATCAAGGAGGGTGCAGGCGGAGGGCGGCCCGCAGGGGCCGGGGCGGCCCCGGGGCTGGGTGGAGCTGTGAAGCTGTCTACGTGGCGCGGGAGGGGGAGCCATGCGGAGGAGGGGGCGCAGCACGGAGGGACACACACACACACACACACACACACACACACACACACACACCGGACACAATGGGGCAGGGAGAGAAAGGGCATAGTTAGTCCGACACGCAGCCCCGCCCGCCATACCCAATGGGCATCCACAGTCTCGACCTGCTGCCCTAGGGCGCGTGAGGTGTGGACTCCAACACTGTACCGCCAGGAGGTGGCCCCAGCTTGCATGGGATGGGGCCCTGTTACCCTCCACCTCTAATATTACTGCCTCAGCCCCAATTTGCCCAGTAGGCCCTCCCCAACCCCTTAGCAGCTCCCTGCTCAACTGCTCGGCCACTTGCCCTAATGACGACTTCACAGGCCCAGGAGTCAGTCCTGGCCCCAGACTCGGGCCTCACCCGCCAGGTCAATAATAAGCCAGCCATCCACTTCATCCTCCTCGGAGACGAAGGCTTGAGGGCAGTCGGGGTCCTCGGGGGGCGCCGGGGAGCTGAAGAAGAGGCTGGTGAGGCGCTGGAGCATGGTGGGGGAGTGAAGAGGCCTCAGGGGGCTGCCCTATGGCAGAGCAGAAACCTGGGAGGTAGAGAGGAGTCAGAGGCACCACCGACTGGTCTCCCCATTGGGGCTGGGGATACCTCCCCCAGCCCCCAGAACAGTGATAAGGGTACAACAGGGATGCGTGGGAAAGCTTTGTCGTGTGTGTGTGTGTGTGTGTGTGTGTGTGTGTGTCCTTTCTGGTAAGTCAGCCTGCCTTCAAGCTTTTGTTTTCTGTATGACCTTAGAAGTTATTTAACTTACCTGTGCTTTAGTTTTCTCATCTGTCAAATGGCAAGGATAATAGTATCCTCCTCTCAGCCCTTATAGGAATTAAATGAGCTAATAATAGTATCCTCTCTGGGCTCCCATAAGAATTAAACGAGCTAAACACAAAGTGCTCAGAACAGCACCTGGGCACAGAGTAAGCATTCAATAAACTAATCAACTAGTTTATTATTAATAATTATTAATATTGTTGCATGCTCTAGGAGTGATATATATGACCAGACTCTGTCAGGGAAGGTTCCCCAGAGGATTGGACATCCAACCTGGACCTTGAAGGGTAAAAATAGTTCTCCCAGCAAGGAAGAAATCGCCCAGTATTGTGATTATTTATCATCACCATCACTGTCGTCGTCATCATCATCATCATATAGCTAACATTCATGTGCCAAGTACTATACTAAGCACTTTACCTATATTACCTCATGTAATCCCCATGATTACTCTAGGAAGTGGGTATAATTATTATTACTTTTTTATAGGTGAAGAAACTGAGGCTCAGAGACGTAAGATAATTGGCCCAAAATCTCAAAGCTAGTAAGACACAGAGGATTTTAACCCATGCAGATTCCAGATCACTATACTCCATTGCCTTTGCTGGGTATCTGTCTGGATTAGGCATTTTTAACTTAGTGGCCTGGGGCCATGGTCCATGTGTATTTTTCTGAAAAGAAGAACCTTGGTTTTCATCATGATTTCCTAAACAGAGGTCCTTGACACCAGAGATTAAGAACCACTACTTGAGTCTGTGTGGCTTGAAAAGTGCTCCCTAGCAGAAATCCCACAGAACAGCTACCATCCTCACCCTGTGATCACATAGGCCTCAACTGTGTCTGTCAGATGAAGATCCTATTCCCACAGGCCCTCCCCCCTCTTACTCCCTATTCCCAAGCTCCTGCTCAAGGGCAGCATCCCTGGCTAGGAGGAAGAAGATCAGGTTGCCTGGCCCCAGGGAGATAGCAGGTCAGTGGGAGGTGATGATGGAGGGAGGGAGCTACCAGACCCCAGGAGGCCTTAAGTATGAGGACTGAGGGTTTGACCAGGACTCAAGCCCTTAATCAGTCCTTCCCTCAGTGAAGATGAGGAAGGAGACCCCCTGCTACAGGAATGTAAACACCAAGCCTACCTCAGGACTAGACCTGGGCTAGGGGCTGCTGGCCAGGCCCCCTGGATGTCCCTGGAGCTTGACTCTCCACATGTCCCCGAAGATAGCCAACAGTTTTGCTACTCAGCCACTTGTCACCTTCCTCTAAGGATGTTTCCACACTTTCAGTAAAACTCCCTGGGGGCATGTCCACACTTCCATTCCCTGGAGGCATTCTACTCTTATTGCTAACCCACCTGGGGTATTTCTTATGGTTGTTGCTACCTCTCCCAATCCCTGGGTATATTTTCACACTTGCCACAGAATCACCTAAACTCTATGCCCTGAGAGTACTTATACATTTTGCAGATCCACGGTGGGCTCCAGAAGAAAGTGCTGCCTGGGTGTTGGCCTCCCTGGTGGTAGATCTTCAGGGATTATGAAAGGTTGGGCCACTCTCAACTAGTGCCTGCCCAGCACAAGCCACATATCCCAGCCCATCTGTAGCCACAGGGAGTTAGTGACTCAGTTACCAAAAATCCAGAGAGTTTGGCCCCTCCTGAAGGAAGGGAAGATTGGGGCCTTGTTGAGGCACACCCTCTTTCCAAGGACCTACTGCTTCACTGAGAAAATGAAAAGGAAGTTAATAGGTGTTTCAGGAGCCATGATATTCACCCAGCCCATTTTGCAAGCTGAGGATCAGAGGACATAAGTCTACCCAAAGACACACAGCTAGATGGTGGCAGAGCAGGCCTGGCCCCAGGTCACTGAGTATTCAGTCCGGAGTGAACACAGTCAGGAAGCCCTCAGTAAACCGCCCCCCAAAATATAATGATTCAGGGGACATGGGGAAGTCAGACAGAAGTTAGACTTTGATCAAGTCACTGCCTCTCTCAGCTATAAAAGAGTCTGAGGTTCCTGGCACCAAGATTCATCATCCCACTGTGTACCAGAGTCTACTCTGGGCCTCCTCAAATTACAAACAGATTGAGGTAAGGGAGGCTTAGGGTGGGGGAAGCTCCCTGCCTGAGGTCACACAGAAAGTCAGTGCCAGAGCCAGAACTGAGAACCTCACCAGCCAGCCAGTGCCTGCCTCCTCTCATGACCACTGAGGGAGGTTCCCAGGATTTTTCTTTCCCAACCCTGCCAGTTCCTGGTTCTTACACTCCCAGCTCTGCTCCAGGGAGAACCGTTCCCTTTAATAACTATAGCAGCTGTGCCCAGAATAACACTGGAGCCCCAAGCCACCTCTACCCCATCCAGGCCATGCTTGAGCAAAGTCTAGGCTGGGATGGCACTGCTGGTCCAGCCCATAGGCCCATCTATTTGGAAAGTCAGAGGCTCTCCTTCTCCTGCTCCTTCTCTGGTCCCTCTCTGTGAGCAGAGAGGGGCAGCACAAGCCTTGTAGTCCCTAGCACTAGACCAGGTCAGTCCTCTCTAGCTGACAACTCTGGGGCTGGGAGGTGAAGAAGAGCCAAACAGAGGGAACTCTCACCTCCACTCCATCCCAACATCGGAGACACCCTGAGGCAGGCATTGACTCACATTTCTGTGGTCAGAACAGCTAGGAGGCAGTGATTTTATTGGGCTTGGAAACTCCAAAGAACGGAGTGAGAGTCAGGGCCTCAAAAGGGGACCCAATGTCCAGAGACCTCCTGGAAAAAGATCCAGGAGTGAGGAAACCTAGGAGCTCTATCAAATTTGGATGGTGCTTAGCCCAAGGTAGAGTCTTCAGTGGAAGCAGGATGTGTAACTTGTTACTTGTAATGAGCTCCTACTAGCTATGTGCCCATGGCTAATGCATCTGCTACTCACTAGGTGCATGACTCTAACTGGCTGCATGACCACGAGTAAGCCATTTCCCCTCTCAGGGCCTCAGTTTCCCTTCCATGAAATGGGGTCTAAGACCCCTCGTTTGGGGGCTGGGAATGACGTCAGCTAAGGCACTTCACACATGTCAGGGATTCGGAGAAAGTTATGATGTTAGTCCCAGGGGTGCAGAACCTGGAGCCAGAGGGAGGGGGTTGTACCACCATCTGGCGCTGCCCCAGTGACCTGGAGCCGAAGCTTCAGGGGCCCCTGAACTCCTGACAACTCCCTCCCCCCAACCTAGACCCAGTAGCGCCTTCGGAATCTCTCTCAAGTCGCAAGAAGAAAGTAGGGGATCAGAGGCTTGACCCCAGCTCCTGGATTAGCCCAGGAAACTGGAGGACCCTCTGGTCCCGCTGCCTTTCAGCGTCACTCACCCATAGGCCCAGCCCCGACCCAGCGCCCAACGGGTCACCGGAGGACAAGCGACCTGAGCCGAGAGGGGGTGGGGGGGGCGGTGCCGGCCTTGGTGACGTCTCAATGTCATATGCAAATCGGGAGACGTCATGGTCTACCCGGCTTGCGGCAGCCAATCCGGAGACGGGAATGCAGCCCCGGCGGCCGCCGGCGGAGACAGACAAAGACCCAGGAGCTGGGGGCGCGGGGCGTGTTCCCAGGCTCCGGGAGCCCCCTGGCCAAAGCCGGTCGGAACTCACCTGGGGACTGGGGCGGTGCGGCGGGCGGAGGTGGCGCTGAGGTAGTTGTGACGCGGGGCGTCCCGGGGTCGGCGGCTGATCACAGGCGCGGCCGCATCGCGGGGGCTGGGCGGGAAGGCGGCTGGGGTATGTGTCGGACGCTCAGGACTGCTGCGCTCGCCCGCGGGGCTTTGAGTCTGTGCAGCCGCCGCTGCTGTGCTCACGGCACAAATTGGAACGTTCAAACAGCTGATTGTGATGTCACAAAGGGGCCCGCCCGCCTCGCGTCACCGACCGGCGGAGCGGCGGCCAATCCCAGGTTGCGGATCCCCCCTCCCCGCCTCCTCCACGGTTCGCTGGCTAGTGGCTCCCTCCCCGGGATCCCGACTCCGATCCTAGGGGCGGCGGCCCGGAGAAGCGACTGCTGGAAGCTTGGACCCCCTACCCCTGGGCGACCCACGGACCTCTCAAAGAGGAGGGTTCCCACTCCTTCCTACGAGATCCCCATCTTCCTGCACTCCCTCCGCATATCTCAGCGCCCTCACCTCTCGCACTGCCCCTCTTGTCCTTTCACTTGCATCCTATATCCTATCCTATATCTCTCAGTCTCTACCCTTTTCTCAACTCCACACCACGTTCGTGCACCCTCCTCCTCACCACCCTTCTCCCTGCTCTCCCTTTTCTGTCTCACCTTCTCAGCGTACGCGTTCGCTGCTTTCCCACCCCATTTTTCCTCAGCTGGGCAGGCTTGAGAGTTGGGGGACATCCCTTTTCTCTGGTTCCAGGGGAGCACCCGGCAGTATAGAAGAGTTGGTTAGGCTGACAGGAAATTTTGCGGAGTAGGACTTGGAGAGGAATTGCTCTGGGCTGAATAACCATTGAGTGCTCAGCACTGGAACGTTTACACACCTTATTAACCCATTCTGCTGCAGGGGCTGGACAGAAAAGTGACAGGACAGGGACTGGTTATTAGCCCGGATTTACACACACGGAAACAGACAAATCTCACTAACTGTTAGTATGTAGATTCATATTCAATAATACACTCAACAGAAATTATTGCCGCTGCCAGACCAGTAGCTGACATTTATCGAACACTTACTGAGTGCCAGGCACTGTGCTATACTGCTTTATATGTGTTTTGATCTTCACAACAATCCCAAAAGGTGGGTGTTATCCTCCTTTTCTAGTTGAGGAAACAGCCTCAGAGAGCCTAAGTGACTTCCCAAGGTCACACAGCTATAGTAAATGGCAGAGCCAGGATTTGAACCCATAGTTCCTGGCTCCAACTCTCTCCACTCTCTACATGCACCAGATTATCAAAACCCCAGAGTGCTTCAGCCTCCCCCAGGAGACGTGGGCCCAGCCCTGATTTCCCCCAAACTTGCTGTGTGACCCCAAGCAAGTCATGTTACCTCTCTGGGCCTCAATTTCCTTATCTGTCAAATCTAACATATCCAGTTACCTTTTTTTTTTTTTTTTTTGCTGCTGCACGCGGGCTTTCTCTATTTGCAGCAAGCAAGGGCTACTCTTCCTTGCGGTGTGAGGGCTTCTCATTGCAGTGGTTTCTCTTGTTGCAGAGCACGGGCTCTAGGCACATGGGCTTCAGTAGCTGTGGCACACGGGCTCAGTAGTTGTGGCGCACGGGCTTAGTTGCTCCACAGCATGTGGGATCTTCCCGGACCAGGGATCAAACCCGTGTCCCCTGCATTGGCAGGCGGATTCTTAACCACTGAGCCACCAGGGAAGTCCCAAGTTTCCTTTTAGATATTCTTTCAAACTCTCCATCCTCAGGTTTCTTCCAATCCCATATTCTAGGCCCCCAGCATTCCCAGTGGCCTGGGAAATGCCTGAAAGACTACAAATACACATCCTCAGAGTCTCCAGAGGTTCTGGGTCCTTTCTTAGTAGAGCAGGGCTGGTGGGGATGGGTCTGAGAGCCGTCCATCTGGTCCCTCAGGAGGCAGGGGGTGAGCTAGGCCAGAACTTCTGCTCTGGTGATAAAATCCCAGACTAATATCAAGCCCTAGAAGGACTCCTCAGTTCTAGCAACTAGGAGAAGGATCCTAGAAATAATACCCAGAGGCTTGACCGGGGTGTAGGGGATGTAGAGCAGTGTCTTGGTCCTTGGAGGGGTGTCCCCAAAGTATCCTCATTCTTTGCAACCCTGAGTCTCTGCCCATCACATCTGCTTCCTGCTAACCTCATACCCTTTCTTGACCTCTGGCTGACTTAAACTAAATAATCCCTAACATGCCTCTCTTGTCACACCACTTGCCTGCTCTAAAACCTTCTGTGGCTCCCACAGTACCATGCTCCTTAATACAGCATTTGTGGCCTTCCATGATCCAGCCCCAGTTCTCTCCAGCTTTATTGCCCTTCTTCACTTACACACACCTTGTGCTAAGGTCAAACTCCTCACTGTCTCTTCAACTCTCTCCCACAACCACACTTGGCTCAAGCTGTTTCCTGGAATGCCCTCTTCAGCCCTTTCTGAATTCAGAGCTTTCCTGTCTTCAACATTCTGCTCACCCCTTCTTCCTCTAGGTAGCCTTTCCTGTACTCACCCATGGTCCAGAGCTACCTTGATGGACAGTACAGTTATTTATTTGTTCAATAAACAGTAAGTCATGGTGACTAATTGTGTGTATGTGTTTTCCCAGGTAGATGGTGGGCATCCCAAAGGCAGGATCTCAGTCCATATACTCCCATCACTCAGCCTGTGCTGGGCCTGGCATAGAGTAGACTCTAATTAAAGGCTCAACGATTAAAAGCTAGGGACTTCCCTGGTGGTGCAGGGAAGAATCTGCCTGCCAATGCTGGGGATATGGGTTCAAGCCCTGGTCCAGGCAGGTCCCACATGCCGCGGAGTAGCTAAGCCCATGCACCACAACTACTAAGCCCACGTGCCACAACTACTGTGGCCTAGAGCCGGTGCTCTGCAACAAGAGAAGCCACCACAATGAGAAGCCCATGCACCGCAATGAACAGTAACCCCTGCTCGCCGCAACTAGAGAAAAGCCCACGTGCAGCAATGACGACCCAACACAGCCAAAAAAAAGAAAAAAAAAGGTTGACAGTTACTGCCAAATAGCCTCTAGGATGTACCAATTTATACTGCTTGTAGGTTCGTTTGTTTTTTTCTACATAAATATGTCATATGATAGGACTTCCCTGGTGGTGCAGTGGTTGAGAGCCTGCCTGCCAATGTGGGGGACACGGGTTCAAGCCCCGGTCCGGGAGGATCCCACATGCCGCAGAGCAACTAAGCCCACGTGCCACAACTACTGAGGCTGCACTCTGGCACCTGCGGCCACAACTGCTGAGTCCACGTGCCACAACTACTGAAGCCTGTGCGCCTAGAGCTCGTGCTCCGCAACAAGAGAAGCCACAGCAATGAGAAGCCCGCGCACCGCAACAGGGAGCAGCCCCCGCTCGCCGCAACTAGAGAAAGCCCGTGCGCAGCAATGAAGACCCAACGCAGCCAAAAATAAGTTAATTAATTAATTATTTTTTTTTTTTTTTTTTTTTTTTTTTGCTGTACACGGGCCTCTCACTGTTGTGGCCTCTCCCGTTGCGGAGCACAGGCTCTGGACACACAGGCTCAGCGGCCATGGCTCACGGGCCCAGCCGCTCCATGGCATGTGGCATCTTCCCAGACCGGGGCACGAACCCGTGTCCCCTGCATCGGCAGGCGGACTCTCAACCACTGCGCCACCAGGGAAGCCCTAAATTAATTAATTTTTTTAAAATGTCATATGATATACTCTGTCCTGCAGACTCACATATTTCACTCAGTAATATGACACAGGAGTTCTACCTATGTCAATATACACAGATCTGCCTCACTACAAACAAAACCAAAAACCATCTTACAGTTTCCCATTGTATGGCAGAAGAAAGCTTATTTAGTTTATCACACATTGATGGACATTTGGGTGGCTTTCAATTTTTTGTTGCCACAAACAATGTAACAGTGACCCCTCTTCTATGAATAGAATAGAATCAGAGAAGTGAATTGCAAGATTGATAGGTATACATACTTAACATTTCAATAGATGCCATCAAATTGCTCTCCCACAATGTTGTACCCATTTAACTTCCACTAATGGTGCATGAGAACCTTAGGTTTTCATCTTGAACTGGCCCCTGTGCTTTCTCCTGGATCAAAGCTCAAAGTCCCAGTTATCACTGGGATCATCCAGACCCTGAGCCCTACTCTGCAGAATCCTGGGTGGATAAGACAAGTGTTGGGAGGAATGAACACAGAAAAGGGGCAGGCTGCCCCCCACTTGCCAGATGGTCACCCAGGTGACATGACTCTCTCCAAAGGAAAGGCTACTTTGGGAGTGGGAGAAATTGAGCTCCCCTTTCAATACGAGTGAGCGGAGGTTTGGTATCAACAAATGCACTGAACTTCTACTCTGGGTGGGGAGGGTTTTAAGCTGGGTGTCTTGACGCAGAGATGAGTCAGACCTTGTCTCTGCCCTCTCAGAGCTTGATGCTCATGGAGAAAATAGACAAGTAAACAGACAGTGACAGTTCTGTCTACTAAGTGTTGAGCTGGACTTCCTTTTCTGACAATATCTGGAACTTCCTGCTACGTAACACATGGAAATGCTGGAAATAAAAACAATAAACATCCTTTTATTTTTTTAATTTTTTATTTTTTTATAAATTTATTTAATTTTTGGCTGTGTTGGGTCTTTGTTGCTCCATGCGGGCTTTCTCTAGTTGTGGCGAGTGGGAGCTACTCTTTGTGTGGTGCATGGGCTTCTCATTATGGTGGCTTCTCTTGTTGCAGAGCATGGGCTTCAGTAGTTGCAGCACGCAGGCTCAGTAGTTGTGTTTCGTGGGCTCAGTAGTTGTGGCACATGGTGCTCTGCGGCATGTGGGATCTCCCTGGACCAGGGCTCAAACCCATGTCCCCTGCGTTGGCAGGCGGATTCTTAACCACTGTGCCACCAGGGAAGTCCCAAACATCCTTTTAAATACAATCATTTAACATTTAATGGACCTGCAACCATTTGGGTTTTAACAGGCATTTGGGGAGATGAAGGCTTGGGCTTACATGAAGTTAGGGATTGGAACTGTGACCCTTGATAAATCTAGGACATTTGAAGGGCTATACCCACAGTGAAAGTGCAGACTAGGGGAAAACAAACAAACAAACATCTGAGTACTAGCAAAGAAGACAAAAAGGATATATGTCCATCCTGACCTGGTCTTAGGGTGGGGGAAAGAAACTATCTTCTGAGAATTTGAAACTGCATGCCTGCCCTTGATGAGTAGGGGGTGATGAGTGTGGGGTTCATATTTACATCACCTGCATGTCTAGGAATCTCGAAGGCTGAGAAATTAACACCAAAGGAGACCTACACCAAAAGTATCTCTCAGGGGCTTCCCTGGTGGTGCAGTGGTTGAGAGTCCGCCTGCTGATGCAGGGGACACGGGTTCGTGCCCCAGTCCGGGAAGATCCCACATGCCACGGAGCGGCTGGGCCTGTGAGCCATGGCCGCTGAGCCTGCGTATCTGGATCCTGTGCTCCACAACAGGAGAGGCCACAATAGTGAGAGGCCCGCATACTGCTAAAAAACTAAAAACAAAAGTATCTCTCAGATGCCTAGCAGAAACTAATACAAATCCTCTTTGGGTCTCCTCCGTGGACCCCCCTCTTCCCCCAGCCATTGCAGGTTACACAGAATTCCTGTATATAAAGCCCTTCTAAACAGCTGATAATCCACAAGGAAAAAACTGATGAAATACATGAGGAAACAATCCACCATGAATAAGATTCAGTAGACACAATGAAGAGAAGAATCAGACCCCCAAGAACTTCAGGTAACAGAATTATCAGATAGTGATCATTAGAGTGCAGGTTAGAGGCAGCTGCTAAGTGTTTTGGAAGCATATAGAAAGAACTGACTCCTTGATGAAATCAAAGTCTTCCTAAGAATGAGCCTTGAAGGATAAGTGGGACTTTGCTAAGTGAGGACAGATGCTGTTGGGTAGCTGGTGGGGTGTACAAAGCATAATGTACCAAGGCAATGACCACTGATAGTTTATTTTTTCAGATGCAAATAGGGCAGAAAAGTAGGGGATGAGGCAAGAGAGGTAGGTAAGGGGATAGATCATGCTGGCCCTATGGACTGTCTCAAGAACTTTCAGTCTTCAACTAAGTGTACAAGAAAGCCAGTGAAGGGTTTTAAGTGAGAGGTTAATGATATTCATTCATTCATTTGTTCATTCATTCAACAATAAATGTCAGACATGGAGAATGGTTGGAGAATGGAGGGTGGCATCAGGAGACCAGTCAGGAGAGAATAGCAGACATGTAGGTGAGAAATACTGGTGGCTTAGACCAGGGTGGTGGCAGTGAAGATGGAGAGGAATAGGTGGATTTGACTGATATTTAGGTCAAAGCTTGAAGGTATATAAGGGATGGGAAAGTGGGAGGTATCAGGGCTGATTCCTAGGTTTTTGGCTCAGCAACTGAAAGATTAGTGCTGCCATTCATAGAGATAAGGAATTAAGGAGGAAGAGTGTGTTGTTGGAAAGAAGACACTGAGCTCAGTTTTAGATAATTGGAGTTTAAAGTGACTTTGTGATAACCAGGTGACAATGTCTAGAAGGTAGTTTGATGCATAATGTCTGAATCTCAACAAGAGAAATCTGGAAATTTCTGAGCTGGAAATAAAGATCTGAGAGTCATCAATATACAAATGGTAATTGAAGTCAGGGAAGTTTACGAGAGTCGAGAGTCCTTTGGGAGGCTGAGTTCCATCTTCTGTTGTATTGGTTAAGAGATTTTGGTTGCAAGTAACTAATGATCCAACTCAAACTAGATTAAATTAGAAAAGGAATTTGGTTGAAATGTCCATCAATAATCACTGCAGGCGAGGCTTGATCCAGTGGCCCAAATAATGGAACTAAGATCTAGTCTTTTCTAATTTCTCCAAAACACTTCCTAGGAGTTGGCTTAATTTTTGACAGGCCCTCTCTTTGTGAACACAGTGATACTGTAAGGGAATGCCTCTGCCATGGCACTGCGATGACCTTGCATGTATTCATTCATATAGGCCACACTGGCAAAGGTATGAAAAGCTTATCTAAGTCTTGGCAGAATGCCTTGTGATCCTCCCAGAACATGAGAGAATGGAAGGCTTGTAAGGCAGTGAGGCCACCTTCCACTTGCCTCCCTATCTCCCCTGGGAGGCTGCCTTGAGACGGTTTTCTTATTGCTTCCCAGGCTCTGATGAGCTATGGGGCTTTCTGCCCTCCCTATTCAGAATGGAGCTGCAGAATATAAAACCTGTTAAATGAACTCTAGGATTGGCTCCTCAGCAATAGGGTATCCTACAACTCATGTTACAATTGTTCAGCCCCTTTTTTTTTTTTTTTTTTTTTTGCGGTAGGCGGGCCTCTCACTGTTGTGGCCTCTCCCCTTGCAGAGCACAGGCTCCGGATGCGCAGGCTCAGCAGCCATGGCTCACGGGCCTAGCCGCTCTGCGGCATGTGGGATCTTCCCAGACCGGGGCACGAACCCGTGTCCCCTGCATCGGCAGGCGGACTCTCAACCACTGCGCCACCAGGGAAGCCCTGTTCAGCCCCTTTTGTTTCAGTGTCATCCTTTTTGGTTTGTGGAACAAGGATCACAGGAAGCTGGCTTGTTCTTCTTGCTGTCTATGTAAATAAACCACTTAAATCAAAAACTGGCTCGTTGGGAGCAGTAGTTGTCACGCTGTACAAGATGGGTTTTCCTGAAGCTGCCAGTTCTTTTATTTTTATTTATTTATTTATTTATTTAAATATTTATTTATTTATTTATTTATTTATTTATTTTTGGCTGTGTTGGGTCTTCATTTCTGTGCGAGGGCTTTCTCTAGTTGGGGCAAGCAGGGGCCACTCTTCATCGCGGTGCATGGGCCTCTCACTATCGCGGCCTGTCTTGTTGCGGAGCACAGGCTCCAGACGCACAGGCTCAGTAGTTGTGGCTCACGGGCCTAGCTGCTCCGTGGCATGTGGGATTTTCCCAGACCAGGGCTCGAACCCATGTCCCCTGCATTGGCAGGCAGACTCTCAACCACTGCGCCACCAGGGAAGGCCCCTGCCAGTTCTTTTAGAAGTCATCAAATTGAGGCTGCTCCAACCAGCTCTGCAGTTGATGGATTTAAGGCAAATCTTGTCTTTAAGGAGATTGAGAAGAAGCTTGAAGAGGAAGGGGAGCAGTTTGTGAAGAAAATCGGTGGTATTTTTGCCTTCAAGGTGAAGGATGGCCCTGGAGGTAAAGAAGCCACCTGGGTGGTGGACGTGAAGAATGGCAAAGGATCAGTGCTCCGTAACTCAGATAAGAAGGCCGACTGCACAATTACAATGGCTGACTCGGACCTACTGGCTTTGATGACTGGTAAAATGAATCCTCAGTCGGCCTTCTTTCAAGGTAAATTGAAAATCACTGGCAACATGGGGCTGGCTCTGAAGTTACAAAATCTTCAGCTTCAGCCAGGCAAAGCTAAGCTGTGAAGAACTCTCTTTGCCTACCTTTGAAAATCAAGATGAGATATATAGATATATATCCATATATTTCATTGTCAGAACTTAGATCGAAACTACACATTGGCAAGTAGCTTATTTGTTTTTAAATGGGTGTGACCAATCCTGTTTTTCCTAAGCTCTGGGTGAATAAAACCTGATGGTGTACTACTGCTTTGCTGAATTGCATACAACTGTGCATTACAAAGTTAATATGGTAATTATGGTTTGGGGTAAAATTGAGTTTTAGAATAAAATTAGGAATAGCAAAATCCAAAAACTATGTAAACAAAAGCTCTCATTTTGCTTATAAAGTATATTTGAGGATTATTCTGCTGAAGATTCAACTTAAGTTTTCCTTGGGAGAACTAGGGAAGAAACAGAATACCAGTAGCTGCCCAGTAATTAGTGTTGTGCACTTAATGACCTTAATCTGTTTTCCATTGATAATTTTTAAAATTCTGTACTGGGATGTTTTTTTAAAAAAATCTTTGCAGTTTTGCATTTCATGCCAGCAAAACAGTATTTTCTTCCCAAATCAAAGAAATATGATCAAAGCTTGGGAGAAAAAATATATAGCTGAACACAGGCCTATTTTTTATTATTATTTTTATTTTTTATTATTATTATTTTTTTGCGGTATGCGGGCCTCTCACCGCTGTGGCCTCTCCCGTCGCGGAGCACAGGCTCCAGATGCACAGGCCCAGCAGCCATGGCTCACGGGCCCAGCCACTCCATGGCACGTGGGATCTTCCCAGACCGGGGCACGAACCCGTGTCCCCCGCATCGGCAGGCAGACTCTCAACCACTGTGCCACCAGGGAAGCCCCAGGCCTATTTTTTAAAACAAAAATATTTTTAAGTGAGTTTCCTTCTTGGAAAAAAATCAATGTATTAGAATCATAAAACACTGTTGTTGAAAATAATTGAACAAATAAAGTTTGCTTTGAGATGCACAGTTAAAAAAAAAAAACCTGGCTCATTGTATCTTTACTGGTAGAATCAGTCAGGCCTTAGCCTTGGCCTTGCTTTACTTTGTCTTATATGTATAAGTTACCAGCTGCTCCTGGGTCTGGGTGCTTCCAAGCTCAAACCCGAGGAAAAGAAAAGGCCTATTGCCCAAATGGCTCAGTCCAAAATTCCAGAACTGAATCTTGTTGGCTCTGATTGACCTGATTTGGGTCATACACTCATGCCTGAACCAATCACTGTGGCTAGGGATTTGGAACGTATTGGTCAATTTAAGCCATTTAGGGCTTATTCCTGGAAATGAGTGAGAGAGTGAGGTCAATCTCGCTCAAATCACCTGGCTGAGAATTCAGGGTCCTGTTAGGAAAAGGGAAAGAGGGAATGGATACCAGAAAGCAGTAAGCAAAGCCCACTATACCTGTCTCCTTTCCCAGAGCAGTGTGTATTTTGGGGGAGGGCATGAGGGATCTGGATGCATAATTATGGAGGGTGTGGCTCCTCAAGAGTGAGAGAGGTTCAGAGAGAAGAGGCTGGGGGAGGGAGAGCCAGTCTTTAGCCTTTGGAGGCCTAGTTTACATCTTGGTTTTCCTAACAGGATGGCTTTTGCAATAGTGGGCAGTTGTGGTAGGGAACATGAAGGAAATTGAGAGGGCTTGAGGTACTAGCTCCCAGAAACGTGTCCCCAGGGCATTATGTAAGACCAGATCTCTGGTTCCTTTTAGGCCCTTACAATACTTGGGTCCAGGGGTTGAGGGGGGAACTGGTGCGGATATCCCAAGGGGCCTCACCAGAGTCCCAGCCCAGGAGCAAGAGGCAGCCAACATAGGAGACAAATGCCGAGAACCATGATTTCTGGGCCTGGTGCCACCACTGACTTGGTGTGCGATCCTGGGCCAGGCACTGCTCCTGCCTGGGCCTTAATTTCCCACTCTGTACGATGAACTAGACCAGATCTTTCTTTCTTTTTCAATCTCAAAGATGCCTTCATTTTTCCCTACATGCCACTGTCTTCAACTCACCCCCGCTTGTTGAGTTGTTATTGTTTTTAAGTTTTTATATAATTTATTGTCTTCTGGTGAAAAATCTACACAAACACAGATCAAGTCAGTGCTGTATCTTTAATCCTTCCTTTCACTTTTATAGCAACCCTGACTTTTTTCACTGTTTATATATTTCTTTTGCTGATTTTCTTGAGTTCTTTCCTTCTCATCCAGGCCATATCTTACAAATCTCTGTTCGGGTTGATTTCTCTTTGCATAATCCAAGAAATTGTAAAATTTATAAAAGTCTGTTGCTTTGCCACCACCAAAGTGGCTTCAAATCTGAAGACAAAGACGTCTGGTGTGTTCTCTTGGTTACATCTTGGTTAGTTTTTCTCAAATTCTGTCTTAGGTACTGTTGCCTTCCCAGGATAAAGGACCACTATGACCATTTGTTTCTGCAGAAACGGTTGGTATGTCTGAATTTCCTTGGAGGCCTAGGATAATGGTGGCTGCTCGGGACTTCCTGGGTGGCTCAGTGGTTAAGAATCCACCTGCCAACGCAGGGGACATGGGTTTGAGCCCGGTCTGGGAAGATCCCACATGCCAAGGAGCAACTAAGCCCGTGCACCACAACTACTGAAGCCCGCGTGCCTAGAGCCCATGCTCCGCAACAAGAGAAGCCACCGCAATGAGAAGCCCACGCACCACAACAGAGAAGCCCCCGATCGCCGCAACTAGAGAAAGCCTGCGCACAGCAACAAAGAAACAACGCAGCCAAAAATAAATAAATAAATAAATAAATAAATTTTAAAAAGCATTAAAAAGAAAATGGTGGCTGCTCATCAGGCAGCCAGGGAGGAAAAAAGCCCTGTTTAAAGATTTTGTATACTCCTCAGTCTGAGATTGTTGCTCTAAGTTTGTCTCAATTTTTTATTAATGAAAGTCTCAGACCTTTACAGGAGCCAGGGTCTGAGTGCCGGGGATAAGAAATAGGGGAATTTGGGAAACAATGGATCAATGCTTCCTCCAAAATATCTCTTGAATCCACCCTTGAATCCTCCTGAAGTCTGGTTCCCCAGGTTTCTCTTTAACCCAGTTGAGCTCCCTCATAGCCTCCTAGTTAATTTCCTTTATGGTAAAGATGGCCAAAATCAGTTTGCTATTTGGAGTAGAAAAAAATGTACTTGATAAATTGTAACTCCATAGCCTAGTGCAGGATCTGGCAATGGTGGGTGTTCAATAAATGTTAAAGAAAAAACTACCCAGGTGTGTGGCTTAAAGCTGGTTACTCAGAGCCTCAATTCCTTCTTCTCTAGGTAACCCATACATCATCTGGGATGTCAGGAGAGAAATCACCTTGTTTGCTCCTTTATTATTTCCCTCACTTCAATTCTCTACCCTTCCTTCTCAGCTACAACAACAAAACAACCCAACCTAGCTCAATTCAACCCAACCCAAATTCCTCTCATCTTCTCACGCATAGAAGCTTAACCACAACATCTGGATCCTGGTTCTGCCACTTATTAGCTGTGTGACCCCAGACAAATGACTAAATCTCCTTGTGTCTTAGTTTCCTCATCTGCATGTGGTGATGGGGAAATTATAGTACCTGTAGTATGTGTGTATGTGCGTTTGTATAATTTTATATATATATATATATAAATATAATTTGTATTGTAAACAGCATGTAAAGCACTTAAAATAATACTTTGCACACAATACGCACTGAATATTTGCTAGCTATTATTTTCATTTTTTTTTTGCACAAACTACTGGATACCTAGGCCTTCAGGGTAATGTCTTTCAGTGTATGGCTCCTGAACCACCAGCATCAGGATAATCTGAAGAGATTAAGAATGCAGGTTCCTGGGCTCCACCCCATACCACAGTCTCTAGGGAAGAACTAGGAAATTTACATTTAAAAAATACATTTCCCAAGTGATTTTTAAAAATTAATTAATTAATTAATTTTTGGCTGCATTGGGTCTTCATTGCTGTGCATGGACTTTCTCTAGTTGAGGCCAGTGGGAGCTACTCTTCGTTGCGGTGTGCAGGCTTCTTCTTGTGGTGTCTTCTCTTGCTGCGGAGCACGGGCTCTAGGTGCGTGGGCTTCTGTAGTTGTGGCTCCCGGGCTCTAGAGCGCAGGTTCAGTAGTTGTGGTGCTCCAGCTTAGTTGCTCCATGGCATTTGGGATCTTCCCGGACCAGGGGTCGAACCCGTGTCCCCTGCATTGGCAGGCGTATTCTTAACCACTGTGCCACCAGGGAAGCCCTGTCTTTCATCTTGTTTATGGTTTCCTTTGCTGTGCCAAGGCTTTTAAGTTTAATTAGGTCACATTCACTTAGTTTTGTTTTTATTTTCATCACTCTAGGAGGTGGGTCATAAAAGAGCTTGCTGTGATTTATATCAAAGAGTGTTTTTCCTATGTTTTCCTCTGAGAGTTTTATAGTGTCCAGTCTTACATTTAGGTCTATATTCCATTTTGAGTTCATTTTTGTGTGTGGTGTTAGGCAGTGTTCTAATTTCATTCTTTTACATGTAGTTGTCCAGTTTTACCAGCACCATTTATTGAAGAGGCTGTCTTGTCTCCTTTGTATATTCTTGCCTCCTTTGTCATAGATTAGGTGACCATAAGTGCGTGGGTTTATCTCTGGGCTTTCTATCCTGTACCATTGATCTGTATTTCTGTTTTTGTGCCAGTACCATACTGTCTTGGTTATTGTAGCTTTGTAGTATAGTCTGAAGTCAGGGAGCCTGATTCCTCCAGCTCCATTTTTCTTTCTCAAGATTGCTTTGGCTATTCGGGATCTTCTGTGTTTCCATACAAATTGTATAATTTTTTGTTCTGATTCTGTGAAAAATGCCTTTGGTAATTTGATAGGGATTGTATTGAATCTGTAGATTGCTTTGGGTAGTATAGTTATTTTCACAATATTGATTCTTCCAATCCAGGAGCATGGTATATCTCTCCATCTGTTTGTGTCATCTTGGAGTTCTTTCACCAAGTCGTTCTTGATTATGCAACCTGTTTCATTTCTTTCACAGGTCTTAAATTCCTTATATATTTATTTAATATTTTAATTACTATAGCTAACATTTAAGCACTCACCATAAGCACTTTTCATACATTAATTAATGAAGTGGTGTGCTACTTATGCTTATCAATGGCACTCCAAACTCCAGAAACCCAATTTGTACTGTTTGCCCATTTCTATGGTGTTAAGACTCCCATAGGTTGGGATTTTAAACTATCAACCTGAAGTTGCTGAATACGTATAATACCATTATACAGTATTTGCCATAGTGATAATAACAGTGGTAAATAAACTCAAGACCACAGATAAAACGAGAGTGTAGTAAAATAATTAGGAAGTGATGTGTTTTTAGTATTTATTATCTTGTTTCTTACATAACTTGTTTAATTGTAAGCTTATATAATTTAATTTTTGATAATGGCTGTGTTTAAAAGCAACTAGCAACATTTCTAAGCATTCCTCAATCGTTTCTAGCTAGCCCACAACAAGCCAACAACCAGCACATTCTTCAGATGAGGGACCTGAGGCACAGAAAGGTTTAAGCAACTTGTTCAAGGCCGCAGAGCTAATAAATCTGTAACTGTATCCTCAGAACCCAATACAGTGCCTGGAATATAGTTTGTAGTCTATCAACAAGTGTAGAATAAATAAATGAACACATATTTAATACTTTTAAAAACATCAAAAGGGAAAGAAACATTAAAAACATACACACAGGAGTGAAATTAACATCTTTTTAAAACTCGCTCACAATCCTAGAACGATTACTGCCTTCACCTATCTACTTTCAGCAGCACTTCAGCTCCTGGGCGCTTTTACAATTCACCAGCTACCTTAGGAGACGTCGCCTAGCACTTTGCTACGAGCTCGAGTCGCCCCGCTTTCCGTCGTCCCGCCCTATTTCGCCGCAAGGCCTCCTGGGAGTGGTAGTCCCCAGTCTCGCAGCTCCGGCGGCAGCAGCTAGGCGCGCCGGGCCGCGGAACTACACGGGGCGGTGCACAGGTCGAGAGGCTCTTCCACCTCGCTTTTCCCTCCCCGCCTGCGCGCCCGCCCTAGCTATCATGGCGGCTCCCTTGGCCCTGGTGCTGGTGGTGGCAGTGACCGTGCGGGCGGCCTTGTTCCGCTCCAGTCTGGCCGAGTTTATCTCGGAGCGGGTGGAGGTGGTGTCCCCACTGAGCTCTTGGAAGAGAGGTGAGGCCACCGGCTCGAGTAGGCGGCTAGGCCCCGCCTGTGCGCTCCTGGCCTCTGTGAATGGGAGGCGGGGGCAGTGGCCGCAAGCTCAAGATTCTGGGGGAACTGACCCGCTCTCAGGAGACGGCGGGAGGGCGGGGCCTGAGAGCGGGCTGCTAAGGGGGTGGGCGTGGGACTGTGTGGTGAGGTTGGGGCACTAGGGGCCGGTCACCTGCGGGGGTGACCTGAGGGGGTGTGTCCCACTCGGGTCCTGAGCTGAGTAGCGTGGTCTGAGGAAGGGTCGAGATGAGGAAGGGGCGTGCTGGGTGGGGGGGATTTGGCGCGAGATCGCAATGTGATGTTCCCCTGGGGTGTAGGATGGTGTGTGACGGGGGCCTGAGTGAGGGGACCAGTCTTGCCTAAGCGAGGAGAGTGTGTGAGTGAGCGTGATTAAGAAGCTTATTCTCAGTCTGGGACTTTGAGTGCATCTTTTCCTACTGTGTCTTTATAGTTCTTCAAGTTCCTGTTTACGCTGGCGCCTACAAAGAGACAGAATTTGGGCCAAAGATCCATAGGCTAGTGGGAGAGATAGATAATTATAATAATTATTATAATCATTTGTGAAAAATGTACTTCCTTTGTACGTCCAGTTCCTCCTTTGGAGTTCTGACCCTGAAGAAAGAGTCCCCTCCTTTTCCAGCTTCTTAAAGCTGTGGAATTCGAGCTAACTCTTGAAGGATGCAGAGTTTGGAAAGGGAGATTAGAAAAAGGGGAGTTCCAGGTAGAAGATAAACAGGATCAAGAAATGTTGAAGGATGTGAAATGTCCGAAGTAGGGGAGTAATGGGATGGGGGTTAGGTTAGGGCCAGAGTTTGAAGAAATTTTTTGAAAACTGTCTTCCTGAAGTATGGACATGTAATAAGTGTAGAGCTCAAGGAATTTTTACAAACTGTATATGCCCATATAGCCAGGACCCAGATTAAGAAACAGAACATTACCAGCACCCCAGAAGTCCCCCTCATGTCCTCAAACTTTAAATGCTAGAGTTTTGATGTTGTCCCGTAGATATTTTGGAATGGCGTAATGAATGGATGTTTTATGAATAATTAGAGCTAAGTTTCCTAAAAATACTTACTATATATCAGAGACTATGGTAAGCCTCATTTTATCCTCCAGTTTTTCTGTGTGTTAGATGGTGTTATTTTCCCCATTTTACCGATGAAGAAACTGAGGTTTGGAGAAGTTAAGTAATTTTCCCAGGTTTCCCAGTTGACAGATGGTAATAAAGATAGTTGTAATTTATATGTGTGATGGTAAGAGCTTAGACTTGATATCTTTGCATATAATATTTGAGTGTAATTATTTGTTGAACAAACTGAATTGTTTGTTGAAGCCACTTGTTTCCAGCTTTCTTTTGGATTCCAGCGGATCCATCCGTTTATTTGATAGTGCAACTAAAATGTATACAAATTTCTTGCTTGATAAAATGCTTGACAAAATGTGCTTCTCAGTCCAATAAAAATAATAATAACTAACACTGATGTAATGCTTTCCACATGCCAGGTACTGTTCTAAGCAGTTTAGGTATGTTAAAAAAACATTTAATTTCTACAATGGCTTTTTAAAAAAATAAATAAATAAATAAATTTATTTATTTATTTTAGTTTTGGCTGCATTGGGTCTTCATTGCTGCTTTCTGTAGGTGCGGTGAGCAGGGGCTACTCTTCGTTGCAGCGCATGGGCTCTAGGGCGTGCGGACCTCAGTAGTTGCAGCACGCGGGCTCAGTAATTGCGGCTTGTGGGCTCTAGAGCACAGGCTCAGTGGTTGTGGCGCACAGGCTTAGTTGCTCTGCAGCATGTGGGATCTTCCCGGACCAGGGCTCAAACCTGTGTCTCCTGCATTGGCAGGCCGATTCTTAACCACTGTGCCACCAGGGAAGTCCTCTAAAATGGCTTATGATGTAAATACTATTGTTAGCCCCACTTTATAGATGAGAAAATTAAAGTACAGAGAGATTGTTCCTTGCCGAAAGTCACATAGATAATAATATTATGTGACTAGCTAGCAATCTTTAGACGTGGCTGTTCCACCAGAGTTCACTGTATACTATCTTGTCAAGAATAATTTTGGAACATTTCTGTCATATTTTGGTGTTTCCTCAGCCTTTGACCTAGAGATTGGGAATTATTATGGGCTTAGCTTCTTGAGTCAGGATACAGCTCAAACTGTGAGTGCTTGTTTAGAAACCCGTTTCCAATGCAGCTGTGAGAGTCAGGGTCAAGAGGAACACTTCTGATAGCACTACTTAAAAAAACAAAACAAAACACTTATTGCTAAATAAATACAGAATTAGTAAACTGCGCACAGCAGTGTATTGCACAGTGCATTATAAGGCAAACACTTTTGTAACCATCATCCAAGTCAAGAATCAGAACTTTGCCACTTTTCCTAGAAGCCTTTCCATATACCCCATCTCAATCACAGCCTCTCATCCCCCTCATAAGTAAACCATTATTCTGTTTTTTATAATAATGACATCTTTGCTTTCTTTTTGTCTTATTACCCAAATGAGCATCCCTAGACACTATAGCTTAGTCATGGTCTTCAAAAAAAGTTTATGTATGTCTTTTAAGTCTCCCTTAATTTTAAAATTTCCTGTCCATCTCATCCTTTTCTTTAGTATTTATCTGTTTAAGAACCTAGACCATTTGACCTGTAGAGTTTCCCATAGTTTGGATTTTCCTGATTGTATATTCATGGTACAGTATAACACATATCTGTCTGGCTTCTCCACTGCAAAATTACTATTTTCCCTTTTTATTTTTATTTTTTGGCCATGCTGTACAGCTTGTGGGATCTTAGTTCCCTGATCAGGGATTGAACCCAGGCCCTGGCAGTGAAAGCACCAAGTCCTAGGCACTGGATGGCCAGGGAAGTCCCTATTTTCCCCTTTTAAGTAGTAAACATTAGGGGGATATACTCTGGGGCTCTGTAAACATCCTGTTTCTCTTTAACTTTTTGCCCACTACTTTTTGCATTTATAGTTTGGTCTTCCCTGCAGCAATCATTACTGTGGTGTTCTAATGGTGACTTTTCTATTTCCCTCATTCCTTCTTTTTTTTTGTTTTATTTTTATTTATTTATTTACTTTATTGAAACATAGTTGATGTATAATATTATATAATTTATAGGTATATAATATAGTGATTCACAGTTTTTAAAGGTTATGCTTTATAGTTGTTACAAAATATTGGCCATATTACCTGTGTTGTAGAATACATTGTAGCTTATTTTATACATAATAGTTTATACCTCTTAATCCCCTACTCCTATATTGCTCCTCCCCCCTTCCCTCTCCCCATTGATAACCACTAGTTTGTTCTCTGTATCTCTGAGTCTGCTTCTTTTTTGTTATATTCACTAGTCTGTTGTATTTTTTTAGATTCCACATATAAGTGATAGCATATTTGTCTTTCTCTGACTTATTTCACTTAGCGTAATGCCATCCAAGTCCATCCATGTTGCTGCAAATGGCAAAATTTCATTATTTTTTATGGCTGAGTAGTATTCCATTGTATATATACATATACCACATCTTCTTTATCTATTCATCTGTTGATGGACACTGAGGTTGCTTCCATATCTTGGCAATTGTAAATAATGCTGCTATGAACATTGGATGCATGTATCTTTTCCAATTAGTTTTTTTTTTTTTTTTTTAAATATATACCCAGGGCTTCCCTGGTGGCGCAGTGGTTGAGAGTCCGCCTGCCGATGCAGGGGACGCGGTATCGTGCCCCGGTCCGGGAAGATCCCACGTGCCGCGGAGCGGCTGGGCCCGTGAGCCATGGCTGCTGAGCCTGCGCGTCTGCAGCGGGGCCTGTGCTCCACAACGGGAGAGGCCACAACGGTGAGAGGCCCACGTACCGCAAAAAAAAAAAAAAAAAAAATATATATATATATATATATATATACCCAGGAGTAGAATTGCTGGGTCATATGGTAGTTCTGTTTTTAGTTTTTTGAAAAACCTCCATATTGTATTCCAAAGTGGCTGTGCCAATTTATATTTCCACCAACAGTGTAGGAGGGTTTTCCCCTTTCTCCACATCCTCATCAACATTTGTTATTTGTTTTCTTTTTGATGATAGCCATTCTGATAGGTGTGAGGTGATATCTCATTGTGGTTTTGATTTGCATTTCCCTGATGATTAGCCATGTTGAGCATCTTTTCATATGCCTGTTGGCCATCTGCGTTTCCTCTTCAGAAAAATGTCTATTTAGTTCTTCTGCCCTTTTTTTTTTTTTTTTGGCCATGCCGCACAGCTTGTGGGATCTTAGTTCCCAACCAGGGATTGAACCCGGGTCACGGCAGTGATAGCGCCGAGTCCTAACCACTGGACTGCCAGGGAATTCCCATATTTATTTATTCAATTATATTTATATCAGTGTGAACTCATGGGTATTTGTTTTATTCTCTGGATTATAATCCATACTACTTTGGCCATTGGGACCTCTTTCAGTTGTCTCCTTTGTCCTTTTGACATACCTCCCTCCTACTTTTTTTTTTTTAAGCACTGTATTACTTTCTGGAACCACAAGATGCTCCAGGCTTACCTTGTATTTTTCTTGGTCCAGCCCTAGAATTGACCACTTCTCCAAGGAGCCCTTGTTCCTTCTATTGGAGAATATCATTTAGAAACCAAGATCTGTATGCTAGGTGTGTTTTTTTGTTTTTTTGCAGTACGCGGGCCTCTCACTGTTGTGGCCTCTCCTGTTGTGGAGCACAGGCTCCGGACGCGCAGGCTCAGCAGCCATGGCTCACGGGCCCAGCCGCTCCGCAGCATGTGGGATCTTCCCGGACCGGGGCACGAACCCATGTCCCCTGAATCGGCAGGCGGACTCTCAACCACTGCGCCACCAGGGAAGTCCTAGGTGTGTTTATTGCTACTGGGATGACACTGTTTCTTGGGTCCTCTAGGCTAGAAATATAAGGATACCACTTGTTTTGAACAAGCTGAATGCTTACCCTTCTTGGTATGGGAAGCTCAAAGACAGTGTTTGTCTTCTACTAGATGATATGCTTTTATTATCAGCCATAGGAAAAGTACATCAAGGTAACTAAATAAATTCTTGCTTATCTGATTTATGAGTTAAGAGTTGAGAGACTTTATGAAAAAGAAAAGCAACAACACTGGTGTTTTAGAATAATTGGCCATGATTAGTTAGCTTTTATGGTCAACTATTCTAAAACATTAGTTGTTAGATATCATCTCCTTGGGTGTCCAGTAAAGCTGTTAGTGAAGGGTTTAATAGTTGTGTTACACAGCAGCCTCCTTATATGGCTCCATGAGGGAAGTTTCTCTCTGGTCCTAGGATAAGGACCAGTTACAGTTGTCTTGAGCATCGGGCTTTGTTTTATTTTATAGACATCATGAATTATGTAAATGATAGGTTTCCTTCTAGGGTGGGTCTATAAAATTTAAAGCCATACTTATGGCTCACTCATTACAAATAAGTAGTTCTTTTAAAAACAGGCTTTGTAAGTTTGATTTTGTTTTGTTTACTCATTTTTGAATAGGTAATTCAGTCTTATGGTTCAAAAATCAAAGGTGCAAAAGTCCGTATGACTAAAAGGCATCTTTCCACTGTTTTCCTATACCACCCATTTCTGTTTCCTGGAGGGAACAGTTTCTTATGTATATCAGTTTTCTTATGTATACTTCATGCATTTATAAGCTTACACTTTATAGGTTTCTGTGGCTCTGTTTTATGTTTTTCTTATTCTTTTTCACTCTTTTAAAATTAGTTTTCCTGTTGCTTATTAATAATTATAAAGTAATACATGCTCATTGCTAAAGACTCAGAAAGTGAAGAAAAGATAAAAGAAACCAAACATCTTCTATAATTTTATCACCCAGAGATGGTCACTGTTAACTTTTTATTTGTTTGTTTATTTTATTTGTTTTATTTAATGTTTATGTTTTGTGCTTATTTTGAGGCATTTCTCATCGAATACATATTCATTCTCAAATAATTAAATGAATGCTGATTAATATTTAAAATGAAATTTGATCATATTTTACATGCTGTGTTATGACCTGTTTTTCATTTTAGAATATTTCATTGACATCTTTCCTTCAGTAAATATAAGGTTGGCCCTTGAACAATCCAGGAGTTAGGGGCACCGACCGACCTTCTGTGCAGTTGAAAATCCAAGTATCATTTATTGTCAGCCCTCTATATATGCTATTCCTCTGTACCTTTGGTTCCTCCATATCTGAGGTTCCGCATCCACAGATTCAACCAACCGCAAATTGTGTAGTACTGTAGTATTTATTATTGAAAAAAATCCACGTATAATTGGACCCATGCATTTCAAACCCGTGTTGTTTAAGGGTCAGCTGTAATATATCTGTAATATACTTCTTTATTTTAACTCTTAATTTTAAAATAATTTTAGATTTTCAAAAAAGTTTCAAAAATGGTACATAGAGTTTGTTTACCCTTCACCCAGCTTCTTTTACTGTTAATATCTTACATAACCATAGTACAATGACCTAAACCAGAAAATTAACACTGATACAATACTACTAACTAATCTACAAACCTACAGGATTTTTACCAGTTGTTCCACTAATGTCCTTTTTCTGGTCCAAAATCCAATCATGACCCCGTTATTGCATTTAATTGTTATGTATCCTTAGTCTCTTCCCATCTGGGACGCTTCCTCAGACTTAACATTTTTAAAGAGTACTGGCCAGTTACTTTGTCTCTCAGTTTGGGTTTGCTTGATATTTCCTCATGATGAGATTGAAGTTACGCTTTTTTGGGAAGGATAACACATTTTTGGCATAAGGACCACAGAAGTTTTTTTTATCCCCATCTCGGTGAATTATGTCAGGAGGTACTTGATGTTGATAATGTTAACTGGTCAACATATTACTGGTGATGTTAATGTAGGTCACTTGAGTAAGATAGTGAATGCCAGGTTTAGCCACATAAAATCATTATTTTTCCCCTTGCAGATACTGTTTCCAATCATTTTTACCCACTAATTTTAGTATCCATTATTGATACTTGCCTTTCAAGATTATTACTGTGGGGTCTGCCAAATGGTGATTATCTATTTCCGTCTTTCCTTCTACATTTGGTACTTATAGTTCTCTTTAAGGAAGAGTTTTCTTTTCTCTTTCACTTGTTTATTTATTCAATTATTTATAGCATAGTATGATTTTTAACTATAAAGTGTTTCTCTCTATCTATGTATCTATCCACATATACATATATGTATATACATCACAATTCATTTACATAAATCTCCATTAATGAACGTTGGGGTTTTTTTTTTTTCTTTTTTTTTTTTTGTGGTATGCGGGCCTCTCACTGTTGTGGCCTCTCCCGTTGCGGAGCACAGGCTCCGGATGCGCAGGCCCAGCGGCCATGGCTCACGGGCCCAGCCGCTCCGCGGCATATGGGATCCTCCCAGACCGGGGCACGAACCCGTATCCCCTGCATCGGCAGGCGGACTCTCAACCACTGCGCCACCAGGGAGGCCCTGGGGTTTTTTAAATTTTTTGGTACTCTGAGCATGATTATGAACATATTTCTTTGGGCACCTGTCCAATTATTTCCATAGGATAAATTGCCCTAAGAGCAATTGTTTCTGGGGCAAAAGGCACACATTAAAAAAGTACCTGTTGGGGCTTCCCTGGTGGCGCAGTGGTTAAGAATCAGCCTGCCAATGCAGGGGACACGGGTTCGAGCCCTGGTCTGGGAAGATCTCACATGCTGCGGAGCAATAAACCTGTGAGCCACAACTACTGAGCCTGTGCTCTAGAGCCTGTGAGCCACAACTACTGAGCCCACATGACACAACTAATGAAGCCCATGTGCCTAGAGCCCATGCACCACAACAAGAGAAGCCACCGCAGTGAGAAGCCTGCACACCGCAATGAAGAGTAGCCCCCGCTTGCCGCAACTAGAGAAAGCCTGCCTGCAGCAGTGAAGACCCAATGCAGCTAAAAATAATAAAAAGAAAAAAAAAGTACCTGTTGCCTGTAGAAAAATTAATACAAATGTCACTCAAACAATCAACATATGAGAGTGGCTGCCCATTTTCCTTCTCTGTGGACATTTCTCACATCTTCTAATTTGTTATCTTATTGTTTTTATTTATTTTTTGGCTGCATTGGGTCTTCGTTGCTGTGCGCGGGCTTTCTCTAGTTGAGGTGAGCGGGGACTACTCTTCGTTGTGGTATGCAGGCTTATCGCGGTGGCTTCTCTTGCTGCGGAGCACGGGCTCTAGGTGCGCAGGCTTCAGTAGTTGCAGCACGCGGGCTCAGTAGTTGTGGCACATGGACCCTAGAGTGTGTAGACTTCAGTAGTTGTGGTGCATGGGCTTAGTTGCTCCGAATCATGTGGGATCTTCCTGGACCAGGGATCTAACCCACATCCCCTGCATTGGCCACCAGGGAAGTCCTGTTATCTTATTGTTTTTTGGAATGGGGCAGAATATATATAAATGAAACACTTTTTAAAAAATTTATTTTTCTGGCCACACCATGTGTCTTCCAGGATCTTAGTTCCCCGACCAGGGATTGAACCTCGGACCCTGGCAGTGAAAGCGCCAAGTCCTAACTGTTGGACCGCCAGGGAGTTCCCAAACAAAACACTTTTTAGAGTGGGTGGAAGTTACAAAGAGATCAAAGGAAGTTTATAGTTTAATATAAAATTTTCTCATAATGAGTGCTGCCCCACAATGAAAAGAGATGCTCTGTATAGAAAAAAGTTGACCATCATCTGAAATCAAGATTTAAATTCACTCGCTGGGAATGAGGTAAAGGGGGTTAGACAAACTGTGAAGCCCTTCTTGTTCCTGGGAGTATCTAACACTTTGGATTATGGCCAGTCTGCATATGTCTCTAAAGTAAGAGTGAACTTGGATGTCTTACTTTTCAGTGGTTGAAGGCCTCTCACTGTTGGACTTGGGAGTGTCTCCGTATTCTGGAGCAGTATTTCATGAAGTAAGTGTTCTTGTTTTCTTTTTTGGGTACTAAGAGTAGTTTATAGTCACAAATGCCAAAGCCTAACTCTGTTTTGTACAAACATTTAAAGAGATCTATTTTTGAAAATCGTACTTAGAAACAGCCCTTTTTTAGATGGCCTCTGCTTAAGAGGAGGTTTCACAATTGCAGTGGAAATGATCCAGATTAAGATTGTAATTTGGGGAAGCAGATGAGACTTCTGCAGAAGTTATCATTTTTATTGGCAAATAAATTGTAAACAGTTCCCAGTTCATGAATAGGTTATATGCTAATTGGCATGTAATTAGTTCTTTGGAACGTACTTTCCCATGAAAACTGTGCCAGCAGTGTTGGTTTCTTAGAAAGCCCACAAAAGCCATTTAACCCATAAAATTAGTTCTTAAGAATAGTAAAATGACTCTTAGTTCACCATCATCTCTCAACAGCTTCCTGACAAGTCTTTCTGCATTCAGTCTTGCTCCTTTACTTCTTATTCTGCAGTCAGAGCCATCTTTCTGAAATGTGCATCTGATTTTGTCACTGTCCTGCTCAACACTGATCTCAGGATAAAATCCAAACACCTTAGGATGCATACAAAGCCCTGTGGGCCCCGCTCATCACCCCAACCACATGTCTTTCCACTTTCCTCTCCCCACTTTTATTGGCTTTATCATTTAGAATAGAAGTCTTCTAATTTGGCATTTTTACCCCTAATTTTTACAGTTGTCTCCCTCATACCTACTTTGAGAACAATTTTTTTTGGTTCTTCTATCTAGTCTTTTTAAAACGTTCAACTTGATTCTCATGGAGATAACAACTCTTTTGCATTCATATTTCATTATCTTTGTATTACTATCTAATTGAACCATAATAACAAGAACTACTAGCAGAAACAGGTTAGGAACAATTTAAGAGACTCTTAATGAGCACACAATTCAATCATTGGGAATGGATGTGTGTGGGCATATGCAAGCATAGCCCACTAGCCAGTGGTATGTGCTGTGGGCCTTGGGCAGTATGTTTTCTAGACAGACTAGGAACCCTCTGAGAGAGTTCTGACATGCTTTTATTATGCTCCAGCATCATATTCTCTCACCTGTATCTTTGCTTATGTTGTTATCTTCTTATGGAGGGCCAATCTTCCTTCTTTTTGTGGTTGACTCTACTAATCGGATATTAGCTTTGGTTTTGCCTCCCCCAGAAAGCCATCCCTCATCACCTTACACTAAGTTAGGTGTTTCTCCTATATCTTCCAAAGCATCTTGTGCTTATCCTTTTCATGGCTCATATCATACTCTTGAAATTGCCTCTGTAGTTATTTTACCCACTGTGATGTATGCTCCTCAGAACGTGTTCTGGCACCCTATCATCACTTATTCTTAGTGCTTAGGTCTGTATCTGCATATGTATTCCAACCCCTCCTTCCTTTCTCTATTTCCTTTAACAAAGATTTGTTAAGTACACACCAAATGCCAGCTACTCTGCTAGGTGCTAGGGATATAAAACAAGACAGTCCTTGGCGTTATTATACTTGTATTTCTAAGAGAAACAGACAATAAGTTAGTAAAAAAGAAACAGATTTCAGAGCAAAGAATGTTGCCAGGGATAAAGAAGTTCACTTTATCATGATTAAGGGGTCAATTCGTCAAGAAGACATAACAATCCTAATCTTTATGCACCTAATAACAGAGTTTCAAAATACATGAAGACTGATAGAACTGCAAGGAGAAATAGACAAATCCCCAAATAGTCTGAGATTTCAGTTTCCCTCTGTCAATGACTGATAGAACAAGCAGACAGAAAGTCAACAAAGATATAGAAGACTCGAACAACACACCAACCAACTTGACCTCATTGACATTTACAGAACATTGCATCCAATAACAGCAAAACACATAATCTTTTCAAGTATACATTTGCAAGATAGACCATATTCTGAGCCATAAAGCAAGGCTCAATAAATTGAAAAGGATTGACGTCATACACAGTACATTCTCTAACCTCAGTGGGCTTAGATGAAAAATTAATACCAGAAAGATACCTGGAAAATCCCCAAATATTTGGAAACTAAGTAACATATTCCTCAATAACTCATGATCAAAGAAGAAATCAGAAGGGAAATTAGAAAGTATTTTGAACTGAATGAAACGAAAACACAACCTATCAAAATATGTGGGATGTTGCTAAAGCAGTACTTGGGGGAAATTTATGGTGTTAAATGCCTGTATTGAAAAAGAAGAAAGGTCTCAAATCACTGACCTCAGTTTCTACCTTAAGAAGCTAGAAAAAGAAGATAAACTCAAAGTAAGCAGAATAAAAGGAATAATAAAGATCTGAGAGGAAACAAATGAAACAGAAAGCAGAAAATATTGAAAGTCATGGAAACAAAGTTGGTTCTTTGGGATGAATAGTAAAATTGGTAAACATTTGGGAATGGTGGATATGTTCACTATCTTGATTGTGGTGATGATTTCATAGGTGTATTCATAGGTCAGAACATATCAAGTTGTATACTTTGAAAATGTGCAGTTTATTTTATACCAACTATACCTCCATAAAGCTAAATTTTGAAAAATATGATTTCACTTAAATGGTAAGTGTATGTAGAAAAATAAAGCTGAGTAAAAGGATAAAGAGTGATGGTCATGTGTATGGCTATTTTAGATAGTGTATGTAGGGAAGGCACTCTGAGGAAGTGAAATTTGGATAAGAGATCTAAATGAATCAAGCAAGCCATATGATAACCCTAATTTGGAAATGAGCTTGGCATTTGTGAGTTGCAGAAAGATGGCCGGTGTTGCTAAGGCAGAATGAGCAAAGAGGAGAGTAACAGAGATAAGCTGTAAGAAATTAGGGGTCTGATTATGTAGGACTTTTTACAGAAATGGTTAGGAGTTTGGATTTGCTATCTATCTATGTATCTATCTGTTTTCCCCACTTTTATTGAGATATAATTGACATACAGCGCTGTGTAAGTTTAAGGTGTACAGCAGAATGATTTGACTTTTATACATCATGAAATGACGACCACAGTAAGTTTAGTGAACATCCATTATCTCATAGAGATAATAACATCAACGAAATAGGAAAAAAATTTTTTTCCTTGTGATGCAAACTGTTAGGAGTTACTCTCTTAACAACTTTCATATATAACGTACAGCAGTGTTAATTATATTTATCATTTGTTGTACATTACATCCTTAGTACTTATTTATCTTATAACTGGAAATTTGTACCTTTTGACCATCTTCATCCAGTTTCCCCTCCCCCTCTGGTAACCACAAATCTGCTCTCTTTTTCTATAAGTTTGTTTCTTTGTTTTTGAAGTATAATTGACCTACAACACTATGTTAGTTCCTGATATATAACACAGTGGCTGGATATTTCTATACATTTTTATTTTATTTTTTAAAATATTTATTTATTTTATTATTTATTTATTTTTTTGGCTGCATCAGGTCTTAGTTGCAGCACATGGGGTCTTCGTTGAGGCGTGTGGGATCTTTTGTTGTGGCACAGGCTCTTCATTGTGGCATGAGGGCTTCTTTCTAGTTGTGGTGTGCAGGTCTTCTCTCTAGTTGTGGCATGCAGGTCTTCTCTATATAGTTGTGGTACGTGGGCTCCAGGGTGTATGGGCTCTGTAGTTTGCCACACGTGGGCTCTCTTGTTGAAATGTGTGAGCTCAATAGTTGTGGTGTGAGGGCTTAGTTGCCCTGTGGCATGTGGAATCTTAGTTCCCCGACCAGGGTTGGAACCCGCGTCCCCTGCATCGGAAGGCAGATTCTTTCTTTCTTTTTTTAACATCTTTATTGGAGTATAATTGCTTTACAATGGTGTGTTAGTTTCTGCTTTATAACAAAGTGAATCAGCTATACATATACATATATCCCCATATCTCTTCCCTCTTGCATCTCCTTCCCTCCCACCCTCCCTATCCCAATATTCTAGGTGGTCACAGAGCACCAAGCTGATCTCCCTATGCTACGTGGCTGCTTCCAACTAGCTATCTATTTTATGTTTGGTAGTGTATATATGTCCATGCCACTCTCTCACTTTGTCCCAGCTTACCCTTCCCCCTCCCCATGTCCTCAAGTCCATTCTCTAGTAGCTCTGTGTCTTTATTCCCATCCTGCCCCTAGGTTCTTCATGACCTTTTTTTTTTTTTTTTAGATTCCATATATATATGTGTTAGCATACTATATTTGTTTTGCTCTTTCTGACTTAATTCACTCTGTATGACAGACTCTAGGTCCATCCACCTCACTACAAATAACTCAATTTCGTTTCTTTTTATGGCTGAGTAATATTCCATTATATATATGTGCCACGTCTTCTTTATCCATTCATCTGTTGATGGACACTTCGGTTGCTTCCACGTCCTGGCTATTGTAAATAGAGCTGCAATGAGCATTGTGGTACGTGACTCTTTTTGAATTATCGTTTTCTCAGGGTATATGCCCAGTAGTGGGATTGCTGGGTTGTATGGTAGTTCTATTTTTAGTTTTTTAAGGAACTTCCATACTGTTCTCCATAGTGGCTGTATCAATTTACATTCCCACCAACAGTGAAAGAGGGTTCCCTTTCCTCCACACCCTCTCCAGCATTTATTGTTTGTAGATTTTTTTGATGATGGCCACTCTGACCGGTGTGAGATGATATCTCATTGTAGTTTTTTTTTTTTTTTTTTTTTTTTGCTTTACGCGGGCCTCTCACTGTTGTGGCCTCTCCTGTTGCGGAGCACAGGCTCCAGACGCACAGGCTCAGCGGCCATGGCTCACGGGCCCAGCCGCTCCACGGTATGTGGGATCTTCCCGGACCAGGGCACGAACCCGTGTCCCCTGCATCGGCAGGCGGACTCTCAACCACTGCACCACCAGGGAAGCCCCATCATTGTAGTTTTGATTTACATTTCTCTAATGATTAATGATGTTGAGCATTCTTTCATGTGTTTGTTGGCAATCTGTATATCTTCTTTGGAGAAATGTCTGTTTAGGTCTTCTGCCCAATTTTGGATTGGGTTGTTTGTTTTTTTGATATTGAGCTGCATGAGCTGCTTGTAAATTTTGGAGATCAATCCTTTATTAGTTGCTTCATTTGCAAATATTTTTTCCCATTCTGAGGGTTGTCTTTTCATCTTGTTTATGGTTTCCTTTGCTGTGCAAAAGCTTTTAATTTTCATTAGGTCCCTTTTGTTTTTATTTCCATTTCTCTGTGAGGTGGGTCAAAAAGGATCTTACTGTGATTTATGTCATAGAGTGTTCTGCCTATGTTTTCCTCTAAGAGTTTGATAGTGTCTGGCCTTACATTTAGGTCTTTAATCCATTTTGAGTTTATTTTTGTGTATGGTGTTAGGGAGTGTTCTAATTTCATTCTTTTACATGTAGCTGTCCAGTTTTCCCAGCATCACTTATTGAAGAGACTGTCTTTTCTCCATTGTATATCCTTGCCTCCTTTGTCATAGATTAGTTAACCATAGGTGCATGGGTTTATCTCTGGGCTTTCTATCCTGTTCCATTGATCTATATTTCTGTTTTTGTGCCAGTACCATACTGTCTTGATTACTGTAGCTTTTTTTTTTTTTTCTTTTTTTTTTTGCGGTATGCGGGCCTCTCACTGTTGTGGCCTCTCCCATTGCGGAGCACAGGCTCCGGACGCGCAGGCTCAGCGGCCATGGCTCACGGGCCCAGCCGCTCCGCGGCATGTGGGATCTTCCCAGACTGGGGCATGAACCCGTGTCCCCTGCATCAGCAGGCGGACTCTCAACCACTGCGCCACCAGGGAAGCACGATTACTGTAGCTTTGTAGTATAGTCTGAAGCCAGGGAGCCTGATTCCTCCAGCTCCGTTTTTCCTTCTCAAGATTGCTTTGCCTTTTCGGGGTCTTTTGTGTTTCCATACAAATTGTGAAATGTTTTGTTCTAGTTCTGTGAAAAATGCCATTGGTAGTTTGATAGGGATTGCATTGAATCTGTAGATTGCTTTGGGTAGTAGAGTCATTTCCACAATGTTGATTCTTCAATCCAAGAACATGGTATATCTCTCTATCTATTTGTATCATCTTTAATTTCTTTCATCAGTGTCTTATAACTTTCTGCATACAGGTCTTTTGTCTCCTTAGGTAGGTTTATTCCTAGGTATTTTATTCTTTTTGTTGCAATGGTAAATGAGAGTGTTTCCTTAATTTCACTTTCAGATTTTTCATTGTTAGTGTATAGGAATGCAAGAGATTTCTGTGCATTAATTTTGTATCCTGCAACTTTGCCAGATTCATTGATTAGCTCTAGTAGTTTTCTGGTAGCATCTTTAGGATTCTCTATGTATAGTATCATGTCATCTGCAAACAGTGACAGCTTTACTTCTTCTCCAATTTGGATTCCTTTTATTTCTTTTTCTTCTCTGATTGCTGTGGCTAAAACTTCCAAAACAATGTTGAATAATAGTGGTGAGAGTGGGCAACCTTGTTTTGTTCCTGATCTTAGTGGATGGAAGGTGGATTCTTTACCACTGGACCACCAGGGAGGTCCCTATACATTTTTTTTTTTTTTTTTTTTTTTTTTTTTGCGGTATGTGGGCCTCTCATTGTTGTGGTCTCTCCCGTTGCGAAGCACAGGCTCCGGACGCGCATGTGGGATCTTCCCGGACTGGGGCACGAACCCGTGTCCCCTGCATCGGCAGGCGGACTCTCAACCACTGCGCCACCAGGGAAGCCCCCTATACATTTTTAAATGATCACCATGATAAGTCTAGTTGTCATTTGTCACCCTACAAAGATATTATGTAATTACTGGTTATATTCCCCACACTGTACATTTCATACCTGTGACTCATTTAATGTCCTTTTTTTAATAGAATCATGGATTTTTTTTTTCAAATTTATTAATTTTTTTTGGTTGCATTGGGTCTTCGTTGCTGCACATGGGTTTTCTCTAGTTGCATCGAGTGGGGGCTACTGTTAGTTGCGGTGTGCGGGCTTCTCATTTTGGTGGCTTCTCTTGTTGTGGAACACGGGCTTCAGTAATTGTGGCATGTGGGCTCAGTAGTTGTGGCTCGCGGGCCCTAGAGTGCAGGCTTAGTAGTTGTGGCACTCGGGCTTAGTTGCTCTGTGGTATGTGGGATCTTCCTGGACCAGCGATCGAATCCGTGTCCCCTGCATTGGCAGGCGGATTCTTAACCACTGCACCACCAGGGAATTCCCTCATTTTAATTTTCAACTGAAAGTTTGTGCCTCTTAATCTCCCTCACCTATTTCTCTCCTCCTTCACCCCTCCCCTTTTTCTATCTTTTAATATAACTGTTTTTAATGTCCAGAGTTTGTAATATGAGGGCCACAGCTTTCTCCCATATTCAAATTGATAAATTCTCAGTTGGCTGGTGAGGCCAGTTGGGATACTTCTTGTCTAATTTGGTTTCTAGGAGGACTTCATTCAAGGCCTTAATGGTTACTGATCAAATGGAATTGTGTATTTCACCAGCTTTCTCATATTCCTTAATCCTGGCCTTTGAGAGAGACAAAAACTCAGCACAGCATTTGCCTCTTTTTCTTCAGCATCCACCTGGACAGTATATTTATGCTGTGGCATGAGAATCTTCAGGGCATTAAACTTCTTTTCAAAGTCATCTGCCAAGCCAGGCTTCACCACATTGGCCTTGTAGTAAGCCTAGTCATAGCAAGTAGATTCTCAGGTAGAGTAGCCAACCTGGAGATGAGGGTCTCATTGCAGGGTTTCAGGGAATTAGCAGTGGCCTTTGGTCTTGGGGTATGATCTCCCCAAAAGCTACCCAGTTAGCAGCTTCCATTGTAGACTTTCTCCCTCTTGGATCACTTGCTCTGGGGGAAGCCATGTCATGACCAACCTTAAGGAAGCCTTTGTGATGAACTGAATATTGCTGCCAACAGTCAAATGAGTAAGCTTGGAAGCAGATATTTAAGCTCTTTTAGATATTGCAACCTCAGTCGACAGCTTGGCTGCAATCTCACGAGAGACTCTGTGCCAGAACTATCCAGTTAAGCCACTCCTGGATTCCTGACTCTCAGGCACTGTGTGAGATAATAAATGTATGTTGTTTTAAGCTATTCAGTTTTTGGACAGTTTGTTACACAGAAATAGATAACTAAGATACCTAGGGAGTGAATTAACATAAATAATTCCAGGACCTAGAGCACTCTAATACATCAAGGTTGGGATGGGGAAGAGGAACTAGCAAATATAGCTGAAAAGGAGGAAAATCAAGGGAATGTTCATGGACGCTAGATGACCATGTAATTGCTTAAGGAGGGAGTAAAAACTATGTCAAATGCTATTTCAAGGTTGAGAAAATTTAGATTGAAGATTGATGATTAATTTGCCAAAATTGAGACTTTGGAGACTTTGGCAACAGTAATTTCAGTGGAGTATAGGGACAAGAGACTGATCGAAGTACATTGAGGGAAAGATGTGGAAAGACAGAGTATAGACAACCTTTTTGAGGAGTTTTACTCTAAAGGAGGGCAGAGAAATGGTATGGTAGATGGGCGGAGATGGCTAGTGAAGATTTTTGAAATATGAGGATCTGCATATTTGAATGCTGACGGAATAATTCTGTGGATAAAGAAGTTGATGATGTAAGAAAGAGGATTGAATGAGCAATGTCTTTGAGGAGGCCAGAAGGAATAGGATCACCAGTTCACGGGTGGAATTTGGTTTTATTTATTTATTTATTATAAATTTATTTTATTTTTGGCTGTGTTGGGTCTTCGTTGCTGTGTGTGGGCTTTCTATAGTTGTGGCGAGTGGGGGCTACTCTTCGTTGTGGAGCACAGGCTTTAGGTGCACAGGCTTCAATAGCTGTGGCTTGTGGGTTCTAGAGCGCAGGCTCAGTAGTTGTGGCACACGGGCTTAGTTGCTCGCAGCACGTGGAATCTTCCCAGACCAGGGCTCGAACCTGTGTTCCCTGCATTGGCAGGTGGATTCTTAACCACTGCGCCACAGGGAAGCCCAAGGAGGGTTTGGTTTTAGATAGGAAGAAAGGAAGTTCATCCATTGTTAATAAGAGAAATGCAGAGAATATAGATATAGATAGAGGAAGTTGGTCAACTGGGTAGTGGGAAAATAAGGTGGTTCTCATTTAATTGCTTCTCTTTTCTCAGTGACATAAGAAATGAGATTGTCAGCTACAAGTGAGAACTGGAGAGAGAAGTTGGAGGTTGAGGAGAGGGGAAAATGTGAAATAATCCTTTCAGAAAGAATATGTCAAATGAATCAATGGAAGAACTATATCTAGCCACTTAACCATCATTTAAAATGTTTTTTCTCTGGGAAAATGTTTTCTTGGATACAGTGAGGGAGCCTAGAATACATTCTTACTCCTCATCACGTGCGTGCATGCGTGCATACGTGTGTTAAGGGGGATAAAGGCCGGAGGTAGGAATTTCTAGCTACTAGAAGCATGTTAACTCTCTATACCTGTTTAAGATAACCCCATTAGGACTGTTAACCTGTAAAACTCTGAATTAAGGGGCAAGAACAGTTGCTTCCCCTGAGCATAGTGAGGATGACTTCAAACTCAGAGTCCCTTGCTCCTCATTCCTGAATATGGGTTAATTTGCTTGTAAGCTGGGCATTCATAAATCAAGAGCTACCTATATTTTAATGTAGTTTTTCTAAGTAATAAAACACTATAAAGAAATAAAATTATATCAAGCCAAATGAAAAGCATACTTTTGGAGAGAAAGTTCATCGCTGCTTTGTATTGTTTCTTTCTTAATCTTTAGCAGATTTTATTATCTATTTCTTAAGGAAAGGTAAGAATATGTGAAAGTGGAGAAGAAAAATCTGCACAGGAGAGAAAAAAGTAATTTAGCAAGCACAGGTTAGATTTTATGACTGCCTTCAACAGACGTTTCTGTTTTCTGTGTTTAGTCAAGTACTGCTAGTAAAATTGTGAGTTTATCCATATATACCCTACCCTGACTGGGCGTAGTCACCTAAATAGAGATGTAGCGTAAAGACAAATTATATTCAGTGCATGCTTCTCTATAATAGTATGCTATGCAATTAAACTACTGTGTACATGTTAGTTCATTACGGAAATGAGCCCAATTGCTGATAGACTTTTTGAGAACAGTTTGTTCTGTTATTTCTGAGACCTATTTAGTGCCATTCTAAACTATCTGAAGCATCAAGACACTTTGAAAGCAGGCTATTGGTAATATAAATATCAAGTTGCTACCTCTTACAAACAAAGATAAATGCAAAAAAGAATCCATTAGTAGATAGCTGTAAAAGTTTAATTCTTTTAGAACTTTGAAAGGCAAAGCTGATTTCCCTATTTTCAAAAAGAGGTAAAAAGTTGATCTCAGGTAGCTAACATATTGAGTTTTACTGTATGCTAAGCACTATGCTAAGTATTTTGTGAATATTACCACTTAATTCTCCCAAGAACCCTGTGAAATAGGTCACTATACTTATTTTATAGCTGAGGAAACTAAGGCTCAGAGGGGAAGACAACTTGCCCAGAGGTACATAAGTGGAACCTGGTTTTAAACCTGAGTCTGACCCCAAAGCCTTGTTCTTTCTACCACACTAGCATGATCTCACGAAAAAACCTGTCAATAACCTTTACAGTATCATAAGTAACATTTTTACATGTGGTTGGGAGTTGGGAAGAGGTGCTTCTGAGTCACCAGCATGGGCTCACTAAAACCAAGTCATGTACTTTCCTTCTGGTGTGGTGGATTGGTGAACTGGCTTGTAATAGCAGACCAACTATCCTGCCTAGAACAACTAGAAAAGCAGGAGGAATACAAAAAACATCTGTTTGATGGCATTGGAAAGTAGCAAGATAACCAGGACTTGGGGGGCTGAGATCCCAGAGTGGAAATTGCAAAAAGTGACATCGACAGTCTGAGCTGCTTTCTCCTTGATGTATTTACCAGTTTGTAAGTGGCACAGGCTGAGGGAGTAGAGAAAGAGAACAGAAATTGGATGGTAAGAGGCTACAGATCTAAGCAGAGCTCTTGGCAGTCTAATGGTGCTGGGGAAATACAAATTCAAGTGCACTTCCAACCAAGGTGGTAGGGCTCTGGCAAAGGACTTGGCTTCTAGTTGGGTCCTCTAAAGGACTACACTCAGAGAATGAGGGTAGACCATGTATAGACTAGTCTTACAAAGACTGAAGCCAGCTTCTAATTAGTTTAACCCATAATTAGATAAAGGTGATACAATTCTAATTATCAATACTTGCCAGAAGCTTAAAGAAACCCTTACTGGAAGAAAATCCAGAACCTCTACAATTTCTTTTGCACAGTGTCTGTCATTCAATTAAAAGTTACCAAGCATAATAAAAGATAGAAAAAAATAGGCACCAAAAACAGACTCACAGGTGATCCAGATATTGGAGTTGTCAAACTTGGACTTTAAAATGACTGTGACCTGTCATTGATATGTTCAAAAAATAAGTGACAAGATAGTGAATTACACCAGGGAACTGGAATATGTAAAAATGATCAAAGGGGAATTCTAGAACTAGAAAACATAATAACAAATTAAGAATGCAGAAGCCAAGGTTAACAGCAGATTACACAAAGCTGAAGAGAAGATTAGTGATCTGGAAGATAGAAAGTAACCATACTGAAGCTTGGAGAGAAAAGGATAGAAAACAGAGGAAAAAAAAAGCGATCTGTGAGATACAGTAAAAAGGTTTATCATACATACAAATAGAGTTTCAGAATGGGAGGAGGGACAGAGTGAGGAAGAAACAATATTTGAAGAGATTAGTGGCTGAAAATTTTTTAAACTTATGAAAGATTTCAATTCAAGAAACTCTGTAAGCCCAAGCAGGATAAATTCAAAGAAAACACACATCGTAATAAAACTGCTCAAAACCAAAATGGTTAAAAGCAGCCAAAGAGGGACAATTATCTTTAAAGAGAAACAAGATGGAAACTAACTCTTCAACAGAAATGAAGGCATCCAGAAGACAATAAAAAGGTATCTTTACAGTACTGAAAGAAAATATCTACTGACATAGAATTCTATACTAAGTAAAATATCTCTGGAAATAAAGGCAAAATAAACAGGTTTCCAAGCAGATAAAAATTGATAGCATTTATTGCCAGCAGACTCACATTTAAAAAAATACAAAAAGGCAGAAGCATTATGATCCTGGAATATAGGAAGGAATAAATAACAATGGAAAAGGTAAATATATGGGTAAATCTAAATAAGTATTGACTGATAAAACAATAATAATAATGTATTTTGGGTTTAAAATATATGTAGATTTAAAGCTATAACAACAATAACAGGAAAGGCTGAGAGTAGCTATATGGAGTTTAAAGTGTTCAGAGGTCCCTTTATTGTTTAGGAAGTGGTAAAAGTAATCATTTATATTATACTTTAATTAAACTCAAAGACATATGTCATAATCTATAAGTTAACCACTCAAAGAATATTAGCTAAATGTATAACCAACAAACTAATAGAGGGGAAAATGGAATAATAAAAAATAGTGAAGCAAGCAAGAAAAGAGAGAAAAAAGCATAGAGAAAATGGGACAGATGGAAAATGAAACAGTAAGACAGTAAACTTAAACACACATATATCAGTAATTGTATTACATGTAAATAGACTAAAATCCAGCTAAAAGATAATGATTATCAGATTGGGTTAAAAAATAATTATATACTGCTTTTAAGAAACACATTTTAAATATATTAAGACACATGAAAAAGTAGAAAGTAAAAATATAGGAGAAGACATATCATGCAAACATTACCCCAAAACAGCTGATGTAGCTCTACTAATATTAGATAAAGAACACTTTAAGGCAAGAAACATTGCTAGAGGTAAAGAGGATTATTTTATAATGATAAAAAGATCAACACCCAGAAGATACAGTAATTCTACACATAAATTCATCTTACTACATAGCTTCAAAATATATAAAGCAAAAGTGACAGGACTAAAAGGAGAAATAGACAAATCCACAGTCAAAGAGGGAGATTTTTTTTTTTTTTTTGGTGGGGGGGTTACGCGGACCTCTCACTGTTGTGGCCTCTCCCGTTGCGGAGCACAGGCTCCAGACGCGCAGGCTCAGCGGCCATGGCTCACGGGCCCAGCCGCTCCACGGCATGTGAGATCTTCCCGGACCAGGGCACGAACCCGTGTCCCCTGCATCGGCAGGCGGACTCTCAACCACTGCGCCACCAGGGAAGCCCAAAGAGGGAGATTTTTAACTATCTACCTCAGTCACGGATATAACAAACAGACCAAAAAAATCAATAAGGACATAGCAGAGTTGAATAAATCCTTAACAAACAACCTAGATGTCATACATAGAATATTACACCCTTAAATGTTAGTATGCACATTCTTTTCAAGTGTTTGTGGAGCGCTTATCAAAACTGACCATATTATGGACCATAAAGCAAGTCACAACACATTTTTTTTTTTGGCGGTGCCGCGTGACATGCTGGATCTTAGTTCCCCAACCAGGGGTTGAACCCATGCCCCTTGCAGTGGAAGCTTGGAGTCTTAACCACTGGACTGCCAGGGAAGTCCCCACAACACATTTTAAATGATTGAAATAATACAGAGTATTTTCTGTGACCACAATAATAAATACATTACAAAAATATAAAAAGAAAACAAAAATAATTTGAAATTACACTATAGTCTCATTTAAAGAAGAACTCTCAGGGGAAATTAGAGTATTTTGAACTGAATGATGTTGATAAAACAACATATCAAAATTTGTATGATGCAGCTAAAGCCATACTCAGAGGAAAATTTATTTCTTTGAATGAATATACAGTTGGCCCTTGAACAACACAGGTTTGAACTGCACAGGTAGGTCCACTTATATGCAGATTTTTTCCAATAAGTACATACTGCAGTACTGTACAATCTGAGGTTGGTTGAATTTGAGGATGCAGAACCATGGATATGGAGGACCAACTGTAAAGTTGTACTCTGATTTTTTTTTTGTGTGTGGTATGCGGGCCTCTCACTATTGTGGCCTCTCCCGTTGCGGAGCACAGGCTCCGGATGTGCAGGCTCAGTGACCATGGCTCATGGGCCTAGCTGCTCCGCGGCATGTGGGATCTTCCCGGACTTGGGCACAAACCCATGTCCCCTGCATCGGCAGGTGGACTCTCAACCACTGCGCCACCAGGGAAGCCCTGTACTCAGATTTTTAACTGTGTGAGGGTTAGCACTCCCACGTTGTTCGAGGGTCAACTGTTTTAGGAAAGAAGACTAAGACTTCCCTGGTGGCGCATTGGTTAAGAATCCACCTGCCAATGCAAGGGACACGGGTTCGATCCCTGGCCCAGGAAGATCGCACATGCTGCAGAGCAACTAAGCCCGTGCACCACAACTACTGAGCCCGTGCTCTAGAGCCCACGAGCCACAACTACTGAGCCTGTGCTCTAGACCCCGCAAGCCGCAATTACTGAGCCCTCGTGCTGCAACTACTGAAGCCCGCATACCCTAGTAGAGCCCGTGCTCTGCAACAAGAGAAGCCACCGCACTGAGAAGCCCGTGCACCTCAACGAAGAGTAGCCCCCGCTTGCCACAACTGGAGAAAGCCTGCGCACAGCAACAAAGACCTAACACAGCCAAAATAAATAAATAAACAAATAAATTTTTTTTAAAAGTCTAAAAATCAGTGATCTAGGTGTCATCAGAAAAAGATAAAGTAATTATCCCCAGAAGAGTTTGAAGAATTGTGTATTGTAAAGTTTAGAAATTAAAGAAGTATAATAATCATTAAAGCCCAAAGTTGGTACTTTGAAAGACTAATAAAATTAAGAAATCTCTGGCAAAATTTGTCAAGATTAAAAAAAAGAAGATGCACATTACCAATATTGGGAATGAAAAAGGGAACATCACTATAGTTCCTGTAGACACTAACAAATAACATATTATAAACAGGGGCTTCCCTGGTGGCGCAGTGGTTGAGAGTCCGCCTGCCGATGCAGGGGACACAGATTCGTGCCCCGGTCCAGGAGGATCCCACATGCCGTGGAGCGGCTGGGCCCGTGCGCCATGGCCGCTGGACCTGCGTGTCTGGAACCTGTGCTCCGCAACGGGAGAGGCCACAACAGTGAGAGGCCCGCGTACCACACACACACACACAAAAAATATATATATATATATATATTATGAACAATTTTATGCCAAAAAAATTGTAAATTTTTGTGAAATGAACAAATTCCTAGAAAACCACAAGTTACCTAAACTGGCTAAGAAAAAAATAGCAAATCCAGATAGTGTTTTATCTGTGAAAGAAATTGAATCTGTAATTTAAAATCTTTTCTCAAAGAAAACCGAGGTTGAGATGGCTTCCTGGTGAGTTAATTTTCCCAGCTGTTTGAGGAGGAAGTAACACTAATCATATAAAACATCTCAGAGAACAGAAGAAGGGAAAATATTGTGCATTTTATTTTATGAGTTCAGCAATCCTGGTCCATTATGGAGTTTCCCATGCCTATTACATATGTCTTAAAAGTAAAATTCACCTCATACCTTTACTGTGTAAACAGCTCTTCACCAGGTATTTAACACATATTAGATTTTGTTTATTCTCTTTACTCAATTCAGCAGATAGTCCCAGTGGCACAAAGTGATTCAAGTGATGCTAAATAATTCTCCCTCATATGTACGCTGGAAAACTAGCATAGAACAATATTCTAGGAAAGAAAGAGATTTTTATTGACAGAATAGCCTCCTCCCTACCCCCTACTCTGGAAGCTGATAACATTAACTTTTTTTTTTATTAGTTTCTGCTTTATAACAAAGTGAATCAGGCATACATATACATCTGTTCCCACATCCCTTCCCTCTTGCGTCTCCCTCCCTCCCACCCTCCCTAAACATTAACTTTTAACTTAATGTATTTGTTTTCCTCCTGCAGACTCCATTAATAATATACCTCTTTCATTTCCTGATTGACTATGCTGAATTGGTATTTATGGTAAGTAACCTTCCACATAAAATCAATACGTATGTATTTTTAATTTTAGAGTCTTTTTTTTTTTTTTTTTTTTTTTTTGGCGGTACACAGGCCTCTCACTGCTGTGGCCTCTCCCGCTGTGGAGCACAGGCCCTAGACGCGCAGGCTCAGCAGCCATGGCTCACAGGCCCAGCCGCTCCGCGGCATGTGGGATCCTCCCGGACCGGGGCCCGAACCTGCATCCCCTGCATCGGCAGGCGGACTCTCAACCACTGCGCCACCATGGAAGCCCTTTAGAGTCTTTTTAAATAAATTTATTTTATTTTTGGCTTCGTTGGGTCTTCATTGCTGCATGTGGGCTTTTCTCTGGTTGCAGTGAGGGGGAGCTACTCTTCGTTGAGGTGCGCAGGCTTCTCACTGTGGTGGCTTCTCTTGTTGTGGAGCACGGGCTCTAGGGTGCAAGGGCTTCAGTAGTTGCAGCATGCGGGCTCAGTAATTGCGGCTCGCAGGCTGTAGAGCGCAGGCTCAGTAGTTGTGGCGCACAGGCTTAGTTGCTCCGCAGCATTTGGGATCTTCCCGGACCAGGGATCGAACCCGTGTCCCCTGCATTGGCAGGCGGATTCTTAACAAATGTGCCACCAGGGAAGCCCTAATTTTAGAGTCTTTTATCTTCTTGTTTTTAAGGGAAAAAAAGCTATATTAGGAGCTCAGGAGTTTCTCAAAACATAAAAGCAAAAAGCTATCTTAAATGTGAATTCATGGAACTGTGATAGTTTTATGGATGTGTGAGGAGTAGTCTCTGGCATCTGACCAGTTCCAATTCCTTATACTTTTAAAATTTGATTTCTGGACTATGTAGTCTTGAATTTCTAGCTTCAGGATTCTATGATTGGCTTTAATTGGGGTGCCAGTATAGAGGGCATCCTGAATTTCCTAAGCATTCTGCCAAGACATTCTGTGCAGAGGACATAGGCCAGATGAGACTTTAAGGGCAAGAGCCTTCAAAATTGAGAAAACAGGGCTATGGTTTTTTGTGTGTGTTTTTTTTTTGCAGTACGCGGGCCTCTCACTGTTGCGGCCTCTCCCGTTGCGGAGCACAGGCTCCAGACGCGCAGGCCCAGCGGCCATGGCTCACAGGCCCAGCCACTCTGCAGCATGTGGGATCCTCCCGGACCGGGGCACGAACCCGCGTCCCCTGCATCAGCAGGCAAACTCTCAACCACTGCGCCACCAGGGAAGCCCCAGGGCTATGTTTTGAGTGTAGAAATTTGAAACACTTACCTAATTTAGAGTTGAAAATCTGGGTCAAGTAGGAGGTCCACTGAGGTCTTCATTAATAATTATAATGGCTGTGGCTTGTTGAGGGCTTACTGTGCGCTAAGTACTTGACCTGCATCAGGCCTGCAAAGCAGTGGGTATTATTCTCATTTTATAGAAAACTTAAATAACTTGCGATTACAGAGCAGATGTGGGACACCAAACTGATGTAAGCCTCAGTGGGTCCTAGTCCTCAGAGTTTTCTGGTCAGACCTCCCTGAAGAGGCTTTATCTTTGTAGTCAAAGTGAGGGTTGAGGTTCTACCTGAATGTAAGAATTCAGTACTGGATAGTCCATCACCATCCCAAAACTCCAGACTCTGGCAGCATTCCATTACTCCTATACTAATTAGGTTCATTTCCTTTTACTTCTCTTTCTCTTGACAGATAACTGATGTACTCACTGCCATTGCCCTGTATTTTGCAATCCAGGACTTCAATAAAGTTGTGGTGAGTAGTCAGTGGGTGGGACAAAACCAGTGAAATTCTGTAGCCTGATGATCTCTGTTATCACAAAAAATCAAAGGTCGTGTACTTAAAGATCAGCTGTCTTAAAATCCTAAGAAGTGGGAGTGAAGCTTCTGGCTTGTTCAGCCAGCCCTGGAATGACCAAACCCAAACCAATAAGACAGCTTTACTAATATATATAGAAAGGTCAGCTTAATCTTCGTGGCTTAATATCCACTCACCTATCCAGGTTCAGACTTTTTGGAGTAAATTGGAGTAAATGGAGTTGAACTACTGTTATATTAATGAAGACCCTTAAAAATCTTCCATTCTTTTCACCAGTTTTTCTTTCCAAAAGAAAATGAATACAGCTTTTAACTCACTGTCTTATGCCCATCCAAGGTAAAACTGGATTCCCAATGTAGTTTCTATTTCCCTGCAGAGAGTAATCTTAATTGGAAAGTTTGGCATGTATTAAATACCTATTGAAAACCATATGTAATAGCCAAGGAGAATTGTGTAGTGGGACCATTCTCATTTTCCTGGGTTCTGAGAGAGTTAACAGATTAACCATGTGTACTATCCATGTAGTTATTTTTAAAATTGTCTGCAGTCCTCATTGACTGGCTGGGAGCCACTGAGAGGATTTAGACTGGGGTGAGTGAAGGCTGCATTCCATTGATGTTGTCTGTTTGTGGTTCATTTTCACTTCTGTTACCAAGTAATAGAACCGGAATTAGCAGTCTGCCTTTCTGTGCTCTGGTCATCAGTAACATAAAGTGGGTGAATTCTAGAATTTTAGACTGCAAAGAGATTTTTAAAATATCTGGACTGAGGGTTCTTAATTTGGGGTCCATTTTATAGGCTTAATGGGTCTATAAAGCCCTTGAAATGGTATGAAAAATTGTGTGTGTATGTGCATATATCATTTTTTCCAAGAAGAAAGTCCATAGTTGCTATCAGTGCTCAAGGAGTCCTTGATTCCCCCACTTAAGGGATTAAGAACTGCATATTAGAGACTAACATCACTAAGACCAGGGAGTATACATCTTAAGCTAATGGAGCATTTGTGACAACATGGGTGAACCTTGAGGACATTTTGCTAAGTAAAATAAATCAGACAGAGAAAGACAAATACCGTATGATCTCACTTATATGTGGAATCTAAAAAAGTCAAACTCATAGGAATAGAGAGTAGCTTGATGGTTGCCAGGGGCTGGGGGGTGGGGGAAATGGGGAGATGTTGGTCAAAGGTACTAACTTCCAGGGCTTCCCTGGTGGCGCAGTGGTTGAGAGTCCGCCTGCCGATGTGGGGGGCGTGGATTCGCGCCCTGGTCCAGGAAGATCCCACATGCCGCGGAGCGGCTGGGCCCGTGAGCCATGGCCGCTGGGCCTGCGCGTCCGGAGCCTGTGCTCCGCAACGGGAGAGGCCACAACAGTGAGAGGCCCGCGTACCGCAAAAAAAAAAAAAAAAAAAAAAGAATGATCAAAAAATGTGTCTAAGAAGGAAATAGATGGAAGGAAGGACAAGCATTTACTGGGTAAAAAAACAATATTGAAGACTTATTTGGGGACTGTTACAACAAGATGGATTGATTCACATGTTTCAGTGATTAGAATGGACATCTTTGGAGGCCACTAGTCTGCCTATCATAGTGTGCCTGGTACTTTTACTTTCAGCATCCTAGTGGGCATGTCACCGGTGGTATCTCCTTGTGGTTTTCATTTGCTTTTCCCTAGTGACTAATGATGTTGAGCATATTTTCATTTGTTTATTTGCCATTTATATATTTTCTTTTGTAAAGAGTCTGATCAACTTGTTTCCCATTTTTATTGGCTTATTATCTTTTTTTTTTTTTTTTTTTTTTGCTGTACGCGGGCCTCTCACTGCTGTGGCCTCTCCCGTCGCGGAGCACAGGCTCCGGACACACAGGCTCCGCGGCCACGGCTCGCGGGCCCAGCCGCTCCGCGGCATGTGGGATCCTCCAGGACAGGGGCACGAACCCGTGTCCCCTGCATCGGCAGGCGGACTCTCAACCACTGCGCCACCAGGGAAGCCCCGGCTTATTATCTTTTTATTAGTGAGTTTTAAGTTTTCTTTATATATTCTGGATTTAAGTCAAGAACAAATAAAAGTTTTATAAAAAAAAATCTATTAAAAAAATTTAGGGGGTGAAGGGTCATGATGTTTACAACTTACTTTCAAATGGTTCTGGAAGAAAAATGGTTCCCATGTGTGCTTTTGTCTCTCTGTGTGTGTGTGTGTGTAGAGATAAAGAAAATGTGGCAAGATGTTAACAGTTGGTGGATCTACGTGTTTTATTGAATTATTCTTTCAACTTTTCTGTAGTTTGAAAGTTTTAAATATAAAACACTGGAGAAAAAAATAGCGTGTATATATGGGATATATGTGAATATCTAAGGGAGGTTTGGTAGCTTTCATCTAAGAACACAATCAGATCTTTTCAAAGAAAACATAAAACTGAAATGTGTTGGGTTTTGTTTTCTGAAATGTGTTTTAATGAAAGTTGATTAGAGATGCTACCATCATATGCATTCCTTTTTTTTTTTTTTTTTTACTGATCAGCTGTCATATACTCCAATTAAAACAATTTTTAAGGAGAGGAGAAGCTTGTGGGGAAATAATGAAACTAGGTTTCAGTGAGTTTCTTAACAAAGTCAGCTTCAGTGTCAGTAGAAGAGATACTTTTAATTTAGTGTGTCAGTAATTTTAATTCATTTCTTAGTTATTTCTGACTTTATATGGAAACATATAGAGATCTCTTTTTTTTTCTTTGTGTGATTTAAAGAGGGAGAGAGAAAACTGAATGAGCTATTGTCAATACCCTGGTTTTGAGCACACCAAGGCAGGGTGTGCTCTCTGTTATCACCAAGATAAAACTTTATCACCAAATAAAAATTTGGAATAGTTTTGCTTCTCCATCCTCAGAATTCAGCCTACTAGAACATTAGGTTTCTTGGTTAGAATAAGAGTTTTATTTACCCTGTGTCAAAAATTAACTCATTCTAAATGGCAGACTTTGATGATACTAACATACTACTGTTGACTTGGATAGAATATGAGCACATTTTCCCCCAAATCTTTCCCAGTTTGTCAGAATGGGCCCATATCATATAGTCTGGAAGTATTTTAGTCTTGCTAGAATTTGAGACTTTTTATCACTGGTAATGAAGCTGTGTCTGCACCCAAATGCATCCTGGTAAACTATGGTGCAGAGAGGGAAGACTCCAGCCCCACACCAATCTCCAACTTGAGCATGTGGAATATGAATGCTGATTGATTGTGACCAGTTGATTCTCATGACATTTTACATCTCCCTCACTTGACAGAAGCAATGTTAGTCTAGTCTGTCCTTTGCTGAGACTGCGCTTATTTGGAACTCAGAATTCATGTTAGAAAGCTGCAGGTGGTTTGATAGGGAGTGATAAAAACCTGTATCCCCTACTATGCTTAGAGGGTTGTGAATTTGGAGGATAGGTTCCTGAATTAGGAATGTGCTGAGGCTAACAGTTGGAGATACAGTGGGGGTGGAATATTCACCCCCCCAACCTATAGGTTTTGGGGATGCAAAGGGGTGTAGACACAGCTTCAGTGATTAGAAGAATCTCTTTATTTGGAGTAGGGGAATTATGTCCTTGCAAAAATCAACCTTTCAAGGGACGGGGAAATGGCTACGTGGGGTAGTGGGTAAAATGGAAGGAAAACTCCACCCTGGAGATTTTTTGTTTGTTTGTTTGTTTGTTTATTAGTCTCTGCTTTACAACAAAGTGAATCAGTCATACATATACATCTGTTCCCACATCCCCTCCCTCCTGCGTCTCCCTCCCACCCACCCTCCCCATCCCACCCCTCCAGGCGGCCATGGAGATTTTTTTAATTCAAAAATTTCTGCTAAAATATAACGTACATATGGAAAAGCTGATTAATGATTACAGAGGTAACACATTCAGGTAATTACTTTTTAGGTCACTTTTAACCTCTTCTGCTTTAAATCTCATTGTTGTTGAGGCTGCTGAATATACCTAGAAATATACCTATCTTTGGATTTTAAATTGTACTCTTTAACCTTATTTATTTATTTATTTATTTTTGGCTGTGTTGGGTCTTCATTGCTGTGGATGGGCTTTCTCTAGTTGCGGCGAGCGGGGGCTACTCTTCGTTGCGATGCGCGGGCTTTTCATTGTAGTGGATCCTCTTGTTGCAGAGCATGGGCTGTAGGCGCGGGCTTCAGTAGTTGTGCTGTGCAGGCTTCAGCAGTTGTGGCTTGCGGGCTCTAGAGCGCAGGCTCAGTAGTTGTGGCGTACGGGCTTAGTTGCTCTGTGGGCATGTAGAATCTTCCCGGACCAGGGCGCGAACCCGTGTCCCCAGCACTGGCAGGCGGATTCTTAACCACTGCACCACCAGGGACGCCCCTCATTTATTTTTATTCTTCTGATATTTTCTTGGTGTGTGTGTGTTTAATTTTCCTTAGATTTTTAGCCACTTTCCTGTCTCTAACTGGATGCATGGGGATGTTTTAAAGGGATTTTGCCTGTGCTTAGGGGATCTGAGTCAATATTGAGTTCTAAGGCCAGGCATAATGGTACCTGTGCTGGTGAGACTGGGGGGAGACAAAAGAAAAGTAGCATCAAATCTGGGGACTGCTGACCTGACTGCCCTTCTCTCGTGGAGACTCTCCTTTCATAAAATCTTTCTGTTTTGGAAGATTGGGGTTACAAGGAAGTATTCTTTCCTTGTTGGCACAGTGTCACCTTTGCCCAGGGCCTACACATCCCTGTTTAACTGCTTGCATCTCTTACTGTAGTCCTACTGGCTGGCTTCCAGCCTGGGGAATGGGCCTGTATTCCCATCTGTCTCTCTGGTTGCTCCTGGGTGAACTCCCTGTTTCCTTTTTTTTTTGCGGTATGTGGGCCTCTCACTGTTGTGGCCTCTCCCGTTGCGGAGCACAGGCTCCGGACGCGCAGGCTCAGCAGCCATGGCTCACGGGCCCAGCCGCTCCGCGGCATGTGGGATCTTCCCGGATCGGGGCACGAACCCGTGTCCCCTGCATCGGCAGGCGGACTCTCAACCACTGCGCCACCAGGGAAGCCCCCTGTTTACTTTTAACAGTCTTCTTTGTGGCTCTCACACCCTCCAGGTGACCTTCTTTTTGCAGTAGAACTCCAGAACCCTTAGCTAGTGGGGCCTCTGTTTTCCACCACTGTTGCAGCTGTCCTCATTAACTGCTTTGTTTGCTAAGCCAACCCCCTTCTCTCTGATAAAAACACCTTAGTTTATATTTTGCCCTTTTAATTAAATAACCCCAGCTGTGAATGGCAGAATAAATCTTACTGATGATAATTCCCACCACTTAACCTGGACTCCCAGAGAGGATCAAAGGGAGGCTTTTGAAGTTTGTTCAGGTTTTTCGATTAAGCCTCTACCTAAACCTCTGCAAGAAATCTGTGGTTACCTGTATTTCTGTGGTGATCCTGGGATTTTCTTTTGAACTGAAAGATGGCTCTTAAAAAATTTTTTTTTAGTTTAAAAATTTAAATATCCAAAATATCTAAGACATGCAAAAATATATAAAGAATAATACATACTGTGAACCTATTTCAGCTTAAAAAATAAAACATTTTACATATAGTTGCCTCTCTCTGATACTTTCGTCTCCTTACTCCTCTCCAGTTACCACTGTTCTGAATTTAGTGTTTAACATTCCCACACATGGCCTTAACTTTTTGTGCATTTGTAAATATACCTAAGTAACATATAGTGTTATTTTGCATGCTTTTAACTTTATGTAAATGGTGTAATGCAGTATTCTGTTGCCATCTGTGTTTTCATCCTTAAATCATTAATCACACACTACTTTGACTTCTCTGAATTACTCTGTTTTATAATAGGTTGCAGCATTGATTTTATACTATCTAAGATCATTAAATCAGCAGGGCTACCCATTTGGGGTTCAGAGGCTTTTTCTATCTGTAGTGTGACCCATGTTTGCTTATAGGGTTGCCTAACTTTTTTTCAATCTGGAACACACCCATGAACTTGTTGGGACACACACAGGGGAAGGCAAGAGCTTTCCACCCCCATGTCACTCCCTCTAAACTCTCTGGCTGCCCAGCCACACCCAGCCTTCCTCCTCCTTCTCTTCATCATGGTCATTTCCCACTTCCTCTGTGGAAGTCAAAAACTTGAAACAGGAGAGCTCGGAAGAAAACCCAGGACACAGTGACATTCAGGGGATCGTTCCACTTTGCATGAAAATATTTCGCTTTGATGGAACTTTGGAATCCTTAGGCCACTGATGATAACTCTTAAAAATGACTAAAAACTGCTTTGCCATTCAATCATGCATTTAGCCATTCAACAGATATTTATTGTTTGCTTACTGTGCCAGGTATTGGCAAATAAACATGGTCTCTGCCCTCATGGAACTTATAGTATAGTGAAGGAGAAAGATAGTCAGTCACATAAATAAATAAAAAAGTTCTAACTGTGAACAGTGTTATGAGATTTTTACAGTCAGGGCAGTGAGTGTGCCTTCCTGAGGAAGTGACAATTTAAGATCTAAAGATTATGTGGGAGTTAACTAGGGAAAGAGAAGAAGAGGTTGTTTGTTCTAGGTTAAATGCAAACAGCTGGGAGCAGGAGGGCAGTGGCATGTTCATGGTGCTTGAACCCAGAAAGTGAGAGGTGTGGGGAGCGAGTGTGAAATGACCCTGGAGAGGTAGGGCCAGGTCAGGCAGGCCATGTGGGCCACGGAAGAACTTTTGTCTTCATCCTAAAAGCAGTGGGAAGTTATTTGTTTCATGTGTTTTGTCTTTTTTTTTTTCCAGTTTAAAAAGCAGAAACTCCTCCTAGAACTAGACCAGTATGCCCCAGATGTGGCCGAACTCATCCGAACCCCTATGGAAATGCGTTACATCCCTCTGAAAGTGGCCCTCTTGTAAGTATTCTCTGACAAAACAAGGCTCAGGGCCAACAAATGTGAGGAAAATCTGATGAGACTTTCTCATGTTGTTTGTTGTATTTTTGGAGATTTGCAGTCTTAGTCATCAAGTATTTGCTATAGTTCTGTTGCACAACTGGGTTCCTGGCCAGGAAAAGAGACAGAGCCATCCTGTCTCTGTTGGGACAAAGCCTCACACAAGCACACGCACAATCGACCCTTCACAAATGCTTTTTCACTCGATGCTGATCTGGTTCCAGCCTCTTTGTAACCAGTGTTTCTAAAAAAAAAAAAAAAAAAAAAAAAAAGTTTTCCAGTTGTGATATATGGATTGCATAAAATTCTGATCTTTATGCAGCAGTTATTTCAAGCAACTCCTATATTTCACGTACAATTTAGTCCCCCATTTGTAGTTCAGAAAACTGAAGTAAAAGTACCAAACAGACCCATCCCAGCTGGATGACCAGTATGAGAGAGTGGAACTTACTGAGGCTCTATGAAAGAATTCTTTAGGAGTACCAGTGCTGCCTATAACTTTAATTCTTTCAGGTTATTCCTGTTTATATTCCTGAGATAGGCAAATGGGAATAATTATTCAGTCAACTAATAGTAAATGTTAATAATATACTAGTTCTTAAGGATACACAGTAAAACAAGACAGACAAGTTTCCTCATGGAAAAACATGACCTTAGAGCTTCAAATTTAGAAGGGGCCTTATGAGGACAGTTTATTCAACCCTTTGCCTTGTGTGTGACTCTCCTATTCAGTATTCCAGATAGGTGGCTGCGTAGCTGCTTCTTGAACATCACCTGCTATTTAGAAATGGCTTTTTTTCTCCTCCCACCAAACACATTTGAGGTATCGTTTCATATCTATGTATTTCAGAAATATTGGTGGGAATTACCTAATAGAACCAGAGGTATGGCAACATTATGAATCCCTTATGGACTCCTGTGTCTCCAGGGGGTAGTTTTGTAATAGCAGCAGCCATTTCTTTCAAGGTTGTAGAACAAGCCTATCTGTAATTGCTGAAAAAAAAAATCAACAATTTCTGGGCCTTTGGCTTTAGAACTGCTAATCTTACAGCTCTGAGAGGTATTGGATTTAAGGTCTTTATTTGCGCATAATAATTATAATCTCTCCCTGAGACACTGGTATGTTTCTTCCTATCTGATAATCAGAATTATGTAACTGGTCTCTCTTTTCACTTTGTCTGCCAGGAAACTCAGAGCCAGATTTAAAGCTGATTACTGCAGTGTTGTAGAAGACCCATTTGTTCTTCTTTCCCTAGCCTTTACTTTTTCCTTTTATTTATGCTTTCCCTGGTCTTGATTCTTTATTTGTACTTTAATTTTGCTCTCACTTTTTATTATCTGTTCTCATTTGAGCTGCCTCAAATCTTTTGTGGAAGCAGGATAAAAATAAATAAAAACACAGTTATGACCGTATAAGATTTCCCTATTCAGCATTTCAAATTTATTTTTTCAGTCCATTCCTTCCCACCTCAGGAAAAGACTGTTTCAGTTTAATACCCTCCCAGTGGAAGTTCAGGTTGTCCTGTGAAGTTCAATGGCCACTAGCTTACTGAATTCAGCAGTTACTTATTCTGTCCTTTGGGTCTGGCTTGGTGGATATAGCTTGGCTGCTAAGAGGACTAAACTTAAGCTGCTCTCACCTCTTGAATGGGGTAACCTATGTCAGAGCTTAGGAACCTGATTGAAGAAACAGTACTTTCCTGGTTTTCAGAGATAACTGTAACCATTCCTAAAATATATGGCTCTGTGGGAATTGGTAGAATTTTTATCATTTTTGAAGGCTGAAGTAATAAAAAATGTAGGCTTATTGCCAGAAAGACCTGATTTTGAATGTATTTATTAGCTTGTAAAACCTTAGGCTACTTAACCACTGAGTCTCAGTTTCCTCATCTGCAAAATGGGAATGATGTTATAGCTGGTTTACAGGATCCGTGTTGATGAAATATGATGGTTTTCCATATAACACATAGCACAAAATAGGCAGTGAATATTTAGTGCCTTTTACTCACTGGCCACAACCCCACTCCATCCTCTTTTACTTAGGAAAACTTATTTCTAAGAAGTTGCCTTCCCTTGAGTATGGTTTTAGTAAACCTCTTAAACTTCCTGGCTATGGTGGCCAGGACTCCCTGGTCCTTTGACCAGGATTACTAATGCCAAATATGTGTGTTTTTCCCCAGCTATCTCTTAAATCCCTACACGGTCTTGTCCTGTGTTGCCAAGTCTACCTGTGCCATCAACAACACCCTCATTGCTTTCTTCATTTTGACCACGATAAAAGGTAAGGCCCCAAAGGAAAGTACAAAGTTCAGTCCCTAATTTGTGCAGGCTTTTGTAACACTTATGCTGTGGATTAAAAAAAAAAAAAAAAATACAACACTTAAAAACATTTTTTAAAATTACACAAGTAATTTTATAGAAAATTTAGATAAGCCAAGAGAAAAAAATTAATTAAAACATCCTGAAATTCTACCACTCAGAGAGTCACTGTTAACATAGTTTAAACAAAAACTTCTAAAAGGCTTACAGTGAGAAAAGCAGTGTTCTGCCCCTTTCTTCCCATCCCTCATTCAACTTCTTTGAAGGAACTACTTTTTTTTTTTTGCTAGTATTTATTTCCATATTTCTAAATAAGACCTTATATTGCTGTTTCATGAATTATAAATTTTAGATATTATCTATTGTATTCTTATTATGGAAGATAAAGATTTAGCTTTCTTGTACCAATATCTTCACTTCCCCTTTACCTGGTTTTCCTAGAGAAGTTATGTCACAGCTTTGATTAAATCAGTAGTTGGTACCTGTATTTTATGACAGTATATATATTATTCACTGCTGGGAAAAGTAATAACTATGGTTATTTTTTCTTTCTTGTACAACCTTTTATTTTTTCTGGGGTTAGTAATTGTGGGGTTTTTGCTTGTTTTTGTTTTTGTTTTGCTTTATCTTTCTGTACCAATCACTTTTTCCCCCCAATTGCTCTGCTAGGTCTTTCAAGTGCCTAACAATACAGGCATACCTAAGAGATATTGTGGGTTTGGTTCCAGATCACAGCAATAAAGCAAATATTGCAATAAAGTGAGTCACACAAATTTTTTGGATTCCCAGCACAGATAAAAGTTATGTCTAAACTATACTATATTCTGTTAAGTATGCAATAGCATTATGTCTAAAAAACAATGTACATAGCTTAATTTAAGCATACTTTATTGTTAAAAAAAATTAGCCCCTAATAAGAGAATCAGCCCGTCCTTTGGAGCTTTGAAGCCAGGCATTGACTTCTCTTTTCTAGCTATGAAAGTCCTAGATGGCATCTTCTTCTGAAATAAGGCTGTTTCGTCTACATTGAAAATCCGTTGTTTAGTATAGCCACCTTCTTTAATTGTCTTAGGTAGATCTTCTGGATAACTTGCTGCAGCTTCTACATCAGCCCTTGTGACTTCACCTTGCACTTTTATGGTCTGGAGACAGGCTTCTCTCCTTGAACCTCATGAACTAATCTCTCCTAGCTTCAAACTTTTCTTCTATAGCTTCCTCACCTCTCTCAGCCTTCATAAAATTGAAGAAAGTTAAGGCCTTACTCTGGATGAGGCTTTGGCTTAAGGGAATGTTGTGGCAGGTTTGATCTTCTCTCCAGACCACTTGGACTTTCTCCATATCAACAATAAGGCTGTTTTGCTTTCTTATCATTCATGTGTTCACTGGAGTAGCACTTTTAATTTCCTTCAGGAACTTTACATTTGCATTACCACTCGGCTAACTGTTTGGTGCAAGAGGCCTAGCTTTCATCCTATCCCAGCTTTCGACATGCCTTCCTCACTAAGCTTAATTATTTCTAGCTTTTTTTCCCTTTTATTTATTTATTATTTTTGGCTGCATTGGGTCTTCGTTGCTGCGCGTGGGCTTTCTCTAGTTGTGGCGAGTGGGGGCTACTCTTTGTTGCGGTGTGCAGCCTTTTCATTGAAGTGGCTTCTCTTGTTGCAGAGCACGGGCTCTAGGCGCATGGGCTTCAGTAGTTGTGGCACGCGGGCTTCAGTAGTTGTGGCTTGCGGGCTCTAGAGCGCAGGCTCGGTAGTTGTGGCACATGGCCTTAGTTGCTCCGCGGCATGTGGTATCTTCCTGGACCAGGGCTCAAACCTGTGTCCCCTGCATTGGCAGGCAGATTCTTAACTACTGTGCCACCAGGGAAGCCCTATTTCTAGCTTTTGATTTAAAGTGAGAAGTATGCAACACTTCCTTTGACTTGAACACTTAGAGGCCATTGTATGGTTATTAATTGGCCTAATTTCAGTATTAGGAAGGAATAGGGAGGCCTGAGGAGAGGGAGAGAGGTGGGGGAACAGCTAGTCTGTGAAATAGTCAGAACACAGACAACACTTATCAGTTGTTTGCCATATCATGGGCATGTGGTGCCCCCAAACAATTAAAAGAGAAACATCAAAGATCACTAATCACAGATCACTGTAACAAACATAATAATAATGAAAAAAATTGAAATATTGCAAAAATTACCAGAACGTGACACAGAGACACAAAGTAAGCAAACGCTGTTGGAAAAATGGCTGTGATAGACTTACTTAATGCAGGGTTGCCACAGACCTTCAATTTGTAAAAAACACAGTATCTGCAAAGTACAGTAAAACAAAGTAGGTCTGTAGTTTAAAAAAAAAATGTTAAGTACATCAAATAGTTTATTGGTTCCATTATTTTTCTGGAGATCTGCCTCACACATCCTTCATTCTGTACCAATCTGTCCTGGTTGTTGTCTGGTCTTGATGCAAAGCTGTCATAGTGGAACTTTTCCTTATAATTCTCTTGTATTGTATCCCTTCTTTCCTGGATTCCTTTTTTCGTTTACTGATTTTTTTCCTCGGTTTTGCTAAAGTACTTCCTCTAGTAGTTTTCTAAGAAAGGGTGTGTGAGATACGTATTTTGAATCATTCCACACATGAAAAAATGTGTTTTTCTAACTTAGCACCAAATTAATAGCTGGGGCAAGGTATAGAATTCTAGACTGGAAAAAATTTTCCTTCAGAATTTTGAAGGCATTGCTTCACTGTGTTCTAGCATCCTGGTTGCTGTTGGACAGTTAGAAGCCATTATACATAACCTAATTTTTTCTTTGAAAGATTTAAGATCTTCTTTTTATCCTCAGTATTTTGAAATTTCATGATGCTATGTCTACTTGGTTCTTTTTTTCATTCATTACTGGGTACTTGGTAGGCCCTTTCAACATAGAGACTAGTGTCCTTTAGTTCTAGAAGATATTCCACTACTGTTTTTCAAATTCTCTCTCCTCTTTGTTTTCTCTGTCCTCTCGTTTGGGGTGTCTATTGGATATTGGACTTTTTGAATTGATCTAATTTGTATGTTTTATTTTCTATTGATTTAAGTTCTTTCTTGGTCTCCAGTTGTTTCTTTGAAGCATCATTATTATTTTATCACCACGATATCCTGTTATCTCTCTGAGTTTTCTTGATTTTGTTTTTGTTTTCAGTTTCCATTTGTTCTAACCATAATCTCTTTGTCTTCCTGGATTCCCTCCGCCCCGCCTTTTTTTTTCTGTTTGCTTGGGCTCTGTCTTTCATATAGGTAGATTTTCTCTTATTTATGGTGATCCTTGGCTGTCTGCTTATTATTTAAGAATGTTAGAAGGATGGGGTATGTAGGGGTAGTCACCTGGCTGCACATAGTTGAGGTGAGACCTGGGGTTCTGTCTGGTCTGTATACAAACGTTCAGCTTGATTCTCATCTCTGTAACTTACCCCCACCTGCCGTAGTATCTGATACCTTCAAGGTGCTGGATCTCTCAGAAGTTGTGTGGGGTTAGTTGGCCAGATTTTTATTGGTATTCCTCTCTGCAGGCCATTGAGCTGTAATTTCTTCCATAATGCTCAGTCATTTATCCCTCTTCCTCCTGCTTTTAATGTTTCCACTATTATGTTAAAATTTATTTTGCTATAGTCTCTTCTGTTAATTTGTTATTTAAGACTATTTTTAATGCTTTATTGTCATTTTAGTGAGGTTTTTGGAGGGAAAGATGATATACATGTGATTAATCTACCATTTTTCACTAGAAGTCTATTAGCATTGGAGGTATATATTTCCAGATTTTTCCCTCATTTTTCTTTTACACTTTTAAATATTGTATCAGTTAACTGTCATCACAAAAATGTTATTTGACAAACCACTCCAAAACTCAGTGGCTTAAAACAACAATACACATTTACTTAGCTCATGTGTCTGTAAGTCAGATAGGTGTCAGCTGATCTAGGTTGAATGTGGCTAGGCAGTTTGTTGGTTTCATCGGGGCTCATTCATGCATCAACAGCTGACTGTAGTTGGCTCATCTAGGCTGGGCTCTTTGCCACATGTCTGTCATCCTCATGGACCAGGGGACTAATTTAGGCATATTCTTCTCATAGTGAAGACAGAGACACAACTGCGAGCAAGCCCAATCAGGCTTGAGCTTTTGAAGTTTCTGGTTGTATCACATGTGCTTACATCGCATTGATCAAAACATAACATATGGCTGATCTCAGGTGTGGGTATTTCCATCCTGTCCACAATGGGGGGACACTGCAAAGTTATATGGCAAAGAACCTGGACATAGGGAGGGGTTAAGAACTGGGGCCAAAAATACAGTCTACCCCATGTCAGTAAACATTTAGTCTGTCATTTTTCATGGCTGCTTACTGTTCTGTTGTGTTGATGAATAAATAGAAATTCTTTAACCAACTTCTACTGTTAAATATCTAGTTAATTTCCCAGTTTTCAGCTGTTTAAATAATACTATAGTTAATTTTCTTTCTTTTTTTAATTTTTAATTTTTAAATATTTTTGGCCTCATCATGCGGCTTCTGGGATCTTAGTTCCCCAACCAGGGATTGAACCTGGGCCACAGCAGTGAAAGTGCTGAGTCTTAACCACTGGACTGCCAGGGAATTCCCATACAGTTAATTTTCTAATGTAATTTCTAACAGTAATTGTCACACGCATGTTCAATTATTTTCTTACTCTAAAGTCCTAGAAATAGAATTATTGTGTCACTGCATGTATACCTTCTTTAGGATTTCTGAAATTTATCACTAAATTGCCTTCAAGAGTTTTACCAACTTATACTCCCATAAGAAGTGTATGAGAGCTCTTATTTCCCTACATTATTGCTGAATAATCTGCACACTTAGGAAATAAAGACTCAAAAGTTGTACACAGGACCTTTTACTTAGAGTTTACTTACCTTTTCTAGGGTGGCACTTGGGAATGACTTAGGTCTTCATAAGACATTGCTTCTCTTGGAGTGGTTGTAGTTAGTCTTTCTGTAGGTCATTTAGTTTAACTTATTATCAAGTTACTTGAAATGACTCTTTGCTGTCTGTGAACATCCCCTGCCTCAGTTCCTGTTTCCAGAGTGTCCAGCTCAGGTAGACTCATTTATGAAGGTGCCTGGTGTCCATTAAAGTAAGGACTGTATGAGGCAGCCTGGCAGAAGGGATTGAGCACTGGCCTTTGGAAAAGTCACCTTTAAAATAGCTGAGCACAGAAGTAGAAAGACTAAAGACATGCCCTCTGAGGTGTGTATGATAGAAGTCTCACACAAAAATGTAAAGTATGCCATTTTAAGAACATCGTTCAAAAGACCCGTTAAGTCAATGGAATGATTTTGTTTGGGGGAAAAAATGTAAATAAGTTATATGTCACTCCTTTGCAGCCACATTGTTTTGGTTCCACAGAAAAACATTTTTTTATTATGTCACTCTAGATTTCTGTCAAATGAATTTTATGAACATTTTTGTAATATTGTATGCACAATTTTGTTTTAATTTTATTACTTGTTTCATATGAATCATGAATGACATTAGTCACATTTGTTAATTTCTTTACATCAAAACTTAAGTTTTTTAAATTTTAGGAGTAGTTCAAGTACTTGGTAAAAATAAAAGAAATTCAAACATATGAAATGAGAAGTAAAAGTCTTTTATCATCCCACTCCACCCCACCTCCACTTCCATTCCTCAAGTATATTTGTCATGGGGTCCCAGGCCTTCCCTTTTGCTGGACACTTAAATTATTTTCCATTGTTGGCAGCTGTAAGTAGAGACCGTCGCAAGTAACATTTCTAATCTGTTAAAACATTTGAAGAATTCTATTTTAGTTAGGTCTCTGAACTATTCTCTTTGAATATATTAGTAATCCCTATTAGCAGTATATACAAAGTTCAGTTATAAAATCTGCAGGTCATATTTCTGTATTTCACATTTGTACCACATAATTAGATATTTAATAAAATTTGTGAAGGAATAATTCACTCTTTATTTAAAGAAGAAAACGGTTGGGAGAATTCGCAAAAGAAGGGATCTAAATGACTAAAAACTATGAAAAAATATTCAACTCCTTAGATAACTAATAAAGAAAAGCAAATTGAAATAACAAAGAAGTGGTTTTTTATTCCCTTTCAAATTGGCAAAGATTTTAGAAGATAATTCTCAGTTCTGGCAAAGTGCTATCAAACTGGCATTTTCCCACATGGCAAGTTGACTTATAAATTAGTACAGCCCTCTTGGGAAGCAGTTTGGCAGTAGTTCAAGTGTTTGTTCTTTTGATTTATGAATTTTAATTTTGATAACCTATCCTAAAGTAGTGCAGAATTACAGACCAAGCTTTATGATGCTAAGTCATTAATTGCAGGATTATTTATAATGATTAGAAAAATTGGAAAATACTTCAAAGTAGAGAGAGGAATGGCTAAGTAAAACATGGTTTGCCCATGTAATTAAAGAAAATACAGTTTACCCATGCACATGGTATTTGAAAATAATTGTAAATTATGTGAGGATACATTTATTTTTTAAAAGCTCAATACAAAATTGTGTATTTTAATAAAGTATAATCTCAACTATGTTAAAACTACAATACAAATAGAAATAGATTCCAAAAGAGTAATACTTGTTTCTGCAGAGTAAGTTCGTGAGTAATTTTTATTTCCTCCTCATATCTGTTTTTTCCCAAAGTTTCTTCAATGAGCACATAATTTAAAATAAATTAAATTGATTGATAAGAAGACAGGGACATTGGAAGTAAACTAGGTACCTCTCTCCCCAGACTTCCGTGGAGCAGGTGCCCCCACAGGAGGGAGTGGCCTCATTTGCTTTGTCCCCTTGACTCCTTCTACTTGCCCTCCTTTGACTTCCTTTGTGGCAGCCTAGGGTTGCCTGGGACACGCTGAGAGCCACAGGCCAGGACAAAGCCTGGGCCATTGTATTGTGATGTCCTTGTTGGAGTGTTGGCCAGGAAACTCAAGTCTGTAGGCAGGGTTGATGTTTGTTTAGTGGAGCAGCTTGGGTTTTACTTCAAAGGTTGGGGCTTTGGTGAAGGAGCGAATTACAATACTCCATCCCTCTGAAGCCATCTTCATTAGGCTTTCAAAAGGAAAACAAACAGGTGTTAATAGGTACTCCTGCTTATTCACTGTTGGTGTTTGTCCACAATGAGATGCTCCAGACTAGAAATTCTTGAGGTTTGCCGCCCAAGGACCCTTCCGACTCTCCTTATTCCACCAAAAGAGGCCTGGGTGACAGGACTTGCTTCCCAAGGAAAAAGAAGAATCAGTACTATCAGAGGTGGTTCAGAGTAAGAGCTCAGGCTTCTGTGATGTCAGACAGATGTCAATGAAAAAATGTTACCTGCAAAATCAGTAAACAAATGTGTCACAGCCCTCAAGCCATCACATTACAGCTGCCCCTATGATGAGCCCCGAGGGAACTCAGGATAGAAACAGGATGCTCCCCATCTAGAGGTCAGCCACTGCAGCCACCCCCGAAGGTGCACACTGAGGAGACTCAGGATGAGAAAACACAGGCCCAGATAGCTGAAGTGCATATCAAAGGAATGATTTCAGAGAGCCCAGATGCTTGCATCTTCCCATACATAGAAAAGCGCTAAATTCCTTAACGTGAGATACCTGGTTTTCTCTAATTAACAGTAATCTTTTGATGTTCTGACTACATGGTCTTTGTTGCAAAAACTACTATACATCTTGGCGCCTCTCTTACCTCTTTGGAAGCAGTCTCTCAGAGCTATCTGAGATGCTGTGTCCCGGGCTTAAGTCCTCAGTTTTGTCCGCCAAATAAAACATAACTCTCAACTTTTAGGTTGTGCATTTTTTTTTCAGTCGATACAGATCTGGTAGCGAATCCTAGTTCTAGCACTTCCTGGCATTATCACTTTAAGCAAGTCACTTAACTGTTTAGGGCCTCAGTTTCCTTGTCTATAACATGGGGACTGAAACAGTCCCTACTGCATAGAGTAAATGTAAAGAATGAATGAGATGAGGAGGAAAAAAAATGAATGAGATGGTGCATGTGAAACACTTAGCATAGTGTGGGAGCATGAACTAGATGCTCAGTAAATGGTGGTGCTGATTGTTACTCTTGATAATATTTAAAGATATTAACAGATCCCTCAGGACTTCCTCTTGGGAGAACACCAGAATCACAACTAACTGCTGAACAATCACTGGCAGGAAGACACTGGAACTCACCAAAAAAGATACCACATGTCCAATGACAAAGGAGAAGCCACAATGAGATGGTAGGAGGGGTACATTCACAATAAAATCAAATCCCATTACCACTGGGTGGGTGACTCACAAACTGGAGAACAATTATAGCACAGAAGTCCACCCACTGGAGTGAAGGTTCTGAGCCCCACGTCAGGCTTCCCAACCTGGGGGTCTGGCAATGGGAGGAGGAATTCCCAGAGAATCAGACTTTGAAGGCTAGCAGGATTTGATTGCAGGACTTCGACAGGACTGGGGGAAATAGAGACTCCACTCTTGGAGGGCACACAAAAGAGTGTGCACATCAGGACCCAGGAGGAAGGAGCAGCGACCCCACTGGAAACTGAACCAGACCTACCTGCTAGTGTTGGAGGGTCTCCTGCAGAGGCAGGGGGTGGCCGTGGCTCACCATGGGGACAGGGACACTGGCAGCCGAAGCTCAGGGAAGTAATCCTTGGTGTGAGCCCTCCCAGAGTCCACCATTAGTCCCACCAAAGACCCTGTAGGCACCAGTGCTGGGTCGCCTCAGGCCAAACAACAAACATGGAGGGAACTCAGCCCCACCCATCAGCAGACAGGCAGATTAAAGTTTTACTGAGCTTTGCCCACCAGAGCAACACCCAGCTCTACCCACCACCAGTCCCTCCCATCAGGAAGCTTGCACAAGCCTCTTAGCTAGCCTCATCCACCAGAGGGCAGACAGCAGAAGCAAGAAGAATTACAATCCTGCGGCCTGTGGAACGAGAACCACATTCACAGAAAGATAGACAAAGGGAAAAGGCCAAGGACTATGTACCAGATGAAGGAAGAAGATAAAATCCCAGAAAAACAACTAATGAAGTGGAGATAGGCAACCTTCCAGAAAAAGAATTCAGAATAATGATAGTGGAGATGATCCAGGACCTTAGGAAAAGAATGCAGGTAAAGATTGAGAAGATGCAAGAAATCTTTAAAAAAGACCTAGAAGAATTAAAGAACAAACAGAGATGAACAATACAATAACTGAAATGAAAAATACACTAGAAGGAATCAATAGCAGAACAACTGAGGCAGAAGAACAGATAAGTGACCTGTAAGACAAAATGGTGGAAATCACTGCTGTGGAACAGAATAAAGAAAAAAGATTGAAAAGAAATGAAGACAGCCTAAGAGACCTCTGGGACAACATTAAATGCAACAACATTCGCATTATAGGGGTTCCAGAAGGAGAAGAGAGAGAGAAAGGACCCAAGAGAATATCTGACGAGACTATAGTTGAAAACTTCCCTAACATGGGAAAGGAAATACCCACCCAAGTCCAGGAAGTGCAGACAGTCCCAGGCAGGATAAACCCAAGGAGAAACACGCTGAGACACATAGTAATCAAGTTGAGAAAAATTAAAGACAAAGAAACATTATTAAAAGCAACAAGGGAAAAAGGACAAATAACATACAATGGAACTCCCATAAGGTTAACAGCTGATTTCTCAGCAGAAATTCTACAAGCCAGAAGGGAGTGGCACAATATATTTAAAGTGATGAAAGGGAAGAACCTACAACCAAGAATACTTTGCCCAGCAAGGATCTCATTCAGATTTGGTGGAGAAATCAAAAGCTTTACAGACAAGCAAAAGCTAAGTAAATTCACCACCAAACCAACTCTACAACAAATGCTAAAGGAACTTCTCTAAGTGGGAAACAAAAGAGAAGAAAGGGCTCTACAGAGGGCTTCCCTGGTGGCGCAGTGGTTGAGAGTCCACCTGCCGATGCAGGGGACACGGGTTCGTGCCCCGGTCTGGGAAGATCCCACATGCCGCAGAGCGGCTGGACCCGTGAGCCATGGCCGCTAAGCCTGCACATCCGCAACAGGAGAGGCCATAACAGTGAGAGCCCCACGTACTGCAAAAAAAAAAAAAAAAAAAAAAAAAAGGGCCTACAGAAACAAACCCAAAACAATTAAGAAAATGGTAACAGGAACATACATATCAATAATTACCTTAAATGTGAATGGATTAAATGTTCCAACCAGAAGACACAGCCTGGCTGAATGGATACAAAAACAAGACCTGTATATATGCTGTCTACAAGAGACCCACTTCAGACCTAGGGACACATACAGACTGAAAGTGAGGGAATGGAAAAAGATATTCCATGCAAATGGAAATCAAAAGAAAGCTGGAGTGGCAATACTCTTATCAGATAGAATAGACTTTAAAGAATGTTACAAGAGACAAGGAAGGACACTACATAATGATCAAGGGATCAATCCAAGAAGAAGGGCTTACCTGGTGATGCAGTGGTTAGGAATATGCCTGCCAGTGCAGGGGACACGGGTTCGGACCCTGGTCCGGGAAGATCCCACATGCCACGGAGCAGTGAAGCCCATGATCCACAACTACTAAGCCTGCACTCTATTGCCTGCGAGCCACAACTACTGAAGCTTGTGCACCTAGAGCCCATGCTCCACAACAAGAGAAGCCACTGCAATGAGAAGCCCGCGCACTGCAAGGAAGAGTAACCCCTGCTCGCTGAAACTAGAGAAAGCCTGCACGCTGCAATGAAGACCCAACACAGCCAAAAATAAATAATAAATTTATTAAAAATATACAAGAAGAAGATATAACAATTATAAATATATATGCACCCAACACAGGAGCACCTCAATACATAAGGCAAATGCTAACAGCTATAAAAGAGGAAATCAACAGTAACACAATAGTTACTGTCGTAACTATCGTAATAGTGGGGGACTTTAGCACTTCACTTACACCAATGGACAGATCGTTCAGACAGAAAATTAATAAGGAAACACAAGCTTTTTTTTTTTTTTTCCCTTTTGTCTCTTTTCTATATTGTGAGACGAAGGAAGGTCTCACGTTCACCAGGGGCTTAGATTTGAATTTTTTGATCTGATAAAGTGTAATTGGTTGGTGTGGAAAGAGACAGGTAGCAACTTGGGATGATTTGGGTATTACTATCAGAATGTTTTACTTTATTTGACCATAGGCCATAGACGCTAGCATTTAGAGAAAAAAAATTGAGTTCATGGCTCACGACAGAAGGGAAGCAAAGGTAAGTAAATTAAATAAATGCTTAATAAAAAACATACCTGTAGAAGAGCACCACATTAATTAGGGTGAGCCTTTGTGAATTTAAAATGAGTAATTTTCCTACTTCCAAGTATAGCGTGAACAACAGCGAAACTCAGTTCACTACCTGTTCTAGGTTTGGATTTTGAATTCCTGTCAAGGTAGCGCTGATCAATTAACTGAGCCTACCCTTCATATCAACTCCATAAATGATTACATCATTAGAAAAAAAAAGTTCTGTGGTCATCTTAGGACCCGAATGCAACGCATTTTATGCATGAAGTGGAGCTCTCAAGTGTCAGGTAATCCTGAGTCACAGATCACCCACCATTCTGTGAAACCCCTTCCCCATTTGGTCATCATCATCGAGGTTTCAACGGAGCCAAAAAGAACAACTTCCCAATTCTAGACAATGGGTCTTGATAATGGAAGTGATGCCCTAGAGAAAATAAAAGGAAAAGACTTCTGCTCCCCAGCCTACCTTCTCCCCAGTCCCCTCTTCCCGCCCCAGTTCTCCTTCTAAGTCTCCAAAACCCAACGTGTTAACCCCACCTCCACCCTCTCCGCAGGCCCGCTGCGGGGCAGCTCCTTTTCTGTAAGGTTGTTAGAGCCGTTTTAGCATCGAGTCAGGAAGGAACTAGGAGAAGGACCTCCGAAAGCAGGGGAGCTGTGAGGGGCGGGAGGACTTGGGGACCTCCTTGCATACACCTCCCACAGGGTCCAGACCTTCCACGCCCGGGTCCCTGAAGCCCAAAGCACACGCACAAAGGCCAAGTGTCCCGGCTTCGCTGGGCCGTGGGGTGAGGGGCGTGGGGAGAAGCAGGGCGGCCTCTCGTCGCTCCCGCTGCGGGCCCCCGTCCAGGGCCGGGCAGAGGTGGGGTGGGCGAGGAGGGGGAGCTCATGTCACGTGCGCGCGCGCTGGGACCGCAATAAATGCCCGGGAGCTCGAGGAAGCGGCGGAAGCGCTCGGCGCCTGGCTCTGCGCGGGGCGGCTGCACCGAGCCGGGGAGCGAGGTCGTCTCCAGCCTTCGCCACCCAGCCCGGCCCCGGAAACACAAGCTTTAAATGACACAATAGACCAGATAGATTTAACTGATATTTATAGGACATTCCACCCGAAAACATCAGATTACACTTTCTTCTCAAGTGCACATGGAACATTCTCCAGGATACATCACATCTTGGGTCACAAATCAAGCCTCAGTAAATTTAAGGAAATTGAAATCATATCAAGCATATTTTCCAACCACAACGCTATGGTTTATTAGAAATAAATTACAGGGAAAAAAACATAAAAAACACAAACATATGGAGGCTAAACAACACAGTACTAAATAACCAAGAGATCACTGAAGAAATCAAAGCGGAAATAAAAAAAATACCTAGAGACAAGTGACAACGAAAACAGAACAATCGAAAACCTATGGGATGCAGCAAAAGCAGTTCTAAGAGGGAAGTTTATAGCAATACAATCCTACCTCAAGAAACAAGAAAAATCTCAAATAAACAATCTAACATTACACCTAAGGGAACTAGAGAAAGAGGAACAAACAAAACCCAAAGTTAGCGGGAGGAAAGAAATCATAAAGATCAGAGCAGAAATAAATTATATAGAAACAAAGAAAACAATAGCAAAGATCAATAAAACTAAAAGCTGGTTCTTTGAGAAGAGAAACAAAATTGATAAACCATTAGCTAGACTCATCAAGAAAAAGAGGGAGAGGGCTCAAGTCAATAAAATTAGAAATGAAAAAGGAGAAGTTACAACAGACACCTCAGAAATACAAAGGCATCCTAAGAGACGACTACAAGCAACTCTATGCCAATAAAATGGACAACATGGAAGAAATGGACAAATTCTTATAACCTTCCAAGGAAGAATCAGAAAGAAATAGAAAATATGAACAGACCAATCACAAGTAATGAGATTGAAACTATGATTAAAAATCTTCCAACAAACAAAAGCCCAGGACCAGATGGCTTCACAGGTGAATTCTATCAAACATTTAGAGAAGAGCTAACACCCATCCTTCTCAAAGTCTTCCCAAAAATCACAGAGGAAGGAACACTCCCAAACTCATATTATGAGGCCACCATCACCCTGATACCAAAACCAGACAAAGATACTACAAAAAAAGAAAATTACAGACCAATATCACTGATGAATATAGATGCAAAATCTTCAACAAAATACTAGCAAACAGAATCCAACAACACTTTAAAAGGATCATACACCATGATCAAGTGGGATTTATCCCAAGGATGCAAGGATTCTTCAATATATGCAAATCAATCAATGTGATACACCATATTAACAAACCGAAGAATAAAAACCATATGATCATCTCAATAGATGCAGAAAAAGCTTTTGACAAAATTCAGCATCCATTTATGATAAAAACTCTGCAGAGGGCTTCCCTGGTGGCACAGTGGTCGAGAGTCTGCGTGCCGATGCAGGGGACGCGGGTTTGTGCCCCGGTCCGGGAAGATCCCACATGCCACGGAGCAGCTGGGCCCGTGAGCCATGGCCGCTGAGCCTGCACGTCCGGCGCCTGTGCTCCACAGCGGGAGAGGCCACAACAGTGAGAGGTCCACGTACCACAAAAAAAAAAAAAAAAAAAAGAACTCTGCAGAAAGTGGGCATAGAGGGAACCTACCTCAGCATAATAAAGGCCATATACGACAAACCCACTGCAAACATCATTCTCAATGATGAAAAACTGAAAGCATTTCCTCTAAGATCAGGAACAAGACAAGGATGTCCACTCTCGCCACTCTTATTCAACATAGTTTTGGAAGTCCTAGCCATGGCAATCAGAGAAGAAAAAGAAATAAGAGGAATACAAATTGGAAAAGAAGAATTAAAACTGTCACTGTTTCAGATGACATGATACTATACGTAGACAATCCTAAAGATGCCACTAGAAAACTACTAGAGCTAATCAATGAATTTCGTAAAGTCACAGGATACAAAATTAATGCACAGAAATCTCTTGCATTCTATACACTAACAATGAAAGATCAAAAAGAGAAATTAAGGTAACAATCCCATTAACCGTTGCAACAAAAAGAATAAAATACCTAGGAATAAACCTACCTAAGGAGGTAAAAAACCTGTACTCAGAAAACTATAAGACACTGAGGAAAGAAATCAAAGATGACACAATAAGGTCTCATTGAATGCGGCAGCAGCTTTCCAGATTGCTGTTTTCTCCTCCAGTGGACCCGGGCCTGCGCTCCAGCATGTCTAAGGGGCCTGCAGTTGGCATTGATCTTGCACCACCTATTCTTGTGTGGGTATCTTCCAGCACGGAAAGGGGGAAATAATTACCAGTGATCAGGGGAACCGAACTACCCCAAGCTATGTCGCCTTTACTGATACCGAATGATTGATTGATTGGTGATGCTGCAAAGAACCAAGATGCAAGAATCCCACCAACACGGGTTTTGATGCCGAACGCCTCATTGGATGAAGATTTGATGATCTGTTGTCCAGTCTGATATGAAGCATTGGCCCTTTATAGGGTGAACGATGCAGGCAGGCCTAAGGTTCAAGTAGAATACAAGGGAGAGACAAAAAGTTTCTATCCAGAGGAGGTGTCATCCATGGTATTGACAAAGATGAAGGAAATAGCAGAAGCCCTACCTTGGGAAGACTGTTACCAATGCTGTTGTCACAGTACCTGCTTACTTTAATGATCCTCAGCATCAGGCCACCAAAGATGCTGGAACTATCGCTGGGCTCCATGTACTGCTGCTGCTGTTGCCTATGACTTAGACAAAAAGATTGGAGTAGAAAGAAATGTGCTGATCTTTGATTTAGGTGGTGGCACTTTTGATGTGTCAGTCCTCACTATTGAGGATGGAATCTTTGAGGTGAAGTCTACAGCTGGAGATACCCACTTAGGTGGAGAAGACTTTGACAACCGGATGGTCAACCATTTTATTGCAGAGTTCAAGTGCAAGCACAAGAAGGGCATCAGTGAGCACAAGAAGGCTGTCCGTCGCCTTCGTGTTGCTTGTGAGCATGCTAAGCACACTCTCTCTTCCAGCACCCAGGCCACTATTGAAATTGATTCCCTCTATGAAGAAATCAACTTCTATACCTCAATTACCTGTGCCCGATTTGAAGAACTGAATGCTGACCTGTTCTGTGGCACACTGGACCCTGTGGAGAAAGCCCTTCGGGATGCCAGGCTAGACAAGTCTCAGATCCATGATATTGTCCTGGTGGGTGGTTCAACCTGCATCCCCAAGAATCAGAAACTTCTACAGGACTTCTTCAGTGGGAAAGAACTGAATAAGAGCATCAACCCTGATGAGGCTGTTGCTTATGGTGCAGCTGTCCAGGCAGCCATTTTATCTGGAAATCTGGAAAACAAATCTGAAAATGTTCAAGACTTGCTGCTGTTGGATGTCACTCCTCTTTCCCTTGGAATTGAAACTGCTGGTGGAGTCATGACTGTCCTCAAGCGCAACACCACCATTCCCACCAAGCAGACGCAGACCTTCACAACTTACTCGGACAACCAGCCCGATATTCATTCAGGTTTATGAAGGTGAGCGTGCCATGACCAAGGATAACAACCTGCTTGGCAAGTTTGAACTCACAGGCATACCTCCTGCCCCCTGTGGTGTTCCTCAGATTGAAGTTACTTTTGATATTGATGCCAATGGCATCCTCAATGTCTCTGCTGTGGATAAGAGCACAGGAAAAGAGAACAAGATTACCATCACTAATGACAAGGGCCGTTTGAGCAAGGAAGACATTGAACGCATGGTTCAGGAAGCAGAGAAGTACAAAGCTGAAGATGAGAAGCAGCGGGATGAGTTGTCTTCGAAGAATACTCTTGAATCCTATGCTTTCAACATGAAAGCTACTGTTGACGATGAGAAACTTCAAGGCAAGATTAATGATGAGGACAAACAGAAGATTCTTGGTAAGTGTAATGAAATAATCAACTGGCTTGATGAGAACCAGACTGCAGAGAAGGAAGAATTTGAACATCAGCAGAAGGAGCTGGAAAAAGTCTGCAACCCCATCATTACCAAGCTGTACCAGAGCTCAGGAGCCATGCCAGGAGGAATGCCAGGAGGAATGCCCGGGGGCTTCCCTGGTGGTGGAGCTCCTCCATCTGCTGGTGCCTCCTCTGGGCCCGCCATTGAAGAGGTTGATTAAGCCAACCTAGCATAGATTTAGCATTGTTCCACAAAACATTGAAGAACCCAATTTTGTAGCAAATTCCATAGCAGTTTTAAAGTTGAGCTGCTGTAATAAACTCGGCATTCTTTTTTTTAAATTATTATTTTTATTTTTTTTGGGGTACGTGGGCCTCTCACTGTTGTGGCCTCTCCCGTTGCGGAGCACAGGCTCCGGACGCGCAGGCTCAGCGGCCATGGCTCACGGGCCCAGCCGCTCCACGGCATGTGGGATCTTTCCGGACCGGGGCACGAACCCATGTCCCTTGCATCGGCAGGCAGACTCTCAACCACTGCGCCACCAGGGAAGCCCAACTTGGCATTCTTGAGAGTTGAACATGGAATATGTGCACAGGGAAAGGAAATAACACTGCACTTTACAAGCACTGTATTGTAAGTGGAAAATGCAATGTCAAATAAAACGGTATTTAAAATTGGCACCATAAAAAAAAAAAGAGGACACAAACAGATTGAGAGATACACCATGTTCTTGGATTGGAACAATCAATATTGTGAAAATGACTGTACTACCCAAAGCAATCTACAGAGTCAATGCAATTCCTATCAAATTACCAGTGGCAGTTTTTACAGAACTAGAACAAAAAATCTTAAAATTTGTATGGAGACACAGCAGACCCTGAATAGCCAAAGCAATCCTGAGGGAAAAAAACAGAGCTGGAGGAATCAGACTCCCTGACTTCAGACTATACTACAAAGCTACAGTAATCAAGACAATATGGTACTGGCACAAAAACAGAAATATAGACCAAATGGAACAGGATAGAAAGCCCAGAGATAAACCCATGCACCTATGGTCAACTAATCTATGACAAAGGAGGCAAGGATATACAATGGAGAAAAGACAGTCTCTTCAATAAGTGATGCTGGGAAAACTGGACAGCTACATGTAAAAGAATGAAATTAGAACACTTCCTAACATCATACACAAAAATAAACTCCAAATGGTTTAAAGACCTAAATGTAAGACCAGAGACTATAAAACTCTTAGAGGAAAACATAGGAAGAACACTCTTTGACTTGACATAAATCACAGCAAGATCTTTTTTGATCCACCTCCTAGAGTAATGGAAATAAAAACAAAAATAAATAAATGGGACCTAATGAAGCTTAAAAGCTTTTGCATAACAAAGGAAACTATAAACAAGATGAAAAGACAACCCTCAGAATGGGAGAAAATATTTGCAAACGAAGCAACGGACAAAGGATCAATCTCCAAAATATATAAACAGCTCATGCAGCTCAATATCAAAAAAACAAGCAACCCAATCAGAAAATGGGCAGAAGACCTAAATAGACATCTCTCCAAGGAAGACATACAGATGGCCAAGAGGCACATGAAAAGCTTCTCAACATCACTAATTATTAGAGAAATGCAAATCAAAGCTACAATGAGGTATCACCTCACACCAGTTAGAATGGGCATCATCAGAAAATCTACAAACAACAAATGCTGGAGAGGGTGTGGAGAAAAGGGAACCCCCTTGAACTCTTGGTGGGAATGTAAATTGATACAGCCACTGTAGAGAACAGTATGGAGGTTCCTTAAAAAACTAAAAACAGAATTATCATATGACCCAGCAATCCTACTACTGGGCATATACCCAGAGAAAACCATAATTCAAAAAGACACATGCACCCCAATGTTCATTGCAGCACTATTTACAATAGGCAAGTCATGGAAGCAACTTAAATGCCCATCAACAGATGAATGGATAAAAAAGATGTGGTACATATATACAGTGGAATATTGCCATAAAAAGGAATAAAATTGGGTCATTTGTAGAGACGTGGATGGACCTACAGACTGTCATTCAGAGTGAAGTAAGTCAGAAAGAGAAAAACAAATATCATATATTAACACATATATGTGGAACCTAGAAAAATGGTACAGATGAACCGGTTTGCAGGGCAGAAATAGAGACACAGATGTAGAGAACAAATGTATGGACAGCAAGGGTGGAAAGCAGGTTGTGGGGAATGGTGGTGGGATGAATTAGGAGATTGGGATTGACGTATATACCCTAGTATGTATAAAATAGATAACTAATAAGAACGTGCTGTATAAAATAAAATAAATAAATAGAAGATCCCTCAGGATTGACAGGGTCTTCCTGAGCTTTCTGGTTTTTTGGTTTTTTTTTTTTTAATTTATCTATTTAATTTATTTATTTTTGGCTGTGTTGGGTCTTCGTTGCTGCGCGCGAGCTTTCTCTAGTTGCGATGAGCAGGGACTGCTCTTCAGTGCAGTACGCAGGCTTCAGTAGTTGTGGCACATGGGCTCAGTAGTTGTGGCATGTGGGCCCTAGAGCGCAGGCTGATTAGTTGTGGCTCATGGGCTTAGTTGCTCCGCGACATGTGGGATTTTTCTGGACCAGGGCTCAAACCTGTGTCCCCTGCATTGGCAGGTGGATTCTTAAGCACTGCGCCACCAGGGAATCCCCTTCCTGAGCTTTCTGGAGAAAACTGGGAGAAGGTTAAAATGAGAGGTTCTCTTCCTGGAGCCCAGCCCTGGAAGAACATGGCAGAGTGATGAACCTGAGCTCTGATGAGCCCATCACTTCCATATGAGGTTCCTCTGCGTTAAATGAGGCCTTACCCATGAAGAGAGTCTTAGAGGACCCAAAGGCCCAAGGACCCTAGAACGAAGCAGCCTGGGGTTTTGTCAGATCAACCCAAAACCTGCTGCTTCTAGTTACCTGTGCTGTAGCCTCAAGCAAATCACACAGCCTCTAGAGCTTCAGTTTGATTCCAGAGATAAGATCTGCCTCATGGATTAGTAGAGGAATAAATAAGAAACACAGAATGCTTAGCATGATTCCGTAGCAAAACCCGCTCAACAAATAGTTGCCTGCTTATTGTGATTTTTATGGTACAGCCATAGATTGAGAATCAAGAAGGTAGCATAGTGCTGCAGTTACAGACTGGGGGCTCTGGAATGAGACTGTCTGGTTTCAAATTCTACCACCATTCACTCGTTTTGTGACCCTGAACAAATAAAGTCTCTGTCCTTCAGTTTACTTATCTGTGAAATGGGGATAGTAATTTTATCCGCTCCATGGAGTTATTGGAAGGACTAAATGACTTAATACATGTAAAATGCTTATAGTCGTGGCTGGAACAGAGTATGTGCTCAGAGAATTGTCATCATCATCATCACTGATGTGGATGGACTACTCTGAGAAAGCCTGTGCTGTTGAAAGAACACTTGGCAAGGAGTATAGAACACTGGGCCAGGCCCTAGCCCCTCCTCCTGCCCAGTAGTCTTGCTTGCTCTCAGGCCCTAGTGCAACTTCCTCTTCTCAGTGTCCTGGGAGACCTCAGCCCTTTTGGCCACATTCCTGTCTGTCCCACTGCCTGTCCTGGTACAGGTCCCTTTCTGTGACCCAGTCTCTGCTCATTCTACTTGAATTCCTTATCTTGAACCAGTTTCCATAGCTCCACCTCATCTACATTCCTCCTCTGTCCTGTAGCCCTGCCACCCACCCAGGCCCAAGTCACTTCAAGGTGCAGTCCCTGGAGGCAGAGTGTTACCCCAGGCTTGTGGCCCAGGCTTGTGGCCGACATGCTGACACCAAAAGAGAGTTGGGAAACATATTCAAAGCTAGATTGGATAGATAATGAAATTCCCTGATGCTGTAGCCAGTGCACATATACATTTGACTGATTTACTTTAGTATTCTTATGATAAGGCCAAAGACTAGAGCTTGTACAGGAAACCTAGTGATTGGGTATCTGGGCCATTCTAGCAGATAAATGGTAGATTATATCTTTTTTTTTTTTGGTAAAATTCACAGTCTTCTTGGTTAGATGAGCAGGATGCCCTAGCTCTAGCCCAAATGAGGCTGCCACTTCAGGCATTATTTGAGACATCATGTCTAGGCTTGTAGACATGTTTTTGATTGACTGCAAGCTAAGCCTTCTCCGATGCGACCCCTACCTACCTGCTTGCTGAGACTTTTTAGATTATAACTTTTTTGTTGAAGTATAACACATAAACAGAAAAGTGCACAAATCATTAGTGTACAATTCAATGAATTTTCACAAAATGATGAGTAACCAACACTCACATTAAGAAACAGGGAGGTTACCAACATCCACAAAAGCCCCTTTTCACCCTCTTCCAGTCACTCCTTCCAACTCTGTTTTTGCCATATTGAGCTAATTACAGTCTGTGCCCCTCCACCCCCAGCACACCATTCTTTCCCTCGCCCTCCTACCTGTGCACATGCTCTTCCCTTGGACTGCCCGCCTCATCTACTCATTGTTCAAAACTCAGGTGTCAGCTTCCCCTGATGCGCTCCGAGTACTTCCTTTGTACTTTCCTCCCGTATTTTGTCATTGTTTACTGGGAGCTCCCTGAGGACAGAGACTGTCCGAGTCACCAGTCTCCCGCACCCAGCACGGCTTGGTATAGAGCAGACACTCCAGAAATGTTGGCGTGTTGCATGGTTCATCTAAAATATCTGAAGACACCTTTTACTTTTTTCTTCCCTGCCCCTGCCCCAAGCACATAGCCTCCTCCTGCCTTCCTAACCCATTCTTCTTGCCTCTTCTAGTTTCTTAAAAAAACATGTCAGCCCTGAGTCTCTTGTGTGCCTCCATCCTCCCCCTCACTTTTGCTCAGACTGTGCATGTGCCCCATCCACACCTGCCCCAGCATCCCACACACCAGGCTCCTGACTGTTGCAGCACCACGTTTCTGCCCCCAGACCAGAGGCCTCAGCCATCCGATAGTTTACTCCACATTCTCTGTGCTGGCTCCCTACCACAAGTCCTCAACTGCTATTCTGCAGGCTCTGTTTTATTCAAGAGTCAGATTTATTTTGTGCTTTGCCCACGTTTCATTACTCTGTGTTGTTTTGTTTCAATTATTTTTAAAAATATCTTTATTGGAGTATAATTGCTTTAAAATGTTGTGTTAGTTTCTGCTGTACAACAAAGTGAATCAGCTATATGTATACACATATCCCCATATCCCCTCCCTCCTGCCCTCCCTATCCCACCTTTCTAGGTCGTCACAAAGTACTCTGTGTTTTATACTTCATAAGTTTTTCTTCCTCAAGAACATTGGTTTCAACCAGAGTTATGATGGTGATCATTTCACAAGATGTACACATAGCAAATCATTATGTGTACACCTGAAACTTATATAATGTTATGTGTCAGTTATATCTCAATTTTTAAAAAAAGAACATTGGTTTCCTACTTGGATTTTTAAAAAGGATTTCACATGTATCACTGAATGATATTCATTCATTCATTCATCATGTGTGCCAGGCACTGTGCTAGGTGCTAGAGATTCTAAGTTGAGAGGTTTATTGCCTTTGAGAAACTCACAGACAAATGGGGAGAGAGAGAAACATCAGCATATTATTAGAAGACAGTGTCAGTATTGAATGAAAGCATTGAATGAATTAAGAAAATGGGCACTGGAATCAGCTCAGTGATCCCATTACTTAATGTGATACGTTACTTAGCCCTTCTGTTTCCGTGCCTTGGTTTCTTCACCTATTGAGCTTTCACATACAGAGGATAGGTGCCTGGCACCTAGTAAATGATCAATAAATGTTAACTATAATCTACTATTATTAGCTTCTCTGCTTAGGCCTCATAGAGGAAATAACATTTCACTGGTCACTGAAGGATGGGTCTCTACTAGAAGGAGGGCAGGAAAGGACAGCTAAGAATAGCCTGATAACAGACACAGAGGAATGAAAACGCATGATGTTTTCAGAAATTGGGGAATCATCCAGTGTAGCTGGAGGACAGAGGATGTGTAGGAGATGGTGAGAGATGAAGCTGGAGAAATAAGACCCAGATAGTGAAGGGTCTTGTTTGCTGCTGGAGTTTGGACATAATCTGATAGATGAAGTAGAACCCTCAGAAGTCTTTAAAGAGGGGCTTGAATCAATCTAAACTGTCTATTTTTTTTTTTAGTAAAGTTTTATTTGCGTACAGCTTGCACGTTTGTTTACATGTTGTCTGTGGCTGCTTTTGCACAAGGGCAGAGTGAGTAGTTTAAACTGTGTTTTAGAAGGATCCTTCCAGCACCTCTGTGGAGGATGGACTGGATGGGAGGGAGGCGGGGAGACCATTGAGGAGGAGAAGGAAGAGGCTGCTGAAAACTCCTGGTGAGAAACAGTGAGAGTGAGAACTGCAGTCATGGATGTTCCAGAGGTGGGTCAACAGGGCATGGTGACTAGTGGAAGGCATGTGAGAGTGGGAGGGGCCTTGAATAGCTGAGGTGTCTGGGGAGATGCTGATGCCACTTACTGGTAGACTAGCAGAAGGAACAGATTTTTCCTTCCTAATGATTTCATCCAAGGAAGGAAGGCTGCTTCTTCCTGATCTTGGGAGCAAGTATTCTAAAACACAAGTCCATTTTTTAGCTAGGAGCTGTTTCTTCTCTCTTGGACCTTATAAATGGTTAGCTGCTCCAGACAAGTAATTACTGATCTCAGGCAATTAGGGCAGGAAGTGGCTGTGTTTATTTCACTCCCTGATGTCTCCTGGGGGAGAGAGAGGTGAAAGTCATGTGTTTGTTTCCACCACATTTGTAAGAATGGATGGAACTGGAACATTATCCTTCCTCTGTTAACAGACACATGGGCCTCTTCTCACTCCCACCACCACCAATCTCTGTAGAAAACAGTGTTAAATTTAAACGTTCTTTCCAGCTTTTCCCCTCTCTTTGCTGGTTTCCCCCAAAATATCATTCAACTTTTTGGCCTAGTCAAGGAATTCTGAGTCCACCCTAGCTGTCGGGCTCCAGAATAGCACCTTTCCCACCACTGCCATCTCCCTGTCTCAGAGTTGACCTAGTTCTGGTTCGAGGTGTGTGGGGACCTCTGCTGTTAGCACAGCTTGGCTGGGCATGATCTGTCCCTGCTCAGTCATATTTACAAGTACCCTGGATACAGAACATCATGTTGACACTAACCAACGTGATGAAATAGCCCATCCCATAGAGTTCTGTCCTTGGTCTTTTACTTCCAGCTTCCTCCTTTCTCTGCCTTCCTTCCACTTTCTTTCAACCAGGAATTGTTTGTAGCTGGTGAGTTTCCTTGGTTTGAGGGATGGAGGACTCAAAGTTCTTTTCTCTCCACTTACTCTTCTATGAAGTAGTCACATTTATAACCCTCCCTCTTCCAGGGTGGCTCTTAGATGTTTCAATACAGATCTTCCTTGACTTCTGATGGGGTTATGTCCCAGGAAACCCCTTGTAGGTTGAAAATATCCTAAGTTAAAGATCATTGAATACACCTTACCTACTGAACATCAGAGCTTAGCTTAGCCTAGCCTACCTTAAATGTGCCCAGAACACTTACATTAGCCTACAGTTGGGCAAAATCATCTAATACAAAGCCTATTTTATAATAAAGTGCTGAATATGTCATGTAATTTATTGAATCTGTACTAAGAGTGAAAAACAGAATAGTTATATGGGTACAGAATGGTTGTAAGTGTATCAGTTGTTTAACCTCGTGATAGAGTGGCTGACTGCAAGCTGCAGCTGCAGCTGCCCAGCATCACGAGAGATTATGTACTGCATACCGCTAGCTTGGGGAAAAAAATGAAAATTCAAAATTAGAAGTATGGTTTCTACTGAATGCATATTGCTTTTGCACCATCATCAAATCTAAAAATTGTTAAGTCAAACCACTGTATATACACCACTTTGGTGGGCAAAAAAGTCCTATGGAACATCTGCTTCTGTTTGTCTTGGGAGCTGGGTTGGGAGAGGGTAAAATTCCCTGGACTGTGTGGAATGAATAATTCCTTCTTTTAGGAAACACCATTGAGAAGATGTCTGTTGTTTTCAGTAAAAGTTGACCCCACCCTAATAAGAGTGACCATGAGCACTGTTACTTTTTTTTTTTTTTTTTTTTTGTGGTATGCGGGCCTCTCACTGTTGTGGCCTCTCCCGTTGCGGAGCACAGGCTCCGGACGCGCAGGCTCAGCGGCCACGGCTCACGGGCCCAGCCGCTCTGCGGCATATGGGATCCTCCCAGACCAGGGCACGAACCCGTATCCCCTGCATCGGCAGGCGGACTCTCAACCACTGCGCCACCAGGGAGGCCCTGAGCACTGTTACGTGATGAAATATTATCATTATAGATACCAGCCTTGGACCATCAATTGAACTCTACTGATTTCTGGGCCACTTTAAAATCTCTGTTGTAAACTGGGTTTCTCTAGCCTTGATTTTAGGGTACTCTGTTGTCTTAAACCATCTGAAAGGGAATAACTACTTGTTTTTTTAAAAAAAAAGATATCTTTTTTCTTACATCCATCTAGTTTTTTTTTTTTTTTTTTTTTTTTTTTTTTTTTGCGGTACGTGGGCCTCTCCCGTTGTGGAGCACAGGTTCCGGACGCACAGGCTCAGCGGCCATGGCTCACGGGCCCAGCCGCTCCGCGACATGTGGGATCTTCCCGGACCGGGGCACGAACCCATGTCCCCTGCATCGGCAGGCAGACTCTCAACCACTGCGCCACCAGGGAAGCCCATCTAGTTTTTTTTTAATTGAAATATAGTTGATTTACAATGTTGTATTAGTTTCTGCTGTAGAGCAAAGTGATTCAGTTATACATATGTATATATCCTTTTTCATATTCTTTTCCATTATGGTTTACTACATGATATTGAATATAGTTCCCTGTACTATACAGTAGGACCTTGTTGTTTATCTATTTTATGTACAGTAGTTTGTATCTGATAATCCCAAACTCCTAACTTATCCCTCTGCCACCCCCCTTTCCCCTTTGGTAACCGTAACTTTGTTTTCTATGTCTGTGAGTTGTGTCATATTTTAGATTCCACACATAAGTGATATCATATGGTATTTGTCCTTCTCTTTCTGACTCAGTTCACTTAGTATGATAATCTCTTGGTCTATCCATGTTGCTTCAAATGGCATTATTTCATTCTTTTTTATGGCTGAGTAGTATTCCATTGTGTATATATGCCACATTTTCTTTATCCATTTATCTGTTGGTGGACATTTAGGTTGTTTCCATGTCTTGGCACTATTACATAGCAGCACTATTACATAGCAGCACTATTGTAAATAGTGCTGCTATGAACATGGGATGCATATATCTTTTTGAATTACAGTTTTCTCCAAATATATGCCCAAGAGTGGGATTACTGGATTATATAGCAACTCTATTTTTTAGTTTTTTAAGGAACCTACATGCGGTTTTCTAGTGGCTGTACCAACTTACATTCCCACCAGTAGTGTAAGAGGCTTCCCTTTTCTCCACACCCTCTCCAACATTTGTTATTTGTAGACTCTTTAATGATGGCCCTTCTGACCAGTGTGAGGTGGTACCTCATTGTAGTTTTGATTTGCATTTCTCTAATAATTAGCGATGTTGAGCATCTTTTCATGTGCCTATTGGCCATCTGTATGTCTTCTTTGGAGAAATGTCTGTTTAGGTCTTTTGCCCATTTTTTGATTGGGTTGTTTGTTTTTTTGTTATTGAGTTGTGTGAGCTGTTCGTACAATATATTTTGGAAATTAATCCCTTGTCAGTCACATTGTTTGCAAATATTTTCTCGCAGTCCGTGGGTTGTCTTTTTGTTTTGTTTATGGTTTCCTTTGCTGTGCAAAAGCTTCTAAGTTTCATTAGGTCCCATTTGTTTATTTTTGCTTTCATTTCTATTGCCTTGGGAGACAAGATAGCAGTTTTTTTCTTACGACAAAAACAAAGCATGTTTATTATAGGAAGTTTAGAAAATACAGAGAAACAATAATGAAAAATCATCCATAATCCAACCACCCAGAGAAAAACACTGTGAAATCTGTGGCCTAGCCTTTTAGTTTAGGTTTTTTTTTTTGGCCACACCATGCATCTGTGGGATCTGAGTTCGCCGACCAGGGGTCAAACCTAGGCCCTCAGAAGTGAAAGAGCAGAGTCTTAACCACTGGACCGCCAGGGAATTCCCACCTTTTAGTTTTTCTAAAAATGTATTTATTCATTTTTTTAAAAAGGGGTTATAGTATGTATCTCTTTTATGATCTTCAATTAATAGATTGTGATAAACATCTTTCCATGTCATTGAAGATTCTTTATAACATCATGTTTAATAATTCTACAGTGGTCCATTTTATGTAGGGAATAGGGACATTATTAATAAAAATTAATATATTTTAATTTGAAAAAATAATAAACATATGGCCTGAAGAGAGTACATAAGGAAGGGATGTTATAAAAATAATGATGGGATGTTGCAACAAACAAAAGCATATGTTTCACAGCTCTGAATCACATGAGCAATAATTGTAGGCTTAATCAATTGGTAAGTTAAATAGGACATGGACGTTAACAGACTTGATTCCTTTATTCATCTTCGGGCTAAAGTTTTGTAAAATCTTTCTGGGTCTGAAAATTTTACAAGAAATATACCTGTGGTATCTCAGGTTGCTAAAGGTAAGTGGTTTTGACTTCCTTGGTTTCCTTTCATGAGAAATCAAGCGAAGATCCTTCCACTCCTGTGAGTTTGCATAGCATCTTATGCACCAGGAGATATTTGACAGGTGATTATTTGAGCATTTATGGAAAGTTTCTTGTATTGGGGAGTTGCTGAATCTAATCCTAATTGATGTGGCTGGATTATTCCATATATTTATTTCTTTTTACATTCCATATATTTATTTCTTTTTACAGGTAGTGCCTTCCTCAGTGCTATCTTTCTTGCCTTAGCAACATACCAGTCTCTTTACCCACTCACCTTGTTTGTCCCAGGACTCCTCTATCTCCTCCAGGTAAGCACTTGCTGGTCAGAAGCCAACACTCAGGTGACATTTAATACGTGGCCTGTTCCCTGCTTAGGGGAGAGAAGGGCAAGGCACAATAAAGGCAGTAAGACTGGGTCCCCAGTTCACATTTGCTTGCTTCTACTTGAAAACACAAAGAAACTTGACTCACTTTAAACAAAGTGGACCTAATGATCATTACATTCTAATTATACATATCATTGCAAATGTGTCAGTGCGTTTCATTTTCATGTTTGTAATCGGGATCTACCAACCAATCTTGCATTCTCCTTTTTTCACCTAATATTCACAGATCCTTCTCTGAGCCCATTTAACTATTTTGTGTAACCACACTCACCTCGTAAGGTTCTTGCATGGATGAAATGTAGTGGGTGCACCTCTTGCAATGTTTGGACCATAGTGGGTGATCAGTAGTTTAATTGAAGAATACAAACTGCTGACATTTACTGAGAACATACTACATGTCAGTCACTATGCTCAACACTCTATAAGCATCTTCTCATTTCAACCTCAGAAGAACTTTATGGGGTAGGTCATATTATTAGCCATATAATAATCTAGTATTAGCCATATTAGACACATGAATTGCAGCTGGAATGTAGGGCAGTTTAGTCACTTGTCTGAGGTCTCACAGCAGCAAGTGACTGCCAGGAGGTGACCCTGGGTGGTCTGACGCAAGAGCCTGCTCTCTAACCTTAATGTCTTTTCTACTCAAATAAGAATACACACATCTCCTCAAGAGCAAGTAACTGCTTGCAGGTCCTGCATGGTCCAAATCCATTCTTAGAAGAGAAACATTTCTTGAAAGCGTATGGAGGGCAATGCCAGGATTCAAACCAAGAAATGTCTGCTTTCAGAACCCTTGTTCTTAATTATAAACACTGTTGCTGAAACTGAGTGTATGCCTCCATTTATTGAAATAGACCATGTACTTGTCATTTTAAGTGACTTCATGTATCTTTGTGTTGATGTTGATGTACACAATGATACATGTTTAGCTTGATCTTTCTCCTATTTGGGGAATTTGAGATGTGCCCTAGTTGACACTAATACAAATAGTATAGACATTTGTTTTTAAGTTACTTCCTTAAGGTGTGTTCCTCCAGCTGAATCGTTGGATCCAAAGGTGTGAGAAGTTTTATAGTTCTTATGAGGCAAGACCAGAGTGTTCACCAGAAAGCCGGAGCCAATTTGCAGTGCCGCCCACCATCAGTGTCTGAAGTGAAGTGAACCACTTCCTCCCAGGTCGCCAGCACTGGCTTTTCAAATTCAATTTATGATCACTAATTTAATAGATGTACTATCATACTGTGAAGTTATTTTACTTTGATTTTCTTTTTAGATTCTTGTTGAACGCAAACATTTTCCCACATAACAATATGCTGTTGGTATTTTCTTTCTGGCTTCATATTTACAGGTTATTCTTTAGAAAGTCCGAGCACCAAGAAGAATGCATGCAACCAAATTTTTGTGCAACTATTTATTAAATACATACTATAAAAAATACGTTTATTGATACACATGAACTGACCAAAAAATTTTAAACTCTTTGTTAAGGCAAATACTAAATACTACCTTAAGTAAAATAGCTTTTGTTTAAAACTCAAGGAAATTTCCTCCTGACAACAATGGACAGTACAACTGAGTCATGAAATCAAGCAGCTCAACCAGTCACTTTATTCAGTCCCTCCCTCTGCCAATATGTACTGAGCATCCCAAGTCCAGTATGCTAGACACTATGGTAGACTCTGCAGATAAAAAGCAATTGAAGGCTATGGAGCTGGGAGTGCTGCGGGAAGACTGCTCTGGCAGCAGCCTTTGTCATGGAGTGTAGTGAGGAGGAGCCGAGGTTGGGAAAGGTTAGGCCACTGTATTAGATCGAGTCAGAGGGCTTGGTCGGGGGCCCAGACCAGTGTCAGGGGAAATGGAGAGATGAGGGACTAGATGCAGAATTCTAGGGAGTAGAATTGGCTTTGCTGGCAGCCGTATGTATGTGGTGAACAGGACTGGAAAGAGTGAGATGAACTTCAGGACCCATTTATGTAGAAATTACAATCCCAGCCCATACGATATTTACATGTTTTTATATAAGTATATGAAGTGGCCTTGAAAGGCAGTAGGGCCTTGTGAGTCATGTAGTAGTGAATTTGGAAAGTTAATCCAATCACATCCAGGAAATAAACCCACTTGTTTAAATATGAGGGAGGGAACAGAAGAGGAAATTATCTTTAGGTATGAGTTTCTCACAGAGACCCATAGGCTCCAAGGAGAGAAACTGGAACTAATGGGTGGGAACTACAAGGAGCCCAGTATGAGGTGGTTCTGGGATAGCATAGGGTGCCTCAAGTGAGATGAGTTCCCTGTGGATCAGAGTGTTTAGGCCACATACCGAATTGCCACATATTGGGGAGTTGTAGCAAAGCGGTTAGCATCAGCATGGGTAGCTAGACCTGATAGTCTTAAAAATCCTTTCATTCCCCAAATTGAATTGGATTTGATAACCACAAGGAAGTGATACGTCTGCTCTTGCCATTATATTTTTCTCAGAGTTTTCAGAGCCCTCCGTAGGCATATACATCCCTCTAGGAAAGGTTATGTAATGTACATAAGAGCACAGGCTTGACTGGGACATCTTAAGATGGAAAGCAAAGTAGTCTTAAAGACTAATGGTACTATATCAAAAGAACAATGGAGCCAGCCCAAAGGGGCTTCTACTGGCTAAATTTAGTATATTCTGAGCATCAAAAGAATAATTACTGCAAGTAATTGTAAAACACCGAGTAAATAAGAGTCTGTGTGTCCATAATGATGCTCAGAAAAGGGGGAAGGAGAGAAAAAATGCATATGCCATCATTAGATATGGCTATTTTTATCTATTTCTTGCTCTGAAAATCAATACTTAAATGGAAAGAACTAAGCAGTTACCCTTTCTTTTTATTTATTTATTTTTAAAATTTTATTTATTTATTTGGTTGTGCCGGGTCTTAGTTGCTGCAGGCGGGCTCCTTAGTTGTGGCACACGGGCTCGTTAGTTGTGGCATGCGAACTCTTAGTGGCGGCATGCATGTGGGATCTAGTTCCCTGGCCAGGGATCGAACCTGGGCCCCCTGCATTGGGAGTGCTGAGTCTTAACCGCTGAGCCACCAGGGAAGTCCCATACCCTTTCTTTTTCAAAGGAGCTATAGTTCTTCCCTAGCTAATGAAGGAAAGTTCTTTACAGAAATTTGCCAGCTTATAACTGTAGAAGGAAGGATAGAATAGTAAATCATCAGTGAAATTATTAAATCTAGCAAAGATCATCATTGGACGCTAAAGTCATTAAATGAAAGATTTTTGGAGAACAGAATATTTGCATTTGCATGGTGCCAAAATAGTACCCCCCTCCCACCTCTAAATTATTTGCTAAGAGCAAAGGGAAAAGTAAATCTTTACAAAGGAGTGCTCTGGCAGTTACCACCGTAACCAGGTCATCTAGCTCAGCATCACTTACGGTGGAACGGCCTGACATGATATGCTTCATGATGTGATGCAGTACAAAGTACACAATGTCAGCTCCAAAGTATTTTTACCCAGAATGTTAATCTTCATTAAGCCTTTAGACCTGACTTCTGGTTTTTAGGAAGTAAAAGAGCAGAAGAACAAGTTAAATGATACTATGAGGAAATAAATAACCAAAATATAGGACAATCTATAAGACAGCTGGTCTGCTTCTCTTCAAAAAATCAATGTCATACAAAAGAAAAAGTGAGGGACTGTTCTAGATTAAAGAGACAGTAACTGACTGGAATGGGTGAGTCTTGACTGGATTCTGGTTTGGAAAAAACAGTTATAAAGGATGTTTGGGGGATACTCAGAATATTTTGAAGATAGATTAGATAGTAGATGATGACAGGAAATTGTTACCTTCTTGGATGTGATAATAGTATTATGGTATATGGGAGTATGGCCTTATTGTTAGGAGCTGTATGCAGAAGTCTTTGGGGGAGAAGTGTCATGATGTGTAGAAAATGCATACACACAGAAAAGTTTATATATGGCAATGTGTTATGGTTTAATCTAGATGACAGACATATGGTTGATTATTGTATTATTTTTTTCAACTTTTCTGTGTGTTCGAAAATTTTACAATGAAAAGGAGAGACATTAGAATACAGGCCCTGAAGTTGTCTTGGCTTGGATTCTGCTTAGCTCTGTGACCCTGGGAAGTGATTATTTAACTTCTCTATGCCTCAGTTTCCTCATCTGTAAAATGGAGATAATGCAATAGTAGCTACTGCAAAGGGTTAATACCTGTCAAGTATTTAGAACAGTATGATACAAATTCAGTAGATATTAGTTATGGTTATTAGTATTCAAATGTTCATAGAAAGGACATGGTTACCAGTGGGGAGATACGTGGGGTGATAGGGGGAAGAGAAAATAATTCATTTTCTAGAGTCAAAGGAACTGTAAACATTAGTTTGTACTTACCCCTTTGACACTACAAATCTGCCTCCATTCTGCTGGTACCATTTCTAGAGGGTACAAAAGGCAGGTGGTAGACAAGCTAACGTCTGATCGGTGCCAAAGGCAAAGCTGTTTTTCTCTTCCCTACGTGGGACACGGAAAGGCTTCATGATCAAAGGCAGGGGATGCTGCATCTGGCTCCCTGGTGAGTCACTTCTGAGAATGGTAGTTTGAGCCCATCTGGTCCCTTCCCCCAACTTTACTCTTCCTCTGACCTTGGCTTACAGCCTAGTTTCCAGATTAGAGAGAAGCTTAAAATGTCATGACCTGATAGCATGCAGAATACAATAGCCCTAAAGTGCACAGGACCAAGAGGCCACAGTGAAGGACACGCCAAGTGCACAGGACCTCAAGGCTGAGCTGTGAAGCTGGCAGAGGGGGGTTCATGCAGTCAGGGAAGTTTCTAGTCCCCTTCTTCCTTTTGCTTGGGATTCCTTAGATGGTTTGAGGTCCTTATTTTCTTTGAAAGAACCGAAACCAGGGTGGAATAACCTTGCGAGTGTTCTTATGGTTTTTGCTTTAATCTAATCTGACCTCTCGTCTGTGAATTGAAAAAGTTAATTCTGTGATTGCTGTATTTCTGGAGCTTGGAGCAGGTCACATGATACTAGCTTGCACTAAAGAAGCCAAACCCAACCAGGTCTTTCTTGCCAGCTGGGCCCTTCCCCAGGCTTTCTTTGGGGCCTTATTTAGAATTTGCACATGTTACTCCTTTCCCCAGCAACGTTCTGTTAGCTCTTCTGATTCCAGGAGGGGGCCAAAGCAGAGGTGGCAATGCTCTTACCTTCCTTTCTTTTTATTTATTTATTTATTTATTTATTTATTTTTGGCTGCATCGGGTCTCAGTTGCCGCGCACAGGCTCTTTGTTGCAGCACGCGGGCTTCTCTCTAGTTGTGGCTTTTGGGCTCCAGAGCATGTGGGCTCTGTAGTTGTGACGTGGGGACTCTCTAGTTGTGGCACGCGGGCTTAGTTGCCCCACCAGGGATCGAACCTGAGTCCCCTGCATTGGAAGATGGATTCTTAACCACTGCACCACCAGGGAAGTCCCCCTTTCTTTTTAGAACAGGTAAAAATGAGGGTAAGGGGTTGATCATGCATTTGCAATAAACTTTTTACCAGTTTTATTGTCTCTAGTATACCTAATCCTGTAAAATATATCTCCTGGGTCTCATTCTGAAATTCTAAGAGTTTAGATATAAAAACTTTTGTTAGATTTCAACTCTCTTTGAGAGTTTTTTCCAATAACTAACTTTTCCCTTTTTTGTACCATGTCCTAGAAAGAAAACTGTTTCTATATAGAAAATGCTTTTCTCCCTAGTACTTTAGAGAGTTGGTGGGGGAGGAAGATAATTATACATTTCTCCTCTTCCTTATTATAGTTTGGCTTTTCCTGAAGCAATCTGAGAATTTTCTTACTTCTCTAAATATTTTTATGTGTTAACAACAATGTGACTTCTGGGATACGACTACATACTGGTTTAATTTTTCAGGTTGAGTGTGCACATAGCCCATGGGCCACATCTGTCCCACAGATGTGTTTTATGTAACCTAAGTGTTTATTTGTCAATATTTTAAAAATTCATGTTAAAAATGTATATTTCTGGCTTCTTCTGAAAAATTGGAAGGTCTGTCTCCTTTAGTTTACCTCTTCAGTTTACCACAATCCCTATGCTTCATCTCAATCACACTTCACTCATTTGTTACCTGCCTGGCTCCTTTAGGTATTTGAGTGTGTGTGTTTGTGTGTGTGTGTGTGTGTGTGTGTGTGTGTGTGTGAGACTGTGTCTGTGTTTATATCCACTAAGAGATCTAGAAACAATGACCAACCCAGTATCAGTGATTACCCTTGGGGCTCAGATTGTAATCTTACTATTTTTACCCATTAAAAGAAACTAGGGTTTCTTAGAGAAATGGCTGATTCTATCTTTAGGTCAGGAAATGTACAGGATGATCCTGTAACGTTGTGATACCAGATAACAAGGAAACTATCAAAGACTCCTGTGGAATCTAAAAAATAGTACAAATGAATGTATATGCAAAACAGAAACAGGCTCCCAGATACAGAAAACAAACTTGTGGTTACTAAAGGGAAGAGGGAAGTGGGGAGGGACAAATTAGGGGTATGGGATTAACATGTTTTATGTATTTTGTATTTTATTTTTACAATAAAAAGTTTTAAAAAATTGATCTGAATGTTTAAGGCACCATTCTTCCAACCCTTCTACTTACATACTTTTCATTTTAAGTCAGCATTTGCTATTGAGCAAAACAGGTAGGTAAAATGAATGCTCAATCTGTTCACTGGGAAATTTGCAATGTGGACCTCTAGATTAAGTTTTGCTCTAGGGTTTGTAAATAACAAGCCATCAAAGGATTGCCTGAGTTTCTCTTCTTAAGAATTTCAGGGGCTTCCCTGGCGGTGCAGTGGTTAAGAATCCGCCTGCCAATGCAGGGGACAAGGGTTCAAACCCTGGTCCAGGAAGATCCCACATGCCGCGGAGCAGCTAAGCCCGTGCACCACAGCTACTGAGCCTGCACTCTAGAGCCCATGAGCCACAGCTACTGAAGCCCGTGTGCTTCAACTACTGAAGCCCGTGCACCTAGAGCCTGTGCTCTGCAACGAGAAGCCACTGCAAATAGAAGCCTGTGCACTGCAATGAAGAATAGCCCCCGCTCACCACAACTAGAGAAAGCCTGCATGTAGCAACGAAGACCCAACGCAGCCAAAAATAATAAATAAATAAAATAAAATAAAATAATTTCAGGTGTGCCTTACTTTATGTAACAGGAGTAGTCCTAAAAGATTACTTATTCTTTAATTGAGGCAAATTTTTGTAAGTAGACTCAGTAAATATTCTACATTATATTTTCAGGGCTCTGTTACCCAAAGCCAAACCTGACTCCAAGACCAAGTCTTAAAAATTATACCTAAAATTTAATACACATTTTATAATCACAAATTTGCCGGCGGGGAGGAAACATTTCCTACTCAAACAACAACAGTAACACTTCAGGTCCAATAAAGCACCTAGAACATGGCAGCAAACCAAACCTGGGAGGCTGCTAATGGGATCTGTGAAGTTTGAAAAGCCTCTCATATCTTGGGTATGTGCTCAGGAATCTACTAAAAGAACCACTTTGAACAGTCTACCTGATTCATTCCTTCATGGATGTCTCACTTCCCACCTTATTTCTTTTTAAATGTCCTTAGTAGGAAGGAAGGGGGAAACAAAACCTTTTTGCTTTCAAGGGTTTTGGGGGTTTTTTGTTTGTTTGTTTCTCCCCTGGGCTATGGTTTTCTCCCTCCCTCCCTCCCTCCCTCCCTCCCTCCCTTCCTTCTATACTAGATGGCAGTATTTTTGAGGAAGAAGAGAAGATGCAGATTATCAAAGGCAGGTAGAAGTCTAGAAGGGAACTCAGAACCTGTGTCTTCCTCTGTAAATGTATCTAGGGATGCCTCCTCTTTGTTGAATTATTTTCCATCCCCAGAAATGTACTATTTTCTTAAAACTTTGTTCTTTCAGAGCAGTATTGTCAATAGAACTTTTTGTCATGATGGATATGTTCTGTACCTGTATATTGTCAGTACAGTAGCCATGAGCCTCATGTGGTGATTGAATACTTGCAGTGTGCTAGTGAGACTGAGGAACTGAATTTTTAATGTTAATTAATTTCCATTAATTTAGATTTTTTATTTTTTTTATTTCTTTTATCTATGTTTGGCTGTGTTGGGGCTTCGTTGCTACGTGCGGGCTTTCTCTAGTTGTGGCGAGCGGGGGCTACTCTTCGTTGCGGTGTGCAGGCTTCTCATTGCGGTGGCTTCTCTTTGCTGTGGAGCATGGGCTCTGGGTGCGCGGGCTTCAGTAGTTGTGGCACGCGGGCTCAGTAGTTGTGGCTCACGGGCTCTAGAGCACAGGCTCAGTAGTTGTGGTGCACGGGCTTAGTTGCTCCGCGGCATGTGGGATCTTCCCGTACCAGGGCTGGAACCCATGTCCCCTGCACTGGCAGGGTGATTCTTAACCACTGCACCACCAGGGAAATCCCCATTAATTTAGATTTAATAACCACATGTGGCTAGGGGACAGCGCAGTTTTTGTTGTTGTTTTTAATTTTATTTTATTTTAAAATGTTTTTTTATTGTGGTAAAAGTCACATAATATAAAACATACTATTATAACCGTATTTAACTGTACAGTTCAGTGGCACTAAGTACATTCACATTGTTGTGCAACTCTCACCATCATCCATCTCCCGAATTTTTCACCTTTCTAAACTGAAACTCTGTCCCAGTTTAACACTAACTCCCCATTCCTCCTCCCCACCACCCCACCCCCTGACATCTACCAGTGTACTTTGTGACTCTATGAATTTGACTCTTCTAGGTACCTCGTATAAATGGAATCAAACAGTATTTATTGGGGCTTCCCTGGTGGCGCAGTGGTTGAGAGTCTGCCTGCCGATGCAGGGGACACAGGTTTGTGCCCTGGTCTGGGAAGATCCCACATGCCGCGGAGCGGCTGGGCCCGTGAGCCATGGCCGCTGAGCCTGCGCGTCCGGAGGCTGTGCCCTGCATCGGGAGAGGCCATGGCAGTGAGAGGCCCGCGTACGCCGCCCCCCCCACCAAAAAAAAGTGCAATAGCATTATATCTAAAAAAAGTACATATCTTAATTAAAAAATACTTTATTGCTAAAAATTGCTAACCATCATCATCTGAGCCTTCAGTGAATCATAATCTTTTGCTGGTAGAGGGTCTTGCCTCAATGTTTTGTTTTGTTTTCTTTTTGATTTATTTTTTTTAATTTAATTTATTTTTTTATACAGCAGGTTCTTATTAGTTATCCATTTTATACATATTAGTGTATATATGTCAATCCCAATTCATCACACCACCACCACCAGCCCCCCCGGCGCTATCCCCCTTTGGTGTCCATACGTTTGTTCTCTACATCTGTGTCTCAATTTCTGCCCTGCAAACTGGTTCATCTGTACCATTTTTCTATGTCCCACATATATGCGTTAATATACGATATTTGTTTTTCTCTTTCTGACTTACTTCACTCTGTATGACAGTCTCTAGATCTATCCACGTCTCTACAAATGACCCAATTTCATTCCTTTTTATGGCTGAGTGACATTCCACTGTATATATGTACCACATCTTCTTTATCCATTCGTCTGTGAATGGGCATTTAGGTTGCTTCCGTGACCTGGCTATTGTAAATAGTGCTGCAATGAACATTGGGGTGCATGTGTCTTTTTGAATTATGTTTTTCTCTGGGTATACATGCCAGTAGTGGGATTGCTGGGTCATATGGTAACTCTACTTTTAGTTTTTTAAGGAACCACCATACCGTTCTCCATAGTGGCTGTATCAATTTACATTCCCACCAACAGTGCAAGAGGGTTCCCTTTTCTGCACACCCTCTCCAGCATTTGTTGTTCGTAGATTTTCTGATGATGGCCATTCTAACTGGTGTGAGGTGATACCTCATTGTAGTTTTGATTTGCATTTCTCTACTAATTAGTGATGTTGAGCAGCTTTTAATGTGCTTCTTGGCCATCTGTATGCCTTCTTTGGGGAAATGTCTATTTAGGTCTTCGGCCCATTTTTCAATTGGGTTGTTTGTTTTTTTAATATTGAGCTGCATAAGCTGTTTATATATTTTGGAGATTGATCCTTTGTCCGTTGCTTCATTTGCAAATATTTTCTCCCATTCTGAGGGCTGTCTTTTTGTCTTGTTTGTAGTTTCCTTAGCTTTGCAAAAGCTTTAAGTTTCATTAGGTCCCATTTGTTTATTTTTGTTTTTATTTCCATTACTCTAGGAGGTGGATCAAAAAAGATCTTGCTGTGATTTGTGTCAAAGAGTGTTCTTCCTATGTTTTCCTCTAAGAGTTTTATAGTGTCCAGTCTTAACATTTAGGTCTCAAATCCATTTTGAGTTTATTTTTGTGTATGGTGTTAGGAAGTGTTCTAATTTCATTATTTACATGTAGCTGTCCAGTTTTCCCAGCACCACTTATTGAAGAGACTGTCTTGTCTCCATTGTATATCCTTGCCTGCTTTGTCATAGATTAGTTGACCATAGGTGTGTGGGTTTATCTCTGGGCTTTCTATCTTGTTCCGTTGAACTGTGTTCCTGTTTTTGTGCCAGTACCATATTGTCTTGATTACTGTAGCTTTGTAGTATAGTCTGAAGTCAGGGAGTCTGATTCCTCCAGCTCCGTATTTTTTCCCTCAAGACAGCTTTGGCTTTTCGGGTCTTCTGTGTCTCCATAAAAATTTTAAGATTTTTTGTTCTACTTCTGTAAGAAATGCCATTGGTAGTTTGATAGGGATTGCATTGAATCTGTAGATTGCTTTGGGTAGTATAGTCATTTTCACAATATTGATTCTTCCAATTCAAGAACATGGTATATCTCTCCATCTGTTTGTTTCATCTTTAATTTCTTTCATCAGTGTCTTATAGTTTTCTGCATACAGGTCTTTTGTATCCTTAGGTAGGTTTATTCCTAGGTATTTTATTCTTTTTGTTGCAATGGTAAATGGAGTGTTTCCTTAATTTCTCTTTCACATTTTTCGTTGTTAGTGTATAGGAATGCAAGAGATTTCTGTGCATTAATTTTGTATCCTGCAACTTTACCAGATTCATTGATGAGCTCTAGTAGTTTTCTGGTGGCATCCTTAGGATTCTCTATGTATAGTATCATGTCATCTGCAAACAGTGACAGTTTTACTTCTTCGTTTCCAATTTGTATTTCTTTTTCTTCTCTGATTGCCGTGGCTGGGACTTCCAAAACTATGTTGAATAATAGTGGTGAGAGTGGACATCCTTGTCTTGTTCTTGATCTTAGAGGAAATGCTTTCAGTGTTTCACCATTGAGAATGGTGCTTGCTGTGGGTTTGTCGTATATAGCCTTTATTATGTTGAGGTAGATTCCCTCTATGCCCACTTTCTGGAGAGTGTTTATCATAAATGGACGTTGAATTTTGTCAGAAGCTTTTTCTGCATCTATTGAGATGATCATACGGTTTTTATTCTTCGGTTTGTTAATATGGTGTATCACATTGATTGATTTGTGTATATTGAAGAATCCTTGCATCCATGGGATAAATCCCACTTGATCACATGGTGTATGATCCTTTTAATGTCCTGTTGGATTCTGTTTGCTAGTATTTTGTTGAGAATTTTTGCATCTATATTCATCAGTGATATTGGTCTGTAATTTTCTTTTTTTGTAGTATCTTTGTCTGGTTTTGCTATCAGGGTGATGGTGGCCTCATTATATGAGTTTGGGAGTGTTCCTTCGTCTGCAGTTTTTTGGAAGAGTTTGAGAAAGATGGGTGTTAGCTCTTCTCTAAATGTTTGATAGAATTCACCTGTGAAGCCATCTGGTCCTGGACTTTTGTTTGTTGGAAGATTTTTAATCACAGTTTCAATTTTATTACTTGTGATTGGTCTATTCATATTTTCTATTTCTTCCTGTTTCAGTCTTGGATGGTTATAAGAATTTGTCCATTTCTTCCATGTTGTCCATTTTATTGGCATAGAATTGCTTGTAATAGTCTCTTAGGATGCTTTGTATTTCTGCGGTGTCTGTTGTAACTTCTCCTTTTTCATTTCTAATTTTATTGATTTGAGTCCTCTCCCTCTTTTTCTTGATGAGTCTGGCTAATGGTTTATCAATTTCATTTATCTTCTCAAAGAACCAGCTTTCAGTTTTATTGATCTTTGCTATTGTTTTCTTTGTTTCTATGTCATTTATTTCTGCTCTGATCTTTATGATTTTTCCTTCCGCTAACTTTGGGTTTTGTTTCTTCTTCTTTCTCTAGTTCGTTTAGGTGTAAGGTTAAGTTGTTTATTGGAGATTTTTCTTGTTTCTTGAGGTAGGCTTGTATTGCTATAAACTTCCCTCTTAGAACTGCTTTTGCTGTGTCCCATAGGTTTTGGATTGTTGTGTTTTCATTGTCATTTGTCTCTAGGTATTTTTTGATTTCCTCTTTGATTTCTACAGTGATCTCCTGGTTATTTAGTAACATATTGTTTAGCCTCCATGTGTTTGTGTTTTTTACGTTCTTTTCCCTGTAATTGATTTCTAATCTCATAACGTTGTGGTTAGAAAGGATGCTTGATATGATTTCAATTTCCTTAAATTTACTGAGGCTTGATTTGTGACCCAAGATGTGATCTATCCTGGAGAATGTTCTGTGTGCACTTGAGAAGAAAGTGTAATCTGCTGTTTTTGGATGGAATGTCCTATAAATATCAATTAAATCTATCTGGTCTATTGTGTTATTTAAAGCTTCTGTTTCCTTATTTATTTTCATTTTGGATGATCTGTCCTTTGGTGTAAGTGAGGTGTTAAAGTCTCCCACTATTATTGTGTTACTGTCAATTTCCTCTTTTACAGCTGTTAGCAGTTGCCTTATATATTGAGGTGCTGCTATATTGGGTGCATATATATTTATAATTGTTATATCTTCTTCTTAGATTGATCCCTTGATCATTATGTAATATCCTTCCTTGTCTCTTGTAATATTCTTGTTTGTTTTTTTGTTTTTGCGGTACGCGGGCCTCCCAATGCCGCGGCCCCTCCCGTTGCGGAGCACAGGCCCCAGACGCGCAGGCCCAGCGGCCACGGTTCACGGGCCCAGCCGCTCCACGGCACGCGGAATCCTCCCGGACCGGGGCACAAACCCGCGCTCCCCGCATCGGCAGGCGGACTCCCAACCATTGCGCCACCAGGGAAGCCCTTCTTGTAATATTCTTTATTTTAAAGTCTATTTTATCTGATATGAGTATTGCTGCTCCAGATTTCTTTTGATTTCCATTTGCATGGAATATCTTTTTCCATCCCCTCACTTTCAGTCTGTACGTGTCCCTAGGTCTGAAGTGGGTCTCTTATAGACAGCATATATATGGTTCTTGTTTTTGTATCCATTCAGCAAGCCTGTGTCTTTTGGCTGGAGCATTTAATCCATTCACGTTTAAGGTAATTATTGATATGTATGTCCCTATGACCATTTTCTTAACTGTTTTGGGTTTGTTTTTGTAGGTCCTTTTCGTCTCTTGTGTCTCCCACTTAGAGAAGTTCCTGTAGCATTTGTTGTAAGCTGGTTTGGTGGTGCTGAATTCTCTTAGGTTTTGCTTGTCTGTAACGCTTTTGACCTCTCCATCGAATCTGAATGAGATCCTTGCTGGGTAGAGTAATCTTGGTTGTAGTTTCTTCCCTTTCATCACTTTAAATATATCATGCCACTCCCTTCTGGCTTGTAGAGTTTCTGCTGAGAAATCAGCTGTTACCCTTATGGGAGTTCCCTTGTGTGTTATTTGTCATTTTTCCCTTGCTGCTTTCAGTAATTTTTCTTTGTCTTTAATTTTTGCCCATTTGATTACTATGTGTCTTGGCGTGTTTCTCCTTGGTTTTATCCTGTATGGGACTCACTGCGCTTCCTGGACTTGGGTGGTATTTCCTTTCCCATGTTAGGGAAATTTTCGACTATAATCTCTTGAAATATTTTCTCTGGTCCTTTCTCTCTCTCTTCTCCTTCTGGGACCCCTATAATGCGAATGTTGTTGCATTTAATGTTGTCCCAGAGGTCTCTTAGGCTGTCTTCATTTCTTTTCATTCTGTTTTCTTTATTCTGTTCCATGGCTGTGTATTCCACCATTCTGTCTTCTAGGTCGCTTATCCGTTCTTCTGCCTCAGTTATTCTGCTGTTGATTCCTTCTAGTGTAGTTTTCATTTCAGTTATTGTATTGTTCATCTCTGTTTCTTTGTTCTTTAATTCTTCTAGGTCTTTGTTAAACATTTCTTGCATCTTCTCGATCTTTGCCTCCATTCTTTTTCTGAGGTCTTGGATCATCTTCACTATCATTATTCTGAATTCTTTTTCTGGAACGTTGCCTATCTCCACTTCATTTAGTTGTTTTTCTGGGGTGTTATCTTGTTCCTTCATCTGGTACGTAGCCCTCTGCCTTTTCATCTTGTCTATCTTTCTGTGAATGTGGTTTTTGTTCCACAGGCTGCAGGACTGTAGTTCTTCTTGCTTCTGCTGTCTGCCCTCTGGTGGATGAGGCTATCTAAGAGGCTTGTGCAGGTTTCCTGGTGGGAGGGACTGGTGGTGGGTAGAGCTGGGTGTTGCTCTGGTGGGCAGAGCTCAGTAAAACTTTGATCTGTTTGACTGCTGATGGGTGGGGCTGGGTTCCCTCCCTGTTCGTTGTTTGGCCTGAGGTAACCCAACACTGGAGCCTACCTGGGCTCTTTGGTAGGGCTAATGGCCGACTCTGGGAGAGCTCACACCAAGGAGTACTTCCCCAGAACTTCTGCTGCCAGTGTTCTTGTCCCTACGGTGAGCCACAGCCACCCCCCCGCCTCTGCAGGAGACCCTCCAACACCAGCAGGTAGGTGTGGTTCAGTCTCTCCTGGGGTCACTGTTCCTTCCCCTGGGTCCCGATGCACAACACTACTTTGTGTGTGCCCTCCAAGAGTGGAGTCTCTGTTTCCCCCAGTCCTGTCAAAGTCCTACAATCAAATCCCACTAGCCTTCAAAGTCTGATTCTCTAGGAATTCCTTCTCCCGTTGCCAGACCCCCAGGTTGGGAAGCCTGACGTGGGGCTCAGAACCTTCACTCCAGTGGGTGGGCTTCTGTGGTATAAGTGTTCTCCAGTCTGTGAGTCACCCACCCAGCAGTTATGGGATTTGGTTTTGCTGTGATTGTGCCCCTCCTACCGTCTCATTGTGGCTTTTCCTTTGTCTTTGGATGTGGGGTATCTTTTTTGGTGAGTTCCAGTGTCTTCCTGTCGATGACTGTCCAACAGCTAGTTGTGATTCTGGTGTTCTCGCAAGAGGGAGTGAGAGCACGTCCTTCTACTCCGCCATCTTGGTTCAGGCTAGCCTATTTCTAGCTTTTGATTTAAAGTGAGAAGTGTGCAACACTTCCTTTGATTTGAACACTTAGAGGCCATTGTAGGGTTATTAGTTGGCCTTATTTCAATATTGTTATGTCTCAGGGAATAGGGAGGCCTGAGGAGAGGGAATGAGACAGGGGAACAGTTGGTCAGTGGAGCAGTCAGAGCACACACATTTATCAATTAAGTTTGCTGTCTTGTACGGATGCAGTTCATGGTTTACCAAGGCAATTACAATAGTAACATCAAAGATCACTGATCACAGGTCACCATAACAATAATAATGAAAAAGTTTGAAATATTGCAAGAATTACCAAAATGTGACACAGAGATATGAAGTGATCAAATGCTTTTGGAAAAATGGTGTCCATAGGGTTGCCACAAACCTCCAGATTGTGAAAAACGCAGTATCTGTGAAGTGCAATAAAGCAAAGTGCAGTAAAATGAGGTGTGCCTATGTTATAACTTTGTTTTCTGTTTCCACAGATTCTACTCTTACTTTTATTATTTCCTTCCTTTTTTTTTGAAGTGTATTCTGTTCTTTTTCTAATATCTTAAAAAGGATGTTTATTTATTTTCAGCCTTCTATTCAAATATGGTTAATATGGTTGTATGTTTCCCTCAGAGTACTGTTTTATCTGTGTTACCTGAATAGTGATATAAGGTATTTTCATAACCATTAATTTCTTTCTTTTTTTTTGGCTGTGCTGCGTTGTTTGCGGAGTCTTAGTTCCCCAATCAGGGATTGAACCCAGGCCCCCAGCAGTGGAAGCACGGAGTCCTAACCACTGGACTGCCAGGGAATTCTCTTATAACCATTAATTTCTTTTTTTATAACTTTTTTTTAAAAATAAATTTATTTATTTATTTTTGGCTGCTTTGGGTCTTCATTGCTGCGCATGGGTTTTCTCCGGTTGTGGTGAGCAGGGGCTACTCTTTGTTGCAGTGTGCAGGCTTCTCATTGCAGTGGCCTCTCCCGTCGCGGAGCACAGGCTCCAGGCATGCGGGCCTCAGTAGTTGCAGCACATGGACTCAGCCGTTGTGGCTCACGGGCACTAGAGCTCAGGCTCAGTAGTTGTGGCGCATGGGCTTAGTTGCTCCACAGCATGTGGGATCTTCCCGGACCAGGGCTCAAACCCGTGTCCCCTGCATTGGCAGGCAGACTCCCAACCACTGCACCACCAGGGAAGTCCCAACCATTAATTTCTAACATCAAAGCTATCTATTATCATTCCTTCTTTGACTCCTGAGTTATTTGCAAAATTGTTTAACACTTTCCTAATGTATTTTTAGGTTATCTTTTTATTAATAATTTTGAGAAATTGCATTATGGTTAGAGAATGGGGTCTGTATGATACAGATTCCTTAAAGTCTGTTGATATTGCTTTATGGCCTGATTCAGGTATGTGGTCAGTTTTTATAAATCCCCCAAAATGTTTTAAATGAATGTGAATCCTCCAGGTACACTGTTTTATAAGTGTATTTGTCTTTTTATATTATATAAATTTATTTATTTTGTTATTTTATTTTATTTATTTATTGTTTTTTGGCTGCATTGGGTCTTCGTTGCTGTGCACGGGCTTTTCTCTGGTTGCAGCGAGTGGGGGCTACTCTTCGTTGCAGTATGTGGCCTTCTCATTGTGATGGCTTCTCTTGTTGCAGAGCAGGGCTCTAGGCGAGTGGGCTTCAGTAGCTGTAGCACAGGGGCTCAGTAGTTGTCGCTCGTGGGCTCTAGAGCACAGGCTCAGTAGTTGTGGCACATGGGCTCTGTAGTTACGGCTCACAGGCTCTAGAGCGCAGGCTCAGTAGTTTTGGCGCACAGGCTTTGTTGCTCCATGGCATGTGGGATCTTCCCGGACCAGGGATCAAACCCATGTCCCCTGCATTGGCAGGCAGATTCTTTTTTTTTTTTTTTTTGCGGTAGGCGGGCCTCTCACTGTTGTGGCCTCTCCCCCTGCGGAGCACAGGCTCCGGACGCGCAGGCTCAGCAGCCATGGCTCACGAGCCCAGCCGCTCCGCGGCATGTGGGATCCTCCCAGACCGGGGCACGAACCCGTGTCCCCTGCACCGGCAGGCGGACTCTCAACCACTGCGCCACCAGGGAAGCCCCGGCAGGCAGATTCTTAACCACTGCGCCACCAGGGAAGCCCGAGTGTATTTGTTTTTTAAGATCTTTTGTGAACAAATTCATGAAGTGTGCTATTCATATTTCTACTTCATTACTGATTTTTGTCTATTAGATCTACCAGTTATCCACTGATGATGGATTTGTGTATTTTTCCTTTGTAGCTCTGTCCAAGTTTGTTTTATGTACCTTGAGACTATGTTATTAGGTACCTGCAAGTTTAGAGCTGTAATATCTTTCTGATGAACGTTTTATCATGATAGAACATCTTTATCTCTGCATTACTTTTTACATTAAAGTCTATTTTATTTGGTAACAATAACCAAACTAATTTTCTTTTGGTTAGTGTTTACCTAGCATATATTTTCAATCCTTTGATTTTCACCTATTCTGTGTCCTGTGTTTTCCAGGAGGGATCTTGAAGTTTAGTCTGATAACTGCTGTTTGTCCTTGAGATCCTTAAATGTACCACTCTGCCTTCTCTCCCAGCGGCAGTACATACCCGTGAAAGTGAAGAGCAAAGCCTTCTGGATCTTCTCTTGGGAGTATGCTACGATGTACTTGGGAAGCCTGGTGGTAATTGTTTGCCTCTCCTTCTTCCTTCTCAGTTCCTGGGATTTCATCCCTGCAGTCTATGGCTTCATGTAAGTAATGACCTCATTAGAAAACCTCTGGAAGCTAATTTAGTTTTCACAGCTCCATCTGGAATCAGAGGGACAGCAAGCACAGGCAGCATCTAGAGCAGTGGTCCTCAAACTTTAGTGTGCATCAGAATCACCTGCAGGGCTTCAACACCCAGATTGCTGGTCTCCACCTCCAGAGGTTCTGATTAAGTAAGTCTGGAGTAGGGACCCCAGAATTTGCATTTCTAATAAATTTTCAGGTGATGCTGTTGCTGCCAGTCCAGCGAACACTCTTTGAGGACCACTGGCTTGATCTAGTGCAATTAAAGAACACTCTCTGGGAACATCCAAAGCCTCTGACTGGGAGGTTTTGATTCAATCCCAAACAGTAATGGATGTATTCCTCTATTGCAAGAGGGTCTCCAGCAGTTTTAAAATAAAGCCACCTTCAATATGTCAGACTTTTAGAGAAAATCAAAATGGGTTTGCAGCATGAATTCTGCAGGCATTTCCACATATTCTGTCTGTGGTATGCTGAGGAAGATAACTGCCCAAGCCTGAAGGAACTCACAGCTCAGTGGGTGATAGACACTTATATCTGCCAGGGTGGGAAAGGGATCTGTGGCAGGCTCCCCTTTGGGATTCTGGGCTGCTTATTTGTGTTAAATCCTGGCTGAGCCTAACAATGACTTAGTAACCTTCAGCTTTTCATGCTCTGCGTCAGATAAGAGTTTGTACTGCCGATGAATAACTTTTCCTAGTCTTCTGCTGGTCCACAGATTGTGTTCTTTACCTCATTTCACAGAAAAGGAAATGTAGTTACAGCAGGAAGCAAAGACTTGCCCTGGGTGGAGGCCTTCGTCAGAGAAATCTGGCCATGAACTATTGCCTCTCTCTCCCTTTCCATGCTTCACTTGTTGTACTTTTAAAATTGTGAATTGACATCAGTTTCAACCCCGTATATATATTTCAATGTAATGTAAAAATTGTAGAACGGCCAGAATTGCAGCCAATCTTTATCTGTTATAACCAGACACAAAGTTTTCCAGTTAAACCCTTATTTCTCAAACAAGGTCTGGGATCCTAGCCAGAGCCTGGCAGTGGCTCCTCGGGCCCCTAGACGTCTCACTGCAGTGTCAGGCACTCAGTCTTCTGGCTCCTGCTGTGGGCATGTGGAACAAGAATGGGCAGGGACAGGATCTTTGACCTTGTCTTCCAGATAAGTCTTTAGAATGCTCAAAATAGGTATTGTTTACTTCAAACCCATTCCTCTTTTGCTACAGTGCTGGGTCTCTCCTGGTTTTGAGCACATATATCTTGGACAGTAAAAGAGGGGCTGGTCTTTTGATTTCTAGCACGAATCCTTGCCTTGTCTCAGCTCTTTGATGCATGCCAGAGTTTGGTTCAGGCAATATTTTTTATGGGTTATTATTCTCTGTGTCTCTGCCCCTTGTTTTTGTTAATTACTTATATCCTGGTTGCCTGGAGAGCCCCTCACATCCTGATCTCTGTGGAGACAGTCATCCTTGACTGCCCAGCAGTGACCAAAGCCTTCAGGAGAAAACCAGGTCAAAGCAGATCGTTCATAACTTCTCTGTGTTTTTTCTCTCCCTTTTTTATCTTTATTCCAGACTTTCCGTTCCAGATCTTACTCCAAACATTGGCCTCTTCTGGTACTTCTTTGCAGAGATGTTTGAGCACTTCAGCCTCTTCTTTGTATGTGTGTTTCAGATCAACGTGTTCTTCTACACCATCCCCTTAGCCATAAAGCTAAAGTAAGTGGTTGGACCTGCTGGTTTTTTGTCCACAGAGTCATTTGTAGGTTTACAGGTGCCCTTCAAACTGGGAACATCTGCTATAGGGTTTGTGCCATTTTTGCCCAGGGAACCCTGCCCTCAGTTGCTTCAGTGGCTGTACACAGCAGTAGAGTCACACATGAGTATCGGGTGCAGAGCCAGTGCTTTGGAGCCCTATATTTCCCCTGGCCTCACTTTGGGGTACTTGAACCCACATTGCTACTGAGCCCAGTCACTGTTTTAAACAAGAGCAGTGTTGGGGTGCGGAAGGTATCCTTGGAAAAAGTGGATCTTTTTGGGTGTTCATCAGCATCCCAGTGACAGTTTGCTCAAAGGGACTCAGGATGTATCATTTGGGAGGCTGGCTACCTGCAGCTCTGTTTAATCATCTGATCAGTTTCCCTCAAAAGGGTTGCCTATAAAGCTGTCTTCTGCAGTGTAAGAGGGCTAACGTGTGTTGTCCATCCCACCTTTCTAGGCTTTTTGACAATATTCATGCCTAACCCTTCCAGCAACTCTTGGAGGTAGGCATTATGTTATCATCACTTCCATTTTATAGTTGAGGAAATTGCCATCCAGAGAGGTGGAACAATTTTCCCAGAGTCACGCAGCCAGTAAGCATGGAGCTGGGATTCAGACCCAGGTTTGCATGGCTCCAGAATCTATGCTCAGTCCCCTGCACCATGCCAGGCTCCTGAGAGAAATCACTAACAGTAGGTCCCAGAAATGGTTCTATTATCCTAGCTTCAGAGAAGGGAAAACAGGTACCAATAGGCATAGATATGCCTGGGTGGTCCAGGGAGGCTGGAAGAGTTTGATTTACATTTTAAGAGCGTGAGTTCTCTGCTCCAACCTTCCTGCCATTCTCCATGGCCAGTGAACCAATGCACATGGTTCCTATTCTATAAAAGCTCAGAGTCGATGTTTCCTTCCCATGACATAGCCTTGGCCTGGTATCTGACAGAAAACCATTCTTCCTTGGCCCGGCAGGCTCCAGAATTCTGGCAGCCTTACTCAGCCAAGCTCTCCAGCTGTCTGTGGTCCACATTTCCTGCCCTTGTTCTGGTCAGGCCCAGCCACTGGGCTGAGAGAAGCAGGGAGCCCGGAGCACCTTTCATCACTCTGTGTAGCCAGCTCTCCAGCAGCTTCTGTTGGCACGTGAAAGGCCACAGACAGCTCCTGGGTAGACAGTAGCACCACCATGTTGTGACACTCTCCCCTCCACCCAACCCCAGCCAGGACCTCAGAGTTGTGGGGACAGAAGATATGAAGATACCTGACCTCCTCTGCCCTCCTGTGCCTGGATATGAAGTTCCACTCTGGCCCCTGCAGTGCCAGCTTTGTGAGAACAGGCCCTCCAGGGTGCCTCTCCCCAGGCACTGTTGCAGGGGGTTCTGGTCTCCATGTTTTTTGGCACTACATTGTCACTAGCCTTTTCATAGGAATGGTGCAGCTGTTACCAGCTACCTAAGAAGCCCAAAGCCAGTGACTTGGATTAGCTTTAGGAAGATGCTCACTGGGGTAGCTGGACCCTTCCTAGAGGCTACAGGACTGCGTGACTTTGCCAAGCTGAGTTTCTCAGTCATTTGCTATATAGTGTTTGGGTGCGTACACGTTTGTCTCCACATCTCAGATTTACACCCATTGAGTCACCCTGACCTTTGACCTGCAAAAGGAGAATGCCATGCCAATAACCTGAAGAAGACCTTCATGAGCTGGATATCCAGGTCCTGTGCGGAAGTAGGCCACGTGCATGTCGTTTAGGTGTAGCTGAGCAGCGTGCACACCTTGCTTCTTCCTGTTGGCTTCCCTTCAGCACTTGGTCAGCTCTCGGAGGAGCACAGGAGATTGAGTTCTCTCTCATCCTCCCTGATCAGAGCTGTGATCCTGCTGGGCACTCAGGAGAATAGCATTGGTGGTGCTTAGGGGTTCTAGAGACAAACAGCTCCATCACTTACAAACTCTCTTATCTTCTCTGAACCTGATTTCCTCAGCTGCAAATGTGGTGACAGCATTGCCTATCTAGAGGGGTAGTTGAGGTGTAGTGAGGATCGCATGTAATGATGCAAGAAAAGGGCCTGGCACAGAACTCTGCACAAGTGAGGGTTCAGGAAACGGTAGGCAGTGTTACTAGTTTAAGGTAACAAGAACTCCAGTTCCAGCCCTTAAGAGCAAAAAGCTGCATGCAGCTCTCAGTTCTCTTTCTGGAAAGGAGCTCATCATAGCTAAAGATCTGTAGTCCCCACTGACCCTGTTGTCAGAGAAACAAAGCATCAGCAAGGAGGCACCTCCTGCCCTGGGTCCAGTGTTAAAGGGGCCTCTGGCGTGGGTGGCTGCCTGATAACTCTGACAAGCAGTCATTTAAGCCCAGTAATAAAGGGCGCTGACTTCATGTGTTCTCTTCCTCGGCGGCTCCTGGCGGAAGGCCCAGAGCTGGCGGGGGTGGGGCTTGATCGAAACGTCTCTGTGGGCTCTTTCTCTACTGTTTGCTGGGCTCTTCTCACCACCTCTGGGTATCTCTGGGTCCCTGAAGTTTTCTGCTCTGCTGCTTGGCCCGGCCCCGTGTCTTGTGGGTCGCAGAGCCAATGCCTCCATGAAGTCCCCTGGAGAGTATTTTTGGGTTTCAGGGATGGGGTCAGGAGTCTCTGGGCTGGGCCTGGTCCCTGACCGATCTCCCTCTCTCTGTCTGTCTGCCCTGTCTTACCCCAGGGAGCACCCTGTCTTCTTCATGTTCATCCAGATTGCCATCATCTCCATCTTCAAGTCCTACCCGACAGTGGGCGATGTGGCTCTCTACATGGCCTTCTTCCCTGTGTGGAACCATCTCTACAGATGTGAGTACTCCCACCTCTCACCCCCTGGTGGCAGATTTGTGTCACCTAGCCCCGATGAAAACAGCCAGGGAAAAAGGAATTGATAGGCATTTGCTGGGCACCTGCTGTGCTGGCAGCACCAAGAGACAGTGACATGAGGCACAATATCTGCCTCCTAGATGCTACGGACTAGTGATAATAATACTAGCATTTATTGAGTGCTGTGTACCTGGTCACTGTGATTCTAAGGGTGTTACGTGCATTAGCTCATTTTATCTTCACACCAGACTTTGAGGAAAGTATCCCCGTTTGCAGATGAGAAAACTGAGGGACAGAAAGGTAGAGCCACTTGTTCAAAGTCACATGACTGGTAAGTAGTATAGAAGGGCTGGCATTGGAATCCAGATGTGTGATCCTCCAGCCAGCACTGTCCAGTAGGGCTTTCTGTGATGATAGAAATGCCCTGTGTCTGCACAGTCCAATAGAGTAACCACTAGCGTGACTGAGAAACGGACTTTTTAATTTAAATTAAATTTACGAAGCCACACATGGCTAGTGGCTATCGTGTTGGACAGTGTGGCACTAGGCCTTGGCTTACCATTTCCCAGTGCTGCACCGAAAGGTCCATAGAAGACAGATGGGCAACACTAGACTTCCGACCTGCTGTGAAGACGTCTTTAAGCTCTAACCATCCCTTCCTCAGAAGACAGCCTAGCAGTGATCTGGTTGTGCTTTCTAGTATTTCCTAGTGTTTCCCTGAGTCGGGCTCTTTGCCCTCTGTGTGGGTTCTTTTCAGTGTTTGTGGGCTCCCTGAGGGTAGGCTCATGACTCACTTGCCTCTGTGTCCCCAGCACCCAGGATTAAACCTGACACACAGAACAGCTCAACAAATGTTTGTGGATGGTTTTTTTTTATATATATAATTTTTATTGGAGTATAGTTAATTTACAATGTTGTGTTAGTTTCAGTTGTACAGCAAAGTGAATCATTTATACATATACATATATCCACTCTTTTTTTTAAGATTCTTTTCCCATATAGGCCATTACAAAGTATTGAGTAGAGTTCCCTGTGCTATACAGTAGGTCCTTATTAGTTATCAGTTTTATATATAGTAGTGTGTATATGTCAATCCCAATCACTGTGGATGGGTTTTTTAAACCTCCCTAATAAAGAGGCAGTGCCAGTGACCCAACACCACTTGATTCTCTAAAACAGGAAGGGAGCTGTTGAACTCTCCTTGCACAGAAGAGTATCAGGAATGAACTTGGGGCGGGCAGGCTTCAGAGGAAGTAAGTCTTTGTTGTTGTTTTGGGGCTGCTGAGTGTCAACCAGGAAGTGAAACTGACCAGCTGCTAGAAAGAAACCTGTCTGTAGGAGTTAGCCTCTGAGCACAGGTAAACAGGTGAGTGGGCAGGACAAGCGGGGCTGCTCCTCCGGGTGACGCCTGGTGGGGCAGTGACCGGATGACCAGACTGGAAGCAGGAAGTAGCATCTTCTGTCTGTGGCATTCTCATTGCACAGACAAGAATCACCCAGTCCAGTGGGCTCAGAGTCAGCTTGGCAAGTCACAATAGCAGAAGACATGTGAACATACCCCAGTTTGTGACAGGGTGGGTCTTGGGGATGTTGATTCTCTTTCCCCCAAAACGGATCCCTTTTTAGCTGTCTCTCCCACACAGGGCATCTCCCCCCGATAAGACCTTTCATCCCATATTGCTGAACACAGTCTGGAGCCAGCACCTTGAGTCTGAATCCTGGCTTTCCCATTACTAGCAAGTTATGTAACCTTTCTGAGCCTCCCATTATTTCATCTATCAGATGGGGGGAATATCTTTCATGAGTGTTTTAAGTTTGAGAAAAAATAAATGTAAATAGCACCGCATTTATTAGTAGTAGTAATAATTCCACAGAGGGGTCTGCTGCATAGTTTCATGATCAGAGCTTCAGGCTCAGTAGCCAGTCATTCAGAGTCATTGAAATAAACATATTTTTCAAAACTTGAAATGAACTATTTTATGCCCTCTGGGATGATGAGGCACAAAAAAATAAGGATGGGGTTTCTGGAAACCTGGATGAGCTAGTAGATGCTGTTGCTGGCTGGCTGGGCAAGTTCGGCTTGTCTGAAAGTCCTGCAGAGAGTGTTGGCTGCCACCCCTGGAGGTGCAGCTCCTGCAGCAGAGAATACTCAGGCTTGGAGTGTCTGGTTGGGGCATGACAACTGTGAGTCATTACATTCATGCGGGAGCGTCTTCAGCCTGGTCCTGTGGACCTGTGAGTGGAGATTTTGTGAAGTCTGTATGCCTAGGTTGAATATATTCAGACTTTTAATGTGGTTAAGAATTCAGTTTAAACATGAGTTACCAGTGCCAGCATGCCTGCTCGCACATTCACCATTTTATTTTCCTGTCCTGCTCAGTGGGGAGAAGAGGCATGTGGGCCCTTCCCTGAGTGCAGGTCCCAGATACCGGGACTCAGTGGTGCTTGGGGCCAGGATGAATCATACAGACACACAATTGCGGTGTTAGGGAACAGCCTGCTGGCAGAACCCGTGCCAGCCTGCAGTGGTCCAGCTCAAAGAGCCAGTTACCAAAGGGATGGATTTTGTGAGTGTGTGTGTGTGTGTGTGTGTTTTGTTTTTATTAAACTATTGTATAAAGATAAAAGAATATTGATTTAAAAATACTCATTAATTATAAAAAATAATAATACAATAAATTCCCATGTACCCAGCACCTAGTTTAAGAAAAGAAACATCACCACGTCCTTTGAAGTCCCTAAATCCCCTCTGTGCCCCTCTCAATGACACTGGATTCTTTCAGTGGAATTTTATTTCTGAATGCCTGAGGCTCAGAGAGGGAAAGTGACTTGCCTGAAGTTTCAGTTTGTCAGTGGTGGAGCGACAGATCTGATGAAGTCGCCCAGTGAACTTGGTGGAGAATCTGATTCCATCTGGCCTAGCACGTCTGATGAAGGGTGAACCCTTGCGTCTCATCAGGCCCTGGTCATCTCTGACATCTCCGACACCTCCTGGTGCCTGGAACAAGCCGTCCTGTGCCCCACGTCCCTGGCTCCATCTGCTCTGGCATATACCTGTAATCCTCTAGCCTGTCATCCAGCAAGAGTGAGTAGCAGCTCCCCAGTCCTGCAAAGGTCACCACAGGCCAGAAGCCAACTGGATGCTGGTGACAGTTCCTCCAGGCACATGGGAATGTATCTTCACAGCTTTTTGTGATTGCACCCAGGAGCTGCATGTGAACCTCTCTCAGTCTCTGCACTTGGTCACCTTCTTGTCACCCGGTCTGAAATCCAGAGTGGCTAGAGGCATGGAACAAAGACCTACCTGCACTGTCAGGCCACAGGAGTTTTATATTAGGAATAGTGTGTATTCTTTTCAGCAAAATAATTTCCAGGGGATCAGAAAGAACCACTGAGAAATGTAAATAGTGATGTTGGAGTAGAGGAATGATAAATAGATATGTTCTTTCTTGAGGTTGTAACACTATTTAATAATAATAACAATAATAATAATTCTCAGTGCACACATCCCTTTTCCCAGACTTCTGTTTCTGGGAGCAAGGACAAGGCTTCTGACAGGTCTCAGAAAGGCTTGAGTCAGGGCTTTCACCTCTCAGCTTTGAAAACCCAGAATTGTGGAAATTTCAGATCAGAAAAGAGGACCTAGCTAGCCCTCCAAGCCATGTTTCCAAATTGTAGGATTTCACGGACCACTAACATTCCAAAAAATTCTGGTGACAGAGTTGCCAACTTTTTATTTTTCTGAAGACATGAAAACAGTCAACTACTAGCCATTCCTCCCCATTTCATAAAGGAAAATACTTTTTAACAACAGCAACAGGCAACAAGACACCTATCATTTCTTAAGAAAGAATGAAGCTTAAGTTGAAAACATTCAGCTTTAATAAGAACTCTGAACTATCTTCTTATTCTCAGTGTGACACTGACCAGTGAAGTCTCTGTTGCAGACCAGTATGGGCCTCTTATTTGGCAAAGGTCTGCAGCTGTAATCTAGTGGTTCACAGCCTTGGCTGCATATTGGAATCACCAGGGAAGCTTCTAGAAACCAATATGGGGTACTCCCCTGGTGGTGAGTGGTTAAGAATCTGCCTGCCATTGCAGGGATCACGCGTTCGATCCCTGGTCCGGGAAGATCCCACATGCTGTGGAGCAGCTAAGCCCATGCTCCACAACTACTGAGCCCGCGTGCCACAACTACTAAAGCCCACGAGCCTAGAGCCTGTGCCCTGCAACAAGAGAAGCCACTGCAATGAGAAGCTCGTGCACCGCAATGAAGAGTACCCCCTGCTCGCCGTAACTTGAGAAAGCCCACGCTCAGCAACAAAGACCCAAGGCAACCAAAAATAAATTTAAAAATTTAAAAACCAATATAGATAGGTGCCTGGGCCCCACCCCTGTAGACTCTGATTTACTTAGTCTGGGTGAGGCTCCCCAGGTTAGTTCATTTTACAACCAGAATTGAGAACCTTATCTGCAATCCAGTCCCCTTTCCAATGCATGAACCCCAAGTATAGCATTTCAACCAAGTCATTGTACAACTGAGACAAGAGGCCTTAAGGTTCGGGGGTTTCCCCATCTCTTAACTATCCCAAAACTCTGACTTGGGAGAAGGGATTTCCTGAAGGTCAGGGTCAGAGAGGGGAAGGGAACTTCTATTCACTAAGTGCCTGCCGGGAACCAAACCTAAGGTTTTTTTTTTAAGTGGTAATTTTTTTAAAAAGATATTATTTTAATTAATTAATTTTAAATAATATTTATTATTTTATTTAAAAATATAATAAAGTGTAAAGAAACAATAATATTATATAATCCTATTGTCAGATATCCCCTAGTGAATTAAAAGGAAAAAAAAAAAGTACAGCGTGATAGGCAGAATAATGTCCCCTCCTTGCCCCCCACAAAGCTGTCCATCTCATCATCCCCAGAACCTGTGACTGTATCACCTTACATGACAAAAGGGCCTTCAGATGGGGAGATTATCCTGGGTTATCCAGGTGGGCCCAGTGTAATCACAAGGGCCTTTAAGAGTGGAAGACATAGAGGCAGCGGGTATATGGGAAATCTTTACCTTCTGCTCCGTTTTGCTGTGAACCTAAAACTGCTCTCAAAACTAAAGTCCAAAAAAAAAAAAAAAAAAGAGGAAGAGGGAGGCAAAAGAGGAGGCCATAGTGATACAATGTGAGAAGGACTTAATCCGACATTGCTGGTTGAAGATGGAAGGGGTCATGAGCCAAGAGTGCAGGCAGCTTCTACATGCTGCACAGGCAAGCAAATGGACCAGAGCCTGTGGACTTCTGACCTCCCAAAATGTAAGAAAATAAATTATATTGTTTAAGCCACTAAGTTTGTGGTAATTTGTTACCATAGCAATGGAAAACACACAGTAATACATCTGTGCCAGCTTTTCCACACAACTTGTTTAACTCATGGAACACTCCCATGAAGTAGGCAGTGTAGCCCTGTTTTAGAAATGGGGAAGCTGAGACTCTGAGGAACTTGGTGGCAGAGCAGGAATTTTCACCACAGTCTCTCTGAGGCCGAGGCTGTGCCCCACCATCAGGCTGCCTTCCCCCCAGCGGAACTCGGCCTGCCTGCCCGCGGACCACCCTGTGTAGCAGGTCCTCCCTGGAGCTTTAGGGGGAGCTTTCTCCCTGGTGGGATTCCCCATTCCTTCCGGGGGTAGGGGGTGAGGTTAGAGAGGGAGGGTGTCAAAAAAAGACTTTTAAATCATCTAAGGAAGAGTGAGGGACATTTGAAGAGCAAGGCAGGAGACTTAAGACATGAATTGAGGAGAATGGAAACTGTATTCCTAAGACCCAGGGCTGTGGCACCAGAGAGATACTGAGAGGTTCATGCTGCCATTTCCATCCATGATTCACTAGTCAGATAGCACCCTGCTTGGGGACAGGAGAGGAGCTACTCTTGGACACCCCGGGATTGGGGGTTAGAGGGCAGTGTCTTGCTGAAGTACCTCCTTGCGGTGTCCAGAGGCATTCACAGCGTTGCCGACTGTAGCCAGCCGAGCCCACAGTGGGAGGTAGAGTCCAAATCTAGGACCTCTCGCCAGCTTTGGGTGTGAGGAACCATTGCCAAGGGTCTGAGGTCTGCGTCTTGGCACCCTGGCGCCTCTGAGTTTGTGTGTGTTGGGGAGGGGATGGCGGGGGGTTCTGCCTTTGAGCTACACCAAGCTTTTCGTGGGCCACTGTGTCCTGCAGGGCCGTCACTGCAAGGAAAGGGCCCCAGCGAGAGTCAGCCCTGGGCTAACTGACCGTCGTCTGTCTTTGCAGTCCTGCGAAACATATTTGTCCTCGCCTGCATCATCATCGCCTGCTCCCTCCTCTTCCCTGTCCTGTGGCACCTCTGGATTTATGCAGGAAGTGCCAACTCCAATTTCTTTTATGCCATCACACTAACCTTCAACGTTGGGCAGGTAAGAGTCAAGGGCAGCACAGGGACAGGGATTCATTTTGTAGCCTCAGACATTCGACCTGGGCCCTGGGTTCTGCCAAATAAGGTTTTGGAACGAGAATGAGGTCCCATAGGGAAGGTAGGGCAGTAAGAGCGGCAGGGGAAGCTGAATTTGGCTAACGTTTGTTGCATTGAATTCTCACAGCAAGCCTGTGAGACAGTGTTATCCGTATTTTACAAATGGGAACCAAGGCTCACAGAGGTTGTCGATTGCCCAAGGTCATTGGAGGAGGCAAGAACCAAGTTCAGAAGAAGGCTCAGTTCCTGAGGCCGCCCTCTTTCTGTAATCGCCTGGGCTGCGTGGCCCCTGGAGTGGCTGCAGCGTGCGAGGGCTGGGGGGTGGGGGGACAGGCAAAGGGGAGGGGAGACTTTCCAGGCTTCGCAGCAGCAGGAGCAAAGGCAGAGAGATGAGGAATAGTTTGGTCCAGCTGCTGGGCGCATCTGGAGCAGAAACTGTGCAGCTGGGAATAGCAGGAGAGGAGGCTGAGCGGGTCCCAGAATGAGAAGTACCAGCAAGGAGCTCCAACCTTCCTCTGGTCCAGGGAGAACCTCTCCCTTGGTGCCATAGAACAGTGGTTCTCAGCATCAGAATCACTGGGGGTAGCTTGTTAAAAAATGCAGATTCTCGGGCTTCCCTGGTGGCGCAGTGGTTGAGAGTCCACCTGCCGATGCAGGGGACACGGGTTCGTGCCCCGGTGTGGGAGGATCCCGCATGCCGCGGAGCGGCTAGGCCCGTGAGGCTGGGCCCGTGAGCCATGGCCGCTGAGCCTGCGCGTCCGGAGCCTGTGCTCCGCAACGGGAGAGGCCACAACAGTGAGAGGCCCACGTACCGCAAAAAAAAAAAAAAAAAAAAAAAAAAAAAAAAAAAATGCATATTCTCTGTTAATATGTTTTAAATCCTGTGCTTATGTTACGACTGTCACAATCACGTGGCTTTGATTGTTAAAAAAAAAAAAAAAAAAAAAGCAGATTCCCTGATCCTGCTCCCAGACGCGATGATTGGAATTTGTGCTTTTAACAAGCTCTCCAGGGATTCTGTTGCAGGTGGTTTAGCAAACTTACCTGAAGTCCCCTCATCCACTGTGCTGCGTTCCCTCATGTCAGCTCTGTCCTAATTGTCGAGTCAAGGTCTTATGAGAATCACTTGTACCGTTTACCATTTCAATTGTCATTGGCACAGCCTGGCATTTCCTGTGCATAATGGACGGGATGGGAAGCAAGGCTCGCCTGAAAGACCAGTGATGCCAGTGAATAATCCCCAGGGAGATGCTTGCCTCCAGGGTTAGCTGCTGGGAAAGAAGAAGGGAGTTAGGGCTCTTGCAGTGACTGATGGATCTGGTATTTCCTGCATGGACATTTCCGGACAACTAATGTCCAGTCCAGCTATTTATCTTGGTTTGTGTACAGCAGAAAGAGAGGTGGAGGAGGGCCCTGCAGCCTGGGTGGGACCAGGCCAGGGGGTCTGTCCTGCTGCCACACACACAGGTTACTGATGGCGGGTGCTCAGCCCCTCCTACCTGTGTCCGTGCAAACAGAAATCTGCGGGATGCAACTTAGTACCTTGAATAAATCCAAAAGGTTGTTCTGGCTCTTCTGTCTTGCTGAAATCCCCTTACTTTTCCTTTGAAAGTGATGACTGGCATGTGACGGCATTGGGCCTGCCCTGGGCCTCTGGGGAGCTTGGCGAGCTCCACTGAAATAGTCCACAGCTTGCTGTCAGGTCATGAGTGTTGAGTGTGGGTCAGGAATACAAGTTGCAGTGATGATGAAGTATCCATGGAACTTGCCAGATAACAGCTTTTTTCCCTAGGGCTGCCTTTATGAGAAAAGGCTTTCTGAAATTGGCATGGGAGATGTTTGCCAGTTGTCAGGTGCCATCAAAGGCAGGAGGGAAAAAAAGGCAGGAGAAACTGAATTGTTGGAAAAAGGGGGATGGGGCTGGAGGTGGGGACCAAGGCCAAGTAGATGGAGGGTTTTAGTGGCTGAGCTATAGAGAAAAACCAGGTTGATCTCTTGGCCTTGTCCTTTATCTTTTTCAAAAATCTCTTTAAAATGTATTTTTAATCATACAAATAACACATGAATTCATTATTGCCAGGGAAAAGAAGTCAAACAAAATAGAAGCATATGGAATGAAGAGTAAAGATTCGCCTGGGTGCCATCCCTTTCCACCCTAGGGCAGATGTGATCGTTAGAATCAGTTTGGTCTGTGCCTTTGCAGACTTCCTCTGTGTGTTTACAGACAGCTGAGTCCATAAGCAAACACAAAGACATCCCACTCTAAGTACTGTTCTTTGACTTGCTGTTTTTCACTTAATGATCTCACCTTGAGATCATTTTTTTTAACAGCTCTGTGATATCCCTCCTGTGGTAGGATGTCCTGTGGGTTTTATGACTGGTTAGGCCACTACTGATAGACATTGAGGATACTTCTGGTGATTTCACTATTATAAATGGAAGAGCCCTGCATATGCCTCCACATACTCTTATATACACATGCCAGTCTTTTCTCAGATTCCAGGTGGTGGGATTTGCTGGGTCAGAGGGCATAAGCATTGTACATTTTGGCAGATTTTGCCAGGTTGCCCTTCAGACAGGTCATACCAGCCTCCAGACCTCCCAGCAGCAGGCCAGGTGCCTATAAGCTGGCAGTTTGTTCAGGCATCCAGCACACCTGTGTCATCGGCCTGCTCGGGTCTGGCTTTGTGCTGTGAGCCAGAGACAATTCTGTTGGGTCACGTGCTTTCTGGGACCTGCTGGCTTTGGGCTTCGTTGCTGCTGCGGCCAGATCACTAAAGGGGTGTAGCAGAGAGAGGCACTTACTCACCAAGGCAGTCACTCGAGTCATATCCTCGTCCTGGAGCATTAACTGAGCTAGAAGAGCACCCCTCATCATGAGGGTTATACTAGCCCAGCCCTCCGGCCTGTTGGGAGCCACAGAGTGCAAATAGACATTTAGAATTTTAGTTAAATGTCACCTCCCCAGAGAGACCTTCTTTGGGGTTTCCCCCACCCCACGGTCTCTTTCTTTGCCTTCTATTTGTTTCCTTCACAGCACTTACCCAATTTGCAACGCCACATTATTTACCTGCTTCTCTCTCTACCTCTCCCACTAGCCTGTGAGCTTCATGAAGGCAGAGATCCGCCTCTCCTACCCACTGCAGGGTCCCCAACCACCTGATCAGTGCTTGGCATAGAGCAGTTGTTTAGCAAATATTTGTGGAATGATTGAATGAACCAAAGAGAGCCAGGGAGAACGTCATGTGATTAATGTGGAGAGTGTAACCGCTGGAGGAATCCAGAGGCAACAAGATCACCTTCCCTGTTGAGTGGTCAGAGAAAGCCATAGGGATGAGGAATAGGGGCTGGGCCTTCCAGACTCAGAGAGGGGAGGGGGGAGAGGGTCTAGGAGGTGGGCAGGATGGGGGCCAAGTCACCCCTACTGGCTAATGTCAAGGGATGGCAGCTCTGTCCCCAGCCTTTCTCTCACTTCTGCCAGAACCTGGTCTCTTTGGCCAGGGAAGCCCCTGCATGTCATCCACAGCCCAATCCAGCTCAGCTTCCGTCTAACCTACAGTCATTGCTTCCGGTGAGATGTATGGCATTCAGAGTGTGTCCGCAGTCCCACAGCCTGCTCTTCTCAGCTCTTCTAGCTGCGGCGGTGCCTTTTAGTCACCTGGTCCTTATTCTCCCCTCCCTGGGCAAGACAGATCAGAGCTGTCCTGGGAATCAGATGAGTACAGATTTTTAGCAGGTGTCCAGAGTCAGGCCCATCATTGCTGAGTCCGCAGCTGAATGTAGAGAACATCTCGGCCTGGAGATTTTAAGTCCTGCTGTTTGAGTCGGTCAGTTCCATGCTTCATAATAGAAAAAATCATCAGTAATTATTAATGACAGTGGCAGGTAAACCAGTGACTTAGGCCCCATCCTTCCTCTGGGGCCATTAAATATTTTTCAGCTTGCGGCACAGATCATTTGCTAATTATAATTGTGCCTGAGAGTCAGTAACCAGGAAATAACAGTAAACCATCCATAGATGCATAGGGTTTGTGTGTCTCACACGTACATGTGAGAGAGAGAAGAAGGAGGGATTAGATGGATTGGTTGACTGCGGTCCCCACCCCCTCAACTCCGTCACTGCGTGACCTTCAGCAAGTGATTGAACCTCTCAGGGTTGCAGGTGATAACCCCACCTCTCAGGGGGGTAAGAGGATTTGTATGTTGACACATGTTGACATGGGAAGTAGCTTGAGCAACGTGCTCATCAAATACCCAGAGCAAATTCCTAAGGAAACATTCAGACCTGGACACCAAGGGAAGGAGAACAATCCTCATCTTTTTTTTTTTTTTTTTTTAACCCTTTTCTACTGCAGGTCAGAGACCAGCAGAAAGATAATGGTCATGTAGGATTAGATGTAAACAAAAACGAATGTTTAAAATTTAGCTTTATTAATAGTAAGGTAAAATGTTCCACTTACCCTAATTCAAGTTAAAAACAGGTAACCTGAGGAAATCTTTCCCTAAACTTATAATTAATAGTGGCTCATGTTTAAAGAACTCTTACTAGGGACCAGGCCCATGTGATCCCTTTAATCTTTTGGATCATGTGCTTGTCCAGCCTTCTGGGCCTCTCCTTGTGTGTTGATATGACCTCGTCTGCTCATGGAGGAGGAGTTTTAGCTGTGTGTGTGTTTTATTGTTGGCAGCATGATGAAAGTATGACTTTTTTTCCTTTTAATGAAACGTCTCCGTGATCTCTCCTTGTTGGAACATGAGAGGAAGCTCCTTCCTGTTTCAGTCCTGCATGTTCGGACTCACCCCGCCTGATGTAGTTACTCCCCTACTGACAGCCCTTCAAGCTGTTTTCCTTTTTTTATTATGATGAAGAATTGACTTAATCCTCATAACAGCCCTCTGAGGGAGGCACTGCTATTATCATCTCGAATGCAAATGAAGCAGCTGAGGCTGGGAAGTCACGCAGTTGCGGAGCGGTGTGTTTATTGATACCCTGTTTCTTGTGCTCTCTCAGTAGACTGTGGGTTCCACTAGGGCAGCCCCCAGGCCTGTCTTGTTCACAACTGTATTCCCAACACCCAGAAGAAAGGAATGACCAGAAACCACAATTTCTGACCAATGACCTCACACAAAATTGCACATACATCCTGACCTCCCAGTTCCAGTCTCTGCGTTGGTCAGAGCCTGAGCCTGTGGCAGGTCCTCCTGCTGGATTCCTGGGGGGTCAGAGCCAGAACCCCCTTCCCCTCTCATCCAGGCCCCAAGAGCCCCACTCCTGCTCATGTCTGCATCCAAAACAGACTCCGTGGTGGCTCCCCTCTGCCCTTCCCAGCAGGGCCTGGGTCGCTGCCCAAGCCACCTCGCTCCGTACCCCATCCTTGTGGTGCAGACCCATAGGCGCTGGGCTGGCCCTGCTTTGGCTGTTCTGCCCTGAGGTCTCGGCACCAACCCTCTGGCATGTTGGGCCCCGCTCAGGACTTGCTCGTTCACTCAAGCACAAGTGAAACCGCAGTCCTGTACTGTCTCCTGGAATTACGTCTCCATTAGCCTGGTGTGTCACTCTCGGGAAGGGACCAGTGAGGAAATGTGTGAGGACGTGCTGGGCAGATCGCTAGTGATTCAGTGGCATGGAGCCCGCATTTGTGGACAGACAGGGGCTAATTTCAGGTTCATTCCCGTGGGTTGTGTATGGCCCTAACTGGAAGATTTGTTCCTCCTGACATAAGGTGCCAGTGGCCCAGGCTGGAACCCTCGTCCTCATCCAGCTGGATGTGCATGTTTGCTTTGCTTTTCTTAGCTGGTGGCATTTTGTCGAGGTCCTAGTTCATTCCTTTGTCCCTCCCGTCCTCACACTTTTAGCTCAGCACTCAGCATCCCAAGCTTGTCTCTCCCAGGCCCTTCCCCGCTCCCTCTCCTACCCCCACAGCAAGAGTGACGTGAAAAGCCCAAGCTAAATACAGGGGGTCAAGGCCAGCAGGAAGGCCTGGGCTTCAGTGGCCCGAACTCCACAGTGACTCTCAGCCCCATCCCTGCCCAGCTCACTGGATCTCAGGCGAGTCACATAACTCCTTGGACCTAATTTATGGATTTGCAAATATTGGGTTGGCCAAAAAGTTCATTCGGGTTTTTAGGCCCTCTGCTAGGGGTGAATGAGACACAGTCCTGCTTCCAAGGAGCTCACCGTCTGTGGGTGAGAAAGGAAAGGAAACAGGCAGGGCCAGGGCAGCGTGATGGTGCTATAAATGGGGTAAACTCGGCCTGGGGAGCTCAGAGCTGGTGGTTACGGAAGCTTCGGGGGCGGGCAGCCTCTAAGTGACGTCCTGAGGGGCGTGTAGGGTCGAACCAGGTTCTAGGTGGTAAGACCTGGGGGTGAGAGAGCCCGTGAGTGAGCTGTTGTGGAAGGCAGTTCTGTAGGACAGGCACCTGCCACCTGATGGGGAATGAGGCCATTTTTAGGACAACAGTGGTCAGAGTGCTGAGGACCAGGCTGAGCGTTCGGTTTTAAGTGAAGACACCTGAGATCAGATTCATGTTCTGGGACTTCCCTGGCGGTCCAGTAGTTAAGACTCTGTGCCCCCAGTGCAGGGGGCACGGGTTCCATCCCTGGTCGGAGATCCCACCTGCTGCACAGTGCTGCCAAAAAACAATAAGGATTCATGCTCTGAAAACCTCCCTCTGCCAGGAGGGGAAGAGGTCAGGGGTCTGAGCTGGAATCTGGAGCCCAGGGAGGAGGCTGTTTAAACCTGGTGAGAGGGGCTGGTAGCCTCTGTTTCCTCAGCCTAGAAGGGTGGTTGTGAGTGGGGAATATGGAAGTGAGTGGGGAAAACTTGTATGAATTGAACAGTGCCACCTAGACGATAATTGCCTTCATAGCCAGCTATGATCTTACTTTGTGACCTTCCAGATCCTGAGGCTGAGATCTAGTGATTTTCCTATTATTTTGCATCTTTAGAGCTAGAGAGTGGAGGTCTGTTTCTCCACCATCTCCTCCCACGCATGTCCATTCAGGCCTGAGTTGGCAGGTCACACCAAAGCCCCGTCCAGCTCCACAAGTCGGCCGTCAGCCCCACTTGCTCCCAGTTTCCTAGATCCCAGGCAGCAAGGGCAGAGGATGCAGCACTCTGACTGCCAGTGGTGACAACCACGTGAGTTATCCCAGTCGTGGGCTGACAGTCAAGTGTCAGCATCTCCAACACAAGCAAGAGACCGGGGGAACGGGGACATGCCTGGGGTGACAGCACCTGCTTCTCCAGGGCCCTGCAGCCCAGGGGCCAGTGTTGGCCGTGGCTGCGATCCCAAGCCCTGTGGCTTCTAGACACACTGCATTAACAGCCTTGCTAGCTCTGTTTTCTCAGACACTTGTTTCGCCTTTTCTCAAGAAACTCTCTCTCCTTGGCTAAGTGACAGAGAGTGGATACGAAGCATGAGCATGGGGCTGTAGCAGGACTTGGCAGTGTGGGTACAGACCCCTGAGAAGGGCGTGGGGGTCAAGGGAAGGGCTAGGCTCTGGGCCTCACACAGGCAGGATGGGCATTGCAGCCTAAACGTGGTCACTTACTCCTAGGTGACCCTGGGCAAGACCCTAACCTCTGAGTTTGCTCATCTTGAAGTGGGGCTTATGAGCCCTATCCCAGGGTGTTGTGAAGATTCAGTGATGTGCTTTTTGTTAAGGGACCTAGCTCAGGGCAGATCCTCAGATGTTGGTTTCTCCATCTCTCCTTACTCCCACCCTGTAGTGGAGCGTGTTCTGACAATTTCATTCCACTTCTGATCTACCCCTCTCTGTCCCTGGCCACCCTTTTATCAGCTGCCCCATTAAATGTTCATCTTCTGGGAATTCCCTGGCGGTCCAGTGGTTAGGACGCGGCGCTTTCACTGCCAGGGCCTGGACTCGATCCCTAGTCGGGGAACTAAGATCCTGCAAGCTGCGCAGTGTGGTCAAAAAATAAATAAATCTTCATCTTCATCATGGCCCAGAGGGGAGCCTGGAGCCCTCGTGGCTGCCAGTGAGAGGAATGTGGTCTGACTGAGCCCTGGGAGGGAATCGGCAAACTGCTCCCAAGACGCCAGCCCCATACTGGGTCTGGAGTCACAGAGCTGGAGCAGATGCCACCCCATTTGGTGGGGAGGCCAGTGGGAAGTGACTTCACTCCAGGGGTCGCATAACTGAGTGTGGAGTCAGGGAAGACTCTGGGTGTGGGAGATGGCGATGTTGCCTCTCCAGGGATGAGAAGGAGCCTTTTGTGGGAAGGGTCATCCCATTCCGGGGGCAGGGCATAGGCAGAGGCACCAAGGTGTGGCCACACAGTGTTTGCAGGACCAGGCTGCGTTCAGGGCTACGGGGACACGCAGGTGTGGCGCAGGGAGAGGGGAGCACTGGAGGCTGCTGTGTGTGTGTGTGTGTGCGCGCGCACGATCCCTCAGGGGCCAGGAGGATGAGGGAGGCCTTTGAGCAAGAGGGGGCAGTGGGAGGGAGAAAAAGGGGGCTGAGGTGGAATTCTGAGGAGGGGAATTGGTGGAACCTGGTGGCTGATGGCGATAGAGAGGCCGAGGGGCTCAGCCACTGTCGATGAGGGCAGCTTTAAAGAATGGGCTGCTCCGAAAGTATCCCTAGAGTAGGGAGGCTGTCCAGCAGTGTGGGTAAGCGTGTGGTGTCTGATGCCAGATGGTCTGGGTTCAAAGCCTGCCTCTGACACTTGCTGGTTGTACGACTTCGGGCAAATTACTTGAAGAACCTTTGTTTCTTCATCTATAAGATGGGATAGTTATAATGTACCTACTGTGAAGGTTTATTGCAAGGATTAAGTGTTTTAACACATGTAAAGTGCTTACATTAATGCCTGAGTATTATCAGCATTTTTATTAATAAGAAGAAACTATAATAATGGACGGCATTTATCAGAGCTAGGTGTTTTTCTCTTTTCTCTCAGAGACCGACCATTAGAGTTATAACTACTAACTACCCTAGAAAGCATTTAGTCCCTAAATCATGTAATTCTCACTTTCATATAATAAACTGAAAATTCTACAACTAGGTTTGTTTTGTGTTGTTCTGTTTTTTTTGTTTTCTTTTTTTTGGCCTCACCGCTTGGCTTGTAGGACCTCAGTTCCCTGACCAGGGATTGAACCCGGGCCTCGGCAGTAAAAGCGCCAAATTCTAACCACTAGGCCACCAGGCAACTCCCCACAACTAGGTTTTTTTATACCATAAAAACATTTTTCATTTTTGTTTTCAAATTAAAACCATTAAAAGATGAAAAAAATAAAGAAGGGGCTGCTCTTCAGGTCTCTGAAAGCACAGAGGGACAGAGCAAGGACTAGGGGAGCCACCGTTGTAAGTAATAAACGAGCGTTTATCACTCATCTTACAGATGAGGAAAATGCTGCTTAGGGAAGGGGGAGTGACTTACCCAGGGTCACACAGCCACTAACTTGCCCATGCTATTTCCACTGCTTCTTTCCCAGCTTTCCCTGCCCAGACTGGGCAAAGTAGTGCTGAGTCTGCAGATGCTGTGTTGGCTGAATCCCAGGGCCTCTGGGAAATCCTTTCTCCTCAACCCAAATGGAAAGCCTCTAGGTCAGAAGAGGTTGTCTCAGCCAGCCTGTGACAGCTAGGGACTTCCCTCCGAGAGAGTGAAGCCTCAAGGCCAGTGTGTCCCCAAGATGCCCTCTCCCTGGGGACAGGGGCAGGGCACCCACTCAGGACTAGTGACTTTGGGTTCCAGACAGACCAAGCCAGCACACAGGGCTCTTTCCTTCCATGCCACCCTCCCCTGATACTTTATTATGAAAGGTTTTGCACACACAGCAAAGTTGAAACCTTGAAACCTTGAACACCTGTATACACACGACTTGGACTCCACCATTCACATTTTACTATACTTGGATGATCACAAATTATCCATTTCTCAATCCATCTTATTTTTGTAATGTACTTCAAAGTGAAGTATACACATCAGTACATTTCCTGTCAGATATTTCAGCATGTATATCATTAACCAGAGCTCCATATTTACTTACATTTTTCTTATGTGAAATTTGTATACAGTGAAAAACACAATTTTTTTCACTTTTTTATTGAAGTATAGTTGATTTACAATGTTCTTTTAATTTCTGCTGTACAACAAAGTGATTCAGTTTTTCATATATATATATATATATATATATATATACATTTTTTTTTTGCCTGCTGTGCAGCATATGGGATCTTAGTTCCCTGACCAGGGATCAAACCCATGTCCCCTGCAATGGAAACACAGAGTCTTAACCACTGGAACACCAGGGAAGTCCCTACATCCTTTTTTTATATTCTTTTCCAATATGGTTTATCACAGGCTATTTAATATAGTTCCCTGTGCTATACAGTAGGACCTTGTTCATTCACTCTATATATAATAGTTTGCATCTGCTAGTCCCAAATTCCTAATCCATCCCTCCCCCACCTCCCCTCCCTTGGCAACTACAAGTCTGTTTTCTATGTCTGTGAGTCTCTTTCTGTTTTGTAGATAAGTTCATTTGTGTCATATTTTAGATTCCACATATAAGTGATATATGGTATTTACCTTTCTCTTTCTGACTTACAAATGGGTATTATTTCGTTCTTTTTTATGGCTAAGTAGTATTCCATCGTGTGTGTGTGTGTGTGTGTATACATATATATATATGTATATACCACATCTTCTTTATCCATTCATCTGTCCATGGACATTTAGGTTGTTTCCATGTCTTGGCTATTGTGAACAGTGCTGCTGTGAACATAGGGGAGTGTGTATCTTTTTTTTTTTTAACATCTTTATTGGAGTATAATTGCTTTACAATGGTGTGTCAGTTTTGTGCTGTATAACAAAGTGAATCAGCTATATGTATGCATATATCCCCATATCCCCTCCCTCTTGAGCCTCCCCCCTACCCTCCCTCTCCCACCCCTCTAGGTGGTCACGAAGCACCGAGCTGATCTCCCTGTGCTATGCAGCACCTTCCCACTAGCCATCCATTTTACATTTGGTCGTGTATACATGTCAGTGCCGCTCTCTCACTTCGTCCCAGCTTACCCTTCCCCCTCCCCGTGTCCTCAAGTCCATTCTCTATGTCTGCGTCTTTATTCCTGTCCTGCCCCTAGGTTCATCAGAACCTTTTTTTTTTAGATTCCATGTATGTGTGTTAGCATATGGTATTTTTTTCTCTTTCTGACTTACTTCACTCTGTATGACAGACTCTAGGTCCATCCACTTCACTACAAATAACTCAGTTTTGTTTCTTTTTATGACTGAGTACTATTCCATTGTATATACGTGGCACATCTTCTTTATCCATTCCTCTGTCGATGGACACTTAGGTTGCTCATGTCCTAGCTATTGTAAATAGAGCTGCAATGAACATTGTGGTACATGTCTCTTTTTTTTTGGTTAGAAAAGCATTTATTAAGTAATTTAAAAATCTGCCTGTTTGATTTGAATCTTATTCAAATATGTAGTTTTCCCTAGGCACCCATTCAACTACATGTATTACTTGCACTTAGGTTTGGTTGACTGAAAGAATCAGAGTGGAGGATGGAAGAGGAGGCAGTGATGTAAACAACACAGAATGTTAGGTCTCCCTCAAATAAATATCCGAGTAGGTGGTCCAAAGTTGGTATCATGTTCCATAGTATCAGGAACTCAAGCTCCTTATTTCTCATCGTTTTGTAAAGCATGGCTCCAGTGGTCTAAATGGTAACATTTACAACTGAGGTGATTTGGTTGGAGAACAGCTAACACTTCACACATGCTGTCTCATAAGGAAGTTTCTCAGAGGCTGCCACGTGACATTTCTGCTTAGACTCCACTGACCAAAACTTACTAATTGCAAAGGAGCTTGGGAGATACCGTAAGCATTTATTTGGTAGTACTTCCCATATGGCAGTTACTGCTCTTAACTCCAGTGATCCACTGTTCTGATAACAGATCTGTTCTCTCTTTTTCTTTTTTTTTAAATAAATTCATTTATTTATTTTTGGCTGCGTTGGGTCTTTGTTGCTGTGTGCAGGCTTTCTCTAGTTGGAGTGAGCAGGGGCTACTCTCCATTGCAGTGCGCGGGCTTCTCATTGTGGTGGCTTCTCTTGTTATGGAGCACGGACTCTAGGCATGTGGGCTCCAGTAGTTGTGGCACTCAGGCTCAGTAGTTGTGGTTTGTGGGCTCTAGAGCACAGGCTCAGTAGTTGTGGCACATGGGTGTATTTGCTCTGCGGCATGTGGGATCTTCCTGGACCAGGGCTCAAACCTGCGTCCCCTGCATTGGCAGGTGGATTCTTTTTTTTTTTTTTTAACATCTTTATTGGAGTATAATTGCTTTACAATGGTGTGTTACTTTCTGCTTTATAACAAAGTGAATCAGCTATACATATACATATATCCCCATATCTCTACCCTCTTGCGTCTCCCTCCCTATCTCACTCCTCTAGGTGGTCACAAAGCACCGAGCTGATCTCCCTGTGCTATGTGGCTGCTTCCCACTAGCCATCGGTTTTACATTTGGTAGTGTATATATGTCCATGCCACTCTCTCACTTTGTCCCAGCTTACCCTTCCCCCTCCCCATGTCCTCACATCCATTCTCTAGTAGGTCTGCGTCTTTATTCCCGTCCTGCCCCTAGGTTCTTCATGACCTTTTTTTTTCTTTTTTTTAGATTCCGTATATATGTGTTAGCACACGGTATTTGTTTTTCTCTTTCTGACTTACTTCACTCTCAAGATTGCTTTGGCTATTCGGGGTCTTTTGTGTTTCCATACAAATTGTGCAATTTTTTGTTCTAGTTCTGTGAAAAATGCCATTGGTAGTTTGATAGGGATTGCATTGAATCTGTAGATTGCTTTGGGTAGTATTGTCATTTTGACAGTGTTGATTCTTCCAATCCAAGAACATGGTATATCTCTCCATCTATTGGTATCATCTTTAACTTCTTTCATCAGTGTCTTATAGTTTTCTGCATACAGGTCTTTTGCTTCCTTAGGAAGGTTTATTCCTAGGTATTTTATTCTTCTTTTTTGCAATGGCAAATGGGAGTGTTTCCTTAATTTCTCTTTCAGCTTTTTTTGTCGTTAGTGTATAGGAATGCAAGAGATTTCTGTGCATTAATTTTGTATCCTGCTACTTTACCAAATTCATGGATTAGCTCTAGGTAGTTTTCTGGTGGCATTTTTAGGATTCTCTATGTATAGTATCATGTCATCTGCAAACAGTGACAGTTTTACTTCTTCTTTTCTGATTTGGATTCCTTTTATTTCTTTTTCTTCTCTGTAGACTTTTTAATGATGGCCATTCTGACCAGTGTGAGGTGATACCTCATTGTAGTTTTGATTTGCATTTCTCTAATAATTAACGATGTTGAGCATCTTTTCATGTGGTTGTTAGCCATCTGTATGTCTTCTTTGGAGAAATGTCTATTTAGTTCTTCTGCCCATTTTTCAATTGGGTTGTTTGTTTTTTTGTTGTTGAGTCCTATGTGCTGTTTGTATATTTTGGAAATTAAGCCCTTGTCGGTCATATCATTTGCAAATATTTTCTCCCATCTGTAGCTTGTCTTTTCATTTTGTTTATGGTTTCCTTTGCTGTGCAAAAGCTTGTAAGTTTGATTAAGTCCCTTTGTTTATTTTTGCTTTTACTTTTATTGCCTTGGGAGACTGACCTAAGAAAACATTGGTACAATTTATGTCAGAGAATGTTTTGCCTATGTTCTCTTCTAGGAGTTTTATGGTGTCATGTCTTATGTTAAGTCTTTAAGCTATTTTGAGTTTATTTTTGTGGGTGGTGTGAGGTGTGTTCTAACTTTTGATTTCATGCAGCTGTCCAACTTTCCCATACCCCTTGCTGAAGAGACTGTCTTTTTCCCATTGTATATACTTGTCTCCTTTGTCAAAGATTAATTGACCATAGGTGTGTGGATTTATTTCTGGGCTCTCTATTCTGTTGCATTGATTCATATGTCTTTTTTTGTGCCAATATCATGCCGCTTTGATTACTGTAGCTTTGTAGTGTTATCTGAGAGAGTTATGCTTCCTGCTTTGTTCTTTTCCCTCAGGATTGCTTTGGCAATTCTGGGTCTTTTATTGGTTCCATATAAATTTTAGGATTATTTGTTCTAGTTCTGTGAAATATGTTATGGGTAATTTGATAGGGATCACATTAAATCTGTAGATTGCTTTGGGTAGTATGACCATTTTAACAATATTAATTCTTCCAATCCAAGAACATGGGATATCTTACCATTTCTTTGCATCATCTTCAGTTTCCTTTATTAATGGAAAAACACAAATCTTAATGTACATTTCCTGAAGCCTTCTTTCACTTAGCAAGATATTTTTGAGGCTCATTCATGTTGTTGCATATAACAGTAGTACGTTGCTTTTTAAAATAAACTTTTAAATTTTGGAATAATTTTAGATAGTACAGAGAGTTCTCGTATGCCCCCCACCCAGTTTCCCACATTTTTAACATCTTATATTACCATGGTAAGTTTGTCAAAACCAAGAAACTGACCCTGGTACGTTACGACTAAGTAAACTCCAGATTTGATGTGGATTTCACCAGTTTTCCCTGTATTGTCTTCTTTTTCTCCCAGGATCCAGTCCCAGGTACCACATTACACTTAGTTGCCACATCTCCCCCCTGTCCTCTGCTCACACTCTGTCTTTCCTTATTTCTCGTGACATGGACAGTCTTGAGGAACAGTGGCCAGGTATCCTGTAGAGTGTCCCCTCTGGGTTTGTCTGATGCTTTTCTCATCATGAGGCCACGTTTTAGGTTTTTGGAATGCTCAGGCAGTACACACTAGCCACACTTCATGCCGTTTACCCTTCATCATTTGGTTAAGATAGTGTTTGCCAGGCTTCTCCAGTGCACAGTTACTATTTTCTCTTTCCCTGTTCTTTGGAAGTGAGTCACGAAGTCTAGCCTACCCTCGGGGGCAGGGGGTGGGGAGTGGGCAAGAATTAAGCTCCACCTCCTGAAGGGAGAGTCTCTACATATATTATTTGGAACTCTTTTGTAAGGATTACAAAAGGAATTCTCCCTTGTTTATTTATTTACTTATTCAATCATTTATCGGCTGATTGTTTTTAATTGGATTTTTATTTTTATCAACGTAACATGTATACATAATTTACAAAGTTAAGGCTTACAAGGAAAAAGAATAGCTCCCTTAGGTCCTATAGTTATTTGTTCTGGTGCTTCTAGATTGTATACTTACTCTACTATTTCTTGATTTTTTTTCCATTTTATATTAAGTTGAACCATATGAAACTGTCAATACTCAACCGTTTTTGATCTGCAAAATTGGCAGTTTCATATGGTTCAAACTAATAACCTAGTGTTTTGACTTCCTATTTGACCAGCTGATCGTGTGTGACATTGGAGTTGTTTTGTTGTAAACTGTGACTTTGCACCTGCCCCTCATCTGACCTGGCTCGGGGATCAACCCCCACCAGCTCCAGGCTCCGCCTCCTCCGACTTGACACCTTGGGCCTGGGTGAGAAAGGGGCTGCAGGGAGTGAGGGCAGCCTTCGCTGTGGTAACTACGCCCCATGGGCAGCTGCAGCGCAAGCCTTCAGGGGCTCCCTGGGCTCTCTGCTGACACCCTCAGTGGCAGAGTTCTGGGCCCTTTGCACACTGGGCCCCAGGTACATTGCCTTGCAGGGTTATAGCCACTAGTCCAGCTCTCCCAGTATAGCCTTAGGCCAACTGTTGAACCCTTTGTGCCTCAATTTCCTCATCTGTAAGATGGGAACCATCAGCCTTCCAGATGGATTCCTGTGGTGGCAGGTCCTTGTCCTGAGGCCATGGTGTGGGTTTGCTCTCTTTCCTGCCCACAGTGTGAGAGAGGCTTCCCAGAACAGGGGTTTGGGGGTCAGAGGCTGAGATGCCAGGCTCAACCTCTGTCTTGCTATAAGGCCCTAGCCAGGTGCTCCCCCAGTTCTGGGCTTACGTCGCCCCATCTGTGCCAAGGTGATTGGTGATGATAATGTGAGAGGCTTGTAAGTGCCTGAGAACTGGTGGTATCGGCAGTGGTGAGCCCCTCTCCCCTCATCCTTCTGTAGGGCTGGGCCCTGCCCCTCCTGTTCCAGGCACTGGAGGTCCTGGGAGCTTGGGATGAATGGAATTGTAAGACTGGGCCCAGTGTTCGGGGGACCTTGGCAAGTCCCTGTTCCCCTCTGGGCCTCAGTGAGGGGGATGGTGGGCTGAGCTGCTAGGGCCCTTTCTATTCTGAGGCCCAGACAGAAAAGACAGACCAAGCTGGACACAGACACCATGGTGGCAGAATCACTCAGGGACCCTGCCCAGGCCAGGGGAGGAGCCACGGTCATCAGGCAGTCTCACCGATGAATGCAAAACTGCAATTTGGACGAGTTTATGCTACCAGATGAAAGTTAATGGGACCAAGACCCAATCTAGGGTGTGAGGGAGGGCTTCTCTGTGGAAGTGATCCTTCCTGAGGCCTGAAGGGCAAGCAGGTGTTTACTAGATGAAAGGGGAAGAGAACATTCCAGGCAGAGGAGACAGCAAAGATCCTGCATTGGAAGGGAACAGGCCAGTGTGGCTGGAGCTGAGTGAGGTGGAGCACGGCAGAGGCTGAAGCACGTACACGGGCAGGGACCAAGTGCAAGGCCTCAGAGCCCCAGAGAGTTTGATCTTCACCCTAAGAGCCATGGGAAGCCTTTAGAGGACCTTAAGCTGGCATGCAACATGACCAGATTTGTCTTAAAAAGCAACCTCTGCTGCTAGGGTGGGAGGTTTGAGATCAGGAAGCCCAGAGAGGAGACCACTGTTGTTCAGATGACAGTGGCTTTGTCCAGGGTGGTAGCTGTGGGGACAGGTAGAAATAGAACTGACAGGCTTGGTGGCTTGGCGTATGGGAGGAGACAAGTCTGTTGATTCTATGGCCTGAACACCTGGATGGAAGAAGGGGGATATGGGTTCCCAGTGGGAGAAGCAGGTTTGATAGGGGACTTGGCTGGGGTGGAAGGGCCAGTGGGCACCCAGGAGGTGAGACGGAGGAGCGCCAGTCTGGAGTTCACAGGTCAGGGCTTGGGATGGAAGCAGACCATGGTAGGAGGAGGAAGGGCAGTAGGGCAACTTCTGCAGTGCCAGTGAGACCCTTGAAGGGTGGTGTAGGCCCTGAGGGGCAGGGTCCCTGGGCAGGGTCTCCCCAACACCTACCTAGCCCCTCAGAGATCCGAAGTTCAGGGGGAGGTATCACGAAGCTTCTCACATCTCTCTCCCCCCAGATCCTGCTCATCTCCGATTACTTCTATGCCTTCCTACGGCGGGAGTACTACCTCACACACGGTCTCTACCTGACCACCAAGGACGGCACGGAGGCCATGCTTGTGCTCAAGTAGGCCTGGCTGGGCACAGGGCTGCACGGACTTCAGGGGTGAAAGGGCCAGAAGCTGGGCCAAGCCCTCTAACCAGAGCTGCCAGCAGGGAAGTCCTGGGCAGATGAGGTTTGAGTCCAGGGTCACAAATATCTGGTACCGGTGGGGAGCCAAGGCTGGCAGCAAGGCCTGTGGGGAGCAGCCAGGAGCACCTCCACTTGCACTCCCCACTCTGTGGCTCCGCACACCAAGGAGCCCCCCTCCCAAGCAGGAACGGGGAAGAAGCAGACGAGCAGTTAGGTTGTGGCTACTTAATAAATGTGTTTTGTTTTGCAAACGTCTGCCCTGGAACCACACTGCACTCCTGGAAGGGGTGGGCTTGGCCCCTAATACCACCATGGTGCACTACACACAGGCGTGGGTTTCCCAAATGAGCTCTGAGTCCACAGAACACGGGTCTGCGCACTGGTCAGCTGAGAATGGTGTGGGGCAGCCCTCCCCACTCCCCAAGCAGCTGGAGGCAAAGGGCCAGGCAGGCCTGAGCAATCTTTATTCTGCAGAGGAACAATGACCACAGATCCATACACCATGTCAAGACTGGGTGAGCCAGGGGCCAGTCCTTCAGGGGTGGGCAGGTCCAGGCATGGGCAGCAGCACCTCAGGTCAGGGAGGGACAGATGGGCAGACAGGCAGGGGCCTAAAAAAAAAAGACAAACCACACAGAGCAGGGGTGCTAGGGGCTGCTCCCAACCTCCCCCCATCCCAGCCAGCACCCAGAGGGGCAACCCTAACATGACTGGGCCAGGATCCACCCAGGGGCAGGGGAGGTGCGGTTGGTGCCCCCTGGCTAGGATGTGGCATCCCCGCCCAGCCCACCAGGGGCAGGGGCAGAGGCAGCTCAGTTCAGGTGCCAGGAGCTCCCAGGGCAGAGCCTGACAGGGCCCCCCACTCCCAAGCCAACCCCCCTACTGCTGGCTCAGAAGCCGAAGGTTTCCTGGGAGGCGTAGACCATGTAGAGGAAGCCGTCATCGTCCTTCTCCTGCTCATAGATGTCGGCGATGGGCGTGGACACGCTCACCATGCTGTGCTGGTTCACCAGCAGGAAGAAGGCCTGCGTGGGGTTCAGCTGCAGGCGGCGCCTGAGGTGGGCGGGAGGGCAAGCCAACCGTGAGGGGCCTGGCTGTTGGGCGAGTGTAGCCCTCACCCGCTCCCCAAAATGATCCTAATCCTCCACCTCACACCCGTCCCAAGCCCTTCTAGAGGCTCTCACCTCTGACCGGACACAGACCCCAGCACTGACCTTGACCTTTCCCAACCTCCCCACAACAGGGACCCAGCACCCGGTCCCGTGCCCCACCCCCACCCCTTCCTTCTCAGAAGGACCCAGCCCCCTGCCTGACCCCAGCAGGACCCAATCCCCCCTCTGACAGCTGCTGCCCGCGCACCGGATGATCTTGACCAACTCGCTCATGTTGACATGGTCCGGGACCAGGAACTTGGTCTTGTCCAGGACGGGCAGCTGCTTCTCACCCTTGTAGCGCTCGATGATTACCTGGGAGCGGGGCGGGGGATGCGTGAGCCCGAGGCGGGGCCTGGGCCGGGCGGGGATGGGAGGGGGCGGCGGAACTCACCGGGATTTTGCTGGGGTGCTGCTCGCGGATCTGCTGCACCTCTTTACAGCGATCGGCTGCAGACAGCAGTCGGGGATGAGGCCGGGCCGAGGTCCTCCTCGAGGTTCCGCCCCGCCAGTACCCGAGGGGCGGCCCCGACCCCGCCTCCCCGAAGCCCCCGCCCCCGGAGCCGTTGGGCCCTAAGGCCCGGGCACAGGACCGGGATGCGAGGCGGAGGCCCCGGCCCAGGCCCCAGCCTGCTTCCCATCCCGAGGGTCCAGCTCCAGCCGAGCCTGACGTCACGGAGCTGACGTCATCTGCGGCAGTCGGGTCGGTCGGCCAACACCCCCCAGCCCCCACGCCCCCACCCCGCGCTCCCAGAGCGCCCGCCGGGCCTCACCAAAGCTCCGCCGCTGCTTGAAAGGCCGGTCTGAGGGCATCGCGCCGGCCCGGCGGGGCGCGCAGGCCGGGGCTCCGGGGCGCGCGACGAGGGGATGTGGCTGCGGTTCGGGGGCTCCGGGGGCTCCGCGCCTCGCGCTGAAGGGCTCCGAGGCTCGCGCTGAGCCCGGCGACGGCGGCTCGGGGAGGTAACTCGCCCAGCTGACGTCAGGTCACAACATTCCTTAAAGGGGAGGCCGGCGCGCCGCTCCCATTGGGCCGACGCAAAGTCCGCCCGCCCGGACCCGTGACATCACGGCGCAGAGAGCCTGGATTCCCGGCCCAGCGCCGCGAAGGGGCGGGGGCTCCCAGGGCGCGTCACGGTCCCGTGACGTCACGGCCTGCGCAGAGGTGGGCGGGGTGGGGTCCTTTCCCTGAGGTCCGGGCTGAGGGGAGACTAGAAAGCCTGCGAGGTCGTTGGGGGAGCGGCGGGGAGAGCGGGGGCCAGGCTGCGGCACAGCATCCTTCTGTTCCCACTGTCACTAAGTCATCTGACAGCGCTCACTCAGAGCCTGTTCCGTTCCAGGAACGGTAGGAGGCACTGGGGATGACAACACTAAACCAAACGTTCTCGCCTTCGTGGAGCTCATGGTTAGAGAAAGAAAAAGGTGGTGGTCGGGGTGGGGGCGGAGATTAAAACATGAAGACGCTTGGAGCAAGACACTAAAAAGCATAAAGGTTTTAGAAGGAATTTCTAGAATTGAAAAATAGAGCTATCGAAATTCAAGTCTCAAAGGATGAGGCGAGAAAGCCATTTAGATACAGCAGAAGAGAAAATCACTGAACTGGATGAAAGAGCGGAAGCAATTAGCCAGAAAACAAGCCAGATGGAACATATAAAAGAGGAAGTGGGGCTTCCCTGGTGGCGCAGTGGTTGAGAGTCCGCCTGCCGATGCAGGGGACACGGGTTCGTGCCCCGGTCCGGGAAGATCCCACGTGCCGCGGAGCGGCTAGGCCCGTGAGCCACAGCCGCTGAACCTGTGCGTCCGGAGCCTGTGCTCCGCAACGGGAGAGGCCACAGCAGTGAGAGGCCCGCGTACCACAAAAAAAAAAAAAAAAAAAAAGAGGAAGTGACAGGAATGGTAAGGTGAGAAGAATAGGTTCAATCAGCCTTCCAGAAGGAGAGAAAAGAATGTGGGAGAGGCAGTTCCTGAAGAACTTCCACAATTGATTAAAGACCAGGATCCTCACTTAAAATCCAGATCAGAATAAATAAAAATAAAATCTCATCTAGACACTTCGTAGTGAATTTGCAGAACTCCAAAGAGAAGAAATTAGACAGAAAAATATCAAGTAACTAAACTGGTAAACATGGAAGTCCATCTAAACAAGCACCTGCTATGAAACATGAATGGTGACGATTAGTTTGTGGAGTACAGAGCAAGGAGCACAGGACACAAAAACAGGTAGGGCTGGAGAGGGTAATCAGAGTTTATGTGTTCTAAGAAGCTTCATTTATTTGAGAGGAGGAGAATAAAGATAATTGGTAATTATCTGGCTTTGTAAAGTCAAGTCAAGTTCAAACACTTCAGAGAGATCACTAAAAGAATAGAAGGTATAACTGCCAATGCACAAAAGAGAAAAGTTTAGTAGAGGGTATTAAAATATAATTGAAGGTAGAAAAGGAGAAAAAGGAAGCAAAGTGAAAAGAATGGTACATAAATGGTACAAAACCAGAGGTAGAGGGCTTCCCTGGTGGCGCAGTGGTTGGGAGTCCGCCTGCCGATGCGGGGGACAGGGGTTTGTGCCCCGGTCCGGGGGGATCCCACATGCCGCGGAGCGGCTGGGCCCGTGGGCCATGGCCGCTGGGCCTGCACGTCCAGAGCCTGTTGCTCCGCAACGGGAGAGGCCACAGAAGTGAGAGGCCCGCGTACTGAAAAAAACAAACAAACAAACAAAAAAAACAGAGGTAGAAAGTGTTTTACATTCATCTATTAAAAGAGAGGTGAACAGATTGGCCAAGAAAAAGAAAATACAGGTCTATGCTATTTACAAGAGGACATTCAAAACCTAAGGGCACCAAAAGTAAACAGTTGGGAAAAAAGTGTATAGTAGAGAAAAACTAACCAAAAGATATACCCATAGCAAAATCAGACAAAATAGGCTTTAAGGCTAGAGACATTATTAGTGATAAAGAGCATCAACACAAAGTGATGAAAAGAGCAATTTTCTAAGAATATATAACAATTCTGAACTTGTATGTTAGAGGTTTAAAAAAAAAAGGCTGAAAGTGTATGAAGCAAAAGTGACAGGATACAAGGAGAAATTGCCAAGTCCTTCATCACAGTGGTAGATATTAAAACTTTTTCAGTAACTGATAGACCAAACAGCCAAAAAAAGGATATAGAAGATTTTAATACCATTAATAATTCTAATCAATTGACCCTGGTAGAACCCTGAACCCAATATGTTACTTTCAGGCACACAAGAAGCATTTATAAAAAATTACCTGTGGGAAAGAAAGGAGTCAAAGACAACAGATGGGGACAGGGAGAATTACAGAGTACATTTTAGGGGAAGATCATGGGTTAATTTTGGGGAGGTCAAGTTTGAGATGTCTGCTAGCTTCCAAGCAGAGACATAGAGTAGGCCAGGCTCCAAGACAAATCTCAACAGATAATCAGATAGTTAATTTCATACAGACCGTGTTCTCTGACCACAAGCAAGAGCTGAATAAACTCCAAATCTTTCGATATTTAAAAACACTTCTAGGGACTTCCCTGGTGGTGCAGTGGTTAAGAATCCGCCTGCCAATCCAGGGGACACAGGTTCAAGCCCTGGTCCAGGAAGATCCTGCATGCTGCGGAGCAACTAAGCCCGTGTGCCACAACTACTGAGCCTGTGCTCTAGAGCCTGCGAGCCGCAATTACTGAGCCCGCGCGCCTAGAGCCCGTGCTCTGCAAGAGAAGCCACCGCAATGAGAAGCCCATGCACCGCAACAAAGAGTAACCTCTGTTCGCCGCAACTAGAGAAAGCCTGAGTGCAGCAACAAAGACCCAACGCAGCCAATAAATAAATACATTTACCAAAAAAACTGAAACACTCTAAAAAAGAATTTTTTTTAAGAATTTAAAAAACACTTCTAGAAAACTCTTTACTCAAAGATGAAATCATATGGAAATGAAAACTATTTAGGTCAAACTAAAAATGAGAATACATATAAAAACTCTAGTTTGGTGGGTGGGGGGACTAAAGCAGAATTTACAAGATTTGTAACCTTATCAGTGGTATTAGGTAAGAAGAAATATGGAGAATTTATGAGCAGAATGTCAAAGAATTTTAGAATGGAGTAAATGTAAACCCACAGAAAGTGGAAGGAAGATAATAATGAAGAGCAGAAATTGATTAAATAGAAAACAAAAGCACTAGTATGTACCACAAAACAAAGCTGTATCTTTGAAAAGACCAATAAAATAAACATTAATGTGCAAAAGGGATATAACTACAGATAAAGCAGAAATGACAAAAATAAGATTATAAACTTTATGCCAATACACTAAAAACTTAGATGAAATGGACAATTTTCTAGTAAAAGATAATTTGCCAAGACTAATTAAAAAAGAAATAGACAAACTGAGTAGCCATATACAAAAAACAAAAAGTAGTCCAGATGGTTTTTTAGTTGCGTTCTCCCAAAATAATAATAATAATAAAAAAAACCCAAACCTGCATCAAACATTATACTTAATGGTAGAACACCATACTACATGATAAATGTTAAGCATTATTCCCTTTAGAGCCAAGAACAGAATTTTTTTTTTTTTTTTTTTTTTTTTTTTGCTGTACGCGGGCCTCTCACTGCTGTGGCCTCTCCCGTTGCGGAGCACAGGCTCCGGACACACAGGCTCCGCGGCCATGGCTCGTGGGCCCAGCCGCTGCGCGGCATGTGGGATCTTCCGGGATAGGGGCACGAACCCGTGTCCCCTGCATCGGCAGGCGGACTCTCAACCACTGCGCCACCAGGGAAGCCCCAAGAACAGAATTTTTAATTGTATTATTATTATTTTTTTTTTGCCGTACGCGGGCATCTCATTGTTGTGGCCTCTCCCGTTGCAGAGCACAGGCTCCGGACGTGCAGGCTCAATGGCCATGGCTCACAGGTCCAGCCGCTCCGCAGCATGTGGGATCCTCCCGGACCGGGGCACGAACCCGTGTCCCCTGCATCGGCAGGCGGACTCTCAACCACTGCGCTACCAGGGAAGCCTCTAATTGTATTATTGAACAAAATGCAAATATTGCCTGGAGGGCCCAGCCAGAGTACCAAGACAAGGAAAAGAAAGGAGCAAAACTATCATTCACAGTCAGAAAACCCAAAGGAATCTACAAACAATAAAAGATTGCTAACTAATAAAGTCTAACAACACACAACACTAAGTTTTAGGGTAATATGGGAAAATGAGAACTCTTTACACTGCTGATGGGAGTGTAAGTCATTTCAGCTATATTAGGGAGCAATTTGACAAAATCTACCAAAACTGAAATGCTCATATCCTCCAAACCAGGAATTAAACGTGTGGGTGTGCACATGAGCCCAAAGAAATACAGTTAAGTATGTTTATTGGAACATTTTCAAAATAACAACAAAAAAACTGGGAGCCACCTAAATGTCCTATTAAATATCTTGTGTAACAGAACAACAGGACATTCCTGTAGTGAAAGAGGGAGAGAAGGGGTCAGCAGGCTTTCCCTTTAAAAGCACAGACTAAATATTTTCAGCTTTGCAGGCCATATGGTCTCTGGCAACTACTCAGTTCTGTTGGAGTGTGGAAGCAGGCCTAGACAATCTGAATGGGCAAGGCTGTGTCCTAATAATACTTTATTTGCTGAAACAGAAAAATTTGGCCTGAGGGCTTTAGTTTGCTGACTCTTGATCCAGAACTGTGTGTGTCAAAGTGGACACATCTCACATACACAGAGTTGCAGGAGATTGTGATCAGAGTCATTAAGAGCAGCTGAAAGAACTAGGTCTGCCATGGCCTTGAGAAAGTGGTTACTCCTTTCTTTTGTCAGGCTAAGCCTTTGGGGATAGGCCCATCCCCCAAATCCCACAGATGCTCTGTGCTCCATCTTTCTCTTACCTGACCAGTCAGCAGGGCTGACACTCCCTCCACCAGTCCTCTGGTTACTCTGCTCACTTCTTCCTCCTCTCCTCCATCTTCCCTGAATCCAGAGGGCTGGCCTACTACTCTCTGTCTCTACTTGGAAGTCTAGCAGACACCTCAAACTTGACCTCCCCAAAATGAACCCATGATCTTCCCCTAAAATGGACTCTGATTGTAACCCTCCCTCTCTACACCTGTCATCTTTGACTCCTTTCTTTCCCACAGCCCCACACATTCTCCAGGCCCAAATCCTCTTGGTTCCAAATTCAAAATATCTCCAGAATCTGACCACCTCTCACCACTTCCACTCCTGCCACTCAAGTCAGAGCCACCATCATCTCTTGTCTGTCTACTGCCATCGTTTCCTCCCTGGTCTCCTTGCTTTGGCCTTGCCCACTTGAGCCTGGTCTCACTACACTGACAAGAGTCCTCCTGTGCATACAGGTGTTGGATCATGCTATTCCTTCACGCCACTCAAAGTAAAAGTCAAAAGCTGGAAGTATGCCATGAGGCCTGCAGGATCTGCCTTCCTGCTGCTCCTCTGGGCTTATCTACCTCACCTTTGCCCCCTTGGCTTCAACTACACTGGCCTCCTTGCTATTGCTATTCTGGGAATCCCAGACACACGTGTGCCCCAGAGCATCTCTGTACTTACTGGTCCCTTTCCCTGGAGCATTCTTCCCCAAGGCCTCTTTGTGGCTCACTCTCTAATTTCCAATGTCTCCTCAGGGAGGCCTTCCTGAATGACCTTATTTAATACTGCAGCCCCCACCCCAGTCACTCTCTATCCTCCCTCCCAACACTTTGCTTAATTTTTTTGCCAGAGCAGTTATCACACTCTAATATGTTATACGCTTTTCCTAAACATTTTGTGATGAAAACTTTCAAGCGAATAGAACACTTGAAATAATTATTCAGTGACCACCCATATACCTACCAGTTACATCCTACACTTAACACTTGCTCCATTTGCATTATCACTATCTGTCAATCTGTCCATGCATCCATTTTATCTTTTTGATGCATTTCAGTAAGTTGCAATTCAACATTTGTTTATGATAAAAAATCTCAACAAAGTGGGTACAGAGGAAGGCCATATTGTTTTATAATAGCTTTATATCTCAACATAATAAAGGCCATATATGACAAGCCCATAGCTAACATCATAGTCAAAGCTGAAAGCTTTTCCTCTAACATCAGGAACAAGGCAAGGATTTCCACTGTCATCACATTTATTCAACATAGTATTGGAAGTCATAGCCAGAGCAATTCGAGAAGAAAAAGAAATAAAGGATATCCAAAATTGGAAAGGAAGAAGTAAAACTGTCACTATTTGCAGATGACATCGTATTATACATAGAAAACACTAAAGACTTCACCAAAAAAACTGTTAGAACTAATAAACAAATTCAGTAAAGTTGCAGGATAAAAAATCAATATACAAAAATCTGTTGCATTCCTATACACTAATAACAAATTATGAGAAAGAGAAATTAAGAAAACAACTCCATTTAAAATTACATCAAAATGAATGAATTACCTAGGAATAAATTTAACTAAGGAGGTGAAAGATCTGCAAACTGAAAATTAGAAGACACTAATGAAAAAAATTGAAGTAGACATAAATAAATGGAAAGATATTCTGTGCTCATTTGGATTGGAAGAATTAATATTGTTAAAATGTCCATACTACCCAAAGCAATCTACAGGTTCAGTGCAAACCCTATTAAAATTCCAGTGGCCTTTTTCACAGAAATAGAACAAACAATTGTAAAATTTGTATGGGGGTCTTCCCTGGTGGCGCAGTGGTTAAGAATCCTCCTGCCAATGCAGGGGACACAGGTTCGAGCCCTAGTCTTGGAAGATCCCACATGCTGTGGAGCAACTAAGTCCATGCACCACAACTACTGAGCCCACGTGCCACAACTACTGAAGCCTGTGCTCCTAGAGCCTGTGCTCTGCAACTAGAAGCCACTGCAATGAGAAGCCCATGCACTGCAAGGAAGAGTAGCCCCCACTCGCCACAACTAGAGAAAGCCCACGCACAGCAACGAAGACGCAATGCAGCCAAAAATAAATAAATAAATTTATTTGAAAAATAAAATAACATAAGATTTGTATGGAATCACAAAGACCCTGAATAGCCAAAGGAGTCTTGAGAAAGAAGAACAAAGCTGGAGGCATTACACTCCCTGATTTCAAACTATATTACAAAGCTATTATAAAACAATATTATATTGACATAAAAACAGACACATAGATCAGTGGAACAGAATAGAGAGCCCAGAAATAAACCCATGCATATCTGGTCAATTTACCTACAAAGAAGCCAAGAATACACAATGGGGAAAGAACAGTCTCTTCATGGGAAAACTGGACAGCCACATGCAAAAGAATGACACTGGACCACTGTCTTACACTATACACAAAAATCAACTCAAAATAGATTAAAGACTTGAATGTAAAACCTGAAACCAGAAAACTCTTAGAAGACAACATAGATGGTAAGCTCCTTGACATCAGTCTTGGCAGTGATTTTTTGGAATTGACACCAAACGCAAAGGCAACAGAAGCAAAAATAAACAACTGGGACTACATCAAACTTAAAAGCTTCTGTGCAACAACAAAATGAAAAGAAAACCCACCAAATAGGAGAAAATTTATGCAAATCCTGTATCTGATAAGGGGTTAATATCCAAAATACATAAATAACTTATATGACTCAATAGCAAAAACCAATTCAATTAAAAAAAACGGGCAGAGGGGCTTCCCTGGTGGCGCAGTGGTTGAGAATCTGCTTGCCAATGCAGAGGACATGGGTTTGAGCCCTGGTCTGGGAAGATCCCACATGCCGAGGAGCAGCTAGGCCTGTGAGCCACAAATACTGAGCCTGCATGTCTGGAGCCTTGCTCCGCAACAAGAGAGGCCGCGACAGTGAGAAGCCCACGCACCGCGATGAAGAGTGGCCCCTGCTCGCCGCAACTAGAAAGCCCTCACACAGAAACGAAGACCCCACACACCCAAAAATAAATAAATAAATTTATTTAAATAAAAAAAGAAAAAAACGGGCAGAGGATCTGAGTAGACATTTTTTCCAAAAAAGACACAGGTACATGAAAGGTGCTCCATATCACTAATCATCAGGGAAATGCAAATTGAAAACACAATGAGATAGTACCTTACACCTGTTAGAATGGCTGTTCTCAAGACAAGAAATAACAAGTGTTGGTGAGGATGTGGAGAAAAGGGAACCCTTGTGCACTATTGGTGGGAATGTAAATTGGTCCCAACGGTTCAGGATTGTTGGGGAACAGTGTCAGCTCACGGAAAACAGCATGGAGGCTCCTCAAAAAACTAAAAATAGAACTATCATATGATACAGCAATTCCACTTCTGAGTATACTTTGGAAAACGTATTTCCTTTATCCAAACGAAATGAAATCACCATATTGAAAAGATGTAAGTACCCCCTTATGTTCATTGTAGCATTATTTACAATAGCCAAGATATGAATACAACCTAAGTGTCCATCAGTAGATGAACAGATGAAGAAAACGTAGCATATATATACAATGGAATATTATTATTCAGACATAAAAAGGAAGGAAATCTTGTCATGTGAGACAACATGGATGCACCATAATCTCACCTATGTGTGGTATCTAAAAAACAAGCAAATAAGGGAATTCCCTGGCAGCCAGTGGTTAGGACTCCCTGCTCTCACTGCCAACGGCCCAGGTTCAATCCCTGGCGGGGGAACTAAGATCCTGCAAGCCATGCAGTACAGCAAAAAACCACCACCACCACCACCACCACCACAACAAACCCACACACAGTAAACCAAGCAAATAGAAAAAACAAGCTCATAGAGACAGAAAACAGAATAGTTTGGAGGTGGGGTTGTGGGTATGGCATGGTGAAATGAGTGCCCAAAGATACAAACTTCCAGTTATAAAATAAACATATAGGGCTTCCCTGGTGGCGCAGTGGTTGCGAGTCCGCCTGCCGATGCGGAGGACGCGGGTTCGTGTCCCGGTCCGGGAGGATCCCACATGCCGCGGAGCGGCTGGGCCCATGAGCCATGGCTGCTGAGCCTGTGCGTCCGGAGCCTGTGCTCCGCAGTGGGGGAGGCCACAACAGTGAGAGGCCCGCATACCGCAAACAAACAAAAAAAAACCATATAAAAGTCATGGGCATATAATGTACAGCATGGTGACTATGGTTAATACTACTGTAGTCTATATTTGAAAGTTCCTAAAAGAGTATACCATAAAGTTCTCATGACAAGAAAAAAATTTTGTAACTATGTATGGTGACAGATGTTAACTAGACTTATTGTGATGATCATTTCACAATATACAAATATTGAATTATGTTGTACACCTGAAACTGATGTTTCATTTTAGATTCCTGTCAACAGTATATGGGAGTTCCAGTTGCTCTGCTTTCTTGTTGATATTTGGTATTGCCAGTTTTTAAAATTTTAGCCATTATGGTGGTCATGTAATGGTATCTCCTTGTGGGCTTAAATTTAATATGCTATATAGTTTTTAAAATGTATTTTGTTTTATTTCTCTTTCCCACTAACATGCAAGCCCCTTAAGGGCAGCATTTCCTATATATTTGGTTCCTGTGCTATCCCAGCACCTAGACAGAAAGTAGCACATGGTAGGTGCTCAGTAAATACTTGTTGGATGAGGACCTCTCCTCTGAGTACCCATTGTGTCATCTCTCTGAGTCACTGCCTACCTGAGCGTGGGTCTCCCACCTGCTCCATGTGCACAGACTGGGTCTGGGTTGATCACTGCTACTGGGCACTAAGGGGCTCTAAGAGGACTGTTCAGGATTGTTGGGGAACAGTGTCAGCTCAGGGCAGTGTCTCATCTGTGCTGTTCTGTGGCTTCTGACTGGGACACATGGGCGTGAGAAAAGGCGGAGAGCTGTCCTTGGCTGGCCTGTCACATGAAGGTGGAGCAACCCCTGGCCGGGTTGGCCACCAATTACCGTGTGACCATGGCAGGTTCCTTATCTGAGCATCTGTTTGCTCCTTTACACAACAGCAGACAGATCTGGGTCTGAAGTAGCTTTACCACTTACTGCATAACTTTGAGCAAATTCTTTCCCTCTGGAGCCTCAGTTTCTTCATCTGAAAAATGAAGACAGTAACAGAGTCTACATCTGAGGTCAAGGATCAGTGAGTGACCAGGAGGGAACAGAGTCCTGGGAAACAGGGCCTGGAATCAGATGGACCAACTTTGGTACCATGGGGCTGTGGCATCTTACTTAAGGCAGTGAACTCACTTGTAAAATGGGCCTCATGTTGGGAAGACCCAGGAGGAATGAGGTCTGAGTCAGGGTCATCATGTCTGAGTAAGGGTTGGTTGTTCCTGTCTGCAGAACTCTAAATGGAATTTCCCAGAGATTGGAGGATCTGAAACCCACCCAGGGGTCCCCAAGCCTCTGTCTGGGACTGCCCCACCCTTACTCCTTGAAGTCTTTCTGGATTCACTGGGAAGTGTAGGCCATGACCACCAACCTCACTTCCCACATGGGACCTTGGACCTGGCCTTTCCTTCCTTTGGGCCTCACTCCCTTGGTCCCCTTCCCTCCCTCTAGCCAAGGGAGTGCTCAGTTCTCACACCACCTCCCTGAATGACAGGGCCAGGGTTGCCACCCCCTTCCCCTCCTGCTGTGTCCTTAGCCCCTGCCCTCCCCAGATGCTGGCCCTTAGAGCTGGCCGGTCACCTGGTGAGGTTGCCTCCCCTTGGCCTTTCCAGCCTCCAGCTGCTCCTCAGCATTCTCACCTTGCCTTGGCCCTCAGCTTTCCTCAGCCCTCTCATGTCATCCTGGTCATGTCCACGTTCACACCCATTAGTGCCTCCAACTGACAGTGACTCCCAAATCCCCACCTCCTGCCCGTGACTTTCCTTTCAGGCCTCCTGAACAAAGAATGTTTAGGCTTCTCAAACTTCTCTGAAAACTCAAGCTCAAAATCTCCTCTGAATGTGTTGAAAAACCTGAGATGACCTATCAGTTTTGTTTTCTTCTTGGAAACAACCTCCTACCCCATTCAGCATTTCTTTCTAGGTTTACTACCCAGCACCCTTCACCACCATCCTGACATAACCCTTTTGACTTTCTCTCGTGTTGGAGCCTCAAATTGCCTGGATACCCTGCTTTACACTCTTTCCTTCACTCCCTTATTCTGATGTACATTCTTCGGTAGCTTCCTGAGAAACGGTGCATAGCAGATAAATACACATGACCTTCTATTGTCCGAAAATATTTACCTTATTCTTACACTTGGCTAATAGTTTGGCTGGGTATGGAACTCTAGGTTGTAAATTATTTTTAATCAGAATTTTGAGGGCATTCTCTTCTAGTTTCCAATGATGCTGCTGGGATGTCCAGTGCTGTTGTGATTTCTAATCCTTTGTACCGTTTTTCTTTTTCTCTCTCTGGATCGTATCTGTCCATAGTGTTCTGAGATTTCATGATGATGAGGCCTGGCATGGGTCTTTTTAAAATTAACTGCTCTAGACACTCAGATCTTTCAATGTGGAAACTTATGTCCTTACTTCTAGAAAATATTCTTATAGTCTCTTGTTGATAATTTTCTACCCCACTTTCTCTTTCTGGAACTCCTGTTAATCAGATGTTGAATATCCTGGACTGATCCTTTAATCTTCTAAACTTTTCTCTTCCATTTTCTTTTTTCCCACCTTTTGGGAGATTTTCTCAACTTTATCTTGCAACTCTTCTGTTGCATTTATTCCCTTCACATTTTTTATCTTTCAAAAGTTATCTCTGAATGATATTTTTGTTATAGACTCCTGTACTCTTAACCAGGGCATGAAGGACTATGCCAGTGGTTCTCAACCCTAGCTGTATGTCCAGGGAGCTTTTACAAACTGATGATGTCCAGAGCTTACTCTCAGGGATTATGATTTAACTGGTCTAGGGTAGGGCCGAAGCATAGTTTGGTTTTTGTTTTTTCAATTGGTCATCTCATCTTCACTAGAAATAAGCTCTTGCCACCATCTCCTTTATGTCTAGACTGAGGCCTTGGGCATAGCAGGCATTCACTAAATAACTGAATGAATAAACAAATCAAGCACTCTTTTGCAAAGGAAGATTGCAAAATAAGAACAAGTTACAGGCAGTCTGCTACTTTTGCTCATGTTTTTCCTAAATATATATGAAAACCCAATACTTGAAAGTCAAACAACAGTCTTGCATGTCAAAAGTACTTAAACCCAGAGAATTAAAAATGATGAAATTCCTTATTCCACCTCACCTTTAGGCAAGTCTTTAACAACATATTTCTTGTGAACGAGGATGTTAAAGTGTAATTACTTTCCTCTCAGTTTCTGCTGAGACCCCAAGGCAACACTTGCCATATGGCAGGAGAGGAACAGGACCAATGCAGGACTGAAAAACAAGGTGTCCCAAAGTGAATTCACAATTCTGCATCATCTTTAGCCTATAAAAGAGCTAGAAGTTAGAGGACAATTTTTAGAAGCTGTGGATGTACTTGAGTCTCACCATCCATGGAGGGAGGTGGTAGGGTGATTCTACTTCACCTTGAATCAATAGAGAGGGAGTGTGTAGAGAGGGACCCCGAGAACCAGGAGCCAAAAGGAAAGTTATAAGGGGCCAGTCAGAGCAAGCACATCGCCCAAAGTAAGGGAATGGAAGGTTGGGGATGCACAACAGAAGGTAACGGGGATGGGGGGGACAGGGGCAGGTTTTTGAAAACCCGTGTAAAATGGACCAGAAGCACAAGTGTCAGCTTTGAACACGCACCAGGCTCCGAGAGGAAGACGCCAGTTCACAACAGTATTGAAGAAGTATGAACTTTCCTCCCCTCATCGCACTCCCGTTAGCAACATGGGCAGCACAAGGCGGGGTTGGGGGGGGAAGGCCACAGCCAAGCACTTGCTGCCCCTCCACTGCCAGGGGCAAGACTGGCAGCGGGCCCAGCCTGGGGAAGGGGTGGCTTCTATCTCCAAACACCATTCAAAAGTTTTGTTACACTGGACTGGATGTGTCATCTACCGATGGGAGAAGCCTGGGACTTGCCCTACATGCCATCCAGGGGCAGAGGAAGAGCAAGCCCTAGAGAATAAAGATAAAGACAGTGGGAGACCCAAATAAAGTTGGCCTTTGATCCAACTGAGCTTGTTTAACACAATGGTATTAGGACTAGCACTTTGAATGTGTTTGTGTTATCTTCTTTCTTGACTGAATATGATCAGTTTAAGTTCACTGACATTGGATTGCATCAACCAATTTGATGTGCTTGGCAATTTAATGATTTCTACCTGCTGCAGTGATCAAATTTATGAGATCTCCACTTCTTTTTCTTTTTTTTTTTTTTCTGGTAATTCACCAGAACCTGGATTTGGTGTGGAAAGATGGTTTAGGATTCTCAATGAAAAAATATACAAAAGTGCAGTTGGTTTGAGAGTCAAATATATGAAAGGGGAGAAAGGCTCTAATTCCTGGAGTGCTTTTAGAACACATTTTTGGAGAAAGGCAATACCAGCTCACAGAGAAACATGAGAATTCCAGAACAGTGGCAAATACTGAAGTGGAGGAATAAATGGTGAAGGCAGAGGACAGCTGCAGCATTTTCCTTGGGAGGCAACCATTACCTGAACTGCAGGCCCCTTGCTCAGGGACCCCAGCTATGTATCACACCTGAAGGGAATCAGACAGGGGTTACCTCTGAGAGCGCTTTCTGGGCTGATGTGATCTTGAAAGGGGGGATTGTGGTTGACAGGTGTAAGCAGAAACACCCTGCTATTTTGGCAAATATACTTCTGAAACCCAGAAGCCATGCCTTTCCCTCCCGCCCAGGACAACGTCAGTTTCTAACCTTAGTAGTTATTTTATTCCTGTACGCTTGCTACTTTTAAGTACAGAAACACTTGGGTATTTACATGTGCTGTACCATTATTTAGACTTCTTAACACCTGGAGTTTAGTCCAGGGTACATGAGTCCATGCTGCATCACAAACTGCAATGAACACAAGGCAAGCTTCCTGAAAACCCATTGCCCATCTTTATGTTCATGGGTCATCCAGTTTTCCCCAAAGCCAAACGGAGCCAAACTCTCCTCAGGACCTTGAGGGAAGTTTTATGATGGAGAACTTTAAGGCAAACAAGAGGGGGTGGTTGAGGAACTAAGCAAAGAGAGGAGGGCCAGGTCCCCAAACTCTTTCTAAACTCTTGCTCTGTTGCCAGACCTCCCTCTCCCCTCTATAGAAACCTGACCTCTCCTCTGGGGTAATTTATGTTATTCAGACCATCTTCTCCCATTATTCTTCTTGGAGAAACTCAAGACAAAAGGACAGCAGAAGCTTAGACTTGGATCGAAGCCTCAACAGCCCCTGAGAACAAAGAGGAGATAGTGGTGGCCATACCTCACTTTCCTTTAAACCCGGCATCTCTGAGGTAATTACTGATCCAGTGTCATTTTGCTGCAGTCCTGCAGTCACCGCCTCCCAGGATGTGCTTCCTGGTCCACAGGGACAGGGACAGCATGCAGTGATAGCTCAGAGAATCAGTTTTACTTGAAGATTTGGGGAAAAGTATTTAAAAGGATTATTTCTATATTAACACAAACATATCGATTATGGAGTGGAAAATTCCTATGATCTTTCACTAAAATAGATTTTGAAGAAATTTTGCCGAGCCCTTATAAACTATACTTCTAGGCTCCCAAGGGTACATGTTTTACTCCTCTGATACTGTTAAGAAACTTGACTGGAAAATTTAGAAAAGCATTTTTGCCGGATGGAAGAACTCACACTGTAGTCGGGGGTTACTGCCGGGGAAGGGAGAAGGATAATGAAGGGGAATTTCGAGGTTTGCACTATAGTTTTAAATCCTTTCCCTCTGTAACAAGAAACAAAAGGCAAAAAGAGAGCCTAATAAAAAATAAATACATGTAGTTTCTGGGGAAAAAAAATCCAAGTGCTGCTGGATGACGAGTGGTCTACAGCCTCACCGAGTGTCCGGTGCAGCCCCTCATCCCCACCGCACCCCAGGACTCGAGTCTAAGGGAAGGTGGATGCTTATCCAGGATGAGCTCGCTCGGGTGAACCAGACCATCTGGGATTTCTGGGGAAGGCAGTGTGGAAAGAGCAGAGCTTTTGGAGCCAGACACCTGTGCTCCCAGCTGTGAGACCTCAGGCAAGTCATTCTTGAGAACCCCACTTCCTCATCTTTAAGATGGCTTTACCACCCCGTCTGTAGGGAACTATGAGGATGATATAAGCCACACCTAGTACTCAACAAATTTCACTCCTTTCCTTTCCTTTCCCCAGTGAAGTGTAGTCGAAAAAAAGCTTTCGAAACATTGGTGAGGGTGAGAAATGATAAAGGGGGTGGCTAGGGACAAGAGGCCCAGAAACCAGGACACCAGTCATAAAACAGGTCCAGCTCAGAAAGTGTGGCCACAGGTGCAGTATGGAGCACAATCCACCATGGGGGCACCGGGCTTAGCCTTCACACCACGTGATTACACAGGAAGGGAGGCCTTTTCCACCTAGTGTTTAAAGACACACAGCAGGGAAAGCGTTTTGGTTATTTTTAGTTAAAGAAAAACAGCCTTTTCCAAGGGCAACAAAGTGAACTCAAAGTCAGAAGGAAACAGGGTGTGTGGGCTTCTCACAATTTCTTGCTCCATAAACCTGGATGGGATTTTCCTCCTGGAAAATCAGGTGCGACTGGCCAGCAGAGGGATGACTTTGGTGGAGTAGGTGGAGCTGCAGCCGGATTGGTCTGAGAGGGCTCTAAGGTGACTTCCATACGCCAGTCGGTTGACACGATTAATGCTATTATTCTTGAGGGGCATTAAATTAAGGAATGACGCAGGGAGCCAAGAGAGCGGCTTATTCGGTTGGATTCTGAATCACAATCAAGAAATAGTCTTTATCTGCAAAAGAGGAAACATGAAAAACAAATCACTAAACGTAAAATGGGAGAAAAACACACCACAAAGCCAATAAATCATTAAAACACCAACTGTAAAATGGTGGTGGGGCAGAGAGGGATAAAAAGCATCAATACTCAGGCTGCTTCCAATTGCTGGGGAAACAGAAGATAAACTTGCAGATTTCCTGTGGGGGCTTCTGCACATGTGGCTGCCGCGAAGCGGGGCCCTCACCCTACCCGGCAGTGGTGCTCGGCAGCCCATCCTCATTTCTTTCTTTTTCTTTTTCTTTGGCTGCGTCAGGTTTTAGTTGCGGCATGAGGGATCTTTGTTGAGGCGTGCAGGATCTTTCCTTGCGGCGTGTGGGCTTCTCTCTAGTTGTGGCATACGGGTTTTTCTCTTGTTGAGGCATGTGGACTCAGTAGTTGTGGTGCGTGGGCTTAGCTGCCCTGTGGCATGTGGGATCTTAGTTCCCTGACCAGGGTTCAAACCCACGTCCCCTGAATTGGAAGGTGGATTCTTAACCAGTGGACCACCAGGGAAGTCCCCGCATCCTCATTTCTAATCTTCCCAGTACCAACAGGGAGGAAGGATTATCACGTTTTTTTGGGTAGGGAAACTCAGGTTCAAGGTTTCCGACAGCAATGGTTCTCAACCTACAGGGTGTCAGAATCACTTGGAAGGCTGTGGGACTGCTGGTCCCACCCCCAGGGCTTCGGACTCAGTGGGTCTGGGGTGGAGCCCGAGAATTTGCATTTTTAACAAGTTCCCAGGTGATGCTGATGCTGCGGGAAGAACCACTAGTTTAAGGTTACCCAGCTAATTAGTATCAAAGACAGAATTCTAACCTCAACCCCGCTAGTCTTGGGTTAATGTCAGTTCTGTCATAAGTTCAGGTGCTAGCCTTCCAGAGCCTTCTGGAGTAGAAAATTTCAAAGGCACCAGGTCAAAGGGGTCCAAAGCTACCTGAATTTCAGCTCTGGGGATCCAGCCAGTCAGAAGGAATGTCCATCATGAAATCATAGCGAGTCCAAGTCCTCTGGGGTGAGCCTGACTGCCTCTAACTTTATAAAAGAGGAAGTGGGAGAAGCGGGGTGTTTCAGCTTTGCCCACTTAACGATCAAACTGCAAACATTCACCAAGGCTTCCACGTGCTGGCTCTGGGTCAATCACTTCTCACACAGCACCTCACTGAATCCTTGAATCACTCTATGAGGCAGGGCCCAGTGTTTTCTCATTTTTACTAATGAGATCACTAAGGCTCAGAGAATTACATGACTTGCCCAAGCCAAGGCAAACATGCCAGGTGGGGTAGCTGGGTTTGACTCAGATGCTGAACGCCTCTGGTCTGCCCCGCTGCTGAACATGTGAAAAATGGCAGGACCTTGGCCATGTCTGCTTTGTGTCTGTTCAGATTCAAGCCTAAAGCTTGCTTCTTCCCATGACGATGGACATCTGGGAAGGAACAGATATTATAAGACTAAGTTTCATGGCTAAGCAATCTGCACTAATAAAAATAGAAATAGTTAACAAGCCACCAATAAAACTGATAAAAACAGATACTATTAGCAATACCAGTGTCTTTTCTTCCAAATAATCAAGCTCTACATTCAATAATAGCACTCCCAGTGCTTTGTGGGAAGCAGTGTGTTAAAGCTTGATGACACTGTGTTCACTCAGCTGCTCCAGAGCAGACATTCTTGGAAGCTTTAAGCCAAGAGGTGCTGTCCGCCGAGAGTCTGTCGACTTGGAGACCACGTAATTTGTCCTTGCTTCACATTGTGGGCTTCCAGGTGGGGCACAAGGTTTGCTCTGATTTGGAGGGTTGGTAGCCTAATTTCTAGGGGAGTGGAGGTTTGTCTGTAATCACACAGCATGAAGTCTTGGGAGGGATGTGAGTTCAAATCTGATTCCAAGCCTTTCTGCCCAAACTCGTGCCAACATACTCAACCAGATGAGGCATCTCAGAGCACCAGAGCAGTACTGGCCCCTACTAGACACTTTACAGATGTAGAAACAGAGGTTTGGAGGTGTCCTGTGATTTGCTACAGGTCATGCTTTTAAGAGGTGAAGCCGGGAAAACAGATGCTGTGCCTGCTGCAGTCTATTTTCGCTGACAGAATCAGAGACCTCATCATTGGTTGGAGATGCATTAGACAGTGATTAAATTGATAAACAGTGTATGTATGTTTTTGGAATAAATGACTCTGAAGTTATCCTAGGTTCTTATTTGTGACTGACCTGCTCTGTCCCCACCCCTCCAGGGAGTGTCCCCAGGAGACTGTGGGCCCCTGTGACTGGCTCTATGGGTCTCTCCTTCACATCCTTCCAAGCAGCTCAACTGGACCCGAACAGGCCTGGGAACAGAACCAATATTGCTCTGCTGCAAGGAGTGGCTGACCGCCATCAAATACCTCAGAATTCTGCAGCCAGCCTCCTCGGCACCTGTGTTGCAAAGCCCAGGGGCAGTCAATGTCCCAGCCTCCCCACTGCCCTCTTTCATCCAGGCCCTCAGTCACAATCCTATCACCTCCTGCCTTAAAAAACCTCTGCTCACAGGGTCAAGTCTATGCAGCTGCGTTTGGCATTTGAGGCCCCTTCTAAACTGGACCAAACGTATCACCTCACACTCCTTCCTACACATATCCTGGTGCCCTAGACAAGCTGCACTGCAGCCGCCTCCATCACCATCTGCACATTTAGCTCAGGCACACTCAACCACGGGGCTCAGCCAAAAAGGAGACGGAGGGGGAGAAGTGACTGCAAAAACAGTCCTGGAGGATCTGTCTACCACTCCAGGCCGTGCGTGTGAGGGAGGTGAGGCAGGGCAGGGCAGGTGGCCCTGCTGTCCCCTCCTGCGGTCCCCGTCCTCATGGGCTCCTCCCACGGTAAGCATCTCATTACCCTGAGAATGATCCTAAGACCTAAGCCAGGTATGGTTTGCACCACACAGTCCCCAAGTGCAAGCCAAGCACCTCATGTGAAACAAAAGCAGCAATCTCTTCCAGTGCTGGAGGAAGAGCTGTCTGTATGGGGTCCAGAGAAACGGGACTTTCGTTTGGAAGTGGGCAAATGAATAGATAAAATAGTGCATGGTGTTTTTGCCTCACACTTTGGTTTAGAAGCGCTGAATTCCTTTTTCTTCAAGCGTAGCTTTCCCACCCCCCGCACCCCCAAGCCCCACCCTGCTTGCTTACTCTGCACCTGTGCCCTCAAGACTCAGCTCAAGTGCTCCCTCCTCTGGGAAGCCTTTGCTGACCGCCACAAGCAGCCACAAGTAGCCCTAATCACACCTTCCTCTATGTTCCCAAGTGCTCCTTGAATTCCCCCACATCAAGGTGAGGATTACACTGTGTTATGCTTATATGTCTCTCTCCCCCATGAGAACACAATTCCCTGCTGTGGCCTAGAACCCAGGACGGGGTCTGGCCTAGAGTCACTGTGAATGAGTATTTGTTGGGGACGCCAGCTGGAGACAGGCCAGGTGGTGAGGCAATCAAATCTGTACCTTCTGCTCTTCAGGCCTTTCTGTGGAAACTATGGAGACACCCATGTGCTAAGCCGTCCTGATAGCTACAGAGCATGCACTGTGAGGGTCTGCTCCTAAGTGGGGATGTGGAAGACCACTTACCTGGTGCAACCATAATTTCATTTTTCTTGGAGCGAATTCGAAGGAAGGTGAGGTCATTCTGGGGGTCAATTTCACGCACGGTGCTCCGGGCCTTCAAGATGAAGTTGTGCATGAGGTTGGCGTACTGTGTGGTGGTGGGATTGTCCATGGTGCTCTTGATGGGAATGCCTGAGGGGAGACGAGACAGAGACTGAGCAGAACACTGGGGTCCCTTTCTGCCCAGCTCTTAGCCCCACACCCATAATTCTAGAGTCTAGACTGGCAGTTAACAGTCAAAGCCCACTATTTACTGAAAGCTTGACAGGCAAGTGTTGAGCACTTGAAGTATGTCAACAACAGTCCCCAGAACTACTCTAAGGGCGGCGTCACCATCTTTACTTGCCAATGAGGCAACAGAAACTCTGAGCGGTGAGGTGGCCTGCCTATGGTCACACAGCAGGTAAAGAGAAGCAGTGGGGTCAGGATTCAAACGCAGGCCTGTTGGCTCGACTGCCAGGCTCCTTTCACAGGGCCACATCATACTGGCTGGTTTCCAGCAATAGAAGGAGAGACTATCATTCATAACACTTAGAACAGAAATAAGGAGAATACCTCCTACAAATCTGTAAATACTAAAAAGTAGATAGAAGAAGAAAGGTCAGCCCGTGTCAAGATAGAACCGTCACTGGTGTTTTGCTCCAGTTCCCACCAAGGAAGGCTTAGGGCCCAGTTATTATTATTATTCTTTTAAATTAATTTATTTTTAATTTATTTTTATTTTTGGCTGCATTGGGTCTTCGTTGCTGCGCGTGGGCTTTCTATAGTTGCAGCGAGTGGGGGCTACTCTTCATTGTGGTGCATGGGCTTCTCATTGCAGTGGCTTCTCTTGTTGCAGAGCACGGGCTCTAGGCACATGGGCTTCAGTAGTTGTGGCTCGCGGGCTCTAGAGCGCAGGCTCAGTAGTTGTGGTGCATGGGCTTAGTCGCTCTGTGGCATGTGGGATCTTCCTGGACCAGGGCTCGAACCCGTGTCCCCTGCATTGGCAGGCAGATTCTTAACCACTGCACCACCAGGGAAGCCCTGTTCCTTACATTCTTGGTTAAGTCTGCTTAAACTCACACTTTTATTATGAAACACCATTTAAATTTGGCCAAGGCTGAGACGTCAACAGGCAGTGGCAGGTGGTTGGTAAGTGATTGGGACAAGAGCATGTCATAATTTTAGGGGCGGGAAGCAATCCCTCTGGGCTGGGATGGTCAGGGAAGGCATCCTGCAGGAAGAGGCAGCTGAGCTGAATCATGGGGGTAGGAAAGCCTGAGAGGGGTAATAAAGGTCCCTAATACAATCATCCTTAACTGATCACCTCTAATGGAAGTCTTCAGAGGGCTTAAGGGCCCCACAGAGCAGTGAGTTCTGACCACCTCCATCTATGGCTGGGTGATCTCGGGCAGGTTACCTCACTGCTCTCAGCTTCCAGTTTCTCATCTGAAAAATGGGCAAACGTCCCTGCTTTGCAGGGTCACTGTGTGAAATGTAAATGAGAGACTGAAGTGGGAGCTCCGTGAATGGAACATAAACTAAAAATAAATAAACACAGGGACTTCCCTGGCAGTCCCGTGGCTAAGGCTCTGTGCTTCCATTGCAGGGGACATTGGTTTGATCCCTGTTTGGGGAACTAAGATCCCACATGCCACGCAGCATGGCCAATAAATAAATAAATAAACAAACACAAACACACACAAAATAATTTTTAACATTCATATGGCAGTTACTGTACATCAGGCACCGTTCTAAATGCTTCCCTTAGAAGAAAGTAGAATGACTGTCCACATTTTACAGATGAGGAAACTGGAACAGAGAGGTTAAGTGACTTGTTAAGATCATACAGTTGATAAGTAAGTAGGGTCGGGATTCAAACCCAGGCAGTCTGGCTCCGCATTCCATATTCTTAGCCACTGTGCCATACTGCCACATTAATATACAAAAAATAAGTGCTCATCATTAGTATCCAAAAGGTGGTAAGCAGTTGGGGTTATATTTTCCCAAGGAAAAAGCTCAACTTTTGGGGCAGTTTTAAGGCAAGAATGAAGCCTTGTGGTTTGGAATACTACTGGAAGCCTAGGGGTCCCAGGTGGGGAGTCGGCCCCTGGGGCTGTTCCCTCCCCATCTGGGGTCAAAAATGTCCAGTCCCAGAAGAGAGTCTTTTTCTGAGTGACATACAGTCTTTTGGGTCTTGGCGCAAGAAGCTCCCTGTAGCAAGGACCAACCACTCCATTTGGGGCAGCTAAGTTCTGAAGAGGAAGGGGAAGCCTCAGGCCACCCAGTTGGTCAGTGGTGGACCCGAGCTGCCTCCCAGTGTCCTCTGGGCTCCCCAACCTACTGCCTCCTTTGAACACAATGACCTCGTGGTTTAATTAGAGTCTGACAAAGCTGGGGAGCACACTCTGCCTGGCTCTGGGCTGTCCAGGGTCTGACGACTTGGAAAACAACATTCTGAGGACATGCCACCTTCAATCTGTCACCCTTGGTGACTTTCATTCTGCTCTCTTTAAGTAGGCACTGTTGAGAATTCTGCCTTTCCAAAACAAGGCCCAGAATGACAGTGCATACACACAGAGGCTCTCAAGGAGCCTCAAACAAAGCAGAGCTGACTGAATGCACTGGATTTGAGAATTGGGGGAGCCCAGCTGGGTGACCCTGGACATGGCCTGGGACATAGTCCAGCAGCCACCCTCTGGTCCTTCACAGCACAGTGTGGGAGAAAGAGCACAAGTGCGTTCAGACAGACTTGGGATGACATCTTGGCTCTATAATGGTAGGTGAATCAATTAAATTTCTAGACTCCCTCTTCTCCACTGCGAAATGGAGACAACAGAGCTGCTTCAAGGGATACATGAAAAACTATGTTTTGTGAGGCACCAGCCCGTGGCCTGGCACAGAACAGTTGTGCGATAATGTCAGTTCCCTTCTTCACCATGTCTACTGCAGGATGAGAAAATTAGCATCTGTACTCTTCTAGTTGTTGAAATAATGTCCCAGAAGAGGAGGGAAAACTATAGGCCCAAAGAAGTTGGCAAGAGTATTACCTAGCAAAAAAAAGTGGAAACAGCATAAATGTAGGATGCTCAATAAACATTGTACTGGCAGTTAAAAATTTTGCTTATGTAAACCATGGAGCCAAAAAAAAAAAAAAAACCCAAACAAAAACTCATGAGTAAAACATATGCAAAAGAGTAACAACTATAATTATGACCAAGAGAAAATGCACCTGGACAAGGGCTGAAAAAGTATGGCATACTGAAAAGTATGATGTGTCAGGGCAGTGGGGTAGAGTGAATTTTTCCTTTTTTTAAATTTAGAATTCTAGTAATAGCGTTTGGACACTAGAGGTGTTTAAAAAAGAAAAGGGGGGGGTGAGAAATAGATCAGGTAATGAGAGGTTTAGTAAAAAGCAAGTGTTATGCTGTGTTGGGCTATTTTCTGGGGGCCTGCCTGCACTCAGGTCATGGCTGGAAGGAGGGTGTACCTTCTGTGTTCACCACGATGATTCCCTGCACGCCCTTCTGGCTCTGAAGTCGCTTCAGTGTCTCCTCCACCTCTGCCTGCCAGAGAGAATAAGACCAAGGTTAGGAGGGGTCAGGAAGGCTGGATCAACTCCCTCACAGCCCTGGCAGATGAATCACACATTCCAACAACAAACAAGTAACACCCAGGCACGTGGCACTTCCTGAAAGCTCCCCAGGCCTATTTGGAATGGTTCCTAGGCCACCACCAGCATCTAAACCATCATCTTCCCAGTATGGGGTGGGGCTGTGCTCCTGGCCCTTTGCCCACCAGGGGCCCTTTGCCCCTCAGCTGTTGGGGAGCAGAATTCAAATACCATTCCCAGGAGTACAGACACATCCATGACTCACATATTTGGTACAGCTGGGGGACAAACCAGAGGACTCCAATGATTTAAAAAAACCCAAACAGGGGTGTCTAACAGGAAGGAGACACATCATCATTTGTGGCCCAAAGAGCACAACTGAAAACATCCCAAAGGAAGCAAAATGATCCCATGAGGATAGACTCAGTGACCTAATAAGCTGGCACCTGAGATAGGGCGACACGTGGCACACAGCCATAGCAAATGCTGAGGAAGGGGCTCATTAATCCTGCATCTCCGGGTGCTAGTCTGGGTGGGATACTCTGGCACATGGAATTTGTAAACAGGGTGGACAGACTCTGGGCCCTCACCTTGCATGCAAGCCCTTCTCTATTATTATTCCCATCTCTTTTACCCTTCCATCCACTCTCCACCTACATGTCCATAACTCCCTGTCTCCACATCTTTTTACCCGAACAAGGCCTCTTCTCTGCTGAAATCCAGCAAATGCTTCTAGATCATCTAAGATCTCACCCTCCTCCATGAAGCCTTGACTGTACCTCTCTGGGGATGCATTAGGTACTGCTTTACTTGGAGTCTCTATAATGGTCTGCAGAGTAGGGGCTCAATAAATAGCTGTTAAACTGAAGTCGGTCTAACTCTTCCTGTGGACGGAGACTGGCCCGAAGTGTTTGTTCTAGGAGGTCCCTTCGGTACCCATCCAGCATCTAGTCAGAAGCTCCTCACAGGCCGAGAGTCAGATTATGTTGGAAACAGAGGCTCTGTTCACCAAGAGAGTGGTCCCCCACCCTCATGGGCTAATGAGTTGGCCCAGGGGGAGGAGCTTCTAAACAGTGGATGGAGATAGCACAAAGGTTGTTTTTCTAGTAGGCACAAGCCTCACAATCCAGTCTCTGCCACCCACCCCCCAATGACATGTGAATACTCTCAAATGCCAGAGGGAAGGGCAAACAAGTTCCTTCTACAAAACGGCAGAGAGCCTGATGCCTCTATAATCTGGAGCCTTGGGTAAAAGGACAGGGCTCGCTATGTGGATGTGAGAGTATAATACAGTGCGTTACACGTGTATGAGATCGTAGCTCATTCAGCAGACTTGCAGTGAGCTCCTACTACACACCATTCTGGAGAGGAGCGGAGAAGTATGATGGTGGTCAAAACTACACCGTACTCAATCTGACCTGGTAACCCTCCTGGAAATTCATCCTAAGGAAATAATCCAAAAGAACTAAAAGAACACAGCAAGGTGTCTGCTGCAGTGACATCTGCAATAACAAAAAAGCAGGAGGAGCCCCAAATACCCAGTAATTAGGGAAAAGGCCGAGGAAATTTTGGAATGTCCGTTCACAGGAATATAATACATACATTAACAATGGGGATCAGAATATTTACACCACCACAAAGAGAAAGTGTTGCGAGACTGCATATACATGAAAACAAGAAGAGGGCTAGAAGGATTATAGAAAAAAATAAAAAGCCACACTGAGAGCAGAGAAGTATAGATTAGGTTTTCGTTTCTTTCTTTCTTTTTTTTAAACAGCCTCTTTTACTCTATTATATTGTTTCTATTTTTTATATAATTCCACATATATACCTATTTATTTGTTTATTTATTTGGTCGCATCGGGTCTCAGTTGCGGCACACAGGATCTTTCGTGGCGGGGCTCGGGCTTCTCTCCAGTTGTGGCTCGTGGGCTCCAGGGTGTGTGAGCTCTGTAGTTTGCCGCATGCAGCCTCTCTCCTTGAGGCGCGCGAACCCAGTAGCTGTGGCACGCGGGCTTAGTTGCCCCGCGGCATGTGGGATCTTCGTTCCCTGACCAGGGTTCGAACCCGCAGCCCCTGCATTGGTAGGCGGATTTTTTACCACTGGACCACCAGGGAAGTCCCCATTGTTTCTACTTAAAAACATTTTTTTAACCCATCTCTCTGTGTATCCAAGCGATCAGACATCTCTGATTTGGGAACTATAGGGCTCTGACATTCTCAACATTATGAGAATAAGCATATATAGGAAGAAGTAGGATGGCAATTTAGGGCAGCTCAAACAATCTGCAGTCAAACTGGGGACGGGGCAAGCTAAAACCAAAGATGCCAGAATCAAAGTCCAAAATACCCCTGGAGATTGGAAAGTGAGGCTGAAATGAAAAAGATGAAATTTCATAAGACTGCTATTCATTCAATAACTATATGGGAAACTTCTATGTGCCAGATGTTGTTTTAGGCCTAGGGATGCTGTATTGAACAAAATACGACAAAAATCCCTGCTCTCATGAAGCCGACATTGGTGGGGGGGGGGAAGGGATCAGACATTTTTTAAAAAAACATAAAATACAAATGCCAAATACAGTAGGGATGGGGGACCTGGAATGCAGGGGCTGATGGCAATTTTAAACAAGGTGGTCAGAGAAGGCCTCACTAAGGTGATAGCTGAGTAGAGATCTGAAAAGAAACGAGGGAGCTAACCATGCAGATTTCTAGGGAGAGTGTTCCAGAAAAAAAGCAAAGGAGCCAGTGCGGCTGAGGGCAGTGAGTGGCAGGCAGCCAGATGAGGGAGGGAGCCAGGATCAGACTAGATTTCAGGGGGCCTCATAGACCAGAGTAATGACTTTGGTTTTTAATGGGGAGGGTGTGAGGAGCCACTAGCAGGTTTTGAGGTGAGCAGTGACAAGATCTCTTTCAAAAGGATGGCCCTGGCTGCTGTGTGGAGAACGGACTGCAGGGGGCAAGCACAGCCTGCCTGAGCCCGGGCCTGGCATGTGCTGCTCCTTCTGAAAGCAGCAATCTTCTCTCCCTCACTCAACCACTTGATGTAACTAAATCCCAACTCTTTGGACTCAGCTCATGAGCCTCCTACGGGAGGCCTTCTCTGACACCTGCCCCTCGCCCCTCTTCTAGGCACCCACGCACCCTGACTCCATAGCACTTATCACAGTGGAGTGTAACTGCCTGTTCTGCATCTGTCTCCTCCTCCAGACCCAAGGCACCCTGGGAGCAGGAACCTAGACTTTGTAATCCCAGTACCTGGTACAGCATAGGCTCAATAGATACTTAAGGAACAAATAAAAACCATTTCTACAACCATGTTTTACAAAAAATCAACCTTTTTAAGTTCAGTACCCAGGATAAAAAGGAGCTAAGGTTTAGTTGATCCTAAATTTAATGAGAACCAACTACTGAGATCTGGCTGCTTAAAAAGTAAACACTTACCAAGAAAGGGAGGACATACACATATACAATGACCAACTCAGAATCTGCTATAGGTCAGATATTAGGATGAATGTTTTCAGACACGTCTCATCTGAACTTTCCATGGTTAGTATGATCTCCATTTTACAATGAGAAAAACCAAGGTTCAGAAAGGAGAAGAGTTTTTGCCCAAGGACACACAGCAGGTCAAGAGAGAAGAGCTGAGGGACTTCCCTGGTGGTGCAGTGGTTAAGAATCCACCTGCCAAGGCAGGGGACATGGGTTCGATCCCTGGCCTGGGAAGATCCCACATGCCATGCAGCAACTAAGCCTGTGCGCCACAACTACCGAGCCTGCACTCTAGAGCCCACGAGCCACACTACTGAGCCCGAGTGCCACAACTACTGAAGCCCACGTGCCTAGAGCCCGTGCTCTGCAACAAGAGAAGCCACCGCAATGAGAAGCCCTCGCACTGCAACAGAGAGTAGCCCCCGCTCACTGCAACTAGAGAAAAGCCCAAAATGCAGCCCAAAATAAATAAATTAAAAAAAAAAAGAGGAGAGCTGAATATATCACTGACCGCAAATGATGAGGTCCCAATCCTCAGGGAGCTCACATTTTGGTGGAAGAGACCTTCAAAAACAAATGACCAAGATTCTTGCAGGGTACAGGGATGGGGCTGGGGGGGGCGGGGGGGGGGACAGGAGGATGCTACTTGACAAGTGTGGTCAGGAACACCTGAAGATGTAATCTTTAAGCCAAGAACTAAATGATGAGAAAGAAAGGCACTCCACGCAATGGGATGAAAGCAAAGGCAGTGAAGTGGGAAGGAGTCTGGCATGTTCAGAGGAATAAAGAGAACCAGTAATGCCAAGGTTTTTGATTCTTTGCTAATCTGACAGGCAAAACCCAAGTAATAGAAAGCCAACTTTTCTTTAATGTTTAAGAATTATCAGTGAGGTTCATCAGAAAAATAAAAAACAAAAAACTTATCAATGAAGTTAAAGTGGAATTTGCTTGCATCTCTCCTTTTTTGAGTCTTGATTTTTCCATATATCTTATTGATTTTCAAAAACTTATGTTAGAAATATTAGACTTTTGTCTATCATATAAATTACACTTCTCCCACTTTTCAAATGTAGCCTTATGATTTTTTTCAATAATCAGAAGTTCAAAATTTTTATGTAGTCAAATTTAATAAAAATTTTTCCTGGAAGACTAGAAAATAGCTTCTCCAATCTGACCCCAACCAGTAGCATGGGGCTAGGCCTGGGTGAATGGGGGTCATGAGGTCTAGAGGAGGCACTGCACACCTGCTTTCAGGAGAAAATGCTTAAAACAAACTTCAAGTTCAGTCCTGAGGAGCCAAGAAAGAAAACAAATGATGCCAAAAAGACACAAGCAGCAACAGAGACATCTGCAGATGGGAAAGGAGTCCTAGTTAGGCATCCAAGTCATGCACCTTTGTCTTTAAAGTTTGTCATCCCTGCAGTGCTAGTCAACTGGTACCAGAAATATCTGAGTGGATACTCTGGGTCGGCTCACATCACCAAATTCCTGTCCTGCTCCTACAGACAGCCCAACTGGTATCCTCAGCACCCGGACTCTTTATTACTATTAACATGGGTGTCTGCATCAGAGAAGGGTTCTCTAGCTCCCAGCTGCATGTTGCTGACAGACAAAACACACACACACACACACACACACACAAAACAAACAAACAAACAAACAACAACAAAAAACAAGCAGCAGTAAAACTCCAGGATTATTCATTGGTTTGGCATAGGAGGGATAACCATCTGAAGCAAATGATTCACAAAGGAACTGTGACCAATTTGACTAAGAAGCATGAAATTTTTAATTGCCATAAAACAAAAATGAATTAAAAGGAGGGAAAAACATTTGCATCAAATAGAACAAAGGAGTAATTCCAAAATATCACACAGAATGATTATGTTTTTGAACGCTGGCAGTATTATGGCAAAACTGGTACGAAGGCAATACGACCTTTTGGGAAAGCTACAGGACAATACTATTGCGAGAACCGTAAGTGTTGGTCCCCTTGCCTCAGAAATTCTTTTCCTGAGAATTTCTCCTAAGGAAATAAACTAATAAATTAAAAAAAAAAGACAAAGAAAACAAACTCTACACATTCAGAGACATTCATCACAGTGTTATCTCCGTTAATGAACTAGAAGCAACCCAAATGTACACCAGGGGAATGATTTGGCAAATTATGGTAAAAATATTTCACTGACTATTATGTAGTTACTAAAAATGATTCATTACAAAGATGATGCAGCAACAAAGTTATATGTCTTTGGACATTAAAACAAACAGAAACAAAAAACTAGCAGGTACATCTTGAAAAATAAGCATATGTGAACAAAGAGGAAGAAGAATGTACAAAGATGAAAATACTTGTGTGATGGAGTAAAACTGGATGCTAATTATGGATGATTTTTATATCACCTCACCATCCTAAGGGGCAATTTGTCAGTTTCTACCAAAATGTTGAAATATGCATGCCAGAAGTACCACAACTGCATAACACAAACATAAGTGCAAAAAAAAAAAAAAAAAAAAAAAGACAAAAATAATACTGCAGCATTGTCTGGATTGAAAAACTGTAAACCATCTAAATGTATATACTGCAATAGAATATGAATACAGTCCTTTAAAAGAATGAAGTAGATTTGTATTTATCGACATGGAAAAATATTTGATATCTTTTAGTGAACAGAGTAGGTTGCAGAATGAGATTATCTATACATATTAGCCTAAAGTAAACTTAATATGCATAAATACATATGTTCCAGTTTCATGTAATAAACAGGCTATATATAAATGTGCTTATGCACTAAACAAACCTGGAAGGAAACACACCCACTGTCAACAGTCATTACCAGAGGGAAGTGAGATAGGGACTACTTACACTTTCTACATTACATACTTTGGTACTGCTTCAATTTGTTAAACTGTGCATCTAAATATGTTTTGCTTTTATGAATATAAACACACAACAGCATGGTACAGGTTGCAGGAAGCTACCACTTGTGTAAGAAAAAGGGGGCATGTATATACATGCTTGTATAGATATATTAATAAAAGAAACTAACAATGTTTCTGAAGGAGACTGAGGCTGGGTGTCAGCGTTGGGTGGGAGATTTATTTTTCACTTAGATCCTTTCAGATTATTATTATTACTTTTTTACCGTAAGATTTGTTAAAAAAATTTTTTAGTTTAAAAAGTGATGTGAAAGATGAAGTTACTTCATCTATACTATAAACTAGCCAACTATATAAAGCAAAGTATACAGCTAAACTATATAAAGCAAAAACTGAAGAGAAAATGACTAATAGGAGTAATATGCCTAATTATAAGTCGTCACCTCCAGGTCACGGCACTGTTTCTTATTCCTTTTCAATTTTTCTTATAGACTTTAAATTCTTAAATACGATTTCCGAAAGCCATTCACATGATTTAACATTTAAAAGGTCTTTTCAAGTTTTTTACAACTTGGGAGGTTTAAAAACACAAGAAAACAAACCTGTAAAGGCGTAAAGGGCCCACAGTTCTAGCCAGCAAGGCAGGAACCCCAAGGGTGGATCCCGCTCGTTTCTGACTCATGCACCATGTCCCAGCGTCTCGAAAGAACCACAGGGACAGAAAGGCAGCAGTCGAGTTTCTAGGGTTCAAATACACCTCTGCCATTTCCTGGGGCAAGGCACTTAGCTTCACCAGGCTTTAGACTCCAAGTATGTAAAAGGGGGATAATGATCGTACCTCCTTCACAGCGCTACGGTGAGGAGGAAGGGCAGGGTAGGTAAGGCGCTTAGCAGTGCCTGACACGAATTAAGCTTCCCGGAAGTGTAATCATTATTGTTGTTATCTCGCAACAAGGCCCAGGATGCTAGGAGGCAGAGGCCTGTGGGCCTGCCTCCCCATCTCCGTCAATCCCTCGCCGAGGCCCAAGCAACTGCTTCCGGTCTAGGGACAGCGGGATCCGGTGTCCCCTCGGTCTAGTCTGGAGGCCCGCGCCGCCCCGGTTCCGACCTCCAGACAACTCGGCCCCGGCCCCGCCCAGCCCCGCGGATGCCCAGTCCAGCGCTCGGAGCCGCCCCCGGAGGATGGAAGGCCAGGCTCAGGGTGTCGGGAAGTCGTGCTCGGCCACCTCCCGGCCGCCTGCCACAAGCTCCCAGCAGACACTCACCATCTCGGACCGAACCGGCAGCTCCGCGTCCCCAGCCCTCAGCCCAGTCCCGCTGCCTCTCTGCGCCTGCGCACAGCCCCCTGTCAAGGCGGACAGCCTCGGTAACCTATCAGGAGCCAGCGTGGGACGGCTGGGCGGGAGGGTAGGCGGATCTTAGCTGCCCCAGGGCTCGAGGGGAACTTGCCCTGTGCCGTCCGAAAATGAACAGTAAAGGAGCACTTAAGCTATGGAAAATTCCTAATGCCCACTGTGCCGAAAAGACGCTGGTTCGCGTTGTTGGAAGAGGCTTTCAACTCTCAACCGAGGTCTGAGCTGGATCTGCAGATTCTGGGTGGAGGGTGGTGAGCGATTCTGAAGGCGAGGACGGGAGTTGCTGAGACCTCCTTTCAGGCAAAATGAGGCGCGAAGCCAAAAAGCTCCGAAAACGCGGGAAAATCCGGAGTTCGGGCTGGAGTCAAGCGTCCCTGGGTTCTCCAGAGCGACTCCCTTGGGAATATTCCATGCAGGCTCTGAGAGAAGCGGTCAGGTCTAGACTGGGAGTCCGCAGCCTTTGAACCCCGAGCTCAGCAGCCACCCGGTGTTCCCTTGAAGCCGCCACCTCACATTTCTGTGCTCCCTCATTTTCTCACCTTCTTCCTGGAGCCCTATTGTTGCCAACAAATCTTGGCTCTCCGTGCACCGATGCTGAACAGAAATACGAGACAGATTTTGGAGGATAAGAGAGATGGCTTTATTCCTCTGCCAGGCAAAAGGGAAGACACAGCAGGCTAGCGCCTCAAGAACTGTGTGTCCCCCCCCCCGAAACGGAGATTTTATATGTGGGGCTCGCAGTCCCCGGTATATAAGGATCAAAGTAGTGAAAGTCTCGCATTCTTTTTCTCCTTGCATTATTTCAAAACAGTCATAGCTGGCGTTAGGCAGTCCAGTAATTGGGTCCCTTTGTCTCTGGTTTATCTGCCTGCGACCTTCTTTCTGAAATGCAAAAGCTGCAGGGGGTGATTTGTTACCAGGGGGCGCAGGGAATATAAACACCAGGACCACGATGTAATTTACATGAAGTTTGGGGTTGATCTGCCCAGGATGTAACTCACACAGCGTTAGCGTGATAGGTGCAGGATGTAATTTACATAGTGTCAGGGAGTGAGGTTAGTTTTGTGAAGTTCAAATCTAGTTACAGACACTACCGATTAGTAACAGTTAAAATAAAGCAAGGAGTGATTAACACTTTCAGGCCAGGTTATGTTTTCTTCTCCAGCCTGTTCACTGTTCCCTTTACTTTTCTTGTTCTCAGGAGAGGGAAAAAAAACACCTCACTTCTATTTTTATCGCAACACTATGTTGTTCCGTTTTCCACAAAAATTTATGGGTTCTCTAGCAGGAAATAATTTGCTAATTAGCCTCAGCTTACAGTGTTTCTTTGAGGCACTGGATCTTGCTGAATTCAACGCAGATGATCTCCAAAAATTCATTCCACTGTAGCCTCTTTCAATTGGGGGAGGATCTGGTTTTCCTTCTAGGGGCATCTGCGTATTAAGAGGATCGAATAGTGACTTTACAGTGAGGAAACCTGGCAGGCACCATCTTAACCAGAGGATCAAGGTTAACATAACTGGTAATGGGATATTGATATGTGCCCTCTGATATCATGCACCAAGGGCACACCACCTCTATGGTGTTTTTCACAAAAAGAAATCCATGGCCTTAACCATAAGAAAACATTAACCAATATTAGGACATTCTACAAGGTGCCAGATCAATACTCTTCAAAAAATGTCAAGGTCTGAATGAGGAACTGTCACAGATTGGAAGAGACTGAGAAAAACGACACTGGTGGGAAAACTGGTGATACCTGTATAAAGGTTGTAGTTTAGTGTCATTTTACCAATGTCAAGTTTTCATAATTGTACCAAGTTATATGGGATGTTAACATTGGGGAAAGCTGGGTGAAGTGTGTGCAGGAGTTCCCTGTACTATACTATTTTTTTGTAACAGCTCTATAAGTCTAAAATTATTTCAAAGTAAAGTTAAAAAAGAAGGATTGGATACAAAGAAATGATTATTGAATCTGGAAACATTATAAAAGTGTTTAGCAAGGGGAAGAAGGGCTGCAGTGACTGGACCTCAAAATAACCTGGGAGATAAGCACAGGATGATCATCACCACCATCTTACATATGGAGAAACAGACTGAGAGGGGGTGAATGAATTGAACAAGATCACAATCACAAAAGCAAAAAGTTCATGTGACTGGAACCAGAATAAGAATTGAGGAGTTGGAAGTAGTCAGGGCCTTGAGTGACAGGCTTATGAGTTTTGGAGTTTATTCTGTGGCAGTGGAGGAACCACTGTAATATTTTAAGAGGGGAGAACCATGAGACAACTCTTCCACAAATCATTCTGAGGCAGCACAGATGGACTGGAGAGAACGGAGGCAATGACAAGAAGTTGCTACAGTCAACCGTGGTAGGGATGATGGACGTGGGCTGTGGTAATGCGGGCAGCTCCGAAAGAAGTGATTCAAAAGTTTTGGGGCTTCCCTGGTGGCGCAGTGGTTGAGAGTCCGCCTGCCGATGCAGGGGACACAGGTTCGTGCCCCGGTCCGGGAAGATCCCACATGCCACAGAGCGGCTGGGCCCGTGAGCCATGGCCACTGAGCCTGTGAGTCCGGAGCCTGTGCTCCACAAGGGGAGAGGCCACAACAGTGAGAGGCCCCCGTACCGGGGGGGAAAAAAAAAAAAAAAAGGTTTGGAAGTGGATTTGATAGGATTTGGAGACCAATTAGATGGAACAGCTGAACTGGTTATGGAACAGCTGAACTGGTTGTGAGTAGCAGTACAGCCAAACGTTTAAGCACGCAGTCTTTGGAATCAGACAGTCCTGGATTCCAATTTGCACTCTTGCCACTTAATAGCTGTGGACACTTCAAGTTACTCAATTACCTTGAGCCTATTTTCTATTCTATAAAATAGAGATAATCATTCCTCTCTGAAAGTGACCAGGAAGACTGACAGTGCATGTAGCATATCTAAGTGTCTGGGACATAGTAATAAATGTTGACAGTTGTCCTGGACTAAGTAAATATAGGTGTGATATTGGTCGCTAGGATAGAGAAGATAAATAGAAGAGGTCTGAATTAGAAATGAGGAAAATACCAGCATGGCTGTTTTCAGCGATCTGCAGGTATGCCTGAAAATTCTCAGTGTCCTTCCCTGTGAGTTTCTTTGAGGAAACCCTCCTGCCCACAGCATCTCTGCTCAATGGGAACCTGTTCATAAGGGACCAATACTGTCCTTTCTAGGTCTCCAGTGAAGACCTGGAAGATTCCCGTGGACCTTTCCCCTAAATGTCCTGACCACAAAGGAGCCCGACAGACATATGGGAATTGACCAATGCAATGAGCTGCACGTGACAGCAGTTTCTATTCTGGAGTTACACACTGTGAGACACTCGTCCTGAAAGCCCAGAGAATAGCAGCCAGTCAGTCAGAGCTGAGTCCCAGTTTGATGCTTTATAGGGTTTGGTCAGCCAAATGGACAGTAAAAGTAACTACTTACTTTCCCATGGAAGATTTCCTCATGCTGTGGGGAACATGTCTTCCCTCTTTTTTTCAGCCACGCTGAAAACTAGAGCTTTCTAGCTGCTTATATAGGACAGAATAAACAGGATAGGGCCTACTTTGCAGGATGTGGAAGGAACCTGTCCTCCAGTCACTGTTAGATCAGAATATTAAAAAAACCCCACTTCCCTTAGCATCTTTCCCCTGGATCTATTTTAAATAAGAGCATGATCACTTGGTTTCCTAATAAGAAAAGGTCTTGGTAGCCAGCTGGTAATTCTCAATTGAGCACCTATGGCTGGGATCCTGTCTTAGGGAAACCCTTGGTTGTCCCAGAAAAGGAGATGTCTTCATCTTGGTTCTCTTCAACATAGGCACTAAATACAGTCTCACCTGAGTCTTCCTAGATTTTTTCCTATCTACTCCACAGTACAAGACAGGCTGTAACCTGCTCACTTACAAAAGCAGAGGGGCAGAAATCTATATGACCTGTTCACATAGAAGGCTTCCCTGCAAGTGGGGAAAACCTTACTCAAGACTAAAAGAAAAGTGTGCAAATGAAGGACCAAAAAGTTTAATTGTAAACAGTCTTACAACTTTTAGGGAAATGCAAGTGAGGCAGCCCCCTGCAGGACCTTTATAAGAGCACTTCACTCCTTGTGGTATTTGTAAAGTTACCTGAGTGTTTGAAATTACAGTTCAAGAAAACAAAGGAACTCCAATACAGTAATATACAATCCAGTGCTGCCATTCCATTTTTGGTTAATGAAAGCATAGCATATATACAAATAATTTTGTAAATAACTCTAAAAGAAAAACAAAAAAATGAGGGGGGCTGGAGATACCAATAATATTAAATAGAAGTAGTTAACCTAAAGGAGTTTAAAAGGATGGAGTTACATCCAAAACAAGGAGGGATATAAAAATAGAGAAGTCTAATTCCATGAGTCATCCCTAATAACATTTCAGATTATTAACCAGGTAAATAAAAAGTGGCAGAGTGGGTTTGACTGAAATAGTTCATTTAGGATGAGACCTCTTTGGGCAGGTGAGTCATGTTTCACTAAAATTTCAGATGAATTGACATTGGTATGTCAATCTCCTGATGAAAAACTAGTACCTGATTTTTAAATAGAGTTATTGTAAGTCTTACAAAATTACATTCTTCTGCACTCTGATATAAGATCATAAAAGACAGAGCAGTAATTCATTATTATGAGCGGCTGGACCAGTTTTAAATCACTCTATTTGATGAAACAAGTGAGGTCCTTCCCTCCAGACCCAGATTATGTGAAATGCTGCCTTCCCCAACCTCCCAAAAGAGCAGAAGAATAAGGCAATTGCTCATTTTACTTTGTTTTTATTTCAACATAACATGCAGTAAAAAAATTAACAGGATTTATTAGCATTTACAATGCTTACAAAGAAAAAAGGACTCTAAAAAGCAATTTAGTTCAGATTTAAGAAATCGCTCTAATTAAACACTTACAATAAATCTATTTCCAAATGATCAATTTGGACCAAAATTTAAGATAGTATTTGGTAGATATTTATGTCTGCTGTCTATTTGCAGTATTTTTATATAACCTCTGATTCTTGGGATATCCAGCCCCCATTTTCCTAACACAGCAGGGAAAGACATATACATGTGGCCATTTAAATTAAAGGAAGAAATGGAGTAAGGGAGATCCCAGGCTGCAAAAATATATACAAGCATTTACCTTTTCCAGAACTAAACGTTTCTTCCATAAAAATATTAAATAGCCAAGCCCTATAGAACTAGGGCCAGGACTACTTCAAATATAACTATTCTGTATTTTAAAAATATAGGGCAGAAAGCCTTTTGGATATTTATACATTTTTGAACAATATTTCTAGGTCCCTAAATGAATCATCAAGCATTATGTAGAACAAAAAAAGTCTACTTTCTTACATTATCTCTTAATTTAATCTCATAAATCTCTAGTAAATATTGTAGGTAACTACATTTCAATGTAAGCATTTACCTCAATAGGAAGTCTTTATAGAAGGCTTAATCTCCATAGCCATATATTACCAAAATTCAGACTTATATATAACGAATGGGTAGTTGGCAGACATTCGCTCTGTAAGACAAAGCAAGAATTTTTTGCCCCCTACCAACAAAAAGGCAGAGTCACTACTTTGAAAACAACTAGGGCTTAGAGACTGTACTACATTTCCTAGAGTAAGGAGAATAAAATCAAAATAAAGATAGGATTTGGGGGGAGCCGAATCTCTCCCTTTACACTAACAATTTCTGGATGAGGCAACCCTTTCACTCATGTAAGTATGCTTTATGATGGCAGTGTTTTAGAGTACAGATACACAAGTTGCAAAGTGTTTTTGTTGTTTTTCCAAGATGGAAGAGTAGTTAGGGACAAAAACCCCCGTTTTCTTTCCATATACAACAGGGGTTTGCTATTCTCTGCTGATTTTTGGCTCAATGCTATTTGTTCATGCTATGGTACTGAAACCTGCCAAAGTTCCTATCTCATGAGCTATGAGGCTGTCCTCAGGGTTCAGCTATGATAGGCACTCAGCTGGCTTCGGCTTCCTCCCACTGTCCATAAAGTCAAACCTCTGACAGCTGTCATCTTGACAGAGTCTAAGAAGGCTAAGTTAAAAAAATTCCCAGAGAGAAAGTCAAAGTGCATTCATTAATCAGTTACTAACAGAGCAATCTAACAGTCATGGGGAAAACCTGTTAAAATTTTTAGAGGTGAACAGAACATCCAGATCAGGACAAGGGAAAGAATGGAAATAACTACTCTAACAGGTGTCAGAGAAATTATCAATTTAAAAAGTTTTAATTCACATACAGAATACATTTCTGTGGTTACTAGAAATGTATTGCAAATAAACGTATTACTCCCTTCTTTTTAGCCAGTACCACAGCTCTCCCTCCCTAATGAAAATGTAATTTTACAGGATGTTTCATTGACCTCTGCTTGATTTAGAAAGCACTCTAGTTATAACTTGAACTCCTTAGCAATAATTAAATGTAACTGAAGTTGTTGGATTATGATAAAATTATAAAGATGCAATTAATATACAGGAACATATAAAAATTGTTGATGGCCTTCAAAGAATTCAGCTAAATTAATTCCAATTCTAGGTTAACTTTTTTATACAGACAGTGAAGGAAGCATAGTGTTAATATTGTTTGTGAAGTTTAGTATTTGCAAGGCAATTAAAACAAACTTCCAAATGAAGAGAGTTATGCAGTCATTTGCAGGCTGGGACCAACTTCTCTCTGAATTCAAATTAACAAAACTACTTTGTAGAGAGATACAAGAGTCTCACATCTCTCCTTTCTAGAGATAACATCAAAATGATGCATGGATTTCATGCTCCGGAAAGGAAAAACAACAGTCAGGCCAGGCTGAAATAAGAGGGAGAGCACAACCCAGAAGTTTGCTCACATCCCCAGAAGCTGGGCTATTTTAAACAAATACCTCTTACCATGAGGCTTAACAGAAAGATCTTACCTATTTTAGTTACCAAGGGACTTCCCTGCATATTTTCAGAATCTCTAAAAGAAAAAACCCTACTCCCAAATGAGACTTCTGATACACATATACAAAATTTTTGTTAAGGAAACAATCTAGTGGAATAAGACAAGGCAGATTTCATTGTTGTGTTAATTCCATGTTAAGTACGGTTTTGACTAGTCATTTGCAGATCTGAGTTCTGGAACATTGAGAAGAAATCCAGAATCACTGGGAGATAAATCTCAAAGATAACATTAATTTACTTACACTCAAGGTAACTCTCTAAACAGTCACAGTCCAATTTTACAAGATGTGCAATAGGCAAAGAAGGAAAAGGACAAACATTGCAAATAAGTTCTTGTCCTTTGGTGGTGCAAGCTCTCCGAAGTCACTCTTGTCCAAATCCTTCTGTTTCTTCAATAGCAAATAACAGCTTTTCCTTCAGTTGCTCATAGCTCTTGTAGGGTGGCAGGTCCAGGCGGTTAAAACTAAAAGTAAGAATTGTTAGCTTGAGAAAAGGAAATATATTAAGAATCATATGGGCAGTGTAACAATGGTTTTAAAGCCAGGCAAAATTAGGTTCAAATCCCAGCTCTGTCACTGGGCCCCTGAGCAGGTGTTTTTTACTTTTCTGAGTCTTGGTTTTTTCTTTGGTAAAATGGGAATAACAATATTTATCTCTTGGGATAGAGTGAAGAATAAACAAGCATATATATAGCACAATACTGGTGCTCAGCAGGTACTCAGTAAAATGTTACTCCTCTCAAGCTTTCCCATCCACCCTAATCTATACGTGGTCAGCAAACTTCTGCTGTAAAGGGCTAGACAGTAAATACTTCAGGCTTTGTGAGTCATAGGTCTCTTATCAAAAGGTTTTAAGTATACCCCATTAAGAATAAAACAGTTTTCGGCTCTAATATCTAATATGTTCGTCTGACTGAATTTCTCTGTCCAATATATTCTTAGCTGTGAGTTTTTAAAGGCATCTTCTAATTTTGGGCCATATTAAGAACACCTTCACAAGGTAACAGGTAGTGAATCTGCCCTAAAGCCTTGGCCCTCTGCTATATTTATAGGATAAGGTGCTGGTAGATGTTTGGCAACAGACGAAATAATGCTATCCACAAAAGGAAAATAAATTTATGGTTATGGAAATGAACAAATGGAAACATGGAACTTGAAAAAGTAATGAGGCTGGTTTTCATGTGTGACTGAGATAAGCTATTCACAATAATGTAATGGCACAATCTGTTCCAAGTTTAAAAAAAGGGAGAAAAGATCAAATCAAAATATATGTGTACAAGATGAATGTAAAAAAATCAATTGTATTTTGATATACTAGCAATGAATAATCTGAAATGAAATTAAGAGAACAATTCCATTTATAATAGCTTCAAAAAGAAAAAAATACTTAGGAATAAATTTATCAGAAGAAATGCAGGGCTTGTGTAATGAAAACCACAAAACATTGCTGAAATAAGTTAAATACCTAAACAAATGGAAAGACACCTGATATTCATGGATCAGAAGACTTAATACTGTTAAGATGACCTTACTCCCCCAAACTGATCAAAGCAATTCACATCAAAATCCCAGCTGACCTCTTTGCAGAAATGGACAAGCTGATCTTATAATTCATATGGAAATCCAAAGAACCCAGAAGAGCAGAAACAATCTTGAAAAAGTTGGAGAATGCATACTTAATTTCAAAACTCACTGAAAAGCTACAGTAATCAAGACAATGTTACTGCCATTAAGGACAGACATATAGATCAATGGAATAGAATTGAGAACCCAGAAATAAACCCATGTATTTAAGGTCAACTGATTTTCAACAAACATGCCAAGCTGTTATTTTTAAAAAGCCACATGTATGAAAATACAAAGGAGAAAACAATAAAACAAATAAAAAGGGTAGATAGGGAAAATAAACAAACATCCCGCAAGGTATATATATGACCAATGAAATGTCCCACAAAATAAAGTTCAACTATTGTTGACATTAGGTTGAATTCCAATATATTGTATTAGAGTTAAGATTAGGGTTTGTTTTTAGTTTTGTACATTTTTGGAAATGTGGTTAAACTACATTTATAATGAGAAAATAGTATTTCTGTCACCATGTTAGAGTAGCTCTCCCTACAGCTATCTAGACTTGATTTCTTCCTCTGCCTACAGAGAAAAGTTAAGTTTTCTAAATATCACATTTCAAAAAAAAAATTCGGGGTCGGGGGAGGGATTGACTGTTAATGGCAACAGGGATTGTTTTGGGGTGAAGGAAATACTCTAAAACTAGATCATAGTGATGGTTACTTTTCTGAAAATCTACTAAATATCACTGAATTAAAATGGGTAAGTTTTTTGTTACATAAATTATGTCTCACTAAAGCTATTAAAAATAATTCAATACCATGGGCAAAGTATTCCATTTCTAATTTCTAACACATTTTAGTATATACAGGATAAATGAGAAAAGGCTGTTTTCTACACTTTTTTTTCTTTTATTTTGAAGTATAGTTGATTAACAATTTTGTGTTAGTTTGAGGTGTACAGCAAAGTGATTCAGTTATACATATAACTGAATCTTTCTGATTTTACTTACCAGGTATGACTTCTAGGCAACCAATTTTCTTTCCCAACTTTTTCAATGCAGAATTTCTGTGGCCCATTGCTCCCTAAAAGTGAATCATCAACAGTTTGATAGTGCAATGGTTCTCAAATTGTTATCCCCAATCCAGCTGCATCAGCATCACCAGGGAACTTGTTAAGAATCACAAATCCACAGGCCCTAACCCAAGCCTACTGAGTTGAATCAAAAACTCTGGGGGTGAGGCTCAGCAATAGTGTTTTAACAAGCTTCCAGGCGATTCTGATTGAGAGCTAGAGTTTGAGAACCACATTGTTAATGTATGCCCAAGAGGAGAAAATGCACTTTTATCTAGTATTCCTTAGCCAGAATAACAGAATGCTATAAATTAATAATACCTCACATAAGAACAGAACACATAAAAAGCTTAATTTTAGTTTTAAACACAATAGGGAAACTACAGCTCACTGTCTTACAAAACTTGATTTAAATAGAAAATTGTTAAAACTTTAGAAAATGTAAACAACCTAGTGAATTCAATATTAACAATGCTTGTGCCTATAGGTCCTATAGGGCAGACCCTTACACACTTAACACCCCATTCTTGCCTCTCATTTACCTTGTGTTGGAGTCAGCTGTTAATGGTTATCTTTAAGCACTGGTTTTTCTAAAAAGGTCACTACTGCTCCCTAAGAAGCATTTACTGGTGGTCATAAGGACTGGTAGTACTACTGGACTTTTAAATAAGAAGGGGCCAGGCACACTTATTGTTTTGCCATATGTAAGACAGTCATACCCAAAGAACTTTCTCATGTTCCACCTGACTAAACCCAGTACAAATATAAAGTGGTAGTACTTTTGTATCTAATCACATTGAAGTGTTTTCACAAGTAGTTATGCAAAAAGCCCAGTAACATAGGATATGGTCATTATGAAAAAGGATAGTTAAAATTATTAAATAATTAAGCTTGAAATTATTAAATGGTTTATGTACTGGCACATTCTCTCAATATATTACAGCATTTCTAACCACAGAGATGGAAAGTTTCATTTAATAGTGCTAATTAGTATGTAATAGTAGAGTCTGGATTGCTTTTAATAGACTTAGAATCAAATATTAACATAGCAGAGAGGGACTTCCCTGGTGGCGTAGTGGTTAAGAATCCGCCTGCCAGTGCAGGGGAGATGGATTTGAGCCCTGGTCCAGGAAGGTACCACATGCCATGAAGCAACTAAGCCCTGCACCACAACTACTGAGCCTGGGCTCTAGAGCCCGCAAAGCACAACTACTTAGCCCACGTGCCATAACTACTGAAGCCCATGTGCTCTAGGGCCCGTGCTCCACAACAAGAGAAGCCACTGCAATGAGAAGCCCATGCACCTCAACAAAGAGAAGCCCCCGCTCACTGCAACTACAGAAAGCCCGCACACAGCAAGGAAGACCCAACGTAGACAAAAATAAAAATTTAAAAAATAAAATAAAATAAAATAGCAGAGAAATATGAAATGAAGGATTTTAGTGAATTTCATTGATAAAGACTATTGTACAAATATGTCATATTATCAATACTATTACCCTGGATGCTTTCTAAAATTTTATGGAATTGTAAGACATCATGTTGTAAACATTATATACTGAAGTTAATTTCAGGTTGCCTGTTGTTTTCAATCTTACTCTGACACTGTCCCTAAACGAAACAACTTTCAGATAGACTCTTGCACCTCTTTTCCTATTTTTCAGCCTATTTCAACTTGAAAAAGGTCTCTGAGGCTTTTGTACATTTCAGAGCCTTGGCCTATAATGGAATTTCATGATTAGACACTACACTTTGAAATAAGATCTACCTCATTTTTCTCAACTTTGATCAGCTATAATTTATTCTGGCAGGTATATTATCCTTAATTCACTTATTTCCCTCTTTTTCTTATATTTATTTAAGTCTATTTATTATTTCTTACCTTTTCTATCTGTTCTTTCATATTCCAGTGATTCTTATACAGAAGGGCTTCTGACCTTAAGCCCAAATCTTTTCTTCTAAATAGGAACAACATTTTGTGTCTTCTAATAGAGTTTTTCCCAAACGTACATGTATTGAAATAAATATTATTTCTTTATAAATCATTTTTTAAATTTTTCTTCTTTATATTACAGTTAGTGTTATGTATCTGTATTTTTTGGAGATTGTAGATACATTATTTCACATCTACCAACTTCATTCCGTGAGGATATTATAAATATGTTTAAAAAAATGGGATATTAGATATGATAAGGTCAAGAACCACCAGATTAAATTGTTATATACATCACTCTTACAACTTTCTTTTCCTACATTGGGTGGAAGGAAGGTTAAACCAATGTCCTCTAAAATTCGATGAACCACAATCTCACTGTCTGTCTTCCACAGGTATCCTTTTGTGTTGCTTTAGACTGCTCCATCCAACCCCAAGTATTATTCCCAAGAGAAGACCTAGTTCTTGTTTTTTTAATAATCAGATTTCCAGTTTATACTGAGAAGCTTGTACCAGTTTTTTCTTCATTTTGATCACTATTCCTTACCTCTCCAACCACCACCATGGTTTCTCTTTTTCAAACTACAGAGCATTCTCAAAGGACTTACAAGTTATCTTTTTTTTTTTTTTTTTTTTTTTTTTTTTTTTTTTTGCGGTATGTGGGCCTCTCACTGTTGTGGCCTCTCCCATTGCGGAGCACAGGCTCCGGACGCGCAGGCTCATCGGCCATGGCTCACGGGCCTAGCCGCTCCGCGGCACATGGGATCTTCCCAGACCGGGGCACGAACCCGTGTCCCCTGCATCGGCAGGCGGACTCTCAACCACTGCACCACCAGGGAAGCCCACAAGTTATCCTTTTTGAGACTTCCTTCTCTGTAGCGCTAGATAAAAACTTCCCTTCTATATTGCTTGGGAGAGACTAAAATATTTATTCTCTGGCCTCTCCTTTAAGTCTGTCTCTAGGCTAGTCATGTCTCACCCCTAAATGTTTCTAAGCATCAGCTCTCTATACTCTTCTCTGTATTCTATTTCTGTATAAGCCCATCCATTCTCACAGCTTCAAATGTCACTGTTTCATTGCTCTTATGAGTCTACTTTCTCTCTCTACTCTTACCTCTAAACTCGTGCTTTAACAACACCCATAAAGCTGTCCCCTCACTGAGATTTTCTACTTGGTTGCCTGATAGTCACCTTAAACTCAGCAGATTCTTTACACTTCACAACTTCTCCATGTTTCATAACATGGTAAACATTCTTCCTTTATATTTCGTTTTCTAATCAAGTCCTATTTCTACCTTTGGAACTTCTCTAGCATTTCTCTCTTCTTTTCCATCCGTATTTTATCTCCTAAGATCAGGTTCTTATCATTGCTCTAATCATTTTTCCTATTTCCAGGCTCTTCCATCTGCATGCTATACCTTACTATCAAATCTTCCTAAAAGGCAGCTTCAGCAAGTTCACCTGTCTTCAAAAAGTTCCCATAGCTTCCAAAACCCTAAGAAATGTCCAAATTCTTTTGGTCTGGCTTTTAAAGTCTTGAACTGGTTCCACACACTGTATCTAGAACTGCCTATTTAATTCTTTAATTCTGTCTCTCTCTTCTCCAGCTGAAACAGACTTAGGGATCACAACTTCGATCCTCTCGTGGTACTTGCATAGTGCTGGTGTTAAAGAAAGACTTGAATTTACTTATTTAGTCACAAAATAAATATTCTTAAGGTCATTCATTTCAAAATAACATACAATTTAACCAGTGATTATTATGTGACAGGCACTGTACTAGGCACTAGGAATAAAAAGATGAAGATACGGATCTATATCTCAAGGAGCTCCAGGTATAACAGGGAAGAGTGGTAAACAAGTCACTAAAATATAATACAAACAATAGTAGTGTCTCTCATAGGAGACACTGAAATGTTTGCCATATGACTCAATGAAGAAACAGATCTACATATACAGAAGACCATTATCCTACTGAGTTAAAACGTGGGGTCTAGCCTAAGAGTTAAAAACTTCTACAGATAAGGATTATAAAGTGATTTAAAAGTTGACACAAATCCAGGTTAACTGTGTCAAGAAAATATACTTGTCTTTGTTATTTGATACACTGTATACACATGAACATAACAGCAGTGTGATAAACAATTTTCTTTATAGGAAAAGTGATCCTGTAGTCATACCCATGAGGTCAGCAAATCCTCCAACTGGCAATCGGCAGGTTCCAGTAACAAACTGCAAAAGTCTCATTCTCTTCTCATTATCGATTTCTTTAACAAACTGTTAAAAGCACATTTAAAGAGATACATAGGTCATATGTGATGTTCAGAATACTAAACAAGAAAGAAAAAAATCATTTCAAATCTTAACCAAACTCCCAGTGTCAGATGCACTGGAAAATAACTGAACCCACCACTGTGGATGGTAGAGCTTCTCCATGTTTGTCAAAAGCCCTACCAACCCTCCCCTATACCAATCCTAGTACCACATCCTTATAGGGAAACAGAAAAAGAAGAGTGCCCTGGGCCCAAGAGCTCCTTACTCATGCAGTCTCAAGATCAGCTCTTCTAGGGCACCCCTCCTTTTCCCTCTAGATCTGCCTGTCCTATAGAAATTCATGTGGTTACAAAGGACACAGAGGTTGAGTCAGAACAGACTTTTTGGTTTTATGAACAAATGAAATCAAGCTCATAAATTCTGACCAAGATACATCCCAGTAATGTTCTTCCCTCAGCGTTCTTTACGTTTTGGTGTAGCTATGTGTTGCCAGAATTATGTGGCTTTTAACTCCTACAATTCTGACTCAAAACATTAAGTGTCTAGAGAATGCTTTCTAGCCTGTAGCACAAGAATTTTGTCTCAGCCAAATTATTTTTGGTAAAGAATTTTTATCCTACTGTACTAATTGTATTTGTTACAGAAGCCCAGTCACCTCAGCTCCTTATGAATTTCTTTACATAAATTTCTTTACATAATTAGAAGGCATTAACATTTTTTTTTACTGTGGTTAAATATACATTAACATAAAAATTTCCCATTTTAAGTGTACAATTCAATGGCATTAAGTACATTCACACTGTTGTGTAACCATCACCACTATTTACAGAACTTTTTTATTATATCAAACAAAAACTCATTTCATTAAACTTATCTCCTTGCTTCTGCCTCCCTTCTCCCCAGTCCCTGGTAACCTTTATTCTACTTTCTGTCTATAAATTTGTTTATTCTAGATACCTCATATAAGTGGAATCATACAATATTTGTCCTTTTGTGCCTGGCTGATATCACTTAGTATAATATCCTTAAGGTTCATCCATGTTGTAGCCTATGTCAGAATTCCCTTTCTTCTTAAGGTTGGACAATATTCCACTGTATGTATGTATATATATATATATATATATATATATATATATATACACATATATATATATATACCACATTTGGTTTATCTAATCATCTTTTGATAGACATTTTAGGTTGCTTCCACCTTTTGGCTAATGTGAATAATGCTGATATGAACATAGTTATACAAGTATCTGTTTGAGTCCCTGCTTTCAATTCTTTTGCGTATACCTAGGAGTATAATTGCTAGACCATATTAATTCTATGTTTAACGTTTTGAGGAACCACCAAACTGTTTTCCACAGTGGTGTACCATTTTATATTGCCAGCAGCAATGCAGGAGAGTTCCAATTTCTCCACATCCGTACCAAGGATGATTATTTCTTTTTTTTTTTTATAAAAGCCACGTTTTAATGGGTATATGTCTCACTGTGGTTTTGATTTCCACTTCTCTAATGATTAGTGATGCTGAGCAACTTTTCATGTGCTTATAGCAGAAATTTTGTGAAGAGACACCATTATGATTCCAAACCAAGGCTCTCGCTTAAGTTACACCTTCTAAACATTAAATAATTCTTAATGAGATATGAATGATGAAAACCATACTTCAGACAGTTCTACAAAATTCCAAAAGCATTTAGATCAAATGCAGGGGAATATTATTATCTGGGGTTGTCTTATACTCTGGGCAAAGGTGCAAGGTGTGTGTTGCTTACTTGGCAATAGTCAAAGAATGCTATTATAATCGGTATTCATTTATTGTAATGCATAGAATGGAATGAGGATCCTTAACATACTGGTACACTTTTTCTGTGACTCATTTCCATATGTGGTAAGCAATATCTACAAAAATTACGGTATGTCTTCCAAAAGAAAGAAAATGAGACAAACCTGCCAAAACCACATGATTTGTTTGCTTGTCCTAGTGTAATGACGGTAGATGGCATGTCTTTGCCAGTCATTCAAATCAATCTCTTGCATTCCACATAAAAGAACCTTTAGGGATGAAAAAGACAAATGGTTTCTTTAGGTAACTGTACAACCTATATAAAAATGCTAGACATAGTTAAGACTAATATTAAACAACTTTCAAAAATTTAATCAGGAGGTTTTGGCTTATAAACTGTGTATCAAGAATTTTATCTATATTACTTGTAAAAGTTGAGTTTCCATGATTGGTGTCATATATACACATATTCAGGTATACTAAGTCACTCACTGGACAGAGGTTCTAATACTTTTCTTTTTTTGGTAACACTTTATATATTTGGATAAATTATGGACTTCTTTTAACCACTGGGGATGCTTCAGAAACATACTGCCAGAATAAAAAATACTATTGCCATTGGAAAGATGGTAAAGTGAGTTGAAAACAGACACCTGAAGGCATTATTTACCAGCATGCTGCAGAGGAAAGAACAACTCATTACCTCTAATTCCTTTGCATCAAAGTACTGCAGATACTGCTGGGGAAGAATTTCATTAAAGCCCTCAAAGAAAGCTTGTGTCTGTTCTTCAACACCGCGAGACAACCTCCATTCAGCTACCATTCTGGTAAATAAATATAAAAAAAAAACTATGAGGAAGTTTAGATTTTACCTTTAAATTCTGAGTATAAAAATAATTTTTAAAAACTTTATTATTATGAAAAGTGTCAAATATATATATAAGTAAAATAAATGAACCCTATGTACAGATCTCTCAGCTTCAATACCAATCTTATTTCATTATGCCCCTATCCATACCCTAGATAGCATATAATTTCATTTTAAACAAACATTTCAGTATATATTTCTATAAGATGAGGTCTCTTTTAATTTTATTTTAATTTGCATAATTTATTATGCAAAATCTCTGTAACTCAAGGTTAGTTCATCATTAACTAAGGTCTTAACCTAAAATATGCACAGTGCTATGTGCAATGCTACGCTCAATGCTATGCTCAATGCTGGGGGAGATTCAGGGGTATAAGCTATTCCTTTCTTGAAGCAGCTTAAAGTTTTTTTCGTTTTTTTTTTTTTTTCCGGTACACGGGCCTCTCACTGTTGTGGCCTCACTTGTTGCGGAGCACAGGCTCCGGACACACAGGCTCAGCAGCCAGGCTCACGGGCCCAGCTGCTCTGTGGTATGTGGGATCTTCCCGGACCGGGGAACGAACCCGTGTCCCCTGCATCGGCAGGCGGACTCTCAACCACTGCGCCACCAGGGAAGCCTTTGGTTTTTTTTTTTTTTTTTTCCCACATCTTTATTGGAGAATAATTGCTTTACAATGTTGTGTTAGTTTCTGCTGTACAACTAAGTGAATCAGCTATATGTATGCATATATCCCCATACCCCCTACCTTTAAAGCCTCCCTCCCACCCTCCACCCTCCCTATCCCACCCCTCTAGGTCATCACAAAGCATCTAGCTGATCTCCCTGTGCTACGCAGCAGCTTCCCACTAGCCATCCATTTTAAGTTTGGTAGTGTATATATGTCACTGCTACTCTCTCACTTTGTCCCAGCTTCCCCTTCCCCCACTGTGTCCTCAGGTCCATTCTCTATGTCTGCGTCTTTATTTTTTTATTTATGTTTTTTAAAAACATAACTACAATTCTATCATCACACCAAAAAAGTGAACAATAATTCCTTTATGTCAAATATTCAGTGCTCAACTTCTACTGACTGACTCAAATTTTTGGACATATTGATTGAATCATATTAGATTTTCTTCTGATCTTCATCTACATAGATACATTAACAGAGTTAAAATCACATCAAATACAAACTTGCTGTTTTATTACAGAATATTTATTTTAACAATTTTAACAAGCAAACAAACATGTATTTTAGGCATTTGATTACTTCATGACAATTTCAGACAACCAAAGTCCTAAAGTTTATTAAAACTCTGAAAGTTTGGAAAACGGCAGTGTAGGTTGTATTGGACTTATCTTCCGGGTGATTATAATTATAAACACTGGGCAAATTACAGAAAACAAATGTCTGAAGGCATCAGAGAGAAACCAAAGGCAGGCAGAAGCTGGTGGGGACAAGATTCTTGGAGGAAGCTGGCACACTGGAGCAGAGCCGCATTTACCAGGCTCTTCCTTTGAGGGCACTTCCCAGCTTACAAAGAGCACAGGGAAACGAAACTCAAACTTAAAAGCAACAGTATTACTGCGTTGAGGAGACATGAGGTTGGGAGCTTAAAACTGCCAAAGCAGCTACAGAAAAATCCCTGGAAGAAAGAAGACAAAGAAAAGGAGCTCCCAAATCTGCACAGAAACACACATCAACTCCTTAGCTCACTCCTAAGTACACATGTCTAGGATGATGAAACTCCAAGGAACCCTGTGCAATGAACAACTGGAAAGCCAAAGACCCAACCAGAAATTTCAGCAGCCACCTAGGGCTGTAGAGACAGAATTAAAGCTTAATTCTCACAAGGTAATGGTAAAACACCTTGGGCTTTCCATTGTAAGGACTACGAACCATGTTCTAGGAATAAACATTATGTTTTAGGATTAAAAGCAAAATGGAAGTAGACTAGCTCTAGCAAGCTTCTGCACAATCAATGTGATCTGTCCTTAATTTAACTGCCTGTCAAAACAAAACTCAATATTTTTCAAAGGGGAGGAAAAAAAAAAGAACTCAGAGTCTCTACCATGTATCATCCACAATAAAAAATGACTACATAGGCAAAGAAGCAGGAAAATGTGACCCATAAGAGAAAAAAGTCCATAGAATAGGGCTTCCCTGGTGGCGCAGTGGTTGAGAGTCCACCTGCTGATGCAGGGGACACGGGTTTGTGCCCCAGTCCGGGAAGATCCCACATGCCGCAGAGTGGCTGGGCCCGTGAGCCATGGCCACTGGGCCTGCGCGTCTGGAGCCTGTGCTCCGCAATGGGAGAGGCCACAACAGTGAGAGGTCCACGTACCGCAAAAAAAAAAAAAAAAAGTCCATAGAATAAGGCCAACTGATAGCCCAATGCTGAAGTTAGTAAATACTTTCTAAAAGCTATTAAAAATGTATTAACTAATTTATAGGACAAGATGGACAAAATATATGAAGAGATGAAGATTCTCAACACAGAAACTCTTGAAAGAAGCAAATGGAAATTGAAGAATATCTGAGGGCTTCCCTGGTGGTGCAGTGGTTGAGAGTCCGCCTGCCGATGCAGGGGACATGGGTTCGTGCCCCGGTCTGGAAAGATCCCACATGCTGCGGAGCGGCTGGGCCTGTGAGCCATGGCCGCTAAGCCTGCGCGTCTGGAGCCTGTGCTCCACAACGGGAGAGGCCACAACAGTGAGAGGCCTGCGTACCACAAAAAAAAAAGAAAAGAAAAAAAAAAAGAATATCTGAAATGAAAATTTAATTGGATGAACTTAAAGGCAGTGAATTCAAACGCAGATCAATCAAAATGGCCCAAACTGAAGCATAGAGAAAATGAAAAAAATATAAACAGCATCTGGGATGATATCAAAGGTTAAATATACATGTATCCGAAGTCTCTGAAGTATAGAAGAGGGAACGAAGCAAAAGGAACATCTACAGAGAAAAAGCACAAAAATATTCCCTAACTGCTGAAATGGCATCAATCAGGAGAACATAAAAGCGCATATATACAAGGCAAAATGCTAAAAAAACCTTTAGAAAATCTTTGAAAAGCCACAGAAAAAAACATACATTTCATCCAGAAAACAACAGAAACAGTGGCTCACATCATCAAAAATAGAAGACAATAACAGAATTACATTATTGAAAGAAAGTGTTAAAAAAAAAGAGAAAAAAAAAAACTATAAACCTAGAATTCTAAATCTAGTGAACATATCCTTCAAAACTGAAGATGACATACAGATGTTTTTGGATAAAAGCTGAGAGAATCTATTGCCAGCAGGCACACACTAATAGAAATGGTGAAGGAAGTTTTTAAGGCTGAGAAATGATCCCAGATGGAAAAAATGCATCTGCAGAAAGAAATGAAGAGAACCAGAAATCGTAATGTGAGTAAATATTAAAGACTATTATTCCCTAGTTTCTTTTAAAATCTATTGATTGCTTAAAGCAAGAATATATTATTATGGGGTCATAAACATAAGAAATAAAATGATAACAACAGCACAAATGGCTGAAATGAGATAAACAGAATTATACTATTATGAGCCTCTTATAATGTACAAGTAGCATATTAATTATAAATTATGATGTTACATATAATATTAATGTATTAGTATAATATTAATTAAAGGTGATAAGTTAAGGATGAATATATTCATTAGAGCAGTCACTAAAAATTAAAGAGGTATAGCTAAGAGAAAACCAAAGATATATAAAAAGAAAAACTAGAAATTATTAATACAAAAGAGGGCAGGAAAGGAGGAACAAAAGAAATTGGGAAATAGAAGAAACAAATAGCAAGGTGGCAGGCTTAAGTCCAATCATATCAGTAATAACATTAAATTTAAATGTACCAATTGCAGCTAAAAGTAACGATTATCAGAATGGATAAAAGTAGTAAGACCTAAGAATATGCTGCTTTTAAGAAACATACTTTAAACAGAAAGACAAAGGATTGAAAATAAAGGATGGAGGAAAATATACCATGCAAATATTAATCATAAGAAATGTGGAGAGGATATGTTAATATTTTAAAAGTAGAAAAGCAGGCAAGAGATCCAGAAACTGGAACTCAAGAATCAGCAGCTATGTGAAATCTCACCCCCATCTGACTGAACTGGTGTTGAGAATATGTCAGTGAACTAATAACTCTTGAGACTAAAAGTATGAACTAATGCAAAGCATAAGAGACCACACTAAGAAAACCATCTTTTTACTTAAAAATTTTACCCGATCTTCAAATATTCCCCACAAAAATATCTGCATATAAATTTGAGATTCTTTTCAATGCCATGATGTTACATGGCATAGTAGTTACAGAATTGGTATTTAAAAAAGTGATCCAGCACTGCTTCTAGCCTTAAAACTCCCACTTCTGGAGAAAAACTGAAAGTTCTATATGACCAAAATTCTTTTCTATTACTTTATAAATCTTCCTATTTCTGGTTAAATTGAAATATATCAGAAAGGGGGGGATTAAACTCATTAGCATCCACTAGACTAATTCTTTGTAAGGTTTACAGTTTGAATTAACCTGCAGGATAGTCCCTCCACCTTGCTGCCTCCACAAGAATCTGTTTTAACTGTTCTCTTAAGGGTGATCGTAACTTATGAGCCACAACATCTGCTCAAGATTCTTCATTTTCCTTGGCTTCTGAAATGCAGGAGATGGCAGATGGGGTACCAATTCTGCCTGACAGCATCACGTACCATGGCAACTCTTCTCTATTTACGCTTTGTGACTTGTGCTTTCCAGCCTCTGTATCTCTGCATATAACTTTTGCTCTTATTTCTACATAACTGAATCCTTCCCAACCATCAAGGCTCAAATTAAATACCATCAGATTCTTGCTCCATGATTATAGCTAGATGAAAGGATGTCTCCCATAGCACTTTTCTTGTTCCTCTCTCCATGTACTTACAAGGTAGGACGTGGTGTATTGCATCCTTAATAATACATGAGCAGTTCTCATAATAATTAGTATAAAGGCAAATATTATTTTTTGACATACTGTCCACTAGTATTACTAAGCAATGATCAGCGTACTATACAGTCCAACAGAAAGGCTAAAAACTATGTCAAAAGGAGCATTCTCTCTTACCTGATATATTCCTCTTTATTTTCTTCTGTTACAAGAATATTGCCACCATTGGGTTTCAAATCATGACTCTTGATTTCACCTAAAATTTCTTTATCGACGGAAAAATACATTTCCAAACCACATTCCTCAATATTGTTTTCTCTGCCCAAATGAAAGTAAAATCGTTACACTAATTCAGTCATGTAAGAGTTTTTTTTTTTTTAACTAAAGGACTATGTTCTTAAATAACTATTGTTAAACTGTAACATCGGAATTAACAACAAAACTGGAACATTATGCTCTAAAATCACATTTTTGCCTAAGATATTTCTATAAAATTTATCATATTGAATAATGAGACAGGTTTAATGTAAACCATTTAAATTCAGTAAACCAATTACATGCTTACAGTCTGAATACATTACCAACACAACAATGATAAATTAAAAGGAAACAAACTTACTTAACCCAGATGAGAGAATTGTAAAATTCTGGATCAATAGATTCTAAATCCTTGAGTCCAACTGGTTTGTTCAAGATACGCTTATAGAATGGCAAAGAAAAACCTGTGTCTATGAATTTCCCATGGAACAGAGCCTATGCAAGAAGAAAACAATACCATTTAAGATATTTTGTATCTTATAAGATATAAAAGATTTTATATCTTATATCTCACTGTATTTCAGAATGTTTTTGTTTTTTGAATGAAGAACTCATCTAACAAACAAAACAAACTCCCCTGTCATATGATCTATTATGGAATATTTCTGGGAAAAGGGCAGATATAACAAGCCCAATCTTAGACATATCTTAATGATGAGAAAATTTCAAATGAGAAAGTTAAAGAAACAATGCTTTAGTATTGCTGAATTAGCAAAGTAAACACAATTCTCCACTTGCACTTACCATAGCAATAAACCTGCCAATAAAACGAAAATATTTCAGGTGATCTGGATTGATGTAAGAAGCGGGGTTTATCTGCAAGCAGTAATTATCCTTCCCTGCATATTCAAACAGGCAATACATTGGGTTCAACACCTCATGTGACAAAAGAAAGAACCATTCTCTGAAATCAAAAGAAAATTTAGGATGAAAAATCTTGTAAGTAACCATACCAATAAATCAAAGAGCAGTGCTATAAAGTTCTCAGGAATCTATACTCCTCTGATGGTGATATTTCTCTAGTCTCATATTGATTTTCACTGCTTCTGTACAAACTGACATCTATTGTACAGAGATATTTACACACTGCGTACTTCAAAGAATCTAAGACATCATTGACTTTAAAGACAACATTATTTGATGAACCACTAAAAAATTTTTTCCAATTGTAATACACATCTCAGTTTCAGAGATGTTAAAATATGAAAAATTTAGTCTTAGAATCAGTGAAATACTATACATAGGCAAGTTTAAAATTCACTGTTGAACCATGTGGTTAGAACAGCTGAAACAAGTCTAACATTCCATCCATTACAAAGCCCCTCAGTGATGCTCATTAAGTTCCACTGCTCTCTAAATCTTAGATAAATACGAAAAACCTTCCAATTTCACAGAGGCAATAAAGCACTTAATTCAAGCTACTCATTCATTAAGAAAATACTGAGAAGCTCTAATTCAAATGCTGTGGAAATACCAACCAACACTAACGTAAGATTATAGTTATTAACTATGTAACATGGGTGAAGGTCTGGCAGAACAGTAGGCAGAGTGAATCTGGGTCAATATATGTGGTATCAGCTCGTGCCTGAGATTTCCTTTCTTGTTGGTTTATGGCCTCTGGTAGTAATCCTGCTTGTATTTTAATACTGCTAGTTAATTTTCTAGTTAAGAATGAATGATTGCCCTCCTGAATTATCTTTACCTAATACAAAATAAAATGTTTCTATTCATATTTGTTATTTACCTGTGATTACTTCATACGTTTGAAATGTGAGCTTTGAAACAAAACCTAAGTAAAAATCCCTCAAATGTAGCCACCAGTTAGTGACCCCACAAAGACTCAGGGTCTGAACCAGGATATTAATAAACAGTATTTCTACTCTTCACAATAATCCCAGAGAAGTAGATATGATCATTCTTATTTTAGAGATGAAGATATTTGCCCCAAGCTATACTACTGAGTGCAGAAAAAGGATTTAAATCCAGTCCTGACTACGAAGTCCTTGGCTTTCCATACTGCCACCACTATGCAAATTTTTAACCTGGTATGATATACTGTTATGGAATAAGCAAAGCAATTTTCTGCTTGAGTCTATCTTCTAGGGGTTTGATTAGAAGCTCCAATATTAAGAAAGAAGAATTTATAATTTCAACTCCTATTTTATACAGCTTTCTATATTTTCAAAACATATATTAATCTCAGTTGGGAACTGAATGACTATTATCTCTATCAGGAATCTGTGATGGGGAAAGTGACCTGAACACTATAGGGCCTTGTATGTTCTGTGGAACAGATATGAGGTGGTGGACTGAACACTGGCTTCTTGTTTGATGATGTAAAGCTTGCAACCAGGCTCTACAACTTAGTTATGTGTCTTTGGTGAGTCCCTAAACCTCATTATTACCTGCAAAATTCTCTCACAGAGTTATCCTGAGGATTAAAGGAGTGGTGTGGGTGAAATCAACTAGCAGTACCTTAGAAAGTGCTGAATTAATGTTTCTTGAAATTTTATAACTGCAACGTTAATAAAGGTACAAAAATTTGCTATATTTCATTTTCCTGAAACAGAAAATTGAGAAAATAATACTTGCAAGCAAAGTGTAATGATACCTTTGGAGGAAAGGAACTAAGTTCTGAGTATTCATATTATCACTACCTTGCTACACCTCCATAATCTAAACCTTCTTCTCCTGGAAAAATCACCCACAAACGTCTTCGCAGATCTTGGGGACTGAAGCTCATTATCTACCAAAAAAAAAAAAAAAAAGAGGAAGTAAAAGAATCGGTAAAAGTAGAAACACCTTATACCACTTACTTCCAGGTTAGAAATCTGCATTATAAGTAACTTAAATTCCCCATGACATAGAATGGTGTCTGTGGTTTGGTCAACACCACACATAGAAAATACATTAAAATTTCATAATGTTTTATAAATTATACATATCTATATTTCTGTATATTTTATACATATATAATTTTCTTTTAAATGATCCTACTACTGACAAAGTTCCTTCTCTCATTTGCTTAGAGCAGAGTAACTGTGACCATGAGCAGAGCCTAGGTCCTTTTTAGTTTGGGTAGGTTTGGGTTTGTTATATAGCCAAAAGGTACACATAATAACTAACTGGCTAACTTGGAAATGAAAAACAGAGGCTGCAGATAAAATATAGTTAATTTGAAAACTCATTCTCAGTGGAAACCTGGAAAAACTACTCAAATTTTGTATTCTACTACAGTGGCTAATAAGATCATCTTCATATTTGAAGGACAGTACCATTACTGAGTTACAATGAAGAGGTCATTTGGGTTCTTGCTTTTTAAAAGTATTTAATTACTTGCCCAAAATTGGGCCTGTAGAAGATTACAAACATTAATTACTCTTAGGAAAAAAAATGACAGGGCCTGGAGAGAATAAAGTCCATACAATGATTCTATTTCATGAAAGGATAAGAATGAACAATCACATTTAAATATCCAGAGAGGCTCAGTAAGTGACCTGCTTATGCTAGGGCTCTTTCAGTTCCCACACTTTCATGAATTCATATCCCACTCAAACAAGAAAATGCCAGATGTAACAAAAAAATCAGTACTTATGACAAGTATTCTACAACACTATAGGCTAGAAATATAGCAACTCAAATGAGAAATGTTATAAGTTAAAATTATCCTTTTTGTTCATTTCTTGTTCCTTCTGGCTATTCCTTGTCCCTGTGGCTGCTCCCCAAACCGCAAGGCTGTCCCTGATCTCGCGTGCTGTCCCCCCGGAAAAAAAAACCTTGAAATAATACCTTTTACCAAATGCCTAATATGAAGGAAAAAAAAAAAAGTTTCTCCTGCAATTTCCCCCATAAGCAGTTGTGCTGTGTCAAGAAAAACACTTACTACCCCGAACAACTTTATCCAAATGCTATGAAGAAAATCTGATGCTAATTTTGCTATACGTCACTCTTCCAAAGCAATCAAGTTTTTCTCTTTTTATTTCACATTTATTGGATGGATGTAGAGTTTAGGGTGACAATTTTTAAAAACCGTTTTAGCACCATCTGGTCTGTCATTCTGCGAAAGTCTCTAGGTATCAACAGCTAAAGGGACATTTACTCATGTTCGCATCTTTTCAGCACTGCTATCGGCAAGTTATGCTCCAAGAAACTGGCCCACCAGAGACTGACTACTCAGTGACTGCATAGTGAAATAGGTAATCACGGGGTAGAGAATGGCCTTGGAGCCTTGCTTACATCAGATCAAGAGAATGACTCATAATTCTCTAAGTGGCCTTAGTCAAGCTCTGCTCCTAAAAAAATATCTGCTCCTACTTAGCAGGATGCCAACTGGCATTTCCCTTCAATGTTAATAACTGAAGTCCCATTAGTAAAGAATATATATAATTGTTTCTGAAAGTAAGTAGACAGGTATTGTCAACTATCTCAGACAATCTCTTTTCCCTTTGCATTCGGTTTAACACTTCTCAAAGCTGTAGCTACCAAAATTATCATAAGGGTTTGATAATAAAGAATCACAACCACATCTGGCCATAAAACAAGGACGCACTGGATGTTTGCATATTAAGACATTTTTTTCCACTGGTCATTTTAATATATCAAAATCACTTAATACTTAGCTGTAGTTGGTTGGTAAACAAAGTTGTAAAATAAAGGTAAGTAGTAAATTAACTCAGGTTCTGAGGACAGCTAAAACATTTGTTGACTACTCCTGAAAACATTATTTTTAGATATTGTCATCAATGACCAATTACATTTTTTACTACATAAAAAATTCTTTAAATTATAGGAGTAAATATGATTATAAAAATGCAAGCAGTACAGAAGTATAAAAACAAAGTCTTGGGCTTCCCTCGTGGCGCAGTGGTTGAGAGTCCGCCTGCCGATGCAGGGGACGTGGGTTCGTGCCCCGGTCTGGGAAGATCCCACGTGGCACGGAGCAGCTGGGCCCGAGAACCATGGCCACTGAGCCTGCGCATCCGGAGCCTGTGCTCTGCAGCAGGAGGGGCCACAACAGTGAGAGGCCCGCGTGTCGCAAAAAAAAAACCCAAAAAACAAAACAAAGTCTTCTCCTCTCTTTTTCTATCTGTATCCAGTATGTTCATATAGTACTTCCAGACTTTTGTCTACCAAAAGCCTATTTTTTTACTTAAATATCTATTTCAAATCAAACACTGAGCTTAGAAATGGAAACCTGAAACTAATACTAAGTTACTCTGACATTTCAAAAGCACAGAACATACACATACACAAAACACACACACAAAGCTATCTGCATTTTCCTAAATTTTAAGTACTAAGGTAGCTGGCAATGAGATTAGACCTAAACAATTCAAGGGCTCCATCTCAAAAAGTTCCAAAGTGTTTGAACTGCTAGCGCCAAAAGGTTTTGGGCTGGAAGCCAGGGGGCAAACCATTAAGTGGATGAAACAGTACCTGCTGAAAGGAATCCTCAAACAATGTTTTTCTTGTCACCGTAATCTTTATGTGCTGTGGCATGGCCAGTTGCTGAAATATAAGAATGTCTTAAGTCAACTCTCACCATTAAAATGGCCTATCAAAAAACCAAAAGGGTAAAATTTCACTTACTTTTTTGCTTACAGTAACAAGTAGACTATGAATATGAACTTTTATTTAATAATGTTTAACCATGCATTTGTGAGTATTCATGCTAATTACAGATCATCTGATACATAAGAAACAGAAGAAAGCAAGATGTCGTATGCACAGTGATTACTTAATGAGTCAAACAAATCTTTAAATTTTCAAAAAGCTAATTCAAATTCTTTTTGCTTGCACAGGCCCAGTACAAGAGTTTGAAGTTTAAATATATTCATCATAGTAACACTTTGACTAGTCCATTAATTTTATTTAGACCCCATAAAGAAATCATTAATTCAGTAAACATTTATAATACATCAGAAATAACTGATCACGTCTGTTATTAAACATACTCTGAATATAACCATATATATGTACTAATGTATCTATCAAAGTGATACATATGTACGGATCTATCAACGTCATTTATATCAATCAAATGCTAGATATGAAAGGAGCTGGTTATAATTTACACATCAGAAATATTTTAACTCATTTGTTTGAAGATTTCTCCAATCTAAAAATAATGAGTACTGGAATGAGTAGCAATGTTTCCTTATTCAAATGGTTTCAAATTTATTCTTCTGGACAAGAGAAACCATAAATTATCTAAGGGATAAATCTATTTCTTTGACCTAAAAATAGGAGAAAAATTTCAATGCTTCCATTTTACCTCTTTTTCTACAGGTTAATTATTTTCACAATCACTGACTGTGTAAGCAACATAATAAAAGGAGTACAGAAATACAGTCCCAATACTAACCTGACACCAGAACCGGAAATACTGAACCTTTGCCTTGAAGTCCCGTACATAGGCTATCTGGGGTCCATTGTCTCTGAGGAAGAATGTTAATATGACATATATAGCTTCTTGTAAGATAAAATATCGAAGGAAAACACAATACCACACTCCCTAAGAACTCAGTAGTCAAATACAAAAATGCCCTAGTACAGCATACTCCTAACACCACTTTAAAAAAAAAAATTCCCATGACTATTTTTAAGTAAGAAACAGAAATAAACTTTGATCTTTTTAAAGCCCTTGTTGTGAGATTCTCTCTTACATACAGCCAAATATAACAGGACTAGGTAAAGGAGGTTCTGTCTGAGAATGGTGTCTATTCTTGAATCCATTCTCTCCTTTGTCCTTAACAGAATCTTGAGATTTACTTGGGCAGACTACATTTCCCAGTTTTTCTCTTTTTTTCTCTCAAGTTTACTAGGGGTTACCACTATTATTAAATTTTTGAAGACCCAACTTGTAGCTTTGATTTTTCTGTTCTTTCATTTCCATTTCACTGGCTTCTGCTTTTACGCTTATTTTGTATTTAATTAACTTTTCTATTTCTAGCTTCTTAAGGTGGAAGCAGGGATCAATGATTTTACACCCTATTTTCTAATCTAGTCCTTTAAAGCAATTAAGTCTTCCTCCAAGACTACTTTTGTTAAATCCCACAAATTGTGATATTTTGCTTTTATTATCATAAAGTAAAAATAATTTCCTTATTTCTAGTGAGGCACTTCTTTGAGCCATGGATTATTCAGTATTGTGCTACTTAAGTCTCACTGGACTATTTTTTAATGATGGAGAGAAATATACTTCTGTTTCATACAAGCCTCTATTGTTTTGGGGTTTTCTGCTATATGTGCCCAAACTTAATTGTAATGATACAACAGTATCTGTTTGTAATTTATTACATATCTAATTTCATTAATACCTAATTGGCCTGAATTCCTAGTTTCTGTTTGAAACATGAAAGTTTAATTTTATATTTTCTGCATATTAAAAAAAGTAACGATGGGCTTCCCTGGTGGCGCAGTGGTTGAGAGTCCGCCTGCCGATGCAGGGGACACGGGTTCGTGCCCTGGTCTGGGAAGATCCCACATGCCGTGGAGCGGCTAGGCCCGTGAGCCATGGCCGCTGAGCCTGCGCATCCGGAGCCTGTGCTCCGCAACGGGAGAGGCCACAACAGTGAGAGGCCCGCATACCGCAAAAAAAAAAAAAAAGTAACGAGAGTCAGCAATGTCCTGAAATTAAAGCCAGACAAAGGTGCTACATGAAAACAAAACTGCATTGTACAAATGAAACAATATTGTATGTCGAGTACAACTTAATTAAAATAAAAAAATTAAAAAGTATGTTTATAATGTGCTTAACAAAATTAAAAAGAGAAAAACTACAGACCAATCTGTCTTATGAACATAGATGCAAGAATCCTAAAAAAAATACTAGTAAATTGAATTCAGGAGTATATTAAAAGGATTAACATTTTAATCCTTTTGACCAAGTGGAATTTATCTCTGGAATGCAAGGATGATTTAACATATGAAAAGTCAATGTAATACACCACACATTAATAAGGGGAAAAAAACCACACGATCATCTCAAATGATGCAAAAAAGCATTCAACAAAATTCAATATCCTTTTATGATAAAAAACATTCAACCAACTAGAAGGAAACCAACTCAACATAATAAAAGCTATACATGAAAATCCCACAGCTCACATCACATTCAATGGTGGAAGAATGAAAGCTTTCCCTCTAAGATCTGGAACAAGGCAAGGTTGCCTGCTTTTATCACTTCTTTTCAACACAGTATGGGAAGTTCTAGCCAGAGCAATTAGGCAAGAAAAAGAAAAGGCATCCAAATTGGAAAGGAAGAAGAAAACATTTCTGTTTGAAGATGATATGATCTTAAATATAAAAAACCCTAAAGACTCCAGACGAAAAAACCTGTTAGAACTAGTAAGTAAATTCAACAAAGTAGAACACAAAGCACACAAAAATCCTATACACTAACAATCAACAATCTGAAAAGGAAATTTTACAAAACAATTCCATTTACAAATAGCATCAAAAACAATAAAACACTTAGGAATCAATTTAACCAACGGGGTAAAAGACTTGCACAATGAAAACTATAGAACATTGTTGGAAGAAAATAAAGAAGACAAATAAATGTAAAGACAGCTTATGTTCATGGATTAGAAGACTTAATATTGTTAAGGTGTCAACACTAACCAAAGAAAACTTCAATGCAATCCTTATCAAAATCCCAATGTCTTTGTTGTTTTTTTTTTTTTTGCAGAAATAGAAAAACCCATTCTAAAGTTCAATGGAATCTCAAAAGGACCCTGAAAAGCCAAAACAATCTCAAAAAAGAACAAAGTTGGAGGACTCACATTTCCTGATTTCAAAATTTAGTAAAAGCTACAGCAGTCAAAACAGTGTGGTGCTGGAATAAACACAGACATACAGAAAAACAGAACAGAAAGGCCAGGAATCAACCTTCACATATATGGTCAAATAGTTTTTGACAAGGGTGCCAAGACCACTAAACAAATGGTGCTGGCAAAACTGGATATCCACTTGCAAAAGAATGAAGTTGAACCCTTACTAAAACCATTTACAAAAATTAACTGAAAATGAATCCAAGGTCTAAATGTAAGAGCTAAAGCTATGAAATGCTTAGGAAATACACAGAATGGGAGAAAATATTTGCAAATGACATATCTGATAGGGATTAATATCCAGAATATACAGAGAACTTCTAAAGCTCAACAAAAAACAACCTGATTCAAAAATGGGCAAAGGGGCTTCCCTGGTGGCGCAGTGGTTTAGAGTCCGCCTGCTGATGCAGGGGACATGGGTTCGTGCCCCGGTCCGGGAAGATCCCACATGCCGCGGAGCGGCTGGGCGCGTGAGCCATGGCTGCTGAGCCTGCGCGTCCGGAGCTGTGCTCCGCAATGGGAGAGGCCACAACAGTGAGAGGCCCGTGTACCGCAAAAAAAAAAAAAAAAAAAAGGGCAAAGGATTGTAATAGACATTTGTTCTAAGATATAAAAAATGGTCAATAAGCACATGAAAAGATGCTTAACATCATGAATCATTAGAGAAATACAAACCACAATGAGATACCATTTCATACTAATTAGGATGGCATCACACACACACACACACACACACACACAGAGTAACAACTGTTGGTATGGATGTGGAAAAACTGGAACCCATGTGCTCTATCAGTGAGAACGTAAAGTGGTACATTCACTGTGGAAAACAGTATGGCAACATCTCAAAAAAACCCACAGAATTATCATTTGATTCAACAATTCTAATTCTGAATATATACACAAAAGAACTGAAAGCAAGAACTTGAACAGATATTTGTACCCTCATGTTCACAGCATCATTCACAATAGCTGAAAGGTGGCAACAACTCAAATGTCCATGAACCACACGTATACACAAAATATGGTAATACATAAAATGCAGTATTACTCAGTCTTAAAAAGAAATGAGGGCTTCCCTGGTGGCGCAGTGGTTGAGAGTCCGCCTGCCGATGCAGGGGACATGGGTTTGTGCCCCGGTCCGGGAAGATCCCACATGCCGCAGAGCGGCTAGGCCCGTGAGCCATGGCCGCTGAGCCTGCGCGTCTGGAGCCTGTGCACCGCAATGGGAGAGGCCACGACAGTGAGAGGCCCGCGTACCACAAAAAAAAAAAAAAAAAGTTTGTGGGGATGGGGATGGATCGTGGTGATGGCTGCACAGCAATAAGTGTACTTAACACCACTAAGATATACACCTAAAATGGTCAACTTTGTTATGTCTATTTGACCATAATTTAAAAAAAAAACCCTAAACAAAACATATTAAGCAAATCAACAAAACACAGTTACTTTTCAAAAACGGAAAAGGAAAAGTAATGGGAGTTTTCAAGTTAAAAGGTGATAGAAATGAAAGAAAGTAGGTATCAGAAATCAGGGATTAATTGGTGAGCAGTACTGTACTGCTAATTTCTAAACATTCTCATTTAATGCTGTGAATAGATGGTAACAAATGTGGAAAGTCTCTAGGAGAATATATTCAAGAAGCTAATGGAAATAAACATTTAGTGATCAGAGACCTACAGGCAAGCCACCTCAAGAAATAGTAAGAATTGCACTCTTTGGTAATTGAGATCTTTATATCAAAATCTTAGGAATCAGTTTTACTTTTAATCAAAACATTTAGAAAACTTACAAGGCAGATTTTCCAGTGCGGGGATCTATATAGGTGGTTGTTCTTCTATTGTGGTCCACAAAATATGGAATTCCATCTACTGTGAACCTCATTTCCCAGCCTTCAGGTAAGGGCTTTTCATTTAATTGACTATATAAAACACAGAAACATATATAAACAAATAAAAAATGTTAAAGAATTCCTTGTTTGCCAAGTACAGAAACTAAAAATACCCATACAGGCGGTAGAAATCTTCTAGAAAACCATTTAGTCCAGTATTTTCCGGCTGTTTACTAAAATCCTTCAAGCATGTTAAACATGTCAACAGGTCCATCAACCACCAGTCTTCTTCCATCTACTTTGCCTGTATTCCCTACCTGCCTAAACATCTCATAGTAAGCAAGTTCTCCCAATTCTGCCTTAGAAGTCTTCATGTTCATCACTGTTTTCAATCACCAGCACCAACCATCCTTACTCTGGCTTTATTCATCTCTCTTTTAAACTTTCATAACAGCAGTCTAACTGGTTTTGCTGCCTCTAGTCTCACTCTGGTCCTATACTCATATTTCACATTGCTGACAGAGTACTAAAACGGAGATCTGAACAAATTCGTTCTCTTCTAAAAGTGATCTCACTATTCACCACTAACCAATTATAAGACCTAAAGTCCTCCATTTGGCCCTCACTGTCTCGATACTCTACCCTCTATGTTTCCTTTCAGTTTTACGTCTGCACTCTACCTCCAACTCCTTTCCATGAACCCCTGTGTAGTGTACGCCTACTCACCATTTCCCTAAACAAGACACGGTCTGTCAAACCTCCAAGTGAAGCCTTTCGCCTTGTCCAGAATCTCTATTATTCCTGTTAAGGCAACTCAAATATTCTTAATGGAGTATTCCTACCCACTTCCTTAATACCTATCTTTAGGTATTATTTTATTATTTGCTTAATCTCTCTAAACTTCAGTGTTCCAAGTTTCATCCATATTTTCCAGTTCATTTTTCTCTATTCTACAGTTTCATTTTTCTCATCTGGTGGGTTTGGTGAGAAGGCAGGCAAAGCAATGGAAATGTTCAAGTTCACATCAGAAAGGAAGAAAAGGAAGGGTTAGAGGCATTTAATCTCACTGTTTTAGAGAGCCACTACTGCTGACAGGAGTGTCACTTTCCTCAAGTGTACTTCAGAAGAACAAAAGGCTTAGAACCATTGCCTAGAACAGTACTTTGTGAACTATGTCAAAAAGCTAAGAACATTTAACTATATTTACAGAACTAAATACAAATGTCAGACAAAACAGACTACTAAAAATTTAAGAAGATAACACTTCTCATTTGTTGTAATCATATTTGCAAGATGGGCTCAGTAACAAGTTGTTTTCTTGAAAACAAATTGGATAGAACTGGGTCATTTGTATTATTTATAAAAATATGATTCGGACTTTAGGTCTGAAACTTTAAAGGTCCAAGGGGGAACAAAAAATGGTAGCAAATTACAGAAAGGTGACATGGTCTATTCTATCCTTAGTGATAGAATTTTAAAGAGAAATCAGAAATGTTACCTATAAAATTCTTAATTATTCCTTTTTAAGAAATTGAAAATATTTAAGTTAAATACCATAACTCCATAAAATGTTGTGATTTGCTGGCACCCAGAAATAGATTTTAAATTTAAAGCACACCTTTAAAATAGAGGTTCTTAAAACCCTGACCTATGGTAGATGAGAAGATTTAATCATGCCCAAACAGAGGTCAGACCTCTGCCCTCAGCTACTGGGAGATGATCTCTAGGCCTCTGGAATGTCCTGCCTGTCAAGTGTATCTTTGTTTGCTTAGGGGCTTCGAACACCAGACCGTCAATCCTGTGATTTATGAGGGAGGCTTTGGAATATGCCATATCAGCTCTAACCTCTGGAGTAACTAGACACTATAGGTATTAGCCCAAACTGTGGGGAAGAGCTGGAAACTAAAGGTTAGCTATGCAGGCAGTACATGATGGAGCCCCAGTAAAAACTCTGGATACTAGAGACTAGGGTGAGATTCCCTGGTTGGCAATACTCAACACATACTGTTCCACATCAATTCTGGGCATTTGGAACCCTCTAAGATTCTGCCCTATACATCTCTTCCTTCTGTTGGTTCTAGTTTGTATCCTTTCCCTGTAATAAAGGACGCTGTGAGTATAAGAGGTTTCAGAGAGTTCTAGTCTCTCTAGTGAGTTATTGAACCTGAAAGTGGTTGGGTAGACACCTTAAATTTGTAGTCAGTCAGTCTGAAGTGAGGTAGTCTTGGAGACCTCCCAGCTTGTGCCTGATGTCTTAAGTGAGGACAATTTTGTGGGGACTGTGCCTTCTGACTATATAGCTTACCAAATTCCCTGCAGAATGGAACCCTTTGGAAATCTGATAAACACATAGCATTACATACTGCTATGGGCTGAACTGTGTCAACCCACAAATTCTTCTGCTGAAATCCTAACCCTCAGTACCTCAGAATGCAACCTTATTTGGAAACAGGGTTATTAAAGATGTAATTAGATGAGATCATGCTGGAATAAGGTGGGCCATTAATCCAGTATGATCAATGTCCTTATTAAAGGGGGAAATTTGGACCTTGAGACATGCATACAGGAAGAATGCCACTGGAGGTACGCTGCACAAGCCAAGGAACTATCAAAGATAGAAGAGAGACCTGGAACACATCCTTTCCTAGTGCCTTCAGAGGGAGCATAGTTCTGCTGACACCTTGACCTTGAACTTCTATCTAGCTTCCTAAAATATGTATAAGACAAGTTTCTGTTGTTTAAGTCACTCAGTTTGTGGTACTTTGTTAAAGCAGCTCTAGCAAACTAATACATACACTATCACATAATGTTATAAAGAAAAACAATTACATATACATAATAAATATTAAAAAGCCAAACTTATAATAAATAATGTATCTCTTTAGTGGCTTATTAACTAGCAAGTTCTTATAATGATGTGTGTAAACAATATATTGAGATATCTGCAACAACTGCAGAAAGATATTAAAAACCTGTGATTTCTACTGGTGGCAAAGTCCTAGGCATTGTTAGTTCTAATATTATGGTTGTGGCCTCAATCATAATGGAAAGAACACTCAGTTTCAGGTAAAGGTTACTGAAAATGAATATGTATTTTTCCCCTCTAAGTCATATACTCCCTGAATTCCAGAGATGTCAGGTTGCAAAACCCCACTTCAAAATTAGTAATCTGGTCTTAGTAACAAACAGGTATTTTTGGGGGGAACACACACACACACACACACGTATTTGTATATACCAGCGAGGTTTTTTTCCCCCCTGTACTCTCAAGAAACCCACATTCATTATATGGAAGTAATAGTGTAATTTTTTCTCTTTCTTAAGTATATGGGTAATTAAGGCCTTTGGGGAAAGAATATGTAGGTTTGATCTTTTTCATAACTGAGTTGGAAATAGGGTACAATCTTTAAGAAGTTATCTATACACTAATAACTGCAAGTTCTTACCCTTGATTTCTGGGGTCTTCCCATTGTGTAATACGAGTATTGTGGTTGACAAAATATACTCTACCATTGCTGTCCGTTCTCTTCTCTTTAAAACAAACGAAAAAAGGCAAAGCATTAGAGTTGGCATAGTCTCCTTCTTCAAATTAAAATAAGATGAGCTGATTTTGCCCCTTTCTCGCTGCTCTGTTGATTTTGTAGTTTTAAAATCACAACTTTAAAGATTTAATTTATTCTCTCACTATTAAATCCACATACTTACTCAAGTTATAAAATATCATTTTATCCTAGAACAGGGGTCCCCAACCCCTGGGTCCTCGGCCTGTTAGGAAGAGGTGAGCAGAGGGTGAGCAAGCGAAGCTTCATCTGCTGCTCCCCATTGCTTGCTGGCTCGAATGACCGCATGAACCATTCCCCCCCACCACCCATGCCCCCACCTTGGAAAAACTGTCTTCCACAAAACCGGTCCCTGGTGCTGTCCTAGAAACTAAATAGACATAATTCACAATGTACTGCCCATAGGACCGTTCTGTTCAATCCAACCAGCAGCAAGAATAATTAACTGTTTTAACTCTGCATATATGACCTCATTTTAACCTTAAAAGTCCCACAGAGTAGGAAGTTTTCGTTTATCTTGAAGATATGGTAACTCAGACAGGCTTAGTGATCTGCCCCAAATTTCAGAATTAAGTAGCAGCTAGAGGGTGGAAACTGACATCTGAATTCAGAGATTTTTTTCATATCACACCATCTCATTTCTTAAAATACAATGGGGGGATATAACTTAATTGTTTCTTTGCTATATGCTAGGCATTATTCAACTAGAAAAGACACTGTTTCAAAATATATCCTGTTTCTTAATACAACCAGTTTCCAAATCCTAAATATCTATAGTAACTTTTTACACAAGGGTTGGGCAGAAGGGCTCAGCTCTTTAAGTTACTGTATCTGAAGCAGCTGCTTGTTTACCCACCTGCCTCTTGCTTTAGAATTCTCCTTGTTTTCTTATACCCATTCTACACAATTTGCCCCACTTCTCTGAGATTTCTCATTAAGGTTTACAAGTTGTGTGGATATTATTTTCTCTTTTAATAACCAAATAGTTTTGAAATGTTAGTATTAATACTAGTTCTGTTGTCTTGAACTATTGACTTCTCTGCTCCATTACAAATTAATTCTTCAAAAGAATGGTCTCTTCCGGTGTCTGAATCTTTTAAATTTGGCAAAGATGTCTAAAAATGAAAACTGAAGTATTCAATAGTATGAAATGGATTCCCACATTTTACAAAGCATGGTTATCTTAAAATTAGCAATTTTCAAAAAAAAAATTTAAGCTTAACTCCATGGTGATAAAGCCAGTTTTTATTTCCTATGGTTTGAAAGTTCATATGTTTTTCAAACAACATTTATTTAGATCCTTTGGATCTTTCTTTAAGCAAGATATTGCAGATGAGTGTTAGGCCAAATTATATAGCCTCATAAAGTTACTGTTTGGTAACTTTTAACTTATCTCCAGGACTGACTCCATGATCGCAAGTAGCAGTGATGATACTGGGGCAGGGGGTAGGGGTTGGGGTGGAGGTGGCACAGAAGGGATATATTGGCATCATGAATCTGCTCCTGACATCTCAGGTAGTTTCTATACCAGCTGAGCTAAAATGGAAATAGAACTTCCAGAGTGTATAATATACAGAAAATGGACTCTGCATCTTCTGACACATCCTGAATAATAAAAATGGCTTTGCCGGTCATGGAACCTTGAGTGTGGAAACATGTAACCAACTTTAAGAGCTGTCTCTGAGGCAAAAAGAAGCACCCACAGTGCTACACAGTTGTAGCTACATAATAACAAAATAAGTTAATGTTCTTGGCAGTCAAATTTAAATTTTTAAATACACTTACAGAATTAATAAATTTCTTGTGTGCAAGTAATTTTTAACTAACTTTTATAATCTAAAATTAATATCCTAAGTGCATAGTTGAGTGTATATTCACCTTTTAACTGCCACGTAAGTTCAGATTTCAGGGCCAGATATTCTCTCTTCAAAAAGCTAACATGAACAGAGTCACTGCCTGGGTTCTCCAATGGTTCTGAAGTCTGAGCACCCTGCCAACCACATCAGAGCTGGTGAGTTACTGACCTCAGCTAAGGACACCCTCTCCTTACCCATGGTCAGTGTTTACTGAATGGTGGCATGAAGCTAGGGATGGCATGGAGATATTCCTTTTTCTTTCTTTTCAGATGAACAGATTTAAGGCTTTGGTGTAGTTTTGCCTTATTCCTGAACTTTTTGTGTGTGCTTTGGTTTTATCATTTTAAATGTCTTTTTTTTTAAAAAAATATTTATTTATTTAGACTGCACTGGGTCTTAGTTGTGGCACACAGGATCTTCACTGCAGCGTGCAGGCTCTTTAGTTGTGGCATGCGGACTTCTTAGTTACGGCATGCAAAGTCTCAGCTGCGGCATGCATGTGGGATCTAGTTTCCTGACCAGGGATCGAACCCGGGCCCCCTACACTGGGAGCACAGAGTCTTACCCACTAGACCACCAAGAAGTCCCTCATTTTTAACTGTCTTAACCAAGCAGATTTTTTCAGTGAAAAACATCTGTTTGACATTTTAAATATTTAGTTTGTGCACTTAGATTATAGCTCACACACTTTGTAGTTGTGATTTTACTAGGTAGCCTTTCTAAATAAAAGCTTAAAAACATTTTTAAAACAAAAACAAAAAACCAACAAAACAACAAAAAAGCTAACATGAGGTAAGATAAAGTTAATAGAAAACTTATTTCTATGTTTGTTCTAAGTATATAGTACTGATAAAAGCATTTCTTGGAAGAGGCTGTGAAAACCAAAATTTCAAAGGTGATGCACTTGCAAACTGAAGGCTCACCGGCTTAGTGAGAAGTACTGTGACTACAGAGCTGATTTCTTACTTCGTTCAAAAAACCACATGATAAACAATTTCTAAATAACTGAACACCAAGCCTGAACGCACATCAAACCACTTCCTGACTTGATGAATAAAGCACTGAAAAACAGAAGCTTCCTGTTGTTCTATCTATTTTTTCATAGCAACTCTGAAAATGAGAAAATAGCTTTATACTTGATGGGTAAACCCGCTATACAAAGCCCTATTAGACTATATCGTTGAACCAAAAGTATTCTTTGTTCTCCAGCCTCTATAGTTTGCAGGTGTTAAAAATTCTTCACTGTCAGCTTGTAAGGTAGTAATGTCTAGTCCTAGCATACAGAAGTCTGAAAGGGTGAAGAAGCTGGATTTAAAAATACACGGTGTCAAAAAAATAATGCTAACAATTTTAGAACATCAACACAGGCTGTAAACTGGGATTTTATTTCCTGGATCAATGCTGAGGGTCTATTGGGTGGTTCTCATTTGTGATAGTACCAGTGTTGTCACTGGCTCAACAAATAATGCATATGCCCCAAAGGCAGAGAATCATAAAGCAGTGATCAGTCTGAATAATAGAATGATCGTGAACTCATTTAAAAAGGGGGAGGGGTTGCACTTCAACTTCAGGAGTGTGAAACCTAAAAATAAGCAGAATGTAAAATAACCAAGGCAAAATTCTGATAACATACATAAGCTGGAATTGGGTCTCTTGAGGCAGTATTTTATGGAGGTGTTGTTGGCTAAAGTAAAAATGAGAAATACTGATGTTGAAGATAATAATAAATACAGAAGACAAGGACCAGATTTGCAGGAAAAGCTTTAGAAATAAAGGCAACATAGCCTGCAATTCATGCTTCTATGAGCGAGAAACAATTTTTCTTAACAGCTGCCATGGAGAAGGAGCAAAATAGTTTGTGTTTCTAACAAAAGCCAATCAGGTCATGGTTTTTCTGCACTAAAATTAAGAGGATGAATACATGACCTACAGGTATATCGTTTCCCCTCTGTAACACAAACATAAAACAACTCTAGAAATAAAGCTGAGAAGACCATCCAGGTCTGGGAATGCAACCAAGCAGGTCTAGTTCAATATGCCTCAAAAGAACAACATCCCTTCTTCTGAAGTACTTCATACCAATAATAAACTGTCCATTACAAGGCTCCCACAGATCCAAAAGACTCCTTACTAAACTACCAGACACTGGTAAAGACAGAAATTCACAACTTTCATATGCCTTCCCTTTGCTACAAGCTAGTGACAATAATAGTTATAACTATGAACTATTATATTTTTTTACTTCTTTGACTCCTAGGAATGCTAGGGATAAATATCTTTAAGGGCAATGGGGTAACTGAAAAGCAGGCTTACACAGCCAGTATCATTTATTGCCCAGATTCATGCGACCTTGACATCAATTTTTCCCCTCCATTCCTAAATAAAGTAATGCTAGAGCAATCTATCTTAGAAACTGATGTTTCCCAACAAGACTAGAAATATCACTTTCTGAAATATCTGCAGCTCTTGAAGATAAAACTTCAACTGGTTCCATAAATGGCTTTACTTTGCTGTTTTGCACTTTCTATATTCTCTTTCTCTTCCGTGCAAAACTGTTTCTATATTGCCGTGTTTACTCTGGAAACTTGCTACAGCTCTATGACTTATATAATGGATATAAAATAATCTGGTAGGGCAGGCTCATCTTAAAGTCTATAGAAAGTTTTAATAACTAAGATACTTGATAACAGAGCATGCTCATGCAGGACACAAAGTCACCACCCCAATATGTTCCCCCTTCCACTGTTCTTTCAGATAACATCAACTCAATCAACCTCTGAACTATGTTTTCGAAGCACCAATACAATCAAAATAATCTTTAAAGCTTTTTATTTTGAAATAAGTATTACAGCATACTGCAAAAATTGTTCAAAGAATCTCATATATCCCCTTCAACCAGTTTCCTCCAATGGTGACATTTTATGTAGCTATAGCACAATATCAAAATCAGAAAATTGACATTGGTACATTACTGTTGACTACAAACTTTATTCAATTTTCACTAATTTTTAAAGTTTGAATTCATTTTTGTAAATATATAGTTCTATGCACTTTTATTCCATGTACAGATCTGTGTAATCACAACCATGGTCAAGATATAGAACTGTTCCACCACTACATACGAACCACTTACGTTACCTCCTATATTTGTAACCACCTACCAGTGGCTCTGTCTCCTGGCAACTACTAATCTATTTCTCATCTCTATAGTTTTGTCATTTCAAGAATGTTATATACATTGAATAACACAGTATACAATATTTTGAAATGGATTTTTTTCACTAAGCATAATGCCCCTTGAGGTCCATCCAGATTTTCATGTGTATCATAATCCATTTCTTCTTATGCTGAGTGGGCAAAATATTTTTATATTTTAGAAGAGTAACTTAGAACTTTTGGGGAATTAAATACCTATTTGGCACTCTGAATTAAACCAACACACCCCAAAAGCTTTCGAGATATTCACTCAAGCAAGCGCAAGGTATAGCATCCATCCATAAATACCTAATTGTTGAAATAACTGAATTCAATTTAAAAATCCATGTGACTTACCCCATCCAGGTGGCAGGGGACCCAGGGGATCAAATTCTTTATTTTGTGATGTAGCAAACAAGTCTTGATTCTAAAAAGAACAACCCCCAAAATGGTGAAATAATGAACAACTTAAACAGATAACTTGAGAGCAGGCTTATGAATTCTGATATGCCTTTCCCTGGCCATGTGCAACATAACATACTCTTACAGAGTTCACATCTTAGAGAAGTATGACACAGTCAAGAATAAAAGCCAATGCACTCTCATGAAGAAAAAAGCTTTGTCAACATTATTTAACGTTTGAAACTATTTGAAATTCAAATATTACAAGTAATTTTACACCCAAATGACCATTTTTTCCCCTTCTTTAGCTCCAAATCAGTAAATTAGAGAAATACATAAATCCCCCAAGAGTCACTTATAAATAACAGTACTCAGAGTCATCAGCTGGTTAAGAAAAATTTTGTATTTGTAACTCAAAAATAGAGTATCATATACAGGACATGGTATATACAAAGAATTGTGAGAAGAGAGTTGGGGGAGCAGGAAGAACAGGCTGTCAGATGAGTAAAAGAAAAGAATTCCAGTTGGAAGGAGTTGACAAGCCTAGAACTGTATAGAAAATTTCTTAAATTTGTTTGAAATTATCACATTGGTGGAGAGAGAGGTTTGGTTAGATAAAAGGAAAGTAGGAGTAAACCACTGGAAAAAGAGAGGCAGAAGTCATACTGAGTAGTGTGAAGAGGTAATGACTATGTTTTAGTTTACATGTATAATGAAGTGGGGGATACTTTGTGGTCTTCCAGTAAGATGTGGTTAAGCCCTTTCTCCTTTAAGTAAGATAAGGCAAATAAATAATAGACTAACTGCTTCAAAAAAAATTATGGAAAAAAAACTCACAAGTAAAATAAGACAGTGCACCCCATATACCCAGCAACAAGATTCAACAATTACCAAAACTGCCACATTTCTTTATTTTTCTTCCATATTCTTTGCTGAAGCAAAAAAAAAATCAGTCATCATTTCACTCCTATGTATTTTAGTATGCCTTTCTAAAATTTGTGAACATTTTCTTACACAACCACAATATCATTATCACACCTAGCAAAGAATCTATGTTAATTTTATCATCTAATATACAATCCCTAATTAAATGCCTCTGGTTGCTTACTGGGTCAAATCAGAATCCAAACAAAGTCATCATACTGCATTTGGTTTAGTCTCTAAAGTCTAAATTTATAGCAGTTTCCCCCACTGTCAGTCTTTCCCCGCCCATCCCCCGCCCCCATGTCAATGACTTATTACAGCAACTAGGTTAACTGACTGAAAAAGTTTTAAAAGCATATGAGAGATATTCCATTTCTCATTTAAAAGCTCTTGGAAGACAGACCTGTCAAGCAGTGGCCTTGCTCCTCCTGACAGACACAATAATGAAAACAGGGTAACCAAGGAGAAACACTACACAAGGTTCGAACCCTGGTTACAGAACAGGTCGGAGTAGTCTGGCATATGACAATCTGTTTTGATAATTTTCTAAGATCCAAGCCTATCCCACAGGCTCTCCCTGGACAGATAAGGTGGGGGGTACAGGCACAATGAAGCCATGGGCCAGAGCCATTACACGGCGATCCATCATCCATTCTGAGGTTAAAAATGCTAGGTGTATGAGCATCTACTGCCCCGTAACCACGGTCAGAACAAAGACCACTGCATCTACCCAATAAACAGACTTTTATCAGCAACACCCCACCACTTTTTTTTTTTTTTTTTTTTTTGCAGTACGCGGGCCTCTCTCTGCTGTGGCCTCTCCCGTTGCGGAGCACAGGCTCCGGACGCGCAGGCCCAGCAGCCATGGCTCACGGGCCCCAGCCACTCTGCGGCACGTGGGATCCTCCCGGACCGGGGCGCGAACCCGTGTCCCCTGCATCGGCAGGCGGACTCTCAACCATTGCGCCACCAGGGAAGCCCCACCCCACCACTTTTTAAGTAGCTGGTATTAAGAATGTTCAATTCAGTTCATAACTAAAATAGGCTGTTTAAGTTCTTTATAATTTAGAACCACTCTATAACAAGAGCAAAGAGTAAGAATTTGGATAGAAGAAGAAAAAAAGAAAATGGTTGATGAGTAAAAGCTGCAATTCTAGAAAAGTTCCAAAGACTCTGAGTATTTAATTGGTCAAGTTTACAATAAAGCAATACACACTGTAGGTGCTCCAAGAATCTGTTAAATCTGTCTTTAAAAGTAGTGTTTTTAAAGGTCATGTACTAGGGCTTCCCTGGTGGCACAGTGGTTGAGAGTCTGCCTGCCAATGCAGGGGACACGGGTTTGTGCCCCGGTCCGGGAAGATCCCACATGCCGCGGAGCGGCTGGGCCCGTAAGCCATGGCTGCTGAGCCTGCGCGTCCAGAGTCCTTGCTCCACAACGGGAGAGACCACAACAGTGAGAGGCCCAAGTACAGCAAAAAAAACAAAAGATCATGTACTAGACATACAGATGGCCAACAGGCACATGAAAAGATGCTCAACATCACTAATCAAAACCACAATGAGGGGCTTCCCTGGTGGCGCAGTGGTTGAGAGTCCGCCTGCCGATGCATGGGACACGGGTTCGTGCCCCGGTCCGGGAGGATCCCACATGCCGCGGAGTGGCTGGGCCCGTGAGCCATGGCCACTGGGCCTGCGTGTCCGGAGCCTGTGCTCCGCAACGGGAGAGGCCACAACAGTGAGAGACCCGCGTACCACAAAAAAAAAAACAAAAAAAAAACCACAATGAGATATCACCTCACACCCATCAGAATGGTTATCATTGAAAACATCACAAAACAAATGTTGGTGAGGATGTAAAGAAAAAGGGAATCCTGCACACTATTGGTAGAAATGTAAATTGGTGCAGCTACTTTGGAATACGGTATGGAAGTTCCTCAAAACACTAAAAGCAGGGACTTCCCTGGTGGTCCAGTGGTTAAGACTTCTTCGTGCTTCCACTGCAGGGGGCACGGGTTCAATCCCTGCTCAGGGAACTAAGATCCTGCGTGCCACATGGTGCAGCCAAAAAAAAAGGGGGACTAAAAATAGAACTACCACATGATCCAGCAATTCCACTCCTGGATATATATATCTGAAGAAAACAAAAACACTAATTCAAAAAGATACATGCACCACCATGTTCATAGCAGCTTTATTTACAATAGCCAAGAAAGATATGGAAGTAAAAAAAGTATCCATCAACAGATGAATGGCTAAAGAATATGTGGTATATATACACAATGGAATACTACTCGGCCAAAAAAAAGGACATTTTGCCATTTGCAACAACATGGATGAACCTGGAGGGTATTATGCTTAGTGAAATAAGTCAGAGAAAGACTAATACTGTATGTTATCACTTATATATGGAATCTAAAAACTAAAACAAATGAATAAACAAAATAGAAAAAGACTCACAGATATAGAGAACTAGTAGTTACCAGCGGGAAGAGGGAAAGGGGGAGAGGCAAGATAGGGGTAGGGGATTAACAGGTACAAACTACTACATACAAAATAAATAAGCTACAACGAATATATTGTATAGCACAGGGAATATAGTCACTATTTTATAATAACTTTAAATGGAATATCTATAAAAATTTGAGTAACTATGTTGTATACCTATATACATTGAGTAACTATATTGTAAACCAACTATACTTCAATGAAAATAAAAATAAAATAAAAGATCATATATTATAGGGGCTCCCCTGGTGGTGCAGTGGTTAAGAATCCGCCTGCCAATGCAGGGGACACGGGTTCAAGCCCTGGTCTGGGAAGATCCCACATGCCACGGAGCAACTAAGCCCGTGTGCCACAACTACTGAGCCTGTGCTCTAGAGCCCGCGAGCCACAACTACTGAAGCCCGTGTGCCACAACTACTGAAGCCACCACAATGAGAAGCCCACGCACTGCAACAAAGAATAGCCCCCGCTCTCAGCAACTAGAGAAAACCTGCGTGCAGCAGCAAAGACCCAATGCAGCCAAAAATTAAATAAATGAATAAATAAATAAATGTATTAAAAAAAAGATGATGTATTATAAAAGTGAGATAAAGGGCACATTTGCAGTTGTGGATATGAGGGAGAGAAAAGATGAAAACTAACATTTCTATGTAACCAGTATGTGCCAAACATATTAGGAACTTTATTTTACAGAATCCTCAAAAAAAAAACCCTCTGAGGTAATTTTATATATGGATCTATTGTATAGATAAAGTAAATGAGTCTTGATGAGGTTAAGTAACTTACTCAAAGTCATACAGAGAAAGTAACTGTAGAACCAGGATTTGAACCCAGATGTATCCGACTCCAAAGCCCATGCTCTTTCCACTGGACACCTATGTGGAAACTAGCTTTTAAGAAGGCAGGCAAGCTAGGTATTCAAACCTAAAAGAAATTTAGCCAGGCATACCAAAGGTGATTATAATTTAGAAAGAAAGGAAGACGTAAAACAGCATTGTAGAAAATAAAACGAAAACGGTAAAGTAGACGAGACAAAAATTAATTTCACCTCTAAAACCACTGGGAAGGGGAAGATAGTGACAGCTATTTTCTGCTGTGACAGAAGGTGGCAAGAAAAACTGTTGCATGAAAGCAAGTTATTTTAGTCATAACCAGGTAGTGAAGGGAAAGCTGCTGATAAAGGTGTATTTATCTACATCAGTGAGTGATTGTTATGATGATGAGGTCCAAGAAACAGAAATATGGAGAAAAAGCAAAAAAAGGTAATGCCTAGTGAGAATAGGAATTTACTCTTATGGATTCTAACAGGGATGATACTGATGGTAGTAGAAGAGAAGAGATGGCAACGGAGAGGGTCAGCTTCTCTTGAACTCTTGGAGAGTTGGTTTATGTAAAATTTAAACCATTTCCAGAAATGAGATGTTTTGATACCAAAGATAATATGGTTTTAAAGCCATAATAATATATTTAACATCATCCTATAAGGAATCAAATTTCTTTAGTCTCCCACAGCACCAAATAATTATTGCATACATTTTACGTTTATATGTTATAAAATGATTCAGTTGCATCATTAGTTCACTACAATTGAGTCAGGTGCTATTAGACCCAAGCCATATAATGTTCTGCTAAGTTAGGCAGTATTAAATTCAGAACTGTTTTCTTTTTAAACTGCTTGGATTTATTTTTACTATTCTTTCGTAAATGAATTTTAAGTCGTCCTAACTTCTTTTTTATTTTCAACAGTAACAAAGCAAAGCAGTTTGAACTTCCGGAATTTTTAAAAAGAAAAGAATAAATCACCTACACAGAATACCGGAAACAAGGTCTAAAAATAATAATCTATCAACAGCAACAACTGGGTTGCCATCCTACTTGTACTTTCTTTTTAGTGCTTTACATTTCATATGCAAGAAAAGGTTAAAAATCAAACACTCATTAAGTTTATAATGCAAGTACATATGCTCACCCCATAAATGAACCTCTGGTTAAATTGCTGCATAGCTCCTTGAAGCTGACTACGTTGGAGCTGCCACTGTTCATAGTTCCGGACAGATTCCAGTGTTGGCCTCTGCCACGTCGTTGTTCTTGTGAAATGGTCAACATAATAAATACGTCCCATGTTGTCAACCCGCCGTTCCCAGCTAAATCAGGACAAAAACAACTGGATTCAACAAATACTCATGAAACAGATAAGAATTAAACAGGACTTCATTTTAGCCCTGGTACAGGTTTGGTAAGATTTTCCCTTGCAATACTACTTTTGATTTACCTGAAGTGTTATATTTTATATATATATATATATATATATATGTATAATTTTTTTTTTTTTTTGGTGCGGTACGAGGGCCTCTCACTGCTGTGGCCTCTCCCGTTGTGGAGCACAGGCTCCGGATGCGCAGGCTCAGCGGCCATGGCTCATGGGCCCAGCTGCTCTGCGGCATGTGGGACCTTCCCGGACCGGGGCACGAACCTGTGTCCCCTGCATCGGCAGGCGGACTCTCAACCACTGCGCCACCAGGGAAGCCCTATTTTATACATTTTTAAATGGTCTATAAGTGAACTTAAGAGGAATGTGTGTAAAAATTTCTTTCTTAAAAGTTAAGGTGTATCAGTCAGGTTTTTAAAACAGAATGTATCTTACTGATTAAGTCTCAAACAACCATTAAGACAAAACCTCCCATTTTCTTTCTTTCAAATGTTCTTTTGACTGTTGCAATCCTAATAGGGACAGAAACATACACACACACACAGAAGGGGGGGGAGAGAGGGTGTTTTTCACAGATGTCAGAAAAAGCACTTTTTCACAAGAATACAACTATCTTATTTACCATTTCAAATGGGTACATAACTTATCAAGTAAACATTGATAAAATAACTTGGTTATGTCTACCTGGTTGATTATTTAGGGTTATTATGCCTACTAGTCTAATATTATAAATACAGAATTGGTTCCAGAACACTCCTCAGATACTCAAGCCCCTCATATAAAATGGCATAGTATTTGCACATAACCAGGCACATCATCCAGTATACTTTAATCATCTCTAGATTACTTGTAATACCTAATACAATGTAAATGCTACGTAAATAGCTGTCAATAAAATGTTATGTAAATAGTTGCCAGGGCTTGGGAAATTCAATTTTCAAAATTCAAAATTTTGTCTTTTGAAACATCTTGGAATTTCCCCCCCAATATTTCCCCTCCAATATTGGAGCGCCAACTGTAGTAAAATAATAAATACCATTTATATATCAAAAAAGTTTTTCTTCCTTTGCATTATTTCTTTAGGATAAATTTCCTGGAAAGGGTTACTAAGGGTATGGGTATTATTATGGTTATATATACTTTCTGTGAGGGTTGTAACTAATTCATACTACCACTAGCAACGTTATGAGGTAAAGTTCCTCTACAGTCTCACCAACACTGTACTTTTTAGGTGTGTATTTAAGATTACTAGCAAGATTAAATATTTCCCCATATTTGCTACTGACTTCCCTCAAATGAAAATATTTTTTATTCCAATTATTTTATATAATATAAATGTTAAATGCTTAACACATTCTATTAATATATCCTCATTTTATTATTATTAATATATTAATATTTTCCCAACTATCTTGCAATGACTTCACTATTATATATTAGCTTTTTATAATATGAACTTTACCATATATAGGATAGGGGCTATAATTCTTATACAGTTAAAAAAAAAAAAAGCTAATCTTAAAACCCTGCAGTTTGAGCCAGGTAAAAGTTCACAAAGGAAACGGAATCTTTCTTTAGGTCAGAAATGAGTGAAAATAAAAGTCATTCATCATGGTCAATCAATTCCCTGACTCTCTTCTTTTTAGTCTACACCTGTCATAAAACAAAATAGAGAGAGACAAGATCGACAGAAGAGGAAAAGTAGGAAGGTAGGGAAGATTTTTGTATAGATACAATCTATAGTTCTGAATAAGTACTTTTTTTCTTCTTCAATACAGACACTTACCCAGGAGGTAGAGGTTCTGGTCTATCCCACGTTGTTCTTTTTTCAATATGATCTACATAGTAAACTCGTCCATGCTGGTCCACTCTCTGCTCCCAACTTAAACATAAAATTAAAAAGCTGATATGCTACATGTACGAATAGCCTGGTTTTTTAATCTTGTCTTTGTCTTCTTCTCTTATATGACAATATTACAGAGCTGAGACAAACAAGCATGTCAGTATATAAAGCAGATACCAAAAGAATTTAGGAATAAAGTCAAGAAATGTTATACTGAGGGTGACACACAGTGGATGAGATTTCTCCTGCAGAAGTATCTGCTTTAGGAGATGTCTTATATTTCTAAAGAGGCTTAAAGCAATGCATTCAGGAGACAAAAACTGTCTCAATCTGATCAGGGTATACATAGGACTTGAGTGGAAAAGAAAACTGTAATTATTGTTATGAAATCTGATGAAAGACTGAGCTGTTAACTGAAGGGCAAAGGACAGTTCTGGTACTAGAAACACTGAAATCAAAGAATAAGACTTTTTCAGATGTGCTCCTGCACAGTACCAAGGACAAAGGCAATATGAGTATTCCAGTCTCTTTGGTAGGTTTATCCCCAAAGTAAAAAAGACAGGAATAAACCAACAGAGTTTAGAAGAACCAGTCACTTCTAAGAGCACCCACTCTGTTGGAATAAACCAACAAAGTTTAGAAGAACCAATCACTTCTTATCCCTTGCACAAATAATTTTCTAATCTGGCTTCCCATGTAGGCTTTCAAAAAGGAAAATGGCCTAACTACCCACATAAGTAATAGTCTCTTTAGCAATTAAACTCCTCATCATGAGAGTTTTTAAATTTATCACTTAGTCAATTAATTTCTGTTTAGCATTCTGAGCTCTGGATTAATTTGAATGACACAAAATATGTGTGTGTGTGTGTGTGTGTGTGGTGTGTATAACTATCAGAGTATTAATTTAAAAAATAATCAGTAGAGATTTACATGAGATTGATTTGTAATCCTCTCAGTTTCCTAAATCATTATTACTCTGCTATAAATTTATAATGGTAAAAAAATTAAGTGATTTTCCCCCCTTCAAAAGAAAAGACAATCTGGGACTATTTTATTACTTGGTCTTGGTGAACTTTCTATGGCTCAGAGTCCTTCAATAAAAAAAGTTTTTTTTTTCTTTCACTTTGCTCCGGAAATGAGGGAGAAATTTCAAATGTGGCAAAGCTTTTTTGTTCAGTTTGACTCTAGACCTCCCCCAACACACTATACAGAGTTATAAGACAGTTTTTTAAAGAATGGAGTTCAGTACTATTTCCCTTATTAATAAGTATATGCAGAAGTCTAAAGAAAACATGTTAACCAAAAGCAATTACTCACCCGGGTGGGAGGGGAGCTTGAGGTACAGGATTTAGTGGCCTAGGGCCTGAACCTCCAGATATAGTAAGAGGAATTATTAATCCAGACGTTGCTCCTTCAGATGTATTTGAATTTGTATTCGTTGGTGGCAGAGAGCCTGTACTAGAGCCATCACTTTCAGAAGTGGCAGATGGTGAGCCATTGACAGATGCTTTAAGATTTGAGGAAAACAGAAAAACAATTTTCAGAAATATAAATTCAGGAGAGAATTTTAACTTAAATAAAAAGGTAGATGATAAATATAAAATTTAAGATATGGATATGCAGATGAAAATTACTTAAGTAAGACAAATAATGGGAAATAGCCAATGGTCCCACTTAATAGGCTTGTTTACAACTTTTTTTTTTTTTTTTTTTTGGCGATACTTGGGCCTCTCACCGTTGTGGCCTCTCCCATCGTGGAGCACAGGCTCCGGACGCGCAGGCCCAGCGGCCATGGCTCACAGTCCCAGCTGCTCCGTGGCATGTGGGATCTTCCCGGACCGGGGCACGAACCCGTGTCCCCTGCATCGGCAGGTGGACTCTCAACCACTGCACCACCAGGGAAGCCCATTGTTTACAACTTTTAAGGTTCCATTTACTCCATGTCTCATTATTAATTACAAGGCACATACAGATGCTGATTTCTTGATGCCACAGGAAATAACTTTTAGAACAGAAAAGTGTTGGTATCCCTGCATATAAGTTCATTTAGTAATTTTCCAGGTCCTTAAAACTGTCTTTCCTATGAACGCCTACAGATCCAAGACTAATTTTTGGCGTTACCTATAATATGGAAGATCTGACGGATAATAACTATTTTTAAGAATATCACTGCGGGAATTCCCTGGCTGTCCAATGGTTAGGACTCCGTGCTTTCACTGCCAAGAGCCTGGGTTCAGTCCCTGCTTGGGGAACTAAGATGCTGCAAGCCTTGCAGTGTGGCCAAAAAAAAAAAAAAAAGAATATTATTGCTTGAGTACATCACATCTTCAAGAAATACTTGTTGACAAAACAATTCCTGGAGGAAGTCACTAATATTATGACAAAGTAGTATATGATCTTAAAGACTGGGAATATACTATGAACACAATTATCTACAGAAAAAACGGGGGAAGATATATATTTAAACACAATGTCATTTAATAAAATGATTTGTGGACAACCAATTTACTTTTCTAATATTATTTGGATTATTTTACATTTCCTGTTCACATACTAACAGAGGGAAGTAAAAAGAGATAAAAAGATTTGTACTGGCTAATCAGGAAAAATAAATATTCTAACTGTAAATGTTTGTATTTTTACTATATGAAATGTTTACTTGTGTGATTTTTGCTTTAAAATCTGAATATCATTTAGCATTGTTGGGTTATTTGCTATTTACTGATTGTCTTTTTAAAGGATATAATGAGATATATCCTTGACCAGATCCTTGACTCTATGAAATGCTTATGTCCACAGTTACAAACCCTGACAGAAAGTTGCAATCTTATCTGTATTGCCTCTACTTTTTATAGTACACATGTGATTTCCCTTTTTTTTTTTTTTTAATTTTTGCTGCACTGTGCAGCTTACAGGATTCTCAGTTCCCTGAATCCGGGCCACGGCAGTGAAAGCCCAGAATCCTAACTACTAGGCCATCAGCAAACTCCCAGCACACACGATTTTCATTCTCAGTAGAGCACCTGCCTCAATAACTTCACACCTGGCAGAAAAACTTGGGGAACAGGTACATCTTGATTAACTACAGAAAAATCATTCTTGGCCAAAATCTTAAATGTAAAAATTCAGCTAGAAAACCAACCTAAAAGGGTCTCTTAACACTTACCTGAGGATCAATTCCCAAAAAGAATTTTATAATCATGGTACTGAGACCTACATCCCTAGTGTATGGCTAGAATACACACCTGGTCTACGTGGAGTAGGTGGAGGTGGTCGTGAAGGTCTTGGAGGCCTAGAAGGTTTAAAACCGCCATTTGAGAGTGATGGAGAATTGTTCCCATTGACCCTCCTATTTTCACCAGACCCTGCATCCTCAGGGTGGTCTGATCCATTTGTGTTCGCTCTGGGTAAGATGGCCGGGAACAGAAGGGAAAAAGAATGCTCTTTGAATTTAACAAAAAAAACAACAGGAAGACCAAAACTTAAAGTTTCAGGAGCTTGAGAAAACCTTCCTAATTTCTAGCCAGCCTTATCAAATACATAAACAGCTCTTATGGTAGTCTTACATATAGTGCCTCAGAGCCCATGTAGAAATATGTGAGGGGTTACTCAATGGCACAGAAGTACTTAGGGGACCAATCAGAACTATTAGGTGTGCTGGTTCAGATTTCAAATAACTCTTCAGAGGCCCTGTATAAGTAGAAATGGAGTCAAATTCTCAAAATTCCAAATGCCTTAGAAAGGGCACTATTTTATCACAAGCACAGATAACTTAATCATCATTTTCTTGGTTTCCACTGGCTCTTAATATTATTTAGGTATGGGGCAAAGCTGACTGTTCCACAACAGGAGAAAGAAGTACACTTATTTCCCAGGAATAGGTGCTCTCTCCCCATCCCAGCAAATGGTATACAAAATGTTAAAGGTAAGTGATCTAGAAGAGAGGTGCCCACAGACCTTTTTAAAGGAACTATCATTTCTTCAAAGCAATGACATCAATTGGAGAGAAAGGGGGAAGAACACTAACAGGAATGTCAGATACAAAGTTACTGTCAGTTAAACACAGGTGATTCCTTTTCCCAGGGGAGTCTAGTCATTGACTAGAAATAGAAAGCAAAGCATGAGTTAGTAAGTTTGGAGACCCTAGTCATTGACTAGAAATAGCAAAGCATGAGTTAGCCAGTTTGGAGATGCCTCCGCTAAAGCCCTGATATCTACTACCTGGTAACTGGAAACCACTACTCAGTATTAATCCATACTCCTGGACCTCACAACAAGCCTGAATAAAATCTGATAGATTGAAGAAACTAAAATAGAGGCAGTGCCATTAAATCATTTTCATACTATGTTTCCCAGAAGTCAAAGTGTGGCATTTGGACCAGAAGCAAGCACAATACACAGGAGCTTGTTAGAAATGCACAATCTTGGACTCCACTCCCAACCCACTATATCAGAAATAGCATTTTAACAAGATCTCCAGATGATGTGTGTGAACAGCAGGGCATGACAAATACTGCTTTGTGGGGTTCCTCAAATGCTTATTCTGAATAAATGGAAAAGCTCAGTAACAGGCAGTCAGCACCTGGTTAGTGCCGACCACCTGCAAGAAGACCAAGCAACCCCAGAATATGAAGGGAATGCAGCAAAAGTCAGCTTTGACACTGCTCCCCTTCCCCTAGGTGAAGAGTCATATACCCCCCTTTGAGTCGGAGAACTCTGAGACTCTGCGTATTTCCTCTCTATACTATTTTAAGAGGTGATTAATTAGCTTGAAAAAAAGATTCCTGATGCTTTTAAAAAGACAAACAACTGGTAGAATGGACCAAAAATGGGAAATTGAGGTTTCGAGCTCCAACTCTGCTATTGACAAGTTATATGACCAAAGAAAAGTTATTTAATCTCTCTGTACCTCAAAAGTGCAATTTACCTGGATTAAATGATTCCTTAAAACCTTCCCAGCTATAATGTTCAACTAAATTACACTTCCACTGCTGGCCACGTTTTAGGGATATGTGAGGGAAGGGGAACATTCAGGGCATGAGGTAAATCTGCTATGACAAACAGAAGTACAGCAGAAACTGGATTCCAAAAATGTTATGCTCTGTTGTTGAAGATTAACATTTTGGAGAATTTTTTTTTTTTTTTTTTTGCGGTACACGGGCCTCTCACTGTTGTGGCCTCTCCCGTTGCAGAGCACAGGCTCCGGACGCGCAGGCCCAGCGGCCATGGCTCACGGGCCCAGCTGCACCGCGGCATGTGGGATCTTCCCGGACCGGGGCTCGAGCCCGTGTCCCCTGCATCGGCAGGCGGACTCTCAACCACTGCGCCACCAGGGAAGCCCCATTTTGGAGATTTTAACATCCATGCTGCTCACCCTTCTAGTATTTTGGCCTCAATTTCTGAACATAATTATCCGACAAGCTGTGTACTATGATTCCTTAAATTTTCTTTATACTTAGTTAGAATCGCTCCTCCTCCTAGACCTTAAATGCTGAAATTCCTACAACCTTCTATTCCTTCTACTTGCCTCCTACTGTATCTTTTATTCAGTCTCATCATGACTTTAATCCCCTCTCTATCTTCACAGTCCATCAGTTCTCTTCAAGTCTCAGCTGGGCTCTCTGATAGGCTACTTTCCCAAGTACCTTAATTCACTATTGCCCAATACTCGCCACCCCCAAGCAATCTTTTCACTACAACTAGTCCTTCATTTACTTTTCCGACTACTGTTCTCTGGGGTCAACAAGTAACTGTGAAGAATGTTCCAGATGAGAAATTACATGTGTATTACTAGAGTAAATAAACCAGGTAAAGTACCAAATTAAAGGGGCAGATAGTTCTACAAAAGGTCCTAACAAATCTTGTGCTGGGCCCGGTAAGGAAAGTTCTAAGGTTCTCATTTCCAATGACTCATAAGACAAAAATTCTTTTCTTGTGCTAAGTGAGTACTTTTTTCCTGTTTAAAAAAACAAAAACAGGGACTTCCCTGGTGATCCAATGGTTAAGAATCCGTCTTGCAATGCAGGGGACACTGGTTCGATCCCTGGTAGGGGAACTAAGATTCCCACATGGAGCAGGGCAACCAAGCCCACGTGCCACAACTAGAGAGAAGCCAATGCACTGCAATGAAGAGCCCAGGCGCTGCAACAAAAGATCCTGCGCGCCGCAACTAAGACCTGATGCAGCCAAAAAATAAATATTAAAAGACAAAAATAAATAAAAACAAAAAAAAACAACCAAACAAAAACAAATCAAAGCTCAAGTCTCCCAGAAGCTGAAGAATTAGAAATGACAGGTGACTATGACAACCTACACCACAGGTTCAATGAGATTAGTGTAGTGGTGTTAAAATTAACAGTAATAAAAAGTTTAACAGTAATTTAGAAGGACAAAGAGCTTTTGCTAGGTCCTATACAGTTACACAGACCCAAGCAAAAGATAGAAAATGTTAATATTGTGCTTCTCTAGTCTATATCTTCTTTTTTCTAAGGTGGCAGAATCCTTTAGTGTACTTTTTTTTAAACATCTTTATTGGAATTGCTTTACAATGGTGTGTTAGTTTCTGCTTTATAACAAAGTGAATCAGCTATACATATATCCCCATATCTCTTCCCTCTTGCGTCTCCCTCCTTCCCACCCTCCCTATCCCACCCCTCTAGATGGTCACAAAGCACCGAGCTGATCCCTGTGCTATTCAGCTGCTTCCCACTAGCTATTGGTTTTACATTTGGTAGTGTATATATGTACATGCCACTCTCTCACTTTGTCCCAGCTTACCCTTCCCCCTCCCCGTGTCCTCAAGTCCATTCTATAGTGTCTATATCTTTCTATTCTGACAAACTTCACTTTCCTAAAGCCTGATCACTTCAAAAAGACTGAGGCAACATGGACTTCAGTTCACATTATTCAACTTCAACTGGGCTATCCATACTGCCTGTAAATCAATCATTTTCTACATCTCTAATCTACTCCTGGCCACGTTCCCATTGCTCATTGAAAACTTTTCCCATCTCCTCAAATACCTAATCCCAATTTGTAAATGACCCTGACTCCACCTCTTCCCTAAAATGATGATTATCAGCTATCCTTCTTTTTTCTCTATTTTAAAATTTCTCTGTGCCACCATTATCTTCATCTGTTTGCTTCCCACCTCTGGGGAAAAGAAAATCTATCTTCACTTCTTCAAGGCTAATTTGTCTTGTGGGTCTTTGATTTCAGGACACAAATAATATGCTCTAGGACTTTTCACCATCATTTAACACCTTTCTTCTCTCTTCCATCATCTTCCTTCTAGACTGTTCCTCTCAAGTCACAAGTATAATTAAAACACTTCCTCAATCTTAATTACTCTTCTAGCTATCCTCTCATTCTCCTTTCCTTCACTGTAATTCTTGGTATTTATACAATTAATGTATTTAGTGCATTTTAAATTTTAAGAGGTTTTCAAAATAAAAACTAATTTCTAATTATAAAATAAAAATTACTTTCAATCGTACATTCTAGAGATTATTACCATTAAGAGATAATCTCTTGTCTGTCCTTTTGCATTGGCTATGACTGATCATACCATGTATGTGATCATACAATGTTTCATATCCTGGGTGAGTTTTTCTTTCTTTATTATTCATTATATACTGGGCATTTCACCCAAATTATCCGAAAACACTTTTAATGACTGTAGAATACTCTATCCTATGGACATACCATAATCTAATCTCTTTTAGGGAAGGGAGTGACATTTTCTATTTCCTTCAGGTAGACTGCCAGAATAGAATAGCTAGGTCAAAGTAGGCAAATATTTTAAACTGAAATATTGACTGCTAATTTAAGAAAAAATATATTTTTAAAAATTTATTTATTTATTTATTTATTTTTGGCTGCGTTGGGTCTTTGTTTCTGTGTGACGGCTTTCTCTAGTTGCGGTGAGGGGGGGCCACTCTTCATCGCGGTGCGTGGGCCTCTCACTATCGCGGCCTCTCTTGTTGCAGAGCACAGGTTGCGGAGCACAGGCTCCAGACGTGCAGGCTCAGTAGCTGTGGCTCACGGGCCCAGTTGCTCCGCGGCATGTGGGATCTTCCCAGACCAGGGCTCGAACCCGTGTCCCCTGCACTGGCAGGCAGATTCTCAACCACTGCACCCAAGAAAAAAATATTTTTAAAGGTAATAATTGATCTGTTCTCCACCAGATAGATATGAAAATGCCCATTTCACCATAAAGTATTTATATATGTTTAACATTTTAATATATTATCCCATTGCTCCTTCCTCCCTCCCTCCCTCCAGCCCGCCCTTCCTTTCTGGCTGCGTTGGGTCTTCATTGCTGTGCGTGGGCTTTCTCTAGTTGCGGCGAGCGGGGGCTACTCTTCGCTGCAGTGTGCGGGCTTCTCAATGCAGTGACTTCTCTTGTTGCAAAGCATGGGCTCTAGGCATGTGGGCTTCACTAATTGTGGCACGCAGGCTCAGTAGTTGTGGCTCACAGGCTCTAGAGCACAGGCTCAGTAGTTGTGGCGCACAGGCTTAGATGCTCCGTGGCATGTTGGATCTTCCTGGACCAGGGCTTGACCCTGTGTCCACTGCGTTGGCATGCGGATTTGTAACCACTGCGCCACCAGGGAAGCCCCCATTTATATACTTTTAAATCTTTGCCAATTTGGTAAATAAAAACATGAATGTTCAACAGTATTTCATTTATAGGCCATCTGAGTTTCCTCTTCCGTGCACTGTATATGTCTGTCTTTTGTTTTTTCTATTATAAAGGAATCATTTTTCCTCATTATTTGTGAGAGCTTTTTACAATCCAAAGGTACTAATTTCATATTGGTTAAATAGTGGTCATTTGCTTCTATATGTTGGAACACACGAGTTCTATATTTCTATATAATTAAATGTATTCAGAGATATTTTCTTCTAAAGGTTTTATAATTTCATTTTTAAAAATCAATTTAAAAAACCTAGAATCTACCTTCATTTGGGGATGAGCTGAAGTTCTAACCTGATTTTTCTTTTTCCACACAGCCAGTTTTCCCTGGCTTGATTAGGCTAAGATCTCATTCTCTCCTGCAGTATTTGATAATGTTAAATACACCATCTTTTAAAAACATTTTTCTATTAATTTCTGTGACACTGCTTTTCTAATCTTGTACTCCCCACTTCTAACCATTCCTTCTTTGGTTTGTCCTCTTCCTCCACTTTACTAAATATAGGTCCCTATGGTTCTGTTCTCGTCTTACTTTTCATTCTCCACAAATTTTCGCCTAGGGTCTCAAATTCCATGATTTCAAAGATCATCTTTTAAAATAATTCTAAATCAGAAACTCGAATCTCTGTCTCATTCTCATCCCCTGGTACCAAGTTATCAGCTAAATGCAGGAGATCTAGAATAACTCTCCAATGCTAAAGCCACTCTTCCTCCTATGTTCTAGTTCTGTGGGCGACTCTGCTATCCTCTCAGGCAATTTGACTTTTCTTCTCTCCTGTGCCTATTGATACTCAATGCCTAAGTCCCACTGATTTCACTGGCACGTTTTCTCTCTACTCTTCTACCACCACTGCTCCAGTTCCAACCCTCATTATCTCTCAGTGGATTACTGTAATAAGTTGCCACATAGGTCTTCCCACCTTCACCACCACCATACAATCCAAACTACACACGACTGTCAAATAATTTTTCTTATGGTGTTTTGATCATACCAATGCTCTGTTCAAATATTTTAAAAGACATTCCTCTCCAGAGAAAAAGATTCTAGAAGCCTATACTTGCAAACCAAAATCTCCATCTGGCTCCAACCTCTGCAGTACTAAAAATAACATTTATTGGTAAAAAAAAGCATTCCACTTTAGGCAACAGTAAAACACTCAGTCTCTAAAGGTAAGGCAGTCCCAGGTTCAACTGTGCCACTTACACTATTAACTCAGGCAAGTTTCTTTCCCTTTCTGAGCCTCAGTTTTCTCATAACCTGTAAAAATGATACCTACCTCATAAAAATATTTAAGGATTAACTGAAATAACAGGAAACATGTTCATCATACTGCCTGACACATAGTAAGAGGCAATAAATACTGATTGATTCTACTTTCAAATTCAGTACCTGCCATTTCCCACTTTCAATTACTCTATTTTCAGCCAAATACTGAGGCTAAAGATTTCCAATAAAACCCCTGTGTTCTTCCCCACCTCCATGACTGTTTTTCTTCTTTCCACCTAGAACTCCTTCATCCAATTCCCTCAAGACATGCATACCCAAATTATAACTATGCTTAATGGTCTTAGGTCAAATGCCATTTCTTCCATGACGTTTTTACATATTTTATAGACTGTTTCACATTTTAAAAATCATGTATCATTTTCTAATAAATACAAGTAAAAGCAGTTCAAAAAAGAAACAGGATTCAAGCCAGCTCTGAAGTAAAAGAGGATGAGATTAAGATCGAGTGACATTTCTGGCAAGCTGTGCAAGCCTAGATTTTCAAGAAATAGACTTTGTTACATAACTGAAAGATTTCCCATAATAGTTTGTTGAAATCTAAGAAATACCTGTATGTCTCCCGAATAGTGGTTCTCAAAGTGTAGGACCTAGTCTATCAGTATCACCTGGAAACTTGTTAGAAATGCAAATCTTGGGCCCCATCCTAGATGTAAAAATTTGGGAAGAGGACACAAGGCTTGGCAATCTGTGACTGGGCAATCTGTTGTTGAACAAGTCTTCCAGGTGATTCTAATGTACTCTGAAGCTTGAGAAACATGGTGATACTAAAATAGCACTGGTGGTTAACTTTAGTTCCTTTAATGAGTGATTGTGGAGCTAAAACCTGAGATGAATTTTGAAAACCAATATGGAAACCTGTATACTGTACAGAATTGTCAGTGTGAACTTATCACCATCATTATATGTGAAAAGCAATTAGCTACGAATTAAGTGCTACTATGGCTTTGTTTTCTGCTTCAGTCTTACAAACCCCTGCTTATCTCACCATACATATGTACCTGATCGAAACATGGAGAACCAAGATGCTAATATAATAAGGTCACAATATACAAATCAAAGATTAACAGTCAAGAAGGCACATCCAAAAACAAAATCTTGAATGCCAGGCACCAATCATCTTGGTAATTCATAAAAGTGACAGAAGACAACACTGAGAAATATACAACATCCAGACATGCTATGGGGGAAAGGAGACCAACAGGACTACACTGATGATATAGGCAGTGCTTGAATTACAGTAAAAGAACCTAAAGCTGTTTAGTAAGCTTCTTAAATGACTGGGGAGAGGGGGAGGTTTTGCTTTGTTCACATGCCTTGTAGTTATGAAGTCTGCAAACAAAAGCAAGGGATTCACCACCATGACTGTTGTGTAGCAACATTTAAACAGCATTTGACAGTTTACAAAATGTTTTTCAAACCCATCATCTCAGAGGTATGCTCTCTGGAAAAGGCTAATGCAAAGGAGTTCATGCTTAACACAAAAGACATGCTCAAAGATTAGTCGGGCAGTCTCATAAACCTAGAAGACATTGTTCCTCAGATTATTTGTGAACAACGATTCACTTGGGAAAATGTAAAGCATTGATTAAATAAATGGCATGAAGCCAGGGCTCTAGCAATGCCTTTTCAAGAAACTTAACAGCTGTCGAGAGTAGTTTCATAAAGTATTATAAGAAAGATTTTGCAAAAAAGAAATGAGACTGGCAAAACAGAACCTTTCAATGCACTATAAAATTCTACCACATTCTCACTTATTAATGCAAAAGTATGGGTTTATTAGGCAAAAGAGAAGGTATTTGACCAAAGAAATCTGAAGTATTAAAACATCTTTATGGGGGAAATTTCATGACTTCAAAAAAACTATGAAACATAAAAATAAAAAGAAACACAAGAGGCATAAGTTGTCTTCCAGTCTACAGATAGTTATTAATTTTAAAAACCTTTTCTATTGCTTTTTAATCCCAGTGAGAAAAATCACAGCCCAGCTTTCTTAGAAAAGAAAATAGCCCAATGATGACCCTGGGATTCTGAACTTCCCTACCTCTGGAAAAGTGCCAACATATTCACTTTCTATAAGCTGAACAAGTATTAGCGTTTGGGTATCTCTGGCCTAGTCTAGAGAACTGCAGTCATATAAGCTTAGGGTCTTGCATTTTCCATAAATATTTCCCTTCTTACCTTAAGCCCTGAAATTTTTGATACTCATTTATTTTTATATCAATCTGAATTTAAAAGTTTTGACTAAAACGAAACTTACTCGTTCTCCCTTGTTTCTTTCTGCATTCTGTGGTATGTAATAAGTGAACTCTTACCTTGTTTCATCCTTGGGTCTGGAGCCATCATCATTCTGTGAAGCACCTTTAACAACAATAAAAGTTGTACAGAAAACGAGTTTCAGAAAGTGGTTTGCACCTTTTTCTTAAACATGCTATGTAAACAAAACCTTTCACCAAATCTTTCTAGTAAAGAAGATACTGGAACAGAGTTAAAGTCCAACATGATATTTAAAAGGAAAATATGATAAATGTTCTTGTGATTGAGAAGTTTTATAAAAATTTTGTGCAAATGATTATTATGTGTAAGAGATGTTAATTAGTCAAGGTATATTACTCATATGCTGCTTCTGCCTTGTTTGAAATGTCACGCTTGATTCTAATTCAAATGTATTTTAGTCATCTTCTAGGGAGGAGTCAACTACCTCTCCAAAAAAGTGCTGACTACCAGCAGGACGATGATAAAACAGATGCTGAAAATAGAAAAATCAGTAAAATCTTTCTTATGCAAAGGTCTTGAAAATAGCTTCAAGAACAGGAAAGGCACAAATGGATCTCAAAGTGGCCAAAATGAATGCCACAACATTCACACTTCTTTCAAATTTTATTCATGAGAAATATCCTTAGGATTCAGTAAGGGCCTGTGTATTATACAAGTGATAGAAGGAGGCTACTAGAGGTAGGCGCACGGATTGCAGCAAAAACAGTATATAGAGAAGTTTAAAAAACTATGAAATGCAAAAAGAACTCAAGTTTAACAGTCTAGGTCCATTTAGCTAAAGAATAATAGTCCCTAAATACAGTCTCTAGTTTCAAACAGTGAAATCACTATATTACTCCAAAGCATAATTAATGAATTAATTCATTAAAAAGATGCTGAGTCACCACTATACTACTACTATATCATACTCAGCAAGGTTGGCAAGTGTCTTATCTAGAAATGTTACATTTTAAAAAAATGGTACAGGTAGATAGATAAAATGTGGTATACCTATGCAATGGAAAACTATTCAATAATAAAAAGGAACAAACTACTGAAACATGCTATGTCACTGATAAACCTGAAAAGACATTATGCTAAGTGAAAGAAGCCTGACACAAAGACTACATATTGTTATGATTCCATTTACATAAAATGTCCAGAAAAGATGAATTTTTAGAGACAAAATAGATTAGTGGTTGCTCTAGGCTAGAGGTCAAAATGGAATTTCCTGTGAATAAGCAGGAGGGATCTTACTAGCAAATGAAAATGTTCTAAATCTGATTTACAGTAAATGATTAGATCACTCCATTAAATTACTAAAAATCATTAAATTAACACACTTGAAATAGGTAAATTTTATGAAATATAAAATACATGCCAATAAAGCTGTTAAAAATGGTTTTAAAAAACACGGTACAATGAAATACATTTTGGCTGAAAACAGTATGCTTCAATTTTATAAGAATTATTTTTATATGGAATATATTCCCCTAAAATAGCTGATAAATGACATAAATGAAAGCAGAAAACCAAAACAAAATATCATAAGTTATTAAAATCAGTCAATCAGTATTCCACTTTTTTCAAAAAATAAGAAGACAATTTGAAATAATCCATTTAACTCCACCAATAATTGCTACTTCTAAACTTTATCATTTACTACAGTGAAGCATAGTACATATTTAATGACATAGACTGAGGCCAGACTGCCTGGGTCTGTATTCTAGGTTCAACATGTACTAACTTTGTGAGACCTTAGAGAAATACGATCGATTTTCCTGTGCCTTTTACCTCGTGTATAAAATGGGAACAATAATGATGCCTACCTTCACAGAACAGTTGTGAAAATTAAACATTTAGAACAGTGCCCAGCACATATAAGCACGCTATAAACATTAACTATTATTGTTTCCTGACACTTACATTTCAAAGTTCGAACAAGGGTTTTTTTTGTTCAATCTTTGATTTCACTTCAACACAGAATAAAGCCTTAACTATGAAATTTATGACATAAATTTTTTAGATCTAATCTTGTGCTTTCAACAATAGTTAAAAAATATAAATCTGGGCTTCCCTGGTGGCGCAGTGGTTGAGAGTCCGCCTGCCGATGCAGGGGACACGGGTTCGTGCCCCGGTCAGGGAAGATCCCACATGCCATGGAGCGGCTGGGCCCATGAGCCATGGCCGCTGAGCCTGTGCGTCCAGAGCCTGTGCTCCGCAACGGGAGAGGCCACAACAGTGAGAGGCCCACATACCGCATGCATAAATAAATAAATAAATAGATAGATAGATAGATAAACAGATAAATAAATAGATAAATAAATAAACAGATAAATAAATAGATCAATCAATCAATCAATCAATCTATCTATCTATCCAACACTTATACGATGAATGTCCAAGAAGAGGAAAAAGGCTGTATTTAAATTGGTATTTTATAAACATACTGCTGTTTAAAAGTATTCCCAATCCAAATTTCCTCCAAAAAAAAAAACAAAAAACAAAAAACAAAAACCTGATCAGATTTCTAAATACACATTTTACCCAGAGGACACTTTGTTAGAAGATCAACAAAGATCTCTTCTATTCTACTGAAAAGGATCCTCCTGCCACAGAAGAACCAGCTTTTAGATGAAGCAATTTAACATACTATTTCTACTTGGGTGCCTAGCAATCTCAAAAGCAAAATGAACAAACAAGTGAACTGATACTAGAGCAAGAACAGGGTGCAGTAAGCACATGTGAAAGACAGGGTTACCCTGAGGGCTCTGAGGTAGATCAGCAACAAGAGGAGGGGGCTGAACCAGAGACATCCACATTAGGCTGGGGATCCTGGAAAGGAGCTAAAGTATTCCCAGGTAGGTGACACATCCGGCACTAACAGAAGCAAAAGAAATTTTCTCTGGGCAAAGAATCCCCAACTTATTAGGCCCTTAAGATTCCCCCAGACTAAGATCAATATAAACTGGCAATCAAAGAGCCATAACATATAAGAAAACAAGCCTCAATGAAGGAGAGTCAAAACATTTATATCCCCAAATATTTCTGATACTGCAATTTTCAAATGGAGAATATAAAACACCTACTTATCAAAAGAAAACTAACAAGCAAGAAATAAGAAACTACCAAAAACAAGCATCAGCAATTCCACTCCTAGGTATATATCCAAGACATGCACAAAGAAACTTGGACACAAATGTTTATAGCAGCATTATTTATAATTCATTAATAGCCAAAAGGTGGAAATAAGGCAAATGTCCATCAGTGGACAAATGGATTAAAAAAAATGTGGCATATATACACACAATGAAATATTATCCAGGGAATTCCCTGGCAGACCAATGGTTAGGAATCTGCGCTCTCACTGCTGTGGCCCAGGTTCAATCCCTGGTCGGGGAACTGAGATCCCACAAGAGGCGCAGCTGGCCAAAACAAACAAACAAAACCAATATGCTAAGCAAAAGAATCCAGACACAAAAGGTCACATATTGTATGATTCCTTTTTTATGATACACTCAGAAGAGGCAAATCCATAGAGACATATCAGTGGTTACCAGGAGATGGAGGGGAGGGGGAATAGGGAGTGATTACTTAACAGATAATGGTTTGGTTTTTGGGGGTGATCAAAAAGTTCTGAAATGAGAGGTAGTGGATACACATCACTGTGAATACACTAAATGCCAATGAATTGTACACTTTATAAGGTTAAGTATCTATTTTGTAAATTTCATCAAAATTAAAAGAATTACAAAAAAGAGGCATATTTGAAGAAACAATAAATGTTGTAAAGCTGAAAATGCACTTGCGTCATATCCTAGGAATCCCACTCCCAAGTATACAGCCTACAAAGACCTTTCAACCTATGTACCAGGAGACACATATAAATATAAAAATGTTCAATGTATCACTTATGTTCATTATGGCAAAAAACTGGAAAGAGCCCAAATGTCCTTTGACATAAAAATGGATAAACCGGGGCTTCCCTGGTGGCGCAGTGGTTGAGAGTCTGCCTGCTGATGCAGGGGACACAGGTCCGTGCCTCGGTCTGGGAAGATCCCACATGCCACAGAGCGGCTAGGCCCGTGAGCCATGGCCGCTGGGCCTGCGTGTCCGGAGCCTGTGCTCCGCGATGGTAGAGGCCACAACTGTGAGAGGCCCACGTACCGCAAAAAAAAAAAAAAAAAAAGGATAAGCTGTGGTATATTCACCCAATGGATTATTATACAGCCATGAAAATAAGTGAATTAGACAAAAAATGGATAAATCTTAAAAGGCAACACTGATATTTTCATAGAGTGCAAAATGACACATGCATATGTGAAAAAAATTTTAAAGCAAGGAAATGATAAATTCAAAGTTCAGAATAGTGATTATCTCTAGGGAAAAGACAAGGATCGATATAGGGAGGAGAACACGGGTGGATGCAATGATATTGTTCATATTCTAATTCTTAAGATCAAACCCGGGTCCCTGGCAGTGAGAGCACTAAGTCCTATCCACTGGACCACCAGGGAATTCCCAATACTTCCATTTTTAAAATAGCACTAATAAAGATTAAAAAAACGTACGTGTGTAAAGGAAGTTTTGCTGGCTTTTTTGTGACGTTAGTTAATATTCTGAGCAAACATTTAAAATAATCAATCAAATATAAGTCAAATTTTAAAAAATACCATTACAGCAAAGTCTCTCTCTATAAAATAATTAGTTGGTACCCAGACCCAGCGGAGGTATAGTAATTTCAAATAATATTTGGTATAGCAAAAAACTTCATCTAGTTTCTTAGAATTTATTTTACTGAAAAGAAACATTATAGATATAATCACACATGAAAATGACTATTTATCCTAAAATCAAAAGAAACCACAAAAACTATAGTTTAATGAGAAAGACTGGGAAAGAATGAGATAAAACCAAAACAAAATGGAACATACACAATAAGAACCGGAGGTCACATATGCCAACAACTATCCCCAAATTAATTTTAAATACATTTCCAGAGCATCCATGGTAAAGAATAAAGATTTTTACAAGAATATGTTCCTGTTTTATTATCATAAATTTAAAAGTAAAATAGACTTTTATTTCTCTTTAGGAAAACTACTGCCTTTCATGATGATACTTTTCAGTGTTTCTTGTTGAATGCCATATTTGGGAAGACAGGTGTTGAAGTAAAAATCAACCACCACCACCCACCCAAGAAATCACAATACATGAATGGGAAGTTCTTGCAGAAATGAACAACTACCTACTCTCAATTTGTTAGGTTAATTTAGATCTGAGAGCTATAAGTCTACCTAACTAGCAAATTAAACAAAGGCTTCTTCTTACCAAAGACTCATAAAAGCAGATTAACTCTGTACTTAAGAAAAGGAAAACATCAAGACAAATTATGTAACTACTTCCTAAACAGAAAAATAAGGAAGAGTATCAAAGAAAATGTTACAAATGACACTCTCAGTTGGGATATTAAACGTGTTACTTGAGTGAAGACAGTGGTAGGGGAGGTAGAATGGGAACATAAAGCTCTCTGGTTTTTAAATAAAGCTTGAAGTGGGAAGAACAAACAAACATAGTGAGTAAAATCTGTTTCACCTGAAAAAGGGTTTACTTATATAACTGCCATTTTTAGAAAATTTATCCACCAAAAAGAATGAAAATTTTATCTACCAAAAAAATGAAAATTTTAACTATCAAAAGAGATAATGCTATCTTATTAGAAAAATCTTCGCAGTATACCTAAATATATAACAAGCTATTATTTGGTGACTTTTAATACCAAAATTCAGACAGATCTTTTTATAAGCATTATTTTTAAATTAACCAAAAATATTAAAGTCTAAAATCCCATGAGTTCTTCCACAAAAACGTTTTTGTTTTTTAATTAATTTTTTATTGGAGTATAGTTGATTTAAAATGTTGTATTAGTTTTTGCTGTACAGCAAAGCCACAAAAACTTGACTGAACACACAGAGGGGAAAAAAACACTAAAACTCTGTAACATTAGAAAAATATTAGAATACAAAAGAAACCAACCAATGCTCAGATGACAGAAATTCAATTTTAGTGCTAAACTCTAATTTTCATTTCTGGCTTATAGTTAAAGTTACAGAAATGGAATCAATCAAAAGACAATACAAGTGAAGTTCCCACCACAGATGCTTGTGGACTTAATTGGGTTTTCTTTGCTTACTTATAACAGCTCATGATTTGATTTAAAGTTCTTAAGTTTTTAAGTGTGAAACGGAAAGTGTATTGGAAAGAAAAGGAAACCAACAAATATTTGTGTTTCAATCTTGACTCTGCATCACACTTGTTGGTGTGATACGGGACATACTATTTAAACTCTCAGAGCCTCACTTTCTTTTATATGCAAAATGTCTTACAAAATTGTGATGGTTAAATGAATATATATGTAAACACACCAACACAGTGCCTGGCACATGGTAAACATTACACAAATGGCAGCTACTGTATGTGGTAACTCTAGCCCTAAAATCCACTGTGACTTCCCAGTTAAAACCTCTCTTTACTTCAGAGAATGAGATTAAATTCTGTCAATTATTTTCCTACTTGAGTCAAAAACTGGTTACACAGAAATGTCCACTTCTGTAGGAAACAAACAGTAAAGTCATAAGTATAATATGCAGTTTAGAGTCTACTCTGAAATATGAAGGCTGACATGCTTTACTTTTGTTAATTATTAAATATTCTGCATTAGTAGCAGTTTCAATTTGTAGGAAAAAAATCTTAGGAAGCTATAAATACTGAGGTTTTAGAGCAGTTTAACAATGTAATTTAACTTTTATTACCTTCCGGAATTCCAATTTATAGAAAAATGTAACTATTACAGAGTTCCTGTGAATAACAGTCAATTAAGATGAACAGGTCAACTCTGAAGCAGTATAACCAATTCAGAAGTGTCTTTCCACCCTCATTAACCCCAAAGAACCAAACTGGAAGAAACACCAAGACTATCTTAAAGGTTCTGCTATTAAAAAGGGTCATGAGTTAGAAAGGAAGTAGGAAGAGAAGTACAGCAGCACCTGACAACTGCAAAATGTTTCATAAGGCAGTTTCTAAGTAAACAAAAAGATCTCTGTCAGACTAATCAAGGAGACCATTAATATGCGCTTTGTCTTGGGGCTTCTACAATCTGTGTTTCAAGTGAAAATACACTTATTAGCACATTAATCTAAAGAGAATTCACTGAGAAGTGGTTTTAATTAAGCATGCTAGCTGTGCAGGCACTAACTCAGGTGCTATCCAACTTTTTAATTACAGCTCATATTTATTTCCTTTAACAAACACTACTAAATCATAAACTGTAAAATATATCAGCATACATATAAAGAATTGGTTCTGTCATTATTATAACTCAAAGACATCTCAATAAATGTAGCCTATCAAAAATGGAAGAGGAATGGCAAATGGATTCCAGCTTGTTACTGGCTTGTCTGGTACAGTACTAAGAAGGATTCTGAGTCAAATTTAAACTCAATCAGACTGCTACAGAGAGTAAACTATGTCTGCCATTAGCACTGGAGAAGGTGTAGCATCAAATGTGCCATACTAACTGCCACTGTTGGCCTACAGAACGGATGCTTTATAAATCAATTCATCACTCATAGGGCCAACTGTGATGTAGCTTTTACTTGGCTAGCTTTTCAACTTATAGAAAAATGTTTTCCTCATAGAAACAATGCACTAAAAGTTTAAAATGAAAAATGCCTCTTTTTAAAAAGGAAATAAAATAATTTCTTTAATGTGGAAGAGAACAGCAATAATTACAACACACTACAGTGGCTAATGTAAGAAGAATCATTAAAGACCCTATATAAGAAGTGATTACTTACTTTCTGAACATGTAGTTTCACCATTAGCAACAACTTCAGACTCTAGCTGCAGCCCATCAAGACAAACTGACAAATCTCCTATTGTCTCTGTTGGTTCTTTGTCACCTACAAGCTGTAAAGTCACAACTACTTCCTCAACTGGAAGAGAATAAAATTACAGAAAATGGTCACTTCTTTTCCTTTAAGTCTTAACTGCTGAAAACAAAACTGTCAGAAAAACTTTACATTTATGTGTACACAATTTGTTTTAATACACCTCACCCAAGGTTTCAGGCCTTTTGACGCCAAAAACATTTTTAAAATAGAACAAAATTTCCTAATGGTTAATATCCACAATGTAAGATACTAAATAGCTTAATCATCTCACTTATTATATTCATTCTCTTTTACAAAATGAGCCAGCAGGACAACTAAGACTACTCAGCAATATATGCCTGACTTATATTGACTGAAAACAATTTAAGAATGAATTTTCATCTTGTAAATCCTAAATGAGAAATAAAATTCTTAGATGTTTTAGATACTCAAGGGATTAAATGTTTTAAAATCATGATATATTAATTAAAATAAGCATGTTTCAAGTTTTTATGTATCTATAATATATATAGATATCTAAAGATAGAGATATACACGTATAAATAAAACTACAACCATCTAAAATGAGGAAGTTTTTAAAATAAGCATTTGAAAAGGAAATGTCAAAATATTAACCAAAATATTAATTTGTCTCTCTGTAGTGAGATTACATTTTTCCTTCAGCTCTGCTCTATACTTTTTGTTTTGAGTATATAGCCTTCAATAAATACCTATTTACTAAATAAATATTTAAAATATCAGATCCAAAATGAATGGCCAAACCACAGTTACTCAGAATGCATTAAACAGTTCAAGATTCATCTCCCTATTAATATCATAACCAAGTAAACCTAAAAACAAATAGTGAACATAGTTTCTCCACACTGGGCATCTGAATTTCTTGCAGAAAAACAAAAGGTGAGCATATTCTATTGTTTTTACATACATACGTTTCATATTGTTTGACTTTAATGTTTCATAGATATCTAATGCAGCAGTTCCCAACAAAACATCAGATTTCAGTGTCTGGTGACTCCACACACGAAAATGTAATTTACTCACAGGGGTGACGATACTACAGGTGAAAAAAAAGGTGAAAAAAAAATTTCCTTAAATATCACAAGACTGTAAATAAATTATAATTAAAATCTCACTGCACACGTTACAGTTTACTGTACAACCAATACTGCCTATGGTCATCTTCACTTGTCACTGAACTATAGGGGCAATTTCATGCATGTGTATCATCAACAAAAGTAAAAGTGCTCACCATGCTACAAACTGTTGAAAAATCAGTTTTACTTTCGTAGTACAAAAAAGTGAATTTATAAATTAAATCCTTATTTTACGTCAGGTAGTATGCTGAGCTTAGGATTATTTCGTTTAATCTTCACAGCAACCCTGAGATGAGAATTACCACTCCCATCTTCAGATATAGAAGCTGATATTCAGAGAGGTTAAGCAAATTGCCCAAGATCACACAGCCAGACTGTAATGGCAGTCTGTAATCTGAACAAAAATTTGTCATTAAAATTTACATTAAGAAGTTTCTCGGTCAGCTACTTAAATGATTTGAGGATTATATTACCCCAAGTTTCACACTGTTAGAGGCAAAGTGTCTGGGACAACTGTCAAATAAAGACTCTTCCAGACCTTGCTAAATGCCAATACAGAATAGAAATCTGAATTTGCAATAAACTGTATAAAAACTATTTCAATTAGAAAAACAGGAACACTATATAACCTACCATAGTCATATGGTTCAAGGTTATAAGACAAATTCTAGAATTTGTTCCCTGACCAGGGACCGAACCCATGCCCCCTGCAGTGGAAGTGCAGAGTCCTAACCACGGGACCACCAGGAAATTCCCAGTGACAGGTATTTTAAACAAAGAAACTTTCACCTTATCACTGCCTTTTCTTTTTTGTACAATGTATTCACTCTCTTTCAAAACTTTCAGATGTTACTTTCAGGAGAATGTATATTAAGAATACATTTCTCGGGGCTTCCCTGGTGGCGCAGTGGTTAAGAATCTGCCTGCCAATGCAGGCGACACGGGTTCAATCCCTGGTCCAGGAAGATCGCACATGCCGTGGAGCAACTAAGCCTGTGCACCACAACTACTGAGCTTGCACTCTAGAGCCCACAAGCTACAACTACTGAAGCCCGTGTGCCACAACTACTGAAGCCCGCACGCCTAGAGCCCGTGCTCTGCAATAAGAGAAGCCACCGCAATGAGAAGCCTGCGCACCACAAAGAAGAGTAACCCCCACTCACTGCAACTAGAGAAAAGCCCTCGCACAGCAACGAAGACCCAACGCATCCAAAAATATAAATAAACAAACAAACAAATAAATAAATATTTTTTAAAAGGAGCACATTTCTCTGTTAGTCATTTGGGAAATCATAATGGGGATGGAATAAAAGAGTTAATAAATTTAATTTTACTTTGAGAGACAATAAAGTATACCATCAAAGATGGTATACTCTTAATTATTTCAATTCAAATCTTTTTTTTTTTTTTTTTTTTGCGGTACGCGGGCCTCTCACTGTTGTGGCCTCTCCCGTTGCAGAGCACAGGCTCCGGATGCACAGGCTCAGCGGCCATGGCTCACAGGCCCAGCCGCTCCGCGGCACGTGGGATCTTCCCAGACCAGGGCACGAACCCATATCCCCTGCATCGGCAGGCGGACTCTCAACCACTGCGCCACCAGGGAAGCCCTCGATTCAAATCTTGAGAGAAGTCTGGAAAGCCTGCTGCCCAACAATGGAAGCTGTGTTAAAATTGCAGGCCAATCTGCTGCAACTTAAAAATTCAGAAGATCTTGAGCTACGTTCCCCTGAACATCTGGGCTTAAGAATAGCACTACCATATAGGGCTACAAGGAGTTTCTTTTTTCTTAACTTTTAAACCAGTAAGGAGTTCATGTCGTTATCAGCTCAAGAGCCCTAAAGTACATTTATTGTGAGCACAGATAGTTGGTAGAAAGTAGACGAGTATTCAGTCTATTATTCTGAACATCTCCAGTCGCTATTGGAGGCTGTGGCCTTTTGAAGATTTGTTTTTTTTTAAAAATGTTACTCACATATTGTTTAATTTAGATCAAATCTCTAATGGGGCACTAATTAAAAATGAAGTCTAAGAAACGATGTTGAAATAAATACAGATGAGGAACATTAGAATGATACTTCTGCAAATAGGTTTCAAGATGACCTTCAGTAAATTCTTAAGTTTCATTCATTTGCTCAAAATCATAAAGTACATCAAGATGCCCTACAACTTCAAAAATCCATGTTAAAGAATAATATAGGTATAGCTAATTTGTTTTGTCATTTATTAGGAATAAATATTGTCCACATAAGCACGTATCATGTGAAGAGAAGAGCTTATCATTTCAAATGTCTCACCTCACCATTTAGAAATAAAACTTTTTTTAGTTACAGGTTTGTTTCTCTAAGAGAAAAAAATGCAAGAATTCCAAATGTTAGGTAATGAAAGCAATTTGTCTATATTTGATGAGATAACAACTGGTTATATTTTGAACTACACTTTAATATACAAACCATATACACTATATTATTTAAAAATCCATTTGTTGATAAATCATACATTTGCTTCCATTTTAGTAGAAAAATTAAAATTAACCTATAATTCTCTTCAACCTGTAATTCCCTTCCTACCAACATCTGGGGCTTTGTCAATAAGTGTTGAAATTGAGCTACATCCTACTTCTATGAATTCAAATGACAGATTAAAAACACAAACATACAGACATATGCACAGGGATGTATATTGCAACACTGTCTAACAGCACATCAGAAACCAACCGATCAACAGAGAACTAGTAAAATTATTCATAGTCCATCCATATTAAAGAATATTATGTAGCTATATAAGGGATATTAGACCCGTACGTACTCAGCGAAAAAGGATGTTATGTATGTTAAGTATAAAATGTATAGCATAATTTTTTAAAGGAAAAAAAACCCTGTGTAGGTTCTATGTGGGCACTGTAATTTTAAAAAACACAAACTATTTTTAAAAATTAAATTAAAAAAATAAAGTGAGCTACTCATAGCCCTCTATTTCAAACCTAAATTAAGGAAAGAGCTGCTAATCTTTCTAGGCCCGTGACCCTGGGATCTCCCAGCTACTTTTCAGTGGCAACAATGCAATAAAAAGGAGAGACTGGGAAAACAAATAACTAAAGAGAAAGGAGACTAGAAGGAGGAGTCCTAAGAACAGGGAAAAAGAGGGGGAAAAAAAAAGAGAGGAGGAACAAAGAAAAAAGTGAGAAACTTTCTTACAGCTGCATTTCTGCTCACCTACTAAACAAAATATACCATAGAAAATACTTTCAAACCTACACTGTAAGAGGTTGCTTCCATTTGGGACTGTTCGTATTGTTGCATTTTTCTGTCTTCTTTGACTGTCCATCTACTGTGACTTCCACATAAGGACTTGGCCCAAACCAATTCTTTTTATTTTCTTTAAGTTTTGCTGAAATGACTAAGTAAAATAAAAGAGAAAATATTTCAATATTCAAGATGTTAGTTCATCCTTCAAATAGATTTAATTTCATAAAGGTTAAACACAGCATTATTATTTTTACTCAGAGAAGCAGTTTGCTCTAAAATATTCACAAATTTTATTCACATATAACCTTTGTATTTCTTCCCACCATATTAAAAAATATAGAACTTCCCCACACCATCCACCCAAATTCCCATCAGTAGACCCCCCACCACCAACTGTCAGTATCAACAGTCCCAGAAATCTTGAGGTCAATTAAAAAGTACACTGACAAACTTGGTAAACAAATATTTGAATGCCTACCACGTTATCAGATATTGCTCTAAACTGTGGACAGAGCAGTTTACAATTAGAGATAAGTCCTTGTGATGAAAAACAGCCTAATGTGGCAGAATATGACTTGGCAGTAAAGAAGTCTTCTAAGGAAGTACTTTTAAGCAACCATCTAAATGACAAGAAGCTATCCATGTGAAGACTGAAGGTAGGAAGAAGAGAAAATTCCAGACAGAGGTACAAAAGCTTGACATACCTGAGGAAAAGTATAGCAAACAGGGAAAAATGGTAAATGAGATAAGATCACATTTAGCTTTGTAAGCCAAGATAAGGAATTTGCATTTCATTCTAAGCATGCTAGAAAGCCAATGAAAGAAGAGTTACAAACTAAAATTATTTTTAGCATCTCATTTATCTCTCGCTATCTTAGCAAGAGCTTCTTACATCCTTGGCCTTCACCCTTGAGTTAGTCACTTTTGCCATGAAATAGCCTTGTCCTAGCACTGTGTGGAAGGTACGAAGAGTAGATTCAAATCTAGTAGAGCACCCCCTGGTTCCCACAGGAGACAACTCACTGGTCCCCTATAAATGAGATGATCACAGCCAAGGAAATATTCTACCACCTGGATATATACTCCAACAGCAAAGTTCAGAGAATGCCAGTGCCCTTCAAGACTAATGGGCCCTTGTGAGTTGCTAGAAAAGTTTATATAGCAGCTACCCAAGAAGCTCAATATACAGACCAACACATAGACAGTCTGGGTACCCTAGCAGGCACGGTCCCAGGTGGCGGCCCTGAATCTCCCAACTTCATGTTTATCAAATACTTTTGTCCTTTTATGCTTAAGAGGCTGCTAGAGCCATCTAATTAAGAAACGACAGTAGTATGGACTAGGGTGGTAAACATGGATATGGGGAGGAATAAGCATTTTCTAAGGAGAACCAACAGGATTAGATTTCATGAGTGAGTTAGGGGAAAGAAGCAAGGATAACTCCCAGGTTTCTGGCATGAATAACTGGATAGAAGGTGGTATCATTTAATAAGATGGAAAAGATCTGGGAAAGCACAAGTTGAGGAGGGAAGAATGGGCAGGAAATCAAGCGTATTATAAAGAATATATAAAATTTGAGATGCTCATGAGACATCTAGGTAGAAACACTAAGTAAAATGTCTTTCAGAACAGAAAATACTCAAGTGGGGATCAGACCTATCTCTGATTAATATGTACTATAAAGCCCTACCACTTAATACAAAGCCTAATTTAATCACAGGATTGCCAAAGAAAAATATAAAATCCCTATTTTTAATACATTTCTGGTCTGAGAAAAGGTAAAACAGCCCACACACTCATGCATAAGCTCATTTTATTTCAGGGGCTCTTGTGATTCTCTAAAACTGATTAAACCTAGAACAAAGAGCAGTGCAGGCCTGACAGGGAGGAAATGACCTGCCCTTAGTGGCTTTTTAGGATTCAAACTTTTGAAAGCTATTTTGCCAAGTAATCCCACCCAACCCCACTAGAGCCATTTTAGGAAACTTTAAATGGGAAAATAAAAAGAGTCAGGGAAACCAGCACCAACTGTTAGTGTTTACTATGTCTGGCACTTAAAGACTGTCATTTCGATACAACTATTCTGTGAGATAGGTATTATCATCTTAATTTTTATACATAAAAAAAAAAACAAGCTCAACAAAATTTAAAAGTTTACCCAAGGGTCACGGCAAAGCCTGGACCGGAGAAATTATTTAAGTGTTCAAATCTCAAAGCTTATATTGCATAAAACTTTCATTACAGTCCTAATATTATAAAACAGATCAATGTACTACTTCCTAAAATTTAAATTCCCATAGTAAATTAAAGGAATTTAAAAACTATAAATTGTAAACTGGAAGAAAAGGAATCAGAAAAATGTCAATATCATCTGTCACCTGGGCTACTCCAAGAGGCCTCTAACAACTGCCTGTTTTTACTCTCACTTCTCTAATGCAATCTCTCACAGCTACCAGAATTATCTTCCTAGAACAGATGTGATGTCAATACTTTTCAATGATTTGCTAATGCCTGCAAAATGAAGTTTAAACTCTTCTGGGGCATTTTACATTGCTTACTCTGTACGTTTACAGCCTCTTCCTATACCAAACTCCACCCAGGCCCCTGGTAGTCTAACCACTCTTAGCTGTTTGCTGTCCCTCCCAAGGGCCTAGTACTTTCATGCCTCATACGTGCTACCCCCTCCACTCATAATGATCCTTCTTTCTTTTCACCCAATAAAATCCTACTTCTTGAGAGACAAATACCCCCTTCTCTTTGACCGGATGGTTCTTTAAACCTAGTAAGTCAAACTGTTCCTGTTCTATGCCCCCACAGGATTTTCCTATTTATATATGGTTCCTACAGCTTTCTATTCTGTCTTAGCTCTTAGTAAGTTTATCAGTTCTTACTTGTTTAACTCACCCTGCAATCCCCTTCATGGCAAGGTTATAGCCAGTCTTTATAACTCGTATAGCACTTAGTGATTTAAACCTGACAGGCGTTTAATACATTTGTTGAACCAAATGATTAGCCATGGTAGAAAATAAGTTGCCCTGCTTTATAGTTACTTACACACACACACACACACACACACACACACACACACACAATCTATTGCATATGATTTCATGGTATTTATTAATGTTCTTCTGATCCTTCTGTTCTGAAGGTCAACATTTTCACCCGACTGATTCTTCATCCTATCTCTCCAATACAAAATTAAAATCTTGACAATTTAAATATAAAGTAAAAGTAAATCCTTAGCTTATCCAATTTATTTTGTGAATCAGGAGGCTATAATGAACAAGGTAAAACAAACAGGGGTGCTGAGACCAGGTATGATTAGCAGTATGATGAACTGATAAGAGATAAAACCAGTTAAAGCAAGTGCTATCTCTGTGCTCAGAAGTCATGAGAAGCTACATGAGGTCTCTGTAGCAGAACTATGTCTTGGCTGGGCAGAACTGGATATAAACTTTTGACTTTAAAGTGTGAAGGGCTCTCCTGGTCTCTAAGCATTGGGAGCTAAATATACGGTGTTCTAGTAAATTTGGGGAAATGCAGTAATGTTTAATTTCAATTTGTAATAACTAAAATAAGATGGTTTCTCTTCCTCAAATGATGAGTTTTGAGTAAGGACCGAGACTAAGAAATTTCTAGGAAATACCAAAGAATTTATTTTGCCCACGTAAGTATAATGTTAGCATACAGCAAGCATCAAAACACAGATAAGCTCAGTATAATAGCTGAAGTTATGTACAGAACATAATTAAACAGGAAATGGCTAAAGACAGGGAAGGATGTAAGAAAACAGACTTATGTCCAAAGTAAAGGATCCAGACCATGGAATTGGAGACAAAGAATAAAGAATGATCCAGAAAATGCAAGAGTAAAAATCAGTGGAACCTGGGACTTCCCTCGTGGCGCAGTGGTTAAGAATCCACCTGCCAATGCAGGGGACACGGGTTCGCACCCTGGTCTGGGAAGATCCCACAAGCCACAGAGCAACTAAACCCGTGCACCACAACTACTGAGCCCGCATGCCACAACTACTTAAGCCCGCGCGCCTAGAGCCCGTGCTCCACAACAAGAGAAGCCATCGCAATGAGAAGCCCATGCACCTCAACAAAGAGTACCCCCTGCTTGCCACAACTAGAGAAAGCCCACGCACAGCAATGAAGACCCAATGCAGCCAAAAATAAAAATAATAAATTAAAAAAAAACACACATACACACATCAAGTTCTCTAAACAATCCATTTATCAACAGTACTATCATTTAATATTTTAAAACTCTAGTTTTGCTACAACTTATAATACATGTCATTTCTCTGAAATAAATTTTCTACTTGCCCTCATCTGGTAAGGGACAGCAATTGGCAAACATACAAACATACATTGTAAACAAATAATGTATGCATACATGTGTGTAATTGTGTAATGTACGTATGAAAGAGTTCAAGAAATAAATTTGAGCAGAACCACAGAGTAACATTTTAATTTTTGACCCTAAATTTCCCTATGAGTCTTTTACACCAACTTTTAAAAGAAGTTTATTTATTTATTTATTTATTTATGGCTGCGTTGGGTCTTTGTTGCTGTGTGCAGGCTTTCTCTAGTTGTGGTGAGCGGGGGCTACTCTTCATTGCAGTGCGTGCGCTTCTCATTGCGGTGGCTTCTCTTGCTGTGGAGCACAGGTTCCAGTCACAAGGGCTTAGTTGTTCCACAGCATGTGGGATCTTCCCGGACCAGGGCTTGAACCTGTGTCCCCGGCATTGGCAGGCAGATTCTTAAGCACTGCGCCACCAGGGAAGTCCCTACACTGACTTTTTTTTTTTTTTTTTTTTGGCGGTACTCGGGCCTCTCACTGTTGTGGCCTCTCCCGTTGCGGAGCACAGGCTCCAGACGTGCAGGCTCAGCGGCCATGGCTCACGGGCCCAGCCACTCCGCGGCATGTGGGATCTCCCCGGACCGGGGCACGAACCTGTATCCCCTGCATCGGCAGGCGGACTCTCAACCACTGCGCCGCCAGAGAAGCCCCCTACACCGACTTTTAAAACACAAATCCAGCTGTCTGCTCTTTGTTAAAAACTCTGGTTACTTCCCATCTCCCTTAGCAATTTTTTTTTTTTTTTTGTAGCCTTGACACACCTGAAGGAGATGATCCACTCTCATTAATTCTCATGGGTCCCTGCTCTGCAGCAGTCGCTTTTAGGGACATCAAGGGAAGTCTTGGCATTTCCCTCCTTCACATCATTTGCTCTGTCATGTTCGTTCCTGAAAGATCCTTTTCTACCTTTCTACTTTTTTTTTGCCCATGCCAGGCGGCATGTGGGATCTTAGTTCCCCAACCAGGGATCGAACCCGTGCCCCCTGCATTGGGAGCACAGTCTCAACCACTGGACCTCCAGGGAAGTCCCTACCTATCTACTTTTTTTTTAAAAATAAATTTATTTATTTATTTATTTGCTTATTTTTGGCTGTGTTGGGTGTTCGTTGCTGCGCATGGGCTTACTCTAGTTGCAGCAAGTGGGGGCGACTCTTTCCTCCAGTGCACAGGCTTCTCATTGCGGTGGCTTCTCTTGTTGCAGAGCACGGACTCTAGGCGCACGGGATTCAGTAGTTGTGGCACACAGGCTCAGTAGTTGTGGCTCACGGGCTCTAGAGCGCAGGCTCAGTAGCTGTGGCAAACGGGCTTAGTTGCTCTGCAGCATGCGGGATCTTCCCAGACCAGGGATCGAACCTGTGTCCCCTGCATTCGCAGGCAGATTCTTAACCACTGTGCCACCAGGGAAGTCCTCTACTTTGAAATAGTAGCAATGCTTCAAGCACTACCTCCTTTCACAGTAACTCTAGTCAAATACTGATCTCTCTTTCCTGACCAAAGTCATTATCTCTTCTCACCATTACCATATGCCATGGCTTTTATACTTAACACTTGCATATTTATGCCTTCCTTGAATTTTGGAAGATGTTGAAGAGCTTACCAAAAAAAAAAAAAAAAAACTATGCTAATCCATTAACACAGACTATAAAATACAATGTCAATTAAGGGGATTTGTGCAAAAAAAAACTTAGTTCTGAGGTTTCTAGCACCAAAAGCAAAGAAGTAAACAATGAATTATGAAGGACACTTGACTCTAGTCAACTTGGCACTTTATTGTTCATTATCTGATGTTCTTCATTTGTCCCATATCTAATGATATTTTTGCTAAATACGTAAATAGCTTTTATCCATAATTCATGGTGTTTGTTTTTGTTAAAATGTTTTTGCCCTATACTTGTACATGCTCAGGATTTTTAGACCCAAGATTAAAAGCTTATAAATGGCTAAGAATTATGTCTTCTTGAGGACATAATGCATTTAGGCATTAAATGTTTTTCTTACTATGACAGTAATGATAGCAAATAAGATAGCCAGTTTATGCAAAGAAAAGTCTAAAGGAATATAAACCTATTTATCTGGGGATTGAGATGATAAATAAGAACTCCTCACTTTACTATTTTACTCAGCTTTTAAAAATAAAAAGCATGTATGTTACTTATGTAACCTGAAAAGTTGAAACAATCTATCAGAAATTCTTTAAATCAAAGGTTTTAACAATAAGCTGCCCCAAAAAAGAAGTCTTAAGAAGCCTGGCCCAATGTAAATCAGCTATAAGACTAGCTTGAGAATGGGGAGGGGAGAAACAATTAGAATCTGGCTTTAGCAAAGAAATATTAATATCTCTCACTGAGAATCAGACATTGCTAAGGAAAGAGACTGGAGTTAGTGAAAGGATTCCCAAGAATAAATTCTAACATGCTTTCAACTTAAAGTGTTACTTTTATATAACTCAATCACTTTTAGGTTTTGAGGAGGACAATAATGATACAGTTTATGACCTCATATTCATAACCTAGAAGTGGATATAAGCCAGGTATAGTAAAAACTAAAATAATCAATAAATGCCATTAAATTAAAGGGAGAGAGACTAGGGTTCCATTGTGTGATAGACACATGCATGTCTGAAGAAAATCCAGTGCCTCACTTTGGCTAGTGCAAGTAGCTTCTATTGATATATAAAGACCTACAAAGAGATCATATGGAGCCTGTAAAAGGTCTTAGCCCAGTTTTAAAGAAATTCAATACCACAGCCAAGGAGAAGCACTGAAGGTTTCTGAGCAGGAATGAACAAATCAGGAGGCATTTTAAGAACATTCATCTGAAAGTGATACACTTGATTAGTATGGTTAGAGGAAGAAACAAAGAGATATTAGGAAAGTATCAATAGCAACCAAAAAATTTAATAGGCATTTCTCCAAAAAACATATACAAATGGCCAATAAGCACATGAAAAGATGCTCATCATCATTTAACCATCAGAGAAATGCAACTCAAACCCATATGAGATGGCTCACATCCATTAGGATGTGTCTAATCAAAAAGATAAGCATTGCAAGGATGCTTACAAAATTGTAACCCTCATACATGACTGGTGGGAATATAAAGTGGTGTGGATGCTTTGAAAAATAATTTGGAACGCCTCACAAAGCTAAACACGGATATTACATGACCCAGTGATTCTACTCAAGAAAGTAGAAGGTATATACTCAAGAAAACTGAAAACATACATCTTCACAAAAACTTACATACAAACGTTCATAGCATTATTCATAATCGCCAAAAAGTGGAACCAACCCGAACATCCATCAACTGATAAATGGATAAAGTATGTCCACACATGGAATAGTATTTGGCAATAAAAAGAAATTAGATACTAATACATGCTACAACACGGCTGAACCTTGAAAACATTATTATGATAAGTGAAAAAAGTCAGAGACAAAGGCCACACATTTTATGACTATATATATGAGAGATCCAAAACAGGCAAAGCTATAGAGACAAAAATAGTTAGCTAGGGCTGAAGGTGGTTGGGGAATATGAGGCAGGGGTTTCTTTCTGCAGTGGTGAAAATGTTCTAAAATTGACTGGTGTTGGTTGCACAACAACCAAGAGAATGTACTAACAATCATTGACTTCTAAAAGGGTAAACTGTATGGTATGTGAATTATCTCAACAAAGCTAATAAAATCCAAATGAAAACAGAAAACAATAGCAATTGCCAAAGCATGTTTAATGGAAAAAACAAACCCAAATCCTATACTATACCCAAGAATATCCTGAAATCAGAATGTAATTTTTACATATCTAAACATTATGTTCATTCATTCATTCAGAACCTGATACATCACAGCCACTAAAGATTTTAAGATTTTTTTCTTTTTATCTTGGGGGTTGGGGGGAAATAAAGCAGTAGATCTTTTTAAGACTTACCAGTTATCTGAAGTTGTGATTTCATGGTCAGGCTACCCATTGAACCAAGTTGTGATCCACTGTCAGACATAACACCAACAGGACGGCAAACCTGAACAGGGCCAAGGAAACACTATAAACATCAAAAATTCCCACTTGAAAAATATGTAAATAGTGCTAGCCAGGCCATTTCCATGTCCCACTGAAGGCCACACAATAACTAGTGGCCTTCACATTGCTAAATATAATTTTCAATTCTCGTATCCATCCTGCATTAACCATCAGCAAAATCTGACATGGTTGATCATTCCTTCTTCCATGGTTTTTCTTCCTTTTAGTTCCCAAGACACATTCTCTAGGTTTATGTCCTACATTACTGATTGTTCCTTCTTAGATTCCTTTGATGATTCTTTCTCTTCTCTCCACCCTCTTAATACTGGAAAGTCCTAGGGCTCAGTTCTTGGTTCCCTCTTCTCTCAACTCTCCATACTCATTTCCTCAAGGAGATCATCTACTGTTATGGCTTTAAATATCATCTACATATCAACAAGTCCCAACTTTATATTTCTATTCCAGACTTCACTCCTGAATTCTAAACAACTTCACTTGGGTATCTAAAAGACACTCCGAACGTAACAGATCCAAAATGGAACTCCCGATGTTCTCTGTAAACTATCTCAGTTGATGGCAATTTCATTCTTTCAGCAGCTCAAGCCAAAAACCTTGGAGTCATCCTTGACTCCTTTCTTTTATATTTCCTTTCCAACCCGCTGGCAAATTCTGATGTCTCTATTTGCAAAATATATCTAGAGTCTAGCCATTTCTCACCACCTCTACCACCAATCTGTTCAGACCCACCTCTGACAGCCATCTTTTTCCTAAATTATGCCCCTCTCCTAGATTAACCTAAAAGGTCTCCCTTTTTCCACCCTTGTCTAGCCTTAGTACCTATTCTTAACACAACCTGGATGATTCTTTTAAAATGTTAAAAACCTTTCAGAACCTTCCCATTTTACTCAGAGTAAAAGCCTGAATCCTGAAAGACCCTATATGATACATGCTTCCACTGCTCCCTACTTCCTGATCTTATTTCCCTGCTACTCTCCTCCCCTACTCAGGCACCTAGTTCCCTATTATTCTTGAAATATGCCAGCACATTCTTGCCTTTAGACGTTCATTCTACTTGTCTTCTTCACAATATTAACAGTCTGCTCCACTTATGATGATCATTTTCTTCTCCTATAAACTATGTGGCCTTCTGACATACTAAGTAATTTACTTGGTAATTATGTTTATTGGTTTTGACTCTCTAAGCTAGAATATAAACTCCATGTGAATGGGGGATCTTTTTGCTTTGTTCACTGATGAAACCCAGAAGCCCAAAACAGGGCCTGTGGCTACTGAATTATACTAAATGAACACCTCTAACATATCTTCTTCAGCCCATAATCATGGAAGAGTTAATCCCCCTGTGGAAAGGGCATGATTCGTATACAATAAAGAAGATTTTATAACAAAGTCAGAACACTTGGGTTTGATTCCTGGCTACAACACTTACTATATGATACTATTTGAGTTATATAAGCTCTCTAGGTCCCAGTTTCCTGTCAGAGAAATGGGGATAATACCACCTCTAACTCACAGGGCTTTTGTAAGACTGAATGATTATATATGTGGGGAAAAAAATGCTCTGTGAATGTTTATTATTAATACTCTTTGAATTTATTTGTTTATTTATGGCTGCATTGAGTCTTTGTTGTTGTGCACAGGCTTTCTCTGGTTGTGGCGAGCGGGGGCTACTCTTCATTGCGGTGCGCGGGCTTCTCACTGTGGTGGCTACTCTGGTTGCGGAGCATGGGCTCTAGGTGCATGGGCTCGTGGGCTCCAGAGTACAGGCTCAGTAGTTGTGGCAAAGGCTTAGTTCCTCTGCGGCATGTGGGATCTTCCCAGACCAGGGCTCAAACCTGTGCCCCCTGCATTGGCAGGCGGATTCTTAACCACTGCACCACCAAGGAAGTCCCTAAATATGTTTTTTTTTTTTTTTTTTTTTTTTTTCTCTTTTTGCGGTATGCGGGCCTCTCACTGTTGTGGCCTCTCCCGTTGCGGAGCACAGGCTCCGGACGCGCAGGCCCAGCGGCCATGGCTCACGGGCCCAGCCGCTCCGCGGCACATGGGATCCTCCCAGACCGGGGCACGAACCCGTATCCCCTGCATCGGCAGGCGGACTCTCAACCACTGCGCCACCAGGGAGGCCCCCCTAAATATGTTTTTAAAATAACCTGTTCTTAGGTTTTCGGGGACTTGATAAAAATTTTAAGAATATTTTGAGTGGGTCAAAGTAAAGATTAAACTCAAGCAAAATTTACTCAGCACTCACTATTTGCCAGGTCCCATGTAAGAAATATACAAATACAATAAGGCAAAATTAGGCTTCTGTTCCCTGGTGGTCCAGTGGTTAGGACATCGTGATTGCAATGCAGGGGGCGCGGGCTCGATCCCTAGTCGGGGAACTAAGATCCCACGTGCCACAGGGCAACTAAGCCTGTGAGCTCTAGACCCTGCGTGCCACAACTGGAGAGCCCGAGAGCCACAACTACTGAGCCCACACAACTAGAGAGCCCCATGTGCCACAATTACAGAGCCTGTGTGCCACAACTTGAGGAGCTCGTATGCCGCAAGGAACAGCCTGCACTCCACAATAAAAGATAGTGCAGGCCACAATGAAGATTGTGCAACTAAGACCCAATGCAGCCAAATTAATAAAATAAATTAATATTAAAAAATAATGTATGTACTGATACATATTAGTTTTATATAATCAAAATTACTTAAGTATTTTAAATCCCTAAGAACAAAAATATACCATTTGTAAAGACAAACTATAGAAACCTAAGTATCAATTGGCAACCAGTTAAATAAATAACATATTCATACCACAGACTACTATGCAGCTATCAAAACTTACTAATGACTGAAATGGAATGATTCCAAGAACATTTTTTTAAGTTACAGAATATATATAATGTGATGTTATTTTTTCAAACAAAAACAAAGTATATATTCTTGTAGGTAAATATACTTATAAACAAAAGCAGAAAAAGTATACATCCCTAACTGTTTATAGTGGTTATCTTTGTGGAGAAGGGGAGAGGGTCTGTGTACTAAAGGAGGTGGTCATGGGGAACTTTGGTTTTGTATGTTTTGCTTGAGTTTTTAAAAAGAAAATGTGTAGCCTACTTGTACAGTTTGAAAAACAGGCAAGACAGAGTAGACTGAGAATCTACACTTCAAGTCCCATCTTCTCCCCTGAGCTCCAGACTCTTAGGTCTAACCATTATTTATAACTGCCTGCATGGTTAAAATGACTAAATTGAGGAGACTTCTCTGGTGGCGCAGTGGTTAAGAACCCACCTGCCAATGCACAGGACACGGGTTCGGGCACTGGTCCAGGAAGATCCCACATGCCATGAAGCAACTAAGCCCCTGCACCACAACTACTGAGCCTGTGTGCCACAACTACTGAAGCTCACACGCCTAGAACCCATGCACTGCAATGAAGAGTAGCCCCTGCTCGACGCAACTAGAGAAAGCCCGCACGTAGCAACAAAGACCCACCACAGCCAAAAAAAAAAAAAAAAAAAAAAAAAAAGACTAAACTGAAACTCTCCCTGGCCTCAATAGCACCATCATCCATCCAGCTGCACAAGCCAAAGCTGTGGGCATTATCTTTCCCTCATTACCAAGTTCTAAAGATACTACCTGCAAAATATACCCTGCTACATACCTTAAAATATATGCTTATTTTTCTCCTCTTCTTAACCATCTTAGTCCAAGCCACAAACACCTATCCCTTCCCTGTCAACAAATTACTACAAGTCACTAAATTGGTCTCCCTGCTTCTGCACCTGCTCCCTCTCCCTCCCACCACCCATTCTCCACACAGCAACTAGGGTACTCTTTTAAACACGAAAGTTAGATCATGCTCTACTCTGCTTAAACATCCAATAATTGCCTATCTCACCTAAAATAGAATCCAAATTCCTCACCCTGGCTAACAGAAGTCCCACTACATTCCATCCATGACCTACTCTCTTGACTTCTCATATCATTCTCCCCCTTACCCACTGCAAATCTGGATTTCTTTCTATTTCTTAAACACACTAAGGTCATTCCAGACTTACAGGCTTTACACTAACTGTTCCCTCTGCTGGGAATGTTTTTCCCTCTTACCTTTAAATAGCTAACATCTTATATTCAGGTCTCAAGTTAATACTCAAATACTTAGAGAGGTCTTCCCCGACTACTCAATCTAATGTAGCCATCCTATTACTTTCTATCACACCACTGAAATTTTTCTGATTAAATTTTTTACTGACTATAAGGGTCCACAAAGGTAGGCAACCTTGTCTGCCTTGCTAATCAGTGTCTAGAATATTCCACAGTTTTTGTTTTTTTTTAATTAACTAATGTCCACAATTTATATTTAGGTTCACTCTTTGTGAACCTTATACAGTCCTATGGATTTTGACAAACACATAACTGCCATGTATCCACTATTACAGTATCACACAGAATAATCTCACAACCCTAAAAATCCCGTGCTTCACCTACTCATCCCTCTTCCCTCACTAAGAACCTCTGGCAACCACTTATCTATTTACTGTTTCTATAATTTTGCCTCTTCCAGAATGTCAGATAGGTGGAATCACACAATTTAGAGCCTCGGAGTGGCTTCTTTCACTCAGCAGTATGATTAAAGTTTCCTCCATATCTTTTCAGAGCTTGGCAGCTTTTTTTTTTTAATTGCTGAGTAATATTTCATGTGTGTTTATTCCACAGTATATACATTTGCTTACTGAAGAATATGTTAGTTGCTTCCAGCTTTTGGCAATTATGAATAAAGCTGCTATAAGTATTCATGTTCAGGTTCCTTGTGCATATAAGTTTTCGACTCAGGTGTACAATGACGTTTCACCATTGGCCTAGTTTGTAATTCCCATATGACGTATGATGTTGAGCCTCTTTTCATATGCTTATTTACCATCTATGTACACTGTTTGGTGAGATATCTGTTCAGATATTCTGCTCATTTATTATTTGTTTTCTTACTGTCACATTTTAAGAGTTCTTTGTATATTTTAAATATAAGTCCTTTATGTGTTTTGCAAATATCTTCTCACAGCCTATGGCTTCTCTTTTCATTCTCTTAACAGTGTAAAGGTTCCAGTCACCAATTCCCACATGTGAGTGAGTGTGGTGAGTAGGTTCCCCACACCAACAAGCAATTCTCCAACACCAGTTAAGTGTCCTACAATTTAATAAAAATCAGAGAAGAAATAAATATAACATGTTTTTATATATTTAGAAAAAAAAACACCAGGGCTTCCCTGGTGGTGCAGTGGTTGAGAGTCCGCCTGCCGATGCAGGGGACACGGGTTCGTGCCCCGGTCCGGGAAGATCCCACATGCCGCTGAGCGGCTGGGCCCGTGAGCCATGGCCGCTGAACCTGTGCTCCGCGACAGGAGAGGCCACAGCAGTGAGAGGCCCGCGTACGGCAAAAAAAAAACACACCAAAAAACTGTTAGAAATGAACAAATACACTAAGTTGCAGAGTAAAAATATCAATATGCAAGTCTGTTCTATACACTAACAATGAATCATCAGAAAACAATTAACAAAAAAATCTCATTTACAATTGCAACAAAAAGAATACCTAGGGATAAATTCAACCAAGTAGGTGAAAGACCTGTACAGTGAAAACTTTAAGACATTCTTGAAAGAAATTTAAGACAACACAAAAAAATGTAAAGGTATTCTGGAAAAATTAACATTTTTAAATGTCCGTATTACCTAAAGCAATCTACAGAATCAATGCAATCCCTATCAAAATCCCAATGACATTTTTCACAGAAATAGAACAACAACAACAACAAAATCCTAAAATCTGTAAGGAGCAACAAAACTGGCCCCAAATAGCCAAAGCAATCCTGAGTGGGGAGGGAAAACCCAAAGCTCGAAGTATCATTCACTCTGATTTCAAATTATATTACAAAGCTATAGTAATCAAAACAGCATGGTATTGGCAGAAAAAGTGACATAGATCAATGGAACAGAATTGAGAATTCAGAAATAAACACACACATATATGGACAATTAGTTTACAAAACAAGAGCAAAGAACATACAGTGGAGAAAGTATAGTCTCTTCAATAAATGATGCTGGGAAAACTGGACAGTTACATGCAAAAGAATGAAACTAGACCACTATCTTACACCATACACAACATCAACTCAAAATGGATTAAGGACTTGAATGTAAGACCTGAAACCATAAAACTCCTAGAAGAAAACACATATCAGTCTTAGCAAAATCTTTCTAGATATGTCTCCTCAGGCAAGGCAAACAAAAGGAAAAATAAACAAATGGGACTACATCAAACTGAAAAGCTTCTGCACAGCAAAGGAAACCATCAACAAAATGAAAATTCAACCTACCTACTCAGAGAAGATATTTGCAAATCATATCCAATAAGGAGTTAATATTCAAAATACATAAAGAACAACCAAAAAATAAACCACCCGATTAAGAATGGGCAGAGGAGGTGAACAGACCCTTTTCCAAAGACATACAGATAGCGAACAGGGACATGAAAAGATGTTCAACATCACTAAGTATTATGGAAATGCAAATCAAAACCACAAATGAGTTATCACCTCATACCATTAGAATAACTATTATCAAAAAGGCAAGAAATAACAAGTGTTGGAGAGGATGTAGAGAAAAGGGAATCCTCATACACTGTTGATAGGAGTGTAAATTACTGCAGCCACTATGGAAAACAGTATGGAGAGTTCTCAAAAATTAAGAATAGAACGACAGGGGCTTCCCTGGTGGCGCAGTGGTTGAGAGTCCGCCTGCCGATGCAGGGGATGCGGGTTCGTGCCCCGGTCCGGGAGGATCCCACATGGCCCGTGAGCCATGGCCGCTGAGCCTGCGCGTCCAGAGCCTGCGCGTCCGGAGCCTGTGCTCTGCAATGGGAGAGGCCACGGCAGTGCGAGGCCCTCGTACCGCAAAAAAAAAAAAAAGAATAGAACAACAGTATGATCCAGCTACGCCATTTCTAGGTATTTATCCAAAGAATTCAAAAACATCTAATTTGAAAAGATATATGCATACCTATGTTCAATCCAGCACTATATACAATAGCCAAGATATGTAAACAACCCAAGTGCCTACCCATGGATGAAGAAGATGCAATATATATATAATGGAATACTACTCAGCCGTAAAAAATTCTTTTAAAAATAAAGGAAATCTTGGGACTTCCCTGGTGGTGCAGTGGTTAAGAATCCACCTGCCAATGCAGGGGACATGGGTTCAACCCCTGGTCCAGGAAGACCCCACATGCCGCAGAGCAACTAAGCCCATGCACCACAACTACTGAGCCTGCGCTCTAGAGCCTGTGAGCCACAACTACTGAGGCCCACACACCTAGAGCCCGTGCTCCACAAGAGAAGTCACTGCAATGAGAAAACCACACACTGCAACAAAGAGTAGCCCCCGCTCGCCGCAACTAGAGAAAGCCCATGCGCAGCAACGAAGACCCAACGCAACCAAAAGTAAATTAACTAAAAAAAAAAAAAAAAGGAAATCTTGCCATTTGCAACAACATGGATGGACCTGGAGGATATTATGCTAAGTGAAATAGGTCAGACAGAGAAAGACATATACTGCATGATTTCACTCATATGGCGGAGGGTGGGGGGGGGTGGTGCAAACCAAACCAAACAAAAATAAGCACACAGAGAGAAGAGAGTAGTGGTTAGCAGACAGCAAGTGGGGGAAGGGTGATATGGATAAAGGGAGTCAGCTGTACAGTGACGAATGGAAACTAAACTCTTGGTGGTGAGCATGTTGTACTGTATACATAAGTCAAAATATAATCTTTTAAACATGAAACGTATAATGTTATAAACCAATGTTTTTTTTTTTTTTGCGGTACGCGGGCCTCTCACTGTTGTGGACTCTCCCGTTGCGGAGCACAGGCTCCAGACGCGCAGGCTCAGCGGCCATGGCTCACAGGCCCAGCCGCTCCGTGGCATGTGGGATCCTCCCGGACCGGGGCACGAACCCCTGTCCCCTGCATCGGCAGGCACACTCTCAACTGCTGCGCCACCAGGGAAGCCCTAAACCAATGTTGTATTAGTCAATCAATGAAAAGGCTATCTGTCAAACCACTAACCTAACAGAACAGACTTCAGTGGCCACACAAGACAAAGAATACAGGACTGTACAAAATTAGTTTGGAAAAGTCACCAAACAATCAAATGACAACCACAGGAAGCAGCAACAAGAAACCATGAGACTGGGAAAGAATATGATTTCCAGAGTTGCTACATGATAACATTCAAAATGTTCAGCTTCCATACTGCCAAACCGAATTCAACAGCACATTAAAAGGATTAATACATCATGACCAAGTGGGATTAATCCCTGGGATGCAAGACTGGGTCAACACACGAAAATTAATGTGATCAACAAGGACGTACCATATAGCACAGGGAACTCTATTCAGTATTCTGTGATAAACTATATGAGAAAAGAATCTAAAAAAGAATGAATATATGTATAACTGAATCACTTTGCTGTACACCTGAAACTAACACAACACTGTAAACCAGCTATACTCCAGTAAGACTAAAATATTTTTTTAAAAAAAAGATAATAAATGTGTTATACCACATTAAAAGATTAAGGGTAAAAATCGCATGATCATCATAACTGATGCAGAAGAGCATCTGACAAAATTCAATACTGTTTCATGATAAAAACTGTCAGATTTGGAATAGAAGGAAATTACCTCAACAAAATGAAAGCTACATATGAAAAGGCCACAGCTAACATCACACTCAAAGGTGAAAAACTGAAACCTTTTCTTCTAATACTAGGAACAAGACAGGATGCCCATTCTTACCACTTCTAGTCAACACAGTACTGGAAGTCCTAGCAAAAGCAATTAAGGTAAGCAAAAGAAATAAAAGGCACCCACAAACTCTTAGAGGAAAACATAGGCAGAACACTCTATGACATAAATCACAGCAAGATCATTTTTGACCCACCTCCTAGAGAAATGGAAATAAAGACAAAAATAAACACATGGGACCTAATGAAACTTAAAAGCTTTTGCACAGCAAAGGAAACCATAAACAAGACCAAAAGACAACCCTCAGAATGGGAGAAAATATTTGCCAATGAAGCAACTGACAAAGGATTTAATCTCCAAAATTTATAAGCAGCTCATGCAGCTCAATAACAAAAAAACAAACAACCCAATCCAAAAATGGGCAGAAGACCTAAATAGACATTTCTCCACAGAAGATATACAGACTGCCAACAAACACATGAAAGGATGCTCAACATCTTTACTCATCAGAGAAATGCAAATCAAAACTACAATGAGATATCATCTCACACCAGTCAGAATGGCCATCATCAAAAAATCTAGAAACAATAAATGCTGGAGAGGGTGTGGAAAAAAGGGAACACTCTTGCACTGCTGGTGGGAATGTGAATTGGTACAGCCACTATGGAGAACGGTATGGAGGTTCCTTAAAAAACTACAAATAGAACTACCATGTGACCCAGCAATCCCACTACTGGGCATATACCCTGAGAAAACCATAATTCAAAAAGAGACATGTACCAAAATGTTCATAGCAGCCCTATTTACAATAGCCCGGAGATGGAAACAACCTAAATGTCCATCATCGGATGAATGGGTAAAGAAGATGTGGCACATATATACAATGGAATATTACTCAGCCATAAAAAGAAATGAAATTGAGCTATTTGTAATGAGGTGGATGGACCTAGAGTCTGTCATACAGAGTGAAGTAAGTCAGAAAGAGAAAGACAAATACTGTATGCTGACACATATATATGGAATTTAAGAAAAAAAAATGTCATGAAGAACATAGAGGTAAGACAGGAATACAGACACAGACCTACTAGAGAATGGACTTGAGGATATGGGGAGGGGGAAGGGTAAGCTGTGACAAAGTGAAAGAGCGGCATGGACATATATACACTACCAAACGTAAGGTAGATAGCTAGTGGGAAGCAGCCGCATAGCACAGGGAGATCAGCTCGGTGCTTTGTGACCGCCTGGAGGGGTGGGATAGGGAGGGTGGGAGGGAGACGCAAAAGGGAGGGGATATGGGAACATATGTATATGTATAACTGATTAAATTTGTTATAAAGCAATAAATAAATAAAGCAATAAATGAATGAATGAATGAATGAATGAAACATTAAAAAAAAAAAAGAAATAAAAGGCACCCAAATTGGAAAGGAAGAAGGAAAATTATCTGTCCCCAGATGACATGATCTTATATATAAAAAACTCAATAAAGCCTCCACACAGGGACTTCCCTGGCAGTCCAGTGGTAAAGAATCCACACTTCCACTGCAGGGTACATGGGGTGGATCCCTGGTGGGGAAACTAAGATACCACGTGCCACACAGTGCGACCCCTCCCCCCTCAAAAAAAGACTCCACACAAAAAACACAATATGGGCTTCCCTGGTGGCGCAGTGGTTGAGAGTATGCCTGCCGATGCAGGGGACACAGGTTCATGCCCTGGTCCGGGAAGATCCCACATGCCGCGGAGCGGCTAGGCCCGTGAGCCATGGCCGCTGAGCCTGCGCGTCCGGAGCCTGCGCTCCGCAATGGGAGAGGCCACAACAGTGAGAGGACCGCATACCGCAAAAAAAAAAAACAACTAATTTTTTAAAATACAGCAAACCTGCCAGATACAAAATCAACACAGAAAAATTAGCTGCATTCCTATACACTAACAATTAACTACCTGAAAAAATAAATTAAGAAACAATCCCATTCACAATAACATCAAAAATAAAAGATACTTAGGAATAAACTTAACAAAGGAGATAAAAACTACAAAACATTGCTGAAAGAAATTAAATATACAAATAAACGGAAAGACATGCTGTATTCATGGATTGAAAGATAAAGTATTGTTAAAATGTCCAAACTACCCAAAGTGATCTACAGATTCAATGCAATCCCTATTAAAATCCCAATGGAATTTTTTAAATAGAAAAAATCCTAAAATTCAAACGGATCCAAACAGCCAAAGTAATGTTAAGAAAGAAGAACAAAACTGAGATATCACACTACCTGATTTTTAAAATATTACAAAGCTACAGTAATTAAGACAGTATGGTACTGGCATAAAGATAGGCATATAGAGCAATGCAACAGAATATAGAGCACCCAGAAATAAACCCACAAATACACAGACCACTAATATTCAACAAGGCTGTCAAGAACACACAATAGGGAAAGAATAATCTCTTCAACAAGTGGTGCTGGGAAAACTGAATATCCACATGCAAAAGAATGAAATTGGATCCTTATCTTACACCATAAACAAAAATCAACTCAAAATGGATGAAAGTCTAAAACATAAGAGATGACACTGTAAAACTCCTAGAAGAAAATATAGGGGAAAAGCTTTGTGACATTGGTCTTGGCAATGATTTATTGGATATTACACCAAAAGCACAAGCAACAAAAGCAAAAGAGACAACAGGGCTACACCAAACTAAAAAGTTTCTGCTCTGCAAAAGGAAAGAATCAACACAGTAAAAAGACAGCCTGTGGGGGCTTCCCTGGTGGCGCAATGGTTAGGAGTCCGCCTGCCGATGCAGGGGACGTGGGTTCGTGCCCCGGTCCGGGAAGATCCCACATGCCGTGGAGTGTCTGGGCCCGTGAGCCATGGCCGCTGAGCCTGCGCGTCTGGAGCCTGTGCTCCGCAACGGGAGAGGCCGCAACAGTGAGAGGCCCGTGTACCGCAAAAACAAAAAAACAAAAAACAAAAAAACTAAAAGTGTTGGCAAGGATGTGGAGAAATTGGATCCCTTGTACACAGTTGGTTAATCTCTTATATTGAAAACAGAGGCAAAAATCGTCAACAAAATACAAGCAAACTGAGAATTCAGTAACATTCCATGACCAAGTGGAACTTATGCCAAGACTGCAAAGTTGGATAAATATCCAGAAATCAATTAATGTAATATATCAGATCAATAGAATAGAGGACAAAAACCACATCATCATCTCAACAGACACAGGCAAGGCATCTGACAAAACTCAACACCACTTCATGATAAAAACACTCAAGGAACTAGGAGTAGAAGAGAACTTCCTCAACGTGAAAAAGGGCATCTATTAAAAAAAAAATCTGTAGCTTACATCCTACTTAATGGTAAAAGACTGAATGCTTTCCCCCTAAGTTCAAGAACAAGAATGCCAGCTCTCAAAAATCATTTTTATTCAATACCGTACTGAAGGTTCTAGCCAGGGTAATCAGGCAAGAAAATGAAATAAAAGGCATACAGACTGCAGAGAAAGAAGTACAACTATCTTTATTTGAAGATGACCTGATCTTATGTATAGAAAATCCTAGAGAATCCACTTAAGAATTATTAAACAGGTGGGAATTCCCTGGCACTCCAGTGGTTAGGACTTGGCACTTTCACTGCTGGGGCCAGGGTTCGATCCCTGGTTGGGGAAGTAAGATCCTGCAAGCCATGTGGCTCAATCAAAAAAAAAAAATTAAACAAGTTCAGCAAAGTTGTAAGATATAAAATCAACATACAAAAGCCAATGTAAATTCTATACAGTAGCAATGAAAAATCTGAAAGTGGAATTAAGAAAACAATTCCATTTACAATAGTATAAAAAAATAAAATAGGAATAAATTCAACAAAAGAAGTGTAAAACTAAAAATTAAAGAGGACCTAGGGACTTCCCTAGTGGCGCAGTGGTTAAGAATCCACCTGCCAATGCAGGGGACCTGTGTTCAATCCCTGGTCCGGGAAGATCCCACATCCCACGGAGCAACAAAGCCCGTGCACCACAACTACTGAGCCTGCGCTCTAGAGCCTGCGAGCCACAACTACTGAAGCCCACGCATGTAGAACCCGTGTGCCGCAACAAAAGAAGCCACTGCAATGAGAAGCCCGAGCACCACAACGAAGAGCAGACCCCGCTCGCTGCAACTAGAGAAAGCCCATGCGCAGCAACGAAGGCCCAACGCAGCGCCCCCACCCCCCAAAAAAAGATGACCTAGATGAATATAAAGTCATCCAATGTTCATGGATTAGAAGACTTGATATTGTTAAGATGGTAATAGTCCCCCAAATGATCTACAGATTAACCCCCAAATGATCTACAGATTAAACACAATCACTATCAAAATCCCAACTGCCTTTTTGCAGAAATTCACAAGCTGATTCTAAATTTCATATGGAAATACAAAGGACCAGGAATAGTCAAAACAATCTCAAAAAAGAAGAACAAGGTCAGAGGATTCACACTTCCCAATTTCAAAACTTACTACAAAGCTATAGTAATCAAGACAGTGTGTTATTGGCATAAGCATAGATACAGAGATTAATGGAATAGAACTGAGTTCAGAAATAAACCCAAATATCTATGACCAACTGATTTTTGACAAGGGTACTAAGACAAACTTCTCAACAAATGGTCCTGGAACTAATGGATATTCACGTGCAAGAGATCCCTACCTCACAACCATGGACAAAAATTAACTCACACTAGATCATACACCTCAATGCAAGAGCTAAAACTAAAAATTTGGTAGAAGAAAACAGGTATAATTCTATGTGACGTTGCATTAGATAGACAATGGTTTCTTAGCTATAACACCAAAACCAACAACATAAAAATTGGATATAAATCTAAATTTTAAACTCTTGTGTTTCAGAAACACCATCAAGAAAGTGAGAATCCCACCCACAAAATGGGAGAAAATCTTTGTAAATCATATATCCAATATAAGTATCTAGAATACATAAAGAGCTTTTACAACTCAACACAAAAAGACAAATGACAACAAAATTGTCAAAAGGACTGAAACGGCATTTCTCCAAAGAAGATATACAAACGACCGACAAGCACGTGAAAAGATGTTAAACATCATTAGCCAGAGACATGCAAATAAAAGCCACAATGAGATACCCACTTTACACCTACTAGGATAGCTATTCAAAATGATAAGTAACGAGTGTTGACAAGGATATGAAGAACCCTCACACATTGCTAGTAAAAATATAAAATAGTGCAGCTGCAGTGAAATAAAGTTTTATGGTTCCTCAAAAAGTTAAACACTGCATTACCATAGGTAATAGGCAATTCTACTCCTAGGTATATTCCCAAGAGAAATGAAAACATATGTCCACACAAAAACTTGAACTGTTTACAGCAGCATTATTCATAATAGCCAGAAACAGAAACAACACAAATGTCCATCAACTAATGAACAGATAAATAAAATGTGGTATATTCATACAATAAAAAGAAATTCAGCAACAAAAAGAAATGAAGCACTCGTTAAATGTTATGCCAGGGATAAACCTTGAAATATTATGCTAAGTGAAAGAAGCCAGTCACAAAGGACAATATATTTCATGGTTCCATTTATATGAAATGCCCAAAATAGACAAATCTACAGAGATGGTAAGTCAATTATTGGCTGCCTAGGGCTAGGGCTGCGTGGATGTAAATTGAGAGTGACAGCTAAGGGGGCACCGGGATTATTTGGGGGGCAATGATGTTTTCAAACTGATTGTGGTGATGGATGCACAACTCTGAATATACTAAAAGCTACTGAATTGTACATTTCAAATAGGTATACTGTATGGTATGTGAACTATATCTCAATAAAGGTGTTTAAAACAAGAAACAGGGCTTCCCTGGTGGCGCAGTGGTTGAGAGTCCGCCTGCCGATGCAGGGGACACGGGTTCGTGCCCCAGTCCGGGAAGATCCCACATGCCGCGGAGTGGTTGGGCCCGTGAGCCATGGCCGCTGAGCCTGCGCATCCGGAGCCTGTGCTCCGCAACGGGAGAGGCCACAACAGTGAGAAGCCCTTGTACCGCAAAAAAACCCAAAAAACAAACAAACAAAACAAAAAAAAGAAACAAAATTGAGAGGAAAAAATTTTTCTAGACTAAAATATTTTACTACCAATGGACCTTGACTAGAAGAATTTCTAAAGGATGTACCTGAAGAATAAGTAGAATGATCTTCAAAGGAAGCTCTGCAACTCAAGATATAAAAGTGACTAAGTGGTAAACATTAGGTAAATCTAAAATATATAAAACATGGGACTTCTCTGGTGGTCCAGTGGGTAAGACTTCCACACTCTCAATGCAGGGGGCCCAGGTTCGATCCCTGGTCAGGGAACTAGATCTCACATGCATGCTGCTACTAAGAATCCACATGCCACAACTAAGAAGGCTGATGCCGCAACTAAGAGCCCACATGGCGCAACTAAAGATCGCACAAAGAAGATCCCGCATGCCACAACTAAGACCCGGCGCAGCCTAAATAAATAAATAGATAATTTTTAATAAAGAATTAAAAAAATAAAATACACAAAACAATGACTTATTTGGGGATTTAAAAATACAAAGCTAAAATACTGAATAACATCATTAAAGTCAGGAATGGAGGTAACTGGAGTTAATTGTTCCAAGATCCTTGTATTGCTCAGGCCAAGGCAAAGATACTGATCAGTTCTGCGAAGTTAATATGCAAGTCAAAATTTCAGGGAATTCCCTGGAGGTCCAGTGCTTAAGACTGTGCTTTCATTGCCCTGTGGGCGTGGGTTTGATCCCTGGTCAGGGAACTAAGATCCCACAAGCCACGCGGCAAACAATCAATCAATCAATCAATTAAAACAATTTCAAAGAGAAGCAGTAAAAAAATAAAAACAGTGCACAAATTCCAAATCACTATCAAGAAAAAAATATTTGAGGGAAAAATGTATGAATCCAGAAGAATGCAAAAAGTAAACAAAAAAGAAAAAAAAGTATGTGGGGAAAGGACTTTCACAACAAGATGACAGATTACACATGTGCATCTGAATCCCCTTTCAAATTTCCCTAAACTCTGAAGAAATTTTAAAAATTAAAAAAGTAATAATAGTAAAGGTCAGGAAAAAGAGAAGTAGAGGTAACAACAAACAAGTACAATAACTTCAGTAAGCTACAAAGCAGATGGACCAATGTTATTTGACAGCACACTCAATAAAGTAGACTCCTGTCCTATGTTGACAACAGGGAAAAGCCAAGAACCAAGATGGTTTGTTTACTTGCAGTGCCCCCAAGAGAAGATACCAGTCAATTTTGGAAGTAGGAAGTAAAGTTGGGACACAGAAGCAGAATTGGTTGAAAGCTGCTTACCAAGCATTTTGATTCCTAAATCCCCTACTTGACACCAAAAGGCTCAGGTCTGTTTTTTTTTTCCTCAAGCATCTCTGCAATGGAAGATGCCAGGCACAGTTGAAGGCTGAAGAACAGTATCAAGAACACAAGAATTAAAGGAACATATGCAAACGGAATGACTAAATTCCCATCCTTTTTTTCCCCACTAGGCTCCCAGCTCACTGTAGCCAAGACTTAACCACCCAGGCAGGAGATAGGACAAGCCTTCTTATCAAGTTCCCCAAACAGTCCACCAGGTAACCCTATAGTGAGGTTCTCAGTTAACAAGCCCTCTCCTCTCTACATGCACTCACAGCCCCCAGTCTGCCCACATCCTTAAAGATGATAAAGTTGTGGAAAGCGTCTATCAAGAAAAGTGATGCCGGGCCTCCCTGGTGGCGCAGTGGTTGAGAGTCCGCCTGCCGATGCAGGGGATACGGGTTCGTGCCCCGGTCTGGGAGGATCCCACATGCCGCGGAGCGGCTGGGCCCGTGAGCCATGGCCGCTGGGCCTGCGCGTCCAGAGCCTGTGCTCCGCAACGGGAGAGGCCACAGCAGTGAGAGGCCCACATACCGCAAAAAGAAAAAAAAAAAAAAAAAAGAAAAGTGATGCCAGGCTGCCCTGGTGGCGCAGTGGTTGAGAGGCCGCCTGCTGGTGCAGGGGACACGGGTTTGTGCCCCGGTCCGGGAGGGTCCCACGTGCCGCAGAGCGGCTGGGCTCGTGGGTCATGGCCTCTGAGGCTGCGCATCCGGAGCCTGTGCTCTGCAACGGGAGAGGCCACAGCAGTGAGAGGCCCGCATACCGCAAAAAAAAAAAAAAGAAAAGAAAAATGATGCCAAAGAAAAGCAAAATATATTAATATTCTCAGAGAGATGAAAAGATACTATATTCATTAAACAAAAAGAGCGCCATTAAAAAAAAAAATTTAGGGTAAAGAAGTAACTAGCATGAAAACTCTCCCCAACACCAGTTTGGTCAGCTCTTGAGTACTGTGAAATTGCAAGATCTGTACACAGATTTCAGTTTGTCAGAGCACTGGAATTGGGAATCAACTGATACCTGCACTGCCAGGCTGACAAAATAACTTGGTTGCCAGGGCTATGCTGTAATCTTGAAAAATTTTGCAGCTTTAAGCTACTTTTCGGTCCTTGTGAGGACCAACTAGCAACATGTCCTGTTTTCCTTTTGAAACCTGACTATGCCATTGAGTTTTCCATTCTTTATTTTCATAAAGAATTTTACATTAACCTCCCATTACCTAAAAAACCTTGCAGTTTGGGAGAGTCTAATTAATATAATTTCCATGGGAATTCCCTGGTGGTCCCGTGGTTAGGACTTGGTGCTTTCACTGCCATGGCCTGGGTTCAAAAAATTTCCAAATACACTATGGGTAGATTATGAATGACTGATGTGGTCAGTCACCTAGTTAACAAAGCCCAACATATAGTATTAAGTAAGCACTATCACGTGCACTTTAGTTATTAGATCAAAGAATGTCTTCAATCTGCTGTTCTGCAAAGTTTTTCTGTAAAGGGCCAGAGAGTAAATATTTCACAGTTGTGGGCCGTATGATCTCTGTCACAACTGCTCAACTGCCACTGTAGTGTGACAGTGGTCACAGACAACACATAAAATGCATTTTATTCCAATAACACTCTATTTATAAAAACAGGCAGAGGGCCAGATTCCTCCCACGGGTCATAGTTTGCTAACACCTGCTCTCAAGCATCAAAGTGAGAAACGGTAACATCCTACATACATCACCATGATGGCTTAAAACTGGGAAATATGGAAGATGCAAAATTTCTTAAGACATTAGAATAAAACAGTTGGATATGGGTGGAATATCTTATAATTAAATTTTTTTAATTAAAAAAAATTAAACATCTTCCTCTTTATCCCCATTACTACTCCCTTCATTTGGCTCTCCCTGTACTATCGTACTCATTTCAGTATTTCTCTTTGCCTTACCCCAATCTGTCCACACAGTGTTGTCAAAGGATTTTTTAAATGAACTTTCTACACCTCTGATGATCTGCCATGATCCTGGCTTGCCTATTCTCTTATTTCACATACCATTCTCCCATACAGACCCCATGCTCCCATCACACAGAAGTGAAGTTCTTCATTCCCCAAAATGCCACCTGTTTAATACTTCTGTGATTTATTTATCCTGTTCCTTCTCTTCAACCTTTGCCCCACAACTTCCCTAAATTCCCAGTCATCTGGTCTTCTCTTATCCGTCAACATTCTGCTCAAGCATCTCATCTGCTAGCCTTCCCTAAACTTCAAAGCAGAAAGAATTAATTTCTTCTTCTAGAGTACCCTATAGCATGTATTCCAAGAGATATTATAACACAGTAATTAAATGTGCAGGCTTTGAAGTCAAATAAATCTAGATCCACATCTCAGCACCATTACTTAAGCAAATTATTGAATTACTTTCTTCATCCATACAACAGGGATAACTTAATTGTAGTTTCGGTTTAAAGGCTGAGACAATACCTGTAAAGTCATATAGAAAGGCTTAAACCCAGTTAAGTGTTCAACAGCTGTCTCCTATTATCTGTTTGCAAATCCCTCTCACCTTTCAAACCGTCTTCTTGAGGTCAAGGCAATTCATCTTTACATCACTAGAACCTTACAGAGTATTTGAAGTATATTAATAGTAAGCTCTCAAATATATGTTGAATCAAAATAAACATGAAAAAGTTATTATACTCAAAATGAATTTTTCTCTAACCCCTTGAATGTAGGATATCTTTCTTACTGAGACATTAAAAGGCTTAAAAATATCGATTACAATCCAAAGCACTCACCATTGCCCATCATTTCTCCAAATAAATGGGATCACTAGTAACCTATACATAAGAGCCTCTTTGTGAATAAGTGAGGTAATAAAGGGTGATTTTGCGTTGTTGTTGTTGTTCTTAGGTCTATAATGACAATATAAAAGCAGCCAACAAATATACTCTGAAGAAAGCTTCCCATCATAATAGCAAACAGCACAGATTTACAAAGAGGGCTTCTGCCTGCCTAGAAATTAAAATGAGGGAGAGCCATAATAATCAGAATTACAGAAAATTGACACTGTACTCTATTTTTTCTTAATATTTATTTATTTAGGCTGTGCCATGTCTTAGTTGCCGGCAAGCCGGAACTTTTTTTAGTTGCAGCATGCGGACTTCTTAGTTGCAGCATGCACATGGGATCTAGTTCCCTGACCAGTGATCAAACCTGGGTCCCCTGCATTGGGGAAGTCCCAACACGGAGTCTTACCCTTCTTATCAGGGAAGTCCTGACACTGTACTCTCTATAGGTAAAAATTTCCTCACATGAGTAAGTACAGGTGGTAGTAAATAATTTTGACTTTGTGGGGAGGGGAAATTCAGACAAGATGACCCAGAAGACAATCACTTGTGGGTGAAAAGACAACAGGAAGAGAATAGGGGACTTCCTCAAGTTTAGTCAACTAACAGGTCACAGAGGAGAAATTAGCACAATAGAAAAAGAATTGACTATAAAAATCAACAAAAGGGGCACCAAGCCCTAGCTCTGCTGTTACATTAGAAACAAAACTTGTAATTCACAGGCAATGTGAATGTCTTCACAGAAAACCCAAAAGACTACATAACCTAGAAAACTGACCAGCACCATGGACAAAGTGAAAAGTAGAAACACTATTAAGTGAAAAAAGGCAAAAAATTTTCTCAAAAGCCAACTAGTTTGGGTTAACTGTACAAACTTGTGAACATAAAACATATTCATGACAACACAACACAAAGAGCAAAAAACAAAACACAGGGAATTCCCTGGTGGTCCAGTGGTTAGGACTCCATGCTTCCACTGCAGGGGGCACAGATTCGATCCCTGGTTGGGGAACTAATATCCTGCAAGCTGTGCAGTGAGGAAAAAAACAAAAAACAAAGACCATAACCAGGGTTGGCACCCTTGGAATTCAGATGGAGTTGAGAGAAAAAGAATATATTTAAAAATTTGAACTCTTGGTCAGTTAGAAGTCAACAGGAATAAACCAGGACTATACTAGGCAAACCATGAGATACAGTCACCCTAGGTATGCATGACAGGTATGGAAATTTAAACGGCTAAAATAGCGGTATAAAAGAGAGAAAGTATTAAATTCAGGAGGCTGCTATAAACCACAAGCATCATAATAACAAAAAATAATTAGTTTGTTGAATAATCACATGCTGGAAACAGTTTTAAAGAATTCTACATGTGGTAACTCATTTAATACGCTCTCCCTCTAGTGGATTGAATAGTGGTTCCCCAAAAGATATGTCCACATCCTATTCCCTGAAACCGATGAATGTGGCTTTATTTGGAAAAAAGTGTCTTTACAGATATAATTAAGAATATTGGTACTTCTCTGGCAGTCCAGTGGTTAAGACTCCACGCTGCCAATGCAGGGGGTGTGGCTTCCATCCCTGGTCGGGAAACTAAGATCCCACATGCTGGGTGGCAGAGGGGAAAAAAATAATAACAATCTCAAGATAAAATCATCCTGGATTATCCAGGTGGACCCTAAATCCAATGACAACTGTCCTTATAAGAGACACAGAGAAGAGAAGAGGGCCATATGAAGACAGGCAGAGATTGGAATCATGCAGCCACAGGCCAAGGAATATCTGGAGCCACGAGAAGTTGGAAAAGGCAAGGAAGAATTCTCTCCTAGAGTTCTGGACAGAACAGGGCCCTTCTGACACCTTGATTTCAGACTTGTGGCCTCCGGAACCGTGAGAAAAAAGGTTTCTGTTATTTTAAAGTAGTTTTTTTTTTAATTTATTTTTTATATTTTTGTGTCGGGTCTTAGTTGCGGCATACGGGACCTGTTGTTGTGGCGCTCTGACTTCTCCCCACTTGTGGTGTGCGGGTTTCCTCTTCTCTAGTTGTGGCGGACAGGCTCCAGAGCACGTGGGCTCTAGTTGCCCCTCGGCATGTGGGACCTTAGTTCCCTGACCAGGGATGGAACCCGCGTCCCCTGCATTGGAAGGCAGATTCTATACCACTGGACCGCAAGGAAAGTCCCAAGTTTGTTATTTTAAGATGCTAAGTTTGTGGTAATTTGTTACAGCAGTCACAGGAAATTAATACACTCCCTCTAAGGTAGAAATTACTATACCCATTTCACTTTAATGATGAAACAGGCACAGAAATGTTAAGTAATCTAATAAACCAGATTTTCAGATAAAAATAAAAAATATTAAAATGTAATAAAAAACAGGAACAGGAAATACTATTTGGAGGCTTGTCATAGGGACTGAGTTTCCCAGCAAAATTCAGCTCAGCTTAATAATGAAGGAATGAAAGAATCATCATTTTAGAACCTCTAATGTAAATAACTGAGCCAGGCAAGAACAGATGTTAGCATTTTTTAATTTATTTATTTATTTATTTATTTTTGGCTGCATTGGGTCTTCGTTGCTGCGTGCGGGCTTTCTCTAGTTGCAGCAAGCGGGGCTACTCTTCATTGCAGTGTGTGGGCTTCTCACTGCAGTGGCTTCTCTTGTTGTGGAGCATGGGCTCTAGGCACACGGGCTTCAGTAGTTGTGGCTCGGGGGCTCTAGAGCGCAGGCTCAGTGGTTGTGGCGCACAGGCTTTGCTGCTCCACGGCATGTGGGATCTTCCCAGACCAGGGATCAAACCCATGTCCCCCGCATTGGCAGGTGGATTCTTAACCACTGCGCCACCAGGGAAGTCCCAGAATTTAAAAATATGTCTACAAACGATTTGACACTCCTCCCTGACAAAGATGGAACCTAATATCCCATGCCTTTTGAATGTAGGCCAGATTTAGTGACTCTCTTCTAATGAACAGAATGTGGCAGGAAATGACAATATGCCACTTCAGAGACTATATCATTAAAGGCAATGCCACATCACACAATGTATAAAGATGCATTTTGTGATATCAGTAACTGAAATCGGTGGTAACAAAGCAGTAAGGGAGCAGAGTTTTTGAATGTCATTGAAATTAAGCTGTTATAAATTAGAGTATTATGACTTTGGGATGTTAAATGTAATTCCCAAGGTAACCACAGAGAAAACTGTTATAGAATATACACAAAAGGAAATGAAAAAATAATAAAAATGTTTCACTACAAAATATAAACTAAACACAATGACAGTCATGAAGGAAATGAGGGTCAAAAAAACTATAAGGTATATAGAAAACAAACAGTAAAATGAGGAAGTCAGTCCTCCTTTCTCAGTAATTACATACAAATGGATTAAACTCTCCAATCAAAAGACAGATTGGCAGAATGGATTTAAAACATAATCTAATTGAGAATTCCCTGGTGGTCCAGTGGTTAGGACTCCGTGCTTTCACTGCCAAGGGCCCGGGTTCAATCCCTGGTCAGGGAACTAAGATCCCACAAGCCGCACGGTGTGGCTAAAAAAAGATAAAAATTAAAAAAAAATAAAATAAAACATGAGCTAATTATATGCTGTCTACAAGAGACTTACATTAGATCCAAAGACACCAACAGGTTGAAAGTGAAAGGATGGAAAAAGATACTCCATGTAAACAGTACCCAAAAGGGAGAAGTGACTATACTAATGTCACATAAAATGGACTTTAAATCAAAAAAGGTTATAAGAGACAAAGGGCATAATTTATTAAAAAGGCCCAATACAGCAAGAATATAACAATAATTATAAACATTTATGCACCTAATAACAGACCATCCAAATATATGAAGCAAAAACACATATTTAAAGGGAGAGGGAATTCCCTGGCGGTCCAGCGGTTAGGACTCCACGCTTTCACTGCTGAGGGTGCGTGTTTAATCCCTGGTTGGGGAACTAAGACCCCGCAAGCTGCACAGTGTGGCCAAGTTTAAAAAAGTTTTTTAAATAAATAAATAAAGGGAGAAACAGACATTTCTCAGCATATTAAAAGGATTATATGCCATGACCACATGGGACTTATTCCTGGGATGCAAGATGGTTAAACATATGAAAATCAACTGATGTAATGCACATTAACAGAATGAAGGGAAAAAAACCACGACTGTCTCAACTGATGGAGGAAAAGTACCTGACAAAATTCAAAACCCTTTCATGATAAAAAAAAAAAATTAGGAATAGAAGGGACCTACCTCATCATAATAAAGGCCATGTATGAAAAACCCACAGCTGACATCATATCCAACAGTGAAAGAATGAAAGCTTCTCCTCTAAGATCAAGAACAAGGCAAGGATGGCTGCTCTCAACACTTCTATTCAATAGAGTACTGGAAGTCCAAGCCAGAGCAATTAGGCAAGAAAAAGAAAAAGTATACACCTTGGAAAGGGAGTAAAAAATTCTGTTTGATGATGATATCTTATATGTAAAAAACCCTAAATATTCCACATGCAAAAACTATTAGTACTAATAAATGAATTCAGCAAAGTAGTAAGATATAAAAAATCAACACAAATGAGTTGCATTTCTATACACTATCAATCTGAATAGAATATTAACAATTTCATTTACTAACAGCATCAAAAATAATAAGACCACTCAGGAATTAACTTAACCAATGAGGTAAAAGACTTGTAACCTGAAAACTACAAAACACTGCTGAAAGAAATTAACAGACACACGAATAAATGGAAAGACATCCTGTGTTTATGTACCGGAAGTCTAAATATTGTTAAGATGTCAATACTACCCAAAGCAATCTACAGATTCAATGCAATCCCATCAAAATCTTAATGATGTTTCCTTCAGAAATAGAAAACCCATCCTAAAATTCATATGGAATCTCAAGGGACCCTAAATAGCAAAAAGAACCTTGAAAATGAACAACAAAGTTGGAAGACTCACATTTTCTGATTTCAAAACTTAGTACAAAGCTACAATAATCAAAACAGTGTGGCATAAATACAGACATATAGACATTCTATTGGAATAGAGAGCCCAGAAATAAATTCTTACATATATGGCAAAATGATTCTTCCCCAAGCCCCCTCTCCCACACCATTCCCTGGCAAAATGATTTTTGACACAGTGCCAAGACCTTTCAATGGGGAAAGGACAGTCTTTTCAACAAACAATTCTGAGAAAACTGGATATCCACTTGCAAAACAATGTTAGACTGTTACCTACCTTCACTTACAAAAACCAAAAAAAGGAGCCCACCTGCTGCAACTAAGAAGTCCGCGTGCCACAACTAAGGAGTTGGTAAGTCACAACTAAGGAGCCTGCCTGCTGCAACTAAGGAGCCCACCTGCCGCAACTAAGGAGTCCACCTGCCACAACTAAGAGCTGGTGAAACCAAATAAATAATAAATTTTTTTTAAAGGGTCAAAGACTTAGATGCAAGAAAGACCTAAAACTATAAACTTTTAGAAATAGAGCAAAAGCTTCACAATACTGGATTTGGTAACGATTTTTATATATGGCACCAAAGGCACAGGCAACAACAACAACAAAAATAGACAAATTGGACTTCATGAAAATTTAAAACATGTCCCAAGGACACTATCAAAAGAGTGAAAAGGCAACCTACAAAATGGAAGAAATTGTTTTCAAATCATTCATCTAATGGATTAATATCCAGAATACATAGAGAACTCCTCACTCAACAACAAAAAACCCAAGTCAATTCAAAAATAGACAAATGATTTTAATAGTCATTTCTCCAAAGAAGAATGGCCATTAAGTACGTGAAAAGATACTCAACACCACTATGCCACAAATCAAAACCACAATGAGATACCACCTCACACCCATTAGGATGGCTACTACCAAAAAAAACCCCCAGAAAATAACAAATGTTGTCAAGAATGTGGAGAAACTAGAACCCTTGTGCATATTGGTAGGAATGTAAAACAGTAAGCTGCTGTGGGAAACAGTATAGCCATTTCCTAAAAAAATTTTAAGCAGAATTACCATATGATCCAGCAATTTCACTTCTTGGTGTATATACCCCAAAAAATGGAAAGCAGGGTCTTGAAGAGGTATTTGTACATAGCAGCAGCATTATTCATTATGCCTAAAATGTGAAAACAATCCAAGTGTCCATTAACAGATGAATGGATAAGCAAAATGTGGTAAATACATACAATGGATTATTATTCAGGCTCAAAAAGGAAGGAAATTCTGACATGTGCTACTATGTGGATGAACCTTAAGGACACACTTTGTTAAGTGAAATAGCCAGCCACAAAAATATGATTCCACTTATATGAGGTACCAAGAGTAGTCAAAATCAGAGACAGAAAGCAGAATGAACGGTGGTTAACTGGGCTCACAGGAGGAGGAAATGGGGAGTTACTGTTGATTGGGTACAGAGTTTCAATTTTGCAAGATGAAAAGAGATCTGGGGGTGGATGGTGGTGATGACTGCACAATGATATGAATGTACTTAATACCACTGAAACATATACACTTAAAAATGATTACTATGGCCAATTTAATATCGTGTGTACTCTACCACAGTTTTTTAAAAAAAATGCAATGCCACTTGCTCTTTTGGGTTACTTGTTCTCAGGGAAACAAGCTATGTGGCAAGAAACTGAGGCCTCCTGCCAAGAGCCAGCACCAACCTGCCAGCCACATGAGAAAGACACCTTAGAGGCTAATTCTCCAGCCCTAGTAGTCTTCAGATAACTGCAGCCTCAGCCAACATCTTGACTATGACCTCAAGAGATCCAGGGTCAGACCCACCCAGCTAAGCCACTTCTGAATTTCTGTCCCACAGAAACTATGTAAGATAAAAAGTTTGTTATTTTAAGCAGCTAAATTTTGGGATAATTTGTTATGCACCAATAGATAACTAATACAATAGTAAAACCAATGGATGAAAGGTTATTAGAAAACAGGATATTTATATGGCCTCAAATATTACACCACATCTTACTTACTAATTACAAAGTGAAAAGTATACAATTATTATGGAGATCTTATAGTATCACATTAATCAAATAAATAAACTTACCAACACCGTTAGAGTGACAGTCCACCATTGATATGCTGCCAGATGTAATGAAGAAAAAAAAGAGTATACAATATCACCTAGACTAGTATTATTGCCCCCAAAATGTTTGACCTGAATCTAATAATGAGGAAATAATTATATCCAAAATACATGACACTCTACCAGTTACCTGGCCTGGACTCTTAAAAAATTAACACTGAAAAACTAAAAAGGCAAGGGAATTCCCTGGCAGTCCAGTGGTCAGGAAGTGGCACTTTCACTGCCAGGGCCCGGGTTCAATCTCTGGTTGGGGAACTAAGATCCTGCAAGCTGCACTGCGTGGCAAAAAAAAGAAGAAAAACTGAAGAGGCAAAAGGACTGTTCTAGATCAAGACACTAAAAAGACAAAACAACAAAATGTGTGAACCTTGACTGGATCCTATATGTAGGGACAAAAACACAAAACACTTTCGGTGATAACTGGGAAAATCTGAATATATTAGATGACATTATGGAATTGTTAATTTTCTTAGAAATACTAACACATACTATCGTGGTCCTACAGGAAAATATCCTTTTTCTTGGGAGAAGTAACGTAAAGGCGTCCAGGGGTGAAGTATCATGATGGTTGCAAATGACTTTCTCATGGTTCAGCAAAATTAAAAGTACATCTAGAGAAAAAGTAAATGTGGCAAGAGGTCAATATAAGCAAGGTATTTACAGGTATTCACTATACTATTTTTTTCAACTTTTCTTTAGATTTTTTTCAAAATAAAGAACTGATTTAAAAAAAAGAAAATAAAGAGTACCCTATCACAATGAGATACCATGACGCTCCTATTAGAGTAACAAACAAGAAAATGCTGACAATATCAAGGGCTGGCAAGGATGCAAAGCATCCTCACGTACTGCTGGTTGAAACGCAAAATGGTACATCCAATTTGGACAACGTTTTGCCCATTTTTTATAAAATTCAACACATTTACAACATGACCCAACAATCCCATTCCTAGGTATTTACCTTAGAGTAGAGGTTCTCAATCAGAGGCTATTTTGTCCTCTGGGACTTTTTTTTTTTTTTAAACAATGGTGGGGGTGGGTGCTATTGTTATCTAGTGGGCAGAAGCCAGGGATGTTGTTAAACGTCCTACAATGTGAAGGATGGTCCTCCACAACAAAGAATTATCCAGACCAACATGTCATAGTGCCAAGATTGAGAAATCTTGCCTACAGAAATAAAAACATATGTCCATATAAAATCTGTACAAGAATGTTTACAGGGCTTCCCTGGTGGCGCAGTGGTTGAGAGTCCGCCTGCCGATGCAGGGGACACGGGTTCGTGCCCCTATCCCGGAAGATCCCACATGCCGTGGAGCGGCTGGGCCCGCGAGCCATGGCCGCGGAGCCTGTGTGTCCGGAGCCTGTGCTCCGCAACGGGAGAAGCCACAGCAGTGAGAGGCCCGCGTACAGAAAAAAAAAAAAAAAAAAAAAAAAAGAATGTTTACAGCAGCTCTATTCACAATTGCAAGATATGTGAAACAACTAAATCTCCCTCAATAGGTAAATCAATAAAGTGCGGTACATTCATACACTGGAATACTACTCAGCAATAAATGTTTTTTAAAAAAATGCAACAACCTGGAGGAATCTCAAAGGCATCATACTGAGTGAAACCCAGTCTCAAAAAGTTTACGTATGTACTATTCCATTTACGTGACAGTCTCCAAAAGACAAAACTAAAGGAATGAAGAACAAATTTGTGGCTGCCAGGGCTTCCCTGGTGGCGCAGTGGTTGAGAGTCCGCCTGCCGATGCAGGGGACAGGGGTTCGCGCCCCGGTCCGGGAAGATCCCACATGCCGCGGAGCAGCTGGGCCCGTGAGCCATGGCCGCTGAGCCTGCGCGTCCGGAGCCTGTGCTCCGCAACAGGAGAGGCCACAACAGTGAGAGGCCAGCGTACCGCAAAAAAAAAAAAAAAAAAAAAAAAAAAAATTGTGGCTGCCAGAGGTTAACTGAGGGTGGATATGACTACAGAAATACAGAACATGGGAGGTTTTTGGTGTGATGAGGTTGTTCTGTATCTTGATTGTGGTATTAGTTACAAGAATCAATAAATGTGTTAAAATTCATACAACTGTACACCCAAAAAAAGCCAATCTTATTGTATGATGAAATTTTAAAACATTAAAAATTTTAAAGGCTACATATTCTAGGTACTGGGTTGAATACTGTCTCCCCCCAAATTTATGTCCACCTGGAACCCCGAATTTGACTTTACTTGGTCTTATAGGATCTTTGCAAATGTAATCAAGTTAAGATGAAGTTATACTGGATCAGGGTAAAGATGGAAACAGACTGGAGAGATGTATACACAAGACAAGGATTGTCAGCAACCATCAGAAGCATTGAACAGATTCTCCCTCTGAGAGGTTCCAACTCCAGTGATGCCTTATTTTGGCCTTTTAGACTCCTAAAACTTCAAAAAAATAAAGTTGTGCTGTTTTAAACTGCCCAGTTTGTGGTAAGTTGTTACAGCAGTCCTAGGAAACTAACATACTCTATGATTCTATTTACATGACATTCTGGAAAAGGCAAAACTATTGGGACAGAAAACCCATCAGTGCTTCCTAAGGAATGACTACAAAAGAGCACAAGTAAAGATTCCAAGTGTTTATCAAAATTCAACGACCTGTATACCTAAAAAGAATGAATTTTATTATGTGTAGGTTACATCTCAACAAACCTGTCTATAAAAAGCATATTCCCAATGTGAATGACAAAAAATGCTCTTAAAATAGTTTCTACAACAAAAAGGAAAAAAAAATTGACATTAGATCTCCCATGTATCTTGGGGCGATCTCTCCAGGACACATTCTTCCTTTCTAGTATCTCTCTTCTACCTCTACATCTCACAGCTAGATTAACCTATCTTTTTTTTTAATATAAATTCATTTATTTATTTAGCTGCATTGGGTCTTCGTTGCTGCGCCCGGGCTTTCTCTAGTTGTGGAGAGCGGGGGCTACTCTTTGCTGCGGTGCGCAGGCTTCTCACTGCAGTGGCTTCCCTCGTTGCAGAGCATGGGCTCTAGGCATGCGGACTTCAGTAGTTGTGGCTCGCAGGCTCTAGAGCACAGGCTCAGTAGCTGTGGCACAAGGGCTTAGTTACTCCGCGGCATGTGGGATCTTCCCAGACCAGGGCTTGAACCCATGTTCCTTGCATTGGCAGGCGAATTTTTAACCACTGCGCCACCAGGGAAGTCCCTTCACAATCAAATACGGTGGTGCAGAGCCTGTATCTTCACCTAGTAAACCACTGACTTGAACCAATGAAGATATCAGTTTGAATCTAAAATCTAGTACAATATTAAAATAATCTATTACTTATTAGTCAGTTACAAAGAAACTTAAAATAGGGCCAGTTCTTAACACTTTTGTATCATTTATTTTGAGTAATGTTTACTATCACACTAGAAAAATGTGACAGAATGTCTACACTGCCAGCAATAAAAACTAACCTTGGGACTTCCCTGGTGGTCCAGTAGTAAAGAATCGCCTTAGGGACTTCCCTGGTGGTGCAGTGGTTAAGAATTCGCCTGCCGCTGCAGGGGACATGGGTTGGAGCCCTGGTCCGGGAAGATCCCACATGCCACGGAGCAACTAAGCCCATGCACCAAAACTACTGAGCTTGCACTCTAGAGCCTGCGAGCCACAACTTCTAAGCCTGAGCGCCACAACTACTGAAGCTCGCATGCCTAGAGCCCGTGCTCTGCAACAAGAGAAGCCACCCAATGAGAAACCCGTGAACTGCAGCAAAGAGCAGCCCCTGCTCACCGCAACTAGAGAAAAAGCCTGTGTGCAAGCAACAAAGACCCAAGGCAGCCAAAAATATAAATAAATAAAATTTATTTAAAATTTTGAAAAGAAAAGAATCCGCCTTACAATGCAAGGGACATGGGTTTGATCCCTCGTCAGGGATCTAAGATCCCACATGCCACGGGGCAACTAAGTCCACGTGCCACAACGACTGAGCTCGAACACCTCAACTAGAACTCACGTGCCACAAACTACACAGCCCACACGACCTGGAATCTGCACACCACAATTACAGAGCCTGCCTGCCCTGGAGCCTGCACACCACAACTAGAGAAAAGAAAACCTGCACACCACAACTAGAGAGAAGCCCACCCGCCACAACGAAAGATCCCGCATGCCTCAGCGAAGATCCTGCGTGCCACAACTAAGACCCGACACAGACAAAAATAAATAAAATAAACAAATAAATATTTTTTTAAAAACCCTCTAACCTTAACATCTTCCTGAAAGGCAGTGGAAAAAGACATTTCACAAGATTATTTCAGTAACATCTTGCCCCATAAGCAACAAAGAGACAAACTACATTTCTAGTCTTATTTTAAAATATCCTATTTATAGATAAATTATTAAATAACCAGGATATTATGAAATTTGCCTGGTTTATTTTCAGGAATAACATATCCAACATAATCAGTTATTTTTATAGGCCACATCCACTGTGACCTAGAAAACCCTTCAATAATTTCATACAGGCCTATAATTTCTTAAAAGAAGCCTCCAAGGACTTCCCTGGTGGCACAGTGGTTAAGAATCTGCTTGCTAGTGCAGGGGAAACGGTTCGATCCCTGGTCCCGGAAGATTCCACATGCCAGAGCAACTAAGCCCGTGCACTACAACTACTGAGGCCTGCACTCTAGAGCCCACGAGCCACTACTGAGCCCACGTGTTGCAACTACTGAAGCCCATGTGCTTGGAGCCCGTAATCTGCAACAAGAGAAGCTCCCGCTCGCCACAACTAGAGAAAGCCCGCGCGTAGCAATGAAGACCCCAATGCAACCAAAAAGAAAAAAGAAGCCACCAAAAAGACATTTCAGAAAACACATGAAACCAGTAAGGAGAAAACTTGCTTGTTGAAGCAGAAAGTACAGAGTTCAAAGAGCTGAAGTACACAGTGGTATTCAGAGAACTAAAACCAAATGAAGTCAAACTCTCAGCCTTACTAAAATACAGAAGCATACATGGCAACTGTAAATACTGAGTAGTCTCCCATGGGTAGGGCCACTCAGCCAAGTTCCCAAACCCCTATTCAAAAGAGTTATGTATCAAAGGACTCGTTTTGAAAAATCTGTCTTCGTTCACCAGCCACTACTATGAAGAATGGACTCCAGGGACTTCCCTGGTGGTCCAGTAGTTAAGACTGTGCTCCCAATGGAGGGGGCCAGGGTTCAATTCCTGGTCAGGGAACTAGATCCCACTGTTGCAAAGAAGATCCCGCACGCAGCAACGAGGATCCCGAGTACCACAACTAAGACCCGGAGGAGCCAAATAAATAAACACATATTTATTAAGAATGGACCCCAGCCTCAATCCAGTTGGAAGTGGAAACATGGGAGTTGCTAATGGTTCCTGTGTATGCAACCAGTAGCCACACTACCCAGCTGGGTTGAAAACTAATTCCTGTTCACTGGGGCCACAGCAGCAGAGACTAAGGAGCAATGTTTAGATCCCATTCTCCACTAATGATAACAAAGGAGCTAACCTTGGTGTACGTGTTGACAAAGTATTGTCAGAGGGGATAAGAGTTCTTTGCGTTAGGGCAGAAAGTAAATACTCATTTCCATAACTTAATTTCTCAAGAAAAGGAGAGAAAATGAACTCCAACCCACTCATGATGGGGAAAAGCTCCTTTCCTATTTACTGCAGAAAGTTACCTTAATAGGGAAGTAGGATGTGGACCACCCCGTATCCCCCACAACAGTGACACCTTGGCTCTGAACATCACGTAATGATCTCAGATCATTGACAGTTCTTTCCCATTTTCCAGCCAAATGCGAATCCAGCGTGGATTCTAAAGCACATACATAAAAAGACAATTATCTTATTCAAAGAGAAATAAAGGAAGGTACAACTTTCAAGGTTCAATAGTATAAGTGTTTAAGAAAACTGGCAACAGAATCGGAAACTTCAGCATTCATTTGCAGGTCTGAACTTTGTACCCAGTATTGCAGAAGGCAATTTTCTCCCAGTTCTCCCAAACAGCTTTCTGACAAACATTATAATATTAACTACTATTACAAGCTGTGTCCTGGCTTTGACTACTTACTGCTAGAGTTTAAAGGATTTGACATGCCACAATAAATATAACTACTGTTGTACTACTATAACTATTGCTCTCTTTTGCAACCAATGCTTGTGTGAAATTATACAACCTAATTAAATATAAAGTTGAATTTCCTGGCTTCCAAGAAACTCTTGTTTCTATCTCTTAAAACCCATGAATTCTCCTCAAAATAAGACCCTGGAAAGCCATTATCCCCTTCCTTCCGGCAAACCTTTCTCAGATCATTTGTACACATTATTTAAGAACTATCAAGTAAACTAGACATCAATACTAATGAGTTAATGATTAATGTCTATGTATACTTTATAAACAAATTCGTGCATTTATATTAAAAGAACTGAAAAAGCATTGTTATAAACATTGTATTAAAAACCCAGAAAAAAAATTAGACAGAGAATCATTTACTTCCAAGAGCCCTAAATACTGGGGGGAGGGAAGAGAAACAAATTACCACTTATCCATTAGGAAACAAATAGGATTATGAAAGCAGAGCCAATTCTACACTCCAATTTGGGTCAGCAGATTTTCACCTTAGTATTCTATTCCAAGACTACCTCCTCTACTTTGAGGCCCAAAGGAACTGATTAAAAATATCATTTCAGGGTTTCCCTGGTGGCGCAGTGGTTAAGAATCTGCCTGCCAATGCAGGGGACACGGGTTAGAGCCCTGGTCCAGGAAGATCCCACGTGCCACGGAGCAACTAAGCCCGTGTGCCACAACTACTGAGCCTGCACCCTAGAGCCTGCAAGCCACAACTACTGAGCCCACATGCTGCAACCACAGAAGCCCGCGCGCCTAGAGCCCATGCTCCGCAACAAGAGAAGCCACCGCAATGAGAAGCCTGCGCACCGCAACGAAGAGTAGCCCCTGCTCGCCACAACTAGAGAAAGCCTGCGCACAGCAACGAAGACCCAACACAGCCAAAATAAATAAATAAATAAATTTATTTTAAAAAAATATATATATCATTTCAAAGTAGGCAAAATACCACACACATATTTGTTCTCACAGATAAACATATGGAAATCCAGGAAAGTTAAATGGATTGCTCAATTAAGCAAAGATTTCTTAGCTGTGACACCAAAAGTACCATCCATAAAAGAAAAAGCTGAGAAATTAAGCCTCATTAAAATTAGGAACTTCTACTCTTCAAAAGACACTATTAAGAAAATGAAAAGACAAGCCAAAGGCTGGGAGAATACATTTGTAAAATGTAATGCATATCTGATAAAGGACTTACATCCAGAATTCACAAAGAACTCTTACAGCTTGATAATAAGATAAACAACCCAATCAAAATGGATTGTCCAAGGTCAGAACAAAAGACACAGCCAAAAACTGAGATCTCTAGCCTTGCTCAATGTTGATTTCATGATTTAAAACCGCAGTTCCATAAATCAGCCAAAAAAAAAAAAAAAAGAAAGAAGAGAAAAACAGGGAAACAACTGAAAAAAAAATACTTATGTCATTGCTGTACTTGAACTTATTCAGTTTGGTCCTTTTCAAAATTATTAAAATATATATTGAGTTTAGGACCACTCCCAAACCCCTCTTGAACAAAAACAAAAAGAACCCTACCAAAGAGCAGTCTCAAAATAAGAAATTCCAAATCATCACACAAAATCAAGTAATCACTGAAATAATTAAAACAGACTTTTTTCCCTTCAGAATTACAAAAAATTAAACCCTTGTCTGGATACCTCAGGCCGATTCATATTTCCTTAGGCAAACAGGAAGAGCAAGTCCTCTAAGAGCCAAATTTCTTTTAGTAAGATCCAATATTTTCCTTCTCCAAAATAAAAATTGGGGGGCTTCCCTGGTGGTGCAGTGGTTGAGAATCAACCTGCCAATGCAGGGGACACGGGTTCGAGCCCTGGTCCAGGAAGATCCCACATGGCCCGGAGCAACTAAGCCCGTGCTCCACAACTACTGAGCCTGCACTCTAGAGCCCGCGAGCCGCAACTACTGAAGCCCGCGTGCCTAGAGCCCGTGCTCCGCAATGAGAACCCACTGCAATGAGAAGCCCACGCACCGCAACGAAGAGCAGCCCCTGCTCGCCACAACCAGAGAAAAAGCCCGCCTGCAGCAACGAAGACCCAACGCAGCCATAAATAAATAAATTTTTAAATAAATAAATAGAAATAAAATAAAACTTGGATGACACAGAGACTTCTTTCCCTATCCTTTATAAATGTTTACCCCACCAAGTAAATGGTTAAAAGAGAATAGAGAATTCCAAAACTAGAGAAAAATGTAATGGAGGTCGTGCCCCAACCAACCTTCAGCTTTCCAGAAAGCACTACTTTTAACATTTTATCAAACATTCATTTACTGACGGACTATATAGTAGAGAATGGTTCTAGCTGCTTTGTCAACAACAGGATAAAAGGAAGACTAGCACAAGACCCAGAAGAGGTAGGCTGCAGCCTACAAGATAATTAAGACACCAAAAAACCAAACAACCCAATTAAAAAATGGGCAAAGTAATTGAACAGACATTTCTCCAAAAAAGATATACATTTACAGCACATGAAAAGACACTCAATATCACTAAGCACTGGAGAAATGCGAATAAAAACCACAATGAGATACCACTTCTCCCATCAGGATGGCTATTCTCTGAAGAAAACAAATGAAATGTTGGCATGGGTGTAGAAAACTGGAACTCTTGTGAACTGCTGGTGGGAATGTAAAATGGTATAGCTGCTGCAGAAAACACTATGGTGGATCCTAAAAAAATTAACATGGAATTAGTAACAAAAAGGTCCTACTGTATGGCACAGCAAACTACATTCAATATCCTGGGATAAACCATAATGGAAAACAATATAAAAAAGAATTTATAGGGCTTCCCTGGTGGCGCAGTGGTTGAGAGTCCACCTGCCGATGCAGCGGACGCGGATTCGTGCCCCGGTCCGGGAGGATCCCACATGCCGCGGAGCGGCTGGGCCCGTGAGCCATGGCCACTGAGCCTGCACATCCGGAGTCTGTGCTCCGCAGCGGAAGAGGCCACAACAGTGAGAGGCCCGCATACCACAAAAAAAAAAAGAAAAAAGAATGTATATATGTACATAATGAGTCACTCTGCTGTACAGCAGAAATTAACAACATTGTAAAACAATTATACTTCAATAAAGAAATAAATTTAAAAACAACAACCAAAAAAACCTAGAATTCCTACTTGATCACTGATTCCACCTCTGGGAATATACCTAAAAGAACCGAAAGGAGAGACTCAAACAGATATTTATACAGCCACATTCACAGCATCATTATTCACAATAGCCAAAAGGTAACCCAAATGTCCATCAATAGATGAACTAATAAACAAAATGTGATATACACATAAAATGGAATATTATTCAGCTTTTTAAAAGGAATGAAATTCTGGAACATGCTACAACATCAACTTTGAAGACACTGTGGTAAGTTAAATAAGCCAGCCACAAAGGACAAACATTGTATGATTCTACTTACATGAGGTACCTAGAATAGTCAAATTCTACAGAGACAAAAATTAGCATAGCGGTTACCAGGGACTAGAGGAGGGGAATGGCGTTATTGCTTAATAACAGGTACAGAGTTTCAGTTTGGAATGATGAAATTCTGGAGATGCATAGTAATAGGTGTACAGCAATGTGAACAGATTTAATGTCACTGAACTGAACGCTTAAGAATGGTTAAAACTGTAAATTTTGTTATGTATATTTTACCACAATAGCAAACAAAAAATAATCAGGACAGATAAGTTCATCATTTTCTTTGCCCCTTAGAAATGAAAACATCAATTTACATAGTAAAATCAAACAGGGCAGACTGAACATATGTGCTACATCTCCATACTCTCCCAAAACCCCAACAAGATGAAATAAAGGACAAAGACAAAGGGAGAATAGATGACTGCAGATCAATGCCAGCAATATTCTGGACAAGGAAAAGCAGCAGTACCTAGGTTCTGCACATTTCAATACATACATAATATAGTTTTTAATTAAGACCTATAGTAATTCTTTCCTTCCAGAAATTCAAGGAAAAAAAAAGATAATCTAGGATTTCCGTTTCACTACTAGCTTTCCACAGAAGCAAATGCAGCTAATCCCTCTTCCACGTTCTTTTCCTTCCACAGCAGACCTATAATTAAATGAGCCACCTAAAAATCCCTTTTAATTTTCAGAACAAATGAACTCCAAAATCTAGGTTAGACCATGCTTCAAAAGTTCAAGGAACAAAAAACAAATCCCTTTTCCATTAAATGAGACTTAAATGTAGCTCAATTTGATGCTGTTGCTGCGTATCTATGATGGCGGCAACTTTGTCTACTTTTCATAGGCCCAGTTCAATATTCTTATTCATCAATGAGGGAAATGTTACTATTTCAAATATTCTGAATGCTCAGGCTGTATCTAACACACTATTCAAATTACTTTCTAAAAAGACTACTTACAATAACTACATTTTGCATTTTAGTCAAGAATAAGGGACTAACTTTCCTGTGTATGTCAAGAAAATTTTCATGAGAAAGTATAAACAGCACAAAAGGCCTGGTGAAAATTAAATCCTAAAAATCACTTTCTCTGGTTATACAAAATAAACACATTCCACCTTTCTACATTTATCCGTTTTTTTAAACATTCTAAATCATAAATTAATTACTGTGTCAAGTTTCTGCAACAAAATTCTACATCTTTTCCATGAAAAAATCTTTTGTTAGTGTTTCCAAACCTTGTTAAATACAAAAATTCCATGTTTAAACTGAAGTCTACAGAAACTCCTCAGAGGTCAACTGAGCTGACCAAAAATGTGAAACTAGAAATGTAATAAGAAGTTGAACTACTTTGATTCTTCCTTTTCTATTCTTATGAAGCTGGGAAATCATAAGACTATGTACGTGATCCATCATTAAAGAGGGTGCTGGGGCTGAGTAATGAAGATCCACAACATGAAAAAAGAGGGATAGGACTTCCCTGGTGGCGCAGTGATTAAGAATCCACCTGCCAATGCAGGAGACGAGCCCTGGTCCAGGAAGATCCCACATGCCGCGGAGCAACTAAGCCCATGCGCCACAACTACTGAGCCTGTGCTCTAGAGCCCGCGAGCCACAGCTACTGAAGGCCACACGCCTAGAGTCTGTGCTCCACAAGAGAAGCCACCGCAATGAGAAGCCCGTGCACTGCAACAAAGAGTGGTCCCCACTCGCCGCAACTAGAGGAAGCCTGCGCGCAGCAACGAAGACCCAACGCAGTCAAAAAAAAAAGAAAAAAAAAAAGAGGGATAGCCTCTTTAGTATTATCCTCACATATCCCAGTTTTTTACAGAAGAATGAATATGGGAAAAGCTTTCAAAATCTGCCCTCTTTACTGCAGGGTCCTACTGTCACAGGGTGACCCAAATACAAGCTTCTGTCTGTCACTTTCCATTCTCACTACCACCTCCCTAGCCTGGTCTCCCTACCTCCAGACCCTACCAACCCTAGTTAAATACTGTAGACCTCAATATTACCAAATAAATCTTCATAAAATACCATTTCATCCTGTCAGTCAACAGGACTTAAGGTTATCCCAAAATAAGGTTATCCCAAAATAAGAAGGCTGGTGAAGGGGAGCAGAATTTTTCACCCCAAAATATGCTACTTTGGCATAAGGATTATTTTGAGCTAAAAACAATCAAAACTCAGCAGATTCAGTAAAAGCTCTTTACCTCCCCCTCAACTGCCTAAATTTACACTGGAAAGGAGGCCTGTACCAAGAAGAGAACTACTGCCAGAGATATCTTTTTACCTAAGAAACTTACCTGCATATCAAGGCAACCTTATTTTCCAAACATCTCCTCTCCTCTTCCTTTTGTATCCCCAGACCCCTACCCCTTGCCTTAGCTCAGGATGTTCATATAAGCCTCTATTAGGTGGCTGCCCTTTGGGTCTCATACTTTTATGGGGCTTCCATACCATATTTAGGAAATTTGTTTTTCTTCTGTTAATCTGTCTTATATAAATGATTAGACCAGCCAAAGAACCTAGAAGGGAAGAAGAGAAATGTTTTCTGCCCCTACACTGGTCTCTTAAATTTTTCCAAACTTTCTCTTCTTACGCGGACCACACAAACCCTCTTCAGATTAATCTAAATTCACTGTACTTCCACCATCTCAAGTCCATTCCTGCCATTTTGCCCATTCTGAATCCCAGTTTTAAATAACTTCTCTCCTCCTCTTTGCCTTAAATATTCTATATACTCCTCATTCAGCCCTAGACTTCTCTAAGGTATCGCTCGAACTTTAAAAATCTCTATGTGGGTAAGGACTTTCTTCCCAGAGGGCAGGGAACGTGCGTTATGCTGCAAAAAATTGAGCCTCAGATCAGAGGCTGCAGAGTGGCAACCCACAAGACAAATCCTGCCCACAGTGGTGATTTGCTTGGCTCACAGAGTTTTTTATGAATTCATTAAGTTGCCAACGTTTAAAAATAAAAAATTCTCTCAAAATCTGGAATTCTAGCTTCTGTTCAGAAAAAAGTTAAGATGTTCAGGCCACACTCTGTCTACACGCCACCCCCCCTCAGCCCACTGCCAGATCAATAGTGAGCCAACACTGAATTATATATTTTAAAATGATGAATTTCACCTCAATTAAAAAAAAATAAAGTGGGCCAAAGCTGCATAACAGCTGCCTCACTGGAGTGACATGAATTCCCTAAATCACTTAAGTCCCAATCTGATCTATCATTACTGTTTAAAATGTTCATCTAGCCCTTGTAGGCATTTGACTTTACAGTGCTCACCCTAGATAAATTTACTGAATGAATTAATAAATTGAGAAGATAATTTTAAGAAGGACAAGGTTGGTGATGATGATAATGTGATAATGACAGCAACAGTAATACTGGCAATTAACATTTCCTGCTTATTTTGAGCCAACTATTGTTCAAGCAAAAATACATGATCTCATTTAGTCCACACAACAACCCTATGGATACATGCTACTATTATTCTCAATTTACAGATGAGGAAACAAAGGCACAAAGAAGTTAAGCAGGGCTTCCCTGGTGGCAAAGTGGTTAAGAATCTGCTTATCAATGTGGAGGACACAGGTTCAAGCCCTGGTCCGGGAAGATCCCACATGCCGCAGAGCAACTAGGCCCGTGCACAACTACTGAGCCTGCACTCTAGAGCCCGCGAGCCACAACTACTGAGCCCGCGGGCCTAGAGCCCGTGCTCCACAGCAAGAGAAGCCACCGCAATGAGAAGCCCGCACACCGCAACGAAGAGTAGCCCCCACTTGCCGCAACTATAGAGAAAGCCCATGCACAGAAGCAAAGACCCAACGCACCAAAAACTTAATAAATAAAATAAAGTAAACAAAGAAAGAAGTTAAGCAACTTGACCAAGGTCATGCTGCCAGGACACGGTAGAGCCAGAATTCAAAATCAGACAATCTAACTCCAGTACACACTGTTAACCCCTACAACATGATTCCCTACCATACTTTCCTGTGACCAACTGAACTGACTCTCTGGAACGAAGAATCAAAGACTATATTTTAGGGGCTTCCCTGGTGGTGCAGTGGTTGGGAGTCCGCCTGCCAATGCAGGGGACATGGGTTCGTGTCCCAGTCTGGGAAGATCCCACATGCCACGGAGCAGCTGGGCCCGTGAGCCATGGCCGCTGAGCCTGCACATCTGGAGCCTGTGCTCCGCAACAGGAGAGGCCACAACAGTGAGAGCCCCGTGTACCACAAAAAAAAAAAATACAAAGTGATGATTCAGTACAATACTCCTTCTCTCTCCTGGAGTAGAAGGTTATATATATTAAGGTAAACAGTTTGCAGACATGAAAAAAACTGCAAGTTTCTTGAGGGCAGGGACTGCTTTTTCCATGAGTCCCTGCAATGCCTAGCACAAAGCAGCAGTTAGCATATATTCAATTGTATTAAAGGAACCAAGATATCCAAGTATCTTAAATGGCAGTGCAACAAAATCCTTATTATAGCATTTATCATCTTGCTGTTTACAATAATTACCGGTGAACAAGTTTGTTTTCCTGACAAAAAAAAACAAAAAATCCTTGAGGCAGAGTACCCCTTGGGACCTAGCATAACAGGGGCTCAATAAATGCTTACTGAGTATTATAAACTTAACATTCCTATACTTAGATTTCCTGTAAGTCTCTCTACCAATGTTTAAAGTAGAACTTAAGGGAATTCCCTGGCAGTCCAGTGGTTAGAACTCCACACTTCCACTGCAGGAGGCATGGTTCAATCCCTGGTTGGGGAACTAAGATCTTGCAAGCCATGAAGCGCAGCCAAAAAAAAATAATAATAAATAAATAAATAAATAAAGTAGAACTTAAATGGTTTCTCATTTATAAAGCACTGGATTTTATGAAGTCCTATTATAAGATATTCCTGAGACCAGTCCTATATTATGATATCAACAAAGCCCTGAAAAATTAGTGAGCCGGCATATGAAGCACAGAGAACAATCAACGAGCTAGGAGAGAGTACTGTGTTCATACTTTCAATAGGCAAGTAATGCAGTCCAGAGAGATTTAAGCGAATTGCTCAAGATCACAGAATTTAAGTAACAAGCAAGACCAAGGCCAGAACCCATGTCTCCTGAATACTGGCCCAGTTTTCTTTCCACAAAGAACTACTCTGTGAGCTCAGGATGAAGTGGATACTTTTAGAAATATTTTAAAGATATTTGGTATGGAGAATGATCTTTCCCAGTACATAACTTTTTGTGAGGTATTACATCACCATTAAAGATAGGAAATTTGCCTTGTTCCATTAACTGCAGATAACACCATCTTTTTCCCTTGTTCTACATTATTTTTTCATTTTCATGTCTTTCCTTTCACTATCCTCTGAGAATTTTTCTTACTATCTCTTATTTATTAACTTTTCCTCTTACCACTTCCCTTCCCTAGTATCTCTCACAAAGCACTCTATCTCCTTCTTTTCTCTCCATAATTATTAAAAAAAAACAGATTAAGCACATATTTGATTATAGCAGTGACCTGGGATACCGTAATAATCAAGTCACAGCCTTGGTCTCTTGGCATTTATAAGGCAATTTGTTAACAAAAATATATGCTAAACACAAAGGGTCACACAGTTGAATGAATAATAAACATTTTATTATTATGACGTTTACAGTGGAGACAAGAAGCCCAGTATGGATGAGACACGTATGAAGAAAGGTGGTAATGACAGCAGTTGCAAGGTTAGGGTTAGGCAAGTGAAAGGAATCCTCTCTTCCTATTCAGCTTTCTCACCAATCAGTTCACGTGCTCTCCTTCATTCACACCCTATTCTCTTACTGCTTGACTTTTCCTATGCTCTACTTTTATTCTTAACCAGTAGCCTTCCTTTTCTCTCTCCTGATCTTTTTTTTCCTCTCCTGATCTTTTAAAGTGCATCTGTCCTGTCCTGCTTTCCTTTTAAATATTATTGCCAACTCCTCCCACCTTGTAGATCTACATAATGCCTTAAGCTGTGAATTCATTTTTTTCTAAAGATTTAATATGTATTATTTTATTGGGTTGGCCAAAAAGTTCGTTTGGATTTTTCCGTAACATCTTACAGAAAAACAGACGAAAGAACTTTTTGGCCAGCCCAATATTTGATCCTCACAACAATGCCAGGGAGGCAGGTAGGAATCCACACATCTATTTTACAAATATATAAACTGAGTCCTGTCAATATTAAGTAATTTGCTAACTATCAGTTTGTCAGTGGCAAAATCAAATCAAAACCCAGACCTTTTCTTTCCAAGCCCTCTATTCTTTTTCCGCTGAACCATATTGTCTTCTTTTTAATTCCTACACTTTTTAACCATATACATGCACATGTCTGGACAAGTATACAGAGATAAATGTTTATAAAATAGCACAAGTGGGAAAAGTTTATGTATGTCTAGGGAAGCTAGAAAAACAGAAAAGTCAGGACTCAAATTAAGAGTACAATGTGGCTCACATTGTACAATATGGCTAATCCTTCTATAGGCAGCTTTGGGTTTCAGGTCCAAGTAGAAACTGTCTATTTCTTCAACCAACTGATTTAGCCAGCATGAACACTGGTGTCTCCCCATACCTCCTCACAGCTGTTAACATGACCAGGGCTCACCCTCAGCACCATTCTTGCCCCCCAATCTCTCTCACAGGCATGCCACCATACCTGAAGTTTTCACTGTTTGAAGTCACTTCTTTGGGTTAAGGCGCTGTCTCCAGAAGGCCACTGTTAAATGCATGTTACCTGAGAGAGGAAGGAGGGTCCATTAACACATTATTCCTGTGGTTAAACACATCAGATCAGCAATGACCTTAGGAATCTGACAGCACAATGTCCTTTAAAAAGTTTCATGGGAGAGAGAATTTTTGATGGAGCAGGCAGGGTAAGAAGGTGAGTCGGGGAGAAAATGACTCACACTCTGTAAGGGGTGACCCCCCCCTGCGTACAGCTACATGGCAAAACGAGGATGGCCATATAAACACATACTCTACCTATTGGGGTCACAGTAAGGACTATCCCTGCAACTTGGAAGCTCCTAGGGATAAGAAAAGAAAAAGTACCCCAAGGATCAGTGTATAGCCAGTTCTGAAAAGAAGTAAAGAGCTGAGTTGGCAGTAGTTCTCCAAGGACAGTACACTGCTAGACTGAAAGAGGACAGAGGCAAGGACAGCTTCTGGTTAACTACTTCTAGTTGTGAGGCTAGTTTCCAATCCAACATTTTTAGCTGAGGGCTGACCTCTCAACCAGAGAATGCTGCAATTCAATTCTGCAACCCGCACCCTTGCTAATTTATATTGACTCAAAGCCAGTATCATTTACAGCCACAAAAATCAACATGCCTTTACTGAGTGCATATTATGAGCGCAAAATTTGGCTAGGTGCTATAAATACAGGAGGGGGGGGGAAAAACCTTTATACACTTTTGCCTTAATTCATATAAAGGAAACCAATCCCCAAAACCCAAAACAGAGAGAAGGGTGAGGAACAAGAAAGGAAGCCGGTGGGGAGGGGGGAACACTATTTCCTATGAGTACTAACACAAATTTCTTTTTTTTTTTTTTTTTTTTTTTTTCTTTTTGCGGTATGCGGGCCTCTCACCGCTGTGGCCTCTCCCGTTGCGGAGCACAGGCTCCGGACGCGCAGGCCCAGCGGCCATGGCTCACGGGCCCAGCCGCTCCGCGGCATATGGGATCCCCCCAGACCGGGGCACGAACCCGCATCCCCTGCATCGGCAGGCGGACTCTCAACCACTGCGCCACCAGGGAGGCCCTCTTTTTTTTTTTTTTTTAATAAATTTATTTATTTATTTTTGGCTGCGTTGGGTCTTTGTTGCTGTGCACGGCCTTTCTCTAGTTGCGGTGAGTAGGGGCTACTCTTCATTGCAGTGCGCAGGCTTCTCATTAAGGTAGCTTCTCTTGTTGCGGAGCATGGGCTCTAGGCACACGGGCTTCAGTAGTTGTGGCATGCGGGCTCAGTAGTTGTGGCTCACGGGCTCTAGAGCGCAGGCTCAGTAGTTGTGGTACACGGGCTTAGTTGCTCCACAGCATGTGGGATCTTCCCGGACCAAGACTCGAACCCGTGTCCCCTGCATTGGCAGGCGGATTCTTAACCACTGCACCACCAGGGGAGTCCCAACACAAATTTCTTAAGCCAGAATGAATACAACAAAACACACTTCTAGGCCAAAGTTCCTTGTTAAACTCTCAGCTAAACACTGAAGAGGCTCAGGCTAGAAATACTTTTTTTCTTTTGGTCTAATACCAAAAGCTCTTTAGTAGCACACATTCATCCTGATACACTGGAGAAGAGGCTAAGAGTTACAAAACTTGGTTCTACTTCTAGCTCTGATTCTTAACTAATTTTTTTTTCCTTTTTTAAATTTATTTATTTTTGGCTGCACTGGGTCTTCGTTGCTGCGTGCGGGCTTTCTCTAGTTGCAGCGAGCGGGGGGCTACTCTTCGTTGCGGTGTGCGGCCTTCTCTTTATGGTGGCTTCTCTTGTTGCAGAGCATGAGCTCTAGGTGTGTGGGCTTCAGTAGTTGTGACGCGGGCTCAGGAGTTGTGGCTTGTGGGCTCTAGAGTGCAGGCTCAGTAGTTGTGGCACACGGACTTAGTCGCTCCGCAGCATGTGGGATCTTCCCGGACCAGGGCTTGGAGCCGTGTCCCCTGCACTGGCAGGCGGATTCTTAACTATTGTGCCACCAGGAAGCCCCAGGTTTTTTTTAAAACAAACAGAAAACTAACAGGTTGGACTAGTCTAAGAATAGCATATACCTGGCACATATACTACCCATTAGATAACTAGTGTCCACAGGAGGAATCACTAATCAATCATAACTCACTTTCCCAGAGAATGCATATGATCAAAATCCTTCTCAACACAGGGCTCTGGTAGCTACTTCAAATGAAAGTTGGCCCATAAAACAAAATATATCTGCCACTGCAGACTGTAGATAATCTCTACAATCTCTTCCAACTCTAAAATTCCACAACCAAGTTTCTAAGGGTGGGAGAAAAACACTTCCAACAAGCTTAAATCAATAGTACTGATAGTCATAAATTTCAGTCTAATCTCCAAATTCTACAAATTGCACCTGATCAAGGATGCTAATGAACAATACTTTCTGATACCATTAACATATATAACCTATCAATATTATTCTGATTTGTTAATGGGTTCTTTTGACAGAAAAGGAACCTTTTACCCAGACTGGCCCTAAAGAAATCCTCATACAAAAACAGGGCAACAATACTGCCCTAGTAAAGAACTAAATCCAATCCCTTGATCATCCCCACAGCCTCTCTACAAGGTCAAGCCTTTCACTTCTCACCTAGACCTCTGCAACAGCCACTCTTCCATCCTTTTTCACTCTTGTCACCAGAGCAATCTTTCTAAAGCAAACATCCACTCATATCACTTCCCTGTTCAAAAATGTGTATCTATTGCTAACAACATAAAACAAGTTTTTTTGCATTACACTTAGAACTTTTCATATAGTAGCCTTTTACCTTTCTGGCCTCACATCCACAGTACTCTCCTTCCGCATCCCACTCCCCGCTCTTTTTCTTCCACAATCCTCTCTATTTACGCACAGTATTAAGGTGTTTCCTCTGTCTGCCCTCCTCCCTTTCCCCATCACAATCCCCATCCTACTCATCACCTAACACGCAACTTAGGCCCAGGAGCAGATCCTTCTTCCTTCTCAGGTCAACCAGGACACAACTGGTTACCTCCTCTACTATCTCAAAGCTTTTTGGTTTATCCAAAGTATTGTTTGTCTCAATAGTTCCCAAGACTATCAGAATTGCCTGAGGCAAGTTTTAACCCAAAGGTATTAAATCAATCTCAGGGAATGAGGCCCTGAAATTTCTACTTTTCAAAAGCTCCCCTAATTATTCTAATGGTCAAATTTGGGGGCTAGTGGTTTGTCTCTTCCAATAGGTGTAAAGATAGTTCTTTAACTAATGTAGAAATGATTTATTCTAGAATACACTGAAGAAGTATTCTGCACTTGTTTATTTCATATCATATCCTTGCTGACTTGACTCATATGCTGAAGATGAAGGAATTCCTTTTGGACTCACACCCCAAAAAATTTACATTCACTGTTCAAAAAAAAGCAGGTGAATTTCCACCTTCATTTCTAAATCTTAAAAATGAAGTAATCGTACCTTGAGTAAACCTATGAATACACAGTGAAGCCTCTCACCAGAGCTGCCATGAGAACTTTACTTCGGCTGAGAAACAAATCCTTAGCCCATTTTGAGGGTGGAAATACACTGCCTTTAGTACTTCCTTAAGACCTAATTATGTCAGGAATACATGCGAGACCCCAACTAAGTACAATGATAGGTGTCTGGCTCAAGTGCCTCGTTAATTTTCAAAGAAAAATCCCACTCTTCTTTCCCCACCCCTCACTCCCAAAAAAGTATAATGAAGCTGTAGAATAATGGCAGAAAATCTAACAAGATTAAGATATGAATATAACGAAGACAACAAGCTGAGTTGTTAATGGGAACCGTGGATTTCGGGTAGTTTGAAAATTCACCTGGTTACATTGCTAACTTGGGGCCCAACGTCTACCTGGGGTAAAAAGAAAACCGTGTGTTTATCTCTCTTTGAGTCGCGGCCCGGAGCTAAGTATGAAAACTTGAATTCCCCACTTAGTCACCCCTAAGTCATGTCCTCATCACGGCTACTTTTTTCTTCTCTGCACTAAAGAAAAGGGCACTCTCAGGAGGAAGGACACTGACAGCTCCACGTCTGCAAAACTCCGCGCCGACGGCGGGCGCGGAGGAGGACGCCGGGGCCGGGACCACCATGCCGGGGGACAATGGAGGGAGGAGGGGAGTGGAAAAGAGAAGAGAGGCAGCCCCTGTACTGGGCCCCTCGCGCGAGTGGGGGCTCCAAAAAGTCTCGGGAAGGGCAGCGGGTGGCAGGTGGGCCCGGCCACCGCCCCTCGCAGGGCCACGTCGCCCGCGCCGGCCGCTGCCGCCCGGCCCCGCGCGTAGGCCGGGCCGCGGCAGAGTGGCCCCCGGGCGGGGCTGAGGGGCTCGGGGCCAGACCCTGCGGGCGCCCACTGCGGCCCAGTCCTCTCATAAGTTGGCGCCCGCGAAGCTAGGGGCTCCGGACGCCTGAGCCCAAGAGTGGCCGCTGGGTGCGTCCAGCCGACCCACCCCGACCCCCGCCGGGCCCCTGCCACTAGCCCGAGCTCCCCGCGCCCCCCACGGGCACCGGCTATGAGGGAAGAGGAAGCAGCCGCGGCTCTGGGGTCCCGGCTGACGCGCCGCACTCCTCCATCCCTCGTTCTCCTCGGACACGCTTATCCAGGACCCTCTCTCTCCCCAGAACTGCCTCCAGTGCGCCCGCGGGTTTTTACCGGGAGTCGGGGCGGCGGCGACTCTTCAGTCCCTCGACTAAGATGGCAGCCGGTCCCGAGCCCGGACCACAGCTACTAGAGCGAGTTGGCGGCCAACACGCAGGCGCCTCCAGCTCGAGAGCGATCCGGCCTACAAGCCCCAGAAGGCCTTGCGCACTAGCCCGCTGCCGGCAGGAAGAGCTCGCAGAGGCTGATGAGCGCAGCTAAATCGGGGTTTACGCTCAGTCAGGTGGGAGGGACGCTTGGATTGCTCCCAGGACCTCTAGGCTTTTTTGAAAACCCTCGTAATCACACACCAGAACCTCTAAAAGCTGTAGCTGCGGATCCAAAACTCTAGTGTGCATCAGAATCACCTGAAGGGCTTGTTAAAACTTAAGACTACTGGGCCCCACCCCCAGGGTTTCTAATTCATCAGATTTGGGATAGGACCTAATAATTTTAATAATTTACATTTCGGACAAGCTCTCTGGTGTGCTACTGGTAGGAGATCACACTTTGAGAACCACTGAACTGTAGCTTAGTCCTTAGGAAAGTACACTCAGGAGTTGCATTGATTGGATTCAACTCCACCTTTTAACAGAGTGCACTTAGGGCTGATGAAAACAGCTTACACGTAAGTGGTGCCAACATGGCAGGTGTTCTAAGAGCTGATCAATAAGATTCTTTTTTGGTTTTTAACACTTATTTATTTAGGCTGCGTGGGGTCTTAGTTGCAGTATACAGGGTCTTAGTTGCCGCATGTGGACTTCGTGTGGACTTCTTAGTTGTGGCATGCAGGAGGGATCTAGTTCCCCGACCAGCAATGGAACCCGGGCCCCATGCATTGGGAGCACGGAGTCTTACCCACTGGACCACCAGGGAAGTCCCCTGATCAATAAGATTCTTTAATCCTCACAACAAATCTATGAAGGAAGTACCTTCATTTTCCTCACTTTACAGATGCACAAACCAAGTCACAAGTTGGATAAGAACCCAGGCAGTCTGGTTTCAGAGTCCAACCTCTCAACTTCCTTCATGGGTTGTGAGAATAGGCTGTGCAAGTGGACTCAGAGGCACAACTAAGTGCTTAGTAATTAGTGACCTTTGCTATTATTGTTTAGCATGTTCCTCTTAATGAAAATAGTATTTTACCATCTGTAAAGTCACTTACACTTTTCAAATACTTTCAAATCCTCCATGTCAATGTTTCCTGCAATGTACCTTAGGAGAGCTTGTTAAACATACAGATTCCTATAAGCCCACCCCATTCACATTGTCTAGTGCAGTGGTTCTCAAACTCTAGTGCCCATCAGAATCACGTGGAGGACTTAAACCACAGTTTGCTGGGCCTCACCCCCAGGATTTCCAATTTGGTAACTCTGAGGTCAGGCCTCAGATTTTACATTTTTAACCACAGGCCACACTTGGAGAATCACTGTGGTAGGCAGTGTTTCTCACCTTTTCTTGAAATTATCATCTCTGTAAGGAACATTTTTACACTCTTTTTTTCTTTTTGGCCGCCCCACGCAGCATGTGGGATCTTAGTTCCCGGTCCAGGCCTGTGCCCCCTGCAGTGGAAGCACGGAGGTTTAACCACTGGATCGCCAGGGAAGTCCTAGGCATTTTTTCCTAAATTCCATCATGAAATTTTAATATCACAAACATACTGTTTATCAATTTATGTGCCATATATCTGTGCTTTTACAAAAAAATTGGGGGGCAGAGGGAATTCCCTGGTGGTCCAGTGGTTAGGCTCCACGCTTTCACTGTGGAGGGTGCGGGTACAGTCCCTGGTTGGGGAACTAAGATCCTGCAAGCTGCGCAGCGCCACATAACAAAAACAAAAGAATAAATTTAGAAAAAGAATTTAAAAAAATTACCTCTGCACCCCCAACCAATTTTGGTCCTATTAAGAATGGGGAAATGTGGATTTTTTAACTAGTGCCCCAGGTGATTCTTATCACTAGGCAAGATTGGGGAACACAGTGTGCCTTTAAGGTATGAGGTATTTTTATGCCCATTATACAGAGAGGGAAATGAGTCTCAAGGAAATTAGGTGAATGGTCCAGATCACTCAGCCAGGAACCAGGGATCCAACCGAAGTCCACTCCAGATTCTGTCTTCATATACAATTTTTAAACTATCTAATGTTAGGCAAAACTAATGTATGGTGTTTGAAGTCAGAACAGTGATTACCTTTGAGGGAAGGTAATACCAGGAAGGAGACAAAAAAGGGGGTTCTTGGGGCTGGTAAAAATGTTCTGTCTTGACCTGGGTGCTGGTACACTGGCATGTTCACTTTGTGAAAATTCATCAAGCTGCATACTTATGATATGTGTATTTTTCTGTATATTATATGTCAAGAAAAGTATATATAAAACAAACATATGTTTTAAATGTATACTCATTTTATTCCAAAAATGCGTCTCTTTCTACTACATGCCAGCTTCTCTAACTTTAGAGTGCATCAGAATCAGCTGGAGGGCTTATTAAAACCCAGATTGCCAAGTAACACACCCAGAATTTCTTAAGTCAGGAAGTTCTGGAATCAGGCCCAAGAATTTGCATTTCTAACAATTCCCAGGTGATGTTGATGCCTAAGAATCACATTTTGAGAACCACTATGCTGGGTGGACTATGATATCCTAACCTTCTTGCTCATACCAACAGGGTAGATTAGCTGTGATCTGGGAGGTAGAACCTAGCAGAATTAATGTCAGGCTTCTTCAGAGGCACATAGATCAAGGAGCTAGTTCTGACTATCAACATCTTACTTCAGGGGTTTTAGGGAAACCCCCTGAACCTCAGTGGCCAAATCTCTAAATAGGAATAATAGATACTGCCTCCTAGGATGTTGTGAAGATTCTAGGACATCCAGGGTAAGTAGTTAGTTGGTGGTTCTCCAAGGAGAAGCTGGGTTGGTGAGGGCAGAGAATCCCAGCCTGGGCATTTCCTCATCTCCCATGCTGTATGGTTCTGGCTCCCAAGTTCCCTGATCCAAAAGCCAGTCTAGTCTTGGCCTGATCAGAATGTAGGACTGGTGGCTAATAGAGCCTTGAGCCACCTACATCCTCCTTCTGCTTTGGACAGCCAGGTCAACCTGGGACAGGACCCAGCCCTGCTAGAGCAGGGGCAGGAAGCCTGGGAGAGGCCCCCACCAGCAAGGGAAGGAGTTTCCCAGGCCTTTGGAGAGAGAAGGAAGCAGGGATGCAGAGCTGGAAGGAGTGGGGAGAGAAACCCCAGCAGCCCACATGCCACCTGTCACTTACTGGCTTTCCCTGCAGAACACTTAGTCACGCTGCTAGTCACGCTGCTGTCCCCCCACTTCCCTGGAGTCATTCTGCATTCAATGCTAGAGGAAGGGAAACACTTGAAAAGTGGCAGAACTGTGTGTTGATGGAGAGAAGACACTGCATGGGGCTTCTGGGAGCCTCAGATCTGGGTCCAAAGAAACCACTGAAGACCTGAGGTCATGGCTCATCATTTTCCCTCTTTAAGACTGTTTTGTTGGGACTTCCCTGGTTGTCCAGTGGGTAAGACTCCACACTCCCAATGCAGGGGGCCTGGGTTTGATCCCTGGTTGGGGAACTAGACATGCGGACTCTCAGTTGCGGCATGCAACTAAGAGTCCACATGCCACAACTAAAAGATCCTGCATGCCGCAACTAAGACCTGGTGCAGCCTAAATAAATAAATAAATAAATATTTTTTAAAAAAGGGACTTCCCAGGTGGCACAGTGGTTAAGAATCCACTGCCAATGCAGGGGACACAGGTTTGAGCCCTGGTCCAGGAAGCTCCCACATGCCACGGAGCAGCTAAGCCCATGTGCCACAACTACTGAACCCGTGCTCTAGTGCCCGTGAGGCACAACTACTGAGCCCACATGGCCCAACTACTGAAGCCTGAGCACCTAGACCTCGTGCTCTGCAACAAGAGAAGCCACCGCAACGAGAAGCCCGCATACTGCAAGGAAGCCCCCGCTTGCTGCAACTAGAGAAAGCTCACTTGCAGCAGTGAAGACCCAATGCAGGCAAAAAATAAATAAATAAATAAATAATTTTTTTAAAAAAGACTGTTTTGTCATCTGCAAAATGAGGTACACAAGTTCTGTCCCTAGTCACCTCAGTCCCTCCCTCCCAGGTAGGGTTGCCAGATTTAGAAAATAAAAATGTAGGAAGGGGCTTCCCTGGTGGCGCAGTGGTGGAGAATCTGCCTGCCAATGCAGGGGACACAGGTTCGAGCCCTGGTCTGGGAGGATCCCACATGCCGCAGAGCAACTGGGCCCGTGACCCACAACTGCTGAGCCTGAGTGTCTGGAGCCTGTGCTCCGCAACATGAGAGGCCACGATAGTGAGAGGCCCGCGCACCGCGATGAAGAGTGGCCCCCGCTCGCCGCAACTAGAGAAAGCCCTCGCACAGAAACGAAGACCCAACAAAGTCAAAATTTAATTAATTAATTAATTTAAAACAACAACAACAACAACAAAAACCCAAATGGTTCTTTAAAAAAAAAAAAAAGTAGGATGCTCAGTTAAATTTGAGCTGCAATAAAAAATTAATATTTTTTAGTATAAATATGTGACAAATGCTGCATGTAACATTCCTACACTCATTTTTTAAACTGTTTATCTAAAATTCAGATTAAATTGGGCATCATGTATTTTATTTGGTAACCCTACTTCCAGGGCTTTATACACTTTCTCCATTGGGGTAGTGAAATTAAATGCCTCCAAGGACCAGTAATAAATAGCCATAAACAGTGCTCAGCACCTCCTCCTGCAGTTTTTGGGAGGACTTAGTTTCAGAGGAGCATTTGCAGGACTGAAGAACTCCCTGAGATAATAAACAGCATGCCAGAGCTTCTCCTAGTCCTGTTCATTATCCTCAGTACCTCTTTTCTTGCTCTCAAACATGAAGTTGTCCCTCTCCTAGGAAAGCCCCATTGGCCCATAGCTACAGATTGCAGATCAGAATCACTTCTTGCCCACAGTTCTCACTGGAAATGTCTATCCTAAACTGAAATATACCTGTCTTTAAAAAAAAAAAAAGTCATGCCTGCAAATTCCTCAAGCAAAAATGGAATCAAGAGACAAGCATCCAGGTCACATTATGCAAGATGGAAAGGTGTCATCAGACCAGTAACTCCGGGGAATCTTAGAACTCAGCCTTGACTCATGTAAACTTCAGAGGCGGTAAAGGCTGCAATTAGAGATATAGGAACATGTGACTTTGTTTTCAGTCCTGGAGGACCTTCTAAACTTGGAGGGAGGAGGGGCAGGTCCTGAAAGGTCAAATGCTTCAGTCACGTGTGTTCAGGCTGCTTCCTCAACTGTGAAACAGGACTAAACTCTTAGGGTTGTGAGGAGGATAAAATGAGAGAGTGTTAACACAATACAGGACCATAGTAAGTGTTCAATTAAAATTAGTGCTTGATTTTTCACATGAGGCAGCTGTGTGCCAAAGAGGTTTGAGGACTTGCCTGAGATCAACTAGTAACTGGTGGAGTGGGATTCAAATTTGGTCAGCTGACTCTAGAGCCCTCACTTTTATCCTTTAAGCCAGTATCTTCCAAGGGGTTGTGCATTGATGATGCACACAAAATGATTTTAGGTGGTACCAAAAGTGGCCATAAAAAAAACAACAAAAAAAACAGGGCCTCCCTGGTGGTACAGTGGTTAAGAATCCACCTGCCAATGCAGCTGACACGGGTTTGAGCCCTGGTCCCAGAAAATCCCACATACATGCAACAGAGCAAATAAGCCCATGCGCCACAACTACTGAGCCTGTGCTCTAGAACCCACGAGCCATAACTATTGAGCCCGCGAGCCACAACTATTGGGCCCATGTGCCACAACTACTGAAGCCCGGCCACAACTATTGGGCCCACGTGCCACAACTACTGAAGCCTGCGTGCCTAGAGCCTGTGCTCTGCAACAAGAGAAGCCACGACAATGAGAAGCCCGTGCACTGCAATGTAGAGCAGCCCCCGCTCACTGCAACTAGAGGAAGTCCACGCACAGCAACGAAGACCGAACACAGCCAAAAATAAAAACAAATAAATAAATTAATTTAAAAAAACCAAAACAGGGCCTCCCTGGTGGCGCAGTGGTTGAGAGTCCGCCTGCCGATGCAGGGGATACGGGTTCGTGCCCCGGTCTGGGAGGATCCCATATGCCGCGGAGCGGCTGGGCCCGTGAGCCATGGCCTCTAGGCCTGCGCGTCCGGAGCCTGTGCTCCGCAACGGGAGAGGCCACAACAGTGAGAGGCCCGCATACCGCAAAAAGAAAAAAAAAAAAAAAAAAAAACCAAAACAGGTGTTGGCCTTGTTCTCCGTTTTTGTGTTTTTCTTTTTGCAGACGCTGCCCTGCTCTCATCAGCCTCTGGCCTGCCATCTCCTTGAATCCTAACACCATGCCTTCAATTAAGTTGCAGAGTTGTGATGGAGAGATATTTGAAATTGATGTTGAAATTGCGAAACAATCTGTGACTATTAAGACCATATTGGAAGATTTGGGAATGGATGATGAAGGAGATGATGATCCAGTCCCCTTGCCAAATGTTAATGCAGCAATATTAAAAAAGGTCATTCAGTGGTGCACCCACCACAAGGATGATCCTCCTCCTCCTGAGGATGATGAGAGCAAAGAAAATCGAACAGATGATACCCCTGTTTGGGATCAAGAATTCCTGAAAGTTGACCAAAGAACACTTTTTGAGCTAATACTGGCAGCAAATTACTTAGACATCAAAGGCCTGCTTGATGTTACCTGCAAGACTGTTGCCAATATGATCAAGGGGAAAATTCCTGAGGAGATTCGAAAGACATTCAATATCAAAAATGATTTTACTGAAGGAGAGGAAGCCCAGGTACGCAAAGAGAACCAGTGGTGTGAGGAGAAGTGAAACTTTGTGTCTGATGCTGTAACACTGTTAAGGATTGTTCCAAATACTAGTTGCACTGCTTTGTTTATAGTTGTTAATATTAGAAAAACAGTCCACAAATGCAGCAGCAAATCAGTTGTATTAGCAGAATGTTGTCCTCACTGCATGTGTAGTTTCAGTACAGATTCCAAACTTATGGCTCAGTTTCTTCTAGTATGATCAAAAGTTCTTTTTTCTTTGTTCTGAATAAAATTGAACCGTGGGTTCTCTATAGAAAGTGGCATTTTGGGCTTTCCCTCTTTTTGTAAAGCAATTTCTGCCTAGTTTATTGTCCAGTTAACTTTAGTTTAGTGACTTTTAAAAGTTGGCATTGGAAATAAAGCAACTTGCAAAAATTTTTCTGAAATAGAAAACAACAAAAACTTTTCATTATGAAAAATTTCAAAGATATATAAAAGAAAAGAAAATAGTATAATGAATTTCCAGCTTCACCCAGCTTCAAATAGCAACTCATTAACAATAGCTTTCATCTATTACCTCTGCCGATGGCTTCTTTTGAAGCAAATGCCAGACATCATATTATTTCATATGTAACTATTTTGGTAGAATTTGGTATGGTAATTTTTAAAATTTTAATTTTATTGAAGTATAGTTGATTTACAATGTTGCATTAATTTCTCTGCACAGCAAAGTGATTCAGTTATACATATATATGCATTCCTTTTCATATTCTTTTCTATTATGGTTTATCACAGGGTATTAAATATAGTTCCCTGTGCTATACAGTGCAAGCTTGTTTATCCATTCTCTATATAATAGTTTGCATCTGCTAATCCCCAACTCCCAATCCATCCCTGTGCCAACACCCTCCATACAAAAATCTCTTAAAACTTGGTAATAAGAAGACAAACAACCCCATCTAAAAAGGGGCAATAGGGACTTCCCTGGTGGTGCATTGGTTAAGAATCTGCCTGCCAATGCAGGGGACATGGGTTTGAGCCCTGGTCCGGGAAGTTCCCACATGCTATGGAGCAACTAAGCTGGTGCGCCACAGCTGCTGAGACTGCGCTTTACAGCCGGTGAGCCACAACTACTGAATCCCGTGCGCCTAGAGCCCGTGCTCCACAACAAGAGAAGCCACCATAAACAGAAGCCTGTGCACCGCAATGAAGAGTAGCCCCCGCTCACCGCAACTAGAGAAAGCCCCCGTGCAGCAACAAAGACCCAACGCAGCCATAAATAAATAAATAAATTAATTAATTAAAAAAATTTTTTTAATTAAAAAATAAAAAGGGGCAATAGATATGAACACATTTCACTAAAGAAAGTACAGGAATAAGCACATGAAAAGATGCCCAACATCATTAGCCATTAGTGAAAAACAAAATAAGATGCCATTTTATACCCACTAGAGTGGTTATTTAAAAAAAAAAAAAACAGACAATAACAAAGTTGGCAAGAATGTGGAGAAACAGGAAGTCTCATACTTTGCTGGTAGAAGTGTAAAATGGTACAGCCACTTTGGAAAACAGTCTGCTCGTTTCTTCAAAAGCTAAACATAAATTTATCATATGGCCCAACAATTCCACTTCTACATATATGACCCAACAATTCCACTTCTATGTATCTACCCAAGAAAAATGAAAAAAATGAATGCCAATGACTTGCATGTGACTGTTCACAGCAGCATTTTTCATAATAGCCAAAAAGTGGGGGGAAGAAATTTAAATGTCAATCAATTGATGAATGAATTTTAAAAACGTGCCATATCCATACAATGGAATACTATTCAGTAATAAAAAGGAATGAGCTATTGATACATGCTATGTCATGAATGAACCTGAAAACCATCAAGCTAAAGGAAAGAATCCAGACACAAAAGGTCATATATTGTATATTGAATTCCATGTATTTGAAATGTCCAGAAAAGGCAAATTTATAGAAACAGAAGGTAGACGAGTGGTTGCCTGGAACAGGAGGTAGGAATGGGAAATAACCCATGTAAATGACCATGAGGGGTCTTATTAGAGTGATGAAAATGTTCTAAAAATAGCTTATGATAATGATTGAAAAACACAATAAATTTACTACAAATCATTGAATTGTAGATTTTATGGTATGTCAATTATACTTTTTATAAAGTTGTTTTAAAAAACACATATGCCAGTTGTTCCAGCAGTTCCATGTCTAAGAATTTAGCCTTTAGATAAATAGACAATGAGCAAAATAGCAGATGAACATGTGATCCATCATAACATTGTTTGTAATAGGAAAAGATTGGAAATAAGGACAAAGTCCATCAGTAGAGGATAAGATAAATTATGGTACCAGAAAATTACGCCAGCCTTAAAAAAAAAAAAAAAAAAAGGAGCAAGGCAGATCTACATGTACTGATATGAAACCATCTCCAATTTATTTAGGAAATAAGGTCTAAGCATTTGGTCAAAAATAAAAATGAGGGCGTCCCTGGTGGCACAGTGGTTGAGAGTCTGCCTGCCGATGCAGGGGACATGGGTTCGTGCCCCGGTCCGGGAAGATCCCACATGCTGCGGAGCGGCTGGGCCCATGAGCCGTGGCCGCTGAGCCTGCGCATCCGGAGCCTGTGCTCCGCAACGGGAGAGGCCACAACAGTGAGAGCCCCGCATACCGCAAAATAAATAAATAAATAATAAAAATAAAAATGAATAGATTACATATTCATTTGCTTGTATATGCATAGCACATCTCTGGATGACACAAAGGAAGAGAATAAGATTGTATATCTCTTAAAGAAATTGAGTGGTTGCGGGACAAAGTAGGAGGAAAACATTTTCATACTTTTTAAATAATGTATCAGATACCTATATTAGCTATTTGAAAATTTTTAAATTAAAAAATTTTTTGAGAACTTAACTAAAATCGTTAAGTTTTTTTTAAAGTGGGTTGATTTAAAGAAAAATATGAGTAAGTCTCATCACAGAGTGTACACAGACAAGGACAAACTACTAAGGCAGGGTGTGGACAAGTGTGGCTGGGAGCCAGCCCAGGGCCATCCTTCACGGCTGCCAGCCTGGGCTTGCCTATCTGGTGGCTCCACACCTCACTCAGCCTGGCCTGAGGCTGGAGAGGGACAGAGGCTGAGCCCTGATCCCTGAGCCTTCCAGACACTGCGCAGCACAGTGGTCATGAAAGTTGTCTCGTATTTGTGACTGCTGTCTAGGAGGGTCAGAATAGGCTCATGTCACAAGCACAGAGTTCCCAGCCAGCAGGCTGCATACAATCCTGCTGCCTCCAGGGATGGTCAGGCCACCTGGGTCTTTTGGACACCCAGGGCCATCCCTCAGTCCCAGAGGGTGGAAAGAGGAAGAGCTTTCTCCCACTCCTTTGCAGTTGAGGTGTGGAGTTCAGGATGTGGAGTCAACCTGATTTTGCTGCTTATTTGCTGTGTGACCTCAGGCAAGTCACCTAACTTCTCTGAGCTTCCATTCCCTCAGTTGTAAACATGGAAATGATACTTTTAGAAATATATATAGATGAAATAAAGCAATATACCAAGAAAAGTAAGGGAACAACCCCAATGTTATCAATAGGAGAATTAATAAAATTAATTATGCCACGTTTATACATATAGCAATAAAAAGAACAAACCATTACCACAGGCAAAAGTATAGATGAATTGCACAAATATAACAATGAGTGACAGAAGCCAGACAAAAAAGAGTACCCATCATGAGAAGTGTACTTTTTTAATGTTTAAGAACAGGCAAAACAAACATAAGGTGATAGAGATAAGAATACTGGTTACCCCAGAGCAGGAAGAATTATCAGGAGGGGAGCCTCCCTCATGAGGCAGCCTTCTGAGGCATGGAAAATGTTCTATATGTTGATCTGGTTACACAAAAATCTGTACATACACACATATAAGTTTGAATTGTACACTTAATATTTGTGATTTTACTTCATATACATGTTATAATTCAATAGGCATTTTTAAAAATAAAAAAGAGAGGGAATGATGAGCATAATATTCAAGAGGATGGTTATCTTGGTCAGGAAAAGAGTTGGGTGGGGAAGAGGGTATAGTGTTAGATACAGGTTATTGTCAAGGCTCTGCATTTTGTTGTGGGGTGGTGGCTTCACAAGTGCCTATATCATTACTTTAAAAAATTAAATAACTCAAAAATAATTTTAAAATAATACAAATGATACAGATACCTGATAGGGTTGTAGGGTGTATCAATTGGGATTCTTAACTGCAATAAAAAAATAAATAAAACGGGGCTTCCCTGGTGGCGCGATGGTTGAGAGTCTGCATGCTAATGCAGGGGACACGGGTTCGAGCCTGGCCTGGGAGGATCCCACGTGTCGCGGAGCAACTGGGCCCGTGAGCCACAACTACTGAGCCTGCGCGTCCGGAGCCTGTGCTCCCCAACAAGAGAGGCCGTGACAGTGAGAGGCCCGCGTACTGCAAAAAAAAAAAAAAAAAAAAAAAAGATGTTGGGTGGCTCATAGAATCTCCATGAGAGCCTGAGCACCAGGCCTGGGGGCTGTGTACTGTTAGGAACAACTCTCAAAATCACCCTGAGGATTCCAGCCAGGAGAGATGCCAGGGTCACTGTTGCAGGGAACAGACACTACAGCTTTCTCTGCCAACCCTGAGCTCTGAGTTCTACCAGCAGCTACTACCCTCACTTCTCTGTGCCTCATTTATGAAATAGAAACAATATTTTATTTATATTTTTATACATATGTTTATTTATTTAGGGGTGTGTGGACATGTATGTGAAATGTGTGTAAAGGGCTAGTCCAGATGCCAGGAACACTGTAAGTGCCTACTCACTTAGGGTTAGCAATGATAAGGTCACATGGCAGCTGGCAGGACTAGTTCTGGAATGCAGGTAAGACACCCCCAGAGATTCCAAGCAATTCTTGGAGGAGACTTGATAGGAGATGCCAGCTTGCATTGGCAGATGGAGGCCAGGAAACACGGAATTATTTTGAAAAGTTATTTTAATGAGACTGTGCTATACTGGTTCAAAGGCTGTCTTGTCCATTATCTTATTTAATTTTCATGATTTGCAAAGGGCAAGGACTGTGAGAGCCAGAAATATTCTGGATTGACTACAGCTCTGCAACATCCCAGCTGTGTGGTCCTGGACAAGTGATGTAATCTCTCTGAGTCCCAGTGCTCTCATCTGTAAAATGGGGACAATAATGAGATGTCGTGAGGACCAAATGAGAGAAGATATATGCCAAGCTTGGCATAGAGTGGGTGCTTGATAAAGGTAATAGAAACAGGTGTTGTTATTTTCATTATCACTATCATTTCTCCTACAGTCCATGTAAGAAGAAGGTGTAGCCATGAGACAGACTAGGCCATGAACAGCAGGATCTGGAACTATAGACTCAGCTACCAGGGTAGAACAAATTCTGGAGACAGCCAGCTAAAGGTGAGGAGAAGAAGTCCACTACAGAGGGAAGAATGCAGGATTCAGAGATGATGGGGGCAGGTGACTGGGGTAACCCATTCAGTCGTTGGCATGAGGTGGCCTGGTACAGAAGAAGAGACAGGAGGAACTCAGAGACCCAGCCCCAGAGGCTGAACTCACTGATTCAACAGCAGAATAATAGTTTGACCCAGGCTCTGAGGTTAGGTAGAGCTGGCTTCAAATCCCAGCCTCAATGCCAAGATCACTATAGGACCTTGAGAATGTTCCTCATCATCTCTGACCTCTGTTTCCTCCCCTGTGGAAAGACTGATTGTCTTACTTCTCACTTCTACTACTGTCATCCTTCTAAAATGATTGGTTCAACATGAGAGCTTTCCTTGGTCTCCTCATTTCCAGTGACCTTGGTCTCCCGGGGTCATACCTGCACACCAAGTCTGAACCCTCAATTTTCCTTTACCACCTCCTCCCTTCCGTCCTTGAACTCTCTGAGACCACAAGTTCTGAGGACCAAAACTTCACCTAGTATTCCCATTGTTACTATGTTTTTTTCTTTTCTCAAATCTATAGGATCTGAAGTCTGCCCTCTTTCTTATTCTTTTTTTTTTTTCAGTAGAAGTATGGTTGCTTTACAATGTTGTTAATTTCTGCTGTACAGCAAAGTGATTCAGTTACTTTCTTTTTCATATTCTTTTCTATTAGGGTTTATTGCAGGATGTTGAATATACATAGTTCCTGGTGCTATACAGGAGGACCTTGTTGTTTATATTGTCACTATTAATATTGGTATGGTAATTTTGGAACTATTGCATGTATCATGTAGGATAAAGCAAATAAGTAAATATGTTACTATTAGGAATCAAAAGTTTTCATAAAAGGGAAAAGAGATCTGAATATAAAGTCAAAGAAGTTCAGAAAAAACATTTATGAGTTGGAAAAAATATATAACCTCATGATTACATATACATTCATTCCTAGATTTACCCAATGAACGGGAGGGCCTGGAAGTAATTATAAATCAGTAGCGATGAGCGTAACTTGAGCCCAAATCTTATTCTTTAAAATTGGCCTGGGCTCTTTGGAGAAATGGTTGATTCTAGAGCTTGCAGAGGAAAAATATAAGCAGAGTCTGGAACATCTTGTTATGCCAAAAAATATGAATGCACTCAGGTGTGTCAATAGGAAGCAAAAAACAGCTCGAAGAGGCTTTTACTGACTAAATTTGGGACAATGTGAGTATTAACAACAAAAAATGAATGTAATTAATTATAAAACATTGAATAAATAAAAATCTATGAGTTTATAAAATAACACAGAGAGATGTAGAACTCACTTGCCACTGTTGGAAATGAATATTTATTTAAAATAAGTAATTGCAGTAAAGTGTTTATTTATTATTGTTTTTTAAATATTTATTTTATTTATTTATTTGGTTGTAGCAGGTCTTAGTTGCAGCATGTGCGCTCCTTACTTGCGGCATTCAAATTCTTAGTTGAGGCATGCAGGTGGGATCTAGTTCCCTGACCAGGGAGCAAACACGGGGCCCTGCATTGGGAGAGTGGAGTCTTAACCACTGCACCACCAGGGAAGCCCTGGAGATGACTATTATGTTGGCTCTTTACTCTAATTATTGGTTATTAAAAGGAAAGAGTTGGGCTTCCCTGGTGGCGCAGTGGTTGAGAGTCCGCCTGCCGATGCAGGGGACATGGGTTTGTGCCCCGGTCCGGGAAGATCCCACATCCCGCGGAGCGGCTGGGCCCATGAGCCATGGCCACTGAGCCTGTGCGTCTGGAGCCTGTGCTCTGCAATGGGAGAGGCCAAAACAGTGAGAGGCCCGTGTACCACAAAAAAAAAAAAAAAAAAAAAAAGGAAAGAGTTAAGCATTTCACCTGTGTTCTTAGTAGGACCTGTAATTCATTCTTAGGAGAAAGGAAAACTCTTCCTTGCAGAAGAGTGATACTTGGAACAGGATAGAAAGCCCAGAGATAAACCCACACACCTATGGTCACCCTATCTTTGATAAAGGAGGCAAGAATATACAATAGAGAAAAGACAGTATCTTCAATAAGTGGTGCTGGGAAAACTGGACAGCTACATGTAAAAGAATGAAATTAGAACACTCCCTAACACCGTATACAAAAATAAACTCAAAATGGATTAAAGACCTAAATGTAAGGCCAGACACTATAAAACTCTTAGAGGAAAACATAGGCAGAACACTGTATAACATAAATCACAGCAAGATCTGTTTTGACTCACCTCCTAGAGAAATAGAAATAAAAACAAAAATAAACAAAGGGGGGTTTCCCTGGTGGCGCAGTGGTTAAGAATCTGCCTGCCAATGCAGGGGATGTGGGTTTGAGCCTTGGTCCAGGAAGATCCCACATGCTGCAGAGCAACTAAGTCTGTGCGTCGCAGCTACTGAGCCTGCGTGCCACAATGCGCCACAGCTACTGAGCCTGCGTGCCACAACTACTGAAGCCTGTGTGCCTAGAGCCTGTGCTCCGCAACAAGAAAAGCCACTGCAATGAGAAGTCCGTGCACCACCATGAAGAGTAGCCCCGGCTCGGCACAACTAGAGAAAGCTGGTGCCCAGCAACAAAGACCTAACACAGCCAAAAATAAATAAATAAATAAAATTTTAAAATAAAAATAAATAAATAAACAAAGGGGACCTAATGAAACTTAAAAGCTTTTGCCCAGCAAAGGAAACCATAAACAAGATGAAAAGACAACCCCCAGAATGGGAGAAAATATTTGCAAACGAAGGAACTGACAAAGGATTAATCTCCAAAATATACAAGCAGCTCATGCAGCTCAGTATCAAAAAAACAAACAACAGGGCTTCCCTGGTGGCGCAGTGGTTGGGAGTCTGCCTGCCAATGCATGGGACACGGGTTCATGCCCCGGTCCAGGAAGATCCCACGTGCCGCGGAGCGGCTGGGCCCGTGAGCCATGGCCGCTGAGCCTGCACGTCCGGAGCCCGTGCTCCGCAACAGGAGAGGCCACAACAGTGAGAGGCCTGCATACTGCAAACAAACAAACAAACAAACAAACAACCCAATCCAAAAATGGGCAGAAGACCTAAATAGACATTTCTCCAAAGAAGATATACAGATTGCCAACAAACACATGAAAAGATGCTCAACATCACTAATCATTAGAGAAATGCAAATCCAAACTGCAATGAGGTATCACCTCACAACGGTCAGAATGGCCATCACCAAAAAATCTACAAACAATAAATGCTGGAGAGGGTGTGGAGAAAAGGGAACCCTCTTGCACTGTTGGTGGGAATGTAAATTGATACAGCCACTATGGAGAACAGTATGGAGGTTCCTTAAAACACTCAAAATAGAACTACCATATGACCCAGCAATCCCACCTGGGTATATACCCTGAGAAAACCATAATTCAAAAAGAGTCATGTACCACAATGTTCATTGCAGCTCTATTTACAATAGCCAGGACATGGAAGCAACCAAAGTGTCCATTGACAGATGAATGGATAAAGATGTGGCACATATATACAATGGAATATTACTCAGCCATAAAAAGAAACGAAATTGAGTGAGGTGGATGGACCTAGAGTATGTCATACAGAGTGAACTAAGTCAGAAAGAGAAAAACCAATACCATATGATAACACATATATATGGAATCTAAAAAAAAATGATGAACCTAGGGGCAGGACAGGAATAAAGACACAGATGTAGAGAATGGACTTGAGGACACGGGGAGGGGGGAAGGGTAAGCTGGGACGAAGCGAGAGAGTAGCATTGACATATATACACTACCAGATGTAAAATAGATAGCTAGTGGGAAGCAGCCACATAGCACAGGGAGATCAGCTCGGTGCTTTTCGACCACCTAGAAGGGTGGAATAAGGAGAGTGGGAGGGAGACGCAAGAGGGAGGGGATATGAGGATATACGTATGCATATAGCTGATTCACCTTGTTGTACAGCAGAAACTAGCACAACACTATAAAGCAATTATACTCCAATAAAGATGTTAAAAAAAAGAGTGATGCTAATAAATGTAGAAAGAATGATAGAATCAAAAAAATTTGATTACCATTTTGCATCTCCCACTGAAATGATTGATGAATGATAATCAGTGGCTGCTAAAACTGAAACTGAGTCCCCTTAAACTGAGTTCCCTTACTGAGTTTATGATCAACCTCTCTAACCAAAACTTTATTACCTTTCTTGTCCCTGTTCCCCTCAGGACTGAAGAGTATCAAGGAAAAGTGGGGATTAAAACAAAGCAGGACCCTGCAGGGCCTTCCTGGGTACAAAAGCCCCTTTGTGTCCCCCCATTTCTTGTTTATAGGGAAAAGGCTTTAGTCTCCTTGGCCTTCCCTGAGTTCCAAAGAGCAGACCCAAGCAGTTACTGATGAGAGAAGTGAGGGAATGCAGAAACAAAGGAAAAGCAGTTAAGCAAGAAAAGCAATGACAAATGCAGCAATAAGAGTCCTAGTTCCTCCTCAAGGAATATATGTAAAAATCTGACGTATCTTTCAGCTGTTCTGCAGAAACTAAGACCCCCACCCAGGTGGAGGATGGTGACTACGTGCTGACCACAAGCACTAGACCTCAGACTGGTTGGAATCAGAAAGCTGATGATTAAGATTCCTGAAACACCACCCTGTTACCTCACCACCAACCAATCAGAGTCCACAAGCTGCAACCCTCACTCTAAATGTTGTCTCTAAAAACCCTTCCCTGAAAGCCATCAGGAAGTTCAGGTCTTTTGAGCTCAAGCTGCCGGTTCTCCTTGCTTGGTGCCCTACAGTAAACACTGGACTTCCCTTCACCACAACCCGGTGTCAGCAGATTGGCTTTACTGCGTGGCAGGTGAGTGGACCCAGTTTGGTTCAGTAACAAAACCATCGGTGAAAGGCTGATGTTTCCACCATCACAATGTATCACCCCACAGATGATAACTGCAAAGAGGAAATAGATCCTTTTTCCAAAAGAGAGATCTGGCAGTCAGTCACCACCTTAACCAATTGATCAACATTAGCATCACTTATAGAGGGACAGCCTGACATGATGTGCCAACAGAAGTGGTACAATATGAAGTACCTGACATGACTGATGAAGCACTGTATTTTGGCCCAAACTGCTTATCCCAAATATAATGAGACCTTTAGAACTAGTTTCCAATATATAGGAATCATAAAAGGCAGAGGAATAAATTAAATAACACCACAATTAATGACAGAATGTAAGACATTCCTCAAGACAATTGGCTTTGTCTTTTCAAAAATATCAGAGCCATGGAAAGTAAGAAGAGGAGGGTGACTGCTCTTCTAGACTAGAGGAACTAAAAAGATATAAAACCAAAATACTTTGTCAACCTTCAGTGGATTCTGGTTCCAAAAAAAAAGCTATAAAATGAGCAATTAAGAACGTCTGATTATGGACTGGAAATGAGATATTAGGGAATTATTCATTTTCCTGCATGTGATAATGATATGGTTATGAAGGAAAATGTCCTTCTTTTTAGGGCATGTACACTGAGATTCACAGGGCTGAAGTTTCATGATGTCTAACACTCATTATCAAAAAGTTTAGCAAAACAAACAAACAAATGAACCAACAGTAAAAAAAACCCACACACTCATACACACACACACCTATGTGTAGAGAAAGCAAATATGGCAAAATGTTAACAATTGTTAACTCTGGATGTTGAGTGTATGGGTGATCATTGTACTATTTTCTCAACTTTTCTGTATATTTGAATATTTTCAAAATTAAAATATATTTTATAAAAGTAAAATTACCATCCCCTGTGCCAGTGACTCCAATTTTATTTCTACAGCTCAGACCCTTCCTTTGAGCCTGGAGGGTAATATACTAAAAATGTCAATAGTGGTTATATTTGGGTAGTGTGATGGTGGGTGATCTTTTTTCTTCATCTCTTTTTATATATTTTTCCAGATTTTACTGAACATATGTTACTCTTCTGGGTAAAATTAAAAACAAAACAAAACAAAAAACTTGACGTAAATAAATATACATTATTTGAAGACAAGCTTAGATGATCCACCAGAACGCCAACAGTAGATTTGTTGGGATTATATGGAATTTAGGGTTTCTTTGAAGCTTCAAATGTTCTGTAACAGTATTCTAAAAGCTTACAGGGCCTTAAAATCACTTGGGGATCTTTTAAAAACAACTTTATTAAAGTATAATTAACATAATGTAAACTGTTCACATTTAAAGTGTGAAATTTGTTGGGGGTAGTGATAAATTGGGAGATTGGGATTGACATATACACACTACCATATATAAAATAGATAACTAATAAGGACCTACTGTATAGCGCAGGGAACTCTACTCAATACTCTGTAATGACCTATATGGGAAAAGAATCTGAAAAAGAGTGGATGGGGGCTTCCCTGGTGGTGCAGTGGTTAAGAATCCGCCTGCCAATGCAGGGGACATGGGTTCAATCCCTGCCCCGGGAAGATCCTACATGCTGCAGAGCAACTAAGCCCGTGCGCCACAACTACTGAGCCTGCGCTCTAGAGCCTGCGAGCCGTAACTACTGAAGCCCACGTGTCACAACTACTGAAGCCCGCGTGCCTAGAGCCTGTGCTCTGCAACAAGAGAAGCCACCACAATGAGAAGCCCGTACACCACAACAAAGAGTAGCCCCCGCTCACTGCAAATAGACAAAAAAGCCCGAGTGCAGCAGCAAAGACCCAACACAGCCAATAAATAAATAAAAAGAGGAAAAAAAAGCTCTATTAAAAAAAAAAAGAAAAGAAAGAGTGGATAGGGAATTCCGTGGCGGTCCAGTAGTTAGGACTCTGTGCTGCCACTGCAGGGGGCCCGGGTTCGATCCCTGGTCAGGGAACTAAGATCCCACAAGCCATGTGGTATGGCCAAAAAACCAAAAAAGTGGATATATATATATATGTGTAACTGCTTCACTTTGCTGTACGCCTGAAACTAATACAACATTGTAAATCAACTATACTCCAATAAAATTTTTTTAAAAAGAAAAACAAATTAAGTGTGAAACTTGATAAATTTTGACTTATGAAAAGACCCATGAAACGAAAAATATCCGTCACTCTCCCAAATTTCCTCATATCCTTTGGTAATCTCCTCTTTATGCCCCTCCCTAGGCAACCACTGATCTGCTTTGTATCACTATAGGTTAGTTCATATTTTTTTAGAATTTTATGTAAATAGAATCATATAGTATGTACTCTTTTGTGCCTGGTTTCTTTCACTCAGCATCATTATTCTGAGATTCATCCACACTGTAGCATGTATCAATAGTTCATTTGTTTTTACTGATGAACAGTATACCATTGTATGGATATACCATCATTTTTTAATCTATTCAACAGTTGATGGACATTTGGATTGTTTCCAGTTTTTGGAATACATACTCATTGGAATAAAGCTGCTATGAACATTTATATACAAACCTTTGTGAGAACATATGCTTTCATTTCTCCTGGAAAATGCCTAGGAGTGGAATTTCTATATCATGTGGTATATGTACTTTTAAGAAGCTGCCCAATTATTTTCTTTTTTTTTTTTGGTATGGATATTGCGTTTATTTGAGAAAATCATAAACATAGCCTTTTAAATAAAATGGCAAACATAAGAACCAAAGTCAGTTGCTATCCACATGAAGAATAGAACATGACATGTACCTTAGTTTAACTTCCAGAAAACAAAATAATCAAATAATCTAGTGGACAAAAGAAAGATGCTTGCAGTCTGAAAGTATTATCAATCAATTCTACAAATTTTAAAGCTACATAGGTCCTTAGAGATAATCTAGTCACTTGTTTCCAATATTATGTCAAAACATGAAAGTTGTCAGGCTTCCCTGGTGGCGCAGTGGTTGAGAATCTGCCTGCCAATGCAGGGGACATGGGTTCGAACCCTGGTCTGGGAAGATCCCACATGCCGCGGAGCAACTAGGCCCGTGAGCCACAACTACTGAGCCTGCGTGCCTGGAACTTGTGCTCCGCAACAAGAGAGGGCGTGACAGTGAGAGGCCCACGCGCCACGATGAAGAGTGGCCCCTGCTCGCTGCAACTAGAGAAAGCCCTCGCACAGAAACGAAGACCCAACACAGCCAAAAATAAATTAATTAATTAAATTAAATTTTTTAAAAAATTAAAGTTGTCAAGCACATGCATAAGACGGATTGCGAAGAGGCCTCATGTAGAAAGAAAACAAAACAAAAAGCACAAACAAACATAAAAACCACTTCTTGAGGAGCAACTATCAGGTCAAAATCAGAATAGAGCCTGGCAGGGCTACCGGAGAATTGCTTTTAGCAGGGAAGAGAGGCTAACTGGGGAAGTAAGCAGTGGTTCCAAGACTGATTACCCCCCAGCACCAGCAATGTGGTGATGCCTTTAGCCCCACTGTGTTATATGTCAATTTTATTCATTGGCTTCCAACTTAGGGAGTGGTGGAGACAAGTAGGTGAGCCATTAGTTCTAATCAATTCATTTCACATACAGATGAGAAAACTGGGAGTTGAACACATTTACAAGTCCCAAGGAAGTGAATTGACTTACAATCAAATTACACAGCTAAAACTAGAATCCAGATCTTATTCCCAGTCCACTTTAACCTACATTACATTATGCTGTCTCCCAAGAAAAGTTGCAACAAAAGAAAAGCTGTTATTTTGGATGAGAAACACTCCTCAGCTCTTTGAAATGCAAAATTTAAGTAATCACTTCAGTGATTTTTTTCTTTTGGTTGTTTTGAGATCATCCAGCCTTGTGTATTCTCATATTGGAAGGGGTAGTTTCATGCCAAGTCCTGAGCACTATTACACTGGTCTTATGATGATTAACCAAAATAAGAGTAAGGGAAAAAAGAAGCTTTGTGTATATGAACTCTACAGTAAGAAACTGCCCAATTATTTTCTAAAGTGATTGTACCATTTATATTCGCAACTAGCAGTGTATAAAAGCTCCAGCTCCTCCAGCACTTGGGGTCAGTTTCAATTTTTTTCATCATTTCTTGCTTTATATGAAATAATGTACCTTTTTCTATTGGTTGCCAGATATTGTGAATGTTAACTGTCGGCTGCTGGATATTTTTGTAACTCTTTAAGTATTCTTGAACTTTGTTCTGGGATGCAGTTAAATTATTTAAAGTTTGATCCTTTGGGGTTTTGCTTTTAAGATTAGGTGGGACCAGAACAGTGCTTAGTCTAGGGCTAATTTTTCTCCAGTACTGTGTACTCCACCTAATGAAAATGCCCTGTGAATCATGAGGTTTCCCAGTCTGGCTGATGGGAACTTGCACTATTCCTGCTGTTCATGAACAGTGAACGCTGGTACTTCTAATTCTTTTGGGTGCTTCCTTCCCTGTCCTTGGATATTTCTTCACATGCATACTCTAGTGAGTACTCAGCTGAATACTTCAGTAGTTCTCCAGAGTTCTCTCTCTCTCTCTGCAATCCTCTCCTCTCTGGTACTCCGCAAACTCTAGCCTCTTGGTCTCCCCAGACTCTCAGCTCTGTCCCCCCAAGTCAGAGTGCTTGCTGGGCTCACCTGGGTTCCCTCTCCCTGTACCATGGCCTGAAAACTCTTTCCAGACAGTAATTTTGGGAAATCATAGGTCTCACCTCATTTGTTTCTAGTCTCTTAGGGATCACTGTCCTTCATTATCTGATGACGAGTGTCTTGAAAACAGTTGTTTCATTCAGGGGAGTAAAGCAGGAGCTTTTTGTGTGTGTGTGTGAGGAAGAATCATGTTTAATTGATATATGTTTATATCTGTCCAGCTTAGAATAATCCTCCCACTTTATTACCCTGCAATATATGTTTCTAATGTATTTGTCACCTCCAATAGACAAACTTTCACATAACAATACACAGCAAGCAGAAGGAATGTTCTATAGCTTGCAAAATATATATATTTTTAAGATGTATTTATTTGGCTGCAGCAGGTCGTAGTTGCCACATGCGGGATCCTCCACTGCAGTGAACAGGCTCTTCGCTGTGGCTGACTGGCTTCTTTCTAGCTGTGGTGCACGCTCAGTAGTTGCGGCACATAGGCTTAGTTGCCCCTCGGCATGTGGGATCTTAGTTCCCCAACAAGGGATCAAACCTATGTTCCCTACATTGGAAGGCAGATGCTTAACCACTGGACCACCAGGGAAGTCCCAGCAAGACAGCTTTTAAAAATCCTTAACATCCAAGCCACATCCTAGATAATTAAATCCAAATCTCTGGAGGTGGAGTCCAGGCATCAACATTAGCCCCTCCAGCTGATTCCAATGTACATGCAAATTTAAAGATCAATATTCTACACTGTGATTTTTATTAATTTGGTGATTTAAAAGTAATTTATTTTAAACTGGGCTTGGATATAGGAAGAAGGTACTAGGGCACATTTTCAACTTATAGCTGAGCCCCTGATTAAAGAGATAAAATCGCTTTAAAATTCCTTGATTAAAAAACAAAGTCGGGGGCTTCCCTGGTGGCGCAGTGGTTGAGAGTCCGCCTGCCGATGTAGGGGACACGGGTTCGTGCCCCGGTCCGGGAGGATCCCACATGCCGCGGGGCGGCTGGGCCCGTGAGCCATGGCCGCTGAGCCTGCGCGTTCAGAGCCTGTGCTCTGCAATGGGAGAGGCCACAACAGTGAGAGGCCTGCGTACAGCAAAAAAAAAAACCCAAACAAACACACAAAAAAAGCAAAGTTGGTCTCAAGCCCAGAGCAGAGCAGAGCCTGCTTGTGAGAATTAAGTGGCTCCAGCTGTGGGGAGAAGCCTAAGTGGGCAGAGCTGGGAGCTGGGCAGCACCTGACAGACTGGAGGTGTTTAACAGTTTATTTTCCATTTAACAAGGCATTCATACCTCCGTGTTGCCTGGCTTCATTTCTCCCCTCAACAATCTTAAGGCAAAATTCACTGTCTCTGTTTGGCAGATAAGGAAATGGGGCTCAAGAGGTTGAGTGACTGGACAAAAGGCAAATCAGTAGCAGAGCTAAAATTTAAACTCAGTTCTCAGAGATAGATTAAAGAGCAAAGCAGTTCTTAGCCGGGGAGCTGCTGGGGGTAAGGGAACATCCCTGGAAAGTGCTGAGATGAAGCAAAATCTGTTGATAGGGCTTCCTGGCAGATGAACAAGAAATAAGCTCTCGGGCGGGGGGAGGGGGGTGGGTTGGTGGCAGGGGTAGGTAGAGACTAAGACCTTCAAGGGCAATGCTCCAGGAGCAGTAAATAGTCTCCGCACTGCCTTCTGAGGACATGGGATCGAGGTTCCCTGAAGGACTTCTGTCTTGGGAGAGGATATGCAAGTGTAGAATCAGAGCTGAATTGCCTGGAAAATGAGTAAGAAACTGGGTGCTTCTATTTCAGCCTCCCTCCTGGCCCTTCCTCACATGGTACTTAGCCTCTGCTCTCAATTAATGAAGACCATAAAACAACACAGCAATATCGGCTCCCATCTGCTAGTGTCTGCTATGAGTCAGATCCTTCCCACGCATCATTCCATGGATCCTCCCTATGATTGTATGAAGCAGGTATTATCATCATCTCCATTTTAAAGATGAGGAAAGGGAGGCAAGAAGTGACTCTACTCATTACCTACTGCTGTGTAACAAGTTACCCCAAAACTTAACAGTTTACACCTACAATAAACATTTATTATCTCACACATTTCTGTGGGTCAGGAATTTAAGAGCAGGAATTTAAAAACTGGGTGATTCTGGCCTGGAGCACTTCATGAGGTTCCAGCCAAGATCAACCAGGGCTGCAGTCATCTTAAAGCTCAGCTAGAGCTAGAGGATCCAGCACCAAGGTGGCCCATGCACATGGCTGGCAAATCAGTTGGTAGTTGGCATGGGATCCCAGTTACTTGCCATGTGGATCTCTCCATTGGGCTGCTTGAGTGTCCTTACAACATGGCAGCTGACTTCCCCCAGAGCAACTGACCCAAGAGAGCAAAGTGGAAGCTGAAATGTCTCTTTTGACTTAGCCTCAGAAGTCACTGTCATTTCTGCAATATCCTAGTGGTTACACAGGTCAGCCCTAATAACTGTGGAAGTGGACTGACTATACAGGGGTATGAATACCAGGAGGTAAAAATCACAGAAGGCCATCTTGGAGGCTTGTTACCACAGTGACAAAGTAATTTACCCAAGATCAGGTACATGGGAAGTGTTAGAGGTAGCCTTCAAACCAACGCAGTCACTATGTCACAGTGAGTATTGGTTTGAAGGAGTGGAGCCAGGCAGGTACTCACAGATCTCCCCGTCCTGGAGGTATTCATACCTCAAGTCCTGTTCATCTCATTCCAGTGATCAGGTAGGTCAGATGCTTAATCTGATGTGTCAGACAGATACTTTGCAAAGCAACATGACCTGGGCATGTCTATAAAAGATTGCATAAATCATCACTTGATAGTGGACTTGATGAATCAAAGGGAACCTGGATTCTGGCACTGACTTACTGTGTGACCTAAGGGCAAGTTCCAGCCCCTTTGAGGCCTTTTTTTTTCTTATCTTTATAATGGGGGTGATTCAGTTCCATGGGCCCTGAGTGAGCTCTGGCTGAGAGGTTCTGGGATTCCATGCGTAGAGCTGTTCACCAGGAATGCTGAGGGAATTCCCTCTCCACTCTCCCTTGATCTCTCAGACCTTTGCCCAAGTGGAATGGAACTCTCAGGTGCAAGGCTCACTTTTCTGGAAGCAGGCCAAACCAGGCCAGGCTGCTCAGCCCAGCTTCACCCGCAGCTGGCTGGCACCATTGTTCCCCCATAAAGCCGGGCCCCTTTCCAGCTGCTGCTGCCCTCGGGGCAGGGGAGAGGCTCAAAGGACTCAGTTGTGTGACTTTCCCCCTCCCCCAGGGCAGGCCTGGGTCACCCAACAGGCTGACTCAGTCCATGCAGGGGAACAAAGGAGATGAGATATGGTTTAGGGAAAGAACTTGACATTTACCATTTCCCCCCAAAAACTTCAAAGTAATCGTCACTGGGAAAAATCCTCTTACACTTATTTTATAGTTTAGTGGGATATTTAAAAAATTGAGGTGAGGGCATTATAATCATTCAGTGCTTTAGGGACCCATATTTTGATGATTCTACAATGCATATTTGTTTGCCTTTTAATATCTTTGAATATCTAGAACAGTTGATGACAAGTCAAACTAATTGCGGCATTTTTTAAAAGTAGGTAGTGTTACATAAAATAATGGCACATATTACAATGATGCATCTTAAATTTGGTGAAATACGGTAATTAGGCCTTGTTCTTGGAGCCTGGGCCCTATTGCTATCCCTCCCTCACACCCACACCCACCTCCTCACAGGCCGACTCCTTGTCCTTACCCTGGATTCTTTGTCTTAACCTTGTGTCTCCAATACAATCCTTCAAACTTTTTAAAGCTTTTTCTCTGCTTGAGACCCTGAGGGAATTGTAAGGGGGAGGCTGTCCCACACTTCTGACCAAGACAGAGAGGTTATTCAGTACAGTGAAAGGGCACAGAAGAGTGAAAAGAAATTTAGTTCCATGAGTTATAGCTAACAGTTATGTTAGGGGAAACACTGGCTGAAAATGCCCACCCTGGCCAGGTAACCATCTGCATGAGTTGTTTTACAACAGGAGGTCCTGGTAAGGAACACAGAACAAACAAGCCACCACCAACTGGAAGAATTCGGGAAAGGTCAAAAGGAGACACCAGTCCATATGTCCCACCAACCTCCCAGAATCCTCCTCACTGGAATCCATCTTGGCTGAGCAACGCATGCGCCACCAGGAAAGACCCTGAGTCAGAATGATTGGCCAGAGACAACCGGGAAACTAATCCCATCACCGTGAAACCGGAGATTGCAAGCCACGTGGCACAGCAGTCCTCCTGGGTTTCCTTACCCTGCTGCTCTCTGCCCAGGTGCCCCTTCCCAAAAAAGTCTCTTGCTTTGTCAGCACATGTGTCTCCTTGGACAATTCATTTCCAAGTGTTAGACAAGAGCCCACTCTTGGGCCCTGGAAGGGGTGCCCCTTCCCGCAACAGTTATCTTATACTGTGTAACAGGCACTATTCTTAGTGTTTCATGTGTGTTAACTCATTTAATCCTTACACCTATTTGTCAGGTAGTTACTAGTGTATCCCCATTTTAAAAATGAGGAAACTGAGGCACAAAGAGGCAATATAACTTGCCCCAAATCACCCCACTAGTAAGTGGCAGAACACAGGGGTAAAAAAACAAAGATTTTCCTTTTCCCCAGAGGTAATACCATCAGAAATGTGGTACATATCCTCCCAGATCTAGTTTTTATGTATCTGTGGCATAAACATATAGAAATATATCATTTTGGGGAATTCCCTGGCGGTCCAGTGGTTAGGACTCGGCACTTTCACTACCATAGTCCAGGTTCAATCCCTGGTCAGGCAACTAAGATCCCACAAGCAGCACAGCGCGGCCAAAAAAAAAAGAAAAGAAAAGAAACACATCATTTTGCTTTCCAAGGAGGTCATGTTCTTCTGCAATTAACTTTTCCTACTTCGCTCCATGACTTAGAGATTTATTTTCTATACAAGTATATATAGATTTGTTAGTTATTTTTAACTGCTGCCCAGTATTCCAGAGGGTAAATACTGTGAAAATACACCCAAGTACCTATGAGGTACCAGGCCCCATCTTCCATGCTTCACATGTGTATCTCATTTCAGCCCTACAGATTGTGATCACGAGCATTCTTGTTGCAACAAAAATAGAAGTGAGTTTTTTTTCCTCTCCTGATAGCAAGGAAAATAAAGGGAACAGTGAACAGGCTAGAGAAGAAACATAAACTGGCCTGAAAGAGTTAATCAATCCTAGTTTTATTTTAACTGTTACTAATCTGTGGGGACTGTAACTAGATTTGTCCTTCACAAAGTTAACCTGTCACCCCCTAACTCGGTATAAATTACATCCTGCACCTATCACCCCCTAATTCTGTGTAATTTACACCGTGCACCTGGTATTTACTCTCCCTGCACTCTCTTGTAGCAAATCACCTCACGTAGCTGCATTTCAGAAAGAAGGTCGCAGGCTGATGACCCAGAGACGAACAGACCCAATTACCGGGTTGCCTGACGCCAGCGGTGACTGTTTTAAAATATTGCAAGAAGAAGAATGCAAGACCTTCACCACTTTGATCCTTATCACTTACCCTGGACTGTAAGTTCCACCTGTAAGACCCCCTGTAATTCCCCAGGAGAGGGGGGGGCACAGTTCTTGAGGTGCTAGCCTGCTGTGTCTTCCCCTTTGCCTGGCAGAGAAATAAAAAACCTCTCTAATTCTTTTCCTCCAAATCTCTGTCTCCATATTTCTATTCGGCATTGGTACACAGGGAGCCAAAGTTTTTTTCGACAACATTCGTTCCATTTTAAAGATGAAGAAACAACAAGGTCCTGTAATACAGCACAGGGAACTATATTCAATATCCTATGAAAAACCATAATGGAAAAGAATATTTAAAAAAAAGACTATATATATATATATATATATATATATGTATAACAATCACTTTGCTGTACAGCAGAAATTAACACAACACTGTATATCAACTATACTTCAATTTTAAAAAAATATTGAGAAAAAAATGAAGAAAGCGATACGTGGAGAGGTTAAATATCTTAACTGAGTGAAGGAAGCAGGATTTAGAACTGAGAGTCCACACTTTAAACCCTTGATTTCTCAGTGCCATCCTAAACAGAATAATTTAATTCATTACCCTATTGGTAGATATTTGGGTTCTTCCCAATTTTTGCCCATTACAAACAATGCTGAAGTGAACATCCTTGCTCATGCCTCTTTATGTCCACATGGATATGTTTCCTGGGGTGGGTTGTGATGGTGACTGGCTGAGTCAAAGGCCATCACATTCTTTTAAAAATATATTTATTTATTTATTTGGCTGCACCACGTCTTAGCTGCAGCACGGATCTTCCTTGCTAGTGTGGGATCTTCGTTGCAGCATGCAGGATCTTTAGTTGCAGCATGTGAACTCTTAATTGCGGCATGTAGGATCTAGTTCCCTGACCAGGAATCAAACTCGGGCTCCCTGCATTGGGAGCGCGGAGTCTAAGCCACTGGACCACCAGGGAAGTCTCCATCATACTTTTAATAGTACACTGCCAAACCCCCCTCAAAAAGACCTTTCCAGTTAACACTCCCACCAATTGGACATCCTGTTTCCTCCACGAAGCACAGGATTTGGAGTCATTGCACCTGGGTTTGAATCCTGCCTTTGCAACATGACTTTGGACAAATCATGTTATGTGTACTTGCAGTTTCTTCCTCTCTTCTTCTTTCTCCTTCTCTCTTTTGATGTAGTATTCCATTGTATGAATATTTCACAATTGATCTATTCTGCTGTTGATGGGCATTTGGGTTGTTTTCAGTGGAGAAGGCTGCTATGAACACTCATGAACATGTCTTTTGGTAGACATCTGTATTTACTCCTCTTGGGTATAAAAACCTAGGAGTGTTGCTGAAAGGTAAAGGAGGTGTATATTTAGCTTTAGTATGTATTTCCAAATAGTTTTCCAAAGGGATTGTACCAATTCATTCTCCTACCAGCAATGTATGAGAGTTCTAGTTGCTCCACCTCCCCATCAACACTTGATATCGTTAGTCTTTTAAATTTTTGCTATTCTGGCAGCACTATGCTCTTTGAATCCTCATATTATCCCTGAGAGGTAGATGTGTGTGTAGACACTGTTACTTAGTGACTAACTTCATCAACATCCTCCTCTCTAATTACCTTCCAGCTAAGTGGGGGCCTTCGGAAAATAGCTGGACTTTGTCTCCTGTGGACACTTTAAGATAACAGTAATGGCAGGGGCAAAGAGGGGCTAAGCACTACTTGAGTAAAAAATCAAGAGGTCACATATTCCTCACCCTTGGGGTCAGGGAGGACTTGACTGCACATGCACAGAAGGGCTCCTTGGGGGTCAAAAGGGGAGGGGACACCAGACCATAATAAGTTGTGCTAACTCCCCCAAAGCCCCTTGTGCTAAAATCCATCTTGGTTAAAGGATGTGCATACACATAAGCGAGGGCCCTGAGACAAATCAGCGATAGGGTAGAAAGAAAACAAGACAATCGGCCAGAGGAAAACAAAGATCTGGAAGGCTGCCCCATATAAATGATTTAAACTTCCCAAAGGTGCGACTTTTTCCTGAGCTCGACCCTGAGTCTGTCGGCATGTACTCTGCTTTTCTAATAAACGCTTTACTTTCCTCTCTACCTTCTGTCTCCTTGTCAGAATTTTTTTTCAAGGCAGACAGGAACTGGGGCCCAGACTTCAGCTGCTGGCCCTCACGGTCTAGTGGTTAAGATCTGGCGCTCTCACTGCCATGGCCCAGGTTTGATCCCGGCCTCACTTCCAGCTGCTGCTCACTGCTGTCTCTCCGAAATCAAACTCACAGAATCTCCTGGATGTAGGGAGAACCAGGCTTGGAGACTACCTAGCTAAGGTCAGTGCCCTACAACATGGGGCAGAATTGGCCCTATGAAGACAGCACTGTTGCCAGCAGCAGCCCAGACATGGCTGCCCCATAGTCTCTGTGGACCTGTGAGTGTCCGACTGGTGGAGCCTAGGGCACATGACTATACCCTAGCAGCAAGGCTGGAATTTCTAGTTCCTGGTATGGTGGCAGGGCTCTATTTCAGAGGCAGGGGATTCTTCCCAAACAGAGGAAAGGAGTTCAGATGATGGGTGGCTAAAAAGGATGAGTAATATCCGTCATTAGAAGCAACAATGAAGAAGGAGCCCTGGGGAATGAAGAAGGTTTTGAGATGCACGTGGTTGTCAGGATACTAGGGGCCTGTGTTTGAGAGGGCCCTAGGGGAAGCAGTATCCTTTCTGAAGGCTTTGGAGGGGAGACCATAAAGCCCTTTGTGAAGATTAGGATATCTCTCCAGACAAATTTTACAAAGCACCCTTCCTCCAAATAAAGTCAACCTTGAGTCAGGGCCCTCCATACACCCTTGTACAGAGGCCCTGAAGGAAGGGGAATTCTGGGAAGGTCAAGAAGAGAATTTTGTATGGAAAATAGAGGTTCAGAGGCTAAAGAGGAAACATTTAGATAGGGACTGATGTGAGAGGGGCTAGGGGTAGGGGAGCCTGGAGCAGCAAGCGGTGATGGTATGGTTGAGGGTGGGAGTGCTGGAGGCAGGACAAGAGTATGGCCATGGTGGGAACTGAATTCAGATCCTGATAGGGTGAGACTCTTAGTGCAAGAGGCTGGAGCCAATGTCCTCATCCTGCCCCAACCTCCTCTGGTGGGAGTACCTCTGGAGGGCCCCTGAGCAATCCTGGCATGGTCTCAGAGAGGTAGTGAAGGTGTCATGAAATTTGTGATGGGGCAACCTGGCCCTGAGCATGGCATTGAATGTCCCTGTGGGCAGAGTGTCACTACATCCAAAGCAAGATTGTGCTTACTTCCCCATATTTGTGCCTGTTGCCCCCAAGGAAGTTTCCCAAGCAGAGATTACAACTAATTTCCTTTTCTATCCCCAGAGATGAGTACTGGATTGGGAGCTGGAAAAAACTAGGCCTAACCTGACTTGTCTGTTAATTTGCTGTGTGACTTTAGACAAATCAGTCAACCTCTCTGAGCCTCAATTTCATTATGTCTAAAACCTTGATCCTGAGGCCCTCCTAGATTTACTACCTATGATTCTCTTACCTCTTCTTTCTAACCTAGCTGGTATATATAATTACATTGTATGAGTACATCATATTTTATTATCCTGTTGATGGATACCAGGTTGCTTCTAATACTTTGCGTTTAGAAACAATGATGCAATGAATGGCACTGTACACACGTCTTCTTGTGCAAATGTGTGAATTTCTCTCAGTTACAGACTTGGGAATGGAATTGGTGAGTCAAAGGGAATGCACACCTTCAACTTTGCAAGTTATTACTAAATGGCTCACCAAGTGGTTACACCTATTTACTCCTCCCCTACCAGTGAAGCATGAGAAGTCCTAGTGCTCCCCATCCTTGTCAACACTTGGTACCGACAGACTTGTTAGTGTTTTGATTAAAATAGATCATCCAGTTAAGTAAATAAAATGTACTTGTCCTAAGTGTTCAGCATTATTACATTTGTTAAACCCATATAACTGGGAATTCCCTGGTGGTCCAGCAGTTAGGACTCCACGCTTTCACTGCCGAGGGCCCAGGTTCGACCCCTGGTTGGGGAACTAAGATCCCACAAGGTGCATGGTGCAGCCAAAAATTTTTTAAAATAACAAACAAAGAAAACCCCATACAACCACTACCCAGATTAAGATATTTCCAGACCACTAGAAGCCTCCCCTACCTAGTTCACAGTCCCCCACCCACTTACCAAAGTAACTACTATTCTAACTTCCACAAACATAAATTAGTTTTGCCTGTTCTTGAACTTCATACAAGTGGAACTACACAGTATGTGATCTTTTTTGTTTGGCTTCTTTCACTCAAAATAGTATCTGATATTCATCCATGTTTCAGGTGTACCTGTAGTTTGTTCCTTTTATTACTGTATAGAACTCTATTGTATGATATACCACAATTAGTTTATTCATCCTGTAGTTGGTGAATTGTTTTCAGTTTGGGTCTATTATGAATAAAGTTACTACAGACATCTGTGAACTAATCTTTTTGTGAAAATAGGAACTCATTTCTCTCTTTTAGGTATGGACCTAAAAGTGGAAGTATTGGGTCATAGGGTATGCATATGTTCAGCTTTAATAGATTCTGCCAATTTTCCAAAGTGGTTGTGCTCATATTCACTCCCACCAGCAGTGTAGGAGAGTTCTTGTTGCTCCACATCCTCGCCAACAATGGCATTATCAGTCTTCCTAATTTTAGCCATTCTGATTAGTGTATCTCTTGGTTTTATATATATTTCCCTGACGAGCGATAATGTTGAGTCATCCTTATACACTTATTGGCCACTGAGATATTTAATTATGTGATGTGCCTGTTCAAGTCTTCTGCTCATTCTTTCTTCATTCTATTCTTTTAACTGGATTTGTCTTATTCTCATTAACTTATAGAAGTTCTTTATGTTTTCTGTATATGAGTCCTTGGTCAGATATATGTATTATAAAAATCTTTTCTCAGTCTGTGCTTGTTTTTCACTTAATGAGGAAAAATCATGAATTTCTCAATGGCAGGACAATCAAACTAAGTCAGAATTGAAACACACACAACCTTAGTAAACATGCCTGAGCAAAAGAAAAAAAAACACACACATAACATGCTCCCATTTGCGACAGGCTTTTCCCAATGTGCAATGTGCATCTGCATTATACATTAACCAGCCCTCCTCAAGGCGGGAGGATGTAATCAAACTTTGAGAAACATGGTCCCTTTCTTCTGACACCAGCATTATAATTTTTTTTTTACTATTCAGTTTTTTATTTTATTTTTAAAATTTTTATTTATGCTTGGCTGCTTTGGGTCTTCGTTGCTGCGTGCAGGCTTTCTTTAGTTGCAGTGAGTGGGGGCTACTCTTCCTTGTGGTGCGTGGGCTTCTCATTGAGGTGGCTTCTCCTTGCGGAGCCCAGGCTCTAGGTGCATGGGCTTCAGTTGTTGTGGCATGCAGGCTCTGGAGCGCAGGCTCAGTAGTTGTGGCGCGTGGGCTTAGTTGCTCCACAGCATGTGGGATCTTCCTGGACAAGGTCTCGAACCTGAGTCCCCTGCATTGGCAGGTGGATTCTTAACCACTGCACCACCAGGGAAGCCCGCATTATAATTTTCAAGATTAATATTTCTTTCTCATCCTGTACAGGGGTCACATTGACCTAAAGTCTTGCTCTTTACATGCATACCTGACCTAAACATCTCTGATGAACTTTATGTGTAATATCAACCTGTCAATATGACAGATAATTCTTTGTCTCAAAAATGTATAAAACTGTATCTCTAGCTCCTGACAGGTTGAACAGTCTTCAGAGCCTCTCAGAGTCTGTCTCCTGGGTTATAATCCTCAGTTTGGCTTGAATAAAATTCTCCTTTTTTCTTCTTAGCTTGATTTTTAATTGATTTTTCATCAACATACTTTTAAATGAGCACCTGTTCATTTTTTTACCAATCTTATAGGTGTAAAATTAGTTTTTGTTATAGTTTTAATTTGTGTTTTCCTGATTAAGTGCGTCTTCATCAGTTGGAGCTGCCATAACTAAGTACCATAGACAAGGTGGCTTAAAAAAGCAGAAATTTATTTCTCACAGTTTTGGAGGCTGGCAGTCTGAGATCAGCATGGTGAGGCTATGGAGAGGGCCCTTTTCCAGGTCTCACATGGCAGAAACAGCAAGCTAGCTCTTTGGCCTCTTGTTATAAGGGTACTAATCCCATTCATGAGAGCTCCATCCTCATGACCTAATTACATCCCAAAGACCCCCACTTCTAAATACCATAATATTGGGTTTAGATTTCAACGTATGAATTTGGGGGAGACACAAACATTCAGTCCATAACATTCTGCCCCTCCCTCCCCCCCAAATTCATGTCCTTCTCACATGCAAAATATTCATTCCATCTCAACAGCCTGTCCACTGGAAAAAAAATGCACAACCTAAAAGTTGAGAATTATGTTTTATTAGGAGGACTTAAGCCCAGGATACAGTTTCTCAGATGGCTCTGAGGGACTCTTCCAAAGAGGTAAGGGAGGAGCCAGGATATATAGTTTTTGCTGAGAAAACCCCCCCAGAAAACAAAAACAAACAAACAAACAAAAAAACATGTAGTGGAACATCAAAAGATTACTGCTAATCACAAAAAAGCCCCAGACATCTCAAACTAATGATTTTAGTGCTTTTCTAAAGTCCTAAAATCAAGACACAAGAGTCTGGGCTCATTGAAATTATTCCTTCGATATGCATCTTAACAATCTAGGGCAAGTACCCTGTTTTTCCCCATCTTGAATTCCCCTCAGGGTACACCACTGGGGGCTGTTGCAGTGGCTGATGGCTTTTTGGCCACAACATCCTTTGTTTATTGAAATGTCAGGCAGCATTCTTTGTCCATAGCCCCAAGAGTCCTAACTTGTCCCAGCATCAACTCTAAAGTCTAAAATCCAAAGTCTCATCTAAAATCAGATATGGGTGAGACTCCAGGTATGATTCATCCTGAGGAGGCAAATTGCGCTCCAGATGTGAACCTGTAAAACCAAAATATATGTGCTTCTAAAATACATTGGTGGGACAGGCACAGGATAGACATTCCCCCTCTAAAAGGGAGGAGGAGGGAATAAGGAAGGCCTCAAGTGAGTACAAATTCAGGCAAGGTAATCTCCAGGAGACCCTAAGTCTTGAGAATAATCCTCTTTGGCTCCATACTCTGCCCTCCAAGCCCACTGGGGTAGACATCCTACCCCTCAGTTCTGCGGGGCCTGCAGGGTCCTGCCCTCAGGGTTCTTCCAGGCAGGAGTCAAGCCCCCACTTAACTCTAGAGGTCATCTGGCCTCTGAAAGTGAGGCAATGACCCCTCCCTCCTTTGGAAATTGAGGAGGCAGCCCTGGTGGTCTCTGAATCACCTGTAGGGTAATGGATTCTTTCAAGAATAGAGCACATTTGCAGCTGAATAGCTTTATGGTCCCTTCCTATAAAATCAAGAAGTCCAACCACCTCCTTCATTCCTTTCCATCTCCTTCTTAGTTGGCTCAAACTGGCTGATTAAGTCCATGGTTTACATATTGTACTTCACCTTCAGAGGTCTGCTGGGACTTGAATCTAGTTATAGGTCTAGAAGCAAAGGATGGTGGGATGAGTTCTGAAGAGAATCAGCATTATCTTGCATGGCAACTGCCTCAGGGGAGGCCATTAGAGAGAGTTTCCTCAATCTGTGCAGCCTTAATCCCCTCAGATGGCTTTGTAAAGGCAGATACCATTGGGGGGTGGGGACATCTCTTCCACTGGCAGAGAAGACTCCTTAGAATTTAGCAGTTCAATGTCTTCAGCTTCATCAGGGTCCTTTACACATCTCCATTCTAACTTACAGGATCCCATTTTTTCCCAATCAATGCCCTCACTTTACTATTTTACTACTTTACTATTAATAGTAGACACACTTTGAGGCTGGGAGTTCAGCTTACATTGTAACTCAGCCCCTCTCAGGAGGAGATTCTGCCTTTTATTTTTCAACAGTTTCAGCCCCTTGGCAACAGAAGATAAGCGATTCATTCTTTCAGGCCACACATAGACACTCTTAGGTCGGGGACTTCCCTGGTGGCACAGTGGTTAAGAGTCCGCCTGCCAATTCAGGGTACACGGGTTTGAGCCCTGGTCCGAGAAGATCCCACATGCTGCGGAGCAACTAAGACTGTGCGCCACAACTACTGAGCCTGAGCTCTAGAGCCCACGAGCCACAACTACCAAAGCCCACGCGCTTAGAGCCCGTGCTCCGCAAGAAGAGAAGCCACCGCAATGAGAAGACTGCGCACTGCAACGAAGAGTAGCCCCCGGGCTTCCCTGGTGGCGCAGTGGTTGAGAGTCCGCCTGCCAATGCAGGGGACACTGGTTCGTGCCCCGGTCCGGGAAGATCCCACATGCCGCGGAGCGGCTGGACCTGTGAGCCATGGCCGCTGAGCCTATGTGTCCGGAGCCTGTGCTCCGCAACGGGAGAGGCCACAGCAGTGAGAGGCCCGTGTACCGCAAAAAAAAAAAAAAAAAAAAAAGAGTAGCCCCCGCTCGCCACAACTAGAGAAAGCCTGCGTGCAGCAACAAAGACCCAACGCAGCCAAAAATATACATAAATAAATTAATTTTTTAAAAAAAGAGAGAGAAACTCTTAGGTCATTTACGCAACGCTTGAAGCTGGGAATTTGAACCTATGAACTCTTTCTTTTCTGGCACCACTTTGTCCAGTGACATCAGAAGCAACCAGACAAGGTAATTGTAATAATTAGTTTTCCAAAAATGTTTGAAACCCTTATATACATAGTCACCCAGCTCCCTGCTTCTTATAAGTGGTTGATTAGGAGTATCCAATGCAGGTAATGTGTGTATCTCTACCGCCAAATCACACCATAGATGATCTGCTCTCTTTACTACAGAAAATAGAGCAATAAGAGATTAGAGAGCCAATTTCAGGAACCCCAGAACCAATTCAGAAAACTCATCCTTAATGGTCTGTTCCTCTAAAACTACTCTCAGTATCAAAATCTGTATTGGGGTTCCCCAGGGAAATAGAAGCAATAGGGTATATGAAACAGAGAGAGAGAGAGAGAGGGACCAAGCAGGGCCTTCCTGGGTACAAAAGTCCCTTTGTGTCACCATTTCTTTTTTGTAGAAAAAGCCTTTAGTCTCTTAAGCCTTCCCAGAGTTCCAAAGGGCAGGCATAGGCAGCTACTTATTAGCGAAGGGAGGAAATGCAGAAACAAAGGAAAAGCAGAAAACCAAGAAAAGTAATGACAGTAGTTCAGCAATAAAACAGAGTTCTAGTTCCTCCTCAAGGGATATACATAACAATCTGAAGAATATCTTTGAGCTGTTCTTCAGGAACTAAGCCTCTCCTTCCCTTCCCCAGGTGCAGAGATAGTGACTATGCACTGAACACAAGCATTAGACCCCAGGCTGGCTGGAACCAGAGGGTTGATGATTGAGTTTCCCGAAACACCGCCCTGTTACCTCACCACCAACCAATCAGAAGAAAGTCATGAGGGACTTCCCTGGTGGTCCAGTGGTTAAAAATCCTCCTCCCAATGCAGGGGACATGGGTTCGAACCCTGGTTGGGGAGCTAAGATCCCACATGTCACAAGGCAACTAAGCCCACGCACCACAACTACTTAGCCCGTGTGCTCTGGAGCCCGTGCACCGCAACTAGAGAGAAGCCTGTGCAGCGCAACTAGAAAAGTCTGCTCGCCGCCACAAAAAGCCTATGTGCTGCAATGAAAGATCCCGCATACTGCAGCTAAGACCCAACACAGCCAAATACATAAATTAATTAATTAAATTAAATTAAATTTAAAAAAAGAAGAAACTCATGAATCCTGTAGCCCTCACCCCTATATATTGCCTTTAAAAACACTTCCCTGGGCTTCCCTGGTGGCGCAGTGGTTAAGAGTCCGCCTGCCAATGCAGGGGACACGGGTTCGTGCCCCGGTCCGGGAAGATCCCACATGCCGCGGAGCGGCTGGGCCCGTGAGCCATGGCCGCTGAGCCTGCGCGTCGGGAGCCTGTGCTCCGCAATGGGAGAGGCCACAACAGTGAGAGGCCCGCGCACCACACAAAAAAACAAAAACAAAAAAAACACTTCCCTGAAAGCCATCATGGAGTTCAGGTCTTTTGAGCATGAGCTGCCTGTACTCCTGCTGGGTCCTGCAATAAACGCCGGTAGTTTCCTTCACCACAGAGAAGGAATTTGCTGGTGCAGTTATGGAGGCTAAGAAGTCCCATGATCTGTCATTGGCAAGCTGGAGACCCTGGAAAGCTCGTGGTGTAATTTAGTCCAAGGGCAGGAGAACATCAATGTCCAGCTCAAGCGGAAATCAGGAAGGAAGTGAATCCTCTCTTGCTCCACTTTTCATTCTATTCAGGTCCTCAGTGGATTGGGTGATGCCCACCCACATTAGGAGGGCAATCTATTTTGCTGAGTCCACTGATTCAAATGTAATCTCCTCTGGAAATACAGACACACCCAGAAATAAAGTTTAATTTGGGCACCCATGGCCCAGTCAAATTGACACATAAAATTAACCATCACAAAGGGTGAAGGTGGTGGTTACACTTTGCCAACCAGAGAAGACTCAGAAGGGGTATCCAATGCTGGGCCTACCTCTTCCTTTTTGACTGCCATTATGCCTAGTATAGGCTCTGTAGTCAAAAGAATCAAGAAACTTGACAGGGCTTCCCTGGTGGTGAAGTGGTTAAGAATCCGCCTGCCAATGCAGGGGATACGGGTTTGAGCCCTGGTCCGGGAAGATCCCACATGCCACGGAGCAACTAAGCCCGTGTGTCACAACTACTGAGCCTGCGCTCTAGAGCCCATGAGCCACAACTACTGAGCCTGCGAGCCACAACTACTGAGCCCGTGAGCCACAACTATGGAAGCCCACGCACCTAGAGCCCGTGCTCCACAAGAGAAGCCACCACAATGAGAAGTCCGCACACCACAACAAAGAGTAGCCCCTGCTCCCCACAACTAGAGAAACTGGCACACAGCAACAAAGACCCAACATAGCCAAAAATAAATAAATAAAATTTATTTAAAAAAAAGAAACTTGATAAAGTGATTAATTTCATGAAACATCTACCAAATAATAAAAATTCGAAGTTGAGCACCTACTATATGAGAAGAACTATAGAAAGCATTTTACATTCATGATTTCATCTTTCCCTCTTGACAACCCTAGGAATCTAGGCTATTGTCCTCTTTTACAAAGGTGGAAATTGAAGGGAATTCCCTGGCAGTCCAGTAGTTAGGATTCCCTGCTTTCACTGATGAGGGCATGGATTCATTCCCTGTTCAGGGAGCTAAGATCCCGTGAGCTGTGTGACACGGCCAAAAAAAGAAAAAAAAGACAAAGGTGGAAACTGAAACTCAGAGAAGCCCACGTGACCCTGCATTAGATCCCAGGAAAATGAAGTACTGTGGGTTCAATGGAGGCCCCCAAAAGATGTAGCCACATCTTAATCCCAGAACCTGTAATTGTGACCTTATTTGGAAAAAGGGTCTTTGCAGATGCAATTAAGTTAAGGAGATAAGTTTATCCAGGTGGGCTCTAAATCCTAAATCCAATAACAAGTAGACTGAGGCAGAGGGCTTCCCTGGTGGCACAGTGGTTAAGAATCCACCTGCCAATGCAGGTGACCTGGGTTCAAGCCCTGGTCCAGGAAGATCCCACATGCTGTGTAGCAACTAAGCCCTTGCACCACAACTACTGAGCCCACATGCCACGACTACTGAAGCTCACGAGGCTAGAGCCTGAGCTCCGCAACAAGAGAAGCCACTGCAATGAGAAGCCCATGCACCACAACGAAGAGTAGCTTCCGCTTGCTGCAACTAGAGAAAGACTCGCACAGCAACGAAGGCCCAATGCAGCCAAAAATAAATAAATAAATTTATATATATTAAAAAAAAGACTGAGGCAGAGACTGGAGTGATAGAGCCACGAGCCAGTGAACTCCTAGAGCCACCAGAAGCTGGAAGAGGCAAGAAAGAATTCTTCCCAAGTCTTCAGAGGGAGTGTGGCCCTGCTGACACCTTGATTTTGGACTTCCGTGATTTGGATTTCATAACTGTGAGAGAATAAATTTCTGTTGTTTTGCAACCCAAGTCCATGGTAATGTGTTACAGCAGCCCCAGGAAGCTACCACGTGAGGGTAGTGGAGAAGAAAAAGGAGAAGAAGGAGAGTTGTCCTCTCTTGCAAAAGCTCATGGTCCTCCATCTCCTGGCAGCTGTATGACCCAATTTCCTCCCTTCCGCCCCTAGTTCACTGCACTGCAACCTCAACGGCTGCCTCTTCATTCCTGGAGTGTGCCAGCACGTTCTCAACTAAAGGTCTTTGTGCTTGCTGTTCCCTCTGCCTAAAACATCTTCCCCCAGACACCCTCAGCTCTCTGACCCTCAGAGAGGCTATGACATCCTCTAGAGCAGCGGTCCCCAACCTTTTTGGCACCAGGGACCGGTTTCGTGGAAGACAATTTTTCCACAGACCCGGGTGGGGGCGGGGGTGGTGCGATGGTCCGGGGGGGGGGGATGGGAGCGATGGGGAGCGATGGGGAGCGGCAGATGAAGCTTCCCTCACTCGCCCACCACTCACCTCCTGCTGTGTGGTCAGATTCCTAACACGCCACGGACCGGTACCGGGCCATGGCCCAGGGCTTGGGGACCCCTGCTCTAGAGTATCTCCCACCTCCCAAGTCACCCCATTCCTTTTATTTTTCTTTATGGCAGTCACCCCCGCTTGATGTTACACTTGTGCATGATATATGTGTTTATGTGTATAACGTCCCCCCAGTAGGACACAGCCCCTCTAGGACAGGGGCTTTGTTCACTGCTATATCCTCAGCCTCTAGCACAGGGGTCCCCAGTCCCCGGGGCCACGAACCCGTACCGGTCCGCGGCCTGTTAGGAACCGGGCCGCACGGCAGGACGTGAGCGGCAGGCGAGCGAGGAAAGCTTTATCTGCCACTCCCCATCGCTCCCCATCGCTCCCCATCGCTCGCATTACCGCCTTGAACCACCGCCCACCCCCCGCCCCACCCCCCGTCCGTGGAAAAATTGTCTTCCATGAAACTGGTCCCTGGTGCCAAAAAGATTGGGGACCGCTGCTCTAGCACAGTGCCTGGCCCGCAGTAGGGTCTCAATAAATATCCGTTGACTGAATGAACAAATTATCTACTAATAGCAATGGGGCTGAGGAGGAGGCGGGCCCAGATACATACCTGTCTTCCAAGCTGAAGAGGCAAGAGTGTGTGGGAAGCAGCCCTAACAGACCCCTGGATCCCAGCCCAAGCGTGATTATGAACGTCAGAAAAGCCTTTCTCCACGCCCCTCCACCTGGCTCGCCTCACCTTTCCAGCTGGTATAGTCCCCAGGAGTTCATTTGATTCGAACATCCCTGGAAAGTTCTGAAAGCTTTCTTTGTTTCTACACTTTTCTTTTTTTGCAAGCATCAAGCATGGACAGGCACCTTCTGGAAAACACACTCTCATGCACAACATAGCCACAAAATCTAACACATATGCTTGGCCTATCTCACACTCTTGTATGCCCTCATGGCTCAATCTACCCAGTACTAATTACACACACCTGTGACACACATGCACACTTGGCCTGAGTCGTTCTCACTCCCCATTTCACACATTCCTACACAGCCATGGTTCTGCGTGTGCCTCATGTACACAGGCAGACCTCTATCCAGGTTCCACCTGTAAACCCACTCACACTGACACACATACACACTCATTCATTCAGCTCCTGTGGGCATGTGCACGTGGACCCACCTGCACACACATCTTTGAACACACTTCCAGGCTTCTTCACACATAAACAAACAGGCAGTGGCCTGGGAGTGGTAAACTACGCTGGTCAGAGCTTAGTGAGATGAGCTGTCCCAGCAACAGTGATACCCACTGAGCACTGGCCATGTGCCAGGTACCCTGCACTTTGGGTCCTATCTCTTTCAATCCTCACAACAATCACATGAGGTAGGTGCTATTATTAGTCCCATTTTATAGATCAGAAAACTGAGACTCAGTGCCATAAATAGTAGAGTTAGGATTCTAATCCAGGCATTTGACTCCAGGCATCTGATGATATTTCCCATCCCTCATGCTCTTCTAGAACCTTGCTATTCCCCAATCAAGAGGTAGAGTCTGTGGCCCCTTACCTTGATCTTGGGTGAGTTTTTGTGACTACCTCAACTAACAGCATGGTGGAAATAATGCCATATGAATTCCAAGGCTAGATCATAAAAGGTGATACATACAACATCCAAGACAAAAAAACAACCTAAGTGTCCATCGATGAATGAATGGATAAAGTAAATGTAATATATATGTGTGTATTATTGTATATATATAATATTTTATATATTATATATATATATGTAAAAATATTATTCAGCCATAAAAGAGAAGGAAATACTGTCATTTGGGACAACATAGATGAATCTTGAGGGTATTATGCTAAGTGAAATAAGTTGGAAAGAGAAAGACAAACACTGTATAGTCTCACTTATATGTGGAATCTAAAAATGTCAAACTTATAGAAACAGGATAGAATGGTGGTCGCCTTTCTGGAAGGCTGGGGGTGGAGGAAATGGGGAGATGTTGGTCAAAGAGTATAAACTTCCAGTTTTAAGATGAATAAGTTCTGGGGATCTAATGTGCAGCAGGGTGACTATAGTTAACAATACTGTATTAGATACTTGAAAGTTGCTAAGAGAATAGATCTTAAATGTTCTCACCACTACCATCACCACAACCCCCAAAATTATTGGTAGTTATGTGAAGTGAATGACGTATTAACAAACCTTATTGTGGTAACCATTCCACAATATATCCTGTATCAAATCATCACATTGGAGAGTAGCACTGACATATATACACTACCAAATGTAAAATAGATAGCTAGTGGGAAGCTGCTGCATAGCACAGGGAGATCAGCTTAGTGCTTTGTGATGACCTAGAGGGGTGAGATGGGGAGGGTGGGAGGGAGGCTCAAGAGGGAGGGGATATGGGGATACATGCATACATACAGCTGATTCACTTTGTTATACAGCAGAAACTAACACAACATTGTAAAGCAATTATACTCCAATAAAGATGTAAAAAAAAAATCATCACATTGAGCACCCTAAACTTAGACAATGTTATATGTCAATTATATCTCAATAAATCGAGATAAAAATTTTTTAAAGAATAGTTTTAGGGGGAAGAGATAAATTGGGAGATTGGGATTGACATATATACACTACTATATATAAAATAGATGACTAATAAGGACCTACTGTATAGCACAGGGAGCTCTACTCAATATTCTGTAATGACCTATATGGGAAAAGAATCTAAAAAAGAGTGGATATATGTATATGTATAACTGATTCACTTTGTTGTACAGCAGAAACTAACACAACACTGTAAATCAACTATACTCCAATAAAAATTAATTAAAAAGTTTAAAAAATAAAAACAACTCAAAATAAAAATACTGTAACAAAAAAATAAAGTGCAGTTAAAAAAAATAGCTTTTTAAAAAAAGGTGATACAACTTCTGCCTGGCTCTCTCTTGGCACGCTCAACCTTGTAACGCAGCTACCATGCCATGAGGAAACCCAAGCCACATGAAGAGACCGTGTACAGGTTTCCTGCTGACAGCCCCACCGAGATCCCAGCTGACAGTCCGCATCAACTGGCAGTCATGTGAGTGAGGAGGCCTTCAAGTGACACCAGCCCAGCCACTGTCTGACTGCAAACACAAGAGACCCTGAAAAAGAACTGCCCAGCTGAGCCCAATCAACTCCCTAATCCAAAAGATAATAATAAAAAATGATTGTTGTTGTTTTATGCCACTAAACATGGGTGGTTTGCTACATAGCAATAGATAACCAGATGCCAGGGCAGAGAATTACCCACAATTAGCCTCAGCGTACCGTGGGGAGGTGATGCCAAGCTCTTTGTCCTCCTTCTGGACCCTGCTCTTCTACCCCTAAGATCAAGGACCTCAGAGCACAACCCTCATCATCTGATCCTCACACCACAAGACCACAGGCTCGTCAATCTCCTTATCTGGGTGTGAGCTCTTCAGCTCTAGGCTCGCTGTCATCCACTGCTGACTCTGTGATGATTCAGGCAAATGCTCATCCCTGAGTTTCCTCTTCTGTAATATGTATAAGGATCTCAGCTCTGCCGACCTCACAGGGAGGCTGTGAGGATCCATCCCAGAAGCCTGAGTTTAAGGGGTTACTACTAATCCTTGCATTTTAGGATCCAGGTTGGCAACCAGAAGATAGGTAAATTATAACCAACTCATGAATTCAGGAAGTTGTGCAACGTGGGGACGTCTAGCATAGGGGCAAAGAACTCAGCGAGTGCTGTGCAAATGAGAATGACAACCAATGTTCATTAGGATGATCCCGGACCATTGAGAAAATTTCAAGTCAGATATCAGACTGGCACAACAACTGAAGTGGGCCAGGGGCGGGGATATATATTGGCCTGGAGAGCTCATACACCATCTAAAGAAGACAACTAATATATAGCTCACGTACCCATTGCTATATGACAACGTAGTCGCAGTGGCCAGATCTGATAATTTTTAAAAGAGAAGGTAGAAATATGGATTGCCATGTGAATTCCCTTAATTAAAAAAAAATTGGCAACTAATTCAAAACATTAGAAAACATCAGTTTAGGAGGCAAACATCCCAAAGACTACCATGTTCTAATCTCTGCTCAAATTTATGTATCATCCATTCCAGTCCACAAACCTTAACCAGGTAGCTGCCCTGGGCCAGGCCTGGAGCTGGACGCTGGGATGCAGAGATGCCCAAGGTTTGGTGGCTGCCCTGAAGCAGGTCACAGCCTTCTGAGCTTTCAGTCATCTGTGAGGAATTTAGGGGCACATATAACACATTTTACAAAGCTGGGGGCCAAAAGCAAAACAAAACCGTGTGATGCCTGAGGGCACACTGGAAGTTCTTCTTGGGCAGAACAGCGCTGCACGTTGGGTAAAGGAATCACCAGGGTACTGAGATGAGTTTTGTAGGGATTAGGGAGGGTGACACTATGTTGGTGCACGTGTGAGTGTCCCCTTCAGGGCCAGAGGGACAGAGAGGGAGGGTGTATATGTGTGGGAAGGAGAAGTGATCAAGGCCAAAGCAGCAGAGCTATGGGGCCAAGAGCCTACACCCTGAGCAAGGCAGAGCTGGGTTCAGACCCTTACTCTGCAGCTTACCAGCTGGGTTTTCCTTCCATCAGTTTCCTTATCTATGAAATATAGTTAAGGGGATACCCTCGTGGTCCAGTGGTTAGGACTGTGTGCTTTCACTGCTGAGGGCACAGGTTCAGTCCCTGGTCGGGGAACTGGAATCCCCGCAAGCTGCGTGGTGTGGGAAAAAAAAAAATACAGTTAATAATGATTTTTATCTCATAGGCTTGTTGAGGTGGTTAAACAGGATTATCTGCAATAAGGTTCTGAAACAGTTCATGATGTTAGCTGCTGTTTCTCCCCCCTCTCTTTTTACTCTGCCACGACTATGTAAATATTCCCACACCTGGGCAGGTTTCTTTCTGCTTTCTCTGCCTGGCTTTTTCTGAAGACCCAGATGGGTGCCTTTCGTCTGAGAAAACTCCGCAGCCCAAGGCTGATGCATTATCTTCTCTGTCCATTCTGGACCCTCCGCTCAGACCTGCCCTGGCATCAGTGATCTGTACGGAAGTGCTTGGTGAGTATTTCTCCCCAACAGGAAGGAAGTTCCTTGAAGGCAGGGGCCAGGTCTGAGTCATCTGTGTTCCACAGTAGCCTGCCCCTGAGTGGGTGCCAGCAATGTTTGTGCAATGAATGCAAGGGAAGAGGAAGGGAAGGGCTTCACAAACAGCTCACAGATCACTGGCTCAACATTCCTCAGACCCCAGAGCCCTGGCAGTTAAAGCACATCCGATCTAACACCTAACAGAGTGTTGGCAAGTGGCTGAATATGTGTGAGTGAGTATGGGAGAGTGTGAATATGTATGAGTGAATATGTGTGTGTGTGTGTGGATTTGCATGTGATGGTGAGGAAAGTATACAGGTGTGAAAGGACGTGTGTGAGGGTTTGTACTGTATTCACGCATAAACACACACATGTTCACTAAGATGGCACTCCAGGGAGCAGGGTCTTTTTTTTCTTTTTTCTTTTCCTATTTATTTATTTATTTATTTATTTTTGGCTGCGTTGGGTATTCTTTTTTTTTCTGTGCGAGGGCTTTCTCTAGTTGCAGCGAGTGGGGGCCACTCTTCATCGCGGTGCGCGGGCCTCTCACTATCGCGGCCTCTCTTGTTGCGGAGCACAGGCTCCAGACGGGCAGGCTCAGTAGTTGTGGCTCACGGGCCCAGTTGCTCCGCAGCGTGTGGGATCCTCCCAGACCAGGGCTCGAACCCGTGTCCCCTGCACTGGCAGGCAGACTCTCAACCACTGCACCACCAGAGAAGCCCCAGGGTCTTTTCTTGTTCCTTCTTGTATTCTAGCACTCTCAAATGAATGCGGGGTGGTGGGGTGTAGGGGAGAGCATGATGGGAAAGCAGAGTAGCACGGTGCTTATCAGCAGAGGTTCTTGATCAGACATCATTGGTGCTTCCTAACTTTGGGCAGATCAACCACTATAAGCCTCAGGTTTTCATCTATAAGATGGGTATAACTACAGCACCTACGTATAGGGTGGTGCATAGGAAGTACTCAAATGTTGACTAGTATTATACAGGGTGTCACTATCAACACTCAGAGCAGATACTTCCACCGGCTAAAGGCACATGAAACAAGTCAAAAGGCTACTCACTAGCTATGTCCATCAAACTTCTCTGAGTCTTAGTTTCTTCTGTGAGAGGCAGCAAAAAGTGCATTTTGCCTGTGTTCCAGGGAAGCTGGGAGGTTTGTGTGAGATCACAGGACTGAGGCAGGCTGAAGCCAAAGCTAGGAGCAGGGTGCCCTCTCCTGGCATTGAGGGGTAAAGGTTGGCTCCGGCCAGAGAGAGGCGGACCACAGAGGCGGGGTGCTGTCAGGAGTCCCAGCCAAAGGAGCCCAGCCCGGGGGCAGCGGGCTTGGGGAGCTTCCTCCTCCCTCTTTGTCTGTTGAACTCTTCCTGCCTCAGATCTCGCTTCAGGACCTCCTCCCTGACCCTTGGCCACACTGAGCCAGGTAGCCCTGATTCAAGCCCGCAGAGCATCCTGTGTTCAGCTTGTATTCCTCTGTGGAATTCCTTAGGCAATGTCTATCTCTCCGCGAGGGAAAGGATCATCTGAGAAATGAAAAGGAGTAGGAGCATCCCAGGCCGCTGGACTCCTAGGGCCCCAGCAAATGTTAGAATAAAACAATCGTGGAAGCCCGGACTGGAGTGGGAACTGACCCAAGAGGACATTCAGCCCCCTTGGGGAAGGCTCCAGCCTCTGTCCGGGACATGAGAGACCTGGATTCAGGGAGCTCCTGACCACCCACCCCCGCAAGGACAGCCAGGTCTGTGGGCTGAAGAGACACCACAAGGTGGGCTCCTAAGCAGACATCTGAGAGCAATAATTCATTGCACAAATATTGGGTACCTTCTGTGTGGCAGGCGCTGCGCGAGGCATTGGGAATACAGCAGCGGGCAAAACCAGACACGTTCCTGACCCTCCTGCGAGTAGTGGGACAGGGCACTCTGCTAGTGAGGAACATTCTCTTGTGTTTTTGAATCTGGAGGGGTCTTCCAAGGGGAGAAGCATGCCGGTGGGTGGGTGCAGCCAGCTCCCGGGACTCTCACCGGCCCTCTCACCACGCAGAACAGTCTGGGATAAGAGGAATTGAGGGGCGGGGTAGGGGAGGGACGTTCCAAGCTCTCTAAGAAATCCCCCCATTTTTGTACTCTGCCGCCCAGCAGTGACATCAAGGCAGACCCGAGGGGCATTTACAAACATGAGGGGGCCTGGAATTAGCGGCGTGGAAGGAGTTAGGGAGCTGGGGAGACACCCTGATGGGGTGCAGCAGTGGGGGAGGTCTCCAGAGAACTGCATTATTCTATCTCACTCCCATCAGTGGGCGTCCTCAGCATCTGAAATCCACTCCCCCCATCTCACAGCCTCCCAATTAATTCAGAGTCTGAGCAAGGCAGTCTAGAGGACCCCTTAGCCAATGGGCAGGTTCCTTCCCTCTCCGCCCCTCTCCACCCTCCAAGCTGGGGACCTAAGTGTCTGCAAAAGCAAACACTGAAAGGGCAGGTTCAAAGGGCGGGGGGGTGGGGGGAGGCCACAGGGCCTGGCCTGTCTCTGCCTATTGTTTCCTGTGCCCCGCGGCCTCCCCAGAGCCCGCCACCCCCGCCTGGCCTGGGGGAAGGGGGTCTGACAATTATTTGTCCACTCTGGCCTTCAGCAGAGTGGGCGGGGACAGGTTTCCTCACCACCCCCCTCCAAGCACTGGTGGCTGTTGTTTGTGTACCCAGCCTGATATATATGTAGGTATGTATGTATCTCTCTCTCTATATTTCATATATAGGCAAAAACCTGTTTCTGTGTTTTTTTCCACTTACACAATAACATACTAGGCACACTGTTCTGCAAGTTGCCTTCTTTTTTCTTCACTTAACATTTTATCTTGACAATCGATAGCTCTATATCTATAGATAAACATCTCCTTTAAAAAAAAAAAGTGGTTGCCAAAGTATTCCACCACGTGGACTGTACCATCATTTACTTAACAAGTATCCTACTGAATGACGTTTAGAGTATTTCCAATCTTTTGCTCTTAATGTCATTTCACTCACGTGTGCTTACACTTTGGGAAAAATTCCTAGAAGTGGAACTGCTTGGTCAAAGGGTATATGAGTTTGTAATTTTGTTAGCTATTACCAGAGTATTGCCCATGGAAGTTGGACCAATGTACAACACGAAAAGCAATGTATAAGGGGGCCTACTTCCCCACGGCATTACCCACAGATAACTAACAGTTATCACACTTTATTTTTATCAATCTGGTAGTAAACTTAAAAAGAAAATGAATCAACCCCCCCCAGACCACATGGATTCCACCCCCATCTGGCACTAATAAGGAATTTTTTCCCCTCCCTGATTTTGTCTGTTTGTTTGTTTCTTTTTCATTATATAATAATAAAAGGGTCAATCCACCAAGAAGACAAAGCAATCCTAAATGCATATGCAGGGAACAATAGAGCTGCAAATCATGTGAAGCAAAACTGATAGAACTGAAAAGAGAAATAGACACATCTATAATTATAGAACAATTGATAGAACAACTAGACAGAAAATCAGCAAGACTATAGAAGACCTAAACAACATCATCAACCAAAGTAGCTAATTGACACATATAGAATAATCCACCCAACAACATAAGAATACACATTCGTTTCAGGTGCCCAAAGAACATATATTGTGATTGACCACATCCTGGGTCATGAAACAAGTCTTAACACATTTAAAAGAATTGAAATCATACAGAGTGTGTCCTCTGATCACAATGGAATCAAACTTACAAATCAAATTACAGAAAGATAACGGGAAAATATCAAACACTTGAAAACTCAACAATACACTTCTTAAATACAGGTTTTCCCTGCTGTCTGAAAGTAGAGCATTCCTATGAAACTTTTCCTAAGCCAAAATGCTGTAAAGCAAACAAGCAATTACCTTAGGACACATTTTACTAGTAGATGCACAAAATAAGTCAAGATAAAGCACAGATGCTCACAGACACAGGTCAAAGCTACGGCGGCTTGATGCTGAGATGCTGAGCATAGTTCCTGGGGAAGCAGCTTGGCGGTGCCATTCTTGCTGCTTGGTGTGCACACTGCCTCTATAATACTTTGCTGCAAAACAAAGGCTGAATGCTATTTTCGCTCTTTTCCTTTTTTTTTTTGTTTTTTGTTTTTCGATACGAGGGCCTCTCACTGTTGCGGCCTCTCCCGTTGCGGAGCACAGGCTCTGGACGCACAGGCTCAGCGGCCATGGCTCACGGGCCCAGCCGCTCCACGGCATGTGGGATCTTCCCAGACCGGAGCACGAACCCATGTCCCCTGCATCTGCAGGTGGACTCTCAACCACTGCGCCACCAGGGAAGCCCTCTTTTCCTTTTTTAGTAAAAGTGAAAATACGTTTTGGGATTTCTTTAATTCGTGAAAATAGGTACTAGTTGGTCTTTCATAAAAGTGAAGCAGCGTATAGCAAACTTTTTTATAGAAAATGGAGGATATCTGTAGTCCCTAGGTCAAAGAGAAAGTCTCAAGGGAAACTAAAAAATACATTGAGGACTTCTCTGGTGGCGCAGTGGTTAAGAATCTGCCTGCCAATGGTCGATCCCCGGTCCGGGAAGATCCCACATGCCATGGAGCAACTAAGCCCGCACGCCACAACTACTGAGCCTGCGTGCTGCAACTACTGAAGCCTGTGCACCTAGAGCCCATGCTCCGCAACAAGAGAAGCCTCTGCAATGAGAAGCCTGCGCACTGCAATGAAGAATAGCCCCCACTCGCCACAACTAGAGAGAAAGCCCACGCACAGCAATGAAGACCCAACATGGCCAAAAAATAATAAATAAAAATTTAAAAAATACATTGAATGAAAATAGAAGTATAACATATTAACATTTGTGTGGAAGCATTGCTGGGAGGGAAATTTACAGCACTAAATGCATACATTAGAAAAGAAGAAAAGTCTCAAATCAATAATCTAAGCTCCTACCTCAAGAACATAGAAAAAGCAGAGCGAAATAAACCTAAAGCAAGCAGAAGGAAGGAAACAGTAAAGATAAGACCAGAAACCCATGAGTTGAAAACAGAAAAACAATAGAGAAATTCAATGAAACCAAAAGCCAGCCCTTTGAAAGGTTGACAAAATTGACAAACCTCTAGGAAGGCTGACAAAGAAAAAAGAGAGAAAATATATAAATTACCAATAGCGGTAATGAAACAGGGGTATCACTACAGACCACATAGACATCAAGAGCATAATAACGAGTGGGTGCGTGAGGGGGAATAGAATGAAGGCAGTCAAAAGGTTCAACCTTCCAGTTATAAGATAAATTAGTACTAGGGGTGTAATGTACAACACGATAAATACAATTAACATGGCTGCATGTTATACATGAAAGTTGTTGAGAGTAAATCCTAAGAACTCTCATCACAAGGAAACATATTTTTTCTATTCTTTAAGTTTGTATCTATATGAGATGATGGATGTTCTCTCAACTTACTGTGATAATCATTTCATGATGTTTGTAAGTCAAATCATTATGCTGTACACCTTAAACTTACACAGGGCTGTCTGTCAATTATATCTCAATAAAACTGGAAGAAAAAAGAGCATAATAAGAACACAAATAATTCTACACACATAAATTTGACAACTTCAACAAGATGGTCCACTCCTCAAAAAGCACAAACTACCACAACTCATTTAACGTGAAACAGATAATTTGAATAGCCCTATAACTGTTGTTAAAATCAAGACAACAGCCCCCCAAATGGAGTCACTTATGCTAAGTCCCACATCATCAAACCGAAACTTAATTACAATTTCAGCCTCTTCCAAAAATTGAATCTTACACAGGTTAATCAGGAATCACCAGGTCAGCGCTAGTGAGGTAATATGCCTGATAGACCCTACCATCCCTTAAAGGAAAATTTAATTTCCTTGTCCTGCTCCCTTATGCCTATAAAAGTCTTTCATTTGGTATAGCTCCTTGGAGCTCCTTTCCGTCTGTCAGATGGGATGCTGCCTGATTCATGAATCATCGAGTAAAGCTAATAAGATCTTTATTTTTTTAAAACAGTTCTTTTTTTTGCGGTACGCGGGACTCTCACTGTTGTGGCCTCTCCCATTGCGGAGCACAGGCTCCGGACGCGCAGGCTCAGCGGCCATGGCTCACGGGCCAAGCCGCTCCGCGGCATATGGGATCTTCCCGGACCGGGGCATGAACCTGTATCCTCTGCATTGGCAGGCGGAGTCTCAACCACTGCGCCACCAGGGAAGCCCTCTTTTTTTTTTAATTTTAATTTTTTAATTTTAATTTTTGGCTGTGTTGGGTCTTCATTGCTGTGCACTAGTTGTGGCGAGCGGGGGCTACTCTTTGTTGTGGTGCACGGGCTTCTCATTGTGGTGGCTTCTCTTGTTGTGGAGCACGGGCTCTAGGCACGTGGGCTTCAGTATTTGTGGCACATGGGCTCAGTAGTTGTGGCTCATGGGCTCTGGAGCAAAGGCTCAGTAGTTGTGGCATACGGGCTTAGTTGCCCCGCGGCATGTGGGATCTTCCTGGACCAGGGCTTGACCCATGTCTCGTGCATTGGCAGGCAGATTCTTAACCACTGTGCCACCAGGGAAGTCCCCAATAAGGTCTTTAAAATTAATTCAGTTGAATTTTGTTTTTTAACTCTATTAAGGAAACTGAATTCATAATTTAAAAACTCTCAAGAAATTTCCAGGCCCAGATGATTTCATTGGAGAATTCTACCAAAGTGGTTTTTTTGTTTTGTTTTTATTTTGGCCATGCCACATGGCTTGTGGGATCTTAGTTCTCTGACCAGGGATGGAACCTGTGCCACCTGCAGTGGAAGGGCGGAGTCCTAACCACTGTACTGACAGGGAATTCCCTCTACCAGAGTTTTAAAGAAGAATTAACACCAATTCTACACAATCTCTTCCATAAAATGGAAGAGGAGGGAACACATCCCAATTCATTTTAGGCAGCTATATTATCCTGATACCAAAACCAGACAAAGACATACAAAGAAAGAAAACTACAGCCCAATATTCCTCCTGAATATAGATGCAAAAATCCTTAACAAAGTTTTAGCAAATAGAATTCAGTAATAATAAAAATAACTGTGGGACTTATTCTAAGAATAGAAAGTTGGTTTCATATTTCAAAACCAATCAATGTAATCCACTATTTTAACAGTCTAAAGAAGAAAAACGTCATGAGATCAATTGATATCAGAAAAAGCACATGACAAAATTCAACTCTGTTCATGATTTTTTAAGAAAACACTAGAAAAAGAGGAACAGAGAAGAACTTTCTCAACTTGATAAAGTGCATCTACAGAAAAGTCTATGGCTAATATACTTAACGGTGAAAGATAATACTTTCTGCCTAAAATCGGGAACAAGGCAAGGATGTCTATTCTCATCATTCTTATTCAATACAGTGTTAGATGTTCTAGTCAGTGCAGTAAGGCAAAAGGAAAAAAAGGCATACAGATTAGAAAGGAAAAATAAAATGTCCCTATTTGTAGGTGACATGATTGGTTACATAGAAAATTCCAAGAATCTACAAAAAACAAAACAAACCTTCCATAATATGTAAGTTCAGCAAGAGTAATCTTATATCAGCAGGATATAAAAGAACCACACAAAAATCAATGGTATTTCTATACATTAGCAACGAACACATGGACACCAAAAATAAAAATGCAGTATCATTCAGAAGGAGGAAGAGGAGAAAAAGAAGAAGAAATACTTAGGTATAAATCTAACAGAATATGGACAGGACTTGTATGCTGAAAACTACAAGACACTGATAAGGGAGAAAAAGAAGATCTAAATAAATGGAGAAACATACAATTCTTGGGTTGGAAGAATCGATATCCTCAAACTGATATATGGTTTAATATAATTCCCACCAAAATTCCTGTAAGATTTTTTTTAGTAGATATAGACAAGATTATGCTAAAATTTATATGGAAAGCAAAGGAACTAGAACAGCTAAAACAAATTTGAAAAAGAAGAATAAAATGGGAGAAATCAGTTAACTTGATTTCAAGACTTAATAGCTGCAGTAATCAAGACTGTAGGGACAGACACATAGATAAATGGAACAGAATAGAGAACTCAGAAATAGATGGAAATAAATGTGCCCAACTGATTTTTGACAAAGGTGCAAAAATAATTCAGTGGAGAAAAGATAACCAATAAATGGTGCTGGAACAATTGAAAACTCATGGGCAAAACAAGCAAACGAACAAACAAAAAACAACAATGACAAAAGAACCCCTCAAACTAAACCTAACGCCTTATACCAAAATTGACCCAAAATGAATCATGGACTTAAATGTAAAATGCAAACTATAAAATTTTTAGAAAGCATCATAGGAGAAAATCTTTGGGATCTAGGGCTAGGCAAAGAATTCTTAGCTTAAAAACAAAAGCATGCTCCATAAAACAAAAAATTGATAATTGGATTCATCAAAATCGAAAACTTTTGCTTTGCAAAAGTCCTTGTTAAGAGAATAAAAGGGGTTAGGACTTGGCGCTGTCACTACCATAGGCCTGGGTTTAATCCCTGGTTAGGGAACTAAGATCCCACAAACCACGCAGCATGGTAAAAAAAAAAAAAAAAAAAAAAGTAGGGAGAGAGAGAGAGAAAGAGAATAAAAGACAAGCTATAGAATAGGAGAAAATATTTGCAAACTATACATACAGCACAGGGCTGGTATCTAAAATATATAAAGAACTCTGAAAACTCAACAGTAAAAAAACTCCAAGGCTTCCCTGGTGGCGCAGTGGTTGAGAGTCCGCCTGCCGATGCAGGGGACACGGGTTCGTGCCCCGGTCCGGGAAGATCCCACATGCCGCGGAGTGGCTGGGCCCATGAGCCATGGCTGCTGAGCCTGCGTGTCCGGAGCCTGTGCTCCGCAACGGGAGAGGCCACAGTAGTGAGAGGCCTGTGTACCGCAAAAAAAAACAAAAACAAAAAAAACCTCTGAACAGTTCAATTAGAAGATGGACAAAAGACATGAAAGAGATATTTCACCAAAGAGGATATACAAATGGCAAATATACATATGAAAAAATGTTCAACATCATTAGCCATTAGGGAAATGCAAATTAAAACCACATGAGTATTACTATACATCTATCAGAATGGCTAAAATAAAAAATAGTGACAATACCAAAGGGTGGCAAGGATGTGGAGAAACTGAATCACTCCTTCATTGCTGGTGGGCAAGTAAAGTGGTACAGCCTCTCTGGAAAACAGTTTGGCAACTTATTTTCATGAAACTGAACATGCAATTACCATACAACCCAGCAATTGCACTTCTGAGCATTTATCCCTAAAAAATGAAAACTTATATTCACATGAAAATCTGTACACAAATATTCATAACTGCTTTATTTGTAATAGTCAAAAACTGGAAACAAACCAGATGTCTTTCAGTAGATGACTGATTAAACAAAGTAGTGCATCCATATTAAGGAATACTACTCAGGGGTAAAAAGGAATGAACTGTTGACAGATGCAGTAAGCCAGATGAATCTCCAGAGAATTATGCTGAGTGGAGAAAGCCAATCCCAACAGGTTACACAGTGTATGATTCCATTTATATAACATTCTTGAAATGACAAAATTATAGAAATGGACCACAGATTAGTGGTTGCCAGGGGCTCAGAAGGGGGCAGGAATAGGAGAGAAGTGGGTGTGACATGAGGGATTCTTGTGGTAATGGAAATGTTCTGTATCTTGACTGTATCATTGTCAATATCCTGGTTGTGATTTTGTACATTGTTTTGCAAGATGTTATCATTGGGGGAAACCAGGTAAAGGGGCCATGGAATCTCTCTCTACTGTTTCTTTTTTTTTTCTTAAGTATTTTTAAAATTAATTAATTAATCAGTTTGGCTGTGCTGGGTCTTAGTTGTGGCACATGGGATCTTCGTTGCTGCGTGCAGGATCTTCGTTGTGGCACGCAGGATCTTTTAGTTGCGGCACGCAGGATCTTTAGTTGTGGCATGCAGACTCTTAGTTGTGGCATGCATATGGGATCTAGTTCCCTGACCAGGGATCGATCCTGAGCCCCCTGCATTGGGAGCGCGGAGTCTTAAATTTTCAGTGGGAGGTTCTCACTAGGTTTATTCTAGAGCAGGACACTTTTGTTCTGATGACAAAGAAATGTATATTTAAATTATGTATCATTTTCACTTACTAAATTAGCAAAAAAGAAAACAAAAGAAGTCCACCAGGACTTCCCTGGTGGCACAGTGGTTAAGACTCCTTGCTCCCAATGCAGGGGGTCCAGGTTTGATCCCTGGTCAGGGAACTAGATCCCACATGCATGCTGCAACTGAGTTCGAATGCCACAACTAAGGAGCCCGCCAGCTGCAACTAAGACCCAGCACAACCAAAACTAAATTTTAAAAAAAGATGGGCTTCCCTGGTAGTGCAGTGGTTAAGAATCTGCCTGCCAATGCAGGGGACATGGGTTCGAGCCCTGGTCTGGGAAGATCCCACATGCCGCAGAGCAAGTAAGCCTATGCGCCACAACTACTGAGCCTGTGCTCTAGAGCCCACGAGCCACAACTACTGAAGCCTGCACAGCTAGAGACCATGCTCCGCAACAAGAGAAGCCACCACAATGAGAAGCCCGCACACCGCAAGGAAGAGTAGCCCCCGCTCACCACAACTGGAGAAAGCCCACACGCAGCAACGAAGACCCAACGCAGACAAAAATAAATAAATAAATGTATTTAAAAAAAGAAAGAAAACAAGGATAATATAAATGATGATGAACATGCAGTGACAAACAGATGACTTTTAGAAAACAACATGGCAATAAAATCAGGAGAATCTTTAAAAATGATTCTGTCCTTTGGTCAAATTACTCCAAATTCTAGGATTTCTTTCCCAAGGAAATTATCCAAAATATTTAGGAAATTCTGCATGAATGAACAACTCATTGTACTTCTAGTAGTGAAAAAATGGAAAACCCCTATTACCCCATGAGAATGGTGTGACATATCCACTCTACATGCACTTTTTTAAAAAATTAATGAATGAATTAATTTATTATTTACTTTTGGCTGTGTTGGGTCTTCGTTGCTGCCCGCGGGCTTTCTCTAGTTGCGGTGAGCGGGGGCTACTCTTCATTGCGGTGTGCGGGCTTCTCGTGGTTTCTCTTGTTGCAGAGCATGGGCTCTAGGCGCACAGGCTTCAGTAGTTGTGGTGCACGGGCTCAGTAGTTGTGGCTTGCGGGCTCTAGAGCTCAGGCTCAGTAGTTGTGGTGCACGGGCTTAGTTGCTCCGCGGCATGTGGGATCTTCCTGGGCCAGGGCTCGAACCCGTCTCCCCTGCATTGGCAGGCGGATTCTTAACCACTGCGTCACCAGGAAAGCCCCCTCTATGTGCACTATTAAAAGATTATCCTCTGGACTTCCCTGGTGGTCCAGCAGTTAGGACTCCACGCTCCCAATGCAGGGGGCCCGCATTCGATCCCTGGTGGGGGAACTAGATCCTGCATGCCACAACTAAAAGATCCCGCACGTGGCAACTAAGACCTGGCACAGCCAAATAAATAAATGAACACTTAAAAAAAAATTATCTTCAAACATATTCACTTTTCTTGTTGGAGTATAGGTTACATGTGTATGCATTTGTCAAAATTCATCTAGATAATACGTAAGTTCTGTGCATATCACTGTATATAAAATACCCCTCAACTAAAACTGAAAAGAAGGTCACATATTATATGATTGCACTTATATGACATGTCCAGAATAGGTAAACCTAGCAAAACTGAAAATACATTGGTTAGTGGTTGCCAGAGGCTGGTGGGAGGGAAGAATAGGAATGGATTGCTAATGGGTAGAAGGTTTCTTTATGGGGTGATGAAATGTTCTGGAATTAGATCATGGTGATGGTTGCACAATCTCGGTGACTATACCGAAATGACTGAACTGTACATTTAAAAATGGTGAATTTTATGCTATGTGAATTATATCTCAAAACAATGGAGGAAAATTATCCTCATATAGCAACATAAAAATTATATGAGTATATTTATGTATATATAAATATATATATTAAAGGTAAAGATGACAAGGAAAAATATAAAAAATACACTAAGCAGTCACAGCACTGTCGGGGTGGTGGGTGCAGGATTGTGTGGCTCTGTCAGACCCTTCTGTGCCCCACTTCGGATTCTCTCCACCTCACCTGCCTCTCATCCCAGACCTGCTGGGGAAACCAATTCTGCACAGGCTCCTTCTAGTTTCCTGCAGGGCATCCCCGGCTGTGCCTGCCCCAGGCCTGGCCCATACCTTTAGCTCCCCTCCCAAGGTTTCTTGCTCAGGGCATTTGTATGCATCTCCTGGAAGCTCAGGCAGGTTAATGACCTGTGGGGAGACACTTGGACCTGTTGGGGTCGGAAGCTGGTGGATCAATAATTCCCCCTTTATTCTCTCAAATGAATGGTAAAAACAATGTATATCTGCGTGAATATCACGGTCTCCAAGTCCCATGGACGCAAAATTCCAGCAGAGCACGATGTATGGATTTCAGCAAGACTCAAAGAGCACAAACCAGTACAAACCAGAGCTTGATTTGAACACAGAAAAACCTTAACAACCAAGGGACTCTACCATGTCTTTCTCATGTTACTCTGTATTAGCCAAACACACTGAAAATGTAGAAGGAAAGGAAAGATGGGGAAATCCACAGTTCCTCTTCCTTTTGGTCCTGCCTTACTCACCAGTAAGCTGAGGGCAGAGTGCTCATAAAATGTGCACATATAATGTGCACATATCAAAAAGTAAAATGAAGTTGTTTTTTTTTTTCCCTTGGCACAATGCAGCTTGCAGGATCTTAGTTCCCCCACCGGGGTAAGCACCAAGTCCTAACTTCTGGACCGCCAGGGAAGTCCCAAAGGAAGTTTTTTTGTGTGCACTGTTTACTCTTTCTGGTTAGAACAAAACACATATGCATATACAAGCTATGAGATACAAATTCTGTAATTTTGGTGATTCTACATATGAACTAAATGCTGTTATATTTACCTTTAAAACTGCATTGTACAATATAAAGATGAATGGTAAAATTTAAATTAAAATTTTTTCTTTACTTAGTGTGACATTAAATAGCAAATACAAAACATGACAAGTCAGGAGAGAGACTGCGGAAGAGAAGGAAAGCTCTATATTTGTATTTTAGTACTTTGATGGCACTCTTCCCTCCCCCTAGTGCTTTTTTTTTTTTCTCTTTTTTTTTGGCTGAGCCTTGGGGCTTGTGGAATCTTAGTTCCCCAACCAGGGATTGAATCTGGGCCCTTGGCAGTGAGAGCTCGGAGTCCTCACCACTGGACCGCTGGGGAATTCTGCCACCCCAATGCTTTTTGAACAAGGGCCTTGCATTTTCACTTTACACTGGGCATTGCAAATTATGTAGCTAGCTGTGGGTATAGAAACACATTTCATTCAGTTCCTCAGGTGGTTCCACGGTGAGATGGAGCAGCCTAGAGTGGTGGCTAGCCAAGTGATACAGCTGTCCACTTGGTCATTCTCTGCGCTGCTCCCTCGTCCTCCCTCAGTCTGCACCCCTGGATCACACACCCTAAAGGTCCAAACTTAAACCTATGTTGTGAGTTCTACTTTCTATGAAACTCAGGCTAAGACAGATGCTTTTTTTCCCCGTTCTCTATTTTTCAACTTCTCTATGTTAGAATGAAAAATAAATTTGATTTATTGTCCAAAAGGTAAAATGTAACTACATTCATTCATTCAACCAGTCAACCAGACAACAAATTAAGCATCTACTATGTGCCAGGATGATTTTTTTGTTTTTGTTTTTCTTTTTTTTTTTTGGCCACGAGGCACGGCATGCAGGATCTTAGTTTCCTGACCAGAGATTGAACCTGTGCCCCCTGCAGTGGAAGATGGGAGTCCTAACCACTGGATCTCCAGGGAATTCCCCAGGATGATTTTCCTAGGAACCCAAGGGACCAAAGTAGGACTGAAAACACTGCTGCAATGGGAAACACAGTGTCTCAGGTTGGAAGGGACTTCAGAAGTCTCAGGTTGGAAGGGCTTCTCTCTCTCCACTGAGTCACAGAAAAAGAATAATAAAGCTACATTTTGGCACACCTGATTTATAGGAAGATCAGTGGCTTATCATGCAAAGGGTCAGGAAGAACTTTCTAAGCAGAAGGAATAGCATGTGCAAAGGCCTTTGGGCACGACAAAAAAATCCTTATCTGAAATTGCTTGTTCATTTCTTCATTTTCCACCCCTTGCCCACTAGAATGCAAACTCCATGAGGGCAGGGGCTGTGTCTGGCTTGATCACAGCTGCATTCTCAGAAGCTAGCTCAGTGCCTGGAGGTTAGTAGAACTTGATCAATACTTAATGAATGAATAAATGAAGGACCTCAACTTCTGGTTTTATTAATATTTATATTATTATTTTAAAAAATTAACCAGGGTCTGTGCTGGATCCTGGGGCTAAAGAGAAAGAGTCCCGCCTCCCCGCAAAGATGATATGAAACAATGTGGAAAATACAGTGCTAGAGTTGCATTAGGGATTTTGTGGGAGCACAGAGGAGACATCTATTCTGGCCTGGGCAGGGGTGTCAAGGAAGGGCTGGGCTTTAAAGGACAAGTGGGACTTTGACAGGAAGTCTGGGGTCAGGGAGCATCCAGGGAGAAAGGGGAGAATATCAAGGCAGGAAAGAACATGGTGTGGGAGAACCATCCACAAGTTTTGAGTTGCTATAATGTGAACTGTGATACTTTTAGGGGCAAGGAGACAAGGTGAGGTACATAGCAGGGACCACACCAAGGAGGGCCTTGAAGGTGCTTGGACCTTCTCCTGAGGCCAGCAATCTCCAAAAGTTTTGTTCAAATGAACTTAAAATACATACATTAGCAAATATGTCCTTAGCTGATATCTCCCAAAGCACGATGTACACTTAGGATGGATTTTTGTCATTAACTGACACCATTACTCTCACTTAGTCTGTATGTCTGAGCTTTGTCTGAGGTCAGTGTCATGTGAGGTAGCAGAGACTTCCTGAGGGAAGGGGGTCCACACCTGGGAGGGGTGGGCAGTGGGGTCCTTACCCCCACCTTTCAGAATTCTGCAATACACTGTGTGTGTAGTGTGTGCCTCTATCAGGCTAAGCAAACATAAATATCACGTTACCAGTTTTCCTATATTAGCCCCACAAAATGGACAATTGGCTTCAAAATATTCCTGCAAAGAAATGGCAAGTTCCAGATAATGCTAAAGTTACAACAGCGAACAAATAGAAAAGGGTGAAGCTGACAGTTCTCCTCCTCCTCAAGTGAACTCCTGTCCTTGTCAGCCATGTTGTAAGGAATGTAATAATATTTGAGAAAAAAAAACTGATCAAAAAGACACTTTAGAGACCACTGTTTTAGGCAACCGGAAGCCAATGAACAGTTTTAAGGAGGAGGAAGATATAGGCATATTTGTGCTTTCAAAATATCACTCTGGGGAATTCCCTGGCGGTGCAGTGGTTAGGACTCGGTGCTTTCACTGCTAGGGACCCGGGTTCGATCCCTGGTCCGTCAACTAAGATCCTGCAAGCCACGTGGTGTGGCCAAAATGGAAGTCCCGAGAAAAATAAATAACTTTATTGAAATACACTAAAGAAGATCTAAATAAATGGAGAGAGAAAAAAACCAAAAACACAAAATAAAATAAATAAGTGCAGAAATACATGTAAATATATATGTATATAAAATACATATCAATATATACATCAATATGTACCATGTTAATGTTGATATACTCAATGACATAACGATGTTAACTCTCCCCCTAAGTAATTTACAGATTAATACAATTTTAGTAAAAATTCAAAAAAGCTTTTTTTCCCCTAAAACTTGACAAGGTGACTCTAAAATGTCACCTTGACAGTGCAAGATGCTCTTTTTTTTTTTTTTTTTTGGCTATACTGCACGGCTTGCAGAATCTCAGTTCCCTGGTCAGGGATTGAACCCGGGTCACAGCAGTGAAAACCCAGAATCCTTACCACCAAGCCACCAGGGAACTCTCACAAGATACCCCCGAAGAAGAACAAGGTGGGAGGACTGCCCCTACCAAATCAAGATTTATTATAAATCTTCAGTAATTTCAACTAATTTGATTTCCCAATTTCAGATCAATGCATCAAAATAGAGAGATAGGAATAACTCGTGGATTTATGGACACTTAATGTATGACAGAGATGGCCCTATAGGTCACTGGGAGAAGGATACACTATCCCGTAAGTGGTACTGGGACAACTGCTTATCCTTATGGGAGAAAAATGAAATAGAATTCCTACCTCACACCACATACATATTTGAACTATAAAACTTTGGGATAACAATATAGGAGAAATTCTTTATGACTTTGGGGTATATAGGTTTTCTAAAACAAGACAAAAACTGCCACTAACACTATGGGAAAAGATTGATAAATTTGACTATATTAAAACTAAGAATTTCTATCTATCAAAAAACAATAGAGAGAGGGTGAGAACACAAACCACAAACCACAAACCTGGAGAGGATATTTGCATCACATATAATTAGCAAAGGAGTAGTATCCAGAATATGTAAAGAATTCCTATTAGCTGAAAAGAAAAACAAACCACCTAGTTTTAAACAGGCAAAGACATGAATGGAACTTTTACAGACAAAGACTCCCAGATGGGTTATAACATATGAACAGATGCTCTACCTCATTAGTCACAGTAGTCAAAGAAATGCAGATTAAAACCACAATGAGAAATCATTTCATAACTGCCAGATTGGAAAAAAAAAATTGGTATGCTGATAAGGGCATAAAACAAGAGTTTTTATCCACTGCTGGTCAGAGTATAGACTGATGCAACCACTTTAGGAAACAGTTTCATATTACCTAGTTAAGTTGGACATGAGCATACCTGTTCAAGTAATTCAACTCCCAAATTCTATATCTATATCTATCTATATCTATATCTGTATCGATCTACACACACACATAAGAATGTTAGAGCAGTATTCTTTGTAGTAGCAAAAAACTGAAACAGGGACTTCCCTGCTGGCACGGTGGTCAAGAATTCACCTGCCAATGCAGGGGACACGGGTTCGATCCCTGGTCCGGGAAGACCCCACATGCCGCAGAGCAACTAAGCCCGTGTGCCACAACTACTGAGCCTGCGCATTCCAGGGCCCGCATGCCGCAACTACTGAGCCTGCGTGCAGCAACTACTAAAGCCTACGCACCTAGAGCCTGTGCTCCGCAACAAAAAAAGCAACCATGATGAGAAGTCCGCACACCGCAACAAAGAGTAGCCCCCACTCGCCGCAACTAGAGAAAGCCCACACGCAGCAACGAAGACCCAATGCAGCCAAAAATAAATAAAAAACAAAAAACAAAAAACCCCTGAAATAACCCAATGTCCATCAACAATAGAATGAATAAATAAGTGGATTAAACAGAAATGAAAATAAATGAACCATAGCTACAGTATATACATGAATGACTCTCAAAAGCAATGTTGAAAGAGATAGCAACTTGCAGAAGAACATATACAGTATGATTTCATTTATACAAGGGCAAAACACAGTCAAAACTAAACAATGTATTATTTAGGAGAGTCATAGAGGTAGTAACATCCATTTTTAAAAAGCAAGGGAACGATAAAGGCATTAAACATTAATCACTGTAGTGGTAACTCCAGGGAGAAGGGGCATTAATTGAGAAGCGAAACAGGCAGTGTCTGGGGTAAGGTAGTGTTTTATTCCATGAACACTGGGGTTATCTGGATATAAGTGGTCACAATAGCCATAAGTGTGGGTGAGATGCGCCTGGAAGGTGGAGCGGAGTAAGAGAAAAAAGGAACATCAACACTTGAAGTCGCTAGTGAAGGACAGAAAGGTGCTTAGGCCAGAGAAGTTACCCTGTGGAGAGTGGGAGGAGAGTCAGGAAAGTGGAGGCCAAGGGCACATTGTGTGCAGCAGTGAGATGAGTTGGGATGCAGGCTGAGGCACAACCTTTGGATTCAGCCAGGTTCCCTGCTGACCTTGGCTGGAGCAGTTTCAGCAGAGACCTGGGGGTGGAGATCACACAGCTGAGGACTGAGTGGGTGGTGAGAAAGCACAGACACAGAATGGGTCAACTCTGAAAAAGTATGAGAAGGAGAGGAAGGAGATAGCAGCTGGGTGGATGCTAGGGCAGAGGGTTCCTAAAGAGATGTTAAAGAGTCTTCAGGTGGCCGATTAAAACCACAAGGAGATTTGCACACCCATCAGTTTAACAAAAATTTATGTCAGACTGACAAGTGGTGAAAGGGATGTGGAACAACAAGCCCTCTCAGACACTGCTGGTGAGAGGATAAACTATTTTGGAAAACAATTTGGCAATACCTAGGAAAGTTAAAAACGTGCCTTCAGCTCAGAAACTTCACCCTTAAGTACACTTATGGCCCAGAGACACCTACTCATGGGCACTAAGAGACAATGTTCATTCTTCCACGTATGCAATAATGTCAGACTAGTCAGCAAACAGGAGAACAGATAAATTAATAGTGGGATGTAGACAATGAAATTCTATACAGCAGCAAAAATGAATACATTCAAAGTCTATGCATGACTCTTAACAGAAAAAAGCAAACTGCAGAAGGATAAGTACAGTATGGTACCATTTATATGAAGGTTTTAAACACAGAAAGAATTCTATGAAGCATTTGATGATTTATACATATGTAGTAAAAGTATAAACACGCATACAAATTTAACTAAACTCAGGATAGTGGGAGGAGGGTGGAAGGTCTAGGATGTGCTAGGAACTTGACATATTGCAATTTAGACTCTGTATGGTAGGTATCATTCTGCCCACTTTACTGAAGAAGAAACTGAGGTTCGGGGAAGTGAACTGGTTGGAATTTCAGTTTCACCCGGTTTTGACATTGGTGTTACTGGTTGAACGAATGAAAGAAAGAACGGCCTCGAGTTAGTTCTCAGGCCTATCCCCATCTCCCTTCGCTGCCCAGGGCGGGAGGTGGAAGGACCGCATGAGAAAAAAACTGCGCTCAGCAGCGACCAAAGTCCACTCCGGCCCCGCCCCCGTGCGTTTGCCCCGCCCCTATGGCTCCGCTCCAGCGGGACTCATGAATATGCAAGCTAGGGGAAGATATTTAAAGGCGCCGGCGCCACGCGCAGATCCCTACCCGGCGCCGCCTGCCCCGCTCCTGTACCCAGCTCGCGGCTCGGCACCCTTCGCTCGTATCCATCACTCCGTGCGGAAACGCCGCCGGCATGTCGGACAAGCTGCCTTACAAAGTCGGTGAGTTCCAGGATGTGCAGTCGGCCGCGTCTGCTCCGCCTCCGCTGGGGGCCTGTTGGGGCGGCTGCCGCGGAGCCGACCCGGGGCGCTCTGAAGGACCCCCTTGAATCGCCGGCACGGCGCGGTCTTGGCCGCGCGAGGCCGTCTGGGGGTTGGAGTTCTCCCGCCGCCGCGAGCGGGTCTTCGGAGGCGGCCGCGGACTATGCGTCCCGGCGTGCCCCGCGAGGCCGGGGTAGCAGCGAGGCCCGCGGAGCGGCGAACTGGCGGCGTGTTCCGCCAGAGCCGCCTGGGGCAGGCGGGCAGCGCGCACCTGGCCACGGCCTGGGACCAGTGGCACCTGCCGGGACCTACACTAGGGGGCCTGGATCCTGCCTCCTGGGCCTGGACCGGCTCCTTGGCTAACTTGGTGGTCCGGGCAAGTGCCCACCCTCTCTGGGCCTCCTACAGGGAAGGCGAGGGCCCCGGGGCCCCGAAGGGCACGTGGGGAGAGGCCTGGAGACTGAGCCCGAGGCCGGGCTAGTCCACTTACCAGGGACTTTGGGCTTGTTACTCAACCTCTTGGGGTCACCCACCTGGCCAGAAGGTACAGTCATACAGAGAATCTCGAAGAAATTTTGGAGTGGTTAGAAAAATTCTTCCTGCTCTTCTATGGATTGAAGCTGATACACTGATAGTTAATGTTTATTGGGCGTTTACTATGGAATGGGCATTGCCTTCTACGTTTATTATAGATTAATTCATTTTATTCTAATGGGTTTTTAGGGTAGGGACTATTACTTTCTCATTTTATGATGGGTTTACTGAAACCCAGGAAAAAAGGTAACTTGCCCACATTTTTACAGCTGGGAGGTGGTGGAGCAGGATATGAACCCAGGCTGTGCCCACCTTTTCACCACTGTATGTAAGTGAACACATTTGGAATAACCCTAATGACCTTTCAGCAAAAACCAGTTCAGCCTGGATAGCAAATTTTAAAGTAAATTCAAGACACCATTCAACCTGGAGAAAAGCATCATTCATGGAGCACTTGCTATGTATCTGGGGATTTACATTTGTTTACAGAATGATCTTTAGAGGTGGACTTTATCTCATGATACAGAGGAAGAAACTGAAGCCCTAACAGGAAGTGACTTGCAAAGACTGTGGAAAATAACAAGTTGTCAGTAGTAGTTTATCAAGTAGCAGGCCAGAGAAGGTTATTGTCCCTGTTGTGTGGATGAAACTGAAGCCCAGAAAGATTAAGTCAAGGTCCAGTGGCAGAACTGGAATGGGGACATGTTACACTGTGGAGAGTTGGATGGGTTAGGGTTGAGGGCTTTGGGTTGTGTGGCAGCAGATAAGGCTGCATTTGGAAGTGGAGGAGCTTGGCTAGGTAGGGTTGGAGGAAAGACGCCTCCATCAGGGAGGGCACAGTGTGCCCGACCTTGCCCATATGGTATCTTCTTTAATCCTCAGGGCTCATAGAAGGTTAGGGATCATTATTCCCACTTTAGAGATGAAGAAACTGAGACTCAGAGAGGGTTTTGCTATTATGCCTCTTAGCTTGTCCTGGGACAGGTGTTACTGCAACCTCTGCAAGTCCTCAGCTCTCCTGGGCACCAAAACCCCCAGAGCTTAGAATGCCAGACCCTCCTGTGCCCTTGGAGTTGAGGGACCCATGAAAACACCAGGGCTGACACAGCTGTCCTGAGAGCAGTGAAAGAGTTCTTTTTGGCTAGAGGGACAGGTGGTGGCAGAGGGGGTGAAGCTTAGGATAGGACAGGAACCATTGTCCACTACTGCTGTGCCCCTCCCAGGAGCCTCTGGCTCTAGCCCTCCCTGGCCACCAGTCCTGCCTCTGCCATTGACTGGCTGTGGAACCTGGGGCAAACCCTTCTCTGAGCGTTTCCTCATGGGTAAATGCTGGGAGTTGGACTAGGTTCAGATTTGTTTCTTGTTTGCTAACCCTGTCTCGTGCCAGCCCCTTTCGTGGACCTTCTCTCATTCAGTCCTAACAACAGGTGTGGTTGGTAAACATTTGTGGACCCCTTCTCTGTGCCAGGCCCAGCTGGGCACTAGAGATACAAGGGTGACTCAAGGATGAGGGTGGGACAGACATGCATACGGATAATACAGTAGTATTGTCTCCATTTTATAAGTGAGGAGATCTGCCCAATTCTCTGTCTCTGTGGCCACCACCCCAGTCCTGGTCTCCCTCCTCACAGGTCTCCCCGGGTCTCTTGCTCCACGGATACATGCAGCAACCAAAGAGGGCTTTTCGGAAGACAGGTCTGGGCATGATACTCCCCTTAAAACTCTATAGGAATAAAGTCCTGATTCATCATCTTAACTCCCTCTACTAGAGTCACCCTGGCACACTCTGTTCCTCCAGCAACAATATACCAAGTTCTTTCCTGTTTCCAGGTTTTTGTTGAGCCCCTGCTGTGTGCCAGGTACTGTATCAGGTGCTCGGGGAGGAGCCTTCCAGGGTAAGAGAGTTGCTTGGTTAAAGCCCTGAGGTGGGAATGAGTTTAGCTCACCCGGAGGTTCGAGTGGTTAAGCAACTAGAGAGGGGGACAAGAGGGTGGAGAGATGGGGGAGAAGGGCGGGCAGTCACCTGGGTAGGACTCTAAAGCCCTGTGATGAGTTCGGATTTTATTCATGGTTAAGGGGAAGCCATTGGATGTTGGCTTGTTTTTTACTTGAGCAGAAGAATGGAGGTGATATATTTTAAGATTGAAAAGTTTGTTTCTCTGACTCCTGTGGGGAGAATAGTACGTGGGAGCAGGGAGACCAATGAGGAGGTGGCTTCAGTGATCCACGGTGGTGAGATGCTGTTGGATTGCTTGTATTTGGGATGTTGAGCCAACAGTGTGCTGATGGGTTGAAAGGGGGTGCAAGGGAGAAAGAGAAATCAAGAAATGGTAAGTTTCTGGCTGGAGCAGCTGGTCGAATGGTGGTTTCATTTCCTAAAATGGGAAGATTTGGGGAGTGACAAGTTGGGGGGTGAGGGCAAGGAGTCACAAGGGCTCAAACTTGACACATAATCCAGCTGGGCATCCAAATTGAGATGCTGAATAGGCAGTTGGATTATATGAGTCTCAAGTTCAGTGGAGAAGATTGGGCTGGAGATGAATGTGTGGGAGACATTTCCATAGAAAAGGTATTTCAAGCCATAAAATGGGATGAGCTCATCTGATAGGAGAGAAGAGGGAGATGATGAAGCCCTGAGGGCTTCCAAACTTTAGAGTCTGTAACAGGAAGAGGAGCCAGGAAGGTGATAGGGAAGCCACAGAAAGACAGGCATAGAAGCCAAGCCAAGAAAGGGTTTCAGAAGGAGAGAGTTCTCAGTGCTATTCGTGCTGCAGGGAGAAACTAATTGACCATTAGTTATGGGGATTAGGCCTTACAGAGACCTTGAGAAGAGCAGTTTTAGTGGAGTATTGAAGTCATCAAGGAGGTAAAACGATACAGGATCAGGCCCCACAGAGCAGAGACAGCTCTGTCTGTTGTAACAAAGGAATGCCTGGTCTGTAACTACATGTGAGGAGGGCTAGTGGATTCCCTGGAGGAAGAGTGGCATAGTTCTGAATCCTTCTCGATGAGTTGTGAAGTGAGGTCATCAGTTGATGAGGAAACGTTAGAAGTTTGGAGTGGAAAAGGTGGTAAATTTACTAAGAAGATGTAATAGGATTGCTGGAGTGTCCCTTGAGATTTGTGGTCTTAATAAATGAAACTCTTGGTGTGGTCATCATTTTCCTCCTGCTGGGCTCAATGACTTGGGTGCAGTGGAGGTCTGGGTTTAACCAGGGTGGGAGTTTTGCTGAGGAGTTCTCAGAGAACAAGAGGGTAGAAGGGACAGTGGAATCTAAATTGTGGAAGATGTTGAGAACATGAAGGGTGCAGTGAGGGACAGTGATAATCGGTAGGATAAACAGATTAAAGGTTCTGACCTGACCCGTTGCAGCTTTATTGGAGTTTGGGCTCTAGACAGAGAGTTTTGGAAAGATGGGACATGGCCAGAGTCAGTTGCTTGAAATCAAGATTTCCAAGGGAGAGTATCATGGGTGATGGCCTGCCAACGTGGGCAGGGGTGGAGTGGGTGTGTGCTGAGGCACACTGGGAGTAGTCCCTCCCGTGGGGGGGTATATTTCATCTGTGAAGTTGTTTAGATGTACAGTAGGAAGCAGAGTGACTTAGTTGGTTTTATTATTTCTTACTAAATTCTCTATAGTCCTTTCCCTCCCACCCACCACCCCGTTTGGGTGATTGGCAGGATCTAAGCTCCCCTAAAGATAAAAATCATGGGAGTTCCAGGCCCCATCCTAGACCTACTGAATTTGATTCCCCAGGGGAGATTTGTAAGCATGCCAGATGACCCTTATCAGGGAAGTTTGCAAACACTGCCCTTGAGAATGGGCTAGTGTGGCAGGGGAAGGAGGGTGAGATTATAAGGGAGAGGAGTAGTATTCATTGTACTATGCCATTTTATATAAGGGACTTGAGTGTCCGAGAATTTTGGTGTCCACAGGCGTTCCCGGAACCAATCCGCTGTAGAGACCAACGGATGACTAATAACATCAAAGCCAGAGAATGTAGATTAGTGTCAAAGCCCCAATGATCATGCTAACTGAACCCCCAAATTCAGCAGTTAACTCACCAGTTACAGGCAGGGCGGGCCTGGGTAGGTCTCTATGTGGAAGAACACACTTCCTGCAGGTAGGTTGGCTGCTGCTTGCTTGCAAAAGAAGGGAGACCTGAACTGCGCATGCCGTTTATTCCTCCTAAGTTTACTAGTTAGACAAGTCACTCCACCTTCCCTGGGGCAGAGAGAGGCCCAGAGTGTTAGTTACACAGATGAGTTCCCTCAATGTGGAGAGAAACATTAGGACTGGAGAAGCATTTTTATATCTTCAAGGAGATCAAGGAGCTGTGCTGAGTCCAAGGTGTTAGATTATATCATTTATGAGTGCTGAAGTCACCAAGAGTGTTGACTAGGAATGTGGAGACCCAGGAGCTAAAATCTTTAGGGAATGAGGACGTTGGTAGGTGGCAGCAGAAAGGGCAGCAGGAGGTATATATAGGCTGATAGCTGTTTTTCAAGGGGGCGCTTACCTGTGTTGTAATATTCGTGGTCCTGTGTGCTCCTTTGATTAAATGTGTTCTCCCACAAGGCTGTAAGTAAGCTGTGGTTACTGGCAGGAACCATGTCTTTCTTTTTTTGACTGCCCTGGCTCCATAAATCCCTGTTGCATGAGCGAGAGAGTTCAGTGACCAGATTACCCAGTCTAGTGCTTCGAGTCCTCAAGTGGATGAGTGCTGAGTGGCGCTGCTTTGTGGTTCGTGGGATGAGGTGGCTCACGAACTCCCATCCATCCTGCCCCTACAGCTGACATCGGCCTGGCCGCCTGGGGGCGCAAGGCCCTGGACCTCGCAGAGAATGAGATGCCGGGCCTGATGCACATGCGGGAGATGTACTCGGCCTCCAAACCACTGAAGGGCGCCCGCATTGCCGGCTGCCTGCACATGACCGTGGAGACAGCTGTCCTCATTGAGACCCTCGTTGCCCTGGGTGCTGAGGTGAGGCCCGCAGCAGCAGTTCTTGTGCAGTGGGGAAATCCAGTCTTGTGCCCCCTCAGGCCCAGCAGGGGGTCCAGCTACAGCCTTGTCACAGTGCCCCCCACCTCCATTTGTCGTGACTGCTCTGCAGATTTTCTCTCGCTGGGAAGACGGCGTCTGACTGCCCTCAGGTCACATTCTCCTGACTGGGGAGCTCTCATAGGAAAAACTCAAGCCTGGCGTCCTACTGAGTCACCTAAGGACTGGCTCTCCTAGGCCTTCCTGGGGTCATGTGCCTGCCCTTGGCCAATCATGGCTGCTGGAAGGATGGCGCGCTCTGATTGGTTCAGCCTGGGTTATGTGTACCTATGATTTCAGCTCTTACAACTTCTCTGGGGGCAAGATGTTTCCCAAAGCAGGGGGCAGGGCAGAGCAGCAAAAGCCAGCTACAGTAACACACCAGGTTTCAGTCCTTGCACCTCTTCTTTCTTTTCTACACTCACACTCTTGGCAATCTGATTTTATGGCTTTAAATACTGTCTATATGGTGATGACTCCCAGTTATATGTACTAGCCTGGACTTCTCCCTGGAACTCCAGACCTGTATACCCAGCAGCTGATGTATCACCTCCACCTGGAGGTCTGATTGACCTCTCAGTCTCAACGTGTCCAAAGGAACACATGATTTCCTTCTCTTCTTGGAGGCTTCCCCGTGTAGGCAGATGCAGACTTCAGCCTTACAGGCCCTCTCAGTTCAGAACCTGGGGTCGTCCCTGACTCCTCTTGCTCTGTTACTCCAACAACGAACCCTGCAGCAAATCCTGTCAGCTCAGCCCTCAAAGTACACGCATCATCACCTCCACTGCTAGAGGTGCATTTCTTGTCTGAAGTCTAACAACAGCTTCTACCCTTGTGTCCTTGCTTCCGTGTGGAGCCTTTTCCCTTCCACGCAGCAGAGCCATGTTTTAACATAAGTTGGGTCTTGTCAGTGCTCTGGCTCCCATCCACTCCCATCCACTGGTTGCCATTTGCAACCCAGCCTGAGGTTGCAGAGCTGGCTGGATGTAGATCCCGAGCCTCTCGGCCCTAGCTCCAGGGCGTTTTCTTATCCCTGTCCAGTGACCTTGGTCTTCTGAACTGTCTGTGACCAGCCCTGTTTTGCTGGCTCTTTCAGGTGCGGTGGTCCAGCTGCAATATCTTCTCCACCCAGGACCATGCCGCAGCTGCCATTGCCAAGGCTGGCATTCCAGGTGAGGCCAGCTTGCTGCTGGGAGATGCAGGAATGCATGAAGTGGCTCTGCTTTTCCCTGTTTGCTTCACTGACTTTTACTGCTACAGACTTCCCTGCGGTAGAGGAGAGGAGTCATGGCCACAGAATCCTAGCCTAGTGACCCATTGGAAAGAACTGTTTTGTCCAACTGTCATCTAAAATCCTATTGAAGGCACTTACTTGCCCAGTTCAAGTCATGTGATCAGGAAGGGTGGGATCTAATGATTGGGAACCACATGATGTTGAAGAGGGGAAATTCTTTAAAGGAATGATGTGGGTCTGTTTCCGAAAGAATCAGGGAGGGATACTGGGCAGAAAAACAGTCCCAGAGGTCCATTGCATAGTATCTGATGGTCTAGGGTGCTGGGGAAATACCAGGACCAAAGAGGAAAGACTTTCTCACAAGCTGCTGGGGAAATAGGCACAAGTATGCCTGGGCTTGAGGAGGGCAGTGGTTGGTTAACTCTGATGATGATGAAGTAGGACATTGACAGTTCCTTCTAACCAGCCACAGGTGGAGGGCAAAGAGTGGGGGAGGACCTCTCCAGAGACTGACCAAGGCTGGATCGGCCTGTCCCCAACTCCTCAGCCTAGTTTGGGCTCCATAGCCCTTTTCTGGGAAAGGTTTTGTTTTTAATACCATTGTCTGCCCCAGTTTGGGGGAGGGGAAGCTGGCCCTGCTTTGGCAGGTATCCTTTGCTCACAGGAGGTTCATGGGAGCCCCACACCTGTGTCTCAGTTGTCCCATATGATGGGAGGAGCCTGGGCTGGCAGTCAGGAGCCCTGGGTTCTTTTTTTTTTGGCTGTGCCATGCGGCTTGCGTGATCTTAATTCCCTGACCAGGGATCAAACCTGGGCCCCTAGCAGTGAAAGCGCAGAGTCCTAACCACTGGTCTGCCCTCGAATTCCCAGGAGCCCTGGGTTCTGATGCCTGCTCAGGAATGCCATGCTGAGTGATCTGGGCACATCTTAGCCCCTCTCTGGGCATCTGTAAGTGATGATAATGGTAATGGCTGCCTCACAGGGTTTCTGTGAGGAAAAATGAGATGGGGCATGAAGCAGTTAGAGTAATGTCTGGCACAGAGAAAGTGCTCCATACATGGTAGCTGCTGTTAGTAGTTTTTGGCCAGACTGCCTAGGATAACCTACCACAGAGACTGCTGGCCCATCAAGTCCTTTCAGTGCATAATGAATCTTGGATCTTGTCTCGCTTGGGTCCACCTGAGTGTGGCTTCCTGCCCCTGTGCACCTCCATCCTAGCAGTAGGCATGTGGGTAGGAGCCCTGGTCACTGGGTTGGGGGCCCAGACAGAAGAGGTAGGAAAGGAAATAATTATTTCCAGATACCTATATATGGGGGGGGGTGTCTGTACTTGGCCTCTGTCTCATAATCCATACTATTATAGATGAGGAAACTGAGGCTCAGAGAGGTGAAGTGATTTTCCCAAAGTCACACAGCTGGTGAGTGCAGAACCAGGACTTGCACTCAGATTTCTCTGGCTCCAAGTTGTGTTCTTACCATTGCTGAGTCCTCAGAGGTGCTAGAGGTGGCAGGCGATGGGAATTAGGAAGGAGATAGTATTGGCTCTATCCAGGTGGGTCCCTGGAACAAGTGCCAGTGGGGAGGGCCAGGCCCTGATGTGCCACTCACTCTCCAGTGTATGCCTGGAAGGGTGAAACGGATGAGGAATATCTGTGGTGCATTGAGCAGACGCTGTACTTCAAGGACGGGCCCCTCAACATGATTCTGGACGATGGTGGTGACCTCACCAACCTCATCCACACCAAGTACCCACAGCTCCTGTCAGGTGAGTAGGACGGGTGGGTGGGCTGGGTGCTAGTGGTTTAAACGGGGCCTGCTTGCCCACCTGAAAGCAGCAGGCCTGGCAGGACCCCCAGTGCCTCGAGCAGCAGATTCTGTGGACGATGGGAGAACTGCAGGCTCCTGTAGGCGTGCTGGGCCTGGCCTCAGGGCTGGGTGGCTAGGGGAGGCCTGGCTGGCCCAAGGGCAAGCCAGGGCCAGGGCTGAGAACAGCTGGGAAGGCGTCAGCTTTGTTAAAAGCAGGTGGGGAGGAAAGTGGGGTAGTGTAGTGAGTGCAAAGGCCCTGAGGCAGGAAAGGATAGCCCATTCATGAAACAGAAAGTTAGCCAGCATGGCAGCTTCCTTCACTGGGGAGAATTGCAGGTTGTGGCTGGAGCTTTAGTGAAGGTCAGATGTGTAAAGACTTAATAGAATAGATTGAGAAAAGAGTCTGGCTTGATCCTGAGAGTAAAGGGAAGTAGTTGGATGGTACTGAAAAGACTTCCCTGCAAATGTACGTGTTAAAAATGGCTGCTGTGTAGAGGATGAGTTGTGGCTGGGACTAGGGCAGTGACAGTGCAAGTGGAGAGTTCGGGGGTTGTTGGGAGGTAGAATCATTAGGCCTGGTGATGGTAGTGGCTCCTCCCTCACGCTGGCCTAGGTGATTAGGTGGACTGTGGTGTCCGTTACAGAGATAGGAACCCAGAAGGAGGAGCGGCTTTAGGAGGCAAAGATGAGGAATTTGGGTGAGTTCAGCTGTGGGCTCTCTGAGGCTCTTGGAGTTTCATCTCAGAGGCCACCCTGTCCCTTGGGCTACTCCTTCCTGGCCTGAAATTCATCCCCTCCTCTCTTGTTCAGGCATCCGAGGCATCTCCGAAGAGACCACAACGGGAGTCCACAACCTGTACAAGATGATGGCCAACGGGATTCTGAAGGTGCCTGCCATCAACGTCAACGACTCTGTCACCAAGGTGAGCCTGTGGGGCAGTGATGGCTCCAGCTGTTGGTTCCCAGAGCAGCTCAGGAGTAGGCCCTGCAGAAAGTCCCCTGGGAAGGCTGCAGGCTAGGGGCTTAGCCCTTATTTGACGGGGGAAAGGGGTTGTAGACTTAGGGTAGTAAGGCAAAGCATTGAAGGCGTTAGAGGCAAAGAACCGTGCAGTGAGCCTCAGAGCTGGGCTCAAGCGGTTTAACGTGAAGCAGATTCTTTGACCGGACAATCTCTCATAGTTGATCTGCAGGAAGCCTTCTGGACTGGCAGAGAAAGGCCAGGGAGAGTCGTGGGACTGAGCAGGGCAAGGGGCACATGAGCACATTAGCTGGTGGGGAGAAGTCCCAGGAGGTGATCAGCCCAAGGCCCACCAGCCTGCGATGTTGAGAGTGGGTCTGAGGCCTCAGGGCCTCGCCTGCCCCCATAGCCGCCTTGCCCCCTCTCCTTTCAGAGCAAGTTTGACAACCTCTATGGCTGCCGGGAGTCCCTCATAGATGGCATCAAGCGGGCCACGGACGTGATGATTGCGGGCAAGGTGGCGGTGGTAGCGGGCTATGGCGACGTGGGCAAGGGCTGTGCCCAGGCCCTGAGGGGCTTCGGGGCCCGTGTCATCATCACGGAGATCGACCCCATCAACGCGCTTCAGGCTGCCATGGAGGGTATGATAGGGTGAAGGTTGGTTGTTAGCCACTGGGGCCAGAGGCGGGGCAAGGCCACCCTGGATGACGCACAGACACTGTCTCTACACAGGCTATGAGGTGACCATCATGGATGAGGCCTGTCAGGAGGGCAACATCTTTGTCACCACCACGGGCTGTATCGACATCATCCTCGGCCGGTAGGCGCCAGGCGGGGGGTCCCAGGGAGTGAAGGAGGGGGCAGGCTTGCGGCTGCTCTTGGTCCCTGACAGTCTGTCACAGGCTGGGGCTCCTCCACAGGCACTTTGAACAGATGAAAGATGACGCCATTGTGTGTAACATCGGACACTTTGACGTGGAGATTGACGTCAAGTGGCTGAACGAGAACGCTGTGGAGAAGGTGAACATCAAGCCCCAGGTGAGAAGCCCCAGCCCTGCCAGCAGGCTTGGTGGATGGAGCGCCGAGGGGGGGCGTGCTCCTGGGCTGGCCGTCAAGGAAGTCAGATGATGAGGCTCTGGCAACCTGGGCAGTGGGATGGGTGGAAGAGGGACAGGTTTCAGGGCTGCTTAGATTGGAATCTTGGAGTGAGGCCAAGGCATCCCCATTTTTAAAGGTCCCAAGATGGTTCTGATGTGCAGCCAAGGTTGAGTACCACTGCATTCAACTTGTTACTAGGCATGGTGATTGAGAACGTGGGATCTGTCCCCAGACTGTCCAGGCTCATGTTGCAGCCACTTTGTAATGTGTGGCTCTAGACAAAGAACTTAACCCTTTAAACTTCAGTTTCTTTATCTGTGGAATGGGGATAATAGCAGTACTTAATTTACAGGGTTGTTAGTAGGATTAAATGTGATAATTATATATATATATATTGTGTATATATGTATGTATATATGGTTATATGTATGTTCTTAGCCCAGGGCATGTGCCAATAATAATAACATTAGCTAATACGTAGTACTAAACTAAGTGCCTTGTACATGTCAGCTCTTTAAATTCTCACAGCAGACCTATGAGGTCTGCCGCTCAGGGTTGCATAACAAATACTGGCTCTTATTAATTGTGTGTGCCAGGCCCTGTGCTGGAGGTTGTTCTGGGGCAGTCCAGGCCCTTTGTGGGCCCTGCTGGAGGTCGGGAGGCCTGCTGGACAGGAGGGTAGGATGAGGATAGGGGTGGACACTGGGAGCTGTGCCCACCAGCCCTTACCGCTGTGCTGCCCACTTGTAGGTGGACCGCTACTTGTTGAAGAACGGGCGCCGCATCATCATTCTGGCCGAGGGCCGGCTGGTCAACCTGGGCTGCGCCATGGGCCACCCCAGCTTCGTGATGAGCAACTCCTTCACCAACCAGGTGCTGGCGCAGATTGAGCTGTGGACCCACCCAGACAAGTATCCCATCGGGGTCCACTTCCTGCCCAAGAAGGTGGGTTCCTACCTCCACCCCTGGCCAAGGGTCATGTGTCCAGCCCTGGGCTCTCCATGCAGACCTTGCCAGAGTTCATACAGTACTCGCCTCTCTACTCTCTTGAAGATCTTCACAGGGTCCTCCGCAGGGCAGAAATCATTCTCTCCATTTAACAGAGGAGGAAATTGGGGCCCAAAGCAGGGAATAACTCCCAGAGTGGCAGGGCTGGGTGGTGAGAGGAGCATGGGCTTTGGAGTGAGACACACCCAGGTTTGAATCTCACTCTTACCCTTGGAGGCTGTGTAACTGTGCCTCCATTTCCTTATCTGTAAAACGAAGGTGATAGTACCTGCGTAAGGATTGTGAGGATTTCCTTAGATCACAGGTCACAAACCCACATGCCCAGAGGGATTGGACAGGTAAATGGGCTGGGTGGGAACTGACCAAAGAGCACGTGCCCCAGTTGAAGAGGTTGGCTGCCTGTCATCAACCTGGACCCATTGGACCAGGGCTCCTGCCGTTTCAAAGGAAGCTAGATATCAATTTTTAAATATAACCAGGTTGGTTAACTTGGACGTGTTTGTAAGCCGAATGCAGCCTACAGGCTGCGTGATTGTGGCCTTGGAATGGGATGATGCCACTAACACACTGAGCATGGCACCTGACGTGTTGTGAGTGTGTGGTCAGATTAACCATGACAATGAGGTCATCTGATGTCAAATCCAGTGCTTGTCCTAACACCCCCTGCAACTGCCCTCTCCCACAGGTCAGAACACTATGTTTTAGTCCTGGCTTTTTTTTTTTTTGCCAGTGTCATGGGTGAACTTGGCTTTGCTACTTTGCCTGACTGGGCCTCAGTTTCCCTCTCAGCTAAATGGTAAGAGTAGCTTTTGCTTCCAGCCCTTGGCTGCTGGAGAGGCTGCGGTGGAGTCTTCATACCACTCTTCCCACCCTTTGAAAAGCTGGTCTGCCAACTGATGAGAAGTAGGAAGAGGCTGGGTTGTCTGCCCCCGAGCCAGCCAACTCCTTTCCCCCTAGTCTTCCTCAGGCACAGTCTTGCCTGACCAGGTGTTTTACCTGTAAGGGCCTCAAGGGGCTGTCCTGTCCTGGGCAGCCTGCCAGGTCCCCATGCTGGTTGTGCGGTTAAAAAAGTCTCATTCGACCCCTCATCTGATTCACGACTGTGAATATAGTGAGAGATTGGGCAGGCCTTTAAAATGAGGCTGGGGTTGGAAGTGAGAAGGCAAAGAGCTCACCTCCTACCCCAGCACCTGGCCCCATCCTATCTTCTTCCTTCATCACTGCCAAGATACGGGTTGGGGACAGGCTCTACATCTCACATGCGAGATGTGGGAGAGGGATTACGTACCTTGGTAAACAGTGACAGAGAGAGCAGCCACCATTTCTTAAGGTACTTGCACCAAGCGCTCTTGACTATCACTGATCTCTGTACCAGCTCTGAGAGACCCAGCCTACAGATGATGAAACTAAGCTTCAGAGGGTGACTTGCCTCCACAGCTGCCAAGTATTGGGCCAAGAGTACGTCCCACCCCTGCCTGTCCAAGTTGTTAACCGTTATGTCCTCCTGGGTACTGGGAGCAGGGAGAAGGAAGGGTGTTCTCGGCTAGGCCAGGCCAAGAGAAGGGAGCATTCGTTGTGTCCTCTGGGCACTGGAGACCTTCATTCTGCCTCCAGAGCTGACGTGGCCTTAGGACTTAGGGCTGGGCTCTGCTCCTGCCTTTGCCTGCCTCTCCCCAGTTTCTTCATTTGTTAAATAGAAGAATAAACCCTGGCCTCCTTTTTAAGGGTGTTTGTGAGCCTCTAATGAGACCGTGAGTGTGAAACCGCTTGGGAATGTAAAGCTGTCTGGGCTGGGCTGTGGTTAAAGGCTATTGTGCCATTATGGGATGGGACTTGGGGGTAGGAAGAGGCCCCACCCGGAGCTGGATGCTGAGAAAGTGAGAGCCCCGCTTAGGGTTGATCCTTCTCTAAGTACAGCCACTTGCCCTTCTTCTCAGGCCCCCTTTATGCATTTCAGCACTGGTCAGACTTAGAAATAGGCCTTATCTAACCCCAGCCTCTGTCCTCCTTGGTTTCTGTTCTGTCTCTTCAAAGCTGCCTTGGAGACCATAACTTGAGACAAGTTATGGGACTTTGGAGCCAGGTGGACCCTGGATTCAAATCCTAGCTCTGTCATTAACTAGCTTTGTGACCTTGGGCAAGTCATTCCACCTTTCTTCTTTTGTTTGTTTGTTTGTTTTGCGGTACATGGGCCTCTCACTCTTGTGGCCTCTCCCGTTGTGGAGCACAGGCTCCGGACGCGCAGGCTCAGCGGCCATGGCTCACGGGCCTAGCCGCTCTGCGGCATGTGGGATCTTCCCGGACTGGGGCACGAACCCGTGTCCCCTGCATCGGCAGGCAGACTCTCAACCACTGCGCCACCAGGGAAGCCCTCATTCCACCTTTCTGAGCCTTGATTTCCACATCTGTGAAAGGAGATGGCAATTTTTTTATTAGTCAGGATCCTTTCGGTGGCAAGTGGTAGATAGAAACCCTATTCAAACTGGTGTATTAGTTACCTGTTACTGTACAGCAATTTAAATCCAAAACTTACTGGCTTAAAACAATAAACATTTATTATTTCAGTTTCTGTGGGTTGAGAGTTTGAGAGCAGCTTAATTCACGAGGTTGTAGTCGAGATGTCAGCCAGGGCTGCAGTCATCTGAAGGCTTGACTGGAGCTGGAAGATCCACTTCACATCACTGTTGGCAGGTGGTTCCTTGCCACATGAGTATCTCCATAGGGCTGCTTAAGTTTCCTCATGAGATGGCAGCTGGCCTCCCCCAGATTCAGGGGGAGAGCAAAGGAGGAGGCTGAAGTGCGTTTTAGGACCCAGTCTCCAAGTCACACACCATCACTTCTGCTTTATTCTATTCATTAGAATTGAGTCACTCAAGGGGTGAGGAATTAGGCTCCACCTCTTGTAGGAAGGAGTTTTATGAATTTATAGACAAAGATTTTAAGGACGTATATTTTGGAAGGCAGCTATGCTCACCACTATACCACCAGTGCTAAGGATGTATTTTGAAACAAACACCACCAGTGTAATCTAAAAAGGAACTCTGTTGGTTCTGTAATGGAGGAGTCTAAGATTCAGACACTGGATCCAGGGATCCATTGGCATCAGAGCTCTTTCTCTGTCTCTTGGCTCTTTTTTCCCCCTACATTCACTTCACTTGTCAAATACACTTGCCCCTGGTGAGCAGAGACTGATAGCCTCCCTGTTTAGGAATCCTGAAAGCCCCTGTCATGAAAATATGTCCTGTCCATAGATAAATTCCAGAGAAGCATTTTGGTTAGCTGCTTAGGTTGGTGGAGGGTAAGGAAGGAGATGTAATTGATTGTCCCATTAGGGCTGCTTGGAGGGGAGGATGTAGCTTGGTTCCCCCTTGCAGCAGGGGAGCTGAGTAGCCAAAAGCCACACTGGAGGCTGGCTGTGAGGATAGAATGAAGTAATATGCTTAACGCTCCGCAGATGTCACAACAGAACAGTTTCTGCCTCTTTTGGCAGCTGGATGCAGGTAAGGGATCCCAGAGCATGGCACTGATTCCAGCTTTTTCTGTGTTTCTCCCCAGCTGGATGAAGCAGTCGCTGAAGCCCACCTGGGCAAGCTGAATGTGAAGCTGACCAAGCTGACTGAGAAGCAGGCGCAGTACTTGGGCATGTCCTGTGATGGCCCCTTCAAACCTGATCACTACCGCTATTGAGAACCAGGCCTGCCCTTTGCCTTCCAGCTGCTGTCCTTGCCTGGGCCCCACCTCTCCTCCCCAAGAGCAAATGGCACCACCTTTGAGATTGGTTTGATAATGTTCCCCATCACCTCCCTGGGGCTAGTCACTCAGTCTTTGGCCTCTGCTGCATCCTTCATACTGTTCCCAAGTGTGGCAGGGGGAATTGAGAAGTCCCTCCTCAAGCCCTGGTCATGATAGAGGTACACGGGAGTTACCCACAGGGAGCCATGAGCTCAGGGGTTTTGGAACTGCTCACTCAGTCAGTCCTTCCTTAGGCTGGAAGTTGGCAGTGGTGTTCACAAAGCCCATGCACTTTACCATCCAGGCCCTCACTTGGCCTATGGACTTTATACCCATGTTCTTGGTTTACAGGTTCATTGGTTCCTCAGCCCATGACAGATGAGAAGGAGCTATGTCAAAGGGTGTGGAGGAACTGTTGGAGTTTGAATGCTCCTGAGAGCCCAGCTTAGTGCTTGGCATTCTCTTAAACCTCAGAACGATGAGGTTGGTACTTTTAGTCCCTATTTTACAGGGGTTGGAATATATTGTTAAGGGATAGCCAAGAAAGGACGAGAGAAGTGACAGCCAGAGGTTGAGAGGGGCCAGAGAAACGTAAAAGTGCATATTGTAACTTGATGTTCTCATCACAACTCTGGGTCAAAGAGAGATTAATTTGGTTTATAATGTTAAAAGAGAGCAAGAAGGTGGTTAATAAAAATTTTGGTGCCTAAAAGAATTTTGAGCCTTTATTTTGTAGATAATCCACTGCCAACAATGTGTGGTGTAAGCCAAGGGGTAATAGTCTGATGTGCTGTAATAGTGTGCTGTGTTGCAGTGTGGGGTGACAAGGGCTGCAGGCACACCCTTGGGCTTGGAAGACTGGGTAAAATGAAGAGAGAACTCTTGTGTCTTCAGGTGTGTCTTTTGTAAACAGCCTGTTTTTTACCCAACCTAAGAGTCATTTAATAGGTGAGATTAACTTATTTATATTTATTGTAATCTCTGTTTGTATTTATTTCCTCTACCTTATTTTTTTCTATTTCAATTTATAATTTCGTTTTCTCCCCATTTCCACTTTGGCTTGATCCATTGCTCCTTGGGGGGAGTGTTGTTTATTGAGCACCTACTGAGTGCTAGGTGCTTTGTAGTTTCATTATTCTCACAACAAGCTTAGTAATATTATTATCCTAATTTTATGGATGAGAGTGGAGACTTATAGAAGTTAAGCATCTTTCCTAAAGTCCACAGTTACAACTGGCCTCATCATGATTCAAATCACAGGAAGGTGAGTGGGAAATGGGGTGCTCTATTTGTCTAAATTGTCATTTACTGAACCCCTGTTCTGGTCTTGGAAGTGAGAGAAAAACAAGAACCCACCTGGGAAGGGTAACTAGAGACTATTCTGAGGGTCATCCACTCATGGAAGGCCTGATGGGGATGCTGGGATGTTTGAGACCTAACCCCAGCCTGCTGGGAATCTCAAGCTAGAAGAAGAAGGCAGGCATACAAACAGCTTTGCCATCTCTTGGCACTTCCCTTTCTCTGCTCAGCTTTAGAGTTCAGTGCCTGGCAGCACTGAAAGGCAGGAGGGAAAAGGTGATGCTTGAATTGGATTTTGTTGTTTTGTTTTTTAATATTTTATTTATTTTCTTTTTATGTTTTTGGCTGCGTCAGGTCTTATTTGCAGCATTTGGGATCTTCCATTGCAGCACGTGGGCTTCTCTCCAGTTGCATCGCTCGGGCTTCTCTCCACTTGTGGTACACAGGTTTTCTCTATTTAGCTGTGGTGCGCGGGGTCCAGAGCGCATGGGCTCTGTGGTTTGCAGCATGCGGGCTCTCTAGTTGAGGCACACGAGCTCAGTAGTTGCGGCACGTGGGCTTAGTTGCCCCGTGGCATGTGGGATCTTACTTTCCTGATCAGGGATTGAACTTGCATCCCCTGCATTGGAAGGCGGATTCTTTACCACTGGACCACAAAGGAAGTCCCTTGAAATGGATTTTGAAAGAACTAAAGATTTTTAATAGGAATTGAAGGCAAGAGCATTTTGGGCAGCAGAATAACTTAAGCAGGAGTGAGTTAGGGGGCAGGGAGCTTAATATAGGGAGAGCTAGAGGTAGAGGGCTAGAAAGGTGGCCTGGGAGACAGGAAGGAGAGCCCTTGAACACTAGGATGAGACCTCAGTTTTAATCCTTGAGCTGCACAGATCCCTGAAACAACCCTACTTGACTGAACATTCATACTTGTGGCTTGTTTTTGTATTCTCAGCCTCTGGCTATTACCTGGTATTAATTAGCAGAGAGATTCAGAGAGGCCAAATGGCCTGACCTAAGATCACACGGTAAGTGGTGCTGCCTGGACTCCACCTCAGGTTGGTCTGAGTCCTGGGCCAGGCACTTGTGTGAGACAAATGGCGAGTGTTTTAAGTGAAGGTTGCTCTACTCAAGGCATGACGTTTTGACAGAAGGTAGTGGGTTGCCGTTGGGGCTCTCTTTAGTATTTCTTCCTCCAGAGCTGAGTGGGAGTTGAGTACACAGGAGAACATGAGGAGATGGAGATTGAGGCCAATCCTGCCTCTCAGATCAGCTTTCCCAACCATGAGTCCACAGCATCATGCTTGGCATGCCCTTGGCTGTATCTGGCATTGAAACTCCACTTCTACTATTTGAGTGCAAATGCATCTGAGTGAGAAAAAGAAGGGCTTGTTTAGTCTAACTTTTAAAAGTATATGGTGTCAGGCGAAACCCTTGTCAATGGCCTGCGGTCTGACGGGCGTGAAGGGCTGAAAACTAGAGGATCAATAGACCCTCCCCACGCTTTCTCGGGCTTGGATGCTCATCAACGTGTCCTGCCCAGTTAATTCTCAGCCTTTTTTTCCTCCATGCATATAGCTGACGTTGCATTAGGTTACATGAATGTATGCTATGACTCTGCTGTAAATAATTTAAAAACTTCGGCACTTCAACTACTATTAGCAGCAAACGACACAGGAACCACCTCTCAACCAATCATGACACCAATAGTCAAAACAGACCGAGATCCACTGCTGCCCACTGCCATTTCTTTTACAGCTAATTGTGTACCAGCCATTGCTCTAAGTAAGTGCTTCCTTATTCCTCCTGATAACCTTGTAGAGACTTGAATTCCTGTTTTACAGTTCAGAAAACAGGCTTTGAGTGAGCTGGATTTTGTACCCGGTAGGACTCTTGAGACCAGAATCCCAGCTCTGCTCAGTAGAAAAGGGGGAGGCTGCTGTTCATCTGAGCCAGGGAGGTTAAACGCCTTATCCTTCATGGCAGCTCCCTTCCCTCAAATCTGTCTGCTCCCAGACTCAAGAAATACCTTTCCAGATGTTCCTTCTGTGAGATCCAATGTAGTCCCCCACATCTGGTCCCCTAGGGGTTCTGGTTTCTGTTATCCTGGCCTTTTCCTTTCCTCTTTGGAGGTGTCCTGTCAGTTCTCAGAACCTTTCTTTTTAAAAAAAAAACACCGTCTCCTTTCACATCTGGTCTCAGCCTTACCTCTGATCTCAGATCTGCTAATCTGTCACATGTTTGACACTGACCAGGTATCCACAATGAAAGCTGATGTGTCTACTGTTCCCCCCAACTCCACTCCTGATGCCTGGGCATCATGGGGAAAGAAGGAATTGGCCAAGGGTCCTATAGTATCTGGTCTGACTGGATTTTTTTTTTCCAGGAAAGTGAGAAGGGAGGTTAAGACCTGGGGGATTTTGTGGAACAGTGGACTGGGCTTTGAAGGGAGGAGACCTGGGTCTGCTGTTAACTCACCACGTGACTTTGGGCAAGGACAGAAGTACCTACCTCAGATGGTCGTTTTGAGGGTCAGTGATACGACGTGTATTATAAGGAGTTTGGGTTTTTTTTAATAACATCTTTATTGGAGTATAATTGCTTTACAATGGTGTGGTAGTTCCTGCTTTATAACAAAGTGAATCAGCTACACATATACATATATCCCCGTATCTCTTCCCTCTTGCGTCTCCCTCCCACCCTCCCTATCCCACCCCTCTAGGTGGTCACAAAGCACCCAGCTGGTCTCCCCGTGCTATGCGGCTGCTTCCCACTAGCTGTCTATTTTACATTTGGTAGTGTATATATGTCCATGCCACTCTCTCACTTCGTCCCAGCTTACCCTTCCCCCTCCCCGTGTCCTCAAGTCCATTCTCTAGTAGGTCTGCGTCTTTATTCCCGTCTTTTCTTCAAGAACCTTGAAGAAAAGTTTCTTCATGACCTTTTTTTTTTAATTCCATATATATGTGTTAGCATATGGTATTTGTTTTTCTCTTTCTGACTTACTTCACTCTGTATGACAGACTCTAGGTCCATCCACCTCACTACAAATGACTCAATTTCGTTTCTTTTCGTGGCTGAGTAATATTCCATTGTATATATGTGCCACATCTTCCTTATCTATTCATCTGTCGATGGACACTTAGGTTGCTTCCATGTCCTGGCTATTGTAAATATATAAAGAGTTTTTTGTCAAGTTTTCAGGGCTGTGTCAGGCACCGCTGGGTGGGAAGGAGCTGTTTTGAAGGCAGGACACTTAGGATATTTAGAAAATTAAACAGTACTTTAGAAAAGTCTTAAGATCTTAGAACTTGGAAGGAACTTAGAGCATCTATAGAGCCAAATCCAGCATCTGTATATGGAGAAATGTGGGCCCAGAGAGTTTAAGTGACGTCCAAAGTCACCCTGCAGATCTAGGTGTCCTGCTTGCCTCTAGGCAAGAGCTCTTTCCTGCGTACCAAGACACTCTGCCCACCTCACCGTGGCAGGTTATGGTGGGAGGGCCTTGCTAGGCTAGATGTGCTGGAATCCCTTTTCAAGTCTTGTTGGAGACAAGTAATGAGGAGCTTGGAGGGCTTGAGGTAGCATGGACTAAAACCCAGGAGGGGTTGTGAGGGCCTGCTTATGCCAGGAGAACTACAAGAGGCAGCAGGTAGGGGTCGGCTCTGCTTTGGGGAGCTGAGGTTTCAGGAAACCTCAGGAATCCAGATTCTCATCCCTGAGACCCACTCAGGACTACCTCAGAGGACAAGGCTAGGAAATCTGCTTGAAGTGATGGAGGCAGCCAGGGGTGCTTATGTGATCAGGCCTTGTCAATCAGCTTCAGTAAGCTCCTCGTGGATACACTCTCCAAACTGGCTCAAGGATAGGCACATAGCTCACATAGTTGGTCCAGATTCAACCCCAGGATTTCAGGATTTTTACTAGAAATCTGGTGTGGTGCAATACAGAGAACTGTCCAACAGTGATCCCAGGAGCTTACCCTGGGCTGCCTGCACCCAGTGAGGGCTGCGCTTGGAGCCAGATTCCCTCAGGTCTGCTGGCTTCCTCTCCCTGGCTGGAGGAGTTACAACCTCCGAGGGGTCCCAAAAGACTCCAGGTGCTGGGCAGTGGGCTTTTCCTGACAACTCCATAAATAGTTGGTACCTACATTCACACTGCTAAGTACCCTGAGAGTCTGATTGCCCCCATTCACAGTCCTTCTCATACTTGCCTTATTACAAGGGAGAGAAACAGAAGTAGCGGGGAACATACACCCACGGTATGTCCAACAGAATGCCCTGCCTCAGCATGTCTCTTTGTGGGGAACTTGCTGGCTCTTCTAACTGCTGGCTTGTACGGATCCCCACTAACCCAGTGGTTCTTAAACCTGAGTGTGTCAGGACCACCTGGAGGGCTTGTTAAAACACAGATTGCTGGGCTCACCCCCAGAGCTTCTGATTCAGTAGGCCTGAGATGGGGCCCTATAATTTGCATTTCTTTTTTTTTTTTTTTTTAGCATGGTACGCGGGCCTCTCACTGCTGTGGCCTCTCCCGTTGCGGAGCACAGGCTCCGGACGCGCAGGCCCAGCGGCCATGGCTCACGGGCCCAGCCGCTCCGCAGCACGTGGGATCCTCCCAGACCGGGGCACGAACCCATGTCCCCTGCATGGGCAGGCAGACTGTCAACCACTGCGCCACCAGGGAAGCCCCTGATTTGCATTTCTAACAAGTTCCCTTGCAACCCCTCCCACCCAGTGCCCGTTGCACAGCAGGTGGCAACTGTAAAAGAGACCCACCTGTCCTGAAAATGGAGAAAAGGCGCTCTCTTCAGTAGGGCTCCCAGGCTTGGCAGGAATGTGAGCCTAGAGCTGCTTCTTTGCCCCCATGAGGGGAAGCCTGCCTGAGGGTGACACCAACATAGAATTGAGAGACAGAGTGACACATTCCAGAGGACCTGAATCTAGCCGTGATTTATGCTGACTAGATCTACCCGCTGGCCGGTTTAGTGCTGTGACAACAACGAAGTTCCCTTTTTGTCCTTTAGCCCATTTGAACAGGGTTGCCGTCTCTGGCAATTTCAAGTGTCCTGCTGAGGTGGAGAAGACAGAAATGACACCAGGAGAGAAAATGGGAGAAAACCTTGGGGCTGAGGCTCCTGCAAGGTGTCAGCTCTAGGCAGACAGAATCTCCTTTGCCTGGCTTTCAGTGGCCTGGTGGTTAGGGGCGTAGGCTTTGGAATGAAGTGGGCTGGGTGTGAATCCCAGCGCTGAGGTGTGGGGTCCAGGCACAATACCTAGTCTCTCTGAGCCCCAAGTTCCCTTATTGACTATAATTCTTACCTCAAGAAGCAAATTTGGGAGCTTGGGTATCATCCTGGCATGAAGTAGCTGCTCGATCAATAGACATTATTAGTATGATATGATAAATGCAGATCGCACAGGCCTCAATCAATAGACATTATTAGTATGATATGATAAATGCAGATCGCACAGGCCTCAATCAATAGACATTATTAGTATGATATTATGATAGTTACAAATCACACAGGCCTCAGGCTGTTAGCAGCAGCCCTGGGTCCCTGGCAAAAGGCAGGCAACAACCTCAGAGGCATCCTGGGGAGAGGGGGAGCATCTCAGGACCCTCCAGAGGCTCTGCAGTCATCTCAGAGCCAGTGCAGGGGGCTCCATGATTCTGGTTTGGGTGAAATTACTGAGGATTACTTGAGGTGCTCCAGTACAGTTGGGCCTTCCTGGGTAGGGGGCGTGGGGAGGTTCTGTTAGACAAAGATCAATTAATTTCAAGATCATTTAAGACTGGGAAACCAAAGCTGCTTTGGGATTTTAAAGGGGTAGCCCTTGGCTGATCACTGAATTCAATGTCCCCTTCCCCTTATCAAATAACCCTCTTTCCCAGCTCCTCAGGGGCTGCACTGCCCTCCCTTCCCCCCCAGGCCCCTTCTCTACTTTTCTTTTGCAACCTCTGACATGTACACATTATGCAGAATTCCAGATGTTGATAGACATTGGGATAAATAATGAGAGAAAAAAAGAAAAAAAATGCAAAAAACTAAACTTTTCCCCAAAGTCATAAGGCTCTAGTTTTTGATTTGGGGAGGAATCAGCTCACTCAATGGCTTGTAAATGTGATCTTATAAAATTAGGTAATTTAGGAAGGTTTTTATCATTATCATCATTATATTAATTTTTCTTTAGTAGTCATGATTTTATTATTGCTCTGGTAGTCTATGCAGCCACTGGGTCCAGGAATTCCAAAGAGGAGCTCTGAAAGATGTGAAAATCTTCAAGAGTCAAAGGAATGAAGCTATTTGCTGGGCTCCACAGATAACAAGAAGGCACGATCATCATCGTCATCACCATCATCATCATCACCATTAGGTGGTGCCACCTCCCAGATTCTACAACTCGCATAGCCAGCTGGGAGAGCTGACAATAGCTACTGTCTCTCTGCAAGCCATCAGTATAAAACTCTTTTCTGGAGCGAACATAAACATTTGATGATTTTACTGAGAAAACAGAAGACATTCCTGCCCTACCCCCAGTCCCACAACACACACACCCTTTTCCTCACAATAAATATACTGCATGCATGGAAGAAGAAAGGGAGGAACACGTTTATTCTGACTAATCTGAAGTTCACAGATGGTTTGGCTAATTCAGTTAAAATTAAATTCTTTTCTTTACCTATCCTGTCCCCTTCACACATGGGAATTGGTTTTTGGAGTTAAATTCCTTTATAAAGTTCCTATTGTATCACTGGGAGTAATTTCTTGACAGTGGGTGAAGATGCTACATCTGTAGTTGTTCAAACAGGTGGAGGCACTTAGAGTAAGGATCCAAAGATTGCCAATTAGGTTGGCCTGTGGTCCACAAGCCAGGAAGGGATTTGAGGTCCTGAGGATCTGCTACCCCTCAGGGTAGTGGTTTTTTGTTTTTTGTTTTTTGTTTTTGCGGTACGCGGGCCTCTCACTGTTGCGGCCTCTCCCGTTGCGGAGCACAGGCTCCGGACGCACAGGCTCAGCGGCCATGGCTCACGGGCCCAGCCGCTCCGCGGCATGTGGGATCCTCCCAGACCGGGGCACGAACCTGTGTCCCCTGCATCAGCAGGCGGACTCTCAACCACTGTGCCACCAGGGAAGCCCAGGGTAGTGGTTTTTGAAGTATATTGCTTCTGTAGAACCATAAGCTTCAACTTCTACTTTGAAAAACTTGGAAGCCATTTAAAAGTAATAAAAACATTCATGTTTAAATGTGCTAGGCACCAAATTTTAACACGTTGGAGACCACCTGGACTAGATTTTGAAATAAACCTCTTGCTGTTTCTGTTTAACAGGAGACTGTTCTGAGGTCACAGGGTGAGCTGTTAAAACCTTTTTGTAACAACTTCTCTGTGTGAATTAGACCTTTTTCGGTACTGTGCAACCAAAACAAAAGATGGAAACAAACTGGTTGCTGAGGCTGATATGGGAGGGCAACCGTTAATCTCTAATCTCTGATTTCAAATTTTTGTGTGCATCATTACAACCTTATAGTAACTTAAAACTGTTTTAATGTGTATTATATAATGGGGCTCCCCCTTAAGAATTCAACTGAGGAAAGGGTACCTCTCCTAAAAGAAAAAAAGAAAACCATTGCTTCAGATTATGTTGCAGAATTTCTGGTGCCAAAAGTGTCCTCAGAATAAATCCAGAGACCAGCTGTCTCATAGTGGCCAGTTGTGGATTTTGCCCTCCAGTAACTGTATCTTTGGTTTTTTTTAACTGGAGAATTACCTCTCCCACATTTTGAACAGACTTTGTGGGACTGTCTCTCAAGATGGGCCACCCTTTCCTGGGTACCACTTCAGGTCAATCAGATTCCCTCTCTTGGGAATTTGAATTATGAATGGTCCCATGCAAGAACTGAAGTGGTTGGAGGTGACATCCCATAGCTTTGCCCTGAAAACGCTGTCTGTTGGTTTCTTTGGCCTGGTTCCTTTCACATCCCTCAGGGACCTATCCTTTCTGAGGCCTGTTGTATGGGTTTTCCTTCGATTCTTTGAGGTCTCCAGACCTCTCCAGTAGACTACCGCCCCCCTTTATTTGTTTCTTAGGCTAGCCATAATCGTTTCTGTTGTTTGCAACCAAAACATTCTGACTGATTTACTCCGAATTTTGCAAATGGGGAAATGGTAGTAGCATCAAGAGGTCAGTGACTTCTTCAAGGCCACACTGTGAGAACTTTGGCACAAGTGTAAGGCCATGCTCTACAGGAAGAAATGATCCTAAATCAATATCCACAAAAGTAGAACAGATATATCTAGGACAGAATTCACCTATGCACTTCGTGTGTATATGGGGCAGGGGGGAGAGAAATATGAATAATGGTGTGGGAAATAGGGTGTGTGTGTCCCAGATCTTCACAACTCTGAGTCACAGATGTATTTCAATTCTGGTCACTCAGGCAGGATTTTGCAGAGACCCAGAACCATTCTCTCAGGACCCTAAGGCTTGAGGAGGAATTCTGAAAAGGTGGATGAATCTTAGGCTCTCAAGCTGAAGGGGAACTTGGGCAGATAAATACCTAACCAGGGATCTGAGTCAACAGGAGTAAGAACTGAGAGTCTGAGGGAACAGACCAAACATGCTAACAATGGTTCTAACCTTTAACAAGGGCTGGTGGTCATGGTCCACTGGACCATGAGCTCTGTAAGGAGAGGATTGGACTTGTTCACCACAGTTTTCACAGCACCTGGCACAATGCCTGGCACCTAGTACGTGCTCAATACACATTTGCTGAATGAGTGAATGGGTTGGGCTTCCATGCGGTTGTCTGGACTCAGCAGCCTAGTGGTTTTGTCACTAATGGACTGGGTCTTTGGCTTTGCATCTCTGGCCTCACTCATAGGGGGCCAAATGGTGCCTGGTAGGTGAGCAATGTCTGGAAAACACAGGAGCAGCGGCTGCAGTATATTCCCAGTATTCTAATTACTGATGACATTTACTCAGCAGCAGCTGTGGTACAAGGAACAAAAGGTTATTGCCCTGTGGGCATGCAGCCAAAATGACAGAAAACAAAAACAAGCAACTGGTAGCTTTTCTCTGTCTCTGTGTGTATGTTGCTTGTTGTGTTAAGGTATAAGAAGCAACACTAGGGCTTCCCTGGTGGCGCAGTGGTTGAGAATCCGCCTGCTGATGCAGGGGACACGGGTTCGTGCCCCGGTCCGGGAAGATCCCACATGCCGCGGAGCGGCTGGGCCCGTGAGCCATGGCCGCTGAGCCTGCGCGTCCGGAGCCTGTACTCTGCAACGGGAGAGGCCACAACAGTGAGAGGCCCGCGTACAAAAAAAAAAAAAAAAAAAAAAAGAAGCAACACTATTTCAGATTTATAACAAGAACAGCAAGAGTGATTATATCCCATTTTACAGACAAGTAAATAGAAGCCCAGAGAAACACAGACTTTCCCAATGTGCAGAGTCGTGTCCCCAGCCTAGCCTGGAGCACCCATCTTTTTGTGTGTGTGCTCTGCCTAGGTGGCTCGAGCTCTGTCCAGTCCAGGGTCTGATGTTTGCCTCCTCCATTCCATACTGGTTATGTCACTGCAGACACAACAAGGGTCTCCAGTTGAGAAAGGTCCTTGGAAAGGAGGGAGTTTTAAAACATTTGAAAGAGGGAAGATTGTAAGTTGACAAGTGCGTCAGGGGAGGTGGCCCCATCTGTGCTGACCCCGGAGCCCCGATGTCCTCACCTCCAAGGACCGAGATACATGGTGGTTACCAGGGCTGAGGCAACTGCTCCACATTATTCTGTCACATAGCCTCTTTCTAGACTCTCGTGTACAGACAGGCCTTGTTATTATTATTTTTTAAAGAATTATCTTCTTACATCACCATCGTTTGCAGTTTCTTCTTTCTTGCTTATAGTGATTCCTTGGGGAAGAGCTCCAGCTCTGGGAGACGCTGACAGGTGAAACCTCAGCTTTTCTACTGGTAGGGATGCCCTCAGCCAAGCAGGGCAAGTAGGTGATGTCATTTAGAACCCTTTCCTTTCAAGGTGCTGGGAGTTTTCATGTGACTGTGCCCACACTGTGTTCCTACCTTTACCACCTCTCTCCCCAAAACAGCACCTCCCAGGGTCCTTCCAGAGATAAAATGCTGCATTTCAGTTTCCCACAGACTCAGAATCTTTAAGGATAGAATCTCAGGCAACAGTTTGGGACACTAGGAGACAGGCCCCTGATAATCCAGGACAAAAGTTGCTGCCTACTCACCACGCCCAGGCCCACTGCCTCCTTCCTGGCTGACAGAGCCGGGGCAGGGAGTGAGGAAGGATTCCTGAACACCTGTTTCCTACTTGGGAGAGCCCAAACTCTAGGCTTTCAGAATTAAAAATGGCTGGGGACCAATGATCAGTGTTCATTTAGCCTGGGAGTGGGAAAACTCAATCAGATTCTCTTTCTAGGGCATTTGAATTATGAATGGTCCCATGCAAGAACTGAAGCTGTTGGAGGTGACTTATCCCATAGTCTTGCCCTGAAAACACTGCCCATTGTTTTCTTTGACCTGGCTCCTTTCACATCCCTCAGAGTCCTATACTTTCTGAGCCTTGTTGTATAGCTTTTCCTTTGATTCTTTGAGGTCCTCAGACCTCTCCAGTAGACTACCGCCCTCCTTTATTTGTCTCTTAGGCTAGCCATTTTGGGGGAGGCTCCTAAGCCTCTAGGGTCCTCAGGCCAGAGCAATGCCCAGTCACAATCAGCCACCCCAGTTTGTATCCACAGACTGCTTAGGACAGACAGCCCAGTGAGACTGTGTATGGAGTTGTAGCCTTTCTTGTTTTGGGGGGGCTGAGGGGAGCTCCTTAGAAGGGGGAAAGAGTGAAACACTGAAAGGCAGTTCCTTAATGGTTCCTTTCTGCCTCCCTGGTTTTGGAGGCAGCTTCGGGTGTTCCCAGGTTTAAAGGAAGGGGGCAGCATTGTCTCTGGCGGTCACACCCAGAGATAGGCTTACCAGGAGGGCAGCCTCAGGGCCAGGTAACCATGTTTCCCCAGGCCCAGGAGAGAGCAAGTGCGCAGCCCGCGGAACTTCTGCGGTGAAGGGGACTCGGCGAAGGGAAAAGGATCTTTCGGGTTCTTTAAAGAAACAGCCACACACCTTTCATTAGCCTACATATATTTGGATTTTAGCCCAGCCCAAGCCAAGTCTCCTTGAAGCCCCGCCTCCTGAAAGCTCCGCCCCAACGTCAGTAGCCACGCCCACTCCCTGTTCTAGGAAGCCACACCTACTAGAGATCGCCCGCCCCAGAAGGGCCCGTCCGGGGAGCCCCGCCCCTGGAAGCCCCGCCCCACCCCGCCCACCGCCCAGAGGCGCGCTCAGCAGGTGGGGTTGAGTACGCGGCAGGAACAGGCGCTGCGGAAGAAGCGGCACTGGCAGAAGGCGCACGGGTCGCAGCAGGCGGGCGCCGGCGGCTTGCAGCTGTCGCGGGTGGCCACGCAGGGGCCAGACGGCGGGGGCCGGGGCCGTGCCACCTTCTTCATCGAAGCCTTTTTCTGCGGGGAAACGCCGGGGCTGCCCGAGCAGTCCACGTCCACCCCACTCGTCCTCACCTCTGCCTGGGGACTCCTTGGACTATGGAGGCCCCTGACCAGACATCCCCACCTGCTGCCCACCGCCCGCTCGACCGATGCCCACAGGGCACCCCAGCGGGTCCCCGCCTGCTCCCCCAACAATGCCCCACTTCATCAAAACTTAACTGGCTCCGGCCTGGCCTCTTCTCTCCCTAGGGCATCCCACTCAGCTCCACCGTTTTTAACTACCGTCTCTCTTGTCTTCCCCTTCCAGTGTAGCCACAATCCCTGTCAGTTTTGCCTTCACAATAGATCTGGAGTCTACCCACTGCTTCACTACCGCTGCTGCCCTGGGCTAGGCCCCTGTCTGCTGCTCTTGCCCCCTTACAGTCCAACCTCCAGTGCACAAAAGGGACCTCTCAGAAGACCTATGATGGCATCACACTCGGGCTTAAAGCACACCCTCCTCCCCGTTACTTTGGTCCTTGAGGCCCTCTGTGGTTTGGCCCGCCCACCTCTCCCACCGGTCTTTACCACACTGCCTTCTGTGCGCCGAACACAAGAAATGAGTTCCTACTGCAGGAGCTTTGAGTTTGCTACTCCCTTTTCTGGGGACATTCTTTGCTGTGCTGTCCAATACAGGCAGCCACCAGTCAGCCATATGTGGCTGCTGAGTACCTGAAATGTGTCTAGTGCAACTGAGGAACTGAGTTTTCAAAAAACAAGGTTTTATTTTCATTTTACTTATTTTTAGGGTTATTTTCTATTTATGTCAAGTGATACTGGTTTTCTATCATGGTTGTATAGGTTTTTAAATAACTCTATAACCATGATAGGAAAGTTTTAAAATTAAAGTTTTAATTTTAAACATATATTAAATAGGTGAAACTCAGATATGGTAAAAGTTGTGGAAATGGTTCTGAAATGACTGAGGTTTGGGAAACATTGCATTTATCCAAAAGAATGAGTGATGGTGAAATTCCAGGCAGGGTGTGAGCTAGTATAGGAAGATGATTTTTAGCAGGTAAGCTATTTTGTTCAGTGAATCTTAGCTTTCTGGGCCTCAGCTCCTGGGTGTCTGGTTCAGGGCTTGAGGCCAGGAAGTTGTGGTAGCTTTCAGTTTCTTGTGGGCATGTAGGCCTGGGAAATCTTTTATTTAGTTCCTAGCCAGAGCTTGGGGATCCTCTCCCTTTAAGTCCAGTCCCACCCCAACAATGTGAGCTCCCAGGCCTACCTTGGAAGATCTTTTCTTTTTTTCCGCTTCTTTTCTGCTGATCTTTTGGGATTTCTTGTTCTGTGCTTCAAAGAGAGAAGGAGCAAAGCCAGTCTCTGAGGGCCCTGAGCTGCAATGAAGTGGGAGGAGCAGAGGGGGCTCCAGGAAGCCCCAGGGTAGGGGAGAGGATGAAGGGTTGACTGGATAGATCACATCTTGGGACTTAGGCCAGCAGGTTCTTGTTAGCCTGGCTGCAGACCTGGAGCCAGAGACTGAGAACAAAGAGTCCTCTGAGGGAAAGCAAAGGCGGCCCTGGAAAATGGACTCAATGTCTTGTACATGGATGGACTTGTTTTTCCTGTATCCCTATTTTCCATTTCTCAGAGCTTTGGAGCCAGGCATACCTGATTTGAATCCTGACTCTGCGATATAACAGCTTTGTGGCCTTGAGCAACCTCTTAATATCCCTAAGACTCAGTTTTCTCATCTGCAAGCAGGATACTGTAATTCCTACCTTGAAGAGTTGTCTTGAGGATAAATGAGGTATATTTATAAAGCAGAAAGTCTGACACATCGAAGGTGATCAATGAATGTTAATGTGCCCCAGTCCCTTCCCTGATATATCTAGAATATCGTCTTTTTGAAGTGAGAGACAAGTCAGCAAGGAATATTCGTTTTGAGCTTAGGTTCTGGAGTTAAACACCTGGGTTTGAATTCTGGCTCTGCCAATTAAGAACTGTGTATTAGTTACTTAACTTTTCTAAGACTTAATTTACTTAGCTGTGAAATAAAATAGGAATAAAAATAATACTCACTTCACAGTGCCTAGCACAAAATAAGTATATATGTTATTATTATTATTGTCAGATGAAGTCGAACCAGAAGATCTCCATGCCAGGCTCTAATGCCCCTGATATTTTCTCCTAAGTAGTCATTTTCAATTCTCAACCCTGGCATGAAAGGACTAGTTCATCCCAGACTTGGTTATATTCTGCAGCATTTCCTAAAATTTTTACCATTGATAGGAGTTCCGTGACTCATTAAGTTTCAGGAATGGTAAGTTAAACCAAATTCACCAATTGTCATGACTTTAGGTTTCTCAGAGCCTCTAACATGCTAAGCTGCATATTCGATTGGTGGCAGGCAGGGCTTTCCAAAACCAAATGAGTTAAGGGGCACTTTATTCCTCCAGGATTGTTTTGAGGAATAAGCACGAAGGAGCTCTGACCTATGGCAGTGGATCCTGGTATCAGCTTGGGGAGTGTGTTTGACATCCTGCAGTTCTCTTGGGCCAGAGCCTGGAGGCTGGGCCCCAGGCCAGGCTACCTACCCACAATAGAGACAGAAGGGAAATCCAACAGGTTCATGGAAGAGTTGCTCCTCAGGCTCCTTTCATCTCTGGGCTTTTCCTCAGGTGCCAGGTGGCTGTAGGCAGTGAGGAAGCACAGGCAGACCAGCAGGGTAGCCAGGAGGAGGCGGGTGACATCCATTCCGGGAGGCCTGAGTCGGACAGAGAAGGCAGGCAGGTGGGCCAGGGGTCCTGGCAAATGGATTTGCCCCCCTGCTTTCTTTGGGCTGTCGCTCTGACCCCATTCCATACCCCAGTGTCCCAGGGGAGCTGGAGGACCAGCAAGGCTTAGGACAGGGAAGGGGAACTGATGAAGGAAGAAGAGAGAAAAGGAGAGATGGGAGAGGAAGAAAGAAAGACAAGAAAGGGAGGGAGGGACTTCCCTGGGGGTGCAGTGGTTAAGAACCTGCCTGCCAATGCAGGGGACATGGGTTCGAGCCCTGGTCCGGGAACATCCCACATGCTGTGGAGCAACTAAGCCCGTGAGCCACAACTACTGAGCCCGCGAGCCACGACTACTGAAGCCCGCACGCCTAGAGCCCGTGCTCCGCAACAAGAGAAGCCACCACAACGAGAAGGCTGCGCACAGCAATGAAGAGTAGCTCCCACTCGCCCTAACTAGAGAAAGCCCTTGCGCAGCAATGAAGACCCAACGCAGCCATAGACAAATAAATAAATAAATAAATAAATTTATTTTTTTTTAAAAAAGGGAGGGAGATTGAAGTAAGGAGAAAAGGAATGCATTGCAATTGGTCTCTGCCTTCCAGAGGGTGGGGTGCTGGGGTTTTTTAAGTCAGTGGCCCCAGGAGACCCTAGGCTTGGGCAGAGTTGTTGAAAGTCCCCCAGTAACGCCTCACAGTGGCAGAGGTCTTACTGAAGTGCAGAGAATAAGGCTCATGAGTTAAGACTGAATGAGATGGTGTAGGGATAAATGGCTTTTTTGGACAAGTGTGTAAGTCATTGCATATGCTATATTCCAACATCCAGAGGAAATAAATGCAGATATGGTTTGTGTCAGGAGGATAGGATGGACCTGTTCAAATAGGCTAACTATATTTATTGATTTATTGCTAGCTGTACTTTGATGAACCAGACAGATCCCAGAGTGGATTTCTTCCCATGAATGTCTAGGTTTGGCTTAGTGAGGACTCACAGCTTCAACAGCATCTTCATCTTCTCTGAGTGTGGAATCCGTACTCCTCACTCACCCTGTGAGTGTCCTTTCTGGTCTGGGAAAAAGCTGAGACTGCTTTCCCAAGATTCTCTGGCCCTGCCATAAGGCATAGTGGGTGAGAAGAGAATAAAACAATCTGCTCGTGCTGGTCCTGCCCATTCCTGGGCTCAGCCTGGCAATTTCTAGCCTATTCCTCCCAGCCCTCAGATTGCTTAGAGTAAAATTTTCTCCATTTCTGTTACATTCTAGGAGAAGGAGGACCCAAATAGCCAGCCCCCAACCTCATTCTAAACTTCTTAAAGGTAGAGGGGACAGTACCTTCCTTTTGAAGTCCATCCTCTACCTCTCTCAGCCCTAACTCCATTTCTTCTGATTCCTTCAGATCCTTTCATCAATGGGCATTTATTTGCCTATCATGAACTGGCCACCAATTTTCTTTCTCAAAGCCTGGTAGTGAGACAACAGAATGAGCACTGGGCTCGGAGTCAGGACCTCTGAGTTCTTGTCTTGGCTTAAGCATTAGTAAATGCGTGACTTTGGACAATTCTATTCTTTTTTTTTTTTTAATGGACTCTAATTTTCTTTTTGGTAAAATGAGGGCAGTGGGCTAGGTGAGTGGTTTGCATTCATTTAGCAGGGGAGCTCTTTCTTCAAATAAACAATGACTTGAAGAATCCCAATCTATAAAACAGAAAGAGGCAATACAGAGGTTTTTCAAGTAGCTCACATCTTTTTTGTGTGGTGGGACAATACATCTCCTCAGGCCCTAGAGCCCAAAACATTTTTTGAGGCCCTAAGTTTCCCAGCTCCATGCAGTTCAATCTCTGAGGTTTCTAGTCCCTATCAGCAATAGTTAACCCAAACAAACCTTTATCAGGAAAGTCTGGGGACTGAGGCATAGTAGTTTGCTCCATTCTCTGCTTCTCAGAACTTTGTACTGTTCTCTGTCAAATCCTTTATCACATTGTTTATGTGTTTGTCTCTCCCACTTGATAAAAAAAGGTCATGTTTTACTCATTTCTATGACCATGAACCTGGCACAGTGACCAGCCCCAAGCAGTAACTTGGACCTCTCTTCCTAGCAGGACTCCCTCTCTCTCTCTCTAATGATGCTGCTGGGCTCTCAGTTTGGAGAGCAATTTCTCCTTCTCTCTTGTTCCCCACACCCAGTCAATCAGTCATTAAGTTCTAGTGATTTTCGCTCCCCCCAATTCTCACAACCCTCCCTCCCTTTCCATTCCTTCTGTCCGTGCAGCCTAGTTCCTCCCACTTGGTCTTCCATAAGAGCATCCTCACTGGCTTCCTTGACTCTAGAACATATAACCAGACTAAGCTTCCTTTTAAATAAAGCCCCATTTCCTTTCATTCATTCATACATACATACATTCATTCATCTAGTTAAAAAATATTTGTTAAGTACCAGCTATGAACCAGTGCTATGCTAGATTCTTGGGTAAAAATAGTGATCAAGGGGCTTCCCTGGTGGCGCAGTGGTTGAGAGTCCGCCTGCCGATGCAGGGGACATGAGTTCGTGCCCCGGTCTGGGAGAATCCCACATGCCGCGGAGCGGCTGGGCCCGTGAGCCATGGCCGCTGAGCCTGCGCGTCCGGAGCCTGTGCTCCGCAACGGGAGAGGCCACAACAGTGAGAGGCCCGCGTACCGCAAAAAAAAAAAAAAAAAAAAATAGTGATCAAGATACACAATGATGCCTGTCCTTACAGAGCTTACATTCTATCAGGGATGACTGACAAGTTAAATAAGTTATTCTAATAAAGCTTGTGCTATGGGAGACCTCAACTAGTGCATGGACTAGGGAAGGTCTCTTGAAGCGTGTTGTATTGAAGCTGAAAACAGAGGGCTGATTTGGACTTATCCGTGTTGAAGAGGAGAGTGGAGGTGGTGATGGCAGTGTTGCAGACACGGAGAACCATATACATGGAGATCCAAAGGCAAGAGAGGATGGTGCATTTGAGGAACTAGAAAAGATCAGTAAGGCCGGCAAATAAACATAACAGGAGATGGAAGCAGGGGCCAGATCATGATGGGACTTGTAAACCATGGTAAGGAGTTTGAACAATATCTTAAGGTCGATGGAAAATGAATGAAAAGTTTTGAATAGGGGGAGGGACTTGTTCAGATTTGCATTGTAGAAAGATCCCTCTGACTGGGGTGTGGAGATGGAGGGGACAAGACAGAAAGGAAGGAAAACCAATTAAGAGGCTGCTGCTGGTTCTAAGCATTCTATTCCTCTGCAGGTGTTACCCTGACTACCAAATGAAATACATAATCCATAGCCTCAAAAAGGCACCAGAGGGCCTCCCTGGTGGCGCAGTGGTTGAGAGTCTGCCTGCCGATGCAGGGGATACGGGTTCGTGCCCCGGTCTGGGAGGATCCCATGTGCCGCGGAGCGGCTGGGCCCGTGGGCCATGGCCGCTGAGCCTGCGCATCCGGAGCCTGTGCCCCGCAGCGGGAGAGGCCACAGCAGTGAGAGGCCCGCGTACCGCAAAAAAAAAAAAAAAAAAAAAAAAAAAAAAGGCACCAGAGCCCTCCCAACCTGCCTTCCACATTCCTTTCCAGCTTTATCTTTTCCTATAGGAAGTATACATCCTAGCCAAGCTTGGCTACTACCTGGTCCCCATACAAAGCTCGTCCTTTACCACTTCTTAAGCCTGACCACTTCTGACCTAAGCACGGTACTTAGCTTGTTATACAAGCATTTATTTACTTACCACTGAGGCTGAATCTGTAGCCGTTAGTGACTGCAGTATTCGTTTGCCCTTTCCATATTTCGTGTAGCATTTGTACAGTCTTCAAGCTAAAAATGGTTTTCACATTTGTAAAGTGTTCTATTAAAAAAAAAAAACCCAACAGAGACCCTATGTGGTCCACAAAGCATAAAATATTTACTTTCTGGCCTTTCACAGAAAAAGTCTGCTGACCCTGTCTAGATTGTGAGAAGCGTAAGGGACTGTTAGGCAAGCAAGCACGTCACGTCTGCTCTCTCAATATCTACTAACTCATTGAAGTAATTAACTGCTTCTTTGGGTAAAGGTATTGATGATCCTTTTTTTTTTTTTTTTTTTTTGCAGTACGCGGGCCTCTCACTGCTGTGGCCTCTCCCGTTGCGGAGCACAGGCTCCGGACGCCATTGCTCACGGGCCCAGCCGCTCCGCGGCATGTGGGATCTTCCCAGACCGGGGCACGAACCTGTGTCCCCTGCATCGGCAGGCGGACCCTCAACCACTGCGCCACCAGGGAAGCCCCTGATGATCCTTATTAAAAGACCAATGTGACTTGGGCAAGTTAACTTGTGCCATTACTAACCAATAATACTTGTCATTAATTTATCAGGTTTCAGATTCGCTTTAGGACAGGGCTGGGTCCTAATGAGAAAAGAGTTAGGATTGGTAAGTGTTGATTATTAGAGGCAGAGGGAAAATATCCATTCTGAGTAGTTATCATAATGTTTTGAAACTTTCTATTACACCATGCTGCCTAGAATTCATAAAGATGCAGTGCAATAACCCTTGGGATACAAATAAGAAATATAATCATTGGAAATCGCAAGATAATATTTTGATTAGTTGCATAAAATTAAATGTGTATTTTAAGATTTTATTTTGTATCCCCAATCTCTTCCAAAAGCGATTTTTAAAAAAACTTTGTTCTTGGGCTTCCCTGGTGGCACAGTGGTTGAGAGTCCGCCTGCCGATGCAGGGGACACGGGTTCGTGCCCCGGTCCGGGAAGATCCCACATGCCGCGGAGCGGCTGCGCCCGTGAGCCATGGCCGCTGAGCCTGCGCGTCCGAAGCCTGTGCTCCGCAACGGGAGAGGCCATGGCAGTGAGAGGCCTGCGTACCGCAAAAAAAAAAACAACTTTGTTCTTGTATTTAATTAATTAATTTATTTTGGGGCTGCGTCCCGTCTTAGTTGCGGCACGCAGGATCTTCGTTGAGGCACGCGGGCTTCTCTCTAGCTGTGGATTGCAGGTTTTCTCTTTCATTGTGGTGGGCGGGTTCCAGAGTGCGTGGACTCCATGGTTTGGGACACTCAGGCTCTCTCCTTGAGGCGCATGGGCTTGGGTGCCCTGTGGCATGTGGGATCTTATTTCCCCGACCAGGGATTGAACCCACGTCCCCTGCACTGGAAGGCGGATTCTTCACCACTGGACCAACAGGGAAGTCCCAAGAGACCTTTTTTTTTTTTCAAGCAGCAGAGCTCTGGTATCAATGGGTATTAATTAGAAGGACAAATCAGAAATAAATTCAACTTGAAAAGAGAAAAAAAGAAAAGAAAGGAAAGAAGAGATGTGGTGGAATGGGTTGGGGAGAAGCTCTGATTAAGGAAAGTCACAAAAGTCATGTCATTGATTGAGAGGCATTATATGCAGTTATTCTATTTCTTTGGGTTTTCCTTATCACGAGTGATATAAAACTAACCAAAAAACATGCTGGGAGTTCCTGCAAAGAAGTGAAAGGGTAATTGGGAAATGTGAGTTAGAAAAGGAGTGGCTGGAGTTTGGGGGGGATGAACTGAGACCCAAAGTTCACATTCATCACTTCCTCTGAACACCTGATAATGCAGGAATTATCACCACCACAGCAAACAGCAGGCTTAATATAAATAGTAGCCACTGCACAATGGGCAGGGAGGAGATGTCACTAGGTAACATCTCTAGACTAATTAAGGACATAGTGAATTACAGGGCTTAATTATCATTGTTTAGTTTTTAAATTAAATTAAATTTATTTTTTAAACAGCATGTTCTTTATTAGTTATTCATTTTATATATATTAGTGTATAAATACACCCCCACCACCACTGTCCCCCCTTGGTGTCCATACATTTGTTCTCTACATCTGTGTCTCTATTTCTGCCATGCAAACCGGTTCATCTGTACCATTTTTCTGGGTTCCACATATATGCGTTCATATACGATATTTGTTTTTCTCTTTCTGACTTACTTCACTCTGTATGACAGACTCTAGATCCATCCACGTCTCTACAAATGACCAATTTCGTTCCTTTTTATGGCTGAGTAACATTCCATTGTATATATGTACCACATCTTCTTTATCCATTCCTCTGTCAATGGGCATTTAGGTTGCTTCCATGACCTGGCTATTGTAAATAGTGCTGCAATGAACATTGGGGTGCATGTGTCTTTTTGAATTATGGTTTTCTCTGGGTATGTGCCCAGTAGTGGGATTGCTGGGTCATATGGTAATTCTATTTTTAGTTTTTTAAGGAATCTCCATACTGTTCTCCATAGTGGCTGTATCAATTTACATTCCCACCTACAGTGCAGGAGGGTTCCCTTTTCTCCACACCCTCTCCAGCATTTGTTGTTCGTAGATTTTCTGATGATGGCCATTCTAACTGCTGTGAGGTGATACCTCACTGTAGTTTTGATTTGCATTTCTCTAATAATTAGTGATGTTGAGCAGCTTTTCATGTGCCTCTTGGCCATCTGTATGTCTTCTTTGGAGAAATATCTATTTAGTTATGCCCATTTTTTGATTGGGTTGTTTTCTTTTTAATACTGAGCTGCATGAGCTGTTTATATATTTTGGTGATTAATCCTTTGTCCGTTGATTCATTTGGAAATATTTTCTCCCATTCTGAGGGTTGTCTTTTCGTCCTGTTCGTAGTTTCCTTTGCTTTGCAAAAGCTTTTAAGTTTCATTAGGTCCCATTTGTTTATTTTTGTTTTTATTTCCATTACTCTAGGAGGTGGATCAAAAAAGATCTTGCTGTGATTTATGTCAGAGAGTGTTCTTCCTACGTTTTCCTCTAAGAGTTTTATAGTGTCCAGTCTTATATTTAGGTCTCTAATCCATTTTGAGTTTATTTTTGTGTATGGTGTTAAGGAGTGTTCTAATTTCATTGTTTTACATGTAGCTATCCAGTTCTCCCATCACCACTTATTGAAGAGACTATCTTTTCTCCATTGTATATCCTTGCCTCCTTTGTCATAGATCAGTTGACCATAGGTGCGTGGGTTTGTCTCTGGGCTTTCTGTCCTGTTCCACTGATCTGTATTTCTGTTTTTGTGCCAATACCATATTGTTTTGATTACTGTAGCTTTGTAATATAGTCTGAAGTCAGGCAGTCTGATTTATCCAGCTCCTTTTTTTCCCCTCAAGCCTGCTTTGGCTATTCGGGGTCTTTTGTGTCTCCATACAAATTTTAAGAGTTTTAGTTCTAGATCTGTAAAAAATGCCACAGGTAATTTGATAGGGATTGCGTTGAATCTGTAGATTGCTTTGGGTAGTATAGTCATTTTCACAATATTGATTCTTCCAATCCAAGAACATGGTATATCTCTCCATCTGTTTGTGTCATCTTTGATTTCTTTCATCAGTGTCTTATAGTTTTCTGAGTACAGGTCTTTTGTCTCCCTAGGTAGGTTTATTCCTAGGTAGTTTATTCTTTTTGTTGCAGTGGTAAATGGGAGTGTTTCCTTAATTTCTCTTTCAGATTTTTCATCATTAGTGTATAGGAATTCAAGAGATGTCTGTGCATTAATTTTGTACCAAATTCATTGATTAGCTCTAGTAGTTTTCTGGTGGCATTTTTAGGATTCTCTATGTATAGTATCATGTCATCTGCAAACAGTGACAGTTTTACTTCTTCTTTTCCAATTTGTATTCTTTTATTTCTTATTCTTCTCTGATTGCCGTGGCTAGGACTTCCAAAACTATATTGAATAATAGTGGTGAGAGTGGACATTCTTGTCTTGTTCCTGATTTTAGAGGAAATGCTTTCAGTGTTTCACCATTGAGAATGATGCTTGCTGTGGGTTTGTTGTATATGGCCTTTATTATGTTGAGGTAGGTTTCCTCTATGCCCACTTTCTGGAGAGTTTTTATCATAAATGGGTGTTGAATTTTGTCAAAAGCTTCTTCTGCATCTATTGAGATGATCATATGGTTTTTATTCTTCAATTTGTTAATATGGTGTATCACATTGATTGATTTGCATATATTGAAGAATCCTTGCATCCCTGGGATAAATCCCACTTGATCATGGTGTATGATCCTTTTAAAGTGTTGTTGGATTCTATTTGCTAGTATTTTGTTGAGGATTTTTGCATCTATATTCATCAGTGATATTGGTCTGTAATTTTCTTTTTTTGTAGTATCTTTGTCTGGTTTTGGTATCAGGGTGATGGTGGCCTCATAGAAGGAGTTTGGGAGTGTTTCTTCGTCTGCAATTTTTTGGAAGAGTTTGAGAAGGATGGGTGTTAACTCTTCTCTAAATGTTTGATAGAATTCAACTGTGAAACCATCTGCTCCTGGACTTTTGTTTGTTGGAAGATTTTTAATCACAGTTTCAATTTCAGTCTTGGAAGCTTATACCTTTCTAGAATTTGTCCATTTCTTCCAGGTTGTCCATTTTATTGGCATAGAGTTGCTTGTAGTCGTCTCTTAGGATGCTTTGTATTTCTGCAGTGTCTGTTGTAACTTCTCCTTTTTCATTTCTAATTTTATTGATTTGAGTCCTCTCCCTCTTTTTCTTGACAAGTCTGGCTAATGGTTTATCAATTTCGTTTATCTTCTCAAAGAACCAGCTTTCAGTTTTATTGATCTTTGCTATTGTTTTCTTTGCTTCTATTTCATTTATTTCTGCTCTGATCTTTATGATTTCTTTCCTTCTACTAACTTTGGGTTTTGTTTGTTCTTCTTTCTCTATTTCCTTTAGGTATAAGGTTAGATTGTTCATTTGAGATTTTTCTTGTTTATTGAGGTAGGCTTGTATTGCTATAAACTTCCCTCTTGTAACTGCTTTTGCTGAATCCCATGGGTTTTGGATTGTCGTGTTTTCATTGTAATTTGTCTCTAGGTATTTTTTGATTTCCTCTTTGATTTCTTCAGTGATCTCTTGGTCACTTAGTAACGTATTGTTTAGCCTCCATGTGTTTGTGTTTTTTACATTTTTTCCCCTGTAATTGATTCTAGTCTCATAGCGTTGTGGTCAGAAAAATGCTTGATATGATTTCAATTTTCTTAAATTTACTGAGGCTTGATTTGTGATCCAAGAGGTGATCTATCCTGGAGAATGTTCCCTGTGCACTTGAGAAGAAAGCGTAATCTGCTGTTTTTGGACGGAATGTCCTATAAATATCAATTAAATCTATCTGGTGTATTGTGTCATTTAAAGCTGGTGTTTCCTTATTAATTTTCTGTTTGGATGATCTGTCCATCGGTGTAAGTGAGGTGTTAAAATTCCCCACTATTATTGTGTTACTGTCGATTTCCTCTTTTATAGGTGTTAGCAGTTGCCTTATGTATTGAGGTGCTCCTATGTTGGGTGCATATATATTTATAATTGTTTTATCTTCTTCTTGGATTGATCCCTTGATCGTTATGTAGTGTCCTTCCTTGTCTCTTGTAACAGTCTTTATTTTAAAGTCTATTTTATCTGATATGAGTATTGCTACTCCAGCTTTCTTTTGATTTCCATTTGCATGGAATATCTTTTTCCATCCCCTCACTTTCAGTCTGTATGTGTCCTTAGGTCTCAAGTGGGTCTCTTGTAGACAGCATATATATGGGTCTTGTTTTTGTATCCATTCAGTGAGCCTGTGTCTTTTGGTTGGAGCATTTAATCCATTCACATTTAAGGTAATTATTGATATGTATTCCTATTACCATTTTCTTAATTGTTATGGGTTTATTTTGTAGGTCCTTTTCTTCTCTTGTGTTTCCCTCTTAGAGACGTTCCTTTAGCATTTGTTGTAGAGCTGGTTTGGTGGTGCTGAATTCTCTTAGCTTTTGCTTGTCTGTAAAGCTTTTGATTTCCCCTTCGAACGTGAATGAGATCCTTGCCGGGTAGAGTAATCTTGGTTGTAGGTTCTTCCCTTTCATCACTTTAAATATATCATGCCACTCCCTTCTGGCTTGTAGAGTTTCTGCTGAGAAATCAGCTGTTAACCTTATGGGAGCTCCTACAGCACTTAATTTTTTTAAAAAGTTTCCTTTGCTGTGCAAGTAACTCTTAAGAAATAAACTTAAAATACAATTTCTTAGAACCTAAGTAACTTAGTGGAATTATAAAGCTAGACTAGTCTGGGAAAGGTGAAGTCTCAGTGGAATTAATCTTTTTTGTGTATTGGGAGAAGGTAAGAACCAACATTCCTTACACAAATCCTGGGGAGATATGTATATTCTAAATGTAATATATGTCCATAATACCTAGGTGTATTATGATGCTTGGGGTCAGATTTTTTTTTTAGGATTCAGAAGTTTAGAAAAACAATATCTTCTATATTAAACCACATATAAGGGCCCTAGAAGCACCCATTAAAAGTGTACTGATGCTTCTGTAGCAAAAAGGTATGGATAAACAAACAAAGGATAAACAAAGACTGTGAATTGATTCGCATCAATTCAGGATAGGTTTTTTGCCACATGAGTTACCAAAGGAAAAAAAACTTACAGCAGAGTTTTGGGATTTTGCAATTTCAGGTAATGGATTATAGACCTATACAAACCCTCAACATGGGACACACACTCCACCTATTAATAAAGGATCATAATGCTGACAACAATGACTACCTGTGCAATTGCTTTTCTCAAGAGTAATTTGTCCTTCCACTCTGTGGTGGTAAAGACTGTTCTTTGATCTGTGGTATCACTGATGACAATTCTTCCTCTTAAACTCATCATCTGCTTTAAGTTACTGCTTAGGACTTAAGATGAGTTTCTCTTCAGCATGTGGATATAAACAATCCAGAAAGGGGAATCAGGTTACATGGACATACCTGCCAGTTAAGTGGCTGTATGACCCTTGGCCCATTTTGGGCCTGTGCTTTCTCATCTGCAAAATGATAGGATAGGACTACATGACTCAGTACACATTATGAGGCACAGAGTAGAAATTTAATAAAGATTTGTTTAATGAATTAAAGAATCTAAAGACCTTTCTATTCTTAAATTCTATGAATCCATAATTTCTGATTCCTGCTTCCTGGACTTTGGGGAGATTAAGCAGTTGCACAAAGAAGGATTTTGTAAAGGCCACTTGTTGTGTATCCTTAAGAGTTGAGGGATTTATAAATGCATGAGTGTGACTGAATCTGATTAAACTCTGGAAAAGAGGGCATGGAAAGTCATGGCTAAATGTAAGTGGTTTATATACCTCAGGAGTGCTGTTGATGTGTGCATGTGCGCACACATGAGTACTAATGTGTAAGGGCTCTGATTGAGGGAATATGGGAGACAGCAGTGTCCAGAGCATCTCTGAATATGGTAAGGTGAGGAGACGGTTTGTCAGTATGCAGCGTACACCGAGTGTACACTGCATTCATCCCCTTAGCACTGGGATAGCCTGATATCTTAAGTCTTTAGGGTAAAGGCCTTGATCCTAAAAGCAAAGGAAAAGGTTATAATGTTCCAGTGATGGGGGATGGCTAACCACCTACTGGGACAGAGGTATAGTAAGAGATGAGAACGGAAGAAGAGGTGAAGGCAGCAGTCTTCTTGAAGACAGTGAACCATATTAGCTGCTGACCAAACTAGGTGTAATGAGGTGCAGTCCTGACAGCCTGCCCTGGGCTGTGCTGGTGGCACCTGTGAGGGGAACCAGGGTGTCTGGGCAGCCAGCAAGCTGGCACTGCAGGGGAGGAGATGGGGCTCCGTTGATTATAAGAGTGGCTTCCATCAGTCCTGCCAAGCACCAATGGCTAGGGGTCTGGTGAAACTCATCCCTGTGAAGAAGGAAGTTGCTAGAATCAAAGCAGTGTTGGGTATGCATCCAACATGGAAGAGCAACTCATATAGGCTCGTGGTGACAGAGGCAGATTTTCCTCTGACCAGTCTTTTGGAACAAAACATATACTTGGGAGGAAAGAGAAATTATAGCAGGAGAGAATCTTAACCTAAAGTTGTATGCAAAATTTTATGCATATGTGCATTTTTCTGGGGAGAAGGTCCATAGCTTTCTCTGGATCTATAAGTGTGTCTCTGGCCCCTAAAAAGCTCAGAACCACTCAGCTTCTAGGAGCTAAAATGGAAACCCCTTCTTGGTATATTATGTTCCTGCAACTTGACGGCCTCATCCTGAATCACAGGCACATGAGAGCAGAGGATATTGTCATTTTTTTTCTCTGCCCTGGAACACTCTCAAAGCCTATAACTCTTCTGGCTCATCAGCCACAGTTTCTGATATGCCCAAACCTGGGAGAAGTAACACACAATTTTTGTTGTGGTTTAGTTTCTCAGCCAAACTAGCTGTACCAAATACTGAGGGTCAGGGCCAGAGAAGAAATATCTCTCATTCATAGTTACCTAGATTCCCCACACCAGATGTTCAGCAGCTGCATAAGGATCCCACTGCCTTACACATCTTTCATCCACCTGGGCAGCTGGTGATACGCATCCACTACAAGTGCCTGGCCAGGCTGAGCTTAGGAGGCTCCACTGGGGCTACCGGCCCATTCCTTAATGTTCACCCAGGCTTATTAGTGTTAATAATTTCTGGGGTAGCAGGAGAGTGGCAATATGTTTTATCTACTTAGTTTTGTCCTAGAACAGCCAATCAAGCAACAAAAATTTTTTGAATGCTGTGGGAAGCCTTCCCTGACTGTCCCCTCCAGGGGAGTTAATTATTCTTTCCTCCCTAGACACACTGTATAATGATTTGTTCATTTGCCTGTCTCTTCTAGATTGAAGACTCATTAAGGGCAGAGCCTGTGCCTTATTCATCTCCATGCTCATCCCCTCCCTACTACCCCTAGCCCCAGTGCCTAAGCTCAGCACAAAATAAGGCCTCAGTAAATGCTTCTCTCAACTGAATTAATTTACTAAATGCTCGATATAAATGAATATGGGTATTCCCTGGCAGTCCAGTGGTTAGGACTCCATGCTTGCATTGCAGCAGGTGTGGGTTCCATCCCTGGTTGGGGAACTAGGATCCCACAAGCTACCATGGTGCAGCCAAAAAAAAAACATGAATAAAGAGTCCCTGCCTTTAGATGGCTTTCAGTCCTGCAGGGAAGACAAACAAATAACTAACAAAAAAAAAAAAATGAGGAGAGAAGGGCTAGAGTTGAGGTACAAGTGAAATAAATGCCTTGGGTGGGCAGAAAAAAGAGGGTGGTTAAACTGCACAGGGTCTTGGATGATTTTGTGAGTTATTGTTGAACAAGGACCTCTCTAATTTCCTCAGCCTCCTTCCAATTTTGGGCTGCAGCTCCTGGAGTGCTCAGACATTCTGTGCTGCTCTTGCCAGTTCCTCCCTCTTTCACATGGTTCTATGCAGCATACAGCCTCTGATGCCTTTCCCCTTGGCAGTCTCCTTGAAGTTCCTGCCCTAGAGAGTGGCTTCCTTTTACAGCCATCAGGCCACCGGTAGCCAGATGTGCACAGCCAAAGCCAGTGACTGAGATTTCTATCCTATTTTAATCAATTATTTGGCTAGAGTTTTTCTTAAGAAGCCAAATCTCATACTGGGGAGATCATTAGGTCCTGTACATCCAAACCAGGCTGATGGCTTGGGGTTGTGGGAAATAGGCAGTGGCCTGGGTCAGGAGTACAGGTGCCAAGTTCCTGACCCTCTCCCAGGGGATAGTTCTAGGTATTTCATTACAATCTCCTAATAAAACAGGGAGATAGGGCTTCCCTGGTGGCGCAGTGGTTGAGAGTCCGCCTGCCGATGCAGGGGACACGGGTTCGTGCCCCTATCCCGGAAGATCCCACATGCCGCGGAGCGGCTGGGCCCGCGAGCCATGGCCGCGGAGCCTGTGTGTCCGGAGCCTGTGCTCCGCAACGGGAGAGGCCACAGCAGTGAGAGGCCCGCGTACAGCAAAAAAAAAAAAAAAAAAAAAAAAAAAAAAACAGGGAGATAATTTTCCTTCTCATTCCTATCTCCCAGGATGTAAGTTACAGGTAGGCTACCTAATTTGTGGGGCTCTGTGCAAAATGGAAATGTGGGACCACGTGCTAAAAAATTAAGAATTTCAAGGAGAGCATTAAACTAAGCAAGCATGAGGTCCTCTAAGTGTGAGGCCCTATGCAACTGCTCAAGTGCACACCCATGAAGTCATTTCTGGTTACAAGACTGAGAAAGCTGACACTGATGGTATGACATGGTGGCTGTAAAGAAGTTTGTGAGAAAATAAAGAAGTTTGTGGATTGTGGGAAACATTAAATTACACTCAGCAGTTTCAGCAGTAAGTTATATAATGATGAGACTGCTTCTAGACATCCCCTGCAGCTGTCTTACTAGTGCTCCAGGCATCAGACATCTCAGTGGAGCAGACACCAAAGAATGGACCCGGGTTCTAGACCCAGCCCTGCCAGGAATTCACTGTGGGACTTCTGACAAGTTACTTTCTCTCTGTGGGTATCTTTTTCTTCACTTGTACAAAAAAGGATTTGGATTAGATGTTTAAGGTCTCTTCTAACTCAGTGTAAGCAGCTTTTGGCAGGAATGAGCTCTCTGGAGGAGGCCCCTTTTGTCTTGTCAATCTAGCAAAGCTATAATGTAACTAACCTTAAGCCAAACACCCCCATGCTCTACTCACCTCCAGCCCAAGCACACCTTTCAAATCTTTTGATCACACAATACCTTGCCTAATCTGTTGATTCTTTCTGTAGATCAAAGAAGTAGAAATGAAGAATAAGTAATTAACAGATGACCAAATCTCTTCCTTAGCTTCCCCTTCAGTAATCTCACAGATTGTGTGAACAATATATCATCTAAAGAAAGATCACAAGTAGTTGACAAGCCTGCACACAGGGGGAGATGGTGACGAGTCTGATTCCCTATCTCAATGATTAACTGAGATTACTTCCCCTTTTCCCTTTAAAAACTTTCATGGCTGAGCAGAATCTTCGAAGTTGATTCCACCTTCTCCCCAGAATGCTGGCTTTCTGATTAAAAGCAACATTTTCTGTTTCTACCAACACTTGCCTCTCGAGTATTAATTTTTGAGCAGCAAGCAGCTGGACTTGAGTTCAGTAACATGACTTGCAGTGATTCCAAATGAGCAGCATCCCCTTCAGAGAGGCTGTAACACATTCTGTTGAATGTTCCTTTTGATGGTAAGAATTTGCCCTCTGAGAATAAATCTGCTTTCTGGAAATAGACAATGATTTACAGCCAAGTCTGGTAAGGATAGTAATATATGGCCTAAGTCATGAGATTTTATAATTTAAAAATGATCTTAATTTTAAGCTGACACAACCAGAACTGAGATAGCCTGTTGAGTGTTTTTCCTCAAAGCTGTAACATTGAGAGGCCAAAAATTCATTCTAATGCTACAAGTTGCTTTAAATATCTTTAGAATTCTAGACATTCTAAAGGCAATTTAAAAGTCATACAAGGACTTCCCTGGTGGTGCAGTGGTTAAGAATCCACCTGCCAATGCAGGGGACACGGGTTCGAGCCCTGGTCTGGGAAGATCCCACATACTGTGGAGCAACTAAGCCTGTGTGCCACACCTACTGAGCCTACGTGCCACAACTACTGAAGCCCGCACGCCTAGAGCCCGTGCTCCGCAACAAGAGAAGCCACTGCAATGAGAAGCCTGCACACTTCACCAAAGAGTAGCCCCCTACTCGCTGCAACTAGAGAAAGCCCACATGCAGCAACGAAGACCCAATGCAGCCAAAAATAAATAAATTAAATTAATTAATTAAAAAAAAAGAAATACATTAAAAAAAATAAAAGTCATACAAGAAAAAGCACCATATAACTTAATAATCACAACTTTTATCTTGGGATGGAAACCTGTTTCAATTGAGCACCAGATATGCACCCAAAAAGTAATCAAGAGCCTTAAAGAAGCCTCCTTTTAAATTAATCTTCTTTTTTAAAAAACATATTTAGAGAGGAGAATGTAAAATATTAAACTTACTAGATTTTAGAATTAATGAGAAGAGGGAATTCCCTGGAGGTCCAGTGGTTAGGACTCTGTGCTGTCACTGCTGAGGGTGCAGGTTCTATCCCTGCTGGGGGAATTAAGATCCCGCAAACTGCGAGCCATGGCCAAAAAAGAAAAAACTAAAAGAATTAATGACAAGAGAACAAAACAGGCAGAAAGGGAAAGTAGAGAGGAGAAAGATAAGTAGGGAGGAAAAGACAAAGAAATAGAAGAATTATGAGGATTGGAGCTGGGGGGTAAGGGAAACTCCAACTTTATCTGTAATTGTTTGTTTTTGTGGGGGTTTTTTTGGCCACACCCGAGGTGGTTTACAGGATCTCAGTTCTCTGACCAGGGATGGAACCCGTGCCCCCTGCAGTGGAAGTGCAGAATCCTAACCACTGGACAGCCAGGGAATTCTCTCTGTAATTTTTTTTAAATAAAAAAGACTTGAAGCAAATATGGTAATAAATATGGATGATTCTGGGTGGAGGTTACATGAAATTTTCCATATTTAAAAACATTCTCATAATATAATAATGGGGGAAAAAAAGAAAAGGTAAATTGTACTGGGGTCTGGTCTCTGTACCTGGTAGATCATGGCCCTTTGAGATGTTGATTAGGGTTCAGAGCTCTTAGGTCTTTAGACTTTCTAAGAATGAGGCAATTATTTATAGCCAAGCCAAGATGTTGGTTCCGTTTCTCTCTGAATGGGATGTTTCCCTTTAACCAGAATAAAGCATGGCTCATCCAACTCACAAGACCAGGGTTGTGACTTAGTGTTGCTCATCCCTAAGTGGACTCCAGCTTGCCTACGTCAGTAGAGGAGAGAAGGAAGGAAAAGGTAGCACCATCAACATCAATCAGAATCAGCCGTTGTCAGACATGGGTTTATGCTTGACCTCCAGCTTTTCTCTCTACAACCATGGGTGGGAAATAGGGAGCAAGTTAGGGGCAGAGTTGTGGACTTGCACTTTCTGGTTTGCAAGTGAGAGCTTCAGTCACCTTGTTTACCTTTTATTTTTTTAAATTTTTGGCCATGCCACATGGCTTGTGGGATTTTTAGTTCCCCAACCAGGGATTGAACCCAGGCCCTTGGCAGTCAGAGCGCAGAGTTCTAACAACTGATCACCAGGGAATTCCCCATTCACCTTGTTTAGAATGCCATGGCCATTCATCATCTCCTTCTCCAAATCCTACACTTCCCTTCAAAAGCCTGTTTAAGTCTTGCCTCCTCCAGGCCCATTGTTCTGGCCTATTCCTGGAGTCTTGTCTTCTGCCAGACAAGAGGGGGTCCTCTACTTGGGGACTGCCTGGACTGTCAACTCTTAAGATTTCTATGGAAAGCCAGTCCCACCCTTTGTTGCTCCAGATCCCTTTACCGGTTGATCCAGGCCACAGGGTCCAAGATCAACAGTGTCTCCAGTTAATGTTTTTCTTCAGACCACCTTTGTTGGCTAGTCTGAGTTCTTCAGGAAGACAGAGTGGGATAACTCACAAAATAGAATTTAAGCCACATTCTGCCTCAAAATATCTTCCCTGGGCTTCCCTGATGGCGCAGTGGTTGAAAGTCTGCCTGCTGATGCGGGGGACATGGGTTTGTGCCCCGGTCTGGGAAGATCCCACATGCCGCGGAGCAGCTGGGCCCGTGAGCCATCGCCGCTGAGCCTGCGCGTCCGGAGCCTGTGCTCCGCAACGGGAGAGGCCACAACAGTGAGAGGCCCACGTACTGCAAAAAAAAAACAAAAAAACTTTAATAGCTTCCTATCGTTCTAGAAATAAGATCACGATTTCTTGTAAGGCCCTGTTGCTACTCTCTCTGACCTCATCTGATAGACTCTCCTTCTCAATCACTAGACTCTAGACATATTGTACTCCTTTCTCTTCCTAAAATATGCTCTTTTCTACCTTGCCCCTAATGTTCATTCCCTGGCCTTGAACTTGATTCTTTTAGTTCTTCCCATGGCTGGATCATTGGCAACATCTGGATCTTTGTACAAATATTACCTCCTCCATAAAAACGTCTTCCCCCAGTATTTATCTATCCCATCATCCTATTTCTTTCATAGCTCTTATCACAATTAACAATTATCTGTGTTTACCTTTGTATTGGCTTTCCTTCTCTTGTAGAATTCAAACTTCCTGAGGGCAGGGACCTTGCTATCATATTAATTTTGCTACTCCCACTACCCAGAGGTACCTGGCACAAAGCAAGGCACTCAATAAGTATTTGGTGAATGAATGAATGAATGAATGAATGAATAGGAAAGAAAACCAGCAACAGAAAATCCTCAGATTTGTTGGTCCCCTTGGGACAACAGGACAGGTGACAAGTCAGATTTGATGGTGACTTAATGTCTTTTCCTTGGCCTTTGTTCTGTCATACTGGGGCTTGGACAACCGTTAAATTTCATTAGCATCCCTTATCTGAGTGCTAGGATATGCTCAGGACTCTGGCTTTTCTTAACATCTTTTATCTTGTATTTGATCGAGAAAGGTAAAAGATATAACCTAATTTGTGGATAAAAGGGACTGGTAAGGGGGCCTGAGATGGGGATATAAGAACCATAGGGCTTTAGAACTGGAAGAGAACTTATGGATCATCTTATCCAGGAAACTTAAACCTGGCTATGCATTAGAGTCGTCAGGGGAACATTTTGCCCTTATGCTAACAGTACTTTGTTAAGATATCATTTACATACAGTAAAATGCACCAATTTTAAGTATTCAGCTTGATGAATTTTAACTTTACAAACCTGTGTAACCACCACTCAGCTCAAGGTATAGAACATTTCTTCCACTCCTGAAAGTTCCCTTGTGTCTCTTTCCAGGCAATACCCATTTTTACCTGTCAGAGGTGACGTCTATTCTGACTCCTACCACCATAGATCAATTTTGCTGGTTTTGGTACTCATATAAATGGATTCATACTGAATGAAATCATTTGCATCTGACTTCTTTTGCTCAACATGATGTTTTTGAGGTTTCATCCATTTTGTTGCATGCAGAAGTAGTTTGTTCTTTTTTTAATAGCTGATTAGTATTCCACTGTAAACATACCACATTTGTTTATCCCTTTCCTTGCAGAGTTTTACCAAATATAAACCCCAAAGCCTGCCCTAGGCCCACTGAATCTGAATTTCCAGGGATGGAGCCTGGGAGACATACTTTCAGTAAGCTTCCAGGCAATTGTGATATATAGCCATGTGTGAGAAACACTGATTTTGTCCATTCACTCTGGTTCTACAGATAAGGAAACTGAGGCTCCCAGGAGGAAAGGGGTTTCCCAAGGAGACAGTTGAATCAGTAAGAGTCAAGACTAGAATCTCTTCCACTGTGCTACTCTTTTCATTGTAAGACAACTCAAACTGCTAATTACTGACAAGGGCAGAGACATGAATCATAATAGCTTCTATTTATTGAGTACCTGCTATATGCCAGGCTCTGCTCTAGGCACATTATGTACATTTAATCCTTTTAACAATCTATATATCACAGCTGAGGAAACTGAAACCCAGAGCAGCCCAAGGGACAGAGGTAGTAAGTGACAGAGAGAGCAGTCAATCCCAAGTCTTCCGGACTCCAGAGCCACACAAGAAGGTTGGTACCTTTGCCTGAAGTAGAAAAAGGAGGAAAATTACAAACTTCTTGGTTTGGTGGTCTGCCATCCTGGCCCAGTCCAGCTTGCTACAGTAGAAATTAAAACAAAACAGTACTTACCCCATTTCTCAAACCCTGGTTTTAGAATTCCTTCAGTTCTATACACTCAGTGTCTATCAGTGAGAGTCGTTGACTGTCAGATTGACTAAAAATGTGTCAGCTAAAGGAAGGGTGATGTGTTTGCTTAATCACTAGCTCTTCCTCCTCTACTGTCCCTCGGAGTGGGGATTGCAAATGCTGCCAGTGGGTCTGTCAGGGATGTTGTCCACATCTGGAAAGCAAGTTTCCCAAAGTGGAGAGGGCCCTGACTCTTTCATCAGAGAGTAAACCGACCCTAGCAATCAGAGACTGGAATGAGTCAGAGATACATCTGCTAGTTGAGATGCTGAATCTGGAGTCCTGAGAGTCTGGCACGCTCTGGGTTTTTTTTTGGTTTTTTTTTTAATTAATTAATTAATTAATTAATTTTGGCTGCATTGGGTCTTCGTTGATGCACATGGGTTTTCTCTAGTTGTGGCGAGCGGGGGTTACTCTTCGTTGTGGTGCACGGGCTTCTCATTGTGGTGGCTTCTATTTTTGCACAGCATAGGCTCTAGGCACATGGGCTCAGTAGTTGTGGCTTGCGGGCTCTAGAGCACAGGCTCAGTAGTTGTGGCACACAGGCTTAGTTGCTCCACAGCATGTGGGATCTTCCCGGACCAGGGATAGAATCTGTGTCCCCTGCATTGGCAGGCTGATTCTTTTTTTTTTTTTTTTGCATTACGTGGGCTTCTCACTGCTGTGGCCTCTCCCGTTGCGGAGCACAGGCTCTGGACGCGCAGGCCCAGCAGCCATGGCTCATGGGCCTAGCCGCTCCGCGGCATGTGGGATCTTCCCGGACCGGGGCACGAACCCGTATCCCCTGCATCGGCAGGCGGACTCTCAACCAGTGCGCCACCGGGGAAGCCCTCCGGCAGGCTGATTCTTAACCACTGTGCCAGCAGGGAAGTCTGGCACACTCTGTTTTTTGATAATGAGGAAATCTGGGAAGTATAAGGGATGGCTGGGTGAGGAAAGTGGAGACCTCTCTTTTGTAGCTGGTGGGGTTGGGGGAAGTAGGATGGGAATGGATGGCAGGAAGAGAAGAAAGCTTGTGGATACTGACAAAGACTCTCTCCCTGACCAAACTTTAGTTAGGCTCCTCTGAGCCCTCTTCTTAACTAGGCCTTGACTTTGGCCCTCCATTCTGTCTTCGGCTTGCATAGCTCAGGTTTAGCAAGAATGCTGTCAATTTAGTGAGAATCCTCCCACCCTTAATATCTGATCACTCGATATCTAATCAAGTTTCTCATCCCCCACCTTTGATGTATAAACCTGACTTTAGGGAGAATCCTGTTAGGTCAGTTTAGCAAGGATCGCCTTACCCTTGATGTCTCCTCTTAGTAATTTTCCATCCTCTGACCCTCTTACTCTAATCATTGGCTAAAAATTCCCCAGCTGTCTTCGTTGTATTCTGAGTTGAGCCTGATCTTCCTTTCCTATTGCAATATCCCTATCGCAACAGTCTTGAATAAAATCTTCCTTACCATTTTAACAAACATCAGAATAACTTTTTTATACGATACCAAAACAATTTGATCTCTTGGGCTATATCTATACACACAAACTGATTTGACTGTTGTGACTGAATTGACTAGTCTAATTCTTATGCCTAACAGATGACAAATTGAATAATATTCTAATGGGTGGTTTGGGTCTTATGTGGACAGCCTGTTTCAGGACTCTTCTTCTGAGACCAAGAACCATGTGGTAGGCCCAGGCTCTGCCTAAGGGGCTCTGAGTTAGTATTCGAGAGAAGGCCTGATGCTGTGTTCTTCCTCAAGAAGCAAAAGGACACAAATCATCCAGGCAGCTGCATGTCAGTGTGAAATCTGTCTCCCTGTTCTACTGAAACAGGTGTCAAGAGTTCTGGCTTCCCAGATATGCCTTCCCAAAGTATATAAGGAATACAGTGCTGGTAGGAGCTGCTAAAATGATTAACCTCCTGACATCATTCCCTTCAGACTGATTTAGTGCTTATCACTCTACAAAGACCTTAGTGGGGACTTTATGGATTTTGGTTTTACTCTCCAGAAATTACTTCTCTCTCTTTTCTTTTCCCCAGTCATCATGCTGTCTTATGGTTTTCTGAATTCCTTTTACTTGGGATGTATTCTGAACTTACTAAGAATGGCCTGAACCTGGGTGGATGGTCTGCTACAGCTCTCAACAACTTTCCAGCAGAAGAAAGGGAAGAGGCTTTGATGTCAGATAAATTTTCTGCAGAAAAGGATCAAGGCAGACCAAAGGAAACACAGCTGAGCAAACCTTAAAACGTTGTATGAATTAGACAACCTTTGTGTTTAGACAAAGTAGAAAAGGTTCTGAGACAGACACATGTGAAAGCGTTTTTTGGAATGGGTCAAGATCTCTCTCTTTTTTTTTTTTTTGGCTGCACTGGGTCTTCGTTGTGGCACGTAGCCTTCTCTAGTTGTGGCATGTGGGTTCCAGAGTGCGCAGGCTCAGTAGCTGTGGTGCGCAGGCTCTCTAGCTGCAGCATGCATGGGCTTAGTTGCCCTGTGGCATGTGGGATCTTAGTTCCCCGACCAGGAATCAAACCTGCATCCTCTGCATTGGAAGGCGGATTCTTTTTTTTTTTTTTTAAGGCAGATTCTTAACCACTGGACCACAAGGGAAGTCCAGGGGTCAAGATCTCTTGATCCCACAAGGGCCCCCAAAATAGCCAAAGAAAACCCAAAGTGACTCCAATGTTGCATCTCTTAAGCCTCCTAGAGCCTCTCCAATGGAAATGGCAGAACTAAGGTCCAGTGTTGCTGAAGCAGAACAAACGAATCCACAATTGAAAATATCAACCCGAGCTTTCCTCTAAGGGGCATTAAAATGTGCTGAAATGGGCATCCACTCTGAAAAACCAAACACTTGGAAAGGAAAAGGAAGATCTGCAATAAATGGAAATTTGGTTGTCTGTTTTTTGCCCTAATAAATATGAAATGAACCAATTCTTCACATGCAGACTGATCCTAAATCCCAAATTCTACTCTATGAGAGTCATTAGAAATCTGATACTACAAGTGACTTTTATTTATTTATTTATGCATTGGGTCTTCTTTGCTGCACGAGGGCTTTCTCTAGTTGCGGTGAGCGGGGGCTACTCTTCATTGCGGTGCGCGGGCTTTTCATTATGGTGGCTTCTTATGTTGCAGAGCACGGGCTCTAGGCACGCAGGCTTCAGTAGTTGTGGCGCGTGGGCTTAGTTGCTCCGCGGCATGTGGGATCTTCCCAGACCAGGGCTTGGATCCATGTCCCCTGCATTGGCTGGTGATTCTTAACCACTGCGCCACCAGGGAAGTCCCTACAAGTGACTTTCTGAAGACATTTAAAGAAGTGCTAAAATATGATTCCGGAGTCAGGGCTGAGATTTTAAAGTACCTCTTTCTATGGAATTTTTTTCTTTTACTGCTAGAAAATGGAAAAAGCAGGGTGAAGAGAAATAAGAAGCTACTAGTTAGTGAAAGGTAGATTGCTTTCTTTATGCTAAACTCCTAACTACTCTGACCCACAAACGTGAAACAAATAAATCTGTTTAGCTTTCCTGAAAATGAAGAAATGAGGGATGACCAACAAGTTCTTTAAACTTTCCAAAGTCGCAGTAGCTTCACTCACTCTGAATGCATATTTAAGCTGCCAACTAGACTCACATGTTTCCCCTCAAAAAATGGAGGCCAAAGGAACTTTCTCACCTTGCAACAGAGGAGGCTTGGGGCTTGCTTGTCTGTAATTTCAAGGACAAGAATAAGAAAACAAACAACCATACTACAAAAATTATTTTAAACTTCACTCCATCTCATTGGCAGGAAGATTCTCACTGACCCACAATGAAAAGAAGAAATGTTTCATCATCAGAAAAGTAGTAGTAAACAGAGCAGGTTTTACAAAAGAAGCGAAAGTAAAGGGTAGCATTTATTTTACGTAGGGGATCTCTAGCAACCCAGGTTATTTGAAGAACCCAGAGGAGGAGACAGGATTTCTGTAGGCAGCAGAAGAAAAGAAAAAAATTTTCTCCTACTTAGAGTGCCCTTTATCAGCCTCTCTAAGGGAAGCCAGAGCTGAGCGTCTTCCCTGTCCTTATACAGCAGAGGCAAGATGTGTTGCTGTGAGATTTTTAAAAGACCCCGGGAACTCCCAGTAGCTGGCTTCCCCATCTCATCTCTTTGCTTTCAGCCAAGCAAAGACTGCCTTCATACTCATTCTGGTGGCCACGAGCCTTGTGGTCTAGTCTCCCTATTCTTCTCCCCAGTCTTTGGAATTAGAATTGGTGTTGACCCTGAGGTTGCAAGGGGTTGGAAAGGAAGTGGTTGCACTGAGGATACTCATGCACAGGATTTAATGAGACTTTAGTTCAGAATGGATCCCAGGAGAGAGAATGAAACTTTGCCCTAATGAGTTAACCTGGAAAAACAAATCCTGCCAAAGAAGGGCTTAATTCAGCTTCTTTCAGAAATTCTGGGTGGACTAAGGAGTACTCGGTGGAGAAGCTAAACTCTAGGTGGGCAGATTGCTGAGGCCCAGCCTGCCTTATTAGTAAAATCTCTCTGGGAACTTTCAATATTGGTCTCATGATTTTCAAATTTCTACGTAAATTTTCAACAGTTGAAGGGCTGCCCTTCTGCTGACACGGTAAGTTATTAGGCTGTGGTGCTCCTCTTCTCACTCACTTGGGTTTTATTTGAATAAAGTAGAATTTACAAGGTCACAACTTATGACCCCTGGGTGATATGAAGCTTTGAGACTCTTTAGAGGGGAGCAGCTTAATACAGGGCTATGCAGCAAGCATTGTTTGTTTTGGTGGGGATGGTGGTGGAAGAATGTGATAGGTAGTGGCATGGTCCTACACTGATTTATCCTTATTTCTAGGGACCAACTTATTTCTTGTGGTTTATGGAGACAGGGTCAATCGGAAAGAGAAGTGAATAAGAAGTCAGAAGATCTGGATTCCTGTTCAGGTTTTGTTACTTTCTTTCTGTGATCTTGGCAAGTCACACGAACTGTCTGAACCCACTATCTCACCTGCCTACCATCCTGGGCTGAAAAGAAGATCAAATGAAATCATGTAGACACCTTGAAAACTGTGAAGCACTCCACAAATGTGAATGTTTTCTAAATTTTAATTCATTGTATGACCCACCAAGTAAGCTCTTCAGATAAATCAAGAGTTTGAATATGGAATGGGGAGGAGGCAACATCCTGAATCTGATGGATTTTAGGTGATGGGAATAGAAGGCTATGAAAGATAGAGCTAAGTGGGGGAAAAAAAAGAAGAAAAAGGAGGGAAAGAAAGTAGAAAAGACATAAAATTCCTGAGAAAGACTTGGCTCTGATGCTGATTGGGCCTTATGACTCTAAAATATAATCCTATTCAAGTATGGAGCAATGGAATATAAATGAGTAATGAACATTATTATTTCCTTAAAAGTAATTAGCCAAAAGGACAAATACAAGTTGTCCAGCAGGCAAAATCATGAGCCTCTGAGGATAAATCAGGAGGTAAAACAGGTTGTATGAGAATGGCAGGATGTGGGAAAGGATGGTGGTGAGGGTGAAAAGTGCTCTGAAGTCTGGGGACTTGGTTCCTGCCACTGACTCGCAGTAGGCCCTTGAACAAATTACTATCTGGTTGGTTCCCTAATCTATACAGACTGACCTCAAATCCTAAATGAGAGAATTAGACTAAGTGATCTATTAAAAAAATTCCATCTTTGTTACTTTTATGTGACTTTGGACAAGTCACATAAACTGTGATATTCACCCATGTGCTCACCACAGATGTTAATGTTGTCCCCATATTTGCTTCAAAGTTTTAAACAAAGAAATAGAATGCTATAAATATAGCTCTACATTCATTTCTCCTCCTTCTCCCAGAGGTAAACACTATCCTGAGTTGGTGAGTACCACTCCCATGAATATTTTTATACTTCTAGGTATATGATTTTGTAAAAAACACATAGAAATGTTTTGAGGGTTTTAAACATTTACATAAATTGTTACATACTATATGTTTCCTGCTACATCTTGATTTTCAGCAATATCATACTACTGAGAAGTAGTATAGCCTGGTGGTCAAGCTCTAAGTTTCCAGGGCAGATAGCCTGGGCTCATATCCTATCTCTACCATTACTAGCTGCATGATCTTGGGTAAATTGCTTAACCTCTCTGAACCTCAGTTTCCCCATATGTAAAATAGGGATAGTAACATAGAGCTTCTGTGAGAATTAAATAAGTTAAAACATGTAAAGCCCATAGAATAATGCCTGCACATAGTAACCACTATGTGTTTGCTACTATTATTTGAGATTTATCTATGTGGATACTTAAAGATTTAGTCTGAGATTTATCTATGTAGATAATTAAATCTTTAGAAGTATAGATAATTAACAACTATACTACAGTTTTAACTCTAAAATAGTATTTCTTATAGAGGAGGCAGGTAGGTCAGGGGCCATCCTGGATTATAATCTCCTTGTGCACATGTGTGAGTGTTTCTCAAGGGGACTTAGATGATCTCATTTAGGTCTGATCCAGCTCTAAAATGTTATGATCAAATGAGACCCTGTTATGATCTAATAGGATCAGACTCATTTCTATCTTTTTAGACCTCCTGGATATGGTCATTTATCAACTAATTATCCATCATTTACTTATTTTAGCTGAAAACCGAGAGAAGAATAAATAGCTAATTTCCTTAGTACTGTTCTGTTTATGTTTGAATTGTCAAGGTTAATTATTTGCTTTAATTATATTTTATGATATCATGTCTTCATCAAGTCCATGAATGCTCATAGGTGAGTAAAAGTCTGCTCATATTCCCATGGAGCATTTGATTTGCTTGTCAGAGACTTAATCAGTATTTCCTTGAACTAACCTTTGTAATCAAAGCATAATGATGACCCCTCACAATAAACTATAAAGAGAACACCATAAAAGGAAACCAACATTTTTCTAGTTATTCAATCATTCTGAGAACAATAATATTTATAACATACATTACCATATGTGTATTAAGAAGCTTTTCACCATCAAATGAATAAACATTTAAGTTCATTTGGAAATACTATATTATGACTCTTGATTCTGACTTCAGGATATAAACATTCTTTTCAAGAGGAATGTTGAACATTCTATTTTCTCTCTGCACCATTCCAACTCTTCAAAGGCAGTGGGGTATGTTGAAAGAAAAGAGCATATGCCAGAGAACCTGGGTTTGAACTCAAGCTCTGTCATTTATTACCTAGTCATGTAATTTTGGACTAGTTATTAAATCTCTCTGCATCCCTCATCTGAAAATGGGATATCTCATAGTGGTATTGTGAGAAATTCATTCATTTAACAAATACTTATTAAGTACCCATAAACAGCTCCAAGCACAGTGCCAGGCACGTAATAGCTGCTTGATAAACACTAATTTCCTTCTTTCTCGAAGTTTGGCGAGGTCTTATAAATATCTTCTAATGCATTCCAAGTGTAGATAATTAAGCTCTCTTTCCAAGAAAACTGACATTTCTGTTAGTTTTGAAGACCCTCATGGTTTTCCCACACTGGGTAGAGCTGAGTTGGGCATCTCTCAAGAGTCCATTGGCTGGTTTTCACAAAAGGGCTATAATATAGGTGACCAGATGACTTCTAATAAGTGTGGGATTTGGGAAGTTCTCCAAGGTCAAGGGGCATGTCACAGGGTTGACATGATCTGATGAGAAGATGCTTGTGAACTCTCTCTAAAAACTCTGAAATGCTGACCTAGTACATGGTATTTCCAGGAAAGATTCTGAATAGGCCACTGGGCTGCCTCATTCAGGTTGCAGTTCCCTGTGTGGGGTGAGCTAGGCATGGACCATGTGGCCTGCCTGGGGTGGTGATGGTGCCCTTTCTGCACCATATCTGGAACTTATTGGAATAGTTTTTCTGGGGCAGAACTGCCTCTGAGGGCCGTACTCATCTCTGCTGATTGGAAGGAAGTGGCTTTGAGAGGTGAGGCCTGAACCATCCTTTCAGAGACAAGAGCCTAGCTCCCTCTGGTGCTATTTAAGAGGCCCCAAACACTTCTATCCAAAAATATCTTCCTTAATGAAATTTTACTTCTATCTGGAATTAGCACCACTCTTTTTTTTTTTTTTTTTTTTTTTTTTGCTGTACGCAGGCCTCTCACTGTTGTGGCCTCTCCCATTGCGGAGCACAGGCTCCGGACGCACAGGCTCAGCGGCCATGGCTCACGGGCCCAGCCGCTCCACGGCATGTGGGATCTTCCCGGACCGGGGCACGAACCCGTGTCCCCTGCATCGGCAGGCGGACCCTCAACCACTGCGCCACCAGGGAAGCCCAGCACCACTCTTTAAGTGTCTTCCAGACACTGTAAAATTATTACCTTGAATTTCAGCTGAATAATGCCCTTGCTTGCTTTCATGCCTTGCTTTCATACATCAGTATGAATCTCTAAACAATAAACAGTTTAATTTAGCTTGTTTTTGAACTTTATCTAAATGGAGTCCCATAACTTTATCTTATGGGACTTGTTTCTTTTGTTTTACCTGTTGATGTGTGAATTTGTGGTTTAGCTAATTTTACTGCTGTATGGTATTCAATTGTGTGAATATCCCACAATTTATTTATCCATATTTTACTAGGATGATCATGTGAGTTGCTCCCAGTGTGGGCGATTAATAACAGTGCTGCTCTGTATATTCTTTTTTCTTTTTTTCTTTTTTGCTCTGAATATTCTCCTGGGCATACATACAGTGGTTACTCTATATACTTGCTTAGGAATGGAATTGATGGTTTTAAAGTTATATGCATGTTCAACTTAATTAGGTAGTGCCAAACTGTTTTCCACCTTCATTTTACCAATTTAACACTTCTGTCAGGAGTAGATATGAATTGTTCTTGCCCCATTATGTCACCAATATTTGTTTATTTTTTGACCTTAAAAAATTTTGCCCATCCTGTATAAAACAGTATTTCATTACGGTGTTAACTTGTATTTTCTTGATTACCAAGAGATTGAGCATTCCCTTCATATTTTTATGGGCATTTGAATTTTCTTTTTTGTGAAATTCCAGTTCATGTCTTCTCCCCATTTTCCCATTGATTGTCTTTTTCTTATTGATTCATAAATATCTTGTGTACTAATCCTTTGTTGGTTATATGTATTGCAAATATTTTCTCCCAGTTTGTGGTTTGCCCTTGTACTCTTTTTATGGTATTTTGGATGAATCAAAATTCTTAATTTTAATGTACTCAAATTTATTTTTCTTTCTGTATGTTTAAAAAATCTTTTCCTATCCCATGGTCATAAAGATATTTTTCTATATTGTTTTCTAAAAGTTTTATAGGTTTACCTTTCACATTAAAATCTTTAACTTTTTATAGTGTATAATTTCAAATATATATAAAATAGAGAAAATAGCATATTAAACCCCTTTATTCCCTTTACTCAGCATCAAAAATGTTCAAATCAGGGAGTTCCCTGGTGGTCCAGTGGCTAAGACTCCACGCTCCCAATGCAGGGGGCCAAGCCTCGATCCCTAGTCAGGGAATTATATCCTGCATACCGCAACTAAGAGCCTGCATGCTGTAACTAAGATTCCCGCATGCCATAACAAAAGATACCGCATGCTGCAACAAAAGATTCCGCATGCCGCAACTAAAGATCCCACATACTGCAACTAAAAAAAAAAGATCCCGCATGCCACAACTAAGACCCAGTGCAGCCAAATAAATAAATAAATAAATAAATATTAAATTAAAAAGTTCATATCAGGGCCAATCTTGTTTTATCTATACTCCCATACTACATCCACTAGAACATAATATTTCACCCATTAATATTGTAGAATATATTTCTAAACTATAAGAATTATTTAAAAATGTAACTATGATACTAATATCATACCTAAAATATTAAAAATTTCTTAATATCATCAAATATCTATTGAGTTCCTCATATTTAAATCTTTAGTAAACCTAGAATTCATTTTTGTATATGGCATAAAGTAGGAATCCAATATAATTTTTTCCTATACATAACAACTGTCCCAGCACAATTTATTAAAAAGCTTATCTTTTTCCTTCCTTTCTGTAATGCTACCTCTGTCATAAATAAAGTTTCCACATATGCTTGAGTTTGTTTCTGGGATTTCTTTTCTGTTTCATTGGTGTATTTGTTTTAAGATACTGTCTTAATTATTATAGCATTATAAATCTTGGTATTTGGTAGGGGAAGTCCTTTGACTTTTTCTTTATCAGGAATGTCTTGGCTATTCCTGGTCCTTTGCTCTTCCATATAAAAATTATAGAAACATCTTGTCAAATTTTACACACAGAGAAACTGTTAGGATTTTTATCAAAATTGCATTAAATGTATGTCAATATGAGGAGATGTCATCTTTACAGTATCTTTTTATGTGAACCTATCTCTCCATTTATTTAGGTATTCTTCACTGTATTTCAATACAGTTTTAAAATTTTCTCCATAGGGCTTCCACAACTTTTGTTAGATTTATTCCTAGGTATTTTTAATTTTTGTTATGATTGTAAATGGTCTCTATATAAATTTTATTTACTAATTGTTGCAATTGACTTTTATAACATGATTTTTACCCATAACTCTTGCTAAATTCTTTTAATTCTAATAATTCACCTAGAGATTCTTTTGGATTTTCTGCAGAGTTGAACATATACCCACAAATAAACACCATTTGCTCTCTCCCTTTCCAATCCTTATACTTTTTTTTTTAACATCTTTATTGGAGTATAATTGCTTTACGTTGTTGTGTTAGTTGTTGCTGTATAACAAAGTGAATCAGCTATACGTATACATATATCCCCATATCTCCTCCCTCTTGCATCTCCCTCCCACCCTCCCTACTCACCCCTCTAGGTGGTCACAAAGCACGAGCTGATCTCCCTGTGCTATGCAGGTGTTTCCCACTAGCTATCAATTTTACATTTGGTAGTGTATATATGTCAATGCCACTCTCTCACTTTGTCTCAGCTTACCCTTCCCCCTCCCCATGTCCTCAAGTCCATTCTCTACATCTGCGTCTTTCCGATCTGTATACTTTTTATTTCTTATTCTTACATTATTGTATTGGCTAGGGTCTTCAGTATAATGTTGAATAAGATGAAGCATTCTTGCTAATCTTTCAACAAAGGGGATACTTTAACATTTCACAATTACTTGTGGTAATAGAGATGCCCTTCATTAGATTAAGGAGGTTCCTTTCTGTTACCTTATATTTTATTTTATTTTTTTGGCCATGCAGTGTGGCATGTGGGATCTTAGTTCTGGGACCAGGGTTAAAATCCATGCCCCGTGCAGTGGAAGCACAGGGTCTTAACCACTGGACAGCCAGGGAAGTCCCATGCCTTTTTAATTCAATTTAATTTTTAAAATTTTTATTTATTTATTTATTTATTTATGGCCGTGTTGGGTCTTTGTTTCTGTGCGAGGGCTTTCTCTAGTTGTGGCAAGCAGGGGCCACTCTTCATCGCGGTGCGTGGGCCTCTCACTATCGCAGCCTCTCTTGTTGTGGAGCACAGGTTCCAGATGCACAGGCTCAGTAGTTGTGGCTCACGGGCTTAGTTGCTCCGTGGCATGTGGGACCTTCCCAGACCAGGGCTCAAACCCGTGTCTCCTGCATTGGCAGGCAGATTCTCAACCACTGCGCCACCAGGGAAGCCCCTTTATTTTATTTTATTTTAAATGATTTATTATTTATTTTTGGCTATGTTGGGTCTTAGTTGCGGCATGGGGGATCGTCGCTGAAGCATGCAGGATCTTTTGTTGTGGCACGCAGGCTTCTCTCTAGCTGTGGCGTGAGGGTTTTCTCTTCTGTAGCTGTGGCGTGTGGGCTCCAGGGCACGTGGGCTCTGTAGTTGTGGTGTGCAGGTTCCAGAGCATGTGGGCTCTGGAGTTTGGGCATGCGGGCTCTCTCGAGGTGCGCAAACTTAGCAGTTGTGGCATGCGGGCTTAGTTGCCCTGTGGCATGTGGGATCTTAGTTCCCTGTCCAGGGATCAAACCTGTGTCCCCTGCATTGTAAGGCGGATTCTTTACCACTGGACCACCAAGGAATTCCCATGCCTTTTTTATTTTTGAATCATGAACAGATCTTGGATTTTCCTCATCAATTGGAACGATCATATTGTTTTTCTCCTTTAACCTGTTAATGTGGTGAATTAAATTAATTTATTTTTCATTATTAAATCAACTTTGCATTCCTAGTATAAACCCAACTTGGTCATACAGTACTGTTTTTTCCTGTCTGGTTTTCTTTCACTATGCTTGCTTGGTTTTGGTATCAAAGTTATTCTACCTTCATAAGATGAAATGGGAAGTGTCCCTCCTTAAAAATTAAAAAAAAAATTTCCTGGAAACTTTGTGTAATATTGTCTATTGTTTGAAATTTTGGCAGACCTTACTTTCCAGGCTTATCAGAGTATATCATACAGATTATGGTAAGATTTTAAAATTATGGTCCAATTTCTTTAATGGTCTTGGGACAATTCAGATTTTCTACTTCTTCACCAATCAGTTGGAATTTATCTATTTTATATGTTTTCAAATTTGTTGCCTAAAATTGTTTATACTATTGTTTGTATCTATTTAATCTCTTCACCACCTATCATATCACCTTTTATCATTTGTAATATTGTTTATTTTTACATTTTCTCTTGTTTACTTAATTAATTTTACCAGTGGTATTTCCAAACCACCAAATTTTGGCTTTGCTGATCTTCTTCAGTGGATGTTTGCTTTCTTTTTCATTAATTTCTGCTTTTTATTTTCTTTTGCTTTCTTTGAGTTTATTCTGCTATTTTTCCTTTAACGTCATATACTGGATGCTTAATTCCTTAATTTTAACACTTTCTTCTTTTTTTTCCTTTAAGGCTATGAATTTCCCTCTAAAGAGTGCTTGGTTGCATCTCAACCATTTAGATACATAGTAGTTTTACTACTGTTCAGTTATAAGTATTTTCTCGTTTCCATTATAATTTTTCTTTTAGACTGTGAGTTAAGAAATTAAGTTTTAAAATTTATAAATATGTGAGGTTTTTCAGTTTTTCTTTTAATTATTGGTTTCTTTTTTAAATTTTTATTTATTTATTTATTGGCTGCATTGGGTCTTCGTTTTTTTTAACATCTTTATTGGAGTATAATTATTTTACAATGTTGTATTAGTTTCTGCTGCATAACAAAGTGAATCAGCTATATGTATACATATATCCCCCTATCCCCTCCCTCTTGCGTCTCCCTCCCACTCTCCCTATCCCACCCCTTTAGGTGGTCACAAAGCACTGAGCTGATCTCCCTGTGCTATGCAGCTGCTTCCCACTATCTATATACTTTACATTTGGTAGTGTATATATGTCAATGTTACTCTCTCACTTTGTCCCAGCTTATCCTTCCCCCTCCCCGTGTCCTCAAGTCCATTCTCTATGTCTGCGTCTTTATTCCTGTCTTGCCACCAGGTTCATCAAAACCATTTCTTTTTTTAGATTCCATATGTATGTATTAGCATACAGTATTTCTTTTTTTCTTTCTGACTTACTTCACTCAGAATGACACACTCTAGGTCCATCCACCTCACTACAAATAACTCAATTTCATTTCTTTTTAAGGCTGAGTAATATTCCATTGTATATATGTGCCACATCTTCTTTATCCCTTCATCTGTCAATGGACATTTAGGTTGCTTCCATGTCTTGGCTATTGTAAATAGTGCTGTAATGAACATTGTGGTACATGACTCTTTTTGAATTATGGTTTTCTCAGGGTATATGCCCAGTAGTGGGATTGCTGGATCAGATGGTAGTTCTATTTTTAGATTTTTAAGGAACCTCCATACTGTTCTCCATAGTGGCTGTACCAATTTACATTCCCACCAACAACGCAAGAGGGTTCCCTTTTCTCCACACCCTCTCCAGCATTTATTGTTTGTAGATTTTTTTTTTTTTTTTTTTTGTGGTATGTGGGCCTCTCACTGTTGTGGCCTCTCCCGTTGAGGAGCACAGGCTCCAGACACGCAGGCTCAGCAGCCATGGCCTACGGGCCCAGCCGCTCCGTGGCATGTGGGATCTTCCCGGATTGGGGCACGAACCCATGTCCCCTGCATCGGCAGGCAGACTCTCAACCACTGCACCACCAGGGAAGCCCCTGTTTGTAGATATTTTTGATGATGGCCATTCTGACAGGTGTGAGGTGATACCTCATTGTGGTTTTGATTTGCATTTCTCTAATGATTAGTGATGTTGAGCATTCTTTCATGTGTTTGTTGGCAATCTGTTTATCTTCTTTGGAGAAATGTCTATTTAGCTCTTTTCCCCATTTTTGGATTGGGTCGTTTGTTTTTTTGATATTGAGCTGCATGAGCTGCTTGCAAATTTTGGAGGTTAATCCTTTGTCAGTTGATTCGTTTGAAAATATTTTCTCTCATTCTTAGGGTTGTCTTTTAATCTTGTTTATGGTTTCCTTTGCTGTGCAAAAGGTTTTAAGTTTCATTAGGTCCCATTTGTTTATTTTTGTTTTTATTTCCATTTCTCTAGGAGGTGGGTCAAAAAGGATCTTGCTGTGATTTATGTCTTAGAGTGTTCTGCCTATGTTTTCCTCTAAGAGTTTTATAGTGTCTGGCCTTACATTTAGGTCTTTAATCCATTTTGAGTTTATTTTTGTGTGTGGTGTTAGGAAGTGTTCTAATTTCATTCTTCTACATGTCCCTGTCCAGTTTTCCCAGCACCACTTATTGAAGAGACTGTCTTTTCTCCATTTTATATTCTTGCCTCCTTTATCAAAGATAAGCTGACCATATGTGCGTGGGTTTAACTCTGGGCTTTCTATCCTGTTCCATTGATCTATATATCTGTTTTTGTGCCAGTACCATAGTGTCTTGATTACTGTAGCTTTGTAGTATAGTCCAAAGTCAGGGAGCCTGATTCCTCCAGCTCCATTTTTCTTTCTCAAGATTGCTTTGACTTTTCAGGGTCTTTTGTGTTTCCATACAAATTGTGAAATTTTTTGTTCTGGTTCTGTGAAAAATGCCATTGGTGGTTTGATAGGGATTGAATTGCTTTGGGTCTTTGTTGCTGTGTGCAGGCTTTCTCTACTTGCTGGGAGTGGGGGCTACTCTTTGTTGCAGTGTGTGGGCTTCTCATTGTGGTGGCTTCTCTTGTTGCGGAGCACGGGCTGTAGGTGTGTGGGCTTCAGTAGTTGCAGCATGCGGGCTCAGTAGTTGCGGCACACAGGCTTCAGTAGTTGCAGCACGTGGGCTCAGTAGTTGGGGCGCGCAGGCTCTAGGGCACGTGGGCTTCAGTAGTTGTGGTGTGGGGGCTCAGTAGTTGTGGCTCGTGGGATGTAGACTGAAGGCTCAGTAGTTGTGGCGCACGGGCTTAGTTGCTCTGTGGCATGTGGGATCTCCCTGGACCAGGGCTTGAACCCATGTCCCCTGAATTGGCAGGTGGATTCTTAACCACTGTGCCACCAGGGAACTCCTATTATTGGTTTCTAACCTAATTGCACTGTGGCTCCAGAATGTGGTCTGTTTGATACAAATCCTTTAAAAATGTGTTTAGGCTCATGTTATGGCCTAGTATTTGTTCAGTTTTCATAAATATTCCAAGGGTACTTTAAAAATGTTTTCTGTAGTCGTTAGGTACAATGTTCTTTTTTTCTCAGTCCCAAAGAGTGTCCCCTTGATCTCCAACAGCTTAGAGATCATTTAAATCACAACAGTGGAGAGGCTGTTTTTCCTGATGCCAGGCACTCTTTGGCACTTAACTCTAGAAAGAATATTTCCCAAAGATGGCACCAAGCACTCTTTTGCCAGACATGTTACAGAGTCAATAAAGTCTCATTCAGACCTCACATTTTCTGCCTTAGCACATATTTACACTGTTTTCTTTTCTATGTTTGCAGATTTCAGACTCTACCTTGCCTCATTCATGGTCTAGTTCTTTCATCACTCCTCAGTGGCTTTGGAGGAAGCAGATTTTCACAAAAACTTTTGTGGTTATTGTTTTTCAAGGAAACAACATGTGATAACCAGCACTATGCCTAGTATTAGTAGGTGTACAATAATATTTGTTGAATGGAAAAACTAAAAATACAATACAATGTCAAAACTGAAGCTCGTTTACTAAAAATTGTAATCAAGGCAGATCTCATTTAAATGCTTAATAATTAGAATATAAATTAATACAAATTTAGAACATAATTTACAAATCGTTTAATTATTCTTTTTCCACTGAGAATACCAACTAGTTATCATTCCATCTTTAGTCATAGAATGCACTCATGTGTGACACACAGACACAGGACTAATGAGTGACGGCAGATTAAAATGAATATAGTGAAGGCATATCGTGACCTGGGGTTAGATTCTAAAGTCAGTATAGGGACTTCCCTGGTAGTCCAGTGGTTAAGACTCTGTGCTCCCAATGCAGGGGGCCTAGGTTTGATCCCTGGTCAGGGAACTAGATCCTGCACACTGCAACTAAAAGATCCTGCACGCCACAACAAAGATCCTGTGTGCTGCAACTAAGACCCGGCACAGCTAAATAAATAAATATTAAAAATAAATAAATAAAGTCAGTATATATAGTGAAAATTGCATATAGTCAAAATTGCCCTTGAAACCCCTTAAGAGGATGCCATGTTGTCTTCACATATTTTACACAGCCAGTTTTTCCTCCAGTGTTCGAACAGATTGCTGTTACTTCAGTTAAGCACCAGATTGAAGAGTTGGTTTGCATTTAGGGGCCATGATCCTTTAATCATTAGACTCATAGTTAGCTTGGTAAGAAGCTCATCAGAAAGAACTGAGACAGCCTGAGTGCAGCAAAAATAGAAATGAAGTTTTCTCTCTCCTGAGAGCAAGGAAAATAAAGGGAACAGTGAACAGGCTAGAGAAGAAACATAACCTGGCCTGAGTTAATCACTGCGTTTTGTTTTTTTTTTCCAACTGTTACTAATCTGCAGTGTCTGTAACTAGATTTGTACGTCACAAAGCTAACCTATTACTCTTCAACACTATGTGAATTACATCCTGCACTCCCTTGTAGCAAATCACCCCTTGTAGCATTTGCATTTCAGAAAAAAGTTCGCAGGACAATAACCAGAGACAAACGGACCCAATTACCCGGCTGCCTGACGCCAGCTGTGACTGTTTTGAAATAATGCAGGAAGAAGAATGCAAGACCTTCACTACTTTGATCCTTATCATATACCCCGGACTGCGAGCCCCGCATATAAAATCTTCTCAGATTCCCAGAGCGGGGGCGGGGGGACACAGTTCTTGAGGCGCTAGCCTGCTGTGTCTTCCCTTCTGTCTGGCAGAAAATTAAAGCCATCTCTCTCTTTTTCCAAAATCTCTGTCTCCGTATTTCTGTTCGGCATCGGTGCACAGGGAAGCCGATATTTCCGCAAGAAAATGGGGGCTCGTCAGGGATCTGCTCTGGGGCAGGCGGCCCGCAGGACCCCTCGGCTTGATCGGAAACTCGGGGATCTCTCTCCACGCCAGCCTCCTTTGGGAGAGCGGAGGGTTGGAGGATATCTCTGAGGCCAGATCGCCAGGGACTCCTTGCTGCAGAGCTGTGCCCTGATCCCACCCGGCCCACCGACTGGGCTGTGGAACTCGGAGGCTGCGGCGGAGAACCGGGGAGAGGCTGACCTAGCAGCTGCCAGGCTTCTTTTGCCTTGAGGACAACTTCTCTTCTCTTGCCCCCGCCAGCCTGGACTTCCACTCTGAGAAAACACTAAATATTGGAGGATCAGAAAGAGGGCGTAGGGAAGTCGCGACACACCCGTCAGCACCTACGTGAGCCTCCCCGAGTGCACTCCGTGACATTTGACCGTCCCCTTACGGGAACTTCGGTTCCAATTTTGGGATTTCCCTGCAAAGGGAAAATCCTGATGTGGAATTCTCCCTGCAGAGGGAGATTCTGATGTAAGGCGCTGCTTTGGGGCAACAGTCCAGGTCGAGTGGAATTTGGAAGTTACGTTTGGGCGGGTCTCCGCCATATGTTTCTCCTTTTTCTTTTTGAACATCCCTTTGCTGTTTCCTTTTACGGTTTATGTTTTATGTGTGACTTCCAGCTGACAAGGTGAACGTTTATGTTTTGATTTGAGCGCGCTAACCTCTAACGTCTGTTACCAACTGCTCGAGCCTAAATGGGAAGCGCTTCCTCTAAGGTTCCACCCCGACCCGGGAACTCTTAGGGAAAATTTTAAATGACGGGTCGACCTATAGCTATGATCCAATGACAAAGGAAAATGGCCTGAAAATGGGTCTTCTATAATTAGATCTTTATTGCCACAGGATGGGAAAAATGGACTGAGGTTCCCTTATGTTCAGGAATTTATGCCCCCTTTATTATAATCCTGTTCTAGGTGGCTCCATAATCAAAAGCCCGAGGAGTCAGAAACAAACAAACAAACAAAAAAACTACCTCTCCTGACATTCTAAATGATCCTCTTCTAACTTCTCCCAACTCTCGGGGAGGGGGGAAAACAAGCTTCCGCCACTCCCGCAAGTTCCCTCACTCCGTCAGATTCTTCTGCTCAGACTAAGACCCCACCTCCCCAGAGGGACAATCCCTGATGGGACAACATTTTATCAGCCAGTCTACCCCTGTTATCAGAGCCAATTTGAGCACTATCTGGTTTAAATTTTAGCTATGAAATCATGACCACAGAAAGAGAAAGATGATTTTTGACAGTATGGCCACAATATTCTTTTTTTTTTTTACGATACTTGGGCCTCTCACTGCTGTGGCCTCTCCCTTTGCGGAGCACAGACTCCGGACGCGCAGGCCCAGCAGCCACGGCTCACCGGCCCAGCCGCTCCGCGGCATGTGGGATCCTCCCGGACCGGGGCACGAACCCCCGTCCCCTGCATCGGCAGGCGGACTCTCAACCACCGCGCCACCAGGGAAGCCCTGGCCACAATATTCTTTAGACTGGAGAAAACTGGTTAAAATAAAACTTTTCTTAAAATTGCAAAACCAGTTCTTTTTGCATGTGCAGTTAGAAAAAGCTAGCTGGTTAAAATACTCTTCTTCAAAATTCTGACCCTGAGAGAACAAAAATATGCCTAGGACAAACCTTGAAGTTAACTCTTATCATGTCCTTGAGCTACAAACATAGCCCACTCTGCCTGAGACTTCAACCTTGGGTTAATTAGTAGAACTTCAAGCCAAGAGAAAAAAAAAAAAAAAAAAGAGGCAAAGAGATATTTTAAATCTCAAGTGGAAACTCTGAGATCTCTCTCTGTCTGGATATATGTGTATGTCTCAGTATGTGCTTTTGTCTTTGGATAATATTGCTGAGGTTAATTTGTAAATGAGCTCTATTTAACTGGCTTAAAAGAAAAGTCAGCGCTTACAAATCAAGCAATTCTAAATACAAGAAAAATTAAATAAATTTCAGGTTCATGTGAACTGGGAAATATTCAATATTAAATTAGTACCCGGTATTAATGTTTGTTTGTTGATCTAATTAATATAGACATGTCTTTAGAGCCATCAACCTTAAGTATATTACTTTTATTGTGCCTAGGTTTAATATAAACTAAATAAGATCTTATATCTGTTACAAATTTGTCAGCAATGAAAATAACTCGATATGAAGAAACTCTTAAGAAAAAAAATTGCAAATGAGATAAGAGTTTTCGGTGAAATTTTTAGGAATAATTATGTTTTAGGAATATTTACTTAAGAATGATCTTTCCGGATGTTTGACAACTTGAAAATTTAGAGTTGTGCTAAATTAAGTTAAAGGATGGAAGTTTATTAAATAACCAGGCCATTTCCAAATAAAATAAGATACTAAAACATTAATTACTGAACACTGGCTTCCTTTTACAGAGAAACAAAAGGTTTAGAACTGTTAAAAATGTGTTTGGTGCCACACTGAGATATTTTCTACAAGAAAGTACATTCTTCAAAAATTATTACTTGGATGTATGTTTACCAGTCTACAGAGTGCAGATATAAAGGACATTTCATGGTTGCTTAAGGAAAGTAGGATGTGTGTTTTTAGTAAAGAAGGTATGAGGAATGGAATTGTATTTTATTAAGGGAAAAAGAAGTAGATCTGACTTACAGGTGGCTGTTTCTGAATGGGAAAATAAAGTGATGGATACAGAAAGTGATTAAAAAGGTTTGTGGAAAGTGGACCCTGAAAAAAGAGTTTTATGCGAGGTACAAGTTTTCTTAAGATGTTGAACTGCCATGGATGACAGATTTTAATCTTCTTTACCTTTTAAGTGATCAGTTCGATATTTGCCTTTAAAATCTTTTATTGTTACTTTGGCTAAGTGAATAACTATTGTTTCACAGTGATGTATGATCTTATCTGACTGAGTGTTCTAAACTCTTTTGATTTTTTTGATAAAACATCCCAAATCAAATTGTAATGAAGTTTCTTTGACCTCTAGCTAACTTTGGGGTGCTTCAAAGGGCCCCTGAAACATCCCAAAGAGAGATATTACACTAATTAGGTTCATGTGGCATGTTAAAAGTACATGGGAAGTATTGTCAAATGGGTAATAAATCTTCTTAGGTTATATTTTATGGTAATTGTTACTAATATAGCTAGTCTAGAACTTATATGGAGTTTCAAAAAAATTCTGATATGTCCTGGTAAAATGTTATCAGTTATAATTCTAGTTATTATCTTGTGTCATGTCACAACAGTAACCAAGTTACCTTGTTAATTACATTGTAATCAGAATTTAAACTTGCCTTAAGTCTTTTGTCATTATAGACACTTAACGGTTTCACTCTGATGCCTTTGCAAAAATGCTTCGTCTTCAAGAAGATTTATAAAAAGGACTTTTGGATAAATACAAGTTTCTGACTTTCAGACCATAATGCTAAACTGGATAAAAAGAAGCTCTCCTCCTCAAGCTACTTATGGTTTACAACAATTTGGTAATTTACACCTATGGGTAAAATTAAAACATTTATCTTTTCTCTCTATCTGCTCCCTCCAGAGACTGGAAACTCTTAGGTCCCCAGCACCTTTATCAGATAAATTAGGAAGGCTACCTCACTAACAGGTACAGAAATCTCAAGGTATTTTCGGGACCCAGAAAAAGGAGGAATTCACCTAGATTTGGTAAGCGAAATCTGTGACAAGCCCTTGGTGTGACTTTCCTGAGAGGTCTTTTAAAAGTTCAGTCTGAAACTTCTTACAGTTTCAGCAAGCAAAAAGCCTATATGATTAATTACAGTTATATAAATCATCAGGCCAAGTTTATTGAGACCAGACTGAAATTTGGTTCTCTCTCTCTTAAGAGAACAAAGTTTTCCTGGAATGCTGCTTTAATAACAGACTATGTAAATTTATTTGCCTTTAAGTGATTTACACTTACTTTTAAAATCTTTTGTTACTTTGGTAAAGTAAATAAGTATTATTTCACGGTGATCTATGAAGATTATGGCACATGTAGATAAAGTTCATTATGCTTCTACAAAAATTAACCCCTCATTGCCAGACTTTTCCCATCCTGATGTCCTTAAAACATGACAACAGTCTACTCCTAAATTAGGGAATTTAAAATGAGTAAACAATAGCTGTAAATCAAACAGTCAGGGCTATGGAAAATCCAAGACAGCTGCTTGGCTTTCTGTGCTCCCTGACAAACCTCGTTTTTTATTTGATGGAATAAAGCCTTCCAGGTCTTGCAGGGTTAATGCTCTCACAATGAAGAAAAAAAATTATGTTTTACTGAATATTAAATTCTAGTTTTGTTAATTAAGGTGTTGACTAAGACTCACTTCCCAGATAGTTCCTTGCTGTTATGTTATATTGCTAAAAAGTTTAATTTAATTATTAAAGGACACTCTAAGTTTGTTTCTAAAGCTTATCTCAGTAATCTATTTTTGGATGAAGATCAGACGCCCCCTGACCTACAACCAGGGGATTATACATACTGGAAAAGACATCATTTAAAGGACTATCTCCAAACTGTATGGAAGGACCCGTATCAGGTACTCTTAACTAGCTCATACACAGTAAAACTAAAGGGAATTAACTCTTGGATTAATTTCCACTCACAAAGGGCCCCTGCACTGGACTGGCCTATAGGGAGGACCGGTGACCTCAAAATCACCTTAAAACAACGCTCAAACAGAGGAGAAATTACACTCACACCAGGATGAGAAAAAGACAACATCAGAAGTAAACAGCTTACCCAAGATCCTGGACCTGACTCATCTGCTCATTTATAATGTTTTCTTGACTTCTTGGACCTTTGCATATGTATCAAATGTTTTTCTATCATAGGCATGATCCTATGCTAGTTTAAAAAATCAATCCAATTGTTGGGTTTGTGGCCAATTACCTATGTCTAGTACTTCTGGGTTACCTGAGTGGATTTATCCACTCCAAGGCTCTAATTGGTTGACTCTTAGGAAATTTATCTTAAAAGGAAAATTATACTCATGTTCAGGCCACTATTGATATTACTGGATGAGATCCCCTCACCTGACCAATTAATAACACCTGCTCTGACCGTTACCATAAATATGAATTTTCCTCTATTACTCAAAGTTCAATCGGAGCAACAAGCAACATTTCAGCCAAGGAATAAAACCTCCCACAATTATGGGATGGATTTATATGATTAACACCATGCTATGGTAACTTAAGGTTAAAGGCTCCTCCGTGCTGGGAACAATTAAATCATACTAAGGATAATCAGTCTAGTAACACTAGGAAACTGGGCTGAGTACCTTACGGACAATGCCAATATATAATTTCCCTGAAGAATAGGGATTGGTACAGAACAGACTAACACGACCTGGGATATACTGGGCTGCACCTAATGGAACTTCTTGGCTTAATTCTTACTTATGACTTTATTAATACTGCCAGCTATGCTATTTATATTTTGCCTATTTCAAAAAAAAATGATTGTTTCTTACGTTACCAAAAGTGTGACTGAGCCTCTGATAAAATGATGATATATAGTTCCATATGAGATCAATGATTGCAATAGTCTAACTCTAGATATGAGAAGAAGCAACAAGAGGGAATATTGTCCTGGACCATAAGAGACTAGGAAGACAGGTGTCCAGAGACTTTTGGATACTAGTAAAGGCCTAGTCCAGTAACAGCACATGGAGTGGCCTATCAGCAAAATCTTTGCCAGACCTGGGAATGAGCATTCCTAGCACCATGGGACGAAATGGTCATGAAATGCCCCAAACCATGGTTGAAATTATGACCAAAAAGGGGTCCTGCTGACTGAAAACTGACACTTGCCCTCTACTTCTACAAGGATTAAATCATGAGCTGCTGTAGCTGGTGACCTTCAACACCCGCTACAAGAAGTTCAGGGTGGAGATCTGAAATGAGGCACTCTATGCTCTGGGAAAAATTGACAGGACAGGCCTTCAGATAGTTAAATACTTCCAGGAGAAGACTTTATGAGCCCCAATTTTTACATCCTCTCAGACCTAGAGAAATGCTGACATCACTAATGGTGACACTATGGTGTGATTTTAGGCAAGTTCTTTTATTTATTGCTAAGAACTTGAGTTTTCTGAGCTGTGTTAGATTTGGGATGCCACCAGCCATTCTCAAAACAATGTCTGCTGGCAGCTGGTAACTGCAACCTTACTTCTTAAAGGTCTCCTCTTGTAACTATTACACTTTTAGACGATAAAATTGCTTTAGATCATATATTAACAAAAAGAGAAAACACATATGTAGTGACCAATAGCTCCCATTACTTATATGTTAATATCACATGAAAGGTTGAAACCTACTTTGATGAAACTAGATAACCAGCTACCTGGCTACAATTCTCCCCAAAGTGCCAGGCCTAGACTGGGTTTCAGGCTTATTCTCCTAAAAAGAAATGATATCTATTTTGTCTATTAACATTTAGGTTGTCACTCCTCCAAATACTTCTAACAGCGTCTGTTACACCTACATCAATCACACTGGGCTAATAGAAGAGGACATAAAATTATATATATGACCAAATGGCTCCATTCCTTTAGACAGGGTAACCCAAGCGCTGACTCTATCTAGATCAGGATCAAAATTACTACCAAAGGGAACATGGCTTTTAATCCTGCTTGGGACCCCGGCTACAATAATTCTTTTACTAATCTTTGGCTTCTGTTTTTTTTAAACTACTTGTTAAGTTCTGTCTCTTCCAGATTACAATAGGTTCACATCAAGATAATGATGATGCAAAGATTCCAGCCATTTCTCAGAACAGATCTTGCCAAAACAACAACAGAAGGCACCCTGGGGCCCTTAATCAGACAGGGTGAGAGCTCCGTGACCCCAACTAGGTAGGGTCTATGAGCCCCTTGCCACCCTAAAGAAGCTACAGAAGACAGACTGTCGTCCCTCATCCTCCCAATAAAGATTTCTTGGGGTTCATGCCTCTCAGGGGGGATTTGAAATATGAGATAGATGGGCCCCTGGGCCGGATAGCTGGTGTTTGTCAAGTGGAGCAAAACTGAAGTTTTGTCCTCAGCCAGACATGAATGACGCCTGTTTCCCTTCCTCTGTTGATATGGAGGGGATGAACTAGCAGTGGGGAATTTGTTGCAGCAAAAATAGAAATGAAGTTTTCCCTCTTCTGAGAACAAGGAAAACAAAGGGAACAGTAAACAGGTTAGAGAAGAAACATAACCTGGCCTGAAAGAGTTAATCACTCCTAGTTTTTGGGGTTTTTTTAACTGTTACTAATCTATAGTGTCTGTAACTAGATTTGTACTTCACAAAGCTGACCTATTACTCTTTTTTTAACATCTTTATTGGAGTATAATTGCTTTACAATGTTGTGTTCGTTTCTGTTGCATAACAAAAGCTATATGTATGCATATATCCCCCATCCCCTCCCTCTTGCACCTCACTCCCACCCTCCCTATCCCACCCCTCTAGATGGTCACAAAGCACCGAGCTGATCTCCCTGTGCTATGCAGTTGCTTCCCACTAGCTATTTTACATTTGATAGTGTATATATACATGTCAATGCTACTCTCTCACTTCGTCCCAGTTTACCCTTCCCCCTCCCCGTGTCCTCAAGTCCATTCTCTAAGTCTGCGTCTAGAGGCAGGACAGGAATAACCTATTACTCTTCAACACTATGTGAATTACATCCTGCACTCCCTTGTAGCAAATCACCCCTTGTAGCATTTGCATTTCAGAAAAAAGTTCGCAGGACAATAACCAGAGACAAACGGACCCAATTACCCGGCTGCCTGACGCCAGCTGTGACTGTTTTGAAATAATGCAGGAAGAAGAAGAATGCAAGACCTTCACTACTTTGATCCTTATCATATACCCCGGACTGCGAGCCCCGCATATAAAATCTTCTCCGATTCCCAAAGGAGGGGCGGGACACAGTCTTGAGGCGCTAGCCTGCTGTGTCTTCCCTTCTGTCTGGCAGAAAAATAAAGCCATCTCTCTTCCTCCCAAATCTCTGTCTCTGTACTTCTGTTCGGCATCGGTGCACAGGGAAGCCAATATTTCAGCAAAATGAGGAGATAACAAATTGGTCCTTCCCACTTAACACTCATAATAACAGTACTGAGTGGAACAATGGAGAAATCCCCAGCACTATTTAAGTCCCTCCCTCTCTTCCTTCTTTCCTTCCTTTTTGCTTGCAGTATAAAGGAGTTTGTAGGTTTTCTGTAAAGAGGCATCTTCAGGCATCTTTAACAGCCTTTTTATGATACAAAGTCTTAAGAATGGATCTTGAGTGACAGCATGTCTGACACTAGGGCAGATAATGAACTAAGCAATTTTTGGACTGGGTTGACTTTCCTGAAAGTCTAAAATCACACAGAGCAAACATCTAGGTTCTCAATGAGTTTCAGTATATTAATTCATTCAATTTCAACAAATTAAAATATTTTTTGAGCATCTATTTTGTGTCAAGCATCAGGGGCACTCAAGATAGTATAGTAAACAATTCAGACAATTGACCACTGAGGTGATTGTTCAATCCTTTTGGCAATTTCTTTTTTTTAAATTTAATTTAATTTTTTTAATTTTTTTATTTTTTGCTTTATAACAAATTTAATCAGTGATACATATACATATGTTCCCATATCCCTTCCCTTTTGCGTCTCCCTCCCACCCTCCCTATCCCACCCCTCCAGGCGGTCACAAAGCACCGAGCTGATCTCCCTGTGCTATGCGGCTGCTTCCCACTAGCTATCTACCTTACGTTTGGTAGTGTATATATGTCCATGCCGCTCTTTCACTTTGTCACAGCTTACCCTTCCCCCTCCCCATATCCTCAAGTCCATTCTCTAGTAGGTCTGTGTCTGTATTCCTGTCTTACCCCTATGTTCTTCATGACATTTTTTTTTCTTAAATTCCATATATATGTGTCAGCATACAGTATTTGTCTTTCTCTTTCTGACTTACTTCACTCTGTATGACAGACTCTAGGTCCATCCACCTCATTACAAATAGCTCAATTTCATTTCTTTTTATGGCTGAGTAATATTCCATTGTATATATGTGCCACATCTTCTTTACCCATTCATCCGATGATGGACATTTAGGTTGTTTCCATCTCCGGGCTATTGTAAATAGGGCTGCTATGAACATTTTGGTACATGTCTCTTTTTGAATTATGGTTTTCTCAGGGTATATGCCCAGTAGTGGGATTGCTGGGTCATATGGTAGTTCTATTTGTAGTTTTTTAAGGAACCTCCATACCGTTCTCCATAGTGGCTGTACCAATTCACATTCCCACCAGCAGTGCAAGAGTGTTCCTTTTTTTCCACACCCTCTCCAGCATTTATTGTTTGTAGATTTTTTGATGATGGCCATTCTGACTGGTGTGAGATGATATCTCATTGTAGTTTTGATTTGCATTTCTCTAATGAGTAAAGATGTTGAGCATCCTTTCATGTGTTTGTTGGCAGTCTGTATATCTTCTGTGGAGAAATGTCTATTTAGGTCTTCTGCCCATTTTTGGATTGGGTTGTTTGTTTTTTTGTTATTGAGCTGCATGAGCTGCTTATAAATTTTGGAGATTAATCCTTTGTCAGGTGCTTCATTTGCAAATATTTTCTCCCATTCTGAGGGTTGTCTTTTGGTCTTGTTTATGGTTTCCTTTGCTGTGCAAAAGCTTTGAAGTTTCATTAGGTCCCATGTGTTTATTTTTGTCTTTATTTCCATTTCTCTAGGAGGTGGGTCAAAAAGGATCTTGCTGTGATTTATGTCATAGAGTGTTCTGCCTATGTTTTCCTCTAAGAGTTTGATAGTGTCTGGCCTTACATTTAGGTCTTTAATCCATTTTGAGCTTATTTTTGTGTATGGTGTTAGGGAGTGATCTAATCTCATACTTTTATATGTCCCTATCCAGTTTTCCCAGCACCACTTATTGAAGAGACTGTCCTTTCTCCACTGTACATTCCTGCCTCCTTTATCAAAGATAAGGTGACCATATGTCCGTGGGTTTATCTCTGGGCTTTCTATCCGGTTCCATTGATCTATCTTTCTGTTTTTGTGCCAGTACCATACTGTCTTGATTACTGTAGCTTTGTAGTATAGTCTGAAGTCAGGGAGCCTGATTCCTCCAGCTCCATTTTTCGTTCTCAAGATTGCTTTGGCTATTCGGGGTCTTTTGTGTTTCCATACAAATTGTGAAATTTTTTGCTTTAGTTCTGTGAAAAATGCCAGGGGTAGTTTGATAGGGATTGCATTGAATCTGTAGATTGCTTTGGGTAGTAGAGTCATTTTCACAATGTTGATTCTTCCAATCCAAGAACATGGTACATCTCTCCATCTATCTGTATCATCTTTAATTTCTTTCATCAGTGTCTTATAATTTTCTGCATACAGGTCTTTTGTCTCCTTAGGTAGGTTTATTCCTAGATATTTTATTCTTTTTGTTGCAATGGTAAATGGGAGTGTTTCCTTGATTTCACTTTCAGATTTTTCATCATTAGTATATAGGAATGCCAGAGATTTCTGTGCATTAATTTTGTATCCTGCAACTTTACCAAATTCATTGATTAGCTCTATTAGTTTTCTGGTAGCATCCTTAGGATTCTCTATGTATAGTATCATGTCATCTGCAAACAGTGACAGCTTTACTTCTTCTTTTCCGATTTGGATTCCTTTTATTTCCTTTTCTTCTCTGATTGCTGTGGCTAAAACTTGCAAAACTATGTTGAATAAGAGTGGTGAGAGTGGGCAACCTTGTCTTGTTCCTGATCTTAGTGGAAATGGTTTCAGTTTTTCACCATTGAGGACGATGCTGGCTGTGGGTTTGTCATATATGGCCTTTATTATGTTGAGGAAAGTTCCCTCTATGCCTACTTTCTGCAGGGTTTTTATCATAAATGGGTGTTGAATTTTGTCAAAAGCTTTCTCTGCATCTACTGAGATGATCATATGGTTTTTCTCCTTCAGTTTGTTAATATGGTGTATCACGTTGATTGATTTGCGTATATTGAAGAATCCTTGCATTCCTGGAATAAACCCCACTTGATCATGGTGTATGATCCTTTTAATGTGCTGTTGGATTCTGTTTGCTAGTATTTTGTTGAGGATTTTTGCATCTATGTTCATCAGTGATATTGGCCTGTAGTTTTCTTTCTTTGTGACATCCTTGTCTGGTTTTGGTATCAAGGTGATGGTGGCCTCGTAGAATGAGTTTGGGAGTGTTCCTCCCTCTGCTATATTTTGGAAGAGTTTGAGAAGGATAGGTGTTAGCTCTTCTCTAAATGCTTGATAGAATTCACCTGTGAAGCCATCTGGTCCTGGGCTTTTGTTTATTGGAAGATTTTTTATCACAGTTTCAATTTCAGTGCTTGTGATTGGTCTGTTCATATTTTCTATTTCTTCCTGATTCAGTCTTGGCAGGTTGTGCATTTCTAAGAATTTGTCCATTTCTTCCAGGTTGTCCATTTTATTGGCATAGAGTTGCTTGTAGTAATCTCTCATGATCTTTTGTATTTCTGCAGTGTCAGTTGTTACTTCTCCTTTTTCATTTCTAATTCTATTGATTTGAGTCTTTTCCCTTTTTTTCTTGATGATTCTGGCTAATGGTTTATCAATTTTGTTTATCTTCTCAATGAACCAGCTTTTAGTTTTATTGATCTTTGCTATCATTTCCTTCATTTCTTTTTCATTTATTTCTGATCTGATTTTTATGATTTCTTTCCTTCTGCTAACTTTGGGATGTTTTTGTTCTTCTTTCTCTAATTGCTTTAGCTGCAAGGTTAGGTTGTTTACTCGAGATGTTTCCTGTTTCTTAAGGTGGGATTGTATTGCTATAAACTTCCCTCTTAGAACTGCTTTTGCTGCATCCCATAGGTTTTGGGTCGTCGTGTCTCCATTGTCATTTGTTTCTAGGTATTTTTTAATTTCCCCTTTGATTTCTTCAGTGATCACTTCGTTATTAAGTAGTGTATTGTTTAGCCTCCATGTGTTTGTATTTTTTACAGCTCTTTTCCTGTAATTGATATCTAGTCTCATAGCATTGTGGTCGGAAAAGATACTTGATACCATTTCAATTTTCTTAAATTTACCAAGGCTTGATTTGTGACCCAAGATATGATCTATCCTGGAGAATGTTCCATGAGCACTTGAGAAAAATGTGTATTCTGTTGTTTTTGGATGGAATGTCCTATAAATATCAATTAAGTCCATCTTGTTTAATGTATCATTTAAATCTTGTGTTTCCTTATTTATTTTCATTTTGGATGATCTGTCCATTGGTGAAAGTGGGGTGTTAAAGTCCCCTACTATGATTGTGTTACTGTCGATTTCTCCTTTTATGGCTGTTAGTATTTGCCTTATGTATTGAGGTGCTCCTATGTTGGGTGCATAAATATTTACAATTGTTATATCTTCTTCTTGGATCGATCCCTTGATCATTATGTAGTGTCCTTCTTTGTCTCTTCTAGTAGTCTTTATTTTAAAGTCTATTTTGTCTGATATGAGAATGGCTACTCCAGCTTTCTTTTGGTTTCCATTTGCATGGAATATCTTTTTCCATCCCCTTACTTTCAGTCTGTATGTGTCTCTAGGTCTGAAGTGGGTCTCTTGTAGACAGCATATATATGGGTCTTGTTTTTGTATCCATTCAGCCAATCTGTGTCTTTTGGTGGGAGCATTTAGTCCATTTACATTTAAGGTAATTATCGATATGTATGTTCCTATTCCCATTTTCTTAATTGTTTTGGGTTCGTTATTGTAGGTCTTTTCCTTCTGTTGTGTTTCTTGCCTAGAGAAGTTCCTTTAGCATTTGTTGTAAAGCTGGTTTGGTGGTGCTGAACTCTCAGCTTTTGCTTGTCTGTAAACGTTTTAATTTCTCCATCAAATCTGAATGAGATCCTTGCTGGGTAGAGTAATCTTGGTTGCAGGTTTTTCTCCTTCATCACTTTAATTATGTCCTGCCACTCCCTTCTGGCTTGTAGAGTTTCTGCTGAGAGATCAGCTGTTATCCTGATGGGGATTCCCTTGTGTGTTATTTATTGTTTTTGCCTTGCTGCTTTTAATATGATTTCTTTGTGTTTAATTTTTGACAGTTTGATTAATATGTGTCTTGGCGTATTTCTCCTTGGATTTATTCTGTATGGGACTCTCTGTGCCTCCTGGACTTGATTAACTATTTCCTTTCCCATATTAGGGAAGTTTTCAACTATAATCTCTTCAAATATTTTCTCAGTCCCTTTCTTTTTCTCTTCTTCTTCTGGAACCCCTATAATTCGAATGTTGGTGCGTTTAATGTTGTCCCAGAGGTCTCTGAGACTGTCCTCTGTTCTTTTCATTCTTTTTTCTTTATTTTGCTCTGCAGCAGTTATTTCCACTATTTTATCTTCCACCTCACTTATCCGTTCTTCTGCCTCAGTTATTCTGCTATTGATCCCATCTAGAGTATTTTTTATTTCATGTATTGTGTTTTTAATCGATGCTTGATTCATCTTTAGTTCTTCTAGGTCCTTGTTAACTGTTTCTTGCATTTTGTCTATTCTATTTCCAAGATTTTGGATCTGGGAAATAGAATCTTGGATCATCTTTACCATCATTATTCTGAATTCTTTTTCAGGTAGACTGCCTATTACCTCTTCATTTGTTAGGTCTGGTGGGTTTTTATCTTGTTCCTTCTCCTGCTGTGTGTTTTTCTGTCTTCTCATTTTGCTTATGTTACTGTGTTTGGGGTCTCCTTTTTGCAGGCTGCAGGTTTGTAGTTCCCGTTGTTTTTGGTGTCTGTCCCCAGTGGCTAAGGTTGGTTTAGTGGGTTGTGTAGGCTTCCTGGTGGAGGGGACTAGTGCCTGTGTTCTGGTGGATGAGGCTGGATCTTGTCTTTCTGGTGGGCAGGTCCACGTCTGGTGGTGTGTTTTGTGGTGTCTGCAGACTTTTTATGATTTTAGGCAGCCTCTCTGCTAATGGGTGGCGTTGTGTTCCTGTCTTGCTAGTTGTTTGGCATGGGGTGTCCAGCACTGTAGCTTGCTGGTCGTTGAGTGAAGCTGGGTGCTGGTGTTGAGATGGAGATCTCTGGAAGATTTTCGCCGTTTGATATTATGTGGAGCTGGGAGGTCTCTTGTGTATCAGTGTCCTGAAGTTGGCTCTCCCACCTCAGAGGCACAGCACTGACTCCTGGCTCCTCAATTTGGGATGATTTGTTGTCTATGCATGTATTCCACAGATGAAGGGTACATCAAGTTGATTGTGGAGCTTTAATCCGCTGCTTCTGAGGCGGCTGGGAGAGGTTTCCCTTTCTCTTCTTTGTTCTCACAGCTCCTGGGTCTCAGCTTTGGATTTGGCCCCGCCTCTGCGTGTAGGTCGCCGGAGGGCGTCTGTTCTTCGCTCAGACAGGACAGGGTTGAAGGAGCAGCCTCTTCGGGGACTCTGGCTCACTCAGGCCGGGCGGGAGGGAGGGGCACGGAGTGCGGGGCGAGGCTGCAGCGGCAGAGGTCGGCGTGACGTTGCACCAGCCCGAGGCGCGCCGTGCGTTCTCCCAGGGAAGCCGCCCCTGGATCCCAGGACCCCGGCAGTGGCGGGCTGCACAGGCTCCCAGAAGGGCGGTGTGGACAGTGACCTGCGCTCGCACACAGGCTTCTTGGCGGCGGCAGCAGCAGCCCCAGCGTCCCATGCCCGTCACTGGGCTCCGCGCTTTCAGTCGTGACTCGCGCCCGTCTGTGGAGCCCCTTTAAGCAGCGCTCTTAATCCCCTCCCCTCGCGCACCAGGAAACCAAGAGGGAAGAAAAAGTCTCTTGCCTCTTCGGCAGCTCCAGAGTTTTTCCCGGACTTCCTGCCGGCTAGCTGTGGCACATTAGCCCCCTTCAGGCTGAGTTCTTGCCGCCTGCCCCAGTCCTCTCCCTGCGCTCTGACTGAAGCCCGAGCCTCAGCTTCCAGTGCCGCCCGCCCCGGCGAAGCGAGCAGACAAGCCTCTCGGGCTGATGAGTGCCGCTCGGCACCGATCCTCTGTGCGGGAATCTCTCCGCTTTGCCCTACCCAGGTATGTGGGGAGTTTCTTGCCTTTTGGGAGGTCTGGGGTCTTCTGCCAGCGTTCAGTAGGTGTTCTGTAGGAGTTGTTCCACGTGTAGCTGTATTTCTGGTGTATCCGTGGGGAGGAAGGTGATCTCCGCGTCTTACTCTTCCGCCATCTTACCCGGAAGTCCTTTTGGCAATTTCTGCTTAATCCTTTACTACTCTGTAAACCCCTCCTTTCTTACATTGCTCAAAGTGAAAGGAAAATGAGTTAATGGCAGTGTAAGTGATATAAATAGCAGTCCAAGACTCAGGTCACCATCTTATAATCCTTACTTATTAGCTTTTTTACCTCTAGAAAGATCTGGATATGGCCTAGCCAGCAGTAATAATAATAACAGCTACCAAATAGTGATTTCTTACCATGTGCCAGCCACTGTGCTAAGTACTTTATATATCTTATCTCAATTAACTCTCACAATGACTTTATAAACTAGGAATTATTCTCATTTAATAGTTGAGAAGACAGAGGCACAGAGCAGTTAAATGACTTGTTTTGAACTATTTCAATATACTGCCTCTCAAATTTCCCTTACACCACACAGAGGAAAAGATAGCTGTTAAATGCATTATAGGTGTGCCGCCCAGGGGAAAATAGGCAAAATAAGTTATAGAAGATAAAATAAGAATATAGAACATTACAGATTTTAGAAGATTTTTTCCTGATTTCAGGGAGCTCATCTCCCATCCTCCTAAGATAAGTCAAGGAAATATTTCAATGAAGAAATAGGAATAGAGGGGTTCAGTGTCACCCTGGGGTCAGCCTGCAAGTCAGGGCTGAGATTCAAGCCTCCCAGTACTGAAGTGGCAGTCACTCTTCTCTCCCTCTCAGAGGACCTCAATTCAGCCCCAACTTCCCATCTCTTCATTTCTACCCAATGCCCCCATAGCCATTCTATGAACTCCAGAGGCACCACAGAGACCCCAGTCTGATTTTCTCCAGCAAACAATGGGACAGAGTTTGTGGAACTTGCCTTGGAGCCTCTGTAATCTTGGGTTTAGGAGAGTTTGGGTTGAAAGTGGGAGCAAGAGAAAAATTCCATTTCCAGTTATGAAAGAAAATCTTTAGGGAAAAGTTTTATGACATCTCAGGGACAACTGGAATGAGGGGCCATCTATCTGAGGCACAGCCCATTTGACAGACTTCCACCACAGACATTTCCTTGTTTTTACAGAACTAACTGGCTCATGAATTGTTGAAAGATTCAATGCTGTATAACGAATAATAGGAACAAATACTACCACTGGGTTTCATGGGTATTATGAACTTATTGGAGATGCCAAAAGGCACTGTGGTTTAACTCTACTGTTTACTATTTGAATTCCTATAGTAGTTGCACAATGAGATGGAATTAGCCTCAAGTAGTTTTGCCTGGTTGTTGCCTTTTTTGTTACCTATTTAACACACCTTCTGACCCCCTAAACTGAGTTAGGACTCCCCAGTATACATTCTCACAGCAACCTGTACTTTTCTTTCTTAGAGTGAATAAAATTATAATTATTTGTGTGATGTGTTCAGTGCCTGTATTTCTCTTCTATAATGTAAGCTCCACGAGGGAAGGCATTTAAATACATTGTTTGCCACTGTATCCCTAGGTCCTCATGCAGGGCCTGGCCCCAGAGATGCTCAGTTAATATACAGTGAGAAGTGAATGAATTCGTGATCTGAGAATCACAGAATTTAAGAACTGAGTGGGGGGCTTCCCTGGTGGTGCAGTGGTTGAGAATCTGCCTGCCGATGCAGGGGACACGGGTTCGAGCCCTGGTCTGGGAGGATCCCACATGCCGCGGAGCAACTAGGCCTGTGAGACACAACTACTGAGCCTGCCCGTCTGGAGCCTGTGCTCCACAACAAGAGAGGCTGCGAGAGTGAGTGGCCTGCGCACCGCGATGAAGAGTGGCCCCTGCTTGCCACAACTAGAGAAAGCCCTCGCAAAGAAACGAAGACCCAACACAGCAAAAATAAATTAATAAACTCTTACCCCCAACATCTTCTTTAAAAAATAAATAAATAAATAAAATTTTGTTTCTAGTTTTTTGTTATTACAAAATATACTGTGATTAACAGCACTGTTCATTCTGTTTTTAACAGCCTTATTAAAATATAATTGATAGCCAATAAACTGCACATATTTAAAGTTCGTAATGTGATACATTTTGATATCTGTAAATACTGGTGAAACCATAGCTACCATCAAGATAATAAACATATCCATAACCATGAAAAATTTTCTCCTGCCTCTTTTAATCCCTCTCTTTGCTCACGCCCCACCTTCCCCTACACTCAACTCAGTCCCCAGGTAACTCCTGATTTGATTTCTGTCACTATAGATTTGTTTTCATTTTCTAGAATTTTATATAAATGGAACTATAAGGTACTCTTTTATTTTATGGCCACTTTCACAGATCAGAATTATTTTGAGATACATCCATGTTGTTGCCTGTATCATGTTACCTGTTCATTTCTTTTTTTATTGCCGAGTAGTAATCCCTTGTATGATTATACTACAAGTTGCTCATCCATTCACCTGTTGATAGAAATTTCGGTTGTTTCCAACTTTGGGCTATTACAAATGAAGCTGCATGAACATTCATGTATAAGTCTTTGTATGGATACATGCTTTCATTTCTCTTGGTAAAATACATAGAAGTGGAACGTCTGGGTCATATACTACATGTATGTTTATCTTTTTAGGAAACAGCCAAACTATTTTTCAAAGTGGTTGCACCATTTTACATTCCTGCCAGTAGTGTATTAATTGAGAGACACCCCTCCACGTGTCCCTGGCAATCCTATATATCTTGCTGGGTATGCCAAGAGTGCAAGGCCCTGACTGTCCTTTACCTAGGCTATTTCTCAGGATTGCACTTACAGTGAGCAATCTTGAGGGATGATATAATGTCACCCTTTGTGACAAAAACCAGGTTTATTTACTACTTGCTATAAAATAGCAGTTTCCCCAAGCTCAGGATTCCTCTCCTGTAATGAAAGCCACTGGAAGCATTAGGCATCCCTCTGGGCCCCCCTTGTTACCCCCATAGTACTTGTGGGAATCAAGGTAAACATGCTTCATGTTGTTTGCTATGCAGTGAGCAATAAAGTACTTCGTTTATGACTCAGGAGTCTTGTGTCTCCTGCCAGCATTTATAAAACAGTAACATGCTAACTTATTAGTTTGTGTAAGATAAAAGAAAATATCTATATTGGTCTCTGCACCGCCCCCTCTCCACTTCCTGACACAGAGTTCTTAAAACGCTTGTAATTTCCTAAGTGATAAGAATACTAGTAGCCTCTCTTCTTCTAATATATGGTCTTTGACCCTGTCCCTGACACAGGGCTCCTAAAACCCTTGTAAATTCCTAAGTGATAAGACCGTTAGAAACATCTTTTTTCTAATGAGGTGACTCTGGGCAGGCTCCTGGTTAGCCCCTGGATGGAGGCTAGTCACCAGAAAGACCAAGTCATGATTAGAAGCTTGGAATGTTCAGCTTCCCCTATCCCCCACTTCTCCAGACAGGGGAGAGGGGCTAGAAAAGTAGTTAATAATTGATCATGCTTACATAAAAAAGCCTCCATAAAAATCCCCATAGCATGGGTTTTTGGAAGCTTCTGGGTGGTGAACACATCCACATACCAGGAGGGTGAAGCATCCCAACTCCACAGGGACTGGAGCTCCTGTGCTCAGATCCAGCCTTGCCCCTGTGTAGCTGTTCATCTGTATCCTTTATCATATGCTTTCATAAACTGGTAAACTTAAGTAAGTTTTCCCTGAGTTTTGTGAGCTGACCTAGCAAATCAATTGAACCCAAGGAGGGTGTTGTTGGAATTTCCATTCTATACCTTGTTGGTCAGAAGCACAGGTGATAACCTGAGCTTGTGACTGGCGTCTGAAGCGGGGCTGGGGTGTACTTTGTGGAACTGACTCCTTAACTTGTGGAATATGTTGCTATTTTGGGGTAGGTAGTGTCAGAATTGAGTTGAATTGCAGAACAATGAGCTGGTGGTGCTGAGAACTGCTTGGTGTGGGGAAAGACCACCACATATATGGTGTCAGAAGTGTTGTGAATGTGGCAGAAGTGTGAGAGTAAAGGAGGCACATAGGAGAGAAAGGCAGGAGCAAAGAACTCAGTTTTTCTCTGCTCAGGAAGACTAGTAGGTTTTTCTTACACAGCTTGTAAGTAGGATAAAATCAAATCCCAGACTTGAGAATTCTGAGGATGGGATGCTAACAGAGACATGACTCTTTGAAAGACAAAGGATCTGGGGCCCACAGGCAAGGAATGGGGTTATGAAGACGCTCTTTGGGATCTGGTAGGGAATATGTTTGCACAAGTGGTGGGTGGGAGATGGGGAGAAAAGGTCTCCCAGTACCCTACCTATTAATGAAGCTGAGCAGTTTGAGAGGAAGGATTGAAACAAACCATCTAAAAATGGTGCCTAGGGGCTTCCCTGGTGGCACAGTGGTTGAGAGTCCGCCTGCCGATGCAGGGAACACGGGCTCGTGCCCTGGTCTGGGAAGATCCCACATACCGCGGAGTGGCTGGGCCCGTGAGCCATGGCCGCTGAGCCTGCGCGTCCGGAGCCTGTGCTCCGCAACGGGAGAGGCCACAACAGTGACAGGCCCGCGTACCGCAAAACAAACAAACAAACAAACAAACAAATAAAAATGGTGCCTGAATTGTTGTTACTCATTCTCCTCAGGGTGGGAGGAGGAAGGGATGACAATGGACAGCAAGCACAGGGCCCCAGTAAAAAGGCCATGTGGCAATGGTTAATGAGTCAGGATCCCCAAAACTGAAATAAATGATATCAACAATAAGGACCTTGAGCTTTGGGGGGAGTAAAAACATTAGATGTTTGTTTGGTTGAATAGGGAACAAGTGGTCCAGCAGAAACAATATGGATTCCTAGGAGGAAAAAGGGAAATCAGAGCATGAGTTAGAGGTTAGAGGCCATTTCCTAGTATAGCAGCACCACCTGCCTGATGCAGCCATCAAGTACAACCCTTAAAAAAAAAAGGCAACCGTTAACCTGCTACTAAGCCCTTGTTGAAGTCAAATGCTGACCCATGAGGCTGTGTGACTCTCCAGCCTGACAGTTCCATTTTGAGTGGGTGAACAAGAACTTTACACCTAACCAGGGAAAGGTTCAAAAGGCCTCACTAGTCAAATGGAAATGGTATATTCAAGTGCATAGCTGGGCTGGCCCTAGTGACATGTCAACTTTATGTGAAAACTTTCTCCCCTCACTGGCTCACTTGGGCTCTTGATTCACAGAGGTTATCCTAAATGCCTAAGCCTGGTTCACTGATGGTTTTGTTAAAGTGAAAACTGATGGTGTCCCTGGCTGGCTGGCTCCAATGACAATTCTGGAAGACCAACTGCAGTAAGGGCCAATTAGCACAATGGGCTGAAATGAAAGCCATCACATTTATCTTAGGACTAGTCATGCTATATATTTGAACTGACTCTTGAGCTGTTGCCAATGGCCTAGCTGTCTGGTTTGCTGCTTGGAAGACTACAGACTGGCAGATTAAAGGCTCCTCTCTTTGGGTCATGAATTGTGGAAATAAACTGCAGATGCCAATCAAACAGTCTGGATCACTCATGTGATATACAAAATAAGGGCTCACTTTCTGATAAGACCAACTGGAATCAAGCTGCTGATCAAGCTTGCACCATCCAGACTGCCACACCTGCTACCTAGATCCATCATCACATTGGACATGGTAGCACATCATGGACTGGGCACAAAAAAAGGAACTCTATGTTTCTGATGCAGAAGCTACCACTCATGCCAGACTTGTGACTTCTGTCAAAGGTTGCCTTATTTGTCTCATGGTGAAAAGAGGCCATACTGCACTGTGTATTGATCCTACTCGCTCCTGGGGAATTGATGAATCAGACATTTGAGCCCTTCTGAGGGCTTCTCATTGCTGTTGATTCACTCTTAAATTATGGTTCTGCTGTTCTAGTCTGATCAGCCAATTCTGACCACACCATTGTGGCCCTTAAAACTAACATGATTTTGGCTTTCTGGATGATGATAATAATGCACCTTTTATTGCAAAAGCTCATTCAACAGTGGACTGATAGTCAAAGTATTTGATAGACCTTTCAGTCCCCTTATCATACTCAGACTACTGGAATCATTGAGGGATGGAATAAACATTAAAAAAAATAACAGCTTTATAGAGATATAATTCACATATAAAATTCACCCTTTTGAAATGTACAATTTCAGTAGTTTTAGCATATTCACAGAATTGTACAACCATCATACAATATGTATTTTTTTGTGACTGGCTTCTTTCATTTAGCATAATGTTTTCAATGTTCATCCATGTTGTAGCATGTATCAGTACATTCTTTTTCAAGGCTGAATAATATTCCATTTTATGGATATACTATATTTTCACTTACATATTCATCTGTTGACAGGAATTTGGGTTGTTTCCATTTTTTGGCTAGTTTGAATAATGCTGCTATGAACATCTATGTAAAAGTTTTGTGTAGATATATGTTCATTTATTTTGGGTATACACCTAGGAGTGGAATTGTTGGGTCATATGATAACTCTGTTTAACATTTTCAGGCACTGTCAAAACTGTTTTCCAAAGTGGCTGTACCATTTTACAATCACATCAGCAATGCACAAGGGTTCCAACTTCTCCACATCCTTGCCAACATTTGCTATTATCTTTCTTTTTGATTATAGCCATCTTAATGGGTGTGAAATGCTACCTTGTGGTTTTGATTTGCATTTCTGTAATGACCAGTGACGCTGAGCATCTTTTCATGTGCTTACTGTCCGTTAGTACATCTTCTTTGGAGAAATGTCTATTCAAATCCTTTGCTCATTTTTAAATAGGGTCATTTGTGTCTTTGTTGTTGAGTTGTAAGAGTTATTTATATATTCTGGATACAAAATCCTTACCAGATACATGATTTGCAAATATTTTCTCCCATTCTGTGGGTTATCTTTTCACTTTCTTGATGGTGTCCTTTGAAGCACAAGCATTCTTGATGAAGCCTAATTTATCTATTTTTCTCTTCATTTGTTGTTTTAGTGTCATATTTACAAAACATTGCCTAAACTAATGTCACAAAGATTTATTCCTGTAAATATTTTTTAAGAGTTTTATAATTTTAGGTCTTACATTTAGGTCTGTGATCCACTATGAATTAACTTTTGTATGTGGGGTGAGGTAGGGGTCTGACTTCAGTCTTTTGCCTGTGGCTGTTCAGTTATCCCAGCACTATTTGTTGAAAAGACTGTTCTTTCCCCATTGAATGATCTTGGTATGCATGTCAAGAATCAATTGACCATAGATGAATGGGTTTATTTACAAACTTAATTCTATTCTATTGATCTATATGTCTATCCACATGCCAATGCTATAATTGTTAATTTTATGTGTCAACTTGACTGGACCACAGGTGCCCAGAAATTTGGCTAAACATTATTTCTGGGTGTGTCTGTGAGTGTTTTAGGTTATGCATGGGCTCAGGAACATGGACTTCCACTCACTGAGGCCAACCTGGCTATGGCCACCACTGGGTCCCTGATCTGCCAGCAGCAGAGACCAATATTGAGTTCCCAATATAGCACCATAGCCTGGGGTGATCAACCAGCTACCTGGTGGCAGGTTGACTGCTTTGGGTCACCATGGAAGGGGCAGCATTTTGTTCTTACTGGAATAGGCACTTGATCTGGATATGGATTTGCCTTCCCTACACAGAATGCTTCTGACAAAACTACCATCCATGGACTTACAGAATGCCATTTCCAATGCAGTATTCCACACAGCATTACTTCTGATCAGGGAACTTGTTTCACAGGGGAAAAAAGCACAGAAAAGAGCCCACGCTCATGGAATTCATTGGTCTTATCATGTTCCCCACCATCCTGAAGCAGCTGGATTGATAGAATAGTGGAATGGGCTTTTTTTTTAATATTTATTTATTTGTCTGCACTGGGTCTTAGTAGCGGCATGTGGGATCTTTTAGTTGCGGCACATGGGATCTTTAGTTGCAGCATGCTGACTCTTAGTTGCAGCATGTGGGATCTAGTTCCCTGACCAGGGATTGAACCCGGGCCCCCTGCACTGGGAGCATGGAGCCTTAGCCACTGGACCACCAAGGAAGTCCCAGAATGGGCTTTTGAAGACTCAATTACAGGGCCAGCTAGGTGGCAGTATCTTGCAGGGGTGGGGCAAGGTTCTCCAGAAGGCTGTAGTCAGCCCCCTTATCCACATGTTCTGCATCTGTGGATTCCACCACTGGGGATCAAATATATTTTTTAAAAATTGCAGAAATTTCCAAAAAGCAAAACTTGAATTCACCATGTACTGGCAACTATTTACATAGCATTCACACTGTATTTACAACTATTTACATAGCATTTACATTGTATTAGGTATTATAAGTAATCTAGAGATGACTTAAAGTATACAGGAGGATGTGAGTACATTATATGCAAACACACCATTTTATGTAAGGGACTTGAGCATCTGCAGATTTTGGTATCCACGAGCGGGAGGGGTGTCCTGGAACCAATCCTCTGCAGATACCAAAAGACGATTGTACAGTTGATCCTTGAACAACTTGGGGGTTAGGGGCGCCTACCCTCTGAGCAGTTGAAAATCTTCATATAACTTTACAGATGGCCCTCCATATCCACAGTTCCACGGATTGTGTAGTATTGTAGTGCCCATTTATTGAAAAAAATCTGCATATAAGTGGACCTGCACAGTTCAAATCCATGTTGTTCAAGGGTCAACTGTATAGGTTCTGAATCAGCATCCAATACAGGCTATACCTCGATTTATTGTGTTTCATTTTACTGCTCTGTAAAGATACTGCATTTTTTCTATGAATTGAAGGTTTGTGGCAACACTGCATGGAGCAAGTCTATTGGCACCATTTTCCCAACAGCATAATTTTTAGTTAAGTTGTTATGTACATTGTGTTTTTAGACATAATGCTATCGCACACTTAACAGACTACAGTGTAGTGTAAACATAACTTTTATATGCATTGGGAAACCAAAAAAATCTGTGTGACTTGCTTTATTGCAATATTTGCTTTGTTGCAGTGGTCTGGAACTGATCCTGCAATATCTCTGAGCTATGCCTGTATATGGTGCTGTTTCTCTGATAGCCAGGATTCATAGATCCAGGGATGGAGTGGTGGAAACGGGAGTGGCAACACTTACTTTTACCCACTAGCAAAATTTTTGCTTCATGTTCCCACATGTTCTTCTGGTCTAGATGTCTTAGTTCCAGAGGGAGAAATGCTTCCAACAGGAAACACAACAATGATTACATTGAACTGGAAGTTAAGACTACTACCAAGCCACCTTGTGTTCTTCATGTCTCTGAATCAACAAGTAAAGAAGGGAGTTACTGTACTGGCTGGTGCGATTGATTCTGAGTACCAGGAGGAAATTGGGCTACTACTCCACCATAATATTATACTACTACTCCACCCTGTGTGTGTGTGTATCTCCTATTGGTTCTATTTCTTTGGGGAGCCATGACTAATATAAGTATCATGCTGTTTTGATTACTATAGCTTTGTAGTAAATTCTGAAATTGGAAGTGTGAATCCTGCAACTTTGTGCTTCTTTTTTAAGACTCTTCTTGCCATTCTAGGTCCCTTGCATTTCTATACGAATCTTTGGATCGGTTTGGTAATTTCTACAAAGAAAAGGCAGCTGGTATTTTAAAAGGGATTGAGTTGAATCTGTAGCTCAATTTGGGGATTACTGCCACTTTAACAATATTAAGTCTTCCAATCTATGAACTCGGGATGTCTTTCCATTTGTTTAGATCTTCTTTAATTTCTTTCAACAGTGCTTTTTTGGTCTTCAGTGTACAAATCTTGCAGTTTTTTAACTTTATTTTTAAACATTTTACTCTTTTTGATGCTATTGTAAATGGAATTGTTTTATTAATTTCATTTTTATATTGCTAACTGTTGGTGTATAGAAAAATAATTGATGTTGTATTTTGATCTTGTATCCTTGCTGAACTTCCTTATTAGTTCTAGAGGTTTTTTTTGTGTGTGAATTCCTTAAGATTTATTATGTACAACATCATATCATGTAGAGATAGATAATGTCAATAGAGATAGTTTTACTTCTTTCTCTCAAATCTGGATGCATTTTATTCTTTTTCTCACCTAATTTCCCTGGCTAGAACCTCCAGTACAATGTTGAAGAGTAGTAGTCATGGAATTGTCTTTTAAAAAATCAACTCAAAATAATTTGACTCATCTCTCTCAGCTCTTATGGTCCACATATCTTAGAAAGGAAGTTTGGTTATGGAATGTGGCTGTCTCTAGAAAGGAATCATCTCCTCTTAATTGCTTACTGGCTAATGATCAGGGTGAATGGGGTGAAGAGTTACATAGACCTGTTTTGGAAATTCAGGATTCTGCCTGACCATTCCTGGGCATAACGTACCTTTCGTTACCCTAACAGCAGCTCCAGGTCAGCCTGGTTGTTGCACCCTCTAACGGACTGCTTAGCCAAAAGGATGTCTCAGGTATTCAGCCACCTGGATTCTTTTGTTAGACTGACATGATCCTAAATCATGAGAACAATGACTACTTGGTTGAGTATACTACTCACTGAGTCTTCCTACAGTTGTCCAAGCAGGCTGAGGTGGGGGATATGATGTGTCTCTATCGATTCTTAAAAAAATATCCTTGTGTCACTTGCATTTGACCCTTTCAGATAAAAAGTCTGGTGTGGGTAGGGAGGAATTGGAGAAAAGGTGAAGTTATAGCTACTGGGATAGGACACACTGATTGTGGCTATGGATTGTGGCTATGGAAGGAGAGCAACAACCCCAGCACCTGGGAAAGGAACATCCTATGCCCTAAGAACTGTGGAGAGGTAGGGAACAATTAATATTCTCTCTGTCCTTTAGATTTAGCACTGCAACCTGGCAAAACAATTGTATGACTTGTTTGAGGCAGACTGCTGTTAGGCTGAAAATCTCACCTGCTGCTGGGTTTGTCGTCCCTGCCCATGTGCTATGAAAACAGAAGAACTCATATGGACGAGATACTGTACCTTCTGTGCCTGATGCTATCAATGTCAGCTCCCAAAGGTGGACCTCTCCCCCTATATATATGCAAACACACAGAATGGCATAAACATGTTTCAATCTTACTGGTACAAAATCATATGCATCTCCTAATGCCTGAGTAGCCTTGGTTGTGCTATGAATGGTGATTGAGACTTGTCTTAGACTACATCCTGGCTCTCTGAAATAAGACCTGTTGATCTTATTGCCCTATAAATCTCCCTCACAGTTGACTGAGTCTGGAGCTCTGGGGAACATGGTTGAGGTCAATATTGCAAGTTGGCCTCATCCTGCTGCTTGGAGACCTGTTTACAGTGGCCTATACTGTATGAGATAAATTGAATGGATTTGGTTCCAGCCCCTATCAGACAGATTAATCAGAGTGGCCAACAGAATGACTTACTCATGTGAAAATTCTTCATAAGCCAAGATGATGTAGAACTGAGGGTTGATGATGTTGTTGAGAGACACTCTGCCATGGGTCTCTTATGCTCCATTTCATATTACAGAGTATTCCAAGAATGCAAGGCATTGACAACTCTTTACCCAGGTCATTTCTCAGAATTGTCTGTGTAGCAAGCAACATTAAACTATGCGATAATATCTCCCTAGGACAAAAAAGCAGGCTTGTTTACTGCTTGCTATAAAACAATGGGTTTCCAAAGCTCATAGATACAGAAAACAGACTGGTGGTTGCCAGAGGCAGGGGGTAGGTGTCAGTGGGTTAAGTGGGTGAAGGGGGTCAAAAGGTACAAACTTCTAGTCATAAAATAAATAAGCCATGAGGATGTATTGTACAGCATGGATACTATACTGTATTGCATATTTGAAGTTATAAATAGTAAATCTTAAAAATTCTCCTCAAAAGAAAAAAAATTCTCTAAATATGGATGGTGACAATTAACTAGATTTATTATGGTGATCATTTTGCAATACATACAAATATTGAGTAATTATATTGTACACCTGAAACTAGTATAATGTATGTCAATTATATCTCTATAAAAATATTACATGATGGGCTTCCCTGGTGGCACAGTGGTTGAGAATCTGCCTGCTAATGCAGGGGATACGGGTTCGAGCCCTGGTCTGGGAGGATCCCACATGCCGTGGAACAACTAGGCCCGTGAGCCACAACTACTGAGTCTGCGCATCTAGAGCCTGTGCTCCGCAACAAGAGAGGCCGCGATAGTGAGAGGCCCGTGCACCGCGATGAAGAGTGGCCCCCGCTTGCTGCAACTGGAGAAAGCCCTCACACAGGAACGAAGACCCAACACAGTAAAAATAAATAAATTAATTAATAAACTCCTACCCCCAACATCTTAAAAAAATTACGTGATATGTAAATAAAATGAACTATAGGTGTTACAATAAAACTGCACAACACAAACAAACAAAAAACAGTGGGTTCCCCAAGCTCAGCAGTCCTCTCATGTAAAACATTTCACCATGTTTGCAGACAAGCATCTGGGTCCTCTGTGTTGCCCCTGTTGAATCTGAGGGCAAGGGGAACTGACGCAAAAGGCTGATGCTTATGCTGCTTGCTGTTTGGTGAGTGATAAAGTACTTTGACCCAAGAGTCTCATGTCTCTATCAGCACCCACAAAACAACAATAAGCTAACTTATCAACTTATAAGTAGGTTCAAATAAAATTCTAGATCTGACATGCATGAGAGTTCCATTTGCTCCATGTCCTTACCAACACTTGATATGATCAGTCTTTTTAATTTTAGAAATTCTAATAGGTGTGTATAGTGGTATCTCACTTTGGTTTTAATTTGTGTTTCTCTAATTAGCTTATTTCCATCTATATATTTCTTTTGATAAAGTGTCTGTTAAACTATTTTGCCTATTTAAAAATTGAGCTGTTTGTTTTCTTATATATCCTATTATATTCTGGAAACAAGTCCTTTGACAGGTAAGTTATTTGTAAATAATTTCTCCCAGTCAGAAGCTTGGATTTTCATTGTCTCTAACAGTGTCTTTTGAAGAGTAGAAGTTCTTAATTTTGATAAAGTCTAATTTACTAATTTTTTCTTTTGTACGTTGTGCTTTTCATGTTATATTTAAGAAATCTTTGCTTAACTTCAGGTCACAAAACTTTCTCCTATGTTTTATTTTAAACGTTCTATTGTTTATCTCACCATACAGCAAGATTTTACACTTATGTCTACAATCCATTTCAAATTAATTTTTGTATATGGTGTGAGGTTATGGGTTGGAGTTCATAAAATGAACTCCAAATGGTTCATAATTTGCTTATGGTTATCTAATTGTTCCAGCACTAGCACCATTTACTGAAAAGACTATACTTTGTAACTGTTGGAAATCAATTGACCATATATGTGTGAATCTATTCCTGGACTCTCTATTTTGAACTATTGACTTATTTGTCTTATTCTAATACTACACTTTGTTGATTACTTTCCAAGTCTTGAAGTCAGGGAGAGTAAGTCCTCAAACTTTGTTCCTCTTTTTCAAAGTGTGTTGGCAATTCTATTCTATGTTCTTTGTATTTCCACATGAATTTTAAAATAAGCTTGTCAACTTCTAAAAAACCTCCTGGAATTCTGATTGAGGTTGTGTTGGATCAATATGAAGATAATTGATATTTAACAGTACTGAGTCTTCCAATCCATGAACATTGTATATCTCTACTTATTTAGAGTTTCTTTAATTTCTCTCAGTAATGTCTTATAGTTTCAGTATATAGGTCTTGTATAGATTTATCACAAATAATTTAATATTTTTGATGCTATTATAAATGATTTTTTTACATTTCAATTTCTATTGCCTCTGCTATTATATAAAAATTCAATTGATTTTTGTATGTTGATCTTGAATGCTTCAACCTTGCTAAACTTAGTAGTTCTAGCAGACTTTTGAGGATTTCATTGGATTTTCTACATAAACAATCATGTCTTCTTCAAATAAATACAGTTTTAATATTTCATTTCCAAACTGGGTGAATTTTATTTCTTTTCCTTGCCTTACTGCATTGGCTAAAACCACCAGTACAGTGTTGAATAAAAGATGTAAGAACAGATCCCCTTGCCTTGTTCCTTATCATAGAAAGAGACATTCAGTCTTTAATCATTAAATATAACATGAGCTATAGGTTTTTGTATATGCCCTTTATCAGATTGATGAAGTTCTTTTCTATTCTAGATTGCTAAGATTTTTAAAAAATCAGAAATGGATGTTGGATTTTTTTCAGATGCTTTTTATGCATGTACTGAAACAATCATATAGGTTTTTTTTTTTTTAGTCTGTAAAAATGGTAAATTACATTGTTTTGAAAGTTTAAGCAAACCTTGCATTCCTGAGATAAATCTCACTTGGGTCATAATGTACTATCCTTTTTAATGCATTGTTGGATTTGAATGGCTAAATTTTTGTAAAGAATTTTACAGCTACATTCATTAGGTATATTGGTCTTTAGTTTTCTTTTTTTGTAATGTCTTTGATTTTGATTTGAGAGTAATTCTAGCTTCATAGAATGAGTTGGCATACATTCTCTTCTTTTTCAATTTTCTGGAAGAGTTAGTGTGGAATTGGTATTATTTCTTCCTTATATCGTTAGTAGAGTTTACCAGTGAAGTCATTTGGGCCTGAAATTTTCTTTGTGGGAAGAGTTTTAACTATAAATTCAATGTCTTTAATAGATTTAGGAATATTGTTATATGATTTCTTTCTTGAGTGAACTTTCATAGTTTTTGTCTTCCAAGGAATTTGTCTATTTCATCTAAATTGCTGATTTATTAAAAAAATAAATTGTTGATTTATTGGTATTCCCTAATCCTTTCAATATCTGTAGACTCTCTAGTGATATCTCTCTCTAATTTCTAACTTGGTAATTTAGGTCTTCCTTTTTTTTCTAATCAGTCTGGCTACAGGTTTATCAATTTTATTGAACTTTTCAAATAACCAACTTTTATTTTCCTTTATTTTCTCTATTGTTTTTTCTCTTTTCTGTTCCATTAGTTTATGTTTTTTATTTTTTTATTTTTTTAAATTAATTTATTTTTTTTTTGTTACGCGGGCCTCTCACTGCTGTGGCCTCTCCCCTTGCAGAGCACAGGCTCCGGACGCACAGGCTCAGCGGCCATGGCTCACGGGCCCAGCCGCTCCGCGGCATGTGGGATCCTACCGGACCGGGGCACGAACTCGTGTCCCCTGCATCGGCAGGCGGACTCTCAACCACTGCGCCACCAGGGAAGCCCTAGTTTATGTTTTAATCTTTATTATTTCCTCTTTTCCTCAATTCTATTATTTCATTTCTTTGGGTTTCATTTGCTTTTTTTTTTCTAGTTCTTTAAGGTGATTTAAGAAATTTCTCCTTTTCTAATATAGGAATTTAGCAGTATAAGTTTCCAAGTACTGCATTATTGGCATCTCATAAATTTTATTCAATTCAAATATTGTACAACATTTCTTTTGATTTCTTCTTTGACTTATGGGTTATCTATAAGTGTGTTATTTAGTTTCCAAATACTTGGGCATTTTTCAGAGATCTTTCTGTTATTTATTTCTGATTTAATTACACTGTGGTCAAAGGGCATATCTTGTGTAACTTAAAATTTATTGAGACTTATTTTATGTTCTGGAATATGGTCAATCATGACAAACATTCTCTTCTTAAAAAGAATGTGTATTCTGCTATTGTTGGATGGATTGTCTATAATTACCAGTTAGGTCAAATACCAGTTGATAGTATTATTCAAGTCTTCTATATCCCTACTGATGTTTTTCTGTTTGTTTTATGGATTATTAATATAGGGATGTTGAAATCTCTTACTATAATTGTGGATTTGCCTCTTTCTCCTTGCAAGTCTATCAGTTTTTTATTTCATGTATTTGGAAACCCTGTTGTTAGGTGTATAAACGTTTAGGGTTGTTATATCCTCTTGGTGAATTGATCTCTTTATCATTATCCCTAGTAATATTCTTCACCTTGTAATCTACTTTATTTGACATTAATAGAACCATTTCAGCTTTCTTTTGATTAGTGCTAGTATAACATTTTCCCATTCCTTTACTTTTAACTTATTTGTGGTTTTGTATTTATAGTGAGCTTCCTGGAGGCAGTTTGCAGTTGGGTCTTGCTTTTCTACCCAGTCTGACAATGTCTATTTTAATACTGATATTTAGACCATTTAATAATCATTTAATGTGATTACTGATATGACTGAGTTTAAATCTACCATCTTGTTCTTTGTTTTCTATTTATCTCATGTGTTCTTTGTTTCCCTTTTCTGTTTTCTTTTGGATTATTTTTTATTTTATATCCTCTATTGGCTTATTAGTTATAACTTTATTATGTTATTTTAGTAGTTGCTTTAGAGTTAAGAGTATATACCTCTTTAATTATCACAATCTACCTTGAAGTGATATTATACCACTTCACATATAGTATAAGAAACTTAAGGACTTCCCTGGTGGCACAGTGGTTAAGAATCCACCTGCCAATGCAGGGACATGGGTTCTAGCCCTGGTCCGGGAAGACCCCACATGCTGTGGAGCAACTAAGCCTGTGCACCACAACTACTGAGCCTGCACTCTAGAGTCCGTGAGCCACAACTACTGAGCCCATGTGCCACAACTACTGAAGCCTGTGTGCCTAAAGCCCATGCTCTGCAGCAAGAGAAGCCACTGCAATGAGAAGCCCGTGCACTGCAATGAAGAGTAGCCCCCACTCGCCACAACTAGAGAAAGCCCATGCACAGCAACAAAGACCCAACACAGCCAAAAAAAAAATTAAATTTAAAGAAAAAAAAAGATTTAAAAAATAATAAATTTATTTTTAAAAAAAGGACCTTAAATCTGTATACTTCCATTTCTCCTTTCTGGACTTTGTGCTATTGAGTCACACATTTTACTTCTACACATGTTCTAAAGCACACAAAACATTGTTATTATATTTGCTTTAAAATGTTGAACTGTTATGTGTATTTTACTACAATAAAAAATGGGAAAAAAGTTGAACTATCTTTTAAAGGATTTAAATAATAAAAAATAATTTTTTTCTATCTACCCATGTAGTTGCTATTTCTGATACTCTCCTTTCTTTGTGTATAGAATGTACAAAGTTTCCATTTGGTGTTATTTTTCTTCTGCCTGAAGAATTTCTTTAAGATTTCTTGTGGTATAGTTCTGTTGGTGATTCTTTCAACTTTTTAATCTGAAAAAAATCTTTCTTTCACCTTCATTTTTTTTTTAAATATTTATTTATATATTAGGTTGCACTGGATCTTAGATACAGCAGGTATACTCCTTAATTGTGGCACATGGGCTTCTTAGTTGTGGCATGCCAACTCTTAGTTGCAGCATGCATGTGGGATCTAGTTCCCTGACCAGGGATTGAACCTGGGCCCCTGCATTGAGAGCACGGAGTCTTTTATCCACTGCGCCACCAGGGAAGTCCCTCACCTTCATTTTTGAAAGATATTTTTGTTGGGTATAGAATTCTAGGCTGTCAGGGGCCTTTTATTCTTTCAGCACTTTAAACATGTCTTCTCCACTGTCTTCTGATTTTCATTATACCCAACAAGAAATCTGATATTGTTCTTATCTTTGTTCTTCTGTATATAATGTGCCTTTTCCCTATAAATACTGTTAAGACTTTCTTTTTATCATGGGTTTTAAGAAATTTGTTTATGATGTGCCTTGGTATAGTTTTCTTCATGTTTCCTGTGTTTAGGTTTGTTGAATTTCTTGGCTCTATGGGTTTATAGTTTTCATCACTATTAGAAAAGATTCATCCATTATTTTTTTCAAATATTTTTTTCTGATTCTCCCTTCCTTCCATTTTCAGGAATTCCAATTACACATATATAAGATTGCTTAAAATTGCCCCAGAGTTCACTGATAATCTGTATAGAGGCATAACTTGGAGATACTGAAGGTTCAGTTCCAGACCATTGAAATAAAGTGAATATCGCTATAAAGTGATTCACACAAATTTTTTGGTTTCTCAGTGCATATATGTTTACACTATGCTGTAGTCTATAAAGTATTCAATAGTATTATGTCTAAAAAAATGTACACACCTTAATTTAAAAATAATGCTGTTGGAAAAATGGCGCCAATTGACTTGCTCAATGCAGGGTTGCTACAAACCTTCAATCTGTAAAAAATGCAATTTGTAAAAAACAGCAAGTGCAGTAAAATGAGGTATGCCCGTATGTATATTTTTTCAGTCATTTTTCTCTGTTTCATTTTTTATTTCTGTGTCTTCAAGTTCACTGATCTCTTCTGCAACAACTAATATGCCATTAATCTCATCCAGTATCTTTTTCATCTCTATAAATTTGAGTTGGGTCTTTTTTTATATCTTCCATGTCTCCACTTAACATGGTCAATCCTTTCTTTAGCTTCTTGTACATAAGGCATATGGTAACAACAACTATTTTAATGTCCTTGCTACTAATTCTATCATATGTATCATTTCTGGGTTGGTTTCTATTGATTGATTTTAGTCCAAATTATAGGTTCATATTTTCCTGCTTCTTTGAATGTGTGGTAAATTTTGTTTGGATGGCTACACATTGCAAATTTTACCTTGTTGGGTGATGTATATTTTTGTATTCCTGTAAATATTCTTGAGCTTTGTCTTGGGTACTTGGAAACATTTTTATTCTTTCTGGTCTTGATATTAAGCTTTGTTAGGCTGGACTATAGCAATCTTTAGTCTGGGACTAATTTTTTCCCAGTATTAAGGCAAAACCCTTCTGAGCACTCGTCCTGATGCCATGTGAATTATGAGTTTTTTCCACGGTGAATGGTAGGAATAGGTACTCATTCCAGCCCTGTGTGATCTTGGTTTTTTTCCCCACTAATCTTTTTCAGTGGTTCTCTCCCCAGCTTTGGGTAGTTTCTTCATAGTCTGCTGTATACTCTAGGAGGGATCTTCTGAAGATTTCTGGAGTTCTTTCTCTGTGCAGCAATTTCCTCTCTGAAACTCTGCCCCAAAAGCTGTATATGCTTTGACCTCTAAAGATTCCCAGCATTGTCTCTCCTCAACTCAAGGAGATTACCAGTTTGCCTGGTTTCCCCCTCATTGCAGCATGGCCTGGAAAATTTCCAGTCGTTTAGCTAAGAAAATTGTAAGGATCATTTGTTTTCCATCTTTCAGGGATCACTGCCTTTCATAACCTGGTATCCATTGAAATCATTTTTTTCAAATATTTTATTCCTTTTTAAAGTTGTTTTAGGTGTAAATTCAGTCCCAGTTATCCCATCTTGGTTGGTTGTGTTCATTCTATTTGAGGTAACAAAATTAAGGCACTGAACAGAATTATGCTGTGGTCTTAACCACCTGTGAGAGTCAAGTATATACTATAGTAAACTTACAGTACTTACTGTAGTAAATTTACAGTATTATACCTCTCAGGGTAAGTAATCAAGTGTAAAAAGCATGCCTTTGGAGTTAAAGTCAGACAACTTGGGTCTAAATTCTATATCATTAACTAGCTATGTAACCATAGGTAGGCAATTTTAGCCCTGTGAGCTTCAGTTTTCTTACCTGTAAAATGAGAATATTCATACCTATATACTAGAGTGGTTATGAGCATTAATTGAAATAACTAATACAAAATGTCTATCCTAATGGCTGGTACATAGTAAAATCTCAATAAATGGTAGCTGTTATTACCAAACTTCCTTACTAGTACCATTAGTTTCTGCATGGGTATTCAAATTTAGTAAACTATAAGCCAAGTGAGAACATTGCTCTTTTATTGCAAAGCTGTCACCTGTTTTAAAATTAAATTTTGTGCTACTGTATAGCACAGGGAACTCTACTCAATACTCTGCAATGACCTATATGGGAAAAGAATCTAAAAAAAGAGTGGATATATGTATATGTACAACTGATTCACTTTACTGCACAGCAGAAATTAATACAACATTATAAATCAACTATACTCCAAAAAAATTTTTTTAAATTTAAATTTTGTGGCTTTCTTGGATGGCACTGTCTTGCAGACAATGTACGATTAAGTTTTTAATAGCACTTCCTGATTAAACCTAATTTACATCAACAATGGTCCAAGAAAATGCACTAGCTAATTAATGTAAATTACGTACATAACAGACCGGTAAAGTGTTTTTGCCAATATGATCAGTTGACATATGAGACACGTTCTAAAGTAGTTGTAGATCTAGTTGCTAAATATTTAAAAACCAGTGGTGTTTGTGTATGCCAACAATAATGACTTAAAAACTATTATAACGGCAAAATAAAAATACCTAATTCATGGCAGAAAGAATTACAAAAATAATTAGGCAATATGCAATTAGGCATTTAAGCAATTATAAGGATGTATATGAAAAAAGCTATAAACTCTACTGAGAGATATGAGAAAAAACTTGAAAAAGTGGAAAGACAAGCTATTTTCCGTGAGGTAAGAATTATTATGGTTAAAAAAATTTCCCCCAGATTAATGTATAAATTGAACATAATCTCCATCTGAATCCCAATGCAATTTTATTTTAGTTTTTTGTAAATTGCCTCTGAAGTTCATTTGAGAAAAACCGTGAGAATAACCAAGAAAATATTGAAAGGGAATTCTCTGAAGGTCCAGTGGTTAGGACTCGGCCCTCTCACTGCCAGGCGCCTGGGTCCGATCCCTGGTTGGGGAACTAAGATCCCGCAAGCCATGTGGCATGGCCAAAAAATAAGAAAATATTGAAAAAGAAGGATAATAAGGGGAACACATTCTATGAGATATTAAAAAGTATTATAAAGCTACATTAATTTTAATTGTGGGGTACTAGAACCAGAAAGGTCAGTAGGACCAAATAAAGTCTGAGAAAATAAACTCATATAAGAATTTTCTATGTAACAAATATGACTGTATTTCATGAAGCCTAGTGGAAGTGCTGTAGGGGGTATAAAGAAGGAAAAGATGCAGTTTCCAATCTAAAAGGAAGGTTGAGACCAGAGCACAACTTTTAATACAAAAGAAAAAGTGTTAAGGGGCATAAGGGACATATAATTAAGAAATTATATAACTTCAAAGTCAGGAGGAAAGTCTTGGTCAGGTCTGTCAAGCCTTGAATGTTGGACCTTGTTTTGTGTCCCAAAGATTGTCAGCCCACCCTGGTTGTGCAATTTCAAGCAGAATTAGGCCAATGTGGGTGCCATAGAGGCTACTCTACCACACTGGTAAGTCATTTCATTAGAGTGGCCTCAGAAGTCCTGGTGGGGCAATCCCAAGAGTCCTCTTTGGTTGTCTTGCTTGATTTTCTCAAGCAAGTCCATTCTGCTAGACCCCTGAATCTGGGCAGCCCCTTCCTTTTTTTAAACTCCAGTCTCTACAGGGTCATTTAAGCAAATGTCTGCATGTTTCTGATTCATTACTATGTTATGATGATTATTCTTAAAAACCTTTTGACGTCTACAAGTCTTTAGACTCACTCAATAAGGCCTGTCTGAGCCAGTGTCCTGGAACATGAGTATCTCCTTCTCCTTCACAGCCAGTGGAGCAGAATAACTTTGATGGGATAGAATGGTCTAGCACTCCTGAGGCTCTGTGTGGTGAAGTCACATGGATCTGGAGAAGGCATATCTGCAGATACCAGCCCAGTCCTCCCTGAGCAGGTAGCTTATCTTTCTCTAAATGTTTCTCAAAGGGTCTCCTGAGCATCTTTTTTATTAGCATCACCTTAAGAAGCTTGGTAAGGGTTCCTGGGCCCCACTTCAGACCCACAAGTCAGGACCTCAGGATCTAGTTCCTTAAAACTTGTTTTTCACAAGCTTCTCTGCATGTGAAGCCTTCTAAAATGACCCCTGCTCTGTCTTTAGCTTTGGAGTTGCTCAATCTGATAAATAGTGCCCTCGAAACAATGGTTCTCAGAGACTTTACCTGTTTTTAAAAAGGTACTTCAGGGAATTCCCTGGCGGTCCAGTGGGCTTTCACTGCCGAGTGCGTGGGTTCGGGTTAAGTCCCTGGGTGGGGAACTAAGATGCCACAAGCTGAGAGGTGTGGTACCCCCTCCCCCAAAAAGAGGTACTTCACAAACCCTGAGCCCTAAACCTCACTGGAAGACACCTAGGGCCTGGGCTACTTACTAGCCACAGACCATAGCAGTTATAGCCTCATCATCAGTCTGCAGCCTTTTTTTTCATTTCCTTTCTTCTCTGTAGCCTACCGTTCCCAACCCAACTTCTTTTAGGATTTGTAGCCTGTAACTAGGCATTTCCTAAGGTTTAAAAACTGATATCCTGGAGGTATGGATTCTCTATATCCTCAAGCTCTGTCCATTCTTTCTTTAAAATGTGCCCTGCTCCTTTCCTCCCATTCTTTCTGCCATACCCTAGAGACCCTTATTACCAGAATTAGGCTCACACACAGCCTCTTGTTAGTCTGTATAATACCAGTCTTCCCTCTCTCAAATCTTTCCCACCCACTTTTTCTCCCCTCACCTGCTCAAAAGACTAAAAGGACTCTTGACATCAAAACGTATCAAGTCTAAACTCCTCTGTTTGTTTTCTAGGCCCTTTACAACCTATCCCATTTTGCTTATTAGACTTTATTTCCCACTATTCTAGATAGGATTTCCACTTACTGCCCACGAACATGTACTGCTCATTTCAACTCATGGGCCACATTCATCTCAGTGTTCCCAGAATGTGGTATAGAAGGCACGGTAGGGATTCACAAAATGTGAGTCAATGGACTCAATAGTTGGCATTTGTTTCCCTTTCAGTGCCCTCCCTTTTTATATTTAAATCCCATAAATCCTTCAAGTCTCACACTCTGCTTGAAGACTTCCCCAGTTTCTCCAGCTCTTATGACCTCCTTATTTTGGGGGGAAAAAAATCAAAGAAAAGATGGGAAGGAAGGTAGGAAGGAAAGAAAGGAAAGAGGGAGGAAGGGAGGGAAGAAGAAAAACTCCCCATAACAAGAGTGAGCTTTAGGAGTTGCAAAAGCAAAGGGAAGAGAAGGAAAAGTTTGTAGTCTGATAGCTCCCACTCTGAAGTTATTGAGGGAACAGCTCAGTCATGGAATATTCATTGACTTTCTGTAGTGCCATATCATCTATATCATTCTGTTCAGAACACATATACCATCAGTGTTGCTTGCTAAGTGTTTCAGACGCATTAATTCTGCCTCCCCCATGTTAGTTCAAGAGTCATTTCTTCCCTCTTCCCTGAACCCCTATATTGAGCTAAATGTCCCCTTTCCATGCTCCTGTGACATCCTGTGCTTATTTTTAACTCAATATCTTATATTGAAAGTGCCTGTTTGTGAATCTGACTCACGCTTAGACTGTGAGTTACATGAGAGAAGGTCCAGGCTTACTTGTCTTTGTATTCTCTGTGCCTTTTATAGGTATGTGTAGATTCTGTACATGTAGATGCAGCAAAAATGACATCTGAAATAACTAGGCTGCAAGCGTTGGAGAGTGAGGACCATGTGTTCTACTTCTTGCCTTTATGTTCTGAATAACCAGTTCAGTGCTTAGGTGTTCAGAAAAAGCTTGTTAATGCTAATAGTTCTATGCTCTTTTCCTCTCACTGTTCACACATAACCTTACCCTTGCCCATAAAATCCTAGTAACTGAGCATTTAGTAAGTGCTCAATAGACTCTTATTCACTGAAACTGATGCTGATGGTCACTGTGAGAGAGAAATAATAAACAAAGTCATAAATTATGCTTCTATTTAGAAACTCTATTGCAGACTCTAATTGTTTAAATAAGAAATTCTGCCTCTTTTTCATGCTTTCAGAGAATAGGCTTTGGAACCAGGCAAAATTAGATTTGAATCTTGGCTCTGCAAGTACACTGACTATTTGACATTTGTTAGGGCCTTTTGGGGCCTTAAATTAAAAATGGGGAAAACATACCTATTCTGTAGGATCATATGAGGATTGAATGTGATAACATATGTAAGATGTCCTAGCACCATACTTGGCACATAATAGGCATCAGCTAAAGACAGCTCTTGCTTCTTGATTCTGTCCTTCCTCAAGAGGGCAAGAGGTATTGTATAGCACAGGGAACTATATTCAATATCTTATAATAAGCCATAATGTAAAAGAAAAAACCCCACAAATAACAAATGTTGGAGAGGATGTGGAGAAAAGGGAACCCTTGTAAACTGTGGGTGGGAATGTAACTTGGTACAGTCACTGTGGAAAACAGTATGGAGATTTCTCAAAAAACTGAAAATAGAACTACCATATGACTTAGCAATTCTACTTCTGGATATATATCTGAAAAAAAAACCCAAAACACTAATTTGCTCCCCCAGTGTTCATAACAGCATTATTTATGATTGCCAAGATATGGAAGCAACCTAAGAGTCCATCAGCAGATGAATGGATAAGTAAGATGTGGTATATGTATACAATGGAATACTACTCAGCCATAAAAAAGAATTAAATTTTGTCATTTGCAACAACATGGATGGATTTGGAGGGTATTATGCTAAGTGAAATAAGTCAGACAAAGAAAGACAAATAAATACTGTATGATACCACTTATATGTGGAATCTAAAAAATAAACTAGTGAATATAACAAAAAAGAAACAGACTTGTTGATAGAGAACAAATTAGTGATTACCAGTGGAAGGAAGGGGGGTGGGGCACTACAGGGGTGGGGGCTAAGAGGTACAAACTACTATGTGTAAAATAAATAAGCTACAAGGATATATTGTACAACATACGGAATATAGCCAATATTTTCTAATAACTATAAAAAAAGAGGGCAAGAGGGTCATCTGAGTCACCTCTTTCCACATAGTATCCAGTGGATTATATGGTATTATCTAGTTTAGCCTGAGGTTAAGCTTCCTGTTCTCACCATACCTGTTCTACAGAAGCTATCAGTCTATGTCTATATACCTTTGAGTGTGTAAAATGCATGTACTTGGGAGCATGTGTATGGAAGTCTATATAGCTGCCGATGTGTGTACATCTGTGTACAACAGCCATAGGCTTCTAGCTATCCTCACATTTGATTTGAGAAACTTCAGAGGCTTAAATTAAAAATTCTGAATAGGGCACATTCTCCTTTCCTTTTGCTGCTTTCACCTCCACCAACCTGATTTCCCCTGTTAAGTTACAGCATAGTGAGAAGTACCTGGGATTAAGCTAGAGTGAGCAGATTCCACTATCAGCATCTAAAAGCAAATAGGAGGAATGCTCACTAGTGTTATCCAGCTATAAAACTCACATGTTGCTATAGCTCAGTAATGGAAAAATGTTGAATGGGTAATACCACTTTGCTTCAGTGGGGCTGGATGAAGGTGATAAGCAAAGGTATATTACCTCTAACTTCCCAATTATGGGTGGAAATAGGGGAGTGGAAAATTTATATGACATACCAAGTAGCCTTGGTGCGCAGCTCCAAACATCACATTCTGTTTGTGGCCTCTCTCATTCTGGTCTGAGGGCCTGTGGTATTTTCCCGCCTAAAATGCTGAAGCAAACCCCCATGCTAACAATTTCTACCACTCTAGGTAATTGCCAATTATCTCCATAATCGTTAGGAAAGTCTGAAAATATTTTCCAAAACCAAGTTAACTTTAATTAACTTGTATTTTTAAAAACTACATCAGAGGGCTTCCCTGGTGGCGCAGTGGTTGAGAGTCCGCCTGCCGATGCAGGGGACACGGGTTCGTGCCCCGGTCCGGGAAGATCCCACATGCCGCGGAGCGGCTGGGCCTGTGAGCCATGGCCGCTGAGCCTGCGCGTCCGGAGCCTGTGCTCCGCAACGGGAGAGGCCACAAGAGTGAGAGGCCCACATACCGCAAAAAACAAAAACAAAAACATCAGAGTTCCTGTTCTGGCAAAGGCTGACTATTTAAGCTTTAAAGACACACCTCTTGCTGAGAACAATTAGAAAAGTTGGAAAAATTATTATTTTTAAAACACCAATTTGAAGGCATAGAAGAGTTACCAAAGCAGTGAGAATTTGCTGATCCAAGATCTGAAAGAAAAGAGAAGCCAAAAAAGGTGAGCCTGGTGTTTGGGGAAACTTTACCCTGAAGATAATTGCTGACTCTGAAAACAAAAACAGCATGGAAAAGCTGAAAAGAGCTTTCAGCAATTTCCCAGTCAAGAATGGCAAGAAAAAAAACTGTAGTAAAGAGCCTGAAAAGGAGGAAGGGCCCTGGTAAACACTCAGGCTTCGGACTGGGACCAAGAAGCACTTCACCCTTGGAATAAGGATGAACTGGAAATAGACCAGTCCTCAGAAGGATTGAAGTCCAGCTTTGAATTTCTCAGACATTTATTAGATAAAGGTATTCATCCCATAGGCCATCTGCTTGACAAAAACAAAAAGTAAGTATTCTCTGGAGGGAGAAAATATATGGAAACTCAAATTATCTCTACAGTTCAGCAAGCTTTTTTGAAGAAATTGACAAGGTGGTTCTAAGATTTGTATGGAAATTCAAAGGATCCAGGACCTAGAATAACCAAAACAATTTTGAAAAAAGAATAACAAAGTTAGAGTACTTACATTCTTGAGTTCTAGATTTACCATAAAGCTACATCAAACTTACAATAGATGTACATAGAAGTAGATTAATAACCAGAATCGAGTTCAGAAATAGACCCAGACTTATACAGTCAATTGATTATCAACTAAGACACCAAATAAGATCAATGGGGAAAGGAAAGTCTATTTAACAAATTATGCTGAAACTGGATATCTCTGTGGAATGATAATTCTGATCCCTACTGCACTCCATCCACAAAAATTAATTCAAGATGGATCACAGACCTAAATGTAAAAGCTAGAATCATAAAGCTCTAGAAGAAAATCTTTGCAACAATGGAATAGGCAAAGCTTTTTAAGGCATAACATAAAATGTACTAACCATAAAAGTAAAAATTGAAATACTGGACCTCAAGAAAATTAAAATATTTGCTCATCAAAGGGAAGCATTTTGAAAATTAATAAGCAAGCAACAGACTGAGAAAAATATTCCAATATACATATGTGGCAAAGACTTGTGTCTATAACATATGAAGAACTCCTACAGAAGAATTCTGGGAAGATGGTGAAGGAGCAAAAGGAATCTACCTCCCCACCTAGACAACAATTGTGCTGACAGAATCTGTCTAATGCAACTATTTAGGAACTTTAGAGTCTATTGAAGGCTTCCAACTTCTAGGGGAAGGCTTAGACAGTAAATTGTGGTTAATTTGGCTATTAGCATAGTATCAGCTACCTGTGGCAGGCAGCTGTGTGCTTGTTTGTGGAGGGAGTTTGCACACAGCTTTCAGGAATGAGGCTGGGCAAAAAGTATCCCATCCTCCAAATATTGGGATGCGTGCTCTGATTGCTGATTGTTGCTTCTGGTCATAGAGGTGCAGACAAAGAGGCAGGTGGCCAATGTTGTTGCACCTCCCCACATTGTTGGAAGCCCCTCTCTCTCCAGTTAAAGTAACTTCCATGCAATTTAAGGAGTTAGCATCCTTTTCCCCCTTAATTTTTCTTTTTCCCTTTTTGGGAGCAGGACATTAAAGAGTAGGACATTCAAAAACAACTGCATAAGGAAAAATTAGAAATTGACCATGCATGCCCACAGAAAGGCTTAGAAAAGGACTGAGAAGACCTTAAGTTTACATCTCAGGCTGATCCTGGGCAAAGAGACCGCCTACAACAATTAAAAACAAAACAAAATAGTAATGATGACAAAAACAGTAAACCCTGGGGTAGGGGAAGAATCAGATTTCCAGAGATACCACATTATTAAATGCAAATGTCTGGTTTAAGAAAAATCACAAGGCACACAAAGAAATGTGAAAATATATGACTATTCAAAAGAAAAAAACCCAACAGAAACTGTTCCTAAAAACGACCTGATGGCAGATATACTAGGCAAAGACTTTAAAACAACCATCTTAAAGATGCTTGAAGAACTAAGGGAAAATGTGGGTAAAATGAAAAAAATGATGCATGAGCAAAATAGAAATGTTCATACAGAGACAGAAAACCTAAGATGAAATCAAAAAGAAATTCTGGAGCTGAAAAGTACAATAATGGAAAACAGTTTGTAATTCTAGTTTTTGTTTTCTAGATTATTTGAGACATTTAAAAAATAATTGTTAGTCTAAAAGATAGTATTATTGTAACTTTACACTGTAACTTCATTTTTTGTTTTCTACATAATTTCAGATACTGATTAATTTAAAAGAATTACTAGTTTATGCTTTTGGGTACACAATGTATAAAGACATAATTTTGTGACATCAACAACCAAGAGGGGTGGGATGGAGGTGTAAAGGGGCAGAGTGTTTGTATGTTATTGAAATTAAGCTGGTAAAAATTTAAATTAGAGAGTTATAACTTTAGGATGTTAAATGTAATTTCCATGATAGCTACAAAAAACCAGCTATAGAATATACCCAAAAATAATGAGAAAGGAATGTAAATATTTCACTATAAAAATATCAACTAATTACAAAAGGAGACAGTAATGGAGACAGGAAATGAGGGACAAAAAAGCAACAAGCCATACAGAAAAAAAATAGCAAAATGACAGCATTAAGTCCTTCCTTATCAGTAAGTACTTGAAATGTAAATGAATTAAACTCTCCAATAAAAATACAGAGACTGGTAGAATGGATAAAATCATATGATCCAACTATATGCCATGTACAAGAGACTCATGTTAGATCCAAATAGACAAAAAGATTGAAGGTGAAAAGATGAGAAAAGGTATTCCATGCACGGGGACTTCCCTGGTGGTCCAGTGGTTAAGATTCTGTGCTTCCACTGCAGGGGGAGTGGGTTTGATCCCTGGTCAGGGAACTAAGATTCCACATGCCACACGGTGTGGCCAAAAAAAAAAAAAAGGTATTCCATGTAAACAGTAACAAAAAAGAGCAGGAGTGGCTATACTATCAGACAAAATAGAGTTTAAAGCAAAAAAGTTACAAGAGACAAGGATGACATTATATATTAATAAAAGCTTTAGTACAGCAAGAAGATACAACAGTTATAAGCATTTACTCACCTAATAACAGATCATCAAAATATATGAAGCAAAACCTGACAGAATTGAAGGGAGAAATGGACATAAAAATAATAGCTGAAGACTTTAATATACCACACTCAATAATGGATAAAACAACCAGACAGGAGATAAATAAGGAAATAGAAGACTTAATGCTAAGCCAATTAGATCTAACGGACATATACAGAATACTCTATCCAAAAACAAGAGCATAGATATTCTTCTCAAGTGCACATGGGACATTTTCCAGGAGAGTCCATATGTTAGGTCACAAATTAAGTCTCAAGAGATTTAAAAAGATAGATATCTTACAAAGTATATTCTCCAACCACAACAGGATAAAGTTAGAAATAAAAACACAAGTAAAACTGGAAAATTAACAAATTTTTGGAAATTAAACAACACACTTAAACAATCAATGGATCAAAGAAGAAATCACCAGGGAAATTATAAAATATTTAGAGATGAACGAAAACAAAAACGCAACGTACAAAAACTTACGGGATGCAATGAAAGCAGGGATGATGGGGAAATGTATAGCTATAAACACTTACATCAAAAATCAAAAAAGATGGGCTTCCCTGGTGGCGCAGAGGTTGAGAGTCCGCCTGCCGATGCAGGGGACGCGGGTTCGTGCCCCAGTCCAGGAGGATCCCACATGCCGCAGAGCGGCTGGGCCCATGAGCCATGGCCATTGAGCCTGCGCGTCCGGAGCCTGCGTGTCTGGAGCCTGTGCTCTGCAACGGGAGAGGCCACAACAGTGAGAGGCCCGCGTACCGCAAAAAAAAAAAAAAAAAAAAAAAAAATCAAAAAAGATCTCAAACCACAATTTAACTTTACATGTTAAAAAACTAGAAAAAGAAGAACAAACTAAACCCAAAGCTAGCAGGAGGAAATAGATGGTAAAGAGTATAGCAGAGATAAATGAAATAGAAAATAGACAAGATAGAGATAATCAGTGAAAACAAAAGTTAGTTCTTCCAAAATATCAACAAAACGGACAAACCTTTAGCTAGGGAGACTAAGAAAAAAGAAGAAAAGACTCAACTTATTAAAATCAGAAATGAAAGTGGGGCTATTACTATTAATCTTACAGAAATAAAAAGATTTTAAGAGAGTACTATGAACAATTTTATACCAACAAATTGAATAACCTAGATGAAATGGACAAACTCCTAGAAATACAAAACCTACAAAGAGTAAATCACAAAGAAATAGTAAATCTGAATAGACCTATAACTAGTAAGTAGATTGAATCAGTAATAAGAAGTCTTCCAGAAACAAAAGCCCTGGACCTGACAGCTTCACTGGTGAAATCTACTAAACACTTAAGAATACCAATCCTTCTCAAACCTTTCCAAAACATTGAAGAGGAGGAAATACATCCTAACTCATAGTGCCAGACAAAGACCCTACAAGAAAAGAAAACTACAGACCGATATATCTTATGAACACTGATGCAAAAATCCTCACCAAAATACTAACAAGTGAATTCAGCAGCATATTAAAAGGATTATATGCCATGACAAAGTGGGAGTTATTTCTGGAATGCAAGGATAGTTCAATATACAAAAATCAATGTTTTACACCATATTAACAGAATGAAGGGAAAAAAAACAAAACACATGATCACCTCAATTGATACAGAAAAAGCATTTGATAAAACTCAACACCTTTTTATGATAAAAATACTCAAAAAGCTAGGACTAGAAGGAGACTACCTCAACATAATAACAGCCATGTATGAAAAACCCACAGCAAACATCATATTCAATGGTGAAACAATGAAAGCTATTCCTCTAAGATCAGGAACAAGATAAGGATGCCCACTTTCACCACTTCTATTGAAGGTAGTACTGGAAATTCTAGCTAGAGCCATAAGGCAAGAAAAAGAAATAATTATCCAAAGTGGAAAGGAAGAAGTTAAATTATCTCTACCTGCAGAAGACACAATCTTATATGTAGAACATCCTAAGGATTCTACACAAAAGAACTGTTAGGGGGACTTCCCTGGTGGTCCAGTGGTAAAGAATCCACCTTCCAATGCCGGGGATGCGGGTTCGATCCTTGGTCGGGGAACTAAGATCCCACATGCCGCGGGGCAACTAAGCTCATGTGCCACAACTATTGAGCTCACATGCCTCAAAGAGAGAACCCAGGTGCTGCAAACTACAGAACCCACATGCTCTGGAGCCCTCACGCCACAACTAGAGAGAGAAAACCCGCATGCCACAACTCGAGAGAAGTCTGTGCACTGCAACTAGAGAGAAGCCTGAGTGCCACAACGAAGAAACCGCACACTGTAACGAGAAAAGATTCAACACACCTCAACAAAGATCCCGTGTGCCACAACTAAAGACCTGACGCAGCCAAAAAAAAGGAAAATAAATAAATATTTAAAAAAAGAACTGTTAGAACTAATACGTGAATTCAGCAAAGTAGAAAGATAAAAAATCAACACACAAAACTAAGTTGCATTTCTAGACAGTAAAAATGAATAATCTGAAAAAGAAATTACAAAAACAATTCCACTTACAATAGCATCAAGAAGAATAAATAGCATCAAAAAGAATACACACTTGTGCAAAGAAAACTACAAAACATTGCTGAAAGAAATTAAATAAATGGCAACACATCCCATGTACATGGATTGGAAGACTTTATATTGCTAAGATGTCAATACTACCCAAAGCAATCTACTGATTCAATGCAGCCCCTATCAAAATCCCAAAAACATTTTTTGAAGAAATAGAAAAAAGCACCTTAAAATTCATATGGATTATCAAGAAACTCAAATAGCCAAAACAATCTTGAAAAAGAAGAACAAAGCTGGAGGACCCATACTTGCTAACTTCAAAACTTACTACAAAGATACAGTAATCAAAACAGTGTGGTACTGGCACAAACATGGACATATAAAATAATGATAGAATAGAGAGCTCAGAAATATACCTTCATGTATATGATATTTGATTTTTGACAATGGTGTCAAGACCATTCCATGGGGAAATAGTCTTTTCAACAAATGGTGCTGGGAAAACTGGATATCCACTTGCAAAAGAATGAAGTTGGACCTTTCTGAACACCATATACAAAAGTTAACTAAAACTGGATCAAAGACTAACTGTGAAGACCTAAAACTATAAAATTCTTAGAAGAAAACAGGGAAAAAAGCTTCATGGTATTGGATTTGGTAATGATTTCTTGGATATGACATGAAAAATATAGGCAACAAGAGAAAAAATAGACAAACTGGACTTCATAAAATTAAAAAATTTTGTCATCAAAAGCCAATATCAACAGAGTAATAAGGCAACCTGCAGAATGGGAGAAAATATTTGCAAATCATATGTCTGTTAAAAGATTAATATCTGGAATATAGGGAGAACTCCTAAAACTCAACAACAACAACAACAAATTAAAAAATGGGCAACAGATTTGAATAGTCATTTCCTCAAAGAAGATATATAAATGGGCAATAAGCACATGAAAAGATGCTCACCACTAATCATTAGGGAAATAAAAATCAAAACTATAGTGAGATAGTTCACACCCATTAGGATGGCTACTATTAAAAACAGAAAATAGCAAGTGCTGGAAAGAATGTGGGTAAATTGGAACACGTGTGCACTATTGGTGGGAATGTAAAATGGTACAGTCACTGTGTAAAACAGTATGGTGGTTCCTCAAAAAATTAAAAATAGAATTTCCATAGGATTCAACAATTTCACTTGTGAACATGTACCCAAAAGAATTGAAGGTAGAGTCTCAAAGAGGTATTTGTACCCCATAGCAGCATTATTCACAACAGCTAACTTATGGAGGCAACCCAAGTGTTCATCAACAGATTAATGGATAAGTTAAAGGTGATATATACATAAAAATGAATTATTTGACATTTAAAAGGAAGGAAATTCTGACCTAAGCTATAACATGGATGAACCTTGAGGACATTATGTTCAGTGAAATAAGCCAGTCACAAAAAGACAAATATTGTATAATTCCACGTATATGAGGTACTGAGAGTAGTCAAAACCACAGAGACAGAAGCAGAATGATGGTTGCCAGGGGTTTGGATGAGGTGGAATGTGGAGTTACCATTTAATGGGTATAGAGTTTCAGTGTTTACAAGATGAAAAGATTTATGGGACTTCCGGGTAAGATGGCAGAAGAGTAAGACGCGGAGATCACCTTCCTCCCCACGGATACACCAGAAATACAGCTACACGTGGAACAACTCCTACAGAACACCTACTGAACGCTGGCAGAAGACCCCAGACCTCCCAAAAGGCAAGAAACTCCCCACATACCTGGGTAGGGCAAAGCGGAGAGATTCCCGCACAGAGGATCGGTGCCGAGCGACACTCACCAGCCCGAGAGGCTTGTCTGCTCGCCCGCCGGGGCAGGCGGCGCTGGAAGCTGAGGCTCGGGCTTCGGTCAGAGCGCAGGGAGAGGACTGGGGCAGGCGGCGAGAACTCAGCCTGAAGGGGGCTAATGTGCCACAGCTAGCCGGCAGGGAGTCCGGGAAAACTCTGGAGCTGCCGAAGAGGCAAGAGACTTTTTCTTCCCTCTTGGTTTCCTGGTGCGCGAGGAGAGGGGATTAAGAGCGCTGCTTAAAGGGGCTCCACAGACGGGCGTGAGTCACGACTGAAAGCACGGAGCCCAGTGACGGGCGTGGGACGCTGGGGCTGCTGCTGCCGCCGCCAAGAAACCTGTGTGCGAGCGCAGGTCACTGTCCACACCGCCCTTCCGGGAGCCTGTGCAGCCCGCCACTGCCGGGGTCCCGGGATCCAGGGGCGGCTTCCCTGGGAGAACGCACGGCGCGCCTCGGGCTGGTGCAACGTCACGCCGACCTCTGCCGCTGCAGGCTCGCCCCGCACTCCGTGCCCCTCCCTCCCGCCCGGCCTGAGTGAGCCAGAGTCCCCGAAGAGGCTGCTCCTTTAACCCTGTCCTGTCTGAGCGAAGAACAAACGCCCTCCGGCGACCTACACGCAGAGGCGGGGCCAAATCCAAAGCTGAGACCCAGGAGCTGTGAGAACAAAGAAGAGAAAGGGAAACCTCTCCCAGCAGCCTCAGAAGCAGCGGATTAAAGCTCCACAATCAACTTGATGTACCCTGCATCTGTGGAATACATGAATAGACAACAAATCATCCCAAATTGAGGAGCCAGGAGTCAGTGCTGTGCCTCTGAGGTGGGAGAGCCAACTTCAGGACACTGGTCCACAAGAGACCTCCCAGCTCCACATAATATCAAACGGCGAAAATCTTCCAGAGATCTCCATCTCAACACCAGCACCCAGCTTCACTCAACGACCAGCAAGCTACAGTGCTGGACACCCTATGCCAAACAACTAGCAAGACAGGAACACAACGCCACCCATTAGCAGAGAGGCTGCCTAAAATCATAAAAAGTCTGCAGACACCCCAAAACACACCACCAGACGTGGACCTGCCCACCAGAAAGACAAGATCCAGCCTCATTCACTAGAACACAGGCACTAGTACCTTCCACCAGGAAGCCTACACAACCCACTAAACCAACCTTAGCCACTGGGGACAGACACCAAAAACAACGGGAACTACGAACCTGCAGCCTGCAAAAAGGAGACCCCAAACACAGTAACATAAGCAAAATGAGAAGACAGAAAAACACACAGCAGGAGAAGGAACAAGATAAAAACCCACCAGACCTAACAAATGAAGAGGTAATAGGCAGTCTACCTGAAAAAGAATTCAGAATAATGATGGTAAAGATGATCCAAGATTCTATTTCCCAGATCCAAAATCTTGGAAATAGAATAGACAAAATGCAAGAAACAGTTAACAAGGACCTAGAAGAACTAAAGATGAATCAAGCATCGATTAAAAACACAATACATGAAATAAAAAATACTCTAGATGGGATCAATAGCAGAATAACTGAGGCAGAAGATCGGATAAGTGAGGTGGAAGATAAAATAGTGGAAATAACTGCTGCAGAGCAAAATAAAGAAAAAAGAATGAAAAGAACAGAGGACAGTCTCAGAGACCTCTGGGACAACATTAAACGCACCAACATTCGAATTATAGGGGTTCCAGAAGAAGAAGAGAAAAAGAAAGGGACTGAGAAAATATTTGAAGAGATTATAGTTGAAAACTTCCCTAATATGGGAAAGGAAATAGTTAATCAAGTCCAGGAAGCACAGAGAGTCCCGTACAGAATAAATCCAAGGAGAAATACACCAAGACACATATTAATCAAACTGTCAAAAATTAAACACAAAGAAATCATATTAAAAGCAGCAAGGCAAAAACAACAAATAACACACAAGGGAATCCCCATCAGGATAACAGCTGATCTCTCAGCAGAAACTCTACAAGCCAGAAGGGAGTGGCAGGACATAATTAAAGTGATGAAGGAGAAAAACCTGCAACCAAGATTACTCTACCCAGCAAGGATCTCATTCAGATTTGATGGAGAAATTAAAACGTTTACAGACAAGCAAAAGCTGAGAGAGTTCAGCACCACCAAACCAGCTTTACAACAAATGCTAAAGGAACTTCTCTAGGCAAGAAACACAACAGAAGGAAAAGACCTACAATAACGAACCCAAAACAATTAAGAAAATGGGAATAGGAACATACATATCGATAATTACCTTAAATGTAAATGGACTAAATGCTCCCACCAAAAGACACAGATTGGCTGAATGGATACAAAAACAAGACCCATATATATGCTGTCTACAAGAGACCCACTTCAGACCTAGAGACACATACAGACTGAAAGTAAGGGGATGGAAAAAGATATTCCATGCAAATGGAAACCAAAAGAAAGCTGGAGTAGCCATTCTCATATCAGACAAAATAGACTTTAAAATAAAGACTACTAGAAGAGACAAAGAAGGACACTACATAATGATCAAGGGATCGATCCAAGAAGAAGATATAACAATTGTAAATATTTATGCACCCAACATAGGAGCACCTCAATACATAAGGCAAATACTAACAGCCATAAAAGGAGAAATCGACAGTAACACAATCATAGTAGGGGACTTTAACACCCCACTTTCACCAATGGACAGATCATCCAAAATGAAAATAAATAAGGAAACACAAGATTTAAATGATACATTAAACAAGATGGACTTAATTGATATTTATAGGACATTCCATCCAAAAACAACAGAATACACATTTTTCTCAAGTGCTCATGGAACATTCTCCAGGATAGATCATATCTTGGGTCACAAATCAAGCCTTGGTAAATTTAAGAAAATTGAAATGGTATCAAGTATCTTTTCCGACCACAATGCTATGAGACTAGATATCAATTACAGGAAAAGAGCTGTAAAAAATACAAACACATGGAGGCTAAACAATACACTACTTAATAACGAAGTGATCACTGAAGAAATCAAAGGGGAAATTAAAAAATACCTAGAAACAAATGACAATGGAGACACGACGACCCAAAACCTATGGGATGCAGCAAAAGCAGTTCTAAGAGGGAAGTTTATAGCAATACAATCCCACCTTAAGAAACAGGAAACATCTCGAGTAAACAACCTAACCTTGCAGCTAAAGCAATTAGAGAAAGAAGAACAAAAACATCCCAAAGTTAGCAGAAGGAAAGAAATCATAAAAATCAGATCAGAAATAAATGAAAAAGAAATGAAGGAAACGATAGCAAAGATCAATAAAACTAAAAGCTGGTTCTTTGAGAAGATAAACAAAATTGATAAACCATTAGCCAGACTCATCAAGAAAAGAAGGGAGAAGACTCAAATCAATAGAATTAGAAATGAAAAAGGAGAAGTAACAACTGACACTGCAGAAATACAAAAGATCATGAGAGATTACTACAAGCAACTCTATGCCCATAAAATGGACAACCTGGAAGAGATGGACAAATTCTTAGAAATGCACAACCTGCCAAGACTGACTCAGGAAGAAATAGAAAATATGAGTAGACCAATCACAAGCACTGAAATTGAAACTGTGATTAAAAATCTTCCATCAAACAAAAGCCCAGGACCAGATGGCTTCACAGGCGAATTCTATCAAACATTTAGAGAAGAGCTAACTCCCATCCTTCTCAAACTCTTCCAAACAATATCAGAGGAAGGAACACTTCCAAACTCATTCTACGAGGCCACCATCACCTTGATACCAAAACCAGGCAAGGATGTCACAAAGAAAGAAAACTACAGGCCAATATCACTGATGAACATAGATGCAAAAATCCTCAACAAAATACTAGCAAACAGAATCCAACAGCACATTAAAAGGATCATACACCATGATCAAGTGGGGTTTATTCCAGGAATGCAAGGATTCTTCAATATACGCAAATCAATCAATGTGATACACCATATTAACAAATTGAAGGAGAAAAATCATATGATCATCTCAATAGATGCAGAGAAAGCTTTCGACAAAATTCAACATCCATTTATGATAAAAACCCTGCAGAAAGTAGGCATAGAGGGAACTTTCCTCAACATAATAAAGGCCATATATGACAAACCCACAGCCAACATTGTCCTCAATGGTGAAAAACTGAAACCATTTCCACTAAGATCAGGAACAAGACAAGGTTGCCCACTCTCACCACTCTTATTCAACATAGTTTTGGAAGTTTTAGCCACAGCAATCAGAGAAGAAAAGGAAATAAAAGGAATCCAAATTGGAAAAGAAGAAGTAAAGCTGTCACTGTTTGCAGATGACATGATACTATACATAGAGAATCCTAAAGATGCTACCGAAAAACTACTAGAGCTAATCAATGAATTTGGTAAAGTAGCAGGATACAAAATTAATGTACAGAAATCTCTGGCATTCCTGTACACTAATGATGAAAAATCTGAAAATGAAATCAAGAAAACACTCCCATTTACCATTGCAACAAAAAGAATAAAATATCTAGGAATAAACCTACCTAAGGAGACAAAAGACCTGTATGCGGAAAATTATAAGACACTGATGAAAGAAATTAAAGATGATACAAATAGATGGAGAGATATACCATGCTCCTGCATTGGAAGAATCAATATTGTGAAAATGACTCTACTACCCAAAGCAATCTACAGATTCAATGCAATCCCTATCAAACTACCACTGGCATTTTTCACAGAACTAGAACAAAAAATTTCAAAATTTGTTTGGAAAAACAAAAGACCCCGAATAGCCAAAGCAATCTTGAGAACGAAAAACGGAGCTGGAGGAATCAGGCTCCCTGACTTCAGACTATACTACAAAGCTACAGTAATCAAGACAGTGTGGTACTGGCATAAAAACAGAAAGATAGATCAGTGGATCAGGATAGAAAGCCCAGAGATAAACCCACGCACATATGGCCAACTTATCTTTGATAAAGGAGGCAGGAATGTACAGTGGAGAAAGGACAGCCTCTTCAATAAGTGGTGCTGGGAAAACTGGACAGGGACATGTAAAAGTTTGAGATTAGATCATTCCCTAACACCATACACAAAAATAAGCTCAAAATGGATTAAAGACTTAAATGTAAGGCCAGAAACTATCAAACTCTTAGAGGAAAACATAGGTAGAACACTCTATGACATAAATCACAGCAAGATTCTTTTGGACCCACCTCCTAGAGAAATGGAAATAAAAACAAAGATAAACAAATGGGACCTAATGAAACTTCAAAGCTTTTGCACAGCAAAGGAAACCATAAACAAGACCAAAAGACAACCCTCAGAATGGGAGAAAATATTTGCAAATGAAGCAACTGACAAAGGATTAATCTCCAAAATTTATAAACAGCTCATGCAGCTCAATAGCAAAAAAACAAACAACCCAATCCAAAAATGGGCAGAAGACTTAAATAGGCATTTCTCCAAAGAAGATATACAGACTGCCAACAAACACATGAAAGAATGCTCAACATCATTAATCATTAGAGAAATGCAAATCAAAACTACAATGAGATATCATCTCACACCAGTCAGAATGGCCATCATCAAGAAGTCTAGAAACAATAAATGCTGGAGAGGGTGTGGAAAAAAGGGAACACTCTTGCACTGCTGGTGGGAATGTGAATTGGTACAGCCACTATGGAGAACAGTATGGAGGTTCCTTAAAAAACTACAAATAGAACTACCATATGACCCAGCAATCCCACTACTAGGCATATACCCTGAGAAAACCATAATTCCAAAAGAGACATGTACCAAAATGTTCATGGCAGCTCTATTCACAATAGCCCGGAGCTGGAAACAACCTAAGTGTCCATCATCGGATGAATGGATAAAGAAGATGTGGCACATATATACAATGGAATATTACTCAGCCATAAAAAGAAACGAAACTGAGCTATTTGTAATGAGGTGGATAGACCTAGAGTCTGTCATACAGAGTGAAGTAAGTCAGAAAGAGAAAGACAAATACCGTATGCTAACACATATATACGGAATTAAAAAAAAAAAAAAGTCATGAAGGACCTAGGGGCAAAACGGGAATAAAGACACAGACCTACTTGAGAATGGACTTGAGGATATGGGGAGGGGGAAGGGTGGGCTGTGACAAGGCGAAAGAGAGGCATGGACGTGTATACACTACCAAACGTAAGGTAGATAGCTAGTGGGAAGCAGCCGCAGAGCACAGGGAGATCAGCTCGGTGCTTTGTGACCGCCTGGAGGGGTGGGATGGGGAGGGTGGGAGGGAGGGAGATGCATGAGGGAAGGGATGTGGGAACAGATGTATATGTATGACTGATTCACTTTGTTATAAAGCAGAAACTAATTAAAAAATAAAGATAAAAAAGAAAAGATTTATGAAGATGGATATTGGAAATGGTTTCACAGCATTATGAATGTATTTAACATCACTGAAGTATATACTTAAAAATGGATAAGCTGGTAAATCTAATAAAATAAATTTATTAATTTTATTTATTTATTTTCTTTATTTTTTTGGCTGTGTTGGTTCTTAGTTGCAGCACTTGGGATCTTTGTTGAGGCATGTGGGATCCTTTCGGTGTGGCATGTGGGCTTTTCGTTGCAGCACACGGGCTTCTCTCTAGTTGTGGCATGCAGGTTTTTCTCTCTTTAGTTGTAGCACGCAGACTCCAGGGCACGTGGGTTCTGTAGTTGTGGCGTGCGGGCTCCAGGACGCGTAGGCTCTGTAGTTTGTAGCACGCAGGCTCTCTCAAGACATGCGAACTCATTAGTAGTGGCGTGCAGGCTTAGTTGCCCCACGGCATGTGGGATCTTAGTTCCCCGACCAAGGATCAAACCTGCACCCCATGCATTGGAAGGCAAATTCTTTACTACTGGACCACCGGGGAAGTCCCAAGCTGGTAAATCTTATGTTACGTGTATTTTACCACAAAAAAATTAGGGGGAGGGACTTCCCTGGTGGCTCTGTGGTTAAGAATCCTCCTGCCAATGCAGGGGACACGGGTTCAATCCCTGTTCCTGGAAGATCCCACATGCCGTGGGGCAACTAAGCCTGTGCACCACAACTACTGAGCCTGCATGCCACAACTACTGAAGCCTGCTCACTTAGAGCCTGTACTCTGCAACAAGAGAAGCCACTGCAGTGAGAAGCCCATGCACGGTAACAAAGGGTAGCCCCCACTTGCCACAACTAGAGAAAGCCCGTGCACAGCAATGAAGACCCAATGTAGCCAAAAAAAAAGAAAAAAAAATTAGAGGGATAAAAGCAAATTAGTGGTTGCCTAGGGCTGAAAGTAGCAGAAGTAGGAATAACTGCAAATGGACATGAGGAAACTTTTTGGTGATAGAAAAGTTCTAATGGTTGCACAATTATTTAAATTTGGTGAAAATCATTGAATCACTTATAATTGGTGAATTCTATAGTATGTAAATTATATCTCAATTTAAAAAAAGAATTATGTGGAGATACAAGATGATGAAATATATAGAAAAGAGTGTAAGAGTCATATGGGACATGGTAAAAAGTTGTAATCCTAGTAGGTTAGAAGTGAGATAATGGGGCAAATGCACTATTTGAGAATATTGAGTATTTTCTAAAGTTTTTTATCTTTATATTTTTGATATCTTTATCCAGACACAGATTCAAGAAATATCGCAAGGCCTAAGCAGAATAAATTTACACCAAGGCTAATTATATTAAATCTGTTAAAAACCAAAGACCAAGAGAAAAATCTTAAAATTAGAATGAGAAAAACTCAATTTACTTGCAAAAGACCAAAAATAAGACTGACAGCTGACTTCTCAAGGAAACAGAAGTCAGAAAACAATGCGAAGATAACTTCAAAATGAAATAAAATGACTGCCAAGTTAGAATTCTACACTCAGCAAAATGATTTTTGAGAAATGAAGGTGGAAATACAATTTCAGAAAAAGAAAAACTGCAAAATTTGTCACCAGTAGACTCACACTAAAAGAAATGCTAAAAAGGTATTTTTCAGGTGGAAGGAAAAAGGAAAAGCACAAAACTGAAAGGAAAAATACAGAGCAACATAAAGTTAAAGACAATGGATAAATTTAATAAATACTGATTGTATAAAACAATGGCAATGACAATAACAATACAAATAAAATTTATATAAAAATATATTTAAAATATAAATTTAAAAATATATAATTAAAATATATGGCACTAAGAACACAAAAGTTGTGTGTGTGTGTGTGTGTGTGTGTGTGTGTGTGTTGGATAATTGAACTTAAAGTGTTTTTAGGTCCTTACATTGTCTGGGAGATAGAAAAGTTCCTATTTGATTCATGATGTGTAATCTGTAGGGTACCCATTTAAAAAAAGAATAAAAACCTGCCAGGGTGGGTGGTGGTCCATACTACTGGGCCCCACAGGACACTTCCTACATAAAGACACTCCATTAAGACCACGAGATGTAGCTGATTTACCTAATATATAGAAACAAACACAGAGAATTGGGCAAAATGAGAAGACAAAAGAATATTTTCCAAACAAAAGAACAAGACAAACCTCAGAAAAGAAAACGGAGTAAAATGGAGATAAAGCGACCTTCCAGATAAATAATTCAAAGTAACGATATAAAGATGCTCATTGAACTTAGGAAAAGAATGGAGGAACACAATGAGAACTTCAACAGAAAGAGAAAATATAAAGAAGAACCAATCAGAGCTGAAGAATACAATAACTGAAATGAAAACACACTAGAGGGAACCAACAGCAGATTAGATTATGCAGAAGAATGGATCAGTGATCTGGATGACAGGGTAGTGGAAATCACCCAGTCAGACCAGCAGAAAGAAAAAAGAAACAACAACAACAAAAAATGAGGATAGTTTAAGGGACCTCTAGGACAACATCAAGCATACTAATATTCACATTATAGGGGTTGCAGAAGGAGAAGCGAGAGAGAAAGGGACAGGAAACCTATTTGAAGAGATAATGGCTGAAAACTTCCTGACATTGCAAAGAAAACAAACACCCAACTTCAGGAATCACAGAGAGTTCCAAACAATGACCCCAAAGAGAAACACACCAAGACACATTATAACTAAAATGTCAAAAGTAAAAGATAAAGAGAGAATTAAAAGCAGCAAGAGAAAAACAACTAGTTAAATACAAGGGAGTCCCCATAAGACTACCAGGTGACTTTTCAGCAGAAGCTTTACAGGCCAGAGGGAGTAGCAAACATATTCAAAGTGCTGAAAGGAAAAAACTTACAACCAACAATACTCTACTTGGCAAGGTTATCATTCAGAATTGATGGAGAGAGCTTCCCAGGGAAGTAAAAGTAAAGGAGTTCATCACCACTAAACGGAACTTATAAGAAATATTAAAGGGACTTCTTTAAACAGAAAAGAAAGGTCATAACTAGAAATATGAAAATTATGAAAGAAAAAGTCTCACCAATAAAGGCAAACATATAGTAAATGTCGTGGATCAACAACCTGCATACCTAGTATGAAGTCTAAAAGACAAAACTAGTAAAATCATATATATCTACAATTATCAGTAAAGGTATACACACAAAAAGATGTAAAATGTGAAGTTAAAAACATAAAATGTCAGGGGGAGATGTTAAAATGTAGTGTTTTTAGAGTGCACTCAAACTTAAGTGATCATCAACCTAAAATAAACTGCTAAATACATAGGTTGTTATATAAGAACCTCATGGTAACCATGAGCCAAAAACCAATAAAAGACACACAAAATATAAAGAGAAAGAAATATAAATGTAACACTAAAGAAAGGAATCAAATCATAAGGGGAGAGAGCAAGAGAAAAAGAAAGGAATAGAGATCAATAAAAATTACCAGAAAACAATTAACAAAATGGCAATAAGTATATACCTATCAATAATTAATTTAAATGTAAATGGACTATACGTTCCAATCAAAAGACACAGGGTGGCTGAATGGATAAAAAAAAAAAACCCACATATATGCTGCCTAGAAGAGACTCACTTCAGATCTAAAGACACACACACTAAAAGTGAGGGGACAGAAAACTATATTCCATGCAAATGGAAACAAAAAAGAAAGCTTGAGTAGCAATATTTATAACAGGCAAAATAGACTTTAAAACAAAGACTGTAACAAGAGATAAAGAAGGGCATTACATAATGATAAAGGGATCACTCCAAAAAGAAGATATAACACTTGTAAATATATATGCACCAATATAGGAGCACCTAAATATATAAAGCAAATATTAGCAGACATAAAGGAAGTAATTGACAGGAATTCAATAATGGTAGGGGACTTTAACACCCCACTTACATCAGAGGATAGATCATCCAGAAAGAAAAACAGTAAGGAAATGTTGGCCTTAAACTACACTTTAGACCAATGAACTTAGTAGATATATAAAGAATATTCCATCCAAAAACTGCAGAACACACATTCTTTTCAAATGCACATGAAACATACTTCAGGATAGATCACATGTTAGGGCACAAAACAAGTCTCAATAAATTAAGGAAGACTGAAATCCTATCAACCATCATTTCTGACCACAACAGTATGTGACTAGAAATCAACTACAAGAATAAAACTAGAAGAAACACAAACACATGGAGTCTAAACAACATGGTACTAAACAACCAATGGATCACTGAAGAAATCAAAGAGAACAAAAACGCTGGAGACAAATAATAATGGAAACGCAATACTGCAAAATTTATGAAACACAGCAAAGGCAGTTCTAAGTGGGAAGTTTATAGTGATACATGCCCATGCCAGGAAACAAGAAAAATCTCAAATAAACAATCTAACCTTACACCTAAAAGAACAATAAAAAGAACAACCCCACCACCACCAAAGTTAGTAGAAGGAAGGAAATTATAAAGATCACAGTGGAAATAAATGAAATAGAGGCAAAAACTAGAAAAGATTAATGAAACTAAGAGCTAGTTATTTGAAAAGTTAAACAAAATTGATAAATCTTTAGCCAGAATCATCAAGAAAAAAAAAAAGAGAACGGGCTCCAATAAATAAATAAATCAGAAAGGAAAGAGGATAATTTACAACTGACATCACAGAAATACAAAGGATCATAAGAGATTACTATGAACAATTATATGACAACAAATTGGACAACCTAGAAGTAATGGATAAATTCCTAGAAACATATCTTTCCAAGACTGAATCAGAAGAAACAGAAAATCTGAACAGACATTACTAGCAATTAAATTGATTCAGTAATCAAAAAACTTCCAACAAACAAAATAACACACAGCTTCACAGGTGAATTCTACCAAGCATTTAAAGAAGAGTTAATACCTATCTTTCTCAAACTATTCCAAAATTGATGAGGAAGGAATGCTGCTAAACTCATCCCATGAGGCCAGCATTACCCTGATACCAAACCCAGACAAAACATCACAAAAAAAGGAATTTACAGGCCATATCCCTGATGAATATAGGTGCAAAAACACTCAACAAAATGCAGGAAAACTGAATTCAACAATACATTAAAAGGATCATACACCATTATCTAGTGGAATTTATCCCAGAAGAGCAAGGATGGTTTGATATCTGCAAAACAATCAATGTGATACACCACATTAACAAAACAAAAGATAAAAATCACATGATCCTCTTAAAAATGGAGAAAACCTTCTGACAAAATTCAGCATCCATATATTATAAAAATTCTCAACAAAGTGGATATAGAGGGAACATACCTCAACATAATAAAGGCCATATATGACAAAGCCATAGCTAACATCATACTCAATCGTGAAAAGCAGAAATCGTTTCCTCTAAGATCAGGAACAAGACAAAGATGCCCACTCTTGTCACTTTTATTCAACCACACTATTGGAATTTCTAGCCACAGCAATCAGACAAGAATAAGGAATAAAGGACATCCAAACTGGAAAGGAAGAAGTAAAACTGTCACTGTTCGCAGATGACATGATACTATATATAGGAAACCCTAAAGACTCCACCAAAGATTACTAGAACTAATAAATAAATTCAGTAAAGTTGCAGGATACAAAATTAATACTCAGAGATCTGTTGAGTTTCTACACACTAATAACTATCTATCAGAAAGAGAAATTAAGAAAACAATCCCATTTATGGTTTCATCAAAAAGAATAAAATACTTAGGAATAAATTTAACCAAGCAGGTGAAAGACCTGTATTCTGAAATCTATAAGACATTGAGGGAGGAAATTGAAGACAACACAAATAAATGGAAAGATACACCATGCTCATGAATTTGAAGCATTAATTGTTAAAATATCCATACTACCCAAAGTGATCTACAGATTCAATGCAATCCTTATCAAAATACCAATGGCATTTTTCATAGAACTAGAACAAATAATTCTAAAATTTGTATGAACCACGAAAGATCCTGAATAGCCAAAGCAATCTGAGAAAGAAGAACAAAGCTGGAGGTATCAAGGTCCCTGATTTCAGACTATACTACAAAGCTATAGCAATCAAAACACTATGGTACTGGCACAAAAACAGACACATATATCAATGGTACAGAATACAGAGCCCAGAAATAAATCCACACTTATATGGTCAATTAATCTATGACAAAGGAGGCAAGAATATACAATGGGGAAAAGACAGTCTCTTCAATAAATGGTGTTGGAAAACTGGACAGCTACATGCAAAAGAATCAAACTGAACCATTTTCTTACACCATATAGAAAAATAAATTCAAAATGGATTAAAGACTTACCTGAAATCATAAACCTCCTAGAAGAAAACACAGGTAGTGAACTCTTTGACACTGGTCTTAGTAATACTTTTCTTGGGTCTGTTTCCTCAGGCAAGGAGAACAAAAGCAAAAATAAACAAATGAGACTACATCAAACTAATAAGCTTTTGCACTGCAAAGGAAGCTATCAACAAAGCAAAAAGACAGCCTACTGAATGGGAGAAGATATTTGCAAACAGTATATCTGATAAGGGGTTAATATTAAAAATATACAAAAGACTCATACCACTCAAAATTTAAAAAAAAAAACAATTAAAATATGGTCAGAGGGGGCTTCCCTGGTGGCGCAGTGGTTGAGAGTCCGCCTGCTGATGCAGGAGACACGGGTTCATGCCCCGGTCCGGGAAGATCCCACATGCCGCGGAGCGGCCTGGCCCGTGAGGCATGGCCACGGAGCCTGCGCGTCCAGAGCCTGTGCTCCGCAACGGGAGAGACCACAACAGTGAGAGGCCCACATACCGAAAAAAAATATATATATATGGTCAGAGGACCTGAATGGACATTTTTCCAAAGGAGACATACAGATGGCCAACAGATACATGAAAAGATGCTCAACATCACTAATCATCAAGGAAATGGAAATCAAAACCGATGAAATACCTCCCACCTGTCAGAATCACTATCATCAAAAAGACAACAGGGGGGACCTTCAAGATGAAGGAGGAGTAAGACGTGGAGATCACTTTCCTCCCCACAAATACATCAAAAATACATCTACATGTGGAACAACTCCTACAGAACACCTCCTGAACGCTGGCAGAAGACATCAGACTTCACAAAAGGCAAGAAAATCCCCATGTACTTGGGTAGGGCAAAAGAAAAAAGAAAAAACAGAGACAAAAGAATAGGGATGGGACCTGCACCTCTGGGAGGAAGCTGTGAAGAAGGAAAAGTTTTCACACACTAGGAAGACCCTTCACTGGCGGAGACAGGGGGTGGGCGGGAGGGGAAGCTTTGGAGCCACAGAGGAGGGCACAGCAACAGGGGTGCAGAGGGCAAAGCGAAGAGATTCCCCCACAGAGGACTGGTGCCGACCATCACTCACCAGCCTGAGAGGCTTGTCTACTCAACCACTGGGGCGGCTAGTGGCTGGGAGCTGAGGCTAGGGCTTCAGAGGTCATATCCCAGGGAGAGGACTGGGATTGGCTGTGTGAACACAGCCTGAAGGGGGCTAGTGAGCCACAGCTAGCTGGGAGGGAGTCTGGGAAAATGTCTGGACCTGCCTAAGAGGCAAACGACCATTGTTTCGGGGTGTACGAGGGGAGGGGATTCCTTCCCTGTCTGCCCACAGAAGGCAGAGCACCACCTAAATGAGCTCCAGAGATGGGTGCAAGCCATGGCTATCAGCTTGGACCCCAGAGACGGGCATGAAATGCTAATGTTGTTGCTGCAGCCACCAAGAATCCTGCGTGCAAGCACAGGTCACTATCCACACACACCCCCCCCCAGGAGTCTGTGCAGCACACCACTGCCAGGGTCCCGTGATCCAGGGACAAGTTTCCTGGGAGAACACACGGTGCACCTTAGGTTGTTGCAACGTCACGCTGGCCTCTGCCACTGCAGGCTTGCCCCACATTCCAATTATAACTACTGTACCCCTCCCTCTCCCTGACCTGAGTGAGCCAGAGACCCCTAGTCAGCTGCTCCTTTAACCCTGTCCTGTCTGGGTGGGAACAGATGCCTGAGGGTGACCTACACACAGAGGTGGGGCCAAAACCAAAGCTGAACCCCAAGAGCTGTGTGAACAAAGAAGAGAAAAGGAAATTTCTCCATGCAGCCTCAGGAGCAGCAGATTAAATCCCCACAATCAACTTGATGTACCCTGCATTTGTGGAATACCTGAATAGGCAATGAATCACCGCAAAATTGAGGCGGTGGACTTTGGGAGCAACTGAAGTCTTGCGGTCCGCTGTCTATGACTGATTTGTTTCTGACTTTTATGTTTATCTTAGTATAGTTTTTAGCACTTGTTATCATTGGTGGATTTGTTTATTGGTTTGGTTGCTCTCTTCTTTTATTATTATTTTTTATTTTAATAATTTTTAATAATTTTAATTTTAATAATTTTTTTTCTCCCTTTCCTTCTGAGCCGAGTGGCTGACAGGGTCTTGGTGCTCCAGCCTGGTGTCAGGCCTGAGCCTCTGAGGTGGGAGAGTTGAGTTCAGGACATTGGACCACCAGAAACTTCCTGGCCCCACATAATATCAATCCATGAGAGCTCTCCCAGAGACCTCTGTCTCAACGCTAAGACCCAGCTCCACCCAACGGCCAGCAAGCTCCGGTGCTGGATGCCCAGTGCCAATCAACTAGCAAGACAGGAGCACAACCCCAACCATTAGCAGAGAGGCTGCCTAAAATCATACTAAGTTCACAGACACCCCAAAACACATCACCAGACGTGGCCCTGCCCACCAAAAAGACAAGATCCAGCCCCACCCACTAGAACACAGGCACCAGTCCCCTCCACCAAGAAACCTACACAACCCACTGGACCAACCCCAACCACTGGGGGCAGACACCAAAAACAACGGGAATGGCAAACCTGCATTCTGCAAAAAGGAGACCCCAAACACAGTAAGGTAAACAAAATGAGACAACAGAGAAATATGCAGCAGATGAAGGAGCAAGGTAAAAACCCACCAGACCAAACAAATGAAGAGGAAATAGGCAGACTACCTGAAAAAGAATGCAGAGTAATAATAGTAAAGATATCCAAAATCTTGGAAATAGAATGGAGAAAACACAAGAAACGTTTAACAAGGACCTAGAAGAACTAAAGAGCAAACAAACAATGATGAACAAAACAACAAATGAAATTAAAAATTCTCTAGGAGGAATCAATAGCAGAATAACTGAGGCAGAAGAACTGAAAAGTGACCAGAAGATAAAATAGTGGAAATAACTGCTGTGGAGCAGAATAAAGAAAAAAGAATAAAAAGAATTGAGGACAGCCTCAGAGACCTCTGGGACAACACTTAATGTACCAACATTCGAATTATAGGGGTCCCAGAAGAAGAAGAGAAAAAGAAAGGGTCTGAGAAAATATTTGAGGAGATTATAGTTGAAAACTTCCCTAATATGGGAAAGGAAATAGTCAATCAAGTCCAGGAAGAACACAGAGCCCCATACAGGATAAATCCATGGAGAAGCATGCCAAGACACAAATTAATCAAACTATCAAAAATTAAATACAAAGAAAAAGTATTAAAAGCAGCAAGGGAAAAGCAACAAATAACATAAAAGGGAATCCCCATAAGGTTAACAGCTGATCTTTCAGCAGAAACTCTGCAAGCCAGAAGGGAGTGGCAGGACATATTTAAAGTGATGAGAGGGAAGAACCTACAACCAAGATTACTCTACCCAGCCAGGATCTCATTCAGATTCGACAGAGAAATTAAAACCTTTACAGACAAGCAAAAGTTAAGAGAATTCAGCACCACCAAACCGGCTTTACAACAAATACTAAAGGAACTTCTCTAGGCAGGAAACACAAGAGAAGGAAAAGACCTACAAAAACAAACCCAAAACAATTAAGAAAATGGTAATAGGAACATACATATCAATAATTACCTAAATGTAAATGGATTAAATGCTCCAACCAAAAGACTGGCTGAATGGATACAAAAGTAAGACCTGTATGTATGTTGTCTACAAGAGACCCACTTCAGACCTAGGGACACATAGAGACTGAAAGTGAAGGGATGGAAGAAGATATTCTATGCGTATGGAAATCAAAAGAAAGCTGGAGTAGCAATTCTCATGTCAGACAAAATAGAATTTAAAATAAAGGCTATTATAAGAGACAAAGAAGGACACTATATAATGAGCAAGGGATCAATCCAAGAAGAAGATATAACAATTGTAAATATTTATGCACCCAACATAGGAGCACCTCAATACATAAGGCAAATGCTAACAGCCATAAAAGGAAATTGACAGGAACACAATAATAGTAGGGGACTTTAACACCCCACTTTCACCAATGGACAGATCACCCAAAATGAAAATAAATAAGGAAACACAAACATTAAATGACACATTAGACAAGATGGACTTCATTGATATTTATAGGACATTCCATCCAAAAACAACAGAATACACTTTCTTCTCAAGTGCTCATGGAACATTCTCCAGGATAGATCATATCTTGGGTCACACAAATCAAGCATTGGTAAATTTAAGAACACTGAAATCACATTAAGTATCTTTTCCAACCACAATGCTATGAGACTAGATATCAGTTACAGGAAAAAAAACTGTAAAACATACAAACACATGAAGGCTAAACAATACACTACTAAATAACCAAGAGATCAATGAAGAAATCAAAGAGGAAACCAACAAATACCTAGAAACAGATGACAATGAAAACAAGATGACCCAAAACCTACAGGATGCAGCAAAAGCAGTTCTAAGAGGGAAGTTTATAGCTATTTATAGCCTACCTCAAGAAACAGGAAATATCTCAAATAAACAACCTAACTGTACACTTAAAACAATTAGAGAAAGAAGAACAAAAAAACCCCAAAGTTAGCAGAAGGAAAGAAATCATAAAGATCAGAAAGAAGTGAAAAAGAAATGAAGGAAACAATAGCAAAGATCAATATAATTAAAAGTTGGTGCTTTGAGAAGATAAAAAAAATTGATAAACCATTAGCCAGACTCAACAAGAAAAAAAGGGAGAAGACTCAAATCAACAGAATTACAAAAGAAAAAGAAGTAACAACTGACACTGCAGAAATAAAAGGATCATGAGAGATTACTGCAAGCAACTATATGCCAATAAAATGGAGAACCTGGAAGAAATGGACAAATTCTTAGAAAAGCACAACCTGCCCAGACTGAACCAGGAAGAAATAGAAAATATAAATAGACCAATCACAAGCACTGAAATTGAAACTGTGAGTAAAATCTTCCAACAAACAAAAGCCCAGGACCAGATGGCTTCACAGGCGAATTCTATCAAACATTTAGAGAAGAGCTAACACCTATCCATCTCAAACTCTTCCAAAATAGAGCAGAGGGAGGCACACTCCCAAACTCATTCTATGAGGCCACCATCACTCTGATACCAAAACCAGATAAAGATGTCACAAAAAAAGAAAATTACATGCCAATATCACTGATGGACATGGATGCAAAAATCCTCAATAAAATACTAGCAAACAGAATCCAACAGCACATTAAAAGGATCATACACCATGATCAAGTGGGTTTATCCCAGGAATGAAAGGATTCTTCAATATATGCAAATCAATCAATGTGATACACCATATTAACAAACTGAAGGATAAAAATCATATGACAGTCTCAATAGACGCAGAAAAAGCTTTTGACAAAATTCAACACCCATTTATGATAAAAACTCTCCAGAAAGTAGGCATAGAGGGAACCTACCTCAACATAATAAAGGCCATATATGACAAACCCACTGCAAACATCATTCTCAATGGTGAAAAACTGAAACCATTCCCTCTAAGATCAGGAAGAAGACAAGGTTGCCCACTCTCATCACTGTTATTCAACATAGTTTTGGAAGTTGTAACCATGGCAATCAGAGAAGGAAAAGAAATAAAAGGAATCCAAATCAGAAAAGAAGAAGTAAAGCTGTCACTCTTTGCAGATGACATGATACTATACATAGAGAATCCTAAAGATGCTACCAGAAAACTACTAGAGCTAATCAATGAATCTGGTAAAGTAGCAGGACACAAAATTAATGCACAGAAATCTCTTACATTCCTATACACTAATGGTGAAAAATCTGAGAGAGAAATTAAGGAAACACTCCCATTTACCACTGCAACAAAAAGAATGAAATACCTAGGAATAAACCTACCTAAGGAAACAAAAGACCTGTATAAAGAAAACTATAAGACACTGATGAAAGAAATTAAAGATGATACAAACAGGTGGAGAGATATACCATGTTCTTGGATTGGAAGAATCAACATTGTCAAAATGACTATACACCCAAAGCAATCTTCAGATTCAGTGCAATCCCTATCAAACTACCAATGGCATTTTTCACAGAACCAGAACAAAAAAATTTCACAATTTGTATGGAAACACAAAAGACCCCGAAAAGGCAAAGCAATCTTGAGAAAGAAAAACGGAGCTGGAGGAATCAGGCTCCCTGAATTTAGACTATACTACAAAGCTACAGTAATCAAGACAGTATGGTATTGGCACAAAAACAGAAATATAGATCAATGGAACAGGATAGAAGCCCAGAGATAAACCCATGCACATATGGTCAGCTTCTCTTTGATAAAGGAGGCAAGAATATACAGTGGAGAAAAGACAGTCTCTTCAATAAGTGGTGCTGGGAAAACTGGACAGCTACATGTAAAAGAATGAAATTAGAACACTTCCTAACACTGTATACAAAAATAAACTCAAAATGGATTAAAGAACTAAATGTAAGGCCAGACACTATAAAACTCTTAGAGGAAAACATAGGCAGAACACTCTATGACATAAATCACAGCAAGATCCTTTTTGACCCACCTCCTAGAGAAATGGAAATAAAACCAAAAATAAACAAATGGGACCTAATGAAACTTCAAAGCTTTTGCACAGCAAAGGAAACCATAAAAAAGACGAAAAGACAACCCTCAGAATGGGAGAAAATATTTTCAAACGAATCAACTGACAAAGGATTAACCTCCAAAATATACAAGCAGCTCATGCAGCTCAATATCAAAAAAAAAAAAAAAAACCCAATCCAAAAATGGGCAGAAGACCTAAACAGACATTTCTCCAAAGAAGATATACAGATTGCCAACAAAGACCTGAAAGGATGCTCAACATCACTAATCGTTAGAGGAATGCAAATCAAAACTACAATGAGGTATCACCTCACACCGGTCAGAATGGCCATCATCAAAAAATCTACAAGCAATAAATGCTGGACAGGGTGTGGAGAAAAGGGAACCCTCTTGCACTGTTGGTGGGAATGTAAATTGATACAGCCACTATGGAGAACAGTATGGAGGTTCCTTAAAAAACTAAAAATAGAACTACCATATGATCTAGCAATCCCACTACTGGGCATATACTCTGAGAAAACCATAATTCAAAAAGAGACATGTACCACAATGGTCAGTGCAGCACTGTTTACAATAGTCAGGACATGGAAGCAACCTAAGTGCCCACTGACAGATGAATAGATAAAGATGTGCCACATGTATACAATGGAATATTACTCAGCCATAAAAAGAAACGAAATTGAACTATTTGTAGTGAGGTGGATGGACCTAGAGTCTGTCATGCAGAGCGAAGTAAGGCAGAAAGAGAAAAACAAATACCGTATGCTAACACATATATACAGAATCTAAAAAAAAAAATGTTTCTGATGAATCTAGTGGCAGGACAGGAATAAAGACACAGACGTAGAAAATGGACTTGAGGACATGGGGAGGGGAAAGGGACAAAGTGAGAGAGTAGCGTTGATATATATACACTACCAAATGTAAAATAGCTAGTGGTAAGCAGCTGCATAGCACAGGGAGATCAGCTCGGTGCTTTGTGACCACCTAGGGGGGTGGGATAGGGAGGGTGGGAGGGAGATGCAAGAGGAAGGAGATATAGGGATATATGTAGACATTTAGCTGATTCACTTTGTTATACAGAAGAAATTAACACAACATTGTAAAGCAATTATATTCCAATAAAGATGTTAAAAAATAAAGCAAAAAAGACAACAGATAACAATAATTGGTGAGGATGTGGAGAAAAGTGAACCTTTGTGGACTGTTAGTGCGAATATAAATTGGTACAGCCACTATGGGAAATAGTATGGAGGTCCCTCGAAAAATTAAAAATAGAACTACCATATGATCTAGCAATTCCACTTCTGGGTGGAAAACAAAAGGAAACGAACCCACTAAATTGAAACATATATGAATAATATATGTTCAGTGAACAATAATGTTCATTGCAGCATTATTTATGACAGCTGAGCTGTGGAAGCAATCTAAATATCCACTGATATATGAATGGATAAAGAATATGTGGTATATATACACAATGGATTATCATCAACTACAAACAAGAATGAAATCTTGCCATTTGCCACAACATGCCACAACTTATGCTAAGTGAAATAAGTCGGACAGAAAAAGACAAATACCATATGTTTTCACTTACGTGTGAAATCTAAAAAAACAAAACAAAACAGAAATAGACATAGATACGGAGAACAAACTGTATCAGAGAACAGAGAACAAACTGATTGCCAGAGGGGACAGCTATAGGGGGTTGGGTGAAATAGGTGAAGGAGATTAAGAGGGACAAACTTCCAGTTATAAAATACATACGTCACAAGATGTAATATACAGCATAAGAAATATAGTCAATAATACTGTAATATCTTTGTACAGTGACAGATGGTTTTTAGACCTATCATGCTGATCATTTCGTAACGTATTTAAAGGTCAAATCACTATGTTGTACACCTGAAACTAACATAATATTGTATGTCAACTATACTTCAATAAATAAATAAATAAAATTTATGTGGAAATGCAGAAGTTCAAGAATAGCCAAGACCTCTTGGGGAAGACCAGAAACATGAAAAACTTATTCTATTCTGTATTAAGTCTCATTATAGTAGCTACAGTATTTGACACAGCATGGAATTGGCACAAAGACGAACTAATAGATAAACAGAAAAAAAATGGACATCCAGAACCAGATTCACATACAGAACATTGGTAAATTATAAAAGGAATTGATGGTTTTTTCAGTACACAATCCTGGGTAAACTAGATAACCACATAGAAGAAAAAATGGAGACCTGACCTTACAGCATATATTAAAATCAATTCCAGGTGGACAACGTTGTCAGACTACATTGCCACTAGCTATATTTAATTAAATTAATTAAAGGAAATAAAATTTAAAATTCAGTGCAACAGACATACTGGCTACATTTCAAGTGCTCAATACCTGCATCATATTGGCTGTCATATTGGACAGCACAGATAGAGAATAGTTCCATCATTGCAGAAAGTTCTATTGGACAGCACTATTCTAAAAGAAATTATAGGAGAATATCTTTATGACTTAAGTAGGAAAAAATTTCTTAAACAGAATTTTTTAAAAAGATGCTAACCATAAAAGAAAAGCTTGAAAAATCCAATTCAATTAATTTAAATTTAAATTTAAATTAGGAACTTCTTTTCAACAAATAACACTATAAAGACTATAATGTAAGCCACAGAATGGAATAAGAGCCAGGTTTAGGGTGAGGCAAGTGAGGTGCTAAGCTTGGACACAATTTTTAAAGGGGCACCATAAAAACCCCTCAGTGATCAAAACAAATAAGATGTTATGCAATATTTTTAAAAAGCAGAGTTAATTTTTTAAAATCCATGATGAGCAAAATGTCATAATTTTAAATAAAGATAGGTATCAGCATTTCTGAGTTTTCCTTTGCCTCAGGCTCCAATATGATTTGACAGCATTGTGGGAAATGATATTTGCAACATGTACACAATAATGTCCATAATATTTAAAGAACACTTATAGACCAATAAAAATGTCAGACAACCTGACAGAAGAATAGGTTCAAGACCTGAAAGTTATTTCACAAAACAGTATATCCAAATGGCCAATAAATATATTAAAAGGTGCTCAACTTCATTAGTCATCAAGGAAATATAAATTAAAATAAGAAAGCATTCCACTACTCTCCCACCAAAATGGCTAAATGTAAAAGACAGACAATACCAAGTGTTGAGGAGGATATAGAAAAAAACAGAAATCTCAGACATGGCTGGTGGGAGTGTAAATTGATGCAACTAATTTGGAAAACTGGCAGTATCTCTTAAAGCAGAACTCACACATCCTAAAATTCAGCAATTCCATTTCTAGATATACCCAATAGAAATGCATTCATATGTTCAGCAAAAAACTTCATAAATGTTCCTAATAGAACTGTTCATAAGAGTCCCCAACTGGAAACAACCCAAATGTCCATCAATAAGGCAATGGATAAATAAATTGTGGTACATAAATTCATGAAATATTATAGAGCAATGAAAATAAAATATTACTACACGTAGGAATTCCCTGGTGGTCCAGTGGTTAGCACTCTACCCTTCCACTGCAGGGGGCAAAGAGTTCGATCCCTGGTCGGGGAACTAAGATCCCACAAGCCGCGTGGTGCAGCCAAAAAACAACAACAAAAAAACCAACCAAACAAACAAAATAAAACCAAAACCCCCCAAAATATTACTACATGCAATAACATAACTGAATCTTACAAACGTAATATTAAGCAAAAGAAGTCACACATCAAAGTATATACACACATACATAAACCCTCAAACAGGCAAAACTTAATTATGGTGTTAGAAGTCAGGTTAGTGGTTGCCCTTGGGAAGAAAGGGACTTAAAGAGGGCATGAGGGGGTTCTGGGTACTGGTAATGTCCTATTTCTAGATCTAGGTTTAGGTTTCCTGGGTGTGTTTTTGTGGTGAAAATTCATCAAGCTGAAGGCTTTTTTGTCTAATAGAAACAGAAAAACTTTCAATAACAACTTTACTTAAAAGAAAATAAAAGTGTGTCCAGACCATTCAGGATCCCAGTGAAGAGGGAGATCAAGATTTTAAAAATTAAGCAATCAATCAAGTGATAAAGTCAGCTGTCACAACTGTCTCTCTCTGACCCCACTCCCTCTCCCCTAGCTAAGGCAGATATTTTCCGCCATCATCTTATCCACAAGTAGGGGAAGCTAGTCTTTGTCTTCCCATTTGATGCGCGGAAAGATGGCTGCCCTGAGTGGGTCAATGACTAGATTAAGGCCTCACAGGCTGTTAGAAGTAGATGCAGGACTAGAAACTGGTCTCCTAATTCCTATTCCTGAGCTTTGTGCACCAGGGCCTGCTGCTCCTGTGAATCAGGTCACCTGACCACACCGAAGGTCCAATCCGTGAATGCCTTCACTAGGGTCCAGTGAATTTTTCTCTGTGTCCCTAACTTACAGTGTCGCTAAGGATGGGGATGGTCTCCTAATTTATTTCACAGCTGAACTAACTTAAAGCAGATACCTAGTCAGTCATCACTGTATACACTTCTCTGGAAGCAAATGTCAAACGGTGCAACTACAGGACATAAGGAGGCAGTTTTAAATAACCACTTTTCCCCCTTCTAAAAGTCCAATTACTGACTGTATTGAATGAGGCCTGATGGCACTTGAGAGCAGAACAAACCAATGTGAAACACATTCCGGATGGGATACTGTCTGCAGTGATTATTTCTAAACAAATGAAAAGTCATACTTATCATCTTTTAAATAAGATTTAAATTGTGGTTTAGAATGTTTTGAATTTAGTACTTTTGCTCCAAGCTGATTCTTCTTAAAAACACCTGAATATAAAGAAAGAATCTGTAAGCACGGGTTTTGGGAACAGATGGAGACAAGAACTGGTGGCTGTCTAGCAGGCAATTTATGGCTGTGTCCTACCTGTGTGTGGGCCATCAGAAGGGCTTATGGACCTCTCCCCCACTGCAATGCCCCCATTCTTCTTCTTTTTCCTCAAGAGAGCTGCCTTTTGAGCAAAATGCAGACCTCTAGGGGCTCTAGGGACTATTTTGGCCCCAAGACCCAGCTGCATAGGTATTCAAATTGGATACAGACTTTAGCTTTACAGTTCTTTCCAATTTTCTCCCCAAAATCTGAATAAGTGTTCCCTACCCAACTGAAGTCAGTTTTCTCTCAAGCCATGATCTATTTCTTTGTGCACATTCTCCCTGAACTATATTCTTTCTTATGTCAATCAAAGATGACACTCTGCTACCATCCACCATCCCCCCAACCCCAACACATACACCGACATCTGATTTTTTTGGTTTCTATTTTCTATTTCTCTTCTATAATAGCTCTTCTCTCTTTTTGACTAGTGTCCTGGCTCTTTTGTCCAACTTTGAACACTTGGGCTTCTTTGCTTCCTCATGCTGGACTGTAACTGCATCTTTGCTAGAATGCTTACCCATATGTAGAAATGCTTGGAAGAGAGAAAGATTCATGGTGTAACTGAAAGATGGCAAGTTTTATGTTATTTTAACTTTTGATATTCCTTCAGACTGTCTTGAAGAACCAGAAACAGCCCTTTCCCAGATTGCATTCCAACCCCGAGCCACTTACACAAAATGAGGGTTACTGCACTAGACAGTAAAACCGCCAATTAAAATAATTGTCTTGAATTGGGTTATATATTTCCTTATATCCTTGAATATTCTCAGGACTCCAAAGCAATTGAATCTGGTATGTGGTTTCCTAGACCCACAGGTCTGTTTTTCAAAGCCTCAACCTGAGAGAGACTGAAACCAAACACTTCAACCACAATTTACTTCTTTTGAGGTAAAGATTGGTCTCTTTTCTACATCTGTCTGACAGGATGTTTGGGTGACCAAATCAAAAGGCTATAATGAGCCCTCCATTCCTGGTAATTACCTTTGCATGGGGCCATCCTGCTGAGGGTTGTGCCCAGAATGAAGCCATCAGTGTCTGCCCCTATCCTTAATGAGATCCCTGTGGTTTAAGCAGAGCAGATGCAGACACATGCCCTACCTTCAACATGAGTGAGAGTCTTTTCCTGCATTTTCAGAGCAGTTTGACCAAAGGAACTATTGTAACTTCATGCTTCCAGTGTATGGTTCCATTTCTCCCTGGATTTGTTTTTCATATTATCTGTGTTGTCGGTTCATTGCAACATGGCTGCTCCCTCCACGAAGGTTCTTCTCCTTTCCTACACGTATCTCAATAGAGCTCTGCATTGTGGTACAGTGAAAGGCACAAACCTGCAGCCTTCTCTTCTTTGGTACTATCTCAGGTAACTGTACACAAGGCATGGGCAGGGGCCGGCTGCATTTACAATAATCTGGGTGCTCAGATATAGGAAAATTCACACCCGAATAAGAAACTGTGATTACGAAACTTCAATTAGTGGAACGTACCAGGCAAAAATCATTTAGGCACCGAGGGCTTGGGGAAATTTTTACTATATAAGAAACAAACAAAGTAGAAGAAAATGAGGAAGAAGAAGGAGGGGAGAGAAAGGAAAGAGAAGAGGAAGAAAAAGAGAAGAAGAAATTGAGCTCATAGATATCATACTAAGCATAGATATCGCACTGTACCGAAATACCCGCTGAGAAAGAGAAAGAGATTTCTTCCTCCCACACTGGGCTCACCTCTCGCTCTACAGGGCACTGTTCCGGTAATCGCCAGTAGAAGCTTTCTGTGGTCAACAATAGATAATTCCAGATCAAAAGAAGGGTTCTGAAATCAAGATGTCGTTTTTTAGATCTATGGGCTCTCCAAGTGGAATCCAGGGATCTCTGGTGGATCGGCAAAGATTCTTCCAATCGTTCTGTGGGCTGGGTCAGTATGCAAGGCACAGAAGTATATTGGGTGGTTTGTTTTTTTCTCCTTTGAAACAATATTTTCCACTGTGGATTTCGATCAAAACTTAAATGCATCAAAACAAACATGTTTAAAGGGAGCTACAAATAATCACAGGGATTCAGCAAAAACAGCTCAAAAGTGGTTTTTTGTTTGTTTGTTTGCTGGCTTGTTTATTTAGTCTAGTAAATAGGTGAGACACTCTTGTTTTGCTCAAATAGTCTAAGGACTAAAAATTTTGAGACTCACCAGTCCAGATGAAAAGACGAACCTTGCAAAGCACACGTCTTTGAGGGGAAGAAAGTCAGGTCCTTTCTCCCCTGAGTTTCCCATTTCCCGGTGTCATTTAGTTCCTGGTCCTCTCTCTGTGTACTGCTTTTTAGCTCAGTGCCCACAGCTCTGAAGTCAGAAGCAGCCACTGCCAAGAAGAACCCTTCTCTGCTGCCATGGCTGTCTTTACTCAGGTTTCTCTTCCAGGGAGCAAGAGCTCAGGTGTGGGGTGAAGGAGGTGTCAATTGCAGCTGCAGCTTGGGAAGGTCTGTTTTTCCTCATCCCAGCCCCACAGCAAGAGTTAACCCCAGGAGAGCCTCGGCTGCTGGAGGGGAGTTTTGTGAGCTATCTAATGACCCAAGTGTTACCCATATATTGTAGCACAACAAAGCTGTCAGGCCATCTAGGCTGCTCAGATGCCATGAGATAAAATTTAGTACTTATGTCTATGTCTGCCTTTCCCTCTCTAACAGAGCAATGTGTACATTCAGCTATTTGTTGGACCAATTTGCACAGTCATGGTTTCTTAGAAGAATTTCAAAACAGATGCACTGCCTATACTGCAGGTAAACAGTGTGGGAGCCGTAAATTAGAATGGACTCAGAGGCCTGTAATTGGATTTTGCTGAAGTATTTGCAACACCATTTACCTATTCGGATAATTCTGACACATGTACAAAGTGCTCTCAGATAACTCAGATGTCACCCTTAATTACTCAGATGCTGTTAGCTCTCTCAATCCTTTGGTGCAGACCCACTCAAGAGTAAAGGAAGCAATGTTCTTCTCACCTTGCTTGATAAGGTGAAAAGAACTTGTTCACTCTTCAAATGTGATTGAAAAAAAAAAAGGAAAGAAAGAAAGAGGAAAAAAACCAGTCCCAACATCTGAATGGAATTTATTACGTACCTCTCTGGGACCCCCTGGTTCTTGAATGTTTCAGCTAAGGATTCCCTCTTCCAAACTCTGCAGAAGCTCAAGGACCCGCAGCCTGTCGGGGAATGATACTTTGTTGCCAGTTACTGCAAGTTGGTTTAAATATGCTGTCAAGATGCTGTAGCTGTGACCAAACCCCTGGCAGGGGGAGGCGGGGCAGAACGTGCCACGTAAGCATGCTTCTGTGTTTCTGTGTGGACACCCAGTGGGAAGGATAGTTGCCACTTCTGGAGAAACTGAAGGTTCTCTACTGTATTACATGATATGCTAGCCCTAGAATCTGCCTCATGCAGGTAAAGTCCACAAACTTACTCATGTCTTGAGGAGATCTATGTTTGATTCCTATTATGGCTAATGTTTCTGGATTCCTTGGGTATCAAGAAAGGGGATCAGAGTTATCAGAAGACCTGGTTTCAGCTCCGACTGCCGCTTACAAGCTCTAGGATTTTAAACTAATGTATCTGCTTTCTCTGAGCTTCAGTTTATTGGTACCATGGGTAAATAATATCCTCAATGGAGGTACTGGGGAATGAATTGAGATAATGATATGCAAACTGCCTGGTGGTGTTCCGTGCACATGAACTGTGTGTGAATCTGGGGGAGCACATTGTGGCAAACGACAGCTCAGCCTTGAAAGAGGAAGACCCCATAATTATAATGGGAGCCCAGGGAAGGGCTTCAGTGACTGCTAATACCCTGATTTACTGCAACTTTTTGGAGGATGTTTGTTCTTAAGTTGAAATGGCGGAAAACGCACTGAACTGGAAGTTCAGCAATCAGTGTTCTAGTCTTGACTCTAGTAACAACAAAGCTAGATGAGTTTGGGCAAGTCATTTAATCTCTTTGTGTTTGTATATATAATAGTGAGAGTCATACTTTCCTTTTCCAAAGTTTAGCATCATTGTGATGCTTAAATAAGATAGAGTCTATACAAAAATATATAGAACATATTAAAATATAATTAATTTTGGTCAAAAGCTTCAAAACAATCCTATCAACCTATCAGTGCCTAACACATTCTGGCACATGTGTCTGATACTTAATCCTGTTTCTGTGGCTGATAGGAATGAGTTATAACTGGCAATGTCCTCACTGAATTCACCCGAATAGCCAGTCCCTTGCGTTCTGTGTATAGCCCTTGAGGGGCAATGAGAAATAACATCAGGAGAGGAGCAAAGGCTGAACTCCAGCTTTTCTAAATTTCCTACGAATGCATGGTTGGAGCTTCTAGAATGAGGGCTATGTCTTTGATGGCTAGAATTGAGGGTCCTGTTTGGAGCCAAAGGGCTTCAGGAGATTGCTCCCTGTTTTGACTTAAGCATATAGTGGAGCAGGTCAGGAGGTCTGGGAGGCAGGGACAGTATCATCTTTGCAACTTGCTGAAGCTTAAGACAAAATCCCACCCTTAAATCCCTGATCACGCAACCTTGTAAACACTTACTTTCAACAGTAGCCAAGAAGGAGAACCATTCTCTCTATCAGATTTTTCATTTCCCTTCGCATCCAAGAAAATACCTGCAGAAGAAAGTTAGGAAAACTCATGTTTATTTGTTTTTGTTTTATTGTTTGCTTTTGCTTTTTCTTCCACGACCCAGCATACTGCAGATCTGCCCTGGGTGAACAGATTATGGGAGAGGTTTATGGAGCAGGCTTTCAACTCTGAGGCACTGAGGCTCTACCCCTTTCTTATAGTAAAAGTTTACCTGGAATGTTCCTCCCATTTATGGGTCAGCCTGGGCCCTAAAACAAAGCCAGCTGCCCCAAACTCTTCTGCATGGACGTGGAGACTTGTGGACATAGAGCTTTTCCCACAAATGCTGCCTTTTACAGGAAGCCACTGAAGTGATGGGCTGGGGTTGGGGAGCAGGGAGGCAGCAGGTGGACAGTGAGAATTACGATTCAATTTTTCCTTGGGTGCCTTGGCCTTGGTCTGCAAAGCAGAAGACACTGTGAGCTATCCCAGTTCCAGGCATGCAGCACCTCCTTCCCAAAACTTTAGTGTCCTTAAACAATCCCCGCTCACGTAGCAGTAAGAACAGGAACGCACTGGAACTAACAGAAGCCCTGGCATTTAAAGTCCTAAAGCAGATCCAACTCCAGGCTTCCACATTAGAACCATGCAGTTTATCTTTTTAGAAGGAGTCATTAGCATGCATTTCGTTTTAATGCTTATGGATTCTATCTACCTCAGAAGCATCTTGGAAAAATCTAAGATAAACCTAAAAATCTAAGAAAAATCTTAGAGAACCTGTATCTAGTTAGATTCACAGTAAACAACTAGATAAAGGGCTGCTAGTTTAATATTTTTAAGGTGTGGGGTATGTCAGTTCATTAGAGATAAGAGTAAATTGGGACAGTTTTCGTTTGGGGGGCATCTGGTCAGGAGGCCTTTAGGGGACCAGGATGTTCCAGGGAGTGGATAATCCCATTCTCTGGCCTTTATTGTTTGAACTTTTTTTTTTTTTTTTTTGCGGTATGCGGGCCTCTCACCGTTGTGGCCTCTCCCGTTGCGGAGCACAGGCTCCAGACGCACAGGCTCAGCGGCCATGGCTCACGGGCCCAGCCGCTCCGCGGCATGTGGGATCCTCCCGGACTGGGGCACAAACCCGTGTCCCCTGCATCGGCAGGCGGACTCTCAGCCACTGCGCCACCACGGAAGCCCCTATTGTTTGAACTTCTACCAATCTGGGTCTGAAGAGAGTGGAAATGGGCTATGAGTTCAAGGACAGGAGGGCCCTTAGGTAGGGGGGCTATACTTGTGAGTACAGGGCTGCCAGGATTGGGATAGGCACAACCCTCTTACTCCCAAAACTTGTTCCCTGGCTGGCCCTCCTTCCTCTAGTTTTTCAGGCCCTGTGATCTTTACTGCAAAGCAAACCATATGGTTTTGATTCTGGCTCCTGGCTTACTGAGAGTGTTTCATGTCTCCAGCGGCAGGAAGCCCTCCAGCCTCTTTAAGCAGCTGCTCTGGTATCTAAGAGAGGAGGCCAGCTCTTTTGGACTCCCTCACCAGCTGGGCATGGCAGCCCAGTGGAGGGCAACACACAGTGTGGAGAAAGGATAACAAGAATGGCTGTAGGGGTGAGGAAACACTCCTGGGATTCACAGAAGTGGACTCCAGGCTCTCCCACTTGTGTGTATCTGTCCAAAGAATTGACTTTTTCCCCTTAATGCTGCCCCTGGGTTTCCATTTGAGTGTTCCTGGACAAGGGAGAGCAGCACCTAGTCCTTCTGGAAGTGATAGGGGAGGGAAATCCCTTAAAAGGGACCACACAAAGCATCTAATCCCATGGATTGGTGCTTCAGTCAGATGAACTTCTGGTGAGTTTCAATGGGATTCACTGGAAGAAAATTCTGTGATTTGAGTGGTAGGGACAGTGGAGGTTACGGGAAGTCAATCACTTCTCAGAAGGGACTGAAGCTACTCTATTGTGAAAGGGATGCCGGTATACTGACAGGCTAATGAAAGTCTTGAAGCAATCGTTTTGTTTATTTATATAATCCTTCATAATTTTCAGTCATTTGATCTTGTCTCTAGGCCTGTGCTCTTGCTGACCTTTCCACTTGAAATTTTTTTCTGCAGATCCCCATATGGCTTTCTCCTTCTTATCCTCCAGATTTCAGTGTTTCCTTGTCAGAGAGGGCTTACCTGACTCATGTCTCTTCACTCCCTATCACATCACTTTATTTCCTTTCTATAACTCATCATTATTTGAAATTATCTTGTTCGTTTACTTGTTTTGGTCCAGTTATTCAACCATAATGTAAGCTCCATGAAAGTATCCCATCTACCTTGTTCACTGCTGTATCCTCAATGCCTAGAATAGTGCATGCAGAACAGCAGGTATTCAATAAATATGTGCTGAATGAGTGGAGTGGGTTGGGAGAGCTAGCCAAGAAAATCTAGGTACAACTGGGACGAGATGCATATGGTCAGAAAGAACAGAAATGATCAGGAGAGGAAGTTGAGACCAGTAATCAAAATTTCCTGAGAAGTGGAAATAGAAAGTGAAAATAAAAGAACTACATTTTGCCTGATGCGTTGCAGCTTTCATCAAATGCAACAAATGTTTGTTAAGTACTCCTACTCCTAGGTGGCAAGCATTAAGCTAAGAGCTGTGGATACAAAGATGAATGAAGTCATAGGATGGGGAGAATGAATGAAGAGGAGGGGGAGAGGAAGTAACCTCAGTAGTTGCTCTTTCAAGCCATTCACTGAGTTCACCGATAAAGAGACACATAAAAAACAGCTACATGAAAATGGGACAGAGAGTATCAGGAGTGTCAGTGAACTTCAGTAAGGGGAACATATTAGTGGAAACTACAGAGCAGATGATATTTTATTTGGGCCTGAAGATAAGTAAAGAGTTCATCAGGCAGAGAGGAAGAAAAAAGGTATTCCAGGCAAGGAAACGACATGAGCAAAGGCACGGAGGCATGAAAGTACTTCTTATGCTTCGAAAACAACAAGCAGACCAAATTGTTCTGTGACAAGAGTATAGTGTACATGGGGGAATGGCTAGACATGAGGCTAGAAACAGATGAAATGAAGTGGCGAAGGGCTGGCCTTATTATGGGCCACACTAAAGAATGTGATCTTAATCAAATCAGAAAAACCTAGATTTTGTGAAATTCTTGGATCCTCATATGACCCTTGATTAATAGTGGTATATTAGCAAATTCTCTCCAACTATAAAAAAAAAATCAATCAAAGGACTCTTGGCTTGATGCCCAGATGTCTCATTGTACAATACCTTACAGGTGTGACCTCAATACAGTCCAGCTGAGGGTCTGGGAGAAGTGCTAGCCCAGGATGCTGGGCTCCCCCACTCTCACCCAAGGTCAGGCTGAGATGCTGGTGTCCCACCAAGGGTCTCATATAGCTGGGCTCAGGCTACATCCTGTGAACGAACTACAAGGGCTCTAGGTAGCTCTGCAAGGGGCAGATGCCAATGGACAAGCTAGGGTGAGACAAGCAAGGTATGCATCTAAGGTGCAAAATTTAACGGGGTGACAAAAATGTCCGTAATCAAAATAAGGATATTTTAATTAAATATTAAAAAATAAAATTTATACAAAAATAAATCAGTAATCAAGATTGCTCTCTTCTGTTATTCCATTATCCAGTTCATTATTCAAGGGTTAGATGTGGTCTTGGGGTAATTCTCTCATAGGTTCTTCAAACTCCTTCCAGAGATCAGGCCTAAATGAGGTCAGCCCCAGTGAATTGGAACGTGGGAGCACCAGCTCCATCCTCCCTAGTCAATCTGGGACCTACACAGAAGATGGGGGAGCCTAAGCTTGCTGCTTACTTTCAACGTGAAGCACGCCCCAGTCTGAGGCTGGAACACTGTCAGTGTGGATCTCTACCTGCAGTATGGCCTACCGCCTCTTCCTGGAGAGGCTCCATACTCTGGGAACAAAGTGTGAGATAAGCAGTGCTTTAGTGTTTGACAGGCTAACCTGCTTGAGGAATTAACCATCTTATTTTCTGTGGTGTCAGCCATTTCTGTTCTTTGTGAAAGAATGAACTATTCCTATCTTCTACACTGGACATCCCAAAAGAGTAACTGAGGGCCTTTTGTTCTGGGGATCAGGGCTTCATTCGCCTCAGAAAAGAAAAATAAAAGAAATCAACAGGCTTTTGTTTTTGGAATCAGCCCAGGTCTCAGAGGGGATACAGCTGTTTTGTATGCGACAAAGAAGGGCTCTTAGGATTAGAGGAGGGCAGAGGAGAGAGAATTTCCTGAGCCTGGCTCTGAAAGGGATGGTGCTAAGGGGCACTGCAGTCTCCTTGAGCAGCCAGGTCCTGCTCCCGCTCTCCTACAGACCCCTGGCACAGTAGGACCTTGAATGGGGATGACTTTGTGCTCAAAGATGTGACCAAAGGCACTGCTATTTTGGAGCCTCAGCAGAGGTCTCTATGCCCCAGTTAGGCCTAGAGAGAGGGTCCTAGAACAGACAGTTGTCACGGGCAAAGAGCTCCAAAGGCGGCAGGCACTGAGAGACATTTCTGAAATACCTGTGAGCTCCTGAAAAGAGAACCAAGATTGGATTTTCCACCCACTGATGGATGGGAGCCAAGGATATTTAATTTAGAGAACTACAGAAATATGACATATTCACAACCTGTGTGTCATGAAACAAAGTTATACCTGTTAAACCGTGTTTAATGCCAGCCTTCACATTTTCCTTTAAAGTATTTAGGTTTCCTGGCTCAAAGAAACCCCCAGCTTGATTTGTTTAACCCTGCCTCTCAGGAGTTGGAGGCTAGAAGTGTTCCAGGGTATGGGTATGGGTATGCATGCTGCTCTGTGAGTGTGCCTCACACCTGAGCACCTATTCCAGTCAGCCTCATGTCAAGTCAGTAGGAGCCTGAGTCAAAGTGGGAGGAAAGGGAACTGGGCGGAGTGGCACACAGACTGGGACTGCTCAGCGCTGGGACTCCCTAAGCCTTACTGTGAAGTCCATCCACAAGTCTGCACTGCCCCCAGGTGGCCACATCAGAGCTCTGGTTTGGGGAGAAGAATATCTGAGCTGTGTGTGTCTCAGTGGAACTCTTTGGAGACCCAGTAGTGGGGAGACAAGGGGAGAAGCCAAGACATTTGATCATCAAATTGGGTACTGGAACGTTTAAGGAATGCCTTTCTTCAACATCACTATGTAATTTTTGGCATAAACTTAAAATATATTCGGAGAAATCAATTCAGTTCACTGCCTAAAATGTTCAGGGACTTAGGGCAAGAGGATGCTAGGTAACTGAGGTTAGCTAAAATAATTTTTCAGTTTTTACCATTGAAGACTTTTTTAAAAAGCTAAGATTAATTTTCTGACATTCAGTCATTCAAACAACTATTGGGGGCTTAGTTTATGCCATGCACTCTACTAGAAATGGTGGATATAAAGACATTGTCTCTGCCTACAAAGAGCTTACGGTCCAGAAAAAGAGATAAGTATAATATAATTATAAAAATAAATAACAAATGAGCCTTGTGCATTGATAGAGGTATATATAAGATATGCCATCACCTTATGGACCAGGGGATGGGGCTAGTCAGGGAAGGCTTCTCAGAAGAAGTGATATCTAAGCTGAACCTTAAATGATGAATAGGATTTAGCTATGTGGGGTTGGGGAGTTGACAACAGAAGGAGACCACATTTCAGACAGAAAGGCCAGTCAGTGATAGCAAATATGTGGAGGGAAATAAGGATGGGGGCAGGAAGGGCCCAAAGGTCAGGAGAAACAGACAGGGAGAGCCTTATATATATCAGATTAAGGAGCCTGGACCATATCTTGTGATGCTGCTGAAACATTTTATTAAGCAGGAGAGACATATGATCAAACTTAATTTACAAATATTGTGCTAGCAGAGGTGTGGAGGGTAGATTGATGTGACGTATCTGGAGACAAGAAGACCAGAGAAAATAATCAAGGTTAAAGCAGAATAATACAGGGGAAAGAAAAATGAGCACCTGAATTAGTAAGTTTGGGATAGAAGCAACAGACCTAAGGGCCTTGGATGCAAGGGGATGAGGGCAAAGCAAAAATCAAGGAAGGCTCTCTAGCGTCTAGCTCAGGTGACTGTGTGGCTGATGGTATCACCAATTAAATGCTAAATTCCGAAGGAAGAGAAGGGCTGAGTGAAGAAGTGGGTGAGTTCCGTTTACTCTACCATATCTGTGGGATACACTGAAATAGAGTTATCTAGCAATCTATTAGAAATAAAAACTAAGGTTCTGGGGAGAGATTTAAGCTAGACATGCAGACTTGGGTATTACTGGCATATAGGTTATGATTAAAACCAGGGGAACAGATAAGATCACCCAGGGAGAATGGGAATAGAGAAAAGGACAGAAATCCAAGGACTAAACTCTGGAATGGGTTAGGAAAGCTTTGGTCATATTGTCTTGTACATTTTTCTAGGACTTTGGAGTTTACCAATTGCTTTTATATCTCTTGTCTTACTCAATTCTCATCTGAGGTGTTCTGTAAACTAACTGGTAAAGGCAGGTGTGATTGTGCTAATGCCAAGACTGCAATAGATCCAATCCACTGGATGAGCAGGAGGTGGGAGCCAGCAGGCCCCCCCTTATATCCTTCACAGAGGATATTCCCAGCTGTTGACTCAGAGCCCTAGGTTAGCGTGACCCAGTGTGAATTCTTAAAAGGACTTGAAATCCTTGCCTAGACTTCTGGTTAAGAGCATGGCCGGCCTGTGGCCTGCGTAGGAAGGGCTGTGGAGGAGCAGTGGCAGAGCTGACAGGAGCCTGCCTGCCTGCCTCTGTGGGTCCTGAAGGCAGCAGTCCATTAGTCCCGCCTGACCAAGGGCCGCAGGCTAGGAGGAGAGGCATCCTTTCCAGAGATAAAAATAAGGCAGCAACAGAATATTCTCCCTGAATGCATGTCGTCAGCAGGAGGCATTAAGGCTGGGCTGGGCCTGTAAGGAGGTCTGTATAGCAGAGGCAGATGGATAGTCTAAGCAGGATGTGGAAATGCCACACACCAGCAGAGTAGAATCTGTTCTGAGGTTTGAACCTTGCAAAGAATAGTTCTTTCTCCTCTTTTAGACTTGAGGATCTGGCTTTTGATAAGCGATTTTATTTATTCTTGTGATGGTCCTGTCTCATTTTCATGTGGTGAAACCACTCCAAAGTAACTTCCCCTTGTAAAGGTCATTTACAGTAAGTGATGTGCTCCAGGTACGTCTTGCACTGAAAACAAACCATCAAGGGACTTCCATTACCTCTCATATCTAAGAGCCTGGTACTCTAAGTTTGTATCCACTAGAGTATATTTTCTTGATTTTGCACAGATGATATGATTGATGGATACATAAAGTCTGTACTAACTATTATTTATAAACTAAAATATCTGAGTCTCTCAAAGGCAGTTTGGAAAATTCAGGGCCCTCCTAAGAGATAAATGAAAACACTATCAGTAGACCTGCAACCCTGAGGAAGTCTATCTTAAAGTTACTAGGCATGTGGACAGGGATGAAACGGACAAACCTCAAGTACTTTGCCCTAGTCCAGAGCAGGGAATTGACTTTTTCTCTGAGAAGGAACTTCAGAGGCCAAAGGAAAACAAAGATTGAAAATAAATTCCTCTCTGAAAGTGTATAAACTTGCTGTGGAAAGTATTTCAGAAGTCTTCCGGCTAATGACTCTTTCTCCCCAGCCTAGTTTCATGCTGAGGTTCTCTGCCCAAATTCTAACAAAGAACCAGCTTCTGATGGTGGCTAGAATTATTCATTTATAACTCCCCTCCCCATTTGTGGATTATCAATGACAACGTCTAAATGAACAGTTGGTTCCCCTTTGTGCCTCATTCATCAATCTGTGCATTCCCAAAGACTACTAATTTTTATTTTCAACCCAGGTTAAACATACTCAGGAACCTGCTGCCAAGTGCCACCCCAAATCCCAAAGTTAAATATAAATGATTTGGGGGTTGTCTATTGTTTTAGAGAATTCCTGGCAAGCTCCCTACAGAAAAGTGAGAGTTGACCTCATTAAAAAATCATGTCATAATCACTGGCCCATTTTCTTTCTAGTTTTGGTGATGATATCCTTATATCAGCAAAGCAGAATTAAACTGTCAGATTCCTGAAGCCCTTCGCCTTTAAAGGACTTATCTGTGGAAATTGCTGAGTGGGAAAGGTCAGTGAACTGGGACTCCAGGATTTGGTTCAGTGACTTTGGCAGCCTGACCGAAACCATCCCCTGCCTTCCCACTGCTTTTTTATGCAGCCCTGAGCTGTTAATGACCACCAGCTGTGAGGCCACCCCTCTGATCGCTTTGCCTGGCCTCCCAGATCTTCAGTTCTTTCAGGGCTACTGGGCTTCTATATTCTCCTGCTCCCTGGCTTCCTCTGCCTCAAGGATCTCCACCTCCCAGAGTGTTGCCAACTCAGCAGGAGTTTCCCTGGTGTGAGTTCTTTTGCTTTATGGCATCTGAGCTCTCACGTTTCTAATCTGGAAGCACCCTGAAATTAAGGTGCAAAAAACTGAATTTTGGAGACCAAAGGGATTTAGTGAAATTGAATTTCAGGTATTGTCTAGGTCTTCTTGGAGTTGATCGTGCTGTGTGGGGGCCTCCTGTCCATGGCTTTGGAGCAGTTCGATAATTTGAAATATCACTTAGCCATGATAGGTCCCTGGTAGAGCCAGGATCCAGCAGATTTCTGAACTAGGTCTCCATCCAGTGCCATTCTCGAAGTTGAATCAACACCACCTACAAGCTATGTGACCTTGGGCAAGTTATTTAACCTCTTTGGGCCTCAGTTTCCTCAGATGTAAAATGGGAGCAATGATACTCCAGAGTGTTAATATAAACTTTAAATGAGATTTTTGTGTAACACATGGTAGATGCTCAATGAATTTCAGTCCCTTAACCCTATCCTTTACATTTTAAAGGGAATCTATTCACCTGCCTCACCTCTTGCTTAGTAGGCCGGGTGAGGCTTGGGTTGGTACCTCTAGGAAAGATGTTGGGTAATAGGAAGTCACAGGGATTGGTCTCTCTTTCTCAGATCCTAGGTTACACTGGTAAGACCAATAGATCCTCTGTCTGAATTCAGCTCCACTTCAGAGAATGCTTGCAGGTTCATTTCTGGGAAAAGCCTATTAGTAAGCAAGACCAGGACTCCTCATTAACATACCACAGCCCAGAACCTTGGAGATGACAGTAATTTAATCTTACACTATGGGGTAGAATGTGCTAGGCCATATATCTGGATTTTGTATATGGCGCTCAAGAGCAGAAGTACTTGTCACAGAACATGACATTACCAGGTCCAGAGTCTAGATAATTATTTGTACAACTCCCAACTCTTTGCAGCAGGAATCCTCTTATTCATGTTTATTTCCCTTAAGTACCAACCATATTGCATATTGAAAGTGCTCATTAAATTGGATTAAATTAACTCAGTATCCTGGAGTATGACACGGAAGAAAAAAAAAAAAGTAACTTAACACTGTTAGAGCACAAGATCTAGACTGACTAAAAGAACCAGGAAGAAACCAAAGCTGAGCAGAATCTTTTCTTTGTACCAGACTTTGCTCTATGTACCACATGACTTTTATCTGTGGACTTTTGCCATCTGTTAGAAAACAGTCATTGCACTCAAGAAGACTATCTTAGAAATATGTTGTTAGTAGTGTAACTGGATAGAACAGTGGCTGGAATAGATAGTCTTGTTCCTGAAGCCATGCCTAATTACCAGCAAGAGATAACCACCCCACCACCAACAACAACCCCACACCCCCACCCCCGGGATGTGTTAGGAAGACAGCAGTGTGTTACCAGTCATTCTGTGCTGCCTGGGAAGAGTGCTATTGCTTAGAATTTAACTTTCTCTGTCAATTATTACCTCCTCTTTGTTTTGTCCTAGATGTTTATAGAGTATTTGCTACTGTTAATTCATTAATTAAAATTCCCCTTTCCCTTAAGGCATAGTTTTGCTACTTTCCAGCTCATCATTGGTATGTTTGTTTGTTTTGTTTTGTTTTTGACTGAGAGCTGAAATGGAAGTGTTCTGAACTGGAGGAGACAGGAGTAGAGAAAGTGATTTAATCTTAGAATGGATCGGGGTGTTAATAGACTGCTGATGAGGCTGTCTCCGCCACTAAATTTTAACTCCTGAGGGCAGAGACTGTGTCTTATTCGTTTGTGTATCCCCCTGCCTAGTGGAGTTCCATGGTGGCTGTTTAATAAATACTTACTGATTAATAAATGAGTCAAATATAACCAACATTGCATAAAGTTATAGGTGTAAAATTGGTAGTATAGGTAATATGCACCAGAGAATCTCTGAAGAAGAAGAAATCACCTTGGGCCAGGATGGTCAAGGAAACTTTTGCAGAAGGAATAAGAAAGTTCCATGGAAGAATTTAACTCTCTGGACAGAGATGGGATAGAATGTGGAAAGGATATGGGCTTCCAAATCACTTATACTCTGTGAACCTCAATTTCTCCTCTATCTAAACATTTATATTTAAAAAATGGGAATAGTAAACATAAGAGTAAATGAGATAGCTACATAAAGTAATTAGTACAGAGTGTGATGCACATAAAAGAATTTTCTTCCCTTCGTAAGTTACCTTTCTTTTACTAGCCTGTATAGTCATCCCATTGGATTTGAAAGCTGTCCTGACAGTATTCTGGAGTCCATGGTGTCATTTCCTTCACCAACCAAAGAGCTTTCTAGACATCAGTGGAGATACTCCCCCGGTGGAAGATACTTCAGAGAGGCTTTGTTCCTTCTCTAAGAAAAAATGAGATAAATAAGCATGCTAAATACTTTCTATTTTCAAACCTTGAGCACATATGACCATGTTGGACGTGGGACACCTTTACTAGGCAATGCATCTCCAATTTTATTTCCATTTCCACCTTGAAGAACTTTATTATGGGAAGAGCTCTTGGAGATAACTTACTACATCTCTTTTATTTTACATAGTAAAAACCCCTCAGCCCAGAGCAATTAAGTGATTTACTCAGCTAGTTAGTGGAAGAATTGTGAACTATACTTGGGGGCTTTTGATTTCTTACCCAGTGCTCTTTACAACATATCAGGCTATTTCACATTTTCATCAATGCTGGCAACTCGGTTTTTTTGGGGCGAGGGCTTTCAGAGACATCCTATATGTGAGCTCTGGCTTGTCTATCAAATGACTAGGAGGATCAAGTGATTAATACAAATATAAGATATTCCTGATAAATTCATGATCCCTGACTTTTGCAATATTGGTTATTCTAGATGACTTCTTGGTCCTGCAAGATGACATTTTGTTATTTCCCAAGATATTCACTTTTTTCAAGTTTGAACACATTGTTAACATCTTCTAATTTTATATTCCAAATTTCAATTAAATTTTATCTGAATTTAATTTATCAGTGTATTATAAAATTAATTATACTTTAACTGTTTAGGGCGTCCCTGGTGGCGCAGTGGTTGAGAGTCCACCTGCCGATTTAGGGGACACGGGTTCGTGCCCTGGTCTGGGAGGATCCCACATGCCGCGGAGTGGCTGGGCCTGTGAGCCATGGCCGCTGAGCCTGTGCGTCCGGAGCCTGTGCTCCGCAACGGGAGAGGCCACAACAGTGAGAGGCCCGCGAACCACCCCACACACACACACACACACACAAAACTTTAACAGTTTAAAACTATGTTTTTTTCCCTTAATAATTTTTCCCAGTGGATGTACCAGATTATTCCAAGAAATTCTTGAATACTTCTTTAGGCAAATTGGATGGAAACACATGTTCCTCAATTTTGTTTTCTGTATTTACTGAAGAATTATCTTCTCATTTTTTCTACCCTTAGAGGACAATTTACTCATTCATTCAACAAATATTTATTAAGTACCTGCTGTGTGCCAGACTCCTTGCTAGGCAATGGGAATACAGTATTGAACAATGAAAACAATGGAAGTGGAGGGAGATGAAGAACAAAGAATGAACAACTGAAAAATAAGAAACAAAATCATAGCAAAAAACAAGAGTGCTAAAAAGAAAATGATTAGGATAATACCAAAGAGTAACTGGAAGGGGCTTACATTAGACAGGGTGGTCAGGAAAGGGTTCTCTAAGGAGGTGATGTTGAGATAAGACTTGAAGAATGAGAATGAATCAGTTATGCAAAGAGCTGGGAAAAGAGTGTTCTAAACAGAGGAAACTGCAAGTACTAAGATCTTGAGGCAGGAAAGGGCTTGAAGAGAAGGAGGGAGACCAACCTGGCTAGAGCATAGTGAACAAGCAGGAGAGAATGGGAGATGAGGCTGCAAAGACAGGTAGAGACCAGATCATGCAGGGCCTTGTCAGCCACAGTAAAGAGTTTGGATCTTAGCAACAGGAAGCAAAAAGTTTTAAACAGGGTAGTGACATAATCTATTTTTTTCCTTTTAAAAAAAGTAGAGATATGATTAACATACACTGAAATATACAATAATCATACAATACACAATATACACATGCAATCTGCATGTGTGATTTTGAAAACTGCATCTGCCAGTATAACTCACACCTTATCAGACACAGAACATTTCTATCAGCCTAGAATGATTCCTTAAGCCCCTCCCCAATCATTCCCACCCTCCTTCATAATAATTGTTAGTTTTCTTTCACACAGATTAGCTTCACCTATTCTAGAACTTTATATAATTGGAATCATACAATATGTACTCTTCTGTGTCTGGCTTCTGTCATTTAGCATAATGTTTTTGAGGTTCATCCACAGTTTGTATCAGAAACTTCTTCCGTTTTAATTCTGAGTAGAATTCCATTTAATGGATATACCACAGTTTGTTTCTCCATTCACCTGTTGATGAACATTTGAGCTGTCCACTATAAATAAAGCTGCTACGAATATCCTTGTACAAGTCTTTTTGTATACATATGGCTTCATTTCTCTTGGGTAAATAACTAGAAGTAGAATTGTAGGTATGTAAGGTTAGGTGTGTGTTTAATTTAATGAGAAACTGACAGACGTTACCAAAGTGGTTACACTCCCATCAGCAATGTTTGAGAGTTCTGTTTGCTGTACATCCATCCTCACCAACATTTGGCAGTGACAGTTTTTCTTTTTTTGTTGTTGTTATTCTAGTGGGTGTAAAATAGTATCTCATTGTGGTTTAATTTGTGTGTGTGTGTGTGTGTTTTAATGAAATGTTTCCCATCATAGTGGATTCTTTTTTTTTCAGTTTATTTATTTTGCTTGCACTGAGTCTTGGTTGCGGAAGGTGGGCTCCTTAGTTGTGCTCGAGAGCTCTTTTGTTGTGGCGTGAATGTGGGATCTAGTTCCCTGACCAGGGATTGAACCCGGGCCCCCTGCATTGGGAGCGTGGAGTCTTAACCACTGTGACACCAGGGAAGTCCCTAATTTGTGTTTTCTTGATGCATAATTCTGTTAAGGATTTTTTCATATGTTAACTGTCCACCTGTACATTTTCCTTTATGAAGTGCCTGTCTCAGTTTTTACCCCTTTTTCTTTTTTTCTTTTTTTTTTTTTTTTGCGGTATGCGGGCCTCTCACTGTTGTGGCCTCTCCTGTTGCGGAGCACAGGCTCCGGACGCACAGGCTCAGCGGCCATGGCCCATGGGCCCAGCCACTCCGTGGCATGTGGGATCTTCCTGGACCGGGGCACGAACCTGTGTCCTCTGCATTGGCAGGCAGACTATCAACCACTGCGCCACCAGGGAAGCCCTTTACCCCTTTTTCAGTTGGGCTTGTTTGTCTTTTTATTATTGAGTCGGAGTTATTTATATACAAATCCTTTGTCCTGTATGTGTATTGTGAATATTTCCTAGGCTAAGGTTTGCCTATTCATTTTCTTATCAGTGTCTTTTGAAGAACAAAATTTTTAAATTTGAGGGAGGAATAATTTTAAATTTATGAAAAAAATTGGGAAAAATAAAAACAGTACAGAAATTGCCTATATTTCCTTTACCTATGTTTACCTGTTAACATTTTTATCCATTTGCTTTATCATTTTCACTGTCTGTGTCTCTCTACACACTCACACACACATCTTGCCACACATGCACACATAAACACAGTTTTTTTCTGAACAGTCTGAGAATAGGTTGGAAGCATCATGGTCCTTTATCTCCAAATACCTCAGAGTATATTTCCTAAGAATAAGGATATCTTATGACTTAAGCACCCGATGTTGATCAACTTCAGCAAATTTAGCATTGATATGAAACTTTAGTCAATTGTCCATACTCCAATTTTTTTTTTGATTTATTTTTGGCTGCGTTGGGTCTTTGTTGCTGTGCATGGGCTTTCTCTAGTTGCAGTGAGTGGGGGCTACTCTTCGCTGCAGTGCTCAGGCTTCTCGTTGCAGGGGCGTCTCTTGTGGCGGAGCAGGGGCTCTAGGCACGCAGACTTCAGTAGTTGCGGCATGCAGGCTCAGTAGTTCTGGCTTGTGGGCTCTAGAGCGCAGGCTCAGTAGTTGTGGCACGTGGGCTTAGTTGCTCTACAGCATGTGGGATCTTCCAGGACCAGGGATCGAACCCATGTCCCCTGCATTGGCAGGGGGATTCTTAACCACTGTGCCACCAGGGAAGTCCCCATACTCTAATTTGTTAATTGACCCAATAATGTCAATTATGGAATTTCCCCCACCTCTCACACAAGATCCAGTCTAAAGTCAGGCACTGCATTTTGTTGTCAAGTCTCCTTAGTCTCCTTTAATCTTGAACATTTTCACAGCCTTTCTTTGTCTTTTATAACACTCACATTTTAAAAAATAGAACATTCCAAAAAACAGAAACAGTTTTGGTTTGTCTGATGTTTCCTTATAATTAGATTCAGGTTATGCATTTCTTATCAGAATACTACATAAAAGCTCTGTTCTCCTCAGGGTTTAATATCCATTAAGGCATACAATATCCATCTACCCCTTATTTGTGATGTTGTGATCACCTGGTCAAGTTGTTTGATTTCTCTACTGTACAGTTACTAATTTTTCCCTGATAACCAATAAACCATCTATGGGGACGCACTTTAAGATCATGCAAATATCCTGCACCTCATAAAAATGTGCTCCTAGATTTAATATTCATTGATATTCTTGCCTGAGCTGATCTTTGTTATGATGGTTGCAAAATATGATTTCGCAACCTCAGTATTGCCTCTGTATTTAACAGTAAGCACTAGACATTCTATTGTAAGCAACAGTATGTATGTATGTATAAATGTATGTATGTATCTATTTGCTACAAGTTGGGATTCATAGATTTCTATTTTTAATTGTGTATAATTTATTACTGTCCTTAATTATTTTGGTGCTAAAATGTTAAGGTATTGTCATTATGAACTCCTTCAAGCTGGCTCTTTTGCCCTCAAGACATGTGCCCATTCTTATTTTGAGTAATTCCTTACTTTAGAGCATAACAAGATGCTCCAGGCTTGTCTTGTACCTCCTGTGCCCCAGGTCTGGAATCAACCATTTGCCCAAGGAGTCCTGGTTATACAAAAGAATTTTTTTAAGTGAACATACAGTAAAATTGACATTTTTGTGTGTACAGTTCATTTTAACACATGTATAGATTCACAAACAGAATACAGAACAGTTCCATAACCCTAGAAAGTTCCCTCATGCTGTTCCTTTGTAGTCCTACTCCCCACCCTGCCCTCATCACTAACTAACCCCTGGCAACCACTCTTTTTTTCTCTATCACTATAGTTTTTTGTCTTTTTGAAAATGTGATAAAAATGGAATAGTACAGTATGTAAGCTGAAACATCTGGGACAGGAGATTCCTTTCTGGTTTTTGACTATGAATACAATGTCTTTAATAGTTATAGAAATATTGAGGTTATCTATTTCATCTTGAGTGACTTTCAAGGAATTAGTCCGTTTCATCTAAGTTGTTGAATGTATGTGCATAGTTGTTCACAGTCTTCCCTTATTATCTTTTTTTTTTTTTTTTTTTGGCTGTGTTGGGTCTTCATTGTTACGCACAGGCTTTCTTTAGTTGTGGCAAGTGGGGGCTACTCTTCATTGCGGTGTGCGGGCTTCTCATTGTGGTGGTTTCTCTTGTTGTGGAGCATGGGCTCTAGATGCATGGGCTTCACTAGTTGTGGCTCACGGGCTCTAGAGCACAGGCTCAGTGGTTGTGGTGCACAGGCTTAGTTGCTCCACAGCATGTGGGATCTTCCTGGACCAGGGAACGAACCTGTGTCCCCTGCATTGGCAGGCAGATTCTTAACCACTGTGCCACCAGGGAAGTCCCTGTTATTATCTTTTAAGAGTGTATAATCACTTTCATTACTGCTAATGGTAATTTGTATCTTTTTTCTTTGTTGGTCTTGCTAGAAGTATATCAATTTTACTCATCTTTTCAAAGAACTGCTTTCTTTTCCTTTTTTTTTGTTGTTGTTTTTTCTGTTTTCAGTTTCATTGATTCTTGCTCTTATCTTTATTATTTCCTTTCTTCTACTTGCCTTGGATTTAGTTTGTTCATCTCTGATTTCTTAAAGTGAAAGCTTAGTTTATTCATTTGAGACTTTTCTCCTTTTCTAATATAAGCATTTGATGCTACAAATTTCCCTCTAAGCATTGCATTCTAAAATTTTTGATTGTTGTATTATTTTTGTTCAGTAAAAATTTTTTTTTTAAATTTATTTATTTATTTGGCTGCGCAGGGTCTTAGTTGCGGCACGCAGGATCTTCGTTGCCGCGTGCTAGATCTTCGCTGTGGCATGCAGACTCTTAGTTGAGCCATGTGGGATCTAGTTCCCAGACCAGGGAACGAACCTGGGCCCCCTGCATTGGGAGCCTGGAGTCTTAGCCACTGGACCACCAGGGAAGTCCCGGATCCCAGTAAAAATTTTTTATAATTTCACCTGAGACTCTGATTTTTTGCTGTTGTTGTTTGTTTGTTTTTATTAATTTTTATACTTTGACTTTTTGATTATTTAGAAACATGTTGTTTACTATCCAAATATTCGGAGATTTTCCTGTTATCTTTCTGGTTTTGATTTCTAGTCTAATTCCATTATGGTCCGAAAACATACTTTGCATGATTTAAACTCTTTTAAATTTGTTAAGGTTAATTTTATAGCCCACCATATGGCCTATCTTGATTATACTTTCCATGTACACCTGATTAGTTTTTCCATGTACACTTGAAAAAAATATTTATTTTGCTGTTGTTAGATGGAGTAGTCTATAAATGTCAGTTAGATCAATTTGGTTGAGTTCTTCTATATGCTTACTAATTTTTGTCTAGTAGTTCTATCAATTACTGAGAAAGGAGTGTTGATACTCCAACTATAATTATGGAGTCCCCCATTTTACCTTTCAATTCTATCAGTTTTGCTTCATGTATTTTGAAACTTTTTGTTAGATATATACACATTTAGGATTATTATATATTCTTGGTGAATTTACCCTTTATTATTATGTAATGACCCTCTTAATCCCTGGTAATTTTCTTTGTTCTGAGACTTTGTAGTTCTTAGTTATTATTTCTTCAAATAATAATTTGTCTCACTCCCTCTTGCGAGAGCACTGAATCACAACTAACTGCTGAACAATCATTGACAGGAAGGCACTGGAACTCACCAAAAAAGATATCCCACATCCAAAGACAAAGGAGAAGCTGCAATGAGATGGTAGGAGGGGGCCAATCACAATAAAATCAAATCCCATAACCACTGGGTGGGTGACTCACAAACTGGAGAACAATTATACCACAGAAGTCCACCCACTGGACTGAAGGTTCTGAGCCCCATGTCAGGCTTCCCAACCTGGAGGTCCAGCAACGGGAGGAGGAATTCCCAGAGAATCAGACTTGGAAGGCTAGCGGGATTTGATTGCAGGACTTCGACAGGACTTGGGGAAACATGGACTCCACTCTTGGAGGGAACACACAAAGTAGCATGTGCATCAGGACCCAGGGGAAGGAGCAGTGACCCCATAGGAGACTGAACCAGACCTACCTGCTAGTGTTGCAGGGTCTCCTGTAGAGGCAGGGGGTGGCTGTGGTCCACTGTGGGGACAAGGACACTGGCAGCAGAAGTTCTGGGAGTTTTTCTCCATGTGTCTGCTCACCATGAAGCCTGACAGTAGGGCAGGAGTGTGGCAGGAGAAAGAGAAATTACATGCTGGAATTTGGAGATTTTTCTCCTCTTACAGTTATTTTGAAATTTCAGAATTCTCTGTCTTTAATTTATCCTGAAGGCATAGATTTATTTATTTTTTGTTTTTGTATTGTTTTTGGAAGAAATAGTGTGAGACAGGTAGCCAAGTGGCCATCACTATCTTCAGCTATCTCAGACCATTTATATTTTATGTAATTATTGATATGATTAAAGTATAACACTTGTGATTTGTTTTTCATTTTTGATTGACATACAATTCATATAACATAAATTTCACTGTTTTTAAGTGTACACTTTAGTAGTTTTTAGTATATCCACTATGTTGTACAACTATCACCACTATCTAATTCCAGAACATTTCCATCACCCCAAAAGAAGTACACTACCTATTAGCAGTTAGCCCCAATTTCCTCCTCATTCCATCAATGGCAACCACTAATTTACTTTCTGTCTCTATAGGTTGAACAATTCTGGACATTTCATATAAATGGAATCTTAAAACCTGTGGTCTCTTGTGTCTGGATTCTTCCACCTAACAATGCTTTCAAGGTTCATCCATGTTGTAGCATGTATCAGCACTTCACATTCTTTTTCATGGCTAAATAGTATGAAATATACCACATTTTGTTTATCAGTTCATCAGTTGATGGATAGTTGTCTCCATTTTTAAGCTATTATGAATAATACTGCTATGAACATTCATGTACATGTTTTCGTGTAGACATGTTTTCAGTTTTCTTGGGTGTATACCTATGAGTGGAATTGCTGAGTCATATGGTAATTCTATGCTTAACTTTTTGAGGAACTGCCAAACTATTTTGTACAGTAGCTGCATAATTTTACATTCCCACCAGCAATGTATGAGGGTTCCAATTTCTTCACATCCTTGCCAACAGCTGTCCTTTTAAAAAATTGTAACTATTTTTGTGGGTGTGAAGTTGTATTTCGTTGTAATTTTGATTTGTATTTCCCTAATGATGAATGATGTTGAGCATATTTTCATGTGCTTATTGCCCATTTATATATCTTCTTTGGCGGAATGTTTATTCAAATCCTTCACCCATTTTAAAATTGAGATATTTTCCTTTTTACTGTTGAATTGTTCTTTGTATATTCTGGATACTAGATCCTTACCAGATATATAATTTGGAAAATTCTTCTCCCATTCTGTTGTCATTTTACTTTATGTGTCCCTTGAAGCATAAAAAATTTTTATTTTTGATGAAGTCTAATTTACTTATTTTTTCTTTGATTGCTTGTGCTTTGGGTGTCATATCTAAGAAACTATTATCTAATGCAAGGTCATACAGATTTTCACCTGTATCATTCCAAGAGTTTTATAGTTTTAGCTCTTTGAGTTAATTTTTATATATGGCGTGAATTATGGGCCCAATTTCTTTCTTTTACATGTGGATATCCAGTTGTCCCAGTACCATTTGTTGAATGGTTTTGGCATTCTCACCAAAAATCAACTGATTTTGACCATAGAGGTATGGGTTTATTTCTAGAGTTTCAATTTTTTTTTCTTTTTTACCATTTTATGTATAACTTACGAACCTTACAATAGAAAGTATCTACTTCCTTCCTCCTGCCTTTTGGTAGTTTTGTCATACTTTTACTTCTAAATGTGTTATAAATCCCATAAAACACTGTTATTATTTTTTCTTTAAGTAGTCAATTATTTTTTAAGAAATTAAGATAGGGAAAACCATTACCCACATGGTTATCATTTTTGATGCTCTTCATTCATATTATAAAACAAAGTTCTTCTGCCCAAAGAAGTTCCTTTAAAATTTTTTTATAGTATGGGTCTATTGGCAACAAGTTCTCTCAGCTTTTGTCTTTAAATGTCTTTATTTCACCTTAATTTTGAAGAAAGTTTTTATTGGATATAGAATTCTGAGTTAACATTTTTTTCTTTCTGCACTTTAAAAATGTCATTCCATTGTTTTATGGCTTGTATTGTTTGTGATGAAAAGTCAGTAATTCTTATTATTTCCCTGTATGTAATGTATCCTCAGATTTTCTTGTTATTTTTAGTTTTCAGAAATTTGATTATCACAGTCTTGACTACTTTAGCTATATAGTAAGTGTAGAAATTAGGTAGACTGATTCTCCTACTTTATTCTTTTTTCAAAATTGTTTTAGCTATTCTAGTTCCTTTGCCTTTCTATATAAATTTTAGAATAATCTTGTCTGTCAATATCAAAACTTATGATATTTTGATAGGAATTGAATTATACTGTATATTAATTTGAGGAGAATTGACCTCTTTACTAGGCTGTTTTCTAATCCTTGAATGTAGTATGTCTCTCCATACATTTATTTTTAATATGATATTTAAATGATCTTATTTAATACAATTTCAAACTTTCACAAAAGTCAAAAGAATAGTCTAAGAAACATCTGTATTCCCTTTATCCAGATTCATCAATTGTTAATATTTTGCTCCACTTGCTTTATTATTTGCTCTCACTCTCTTTCTTTTTTTAACCATTTGAAAGTACCTTCCAGATATTATGATCCTCTCTCTACCCATACATTCTTTTTTTTTTTTTAGATCTTTGATTTCTTTTAACAGTTTTGTAGTTTTCAGCATACAAGTCCTGCACATGGTTTGTTAGAAATTTACATCTAACTAGTTCCTTTTTGTTGTTGTTGTTTGAGAATTTATAAATGGTACTGTAGTTTTGATTTTGGTGTCCATATGTCTAAAGTCAGTATATGGAAATACAATTGATTTATGTCTTGTATCTTGTAATGTTGCTGAATTCATTTAATAGTTTTATGAGATCTTTTGTGGCTTCCTTGGGATTTTATACATAGACAATTACATCATATGCAAATAAGGACAGTTTTATTTCTTCCTTTCTGATCTGTATGCCTTTTATTTCCTTTTCTTGCCTTATTGCACTGACTAGAACTTCTAGCACTATGTTGAATAGGAGTGGTGAGAGAGAACATCCTTGCCTTGTTCCTTATCTTGGAGGGTAAGCTTTTAGTGGTCACTCTAGGTATTTTATTATGTATACATAACATCACAATCTATCGTGTCTTCATTTTATCAGTTTTGGTGAACTATAATAACTTTACCTCCCTTTACATCCATTCCCCCATCACCCCCCCAATTCATAGGCATTGTTTGGGATATGTGAGGTAAAAATAAAACCAAGGGAATTCATCATTGTGTCTTTCCTCAGGTCCCCAGGTCCCAACGTCCCCAGTCAGTTTGCTTTTTTCTCTCCATCTTTCAGAGTCTTCTTATGTTTGTTTTATATATAACACCCAGTGTTTTTAGTTGTACTTAGTGAGAGGAATAGGAAAAAGTACATCTATTCCATCTTCCAGAAAGTTGAAATCCTCAGATACTTTATTTTTCAGTTCTTGAATTTCTGTCTCCTTTATTATATTCACATCTTCCTTTATGTCCTTGGACATATTTATAAAAGCTTGTTTAAAATCCTTGTCTACTGTTTTCATCAACTTGTCATTTTTGGGTCTGTTTCTATTGATTTGTTTTCTCCTAGTTATGGGTTACATTTTCCTGCTTCTTTGCCTATCTAGTAATTTTTTATTGTACATGGGATATTATGAAGACTATGAGGCTATGTTGTTGAGTGGATTTTGTTGTCTTCTTTAATAGTGTTGAGTTTTGTTCAAGCAAGTATTTTCTTTCTTTTTTCTTTTTCTCTTCTTTTTCAAGCAGTGTTAATTTACTTAGGATCATCTTGATACTTTTGAGGCATGTTTTCAAGTTTTGTTAAAGAGACTCTAAAATAACATTTTTGCTATTACTAGGTTATTGTAATTCCTAAGGCAGGATCTTTCTGGAGTCTCTACTGAATGTTTGGCAATGTCCCTTCACTCGGCTAATGGGAGCTTGAACATTTCCCAGCCCAGTGTGATCTCCGGTAATTGTTATTTCCTTAGTAGTTATTCTTTATTCAGTCTCATGGAATCTCATCCAATTAGTGTGGAGCTAAGTACTTTAGCACTAGTAGTAAAAGTAGCAAAGATTCAAGGGGATCCCTGTATAGACTTCTAGTGTTGCTTCTATGAACAGATCTCTTTTCTATGGTACACTGTCCCACAAAACCCAGCTGCCTTATAACTTTGAATTCCAATCTCTGTTTCCTCAGCTTGTTGAAATCACTGAACTCTGTTTGGTCCCCCTCCCTGTGCTGTAGCTGAAAATAACATCCAAGAAAAAGGCAAGAACAATCATGCAGTTCACCTTGTTTGTTTCCCTTCTCTTAAGGATCACAGTCCTGTGCTATATATGTCCAACATCTGAAGACATTTGTTTCATACATTTTGTCCAGTTTCAGAATTTTTTTTAATTGTGGAAGGGCTAGTTGAATACTATTACTCCATTATGGTCATTGTGGAAATGCTCTTTTATGTTTTGAAAAGACAAGTTTGGTTGCTGGAGAATGGATTGCGTGAGGTGTAAGAATACAAGCAGATAGACCTGTTGGGAGTCTATTCCAGGGTCCAGGAAAGAGATGATGGTGGCTTTGGACTATTTTGGAAATATAGGTAAGTGAATGAATGAGCTAATACTTATTAGAAGTTCAATAGGTTTAAACAAATGTTTTAAATAATTTATTTGAAATGAAAATAACCTCTTATTTTGCTTTCTACTTTTACTAGTGTTCTTTTCTTCTGTTTGTCCTTATACATTCCTAGTATGGGAGAGAGAGAGAATTATTTCATTTTTCAGATGAATAAACTAACACTTGAATGGTGGAATTACTCACCCAATGTTCCAAGGAAACAGTACTAGATACCAGGCCCCCAGACTACTAAAAGCTCCATAAGTGCTGCTTTCAAACTCGCTGGAACTATCACGTGAGATGACATAGGAGTCTTTAGTCTTTAGAAGCTTCTACTTAAGGAGAAAATAGTCTCCCTTCAGGAAGTCTTTGTGTTGAAACTGAATGTACACTTCATACCTAAAATTGGGCTCATTATTGTCCTTGAAAGAACTAAACTTATTTTATCTTGATGGGCCTTTCTTCAAATGACTTATAGTAGGTCCTGGGAAAATGGATCCTGTCCCCCAAAGCATAATGCTTCTATAGTAACCACAGCTCTACAGATAAGAGATTATTTTAATTATTAAAATGTTTAAAAGTCCATTATAACAGACTTACAATTTCATACCCTAAGTTTTCCCTCCTATTTCTAACTGTCCTCTTGTAACTCAATGATTAACACTCTTTTGATTATTGTTTTATATTATTCCCCCATGTGATAAAAAAACAAGGCATGCTGTAGGCAAAACTGTGGAGTCGATGGATTTCACTTCTGTTCATTTTCTTCCTACCCTCCCATCCCTTTGCTGAGGCTGTTTTTCTTTCTTTCACTTATGGAGAATCAAAATCTTGTCTGATCATAAAGACTGCAGCATGACACAGTCATCAGATCTGGGCTTCAATCCTGCCTGGGCTTCTGGACTGGTCTTGGGACTTTGAGTAAAGTTCTTAGGGAGCTATAATAATAGTAATGATCTCAATGCTGCAATAAGAGTTAGAGGAAATAATATATGTAGAGTGTTTAGCACACTGCCGTGCACACAGTTAGTACTCACCTGTTTTTTTGTTCTTTCATTTTGTGAACATGAATAAAAGTGTGATTATAATTGCCCTCAGTAGTTTCAGTGGGATGGATGGGCAGTGGAGAAGAGTGACACATAACTGGAATCAGTTTACTTCTTTTCGGGACTCACCGTTTAATTCTTATTAAGCTCTGAGTTAAATCATGCTTCTTGCTTCTATCTCTCACAACTGAAATGACACAGTTCTTTATTTCTCTCATTTCTAAAATTGCTAGCAACGTTTTGGCCAGGTAAAGCATTTGTGCATATACAAGAGAGGGTTTTTTTCACAACAGGGAATCTTCCACAACCTTCTAGGACTGTATTAGGCAGTCTGCTTCTGTGTTCCCTCAGGGCATTTATCAAATAGAAGATAGTGTTTGATTTGTTGACTGCCTCCTTTCCACTACACTATAAACTCCTCAAGAGCAGAAAGGATAACTTTATTTCTGAATTGCGAATTCCCAGCAGAGTGTTTGGTACATATTTCATATTCAACAAGTATTTATTGAATAAGTGAATAATAATATAATAAATACCACAATAGCCTCTTACCTTTGTCCTGTGTACCACGTCCCCAAAGTCTATTTATATGAATCTGATCACTCAACAATTCAACTGTTATGGACAGCCTGCTGTTAGCAAGGCTACATTTGTGATGCACTGAAAGACACAGGGATGAAGAAGACATGGTCCGACCTGAAGAAAGTGACAAGGGTTATATAAGTTCAAGGATCATATTCTTTCTCTGGCCAAAATTTTCAGTGGCTCCCTGTTGCTCATAGGATAAAGTCCAAACTCTTTGGTATGATATTCAAGGTCTTTTATACACTGACCCTAACTTTTTTTCCATCACTATCATCTATTGCTCTTCCAACCATATGGTAGTGGTTTTTAGTTCCATCTACCCAGCACCCTTCCTAACAGATTTCCTGTCAGGCTGTGGTGACTGGTTGAGAGGTGGGATCCTGCTCTTCTTGATAGCTCTTCTTGATCTAATTTTTCTGCATGAAAACTTTCTCCCTTTTGCTTAAAAGAGCTAGAATGCTCACCCATTGATACATGAAAATCCTCCTTTTCAACTGATTGGTTTCCTTACTGCCTCCTGCATATGGCTGCTATTTCTGCTGGTACTTTTATTCAATTAATCCTTTGGAAGTCCCTCTTCTAAGAGCTCCACTTATTAGCCCTATGATTCCTTTAAGGCCAAGGTCTAATCCTACTTATTTTCCAGAGCATTTTCCTCCTTCCTTATCTCTACCTTTCTCTTTACCGGTGTTATTACAGCTCCCTTGAAAATCTGAAATCCCTTTTCTTTGTCACTTGAAATATGCTGCCTATTTTTTCGTTTTTCTTTTTCATATATAGATCCCCTTTCTCACTGTAGAACATGGATTTTCAAAGGGTGATCCAAGGACCCTTCGGGGTCCCTGAGAACCTTTCAGTCGGTACATGAGGTCAAAACTGTTTTCAAAATAATATTAGGACATTATTTGCCTTTTTAACTCTGATTCTCTCACAAGTGGAATTTTCTTGATGCTATATGACACGTGATATCCTGACAGACTAAATGCAAAAGCAGATATGAGAATCCAGTTGTCTTTTATTAGGCCAGACATTAAAGAGATTCACATAAATGTAAAATAATTCCAATCTTTTCATTACTTTTTTTGGACATCTGGGTTGCTTCCAAGATTTTGCAATTATGAATGAAACTGCAATATTTGCACTGAATGGCACTGATAAACTTGGTCTTCTCATTAAACTATACAACCCTAATATATATCACTGGAAGAGAAATCTTCTTATCGGTAAACTAAGTATATTTGCAAATTCTGCCTTCTAAATTGATCCTAAAATTCACATTCCAAGTTTTACAAGAGAGTCAAGTGTGTAGAATGTAAAATCATCACGTTGATGTTTCCCTGTTTATATACATGATGAAAATGCTTCCTTAAGACCATCTCCACAGCCTATGCTGAGTGTGAATGCATCCCTGGTGCAGTTTGTTCTTCTGCTGTAGGGTTTCTCAAGATAGGGGAATTTAAAAAGAGATTATGTGTAGTTTAAGAAAGATATTCAGTATATTGAAAGAGATATTGGTTTTTAAAAACCTGAGAAATATGGTTTTCTTGGCTGATTTAGACCGTTTACTTTTTTGTCTTAGACAATATAGTTTTCATAAAAATATGGTATTTTTGTTAAGTTGTAATAGGCATAATATTGTTATTTTAAAATGAATAAAGAAATATTTAAATATTTTCTCATTCTTTATTTCTAATATGTTAAATATTAATAGATAAAACTCACATAAACAAAAGCTTTGGGATCCTCAAATTTTACAAAGTGGAAAGATGTCCTGAAACCAAAAGTTTAAGAGTTGCTGCTCTAGATTATAAGAGATCAGGAAGCAGGTGTCATATTTCTTGGTGTCTCCATTGCCATGCACATTTTAAGATTTCAATAAATGTCAATTGATTGTGAAAGTGTGGAAATTGGGGGCACAGATGTCAATCAGTGAAAGTAATTTTTTAGGGGGAACATTTTGTCATCATCTTAAATGTTACATTTTTATTTCCTAGGTGTAATTCCCAAGCTATGATAACCTTAAACTGTTTTCTGCTGCATGTTTGTGAATATAAAAACACTTTATTGAACCTGTGTGTGCTCCTGGGTGTCACCATAGGGAAGAAGATATTGTTCAGAAAAATGTGAAGCCTATAAAACATTTGCTGGGAATGTTAATTTGCAAATGCCTCCACCATAGAATGAGAGAGCTTCAGGAGGGGAAACAGTGTCATAAAAAATGCCCAAGATTAAGGGGAAGCAGCTGCATTAAAGAGCTGCTTGGCACAAACTATTTGATTTTAATTGCATGGAAGATAATTGGTCCCAATTGTTTTGTGAAAGATTCAGAAACAAGAGAACAGCAAGAAAAAACAAATAATGGTTCAAGAACTGTTTTAAAGCAAGACAATGAGATTTCATTTCAACCTAAATTATCCCTTAAGGCACATTTTCTGCAAAGTAGGAAATTAAATTTCAATTAAAGTTTTCTAAACCTGCCTTGGAGATTTAGTTAAGAAGCTGTAAATATATCAGATTTTTAAAAATGGTCTCCGGTAAAACCTTAATTCTCTTCTTTATTAGAGGATTTTGTATGTCCCTGTTCTTTGACCTAAGATTCTCATCATTTATGGATGAAAGCTTCTGAAAATGCCTTAAGTCTTAGATCAGTCTTAGCATACAGTCTTAGATTAAACTAATAATCAAAGTCTTTCCCTAAAATCCCACTTGCGTCAAGTGCTTTATCTCAGGGACCAGCAAACTTCCTATAAAGGTTTTGTGGGCTATAAGGTTTCTGTGGCAATACTCAACTCTGCCTTTGCTGGAAAACAGCCACAGAAATACGTAAAGAAGTGGGCATGTCTGTGTTACAATAAAACTTTATTTACAAAAACAGGAGGTAAGACAGATTTGGCCTCTTGCTGACCACAGTTTGCCCACTCTTAGTCTAATCAAATCCAGAAGCCTCACTCTGGCATCTCAGCAGGACACTTCAACATTTGTCTCTGCCTAATCTTCCTATTGTTCCTCAATATTAAGTCTAGTTCCAGTCTATAAAGAAAAAAATGTTGCCTGCCATTCCAGTTCTAGGATCAAGTCATTAGCCACTGCAGTCGCCCACAATGTACCCTGAGGGGAATTCAGGATGGAGAAAAACAGGAAGCATTCTATGCTTTGGATATACTGGCCCCTAGATAATTAAGATAATTCTCTAAGGAGAAATTTCAGTGACCCCCAGATTCTTGCATCTTCCTGTACATAGAAAAGCACTAAAATCATTAATTTGAGATGTCCTTTCTTTGTGATTGGCAGTAATCTTTTTATGCTCGACTACATGTTTTTCCCAGCAAAAAAAGTTCACGTATATCCTGGCTCCTCCCTTATCTCTTTGGAGAATTTCCTCAGAGCTATCTGAGTGGCTGAGAGATATCCTGGGCTATAGTCCTCAGAATAATACTTAACTCACAGTTTTTATGTTGTGTATTTTTTTTTCAGTTGACAAGTCTAAGTGTCCCCACATTTCCCAAATGCTCTGCTCATTCCTGCCTTCAAAACTTTGCATATGTGGATCCGTACCAGGAATAGCTTCTGCCCTTTATTATACCCTTCCAAGTCTGCCCCATCCTTTAGGGTCTAGCTACACCTTCTTTAAGAAGCCTTTATGGATAACTCCAACAAACATTCCTCTTTCCCTTTACTCAGCCCTTCATGACTATCCATAGCACTTAGTAAGGCAAAAGATTCTGAAATTATTTCAGACCATTTAGTCAATTACAATACTATACTACAACTTATATAGGTCTCTAATTGACTTGTTTAGACAATCTAAATCTTGCTCTGGACAGCAGGAGCCTACTCATGGCTGGATTTACTGAAAAGCTAATTAAACTTTTGCTTTAGGGACCTTTGTTTGCTCAGATTCCTGTACTTAATTTTGTATTTATTATTTTATATTCTCTTACTTAAAGAGGGCCTCCAATTTTGTATAAGCTTCAGGATCTACAAAACCTGGATCTGTCCCTGGGCTTACTACAAAGCCTGGCACAAGGTTGGTACAACAGAGATTGCTTTGTCTCTCAATCTCCATTTTCCTTGCTGGAATGCTTGCCTCCCAGGTTGTTGCATGAGGGAGAAATACACATCTATCTTGTTTAAATAACTGTTTCTGGAGTCCTTCTGTATTAGCAGCTTAGACCTTCCACTATAAGCTGGTCACAGTAAGTGCTCAAAAATATTTATTGAACTAAGTGTGACCATTAACTAAGAAACAGATCAATGCAGACTCGCTATTCAGAACCACTCCACTCCTCATCTAACCAAAATATTCATGCTACATTTGCATTTTAGAGACTAACAAGTAATACGCTGTATTTATATAATAAAAGTATATGTGCTTATAACTGCATTTTGTGCAGGGAAGGCAATTTACTTTTGGAGAACGTATATAAAGCAAATTAGAGTAGTAGTTTGCATAGGTGGCCCCATTAAAATGGACTGCTTACTTCACTTGGGCACAACTCATCAAACTTTGCTTATCAACTCCAGGCTCAAGAGGAAGGCAATTGAAGCAGGGAATCTAGTGTTATGGTGTGTGTGTGTGTGTGTGTGTGTGTTGGAGGGTGGTGAGGTGGGCAGTGGAGAAAAAGAAAAGATGGTGAATGTTCACAGTTAGAGGAATGGAGATTGGTCAAACAATGGTAGAGTTCAGCTAGGAGCAGCTATCAATCAATCAGTCTGTAACACTTCAGTAAGTAGCAAAGAGGAAAACAGGGTAGGAGGCCATAAAGCAGACTGTCTATTTTAGACTATCTATTTTAGTGAGCCCCAATGAGCTTACTAGAAGAGACAGAAACCCCACTGTTGTTCCAGACAGGACTGAGTCCTGTATTTCATCAAGGGAATCATGTTACTTGTTGAAAAAGATCAATGGCAGCAATGGCATTGTTTTTAAAGAATGGCTATCTGTGACTTCTGTGTCAAGTTGTTAAAAATTTTTACATATATTGCAATCTCCTCTCTTCTGCTACAAACCCATAAAATAGTAGATAAAATTTTAAATACATATATATATTTATATGTATCATGCTAATTTTTATATAATTTTATACATGTAATGTATATATTTTTAAAATTTTGGGCTGTAGTCAAAAACAAGAAGATGAAAAATATTCAAGAAGCAAAAATGGGGAGATTTCCCTCAAACAATAAAAACAAATACCCAAGAATCCACAGTAACAAGTAGAAGCCAAAGCCTCAGAACCCATAGGAACCAGGATTGAACACAAGCCATGGGCAGATAGGAGCAAAAGCAGAACACACAGTGATGAAAGCTGGAGGCCCAGTTAGCACTGCTCACTAATGAACAGAATCCCAAAAGAAAAGTACCTACTCAGAGCTTGGGCAGAGACAAAGTCACCTGCCTAATGACTCTCTTATGAAGAAAAAAGAATAAGGTAGTGAGATAGACTTTGGGGGTGAGGAGGAACAAATTAGATTGAGTATCTGGAGAGGGCTAAATGATATTTGACTTGATGATAAGAAGTTGCCTGCCAAGTGAAGATTTAGGGGCAGAGAAAAGAGCTACCTGAAAGGCCCTAACACAGGAAAAAGGTCAGTGTGACTAAAACGTACTGAGAGAGTAAAGGAGTAGTAAAAGATGAGATTGGAGGAATACACAGGGACTTAGCGTATATGTAAATTTTGGCCATTTTGGCAGTCTAGACTGAGGCAGGAAGTCTCCTTGACATTTCTAAGCACAAAGAATTAATGGATAAAATACAAAAATACATTTAAAACCATGGTTGATTTCTAAAACGAGAACAAGAAATCCCCAGGTGCTAGAAATGAATATCAGAGTAGTAAGAAAAAGTTGAAGCCAGGTTTCCACAGAGCTGGAACTCCAGGCTTCCGGTCTCTTCCCTCCACTGTCACTGAGCTGCCCTGGAGCCCAATGGGAGGGTGGCCTCACTGAAACTGCTGGCTCTGGAGGGACCCCACCAGCTAAAGCCGCGACCGTCCTTGGGACCGTGGGCCAATTCCCTGAAACCTGGAACTCGAAGGCCACCTTTATTCACACAAAGAAAGGATTTATCCATTTGGAGGTCAACATGTCAGAGGTTCTTGGTGCTCCAGACAGGTGTCAGGCCTTAGCCTCTGAGGTGAAGGAGCCAAGTCTACGACATTGGACCACCAGAGACCTCCCGGCCCCACATAATATCAATCGGTGAAAGCTCTCCCAGGATCTCCATCTCAACTAAGACCTGGCTCCACCCAACGGCCAGCAAGCTCCATTGCTGGATGCCCCATGCCAAACAACTAGCAAGACAAGAATGCAACCCCACCCATTAGCATAAAGGCTGCCTAAAATCATAGTAAGTTCACAGACACCCCAAAATACACCGCAGGATGTGGCCCTGCCCACCAGAAAGACAATATCCTGTCCCACCCACCAGAACACAGGCACCAGCCTCCTCCACCAGTAAATCTGTACAAGCCACTGAACCAAACTCACCCATTGGGGGCAGACACCAAAAACAACAGGAACTATGAACCTGCAGCCTGCAAAAAGGAGACCCCAAACACAGTAAGTTAAACAAAATGAGACAACAGAGAAATATGCAGCAGATGAAGGAGCAAGATAAAAACCCACCAGACCAAACAAATGAAGAGGAAATAGGCATTCTACCTGAAAAAGAATTCAGAGAAATGATAGTAAAGATGATCCAAAATCTTGGAAATAGAATGGAGAAAATACAAGAAACGTTTAACAAGGACCTAGAAAAACTAAAGAGCAAACAAACGATGATGAACAATACAATAAATGAAATTAAGAATTCTCTAGAAGGAATCAATTGCAGAATAACTGAGGTAGAAGAACGGATAAATGACCTGGAAGATAAAATAGTGGAAATAACTGCTGCAGAGCAGAATAAAGAAAAAAGAATGAAAAGAATTGAGGACAGTCTCAGAGACCTCTGGGACAGCATTAAATGCACCAACATTCGAATTATAGGGGTCCCAGAAGAAGAAGAGAAAAAGAAAGGGTCTGAGAAAATATTTGAGGAGATTATAGTTGAAAACTTCCCTAACATGGGAAAGGAAATAGTCAATCAAGTCCAAGAAGCACAGAGAATCCCATATGGGATAAATCCAAGGAGAAACACGCCAAGACACATATTATTCAAACTATCAAATATTAAATACAAAGAAAAAATATTAAAAGCAGCAAGGGAAAAGCAACAAATAACATACAAGGGAATCCCCATAAGGTTAACAGCTGATCTTTCAGCAGAAACTCTGCAAGCCAGAAGGGAGTGGCAGGACATATTTAAAGTGATGAAAGGGAAAAATCTACAACCAAGATTACTCTACCCAGCAAGGACCTCATTCAGATTTGACAGAGAAATTAAAACCTTTACAGACAAGCAAAAGTTAAGAGAATTCAGCATCACCAAACCAGCTCTACAACAAATGCTAAAGGAACTTCTCTAGGCAGGATACATAAGAGAAGGAAAAGACCTACAAAAACAAACCCAAAACAATGAAAAAAATGGTAATAGGAACATATATATTGATAATTACCTTAAAGGTAAATGGATTAAATGCTCCAACCAAAAGACATAGACTGGTTGAATGGATACAAAAACAAGACCCGTATGTATGCTGTCTATAAGAGACCAACTTCAGACCTAGGGACACATACAGACTGAAAGTGAGGGGATGGAAAAAGACATTCCATGCAAATGGAAATCAAAAGAAAGCTGGAGTAGCAATTCTCATATCAGACAAAATAGACTTTAAAATACAGACTATTACAAGAGACAAAGAAGGACACTACATAATGATCAAGAGATCAATCCAAGAAGAAGATATAACAATTGTAAATATTTATGCACCCAACATAGGAGCACCTCAATACATAAGGCAAATCCTAACAGTCATAAAAGGGAAATCGACAGTAACACAATAATAGTAAGGGACTTTAACACCCCACTTTCACCAATGGACAGATCACCCAAAACGAAAATAAATAAGGAAACACAAACATTAAATGACACATTAGACAAGATGGACTTCGTTGATATTTATAGGACATTCCATCCAAAAACAACAGAACACACTTTCTTCTCAAGTGCTCATGGAACATTCTCCAGGACAGATCATATCATGGGTCACAAATCAAGCCTTGGTAAACTAAAGAAAACTGAAATCATATCAAGTATCTTTTCCAACCACAACACTATGAGACTAGATATCAATGACAGGAGAAAAAACTGTAAAAAGTACAAACACATGGAGGCTAAACAATACACTACTAAATAACCAAGAGATCAATGAAGAAATCAAAAAGGAAATCAACAAATACCTAGAAACAAATGACAATGAAAACACGAAGACCCAAAACCTATTGGATGCAGCAAAATCAGTTCTAAGAGGGAAGTTTATGGCAATACAATCCTACCTCAAGAAACAGGAAAAATCTCAAATAAACAACCTAACCTTACACCTAAAACAACTAGAGAAAGAAGAACCAACAAACCCCAAAGTTAGCAGGAAGAAAGAAATCATAAAGATCAGATCAGAGAGAAGTGAAAAAGAAATGAAGGAAGCAATAGCAAAGATCAATAAAACTAAAAGGTGGTGTTTTGAGAAGATAAACAAAATTGATAAACCATTACCAGACTCATCAAGAAAAAAAGGGAGAAGACTCAAATCAACAGAATTAGAAATGAAAAAGGAGAAGTAACAACTGACACTGCAGAAATAGAAAGGATCATGAGAGATTATTACAAGTAACTATATGCCAATAAAATGGACAACCTGGAAGAAATAGACAAATTCTTAGAAAAGCACAACCTGCCCAGACTGAACCAGGAAGAAATAGAAAATATAAATAGACCAATCACAAGCACTGAAATTGAAACTGTGATTAAAATCTTCCAACAAACAAAAGCCCAGGACCAGATGGCTTCACAGGCGAATTCTATCAAGCATTTAGAGAAGAGCTAACACCTATCCTTCTCAAACTCTTCCAAAATAGAGCAGAGGGAGGAACACTCATTCTATGAGGCCACCATCACCCTGATACCAAAACCAGACAAAGATGTCACAGAAAAAGAAAACTACAGGCCAATATCACTGATGAACATAGATGCAAAAATCCTAAACAAAATACTAGCAAACAGAATCCAACAGCACATTAAAAGGATCATACACCATGATCAAGTGGGGTTTATCATAGGAATGCAAGGATTCTTCAATATATGCAAATCAATCAATGTGATACACCATACTAACAAACTGAAGGCTAAAAACCATATGACAATCTCCATAGATGCAGAAAAAGCTTTTGACAAAATTCAACACCCATTTATGATAAAAACTCTTCAGAAAGTAGGCATAGAAGGAACCTACCTCGACATAATACAGGCCATATATGACAAACCCACAGCCAACATCGTTGTCAATAGTGAAAAACTGAAACCATTTCCTCTAAGATCAGGAACAAGACAAGGATGTCCACTCTCACCACTATTATTCAACATAGTTTTGGACGTTTTAGCCATGGCAATCAGAGAAGAAAAAGAAATAAAGAAATCCAAATCGGAAAAGAAGAAGTAAAGCTGTCACTCCTTGCAGATGACATGATACTACACATAGAGAATCCTAAAGGATGCTACCAGAAAACTACTAGAGCTAATCAATGAATTTGGTAAAGTAGCAGGATACAAAATTAATGCACAGAAATCTCTTGCATTCCTATAAACTAACAATGAAAAATCTGACAGAGAAATTAAGGAAACACTCCCATTTACCATTGCAACAAAAAGAATAAAATACCTAGGAATAAACCTACTACCTAAGGAAACAAAAGACCTGTATGCAGAAAACTAAAAGACACTGATGAAAGAAATTAAAGACCAAGGAGAAATATACCATGTTCTTGGACTGGAAGAATCAACATTGTGAAAATGACTATACTACCCAAAGCAATCTACAGATTCAATGCAATCCCAATCAAACTACCAATGGCATTTTTCACAGAAGTAGAACAAAAAATTGCACAATTTGTATGGAAACATAAAAGACCCTGAATAGCCAAAGCAAACTTGAGAAAGAAAAACCGAGCTGGAGGAATCAGGCTCTCAGACTTCAGACTATACTACAAAGCTACAGTAATCAAGACAGTATGGTACTGGCACAAAAACAGAAATATAGATCAATGGAACAGGATAGAAAGCCCAAAGATAAACCCATGCACACATGGTCAGCTTATCTTTGATAAAGGAGGCAAGAATATACAGTGGAGAAAAGACAGTCTCTTCAATAAGTGGTGCTGGGGAAACTGGACAACTACATGTAAAAGAATGAAATTAGAACATTTCCTAACACCATACACAAAAATAAACTCAAAATGGATGAAAGACCTAAAGGTAAGGCTGGACACTATAAAACTCTTAGAGGAAAATGTAGGCAGAACACTCTGTGACATAAATCACAGTGAGATCCTTTTTGATCCACCTCCTAGAGAAATGGAAATAAAAACAAAAATAAACACATGGGACCTAATGAAACTTAAAAGCTTTTGCACAGCAAAGGAAACCATAAACAAGAGGAAAAGACAACCCTCAGATTGGGAGAAAATATTTTCAAACGAAGCAACTGACAAAGGATTAACCTCCAAAATATACAAGCAGCTCATGCAGCTCAATATCAAAAAAAAAAAACAAAAAAAAAAACAACCCAATCCAAAAATGGGCAGAAGACCTAAACAGACATTTCTCCAAAGAAGATATACAGATTGCCAACAAAGACCTGAAAGGATGCTCAACATCACTAATCATTAGAGGAATGCAAATCAAAACTACAATGAGGTATCACCTCACACCAGTCAGAATGGCCATCATCAAAAAATCTACAAACAATAAATGCTGGACAGGGTGTGGAGAAAAGGGAACCCTCTTGCACTGTTGGTGGGAATGTAAATTGATACAGCCACTATGGAGAACAGTATGGAGGTTCCTTAAAAAACTAAAAATAGAACTACCATATGATCTAGCAATCCCACTACTGGGCATATACTCTGAGAAAACCATAATTCAAAAAGAGACATGTACCACAATGGTCAGTGCAGCACTGTTTACAATAGTCAGGACATGGAAGCAACCTAAGTGTCCATCGACAGAAGAATGTATAAAGAAGATGTGGCACATATATACAATGGAATATCACTCAGCCATAAAAAGAAACGAAACTGAGTTATTTATAGTGAGGTGGATGGACCTAAAGTGTGTCATGCAGAGTAAGTCAGAAAGAGAAAAACAAATACTGTATGCTAACACATATATATGGAATCTTAAAAAAATGGTTCTGATGAACCTAGGGGCAGGAGAAGAATAAAGATGCAGATATAGAGAATGGACTTGAGGACACGGGAAGGGGGAAGTGTAAGCTGGGATAAAGTGAGAGAGTAGCATTGACATATATATACTACCAAATGTAAGATAGATAGCTAGTGGGAAGCAGCTGCATAGGACAGGGAGATCAGCTTGGTGCTTTGTTACCACTTAGAGGAGTGGGATAGGGAGGATGGGAGGGAGGCACAAGAGGGAGGGGATATGGGGATATATGTATACATATAGCTGATTCACTTTGTTATACAGCAGAAACTAACAGAACATTGTAAAGCAATTATACTCCAATAAAGATGTTAAAAAAAAAAAAAGAAGTTGAAGCGAAAGCTGAAGCCAGATAGCTCCTGCGGTAGCATTGTTAAAATTGCAGACTATGACCTATAACTGGTTCCAATACCTCCATGGCTTAAGCTTTTGCTTATCACTCTAGCTTAGGTGTTAGCAAACTAGCCCATAGGCCAAATCTGGCCCACCACCTGTTTTTGTAAATAAAGTTTTATTGGAATGCAGCCATGCTCATTCATTTGCATACTGTCCATGGCTACTCTCATGCTATAGTGGCTGAGTTGAATAGTTTTGACAGAGACCACATGGTGCACAAAGTCTAAAATATTTATTCTTTGGCCCTTTACAGAAAGATTTGCCAACCCCTGCTCTAGTTTTTTTTTTTTTTAAATAAAAGCTTTATTTAGATATAATTTATCTACCATAAGGTTCACCAGTTTAAAGTGCACAATTCGATCGTTTTTAGTATATCTACAGAGTTCTGCAACAATCATCATAATCTAGTTTTAGAATATTTTTATCATCCCCAAAAGATACTTTATACCTATGAACAACCATTCTCATCCCCCTCACCCTTCCGTCCACTCCCCAGCCTTAGGCAACCACTAATCTACTTTTGGTCTCTGTAGTTTTGTCTATTCGGGATATTTCATATAAATGAAATCATACAACACGTAGCCTTTGTGTCTGGATAACTAGCATAATGTTTTCAAAATTCATCAGTGTTGTAGCACGAATCAGTACTTATTTATTTTTATGGCTGTATGTTCTGATGTATGAATATACTACATTTTGTTTATCAATTTATCAGTTGGTGGATGTTTAGGTTGCTTCTACTTTTTTTTTAAGGGAATTCCTTTATTTTTATTATTTATTTATTTACTTTTGGCTGTGTTGGGTCTTCGTTTCTGTGCAAGGGCTTTCTCTAGTTGCGGCAAGCAGGGGCCACTCTTCATCGCAGCGCGCGGGCCTCTCACTATCGCAGCTTCTCTTGTTGTGGAGCACAGGCTCCAGACGCGCAGGCTCAGTAGTTGTGGCTCACGGGCCTAGTTGCTCCGTGGCATATGGGATCTTCCCAGACCAGGGCTCGAACCCGTGTCTCCTGCATTAGCAGGCAGATTCTCAACCACTGCGCCACCAGGGAAGCCCTGCTTCTACTTTTTGGTTATTATGAATAATGCTGTTATGCACATTTATGCACAATTTTTTGTGTGGACATGTGTTTTCACTTCTCTTGGGTAGATACCTAGACATAGAATTGTTGGTTCACAAGGTAACTCTGTATTTAACATTCTGAGGAACTGCTAAACTGTTTTTCAAAGTAGCCACACCCATATCTCTTTATTCTGATACCTTGGGCTCACAAGGAAATTATGGCTCATTAGCCAGGACTGTGGATAGAAAATAGATATTGGAGAGAAACTAGATCTCCAAGTATGCACTAAATTAGCCACATGGTTCAAATTCATACTACCTATGTAGTTCAGGAATGCTGAACTGAGAAATGAACATAAAGTGGGTTCAGAACTGTTGAAATCCAGAGGGCTCCATGGACTGGGTGAATGTAAAAGACTATATCCAGATAAACTATAATTTAGGAGTAAAAGCAAAATAAATGCATTTAAAGAACTACAGAGACTTAGAATATTTACCATCAAAACAATCTTGCTGAAAGACCTATTAAGGAATGTACTCAAACCAGTATAAAACTGAACCAAGTTTCCATCAATGGATGAATGGATAAAGAAATTGTGATATACACAAACACACACCCACACACGAATATTATTTAGCCATAAAAAAGAATGAAATCTTGCCATTTGTGACAAAATGGATGGACCTCAAGGGCATTATGCTAAGTGAAAGAAGTCAGATAGAGAAAAACAAATACCTTATGATCGCTCTTGTATGTGGAATTTAAAAACAACGACAACAACAAGCTCATTAGATACAGAGAACAGATTAGTGGTTGCCAAAGTCGGGGGCGGGGGCGGGGGTAGGAGAAATGGGTGAAGGAGGTCAAAAGGTAGAAAGAAAAAAAAAGCAATGGCAGTGATACTTTAACTGACTTACCACAGTATTGTCAGAATTAAACTGTGCTTTTCATAGTAGGTGAGCAAACAGTATTTGCTGAATGAATCAGCTAGCCAACTCTTGGTTTAAAAAAAAACAACAAAACAAAATAAAAATGAACCAAGAAGGAAATAGGGGAGTATAAGAAGCAATGGTGAAGAAACAGTTGCTAAAACATGTTGATAAATTGTGCTAGTTTATGAGACTAGCATACCCTTGAAGCTAAAATCCAACAATGACAGTAAGAGAAGAAAAAAAAAAAAATCCAGGCCAATCTTATTCATAAACATAGTTGCAAAAATCCCAAATAAAATATAAAGGAATCAAACTCAATTTCACTACCAAGAAGGATTTTTATCACAGGAATGCTTCTACATTAGAAACTTTACTTATATAGTTCAAAACTGTATAATCATCTCAATATGTATCCAAAAAATTTAAATTCTACACCCATTCATGATTTAAAACACCTATCTGCCATTATGTAAACATAATCGTGAACCTTTGGGGAAATGATATGTCAGTGAGATACATACAGCCTTGGAACCATGGATGGAAATGTGGGCATAAGCTCATAATTTCCCAATGATCGAAGTAGACAGATCTTTAGTGTAACTAAGAATTATCTAGTATGATAATGGTTTTGTATGGGATTGAAATTTTCCATAATAAAACATTTTTAAAATTACCTGGAACGTCTGTAAAATATTTAGATTTCAGGCCCCACTCCAGAGATTCTAATTTAGTTCAAGGAAACACATTAATCTCTTCTATCCTCTCCTGCTCCCAACCCCTAACCAACCCCCTCCCCATGCAATTGAACTTCAGAGCACAATCTGAGAAACACTCTAATAGAATGTCTGTTTCATTTCAAGTGATACTTTGAAATGGAGATGTTCTTCATTACAGATACGTAACTTGTTATTATTTTGCTTTGATTTAAAATAACATCCCTGGATAGATCACCACTGCCCTCTAAAGATGACTGTTAGGTATAGATCTCTCCCAGAGCTCCAGAGGTAGTTAAATTTCCAAGAAATTTGTCATTGGACACATTTAGAGTGCATTCTATCTACAGTACACGTTTAGGTTCAAACCACGGTTTGAGGAAAACACAGGGGCTTTGGCTATTTTAATTACCTTCTCTGCATTTCTGAAACGTGTATAACCTGCTCTTGAGCACTTTCCACATTTTGTCCTCCTCCTTTACTCTTTTACATACCACCTTTTTCAGTTCCCCTCCACAGAGAAAACCCCATGCCCCAAATTCAAGGCAGGGCTCTATCTAGAGAGTCTGGGAATATGGTTTTTTATAAAAGAGGAGGACCTATTAGGATATACTTTCTCCTATTTTACAACTCTGATTTAAAGTCTTCAGCAGATTAGAGTCCATCTTTTTGAATATGAGTAGTTACGCCCCGTATCAAAACCTTTCCCACTTTTTTCAAGACCCCTGCCCACCTAATTTGAAGCAGGTGATTTTGCCTCCTACTTTTCAGAACAAAAAAGAACCCCCTAGTAGTAAACTCCCCTGAGCTCTTTTTATATCTTCTACTTCTCCTTTCTTTTAATCTCACTAAGAGACCCTCTCCCTGTTCAAAGCTCACCCTAACACTAGACCTCTTAATCATACCTTCATGCTCCATCTTTTCTCTCTCTTCTATACTTACCTTCTTTCTGGAAATAGTACACCTTGGCTAGGCTCTTAGTCTTGTCTTTTCTATTTGTTCTTTTCTCCCTTCCCCTACCACTCTCCTCTTAAGTTCCACTCTATTTCCCTTTCTAGCCTAAATTTCCCCTCCTAATTGCCTCTCCTCTGTGCATTCCATTCTTTCCTCAACCCTTTGTAATATGTCTCTCATCCCTCCCTCACCACTTTTGAAAATGTTTCCCAGATCATCCTCAACCTCTGAATTGGCAAGCCAGTGGCTCCTCTGTACTCCTCATTTCCCTTGGCATCTCTGCAGCATGTGGCACTGCTGACCTCTCCCTTCCTCAAATACTATCTTGCCTTGATTTCTATGACATCACCTCCTCCTTTTTCTCTGATGGCTCCTTTTTCTCTGATGGCTCCTTTTCAGACCCACTTGATACAGCACCCTCAGCTGCCAGTCTCCTAAATGTTAGCATTGCCAAAGACTCCAGAGCACCTAACTGTGTAGGGTTTTTGTGAAGGTTAAATGAGATAATGGATAGAAAGTACTTGGCACTATGCCTAGCATACAGTAAGAATCATTCAATAAATGGTTGAGATGGTGATAATAGTGACTTCACTATTTTCTTCCAGCTTCATACATTCTCTTTGAGTGATCTCACCCACTCTAAGTGCTTCAATTCCCATATACAAATTGATGACTCAAATTAATATCTCCAGAATTTGAGATCTCTTTCAAGATACATATCTTCCACTGCCTATCAGACATTTCCTGATAAAATTGTGTCCTCTTATAGTACCCTTAACATGGCCAATAACATTATAATTTGGGGTTAACATCTTAGTCTCACTAGGTACTAATGGATCTCCATGTGTAGCACATTCCCATCAGATAACAAAACCCTTCTTCCACATAATCAGATTCAGGGTGGATAGTTTGTAGTTTTCAAGGGTCGATGACTGCCTTTTGAAAACAACACTATGTCTTCATAAGGGCATATGACTTCCCCAATCCTACTTCAGATTCACTGCTTGAAGGGGAACTCACTAATGGAACTTTTTATGAATTTCAATCCAATTAGTTTAAAAACAATTTAACGAAATCATATTTCTACTTACCTCAATACAGTTGGTCTTAAACATTAACTTTATTAATTTATAAAGCCCTAGTCTATGCCTTCTCCATCCACCTGGGCACGTTCTACAAGCCCAGTGGCAGTGAATGGGCCACTAGTTTCTGCATGGAGGCTGTAATACCTATGCAGACAGTCTCTGAATATGTGTAAAAACTATCCTAATTGTTTGCAGGAATGAATATACACTCTCAGTGATTTTCTTTTCTGGCAGTTATCAAAAGAGCTCCCATCTTTTTTTGTGGAAATGGAACATGTTGAATGCTCATTCATAAAAGAAACTGCCACATATTTAAGACATCTAGAAAACTCAGCCATTCTCAGGCATTTTAGTGAGTATTACTGAGGCTAAATGATACCATTTTAATAGCTTATTTAAGCACAATCATCAATTGAAATTTTTTTTCATGAATCTCAGTAAGCTAAAAATTAAATGAAGCCAAAGACAAATGTATTAACAGCCAGCAATACCTTGTATTGAGAAGAAAGTTTTCTGGCTTGTGAAAATAAAGACAGTTTCTCTTCAATCTCAATGTATAGGTGTATGACTATAGATTTCCCAGACTGTTGGGCTGTTAATAAATAAAAATAATTTTAAATGAAAATTTCACTCACTTGAAAATATGTATTGAGCTATGTAGCAGGCACTGAAGAGAAGATAGTCCCTGCCTTCCAAAAACTTAGAGATTAGTGGAACCACAGATTAATAAATCAAGTAAAGGAAGAGCTAAGGCAACAGTACATGTAAGGCACAGAGGCCAGAGAGAGGACAGCTCTTTCCACAAATAGTTCCACGTGGCTGGAGGATGCAAGTAGTTGTGGGTGAAGGGAGGTATTGAGGTTGGAGAGCGGGGAAAGGGTTGGATATGCCATGCTAAGAGATTTGGATTTTATTCAGTGAGTAGTCAAGAACTCCCTTCTCTGATAGTGGTGAAAAGGAGAAGACTGGTGGGGAAGTAAATGAAAGGTAAGGAGATTAGTTGGAGGCTACTGTAAATATCCAGCTAAGACATAAGAGGACCAAACCTAAGGCAGCAGGGATGAAGAATAGGGATTAAGACTTTCTCTTTATCTAAGCTTTAAGAAATTAGATTATGATGTGCCTTGATATAGTCTTCTTCATGCTTCTTGTGTTAAAGATTTGTTAAACTTCTTGGATCTATGGTTTTATAGTTCTCATTAAATTTGAAAATTTTTCAGTCATTATATCTTCAAATATTTTTTCTGTACCCTCCCTTCTCCTATGGGGACTCCATTTATACATATATTAAGTCACCTGAAGTTGTCCCACTGATACTCTTTTTCATTTGTAAGTCTTTTTCCTCTATGTGCTTCATTTTGGATTGTTTCTACTGCTATATCTTCAAGTTCTTTAGTCTTTTCTTCTGCAATGTATAATTGCTGACATGAGCACAATGATAGTATCACTTCCCAACTTGGGGGATTCATGAACAAAAACATAGACTGGGGCTAGACAGAAAAGGAGAGATAAGGAGCTTGGTTTAGGGCATGTTAAGGCTGAGGTCCTTGTGGATATATAGCTGAATATATTCTTCCCCTGATTAGAGGGAATAAATGAATTAGAGGATGGAGATTTCAGAGACATGAGTGAAGAGTGTGAAGCCATTGATTAGGTCATCCAGGGAGCATGTACTGAAAAACAAAAGAGGGTGGAAAACGAAGTATGGAGTACTCTAACATTTAAGGTGCTGCAGAGGAGGAAAAGTCAGTAAGGAAACTGAGGAGTACACAGAGAAGGAAGAGGAGAGCCAGGAGAGACTTGTCATCAAAGATAAGAGACAAGAAGAGAGTATTCTGCAGTGTCCAATGCTCTAGAAAAGTCAAGAATGATAAGGACAGAAAATTGTCTTTTAGCTCTTTTATTTTATTTTATTTTAATTAATTTTTTTTTTGGCCATACCATGTGGCCTGCAGGATCTTAGTTCCCCAACCTGGGATTGAACCTGGGCCACGGCAGGGAAAGCTCTGAGTCCTAACCACTGGACTGCCAGGAAATTCCCTGTCTTTTAGCAATTTGGAGGTCACTGGTAACCTTAGAAACAGGTCTATTTTTTTTTTTAAGAATGACCTCTGTTCACTTGTTCATTCATCCATTCATTCAATGGACACTTATTTACTGGTGTCTGGGGATATAAAGATGAAAGAGAGCCTCTATTCTGAGGGAGTTCTCTGTCTAATAAACAGCTATTGAAATAGCTTGATAAGTGTTTTGTTTGTTTGTTTTTTAAATTAATTTATTTATTTTTGGCTGCATTTTGTCTTTGTTGTTGTGCACGGGCTTTCTCTAGTTGTGGTGAGTGGCAGCTACTCTTCGTTTCGGTGCGTGGGCTTCTCACTGCAGTGGCTTCTCTTGTTGCAGAGCAAGCCTCTAGGCGCACAGGCTTCATTAGTTGCGGCTCGCGGGCTCAGTAGCTGTGGCACATGGGCTTAGTTGCTTGGCAGCATGTGATATCTTCCCAGACCAGGGCTTGAACCTGTGTCCCCTGCATTGGCAGACGGATTCTTAACCACTGCACCACCTGGGAAATCCCGATAAGGGTTAAAACAGAGTGAAGTATGAAGGACTGGTTGTTAGCAGAAACAGAATGTCAGAGAAGCTTCTCCAGAGGAAAAACTAGAGCTAAAATCCAGAAGGATGAAGACTCATAATTTTAAAAAGGGACAGGAGGACAGGAAACATGAGGGGTAAAAACCCAAGTAATGAGTACTTAACCTTCTGAATTCCTCATACTATTAGGCTAACACAATTGGATCTGGCTAGGATTATTGGCAGATATTCAGGAAATAGAACCATACTCTAAAAGGACTGGAGGGACTTCCCTGGTGGCACAGTGGTTGAGAATCTGCCTACCAATGCAGGGGACATGGGTTCAAGCCCTGGTCCAGGAAGATCCCACTTGCCACAGAGCAACTAAGCACATGCGCCACAACTATTGAGCCTGCATTCTAGAGCCCGCGAGCCACAACTACTGAGCCTGCGTGTCACAACTTCTGAAGCCTGTGTGCCTAGAGCCCAAGCTCTGCAACAAGAGAAGCCACCGCAATGAGAAGCCCATGCACCACGAAGAGTAGCCCCCGCTCACCACAGCTAGAGAAAGCCCATGTGCAGCAACTAAGACCCAACGCAGCCAAAAATAAATAAATAAATAAATTTATTAAAAATAAATAAATAGGGCTTCCCTGGTGGCGCAGTGGTTGAGAGTCCGCCTGCCGATGCAGGGGACGTGGGTTTGTGCCCCAGTCTGGGGGGATCCCACGTGCCGCGGAGCGGCTGGGCCCGTGGGCCATGGCCGCCAAGCCTGCACGTCTGGAGCCTGTGCTCCGCAGCGGGAGAGGCCACAGCGGTGAGAGGCCCGCGTACTGCAAAAAAAATAAAAAATAAAAAATATAAATAAATAAATAAATAAATAAAAGGACTGGAGAAGAAAGATTGAATCTTAAGGATAGGGTATAGACAATAATGAGAAGGGTGAAAAACTTGGTTCATAAATAAATGACTCCTCTGTTCTCGAGTCCTTACCTTGATTGCAATGACTGGTGATAACCTTGTTCTAGCCCTAAAACATTTACCTCCTAAATCTAAAGGTGATGACCTTATTAATTCTAATTTTGTCTTTCTAAAGTGACTATTCTCATATCTCATATCTCACTATTTGAGTCAGAAGAAGAAAAGATTTTTCTTTTTTTTTTTTTTTTTTTTTTTTTTTGCGGTACGCAGGCCTCTCACCGCTGTGGCCTCTCCCGTTGCGGAGCACAGGCTCCGGACGCGCAGGCCCAGCGGCCATGGCCCACGGGCCCAGCCGCTCCGCGGCACATGGGATCCTCCCGGACCGGGGCACGAACCCGTATCCCCTGCATCAGCAGGCGGACTCTCAACCACTGCGCCACCAGGGAGGCCCAAAGATTTTTCTTGTATATCTGAAGAGTTATTTGCGATTAAAACATTACTCCTGGGCTTCCCTGGTGGCGCAGTGGTTAAGAATCTGCCTGCCAATGCAGGGGACATGGGTTCAAGCCCTGGTCCAGGAAGATCCCACTTGCCGCAGAGCAACTATGCCTGTGTGCCACAACTACTGAGCCTGTGCTCTAGAGCCCGCGAGCCACAACTACTGAGCCCATGCTCCTAGAGCCTGTGCTCCGCAACAAGAGAAGCCACTACAACGAGAAGCCCATGTACCGCAACAAAGAGTAGCCCCCGCTTGCCTCAACTAGAGAAAGCCTGCACACAGCAACAAAGACCCAATGCAGCCACACACAAAAAAATTACTCCTACACCTATATTTTTGGTAACTTGCCAGGTATCATTTTCATTAACAAATATGAGTGTATTTATTCCTTAATTTTGAACTTCTTACTAAAGAAAGAGAATATGGGAAAATGTAAGCTATTCCTAGAATATGATGAGTAAACCTTTCAAATCAACATACTCTTTCAGAGGCTTTTTTTTTTCATAAAAGAACAGCTAGTCAATCCTAGAACATTTAAATAAAAGAGTTTAATAGTAGAAGCTCCGAGTTACCCTATATTCCATCCACTACACTTAACCCCAAAGTAGTCAGATTCCAGCAAGCCTTAGGAGGGAAGATAAGCCAAGACAGCTTAGAAAGCAAGAAAAACCCAAACTTTCTATTGAGACTCTGTTTTGGGACTGTGTTTGTTCTGTAATGCCTGTCTGACTCAGCTTCAGGAAGAAAAAGAAAATTGTCAATAGCTCAGAGTTACCCCACAGGAGGCAAGAGAACATTTGACAAATGTTTTTCCAAACTTGAAGACCAGCTGTTCTCTCCTCAGGTGTTTTCTAGTCAAAGTGAATTTCTACATCCCTTTAAAGAATGGCAGTTTTCTACAGGGGAGAAAACTGGTACCAGCTTCCAGACAGGAAAAAGTTTAACTGTTGTAGAATCTAATACATCAGGAGAAAGGAATATGGTCTTCACTTTGAAGTATTTGTTTCTAGGCCTTCCCTACTTGCTTAGAAACTTTACTCCATCCAAATCTGCCCTCCAAAGCAGATGTCTGTGATAAAGAAGAGGGACAGCACAAAGACATTTTTCCAGTGGTAATTCCCAGATGTGAGATGCCCAGAATGATGAAGTGCAGCCCTGCTGTCAAGTTCCATAGCAATCATGCTCTGAGTTCTATTGACACATGTTTTTATGCAGTTTTAGCAAAAAAAGCCTACATTAGGAATAGCTGACAAAATTCCACCCTTTCTACCACTATCTCTCGTGCTAAAACAACCTCATTCTCCCAATCATACATGATTTGTGTATGGGTTGTGACTAATTCTAGTCTGTCTAAGGCTAAGATAATCAAAATATAACTGGGTTTTAGGTTTTTGTCCTAACTGCTATTTATCCTAATATTTGAACAGAGGTGACAATAAGAACAACAAAAATACATATAGCTCCGTGCTTCCTGTGGTATGAAGAGGGATTTCTAGAAAAAATTGTAAAGAAGACTAGAAAAGGGACTAAGTATGGTGAGAACATATGTGCCAAGTTGTAGGACAGGGAAGGAAATGGATAGTTTGGACATTTTTTCAGGCAGATTTCAAAGTGATACCTTAGTAGTTGGGGTTCAAGAGGCTCTTAAGAGGGCATTTTAAACTCAGAAGTTAGGAACAGCAAAGGGACATGGTTTGGGAAATTGCTACTTCTACGGTGATTAGAAGAGTTACATGTGGGAGTCCTGGTATGTATGGGCTGAGAGTAGACAGGAAGTTGTTTGGAAATAACCATAAAAGCATGATGTGTTGTAAACCCATGCCCAACTGAAGTAATATGACTGTGTTCATAATTAATTGTCTATGGGTTCAGTAATATTGCTTGTAAGGAAAAAGGACGAATTCCAACATGGCTCTTTTTAAAATCTCCTTACTATCAGTCTAGGTAATTTAGGTGGCAAAGAGGTATTGTCATAGGTTGTCAGTTAAGAAGGATTATGGTTTGCACATATCATTAAATGTTATTTAAAATAGCACCAGATAGACCACCTGGAAATCTTGGGAAGAGGGAGGAAAGGTCATGTAAAGACAGAGGAGGGAGAGCTTTTCCTGGGCTTTCCTCTCAGAGGAATGGCTGGTAGGGGCCTGAAGGAGAGGCTCAATCCAGAGAACGCAGAAAGGGCCAACAGATATAGAGAAGACTAGGAAGATACATGGTCCTCTGACCCCAGTGTTTCTAGGGAAGTTTAGGAGGTTCCAGTTTGGTCTGCCTGGGAAGAAGGTGAATACAGAATTTTATGGCTTGTCTTTATGATTTCTGACATTTCTTTCTTTCGCCTCTGATCTCACTATTACGGGGGAAAAAAAGGTGTAAATTTACAAAAGCTGGCTAAAATGCAAATATTAAAAGAAACAACCTCAAATGTAGGTTGTTAGTCAATCATAAAGTGTAAAGATTAATAGGTAACACCTTTTCCAGTTTTGTTAAAGAAGGCTGGGTATGAAGAAAGCTGGCAGTTCTTTAGAATCTGAATTTTAAGAAGGGAACAGAAAAAGTGAATGCCTTCTCATTGTCTATAAACTGTTTAAAACTCATTAGCCTGGTATTCAAGGCCCTCCATGAACTGGTCTTAACCTCTCCAACCTTATTTCTCTCTACTACCTTACACTATACCTATGATGAGTAACTTTTGACCCACTAGCTTCGCAATCTAATTTCAATGCAGCCTTTCAGCTTGAAGGGTCTGAGGAACTTATTTAATCTGCTGTAAGGGAAATGTTCCTGTTTTATTCTGGCTTATTATATTTCTTTTGTTGTACCTTTACCATCCTTTTGTGAAAATGTGGGCTCCACAAGGGCAGGGACTTATCTACCTTGCTGTGTATCTCCAGTGCCTAGCACAGTGCCTGACATATAATAGACATTCAATAAGTATTTATTGAATGAATAAAAGAATGGCTTAAATCACTGGAAGACTGTTGGGTTGAAGTGGCCAGACAGTGAGTAGGGGACAGGAGAAGAAGAAGTACTCTAGACTGAATAAGAACAAAGTTTGAGGTAATTTTAAAGATGACACTTTCTGAGGCTTAAGAGTAAATCAGCTTTATGGGAATTTCTTTACAGAACAAATGGTCAGAGCTAAGAAAGGGCAGAATTAGAACAGTACTCAAGGAAGATTAACATGGTGGTAACCTGAAGGATGGATTAAGTTGGATGAGGCTGGAGCCAAGGAACTGAGCAGGAGAGCCTGGGCACAGTCAGTGGCCATGAGAATGGACCAGAGGCAACTCACTGGAGAGACACTGCAGAGGTGGAATCTATTGTTCCTGCCAAGTGACAGAAAAGTCAAAGGTGGCTCCAAGGTGCCTGGCCTGGGAAATTGTCACAGAGGTGGTGATGGCAGGAGAAGTAGCAATAACAGAAATAGGGAACACAGGAACCACACAGGTCACCAGATCACCAGGAAAATTCACATAGTAAAAAAAAACTATGGCGGAATGTCAAGAAAAATCCAATATCTAAATTTTAAGTAGTCCACCTATGATGATATAATAAATAAAGTTTATGCTAGATCCTTAGGTTAGATTTCCCCACCCCCTACCCCGAATCTCTTTGTCCTCCCCAGGTACAGAGTTAGCCCTGATCTCATGGGTTTCAACTCTTAGCAGTTATTTCAGCCTTGACCATAGCCAAGACATTTAGCCATTAGTATTAACTATAAGGACAGGAGAAACAAGAGAAGGATCTTCTTTACTGAGTTTTACCTGAGATTTGCTACATGAGCCTGCTTTGATGAACTCCATGATGAATTCTTTCTTGCCTCAGGACTAAAACATGATGTTTCCTCTGCCTAGGCTACTTTCTCCCCATTCTTCTCAGGACTAACTCTTACTCATCCTTCAGGTTTCAGTTTAAATGTCATTTCCTTAGCAACGCACATCTAAAGTCTCCACTGTTATTTTAATTCATAGCAACTGGTTCTTCTCCTTCATAAAAGTTATCACAATTTGTAATTATATGTTGACTGCATATTTATTTATGTACTTATTTACTATCTAACTCTCCCACATGACTGTAAACTCCACAAGGGCAGGCACTATGTTGTTGTTGTTTGTTGTTTTGCGGCTGAAGTGCTTTCCCAGCTTCGTGAGGGGGTTTCCATTGATTCACCCTGGGCACTCGCTGGCTCCCTGCCTCCTCCCCCTCCTCTTCCTTGCCCTCACTCCTCCACCTCATTCACTGGCTGAGGCCAAGGTATCCCACACAATCGGCAGGCACTATATTTTATTCAGCCACTCTACACCTAGCACCTGACCAAAAAACCTCATGTCCTATATGTATATGTTGAATGAATGAATCATTGATCCCTGGTCTCATCTGAGGACCAATTCTTGCCATGTTTTCTAGTTTCTTTATTAAAAAGTTTGGTGGATTATCAAGGAATATTGTTAGTATTCAGTTTCAATGTTAAGAAAATGTTTCCTCATATGAAAACATGTCAGACTTCTTTGAAGAAACATTCCCCTCTAAGGTATGGTTTTTAGAAGAATTATATGTTTGATCAACTAAATCATCTTTTTAAGAAAGTTGTAAAATCTTTGCATTGACTGAGGTATATAATTCACAGAAATACTAATTATTATATATAATAACAAACCTAAGTCAATATTTCCAGGAATCATGTCTTGTTAGCAACAATATTAATAATGAGTTGACATTGTCCAGACATACATAACTGATATTAAACAGAACAGTTCCTCTCCTTTCCCTTGAGGTTCTTATAATGTTTAAAGAAATGAGACATAAATAAGAAGTCTGAAATAGGAGACATTTTGGGAAAGTCATTGTATTTTTCTTTTCTAGTTTCTTCTCTTATTGTCTTCTGTTTTTATATTCCCTCTTGTGGCTCTCACCCCTTGTTTCTCTGCTTTTGTCTATTTTCTCCCTTCTTTGTTTTAGTGATATTAAATATGCCTCCAAATTCTAGCATTTACTGAAATCAATCTGCACTTTTTTTCTTTCCTGGTAATCAGATCCAAATAACCCAGAGAAGAGTCATATTTTTCTCAAGTGTTGATACAACTACCACCCAATCAACTCCTGTGACCTGGGGATCCCCATCCAGAAGAAAGAGATACTCTAGGGCTCACATCTAGAGCTCCTGGCAGGTAACTCAATAAATCATAGCCACCAGATTCTCTGTAAAGAATATCTGTTTCCCACTCCTACCTACAGACATAAAAATATCCTTTGGGGGTACCAAGGAGAATAAATAAGAAGTGTATGGGTCTCTACGAAAGACTTTTCATTCATGATCTCATTCAATTCTTTCAACAAACCTGTGAGGTAGATATTATTATTATCATCCCATTTTACACTAAAAAAGACTCTGAAGTTCAGAGAGATAAAGTGACTTCCCCAAGGTTACTCACCTAGTAATTATGGCTCACCAGAATTATGGCTCCAAGTAGCCACAACTCCATAATTTGTGATCTTTCTACCACAGCAAAAACAAATCTCCATAACAAGAGTAGGAACAGGAATAGAAACAGTGAGAAGTAAAGAAACACAATCCAAACTTAGGGAGACTTATAAAACCATGACGTGGTTGAAAAATCCTTCATGGAACTTCTTGTTGCCTCATTCCACCTACCCTTCTCCTTCAAACCAAATGTACATAAACATCTTATATAGCGAAAGTTGTCCTAGTGGGAAGAGTCACCAACCGCTCATGGGCCACTCTATCCAGAAGTGACTAATATTCTAATCAGGCAGCAGTCTGTGAGTAGGCTCTCTAATTCAGGCCCTTATCATCTCTTGCCTGGACAATTCCAAAAGCCTCCTAACAAGGCTTCATGCCTCTGGTCTTGTCCTCCTTTAGTCCATCCTCCACACTATTACCAGTAATGCTTCTGAAGTACAGATCTGTTCATGCCCTTCCCTGCTTAAAATCCTTCAATGGCTTCTGTTATGGGCTGAATTGTGTCCCTTAAAATTCATATGTTTTTATGAAACATATGTCCCCTAACCTCTAGTACCTCTGAATGTCACTGTATTTGAAGATAGGATCTTTAAGGAGATAATTAAGTTGAAATGCGGCCATTAGGGTGGGCCCTAATCCAATCTGACTGGTGTCCTTATAAGAAAAGGAAATTTAGACACACATACAGAGGGAAGACCGTGTGAAGACACAGGGAGAAGAGAGCCATCTGCAAGCAAAGGAAAGAGGTCTCAGAAGAAACCAAACTTGTCGATACCTTGATCTTGGACTTCTAGCTTCCAGAATTGTGAGAAAATAAATTTCTGTTGTTTAAGCTCCCAAGTTATGGTACTTTGTTTAGCAGGTCTCAAAAACTAATACAACTTCCCAATGTCTACAACGTAAAATATAAACGTCTTACATTAGTGTGGCATTCTAGGTCTTTCATGACCCAACTCCTGCTTCTACAGCATTATTTCTGGCTATGGCCTATCTTTGACCATATACTCTAGAACACTAAATGTCTCTTGTCTCCATATCTTTGCCTATAGTGCTCTTGTCTCTTTCTCATTTTATCCTCTAAGATTTAGCTCCTTATAGCCCTCACCTCCAGGCTGAGTGAGTTATCCCTCCTCTACTAGTATGTGAGGTCCTGGAAGGGAGAGACTGTCCTATTCATCTTTATATCCCCAAACTCCACCACACTAGTCTATTCACAGGCAGGTATCAATACATATCTGTTGAAATGAACTGTGGATGGGTGGAGAGGCAAGGGTGGTAGGGAAACGGTTCTCTTAGTAATATCCTTGATCCACAGTAAGGAGTCAACTTACCCCTCTTTGTCAAGGCCTCAGGCTGGCAGCTTCCTTGTTTAATTTCAAAGTTAAGAAAAGGTTGGCATTATGGAACTCAGGACATTGAGAACATGATCTATGAGTTTCAGCTGTCTCCACTATGTCTTTCTCCTTTAGCCCCCACTTTCTCTTTATTAGGTTCTTTGGATTCCCAGTTATGTCTACATGTGGGTATTCCTGTCAGGCAAAAGTAAGTCCTGGAGGAGGCAGGAATTCTCTTTCTCTCTCCCCCCACCCCCATTTCCCCCCATGCATTGTTCTTACTCTCTCCTACCACAGAAGGGCTTCCTCTATGGCACCAGGGAAGAAAGACGTGGCAGCTTCAAGCTTATATAGTCCCATTTTAGTAACCCAAGGGAAAAAAGATTTTCCTTCTTCTGGGAAAAGACTCTAACTAATCTTTGGTTGCATGCCTGCTCCTCAGACCAATTACTGTTGCAGGGGAATGAGGTACCATGACTGTCCCAACCTGAAACAAATTCTTCTTGCTGCCTTCCCTTCACTCCCAGCAACACACACAGATACTTTGGCTAGAGGTGGTGCGATGGTAGGGTCTTTCCAGAAAGTTTATTAGCTACAACACATGTTAAAGTGACTACTGACAAAGACCTATACACAAATGTTTATAGCAGCTTTATAATAGCCAGAAACTGGAAATGACCCATGCCGACCACAGGTGATTAGATAAACAAAGTGTGGTATATAAATCTAATGAAATCTCAGCAATAAAAAAAAAAACTACTGTTATACACAACATGGGTGAACCTCAAAAACATCATGCTGAGCAAAAGAAATATATATCTACACAAGAGTATATATTATGTAATTCTATCTAATCAAAACTTTTAAAAAGCTGTATCTAATTTTATTGACAGAAATCTATAGTGGTTGCCTAGGTGTGTGTGTTGGCGGTTGGGGAAGTTGACTGAGAAGGGGGCACAAGGGAACTTTCTGAGATAATGGTAAAATTCTATAGACTGAGTGGTAGTGGTTACATAGGTATATAAATTTGTCAAGTCACAAAGATGTACACTTAAAATAGGTGCATTTTATTGTGTATAAATTATGCCTTGATAAAGGTTATATTAAAAATACATATAAAATGAGTGCTAAAGTGCTGTGATGGTAATCAAAATATTGATCTTTCAGGATAAAACCCAAGATCTTGGAACACAAATCCTCTTTTAGTCAGACCTCTCACTGCCCATGTAGCCCTGTCTTTCACTGCACCACTCTCAATTGTAGTTCTCCCCAAATCCCAAGCTCTTTTCCCCACCTCTAAGTCTTTACATATGCTGTCCCTCTGCTGATAGTAGTGCAGCAGGCAAAACAGCTCTTCTTTTAGGACTCAGGTCAAACATCATCTGGGCTGACTTTCTATGTTGCTTTAGGTTGCAGTACTAACCCCTCCTTTTCTCTGTACCATTCCCTGCACATTCTATTGTTTTCATTTGTTTGCACGTTGACTCCTCTACTAGACTGAGGGCAAGTATGAAAGAAGTTTCTTCCATCGAAATAAGTTTAGGGGTGTTTCAAACACAAGAAAAATAGAGATTAAGCTAAAATTTCTTAAATGTTTACTATTTGCCAGAAACTACTAGCTTTATCACTCGCTGGTTGGGACTATTTGGTCTATGGCTGTGACATCAGAGTTTCAGAGGGGATCTATATAAGCTGAGATAATACAGTCCAGCAACATTTTGCATTTCTCTAACAGCTCAAACATTATCCTAAAACATTTTTTTGATTAGGAGGAGCTTTCCTGCTAATTATTAAATCCATATGTATTTTAATGGAAATTTAAGCCCCGTTTGATTCATTCACACTCCATCTATCACAGTTTTACTTTTAAGATTTATTTGATGTTCAAGAAGCCATTAGAACCCCCATATAAGGCCCATTTCTGAGAAAACAGGATGTGGGTAAAATTAAGCAAAACCAAATGTTAACAAAATCCTTAAGGATTAAGCAGAATCTTAATGACGAAAGTTATGCTACACTGTTTTGACTTTTCAGACTCCAAGTAAGTCTGCATTGACTAGAGAGGCCCTCACATCTTTATTACATATTTTCTCCCAAGGGACTGTGAGGATTTGAGAAAAGGAATGATTTGATGGGTACAGAAATATTTGGCATCGTATTCCTACTAATATTTCAGTCTATATTTTCTGAAAACCCCCTGCTACAAAATACCTAAAATTGCTGACTAAAATACTATAAACATTATTTTAAATAATACATTTGAGTTCCTAAGAAAGTTTTTTTTTTTTAAGTTGAGGGACTAAAAAATAAAGAGGGAGTTAAAATTGCTGGATAAATATGACTTGATCAGGGGTGGAGGAAGTTGCCTGTCTCAGTAATCAAGGACCTGGTGTTTTATTTAATTTTTATTTATTTATTTATTTATTGGCTGCATTGGGTCTTTGTTGCTGCATGCGGGCTTTCTCTATAGTTGCAGCAAGTGGGGGCTACTCTTTGTTGCGGTGAGTGGGCTTCTCATTGCAGTAGCTTCTCTTGTTGTGAAGCACAGGCTCTAGGTGTGCAGGCTTCAGTAGCTGCATTACGTGGGCTCAGCAGTTGCGGCACGCAGGCCCTTAGAACATGCAGGCTTCAGTAGTGGTGGCGCGTGGGCTCTAGAGTGCAGGCTCAGTAGTTGTGGTGCTTGGGCTTAGTTGCTCTGAGGCATGTGGGATCTTCCTGGACCAGTGATCGAACCCATGTCCCCTGCATTGGCAGGCGGATTCTTAACCACTGCGCCACCAGGGAAGTCCCAAGGACTTGGTGTTTTAAAAGACACCTGGACAGAAAATGAAGCAGGGTGCCTAGGAAAAACTGGGACCAGAGATTTTCCACCATCAAAAAGGAATAACAAGGAAGTATGTCTGTTTTAGCTTGCTCTGCATGAAAAAAAGCCTCTCTCAAGAATTTGTAACCATAGGCCCACCATCAAGTGGGTTTGAGGATCATATTTGCACTAACTATATGTCTTTAGACCTTCAAGCCAAAACATTAAAGTAAAAAATTGGTCCTACATTAAGACATTTGACTAGAGCAAATACAAACCCTCTCTAGAGGGGAAATCTCAACCCAGATCATATAAAAAGATGGGTTCTTGAAAATTACAAAATGTAATTCAAAAATTACAAAATTTACAATGAAATATCCCACAATATGCAAGAGTTAGCCTATAAGCTCATCAACAGACACCATTAAGAAAGTGAGAAGGTAAGGCACAGACTGGAAGAAAATATTCACAACACATACAACTGTCAAAGGATTTGTATCCATAATATATAAAGAACTCATACTAATCCATAAAAAAGAGACCACAGCCCAATTAAAAAACTGAGCAAAAGGTTTGAACGTATCACAAAAATATCCAAATGGCTAACAAACAATTGATAAGATGCTCGGCATCATTACTCACCTAGAGAATGCAAATAAGAACCAGAGATACCACTACACATTCACCAGATTGGCTATTTAAAAGACTGACAATACCAATTGTTGATGAATATGTGGGGTAACTGGAATGCTCATACATTGTGGATAGGAGTGCAAAATTAACAACCACTTTAGAAAACTGATTGGAATTTCGAATGAAGTTAAGCATTTTTCAAAATTGATGTAGGAAACAAAACCCTCAGCTTTAGGAAGCATAATGGATACTGAGCATAAAAATAAACCTAAGTCCATACTTAGATACAGTACAGCGAAATTATCAAAAACTAAGGGAAGATGTTAATACAACCAGACAAGGTCTAAAAACAGTGACCTAACCAGTAGTAATAAGAATCTCTAATGCTCTAATTGTGATGTTGAAATACCATTTCCCACTAAAAGAAACTAGGGTATCTTAGAGAAATAGTTGATTCTAGAGCTGGGGCAGGAAAAGTACAAGATGAATCTGGAACATTTTGTCATACCACCTAGCAAGGAAGCTGTCAAAGACTACTGGTTGGGCTTCCCTGATGGTGCAGTGGCTAAGAATCTGCCTGCTAATGCAGGAGACACGGGTTTGAGCCCTGGTCCTGGAAGATCCCACATGCCGCGGAGCAACTAAGCCTGTGCGCCACAACTACTGAGCATGCGCTCTAGAGCCCGCGAGCCAAAACTACTGAGCCCACATGCCACAACTACTGAAGCCCGTGTGCCTAGAGCCTGTGCTCTGCAACAAGAGAAGCCACTGCGATGAGAAGCCCGTGCACTGCAACAAAGACCCAATGCAGGCAAAAATAAATAAATTAATAAACTTATTTTTTAAAAAAAGGACTACTGGTCATGTCAAAATGACTCAGGAAACAACTTGAAGAAGTGCTTACTGAGCAAAAATGGGACAATCGGAGTGTCAATATAAAATAGTAAGTGTAATGGATTAAAACTGATTATATATGCTTAAGTCCTTGAGCTCACAGTGATATTTTGAAAAGCTGATCATATTTGGAGTATGAGAGTGAACCAATTCATTATCTTGAAAACTGGCAAATAAAGGGAAAGGATCAAGCATTTATCCTGCCTTCCCGTTATGAATTCTACCATTGCGTAAGTAAGTAGTAGATAATTGGGAGCATGTCTTTATAGATATATTTCAGCAAATAAATAAAAAGAAAGGATTAGAAAATTTCTAACCTCCATTGAATTAATGGATCTCCATTGAATTAATGGATCTAACCTCCATTGAATTAATGGATCTAGGCAAGGAGCATCAGTGGCTGCTAACAGCACACACAAAAAAGCAACAACCAGGCAATCACACGTAATGTGTAGTCTTGTCAAAGGAATCAAACCTAGAGTCTGATAAAGCCTCTGCATCCAGCTTCTAATTTGTAGGTAATACAAAGGACATACAACAATGCTGAACTGTCCTTGAAATGCAGTTAGTAAAATCCAAACTGTGGGAACTCTACAAGTCAAATGGACCACGTTCTTCAACAGATAAATTCTAAGGAAAAGAAAGGGATGGAGAAAGAAATGATAAATTAAAAGAGACTTAAAACACAGAGCAAAGAAAACAGATATATTAATTTTTTAAAAGGGCAAGACTAAACTGTAGTATCACACTCAGGTGATAAGACTATAAAGAAATGCAAGGAGATTATTGCTATAAAAGTCAGGATAGTCGTTATTTTTGAGAGGAGGAAGGTGATTATATGATTGGGATAAGGTACAAGGAAGTGTTCTGAGGGAGCTAATGAAGTTTTATTTCTTGACCTGCATACAGTAAGTCCCCTACATATGAACAAGTTCCACTCTGAGAGCACATTCGTAAGTCCAATTTGTTCGTAAGTCCAACAAAGTTAGCCTAGGTACCCAACTAACACAATCAGCTATATAGTACTGTACTGTAATAGGTTTATAATACTTTTCGCACAAATAATACTTTAAAAACAAACACAAAAAATGAAGAAAATATTTTTAATCTTACAGTACAGTACCTTGAAAAGTACAGTAGTACAGTACAACAGCTGGCATACATACAGGGGCTGGCACCGAGTGAACAGGCAAGAAAAGTTACTGACTGGAGGAGGGAGAGGAGGTGGGAGATGGTAGAGCTGAAGGATCATCAGCAATAGGAGATGGAGGGCAAGCTGCAATTTCACTCACACCTGATGTTGATGGCACAGGTTGTTCCTTGCTGGATTCAATTCTATTTACCCTCTTGGAAAAAAACAATCCAGTGATGTCTGGGTAGTAGCTCTTTTTTTCTCATCACAGATGACATGGTAGTACTGGATTGCATTCTGAACAGCTGCTGCAACCTTCATGTACTATTCTATGTTCCGGTCCTGTGCCTCAAGAACTAACAGTGCCTCCTTAAATAAAGAAAATCCCCTTGCCAGTTCCTGAGTGGTGAATCTCTTTGGTTCTTCAGTTACTTCTTCTTCCTCTTGTCTCTCTTTGTCCTTTTTCTGGGCCTCCAACTCCATCAGGTCTTCATTAGTAAGCTCCTCATGTTGCACGGCAAGGAATTCAATGAAATCATCCTCTTGCAGATCTAGCTCCAGCTTCTCTCTGAGGGTCACTAAGTTGCTGAAGACCTCTTTCAACTCCTCATCCACCTTCTCAAATCCACAAAAATTGTGAACCAACTGCAGGCAAAAGTTCTTCCAAACCCCATTCATGGTGATGGCCGTAACCTCATGCCAAGCAAAGTTAATGTTTTTTATGGCCTTGTAGATGTTACAGTCCTTCCAAAATTGTTGCAAGGTTGTTCCTGATTTGTCACTTACCTTTACTTCCTGACAAAAAGTATGACATAAATAATATTTCTTGAAAGTCACTATAACTCCCTGGTGCATAGGTTGGATGAGCGATGTAGTATTTGGTGGCAGAAGCACTATTTTGACGCTGGGATGAAAGTCCTCCATGAATGGGGGGTGGCCTGGAGCACTGTGGAGCAGCAAAAGAACGTTGAATGGGACATCCTCCTCCAAGCAATATTTCTCTACCTCTGGGATAAAGTGGTGGAAAAACCAGTCCTGGAAAATGGCCTGTGTAACCCAGGCTTTGGGGTTACTCTTCTACACAACAGGAAGACAGCCCTTGGCTATGATTTTAAGGATTCTTGGGTCTCTGAATGATAAACTAAGAGTGGCTTCAGCTTCATATTGCTGGAAGCATTGCCACCAAACAACAGAGTTAGCCTATCCTTTGCTGCTTTATAGCCTGGCATCAACTTTTCCTCCTTACTGATGTTAACTCCAGTCTGGCATCCTCTTCCTATACAGTCCTGTCTCATGCACATTAAAAACCTGCTTGGTTAAGTAGGCACCTTCATCAATAATTTCTCAAAGCGTTTCAGGAAATTCCTGGGCAGCTACTGTACCTGCACTCGCTGCCTCACCACTTACTTTTACATTCTGAAGGTTGGCTCTAGCCTTGAAATGATGAAACCAGCCATGGCTGGCATTAAAAGATGCACCCTCTGATTCTTCACCGTGTTACTTCTTCAAGTCTTCATAAAGGCTTTTAGTTTTCTCTTGAATCAGCATTAAGCTGAGCCGGGACTCGATGCTGATGCCGATCCTGCATCCACACACTGAGAAGTTTCTCCATCTTCTCCATCACTTTTCCACGCGTCTTCGATATTACTGTCAACATCACTGGCACAGCAGACTTCACATATTTCATGGTCTTGTCCTTGTTCTTTAGAATCACGCCAGTGGTTGAACGATTCATATATTATAAGAAGAGGCAGCGTCTACCATCTTTTCGCCTCGCTGCACTCTCTCAATTATTTTCACTTTTGTTTCCATTGTTATCACTTGGCGCTTCTTAGCAGTACCAGCTACGTCACCGCTGCTTTTGTGCTTGCTTCCGGACATCCTGGGCTTGAAATAAAGATGCTGTACTATATCTATACAGTACTGTACAGTAAAGTACACAAAAGCATAAGCACTTGTAGAGGATGCACGCATGTGACAATGTATGCCAGACACGTGAACTAACTTACATAACTGGACATGTGAACACACATTTGCATCTTTGAAAGTTCACATCTTTCTGGACTGGTTAAAAAGGAGTGCACTTAGTAATAATTCACTAAGCTCTGTGTGTGAGTGTGTTTTTCTGTATCTGTTTTATTTTATAATAAAAACCACTAAAAACAAACAAAAATGACCAGAGATGTTGTATCACGTAACTAACATACTAAAACCACTGAAATATATAGTCTCAACCTCACTGATAATTAAATAAATTCAATTTTTTTTTGGGCTATGCCTCACGGAGTCCTAACCACTGGACCTCCAGCGACTTCCCTATATAAATTCAAATTAAAACAATAATAGGAATCATACTGGCAAAATTTTAAATGATTAGTGATACCTGTGTTGGTGAATTTGTGGGGAAAGAGCCAGTCTCATGTACTGTAGGTGGTCGTATAAGCTGATTCAAATGTTAGTGGCAACATACGCTGATTTTATTCTGTGGAAGGCAGTTTGGCAATAACATCAAATTTCTAATGTCATCCATTTTGACCCATCAATTCTTCTTTATCTCCATGAAATAATCAGATAAATCCACAAAGGTATATGAATATGAATACGGATGTTCACTGCATTGTTAGTCACAACTCTGAAAAACTGGAAGCAACCTAAATGCCCCATTAGAAGAGAATTGGTTAAATAAATTACAGGATATCCACATAGTGGTATATAGAGTGGCCACAGAGTCTGGAAGCATAAGTTTATTTTAAAAATCAGATAGAAGAAAAACAAATACCGTATGCTAACACATATATATGGAATCTAAGGGGAAAAAAAGGTCATGAAAAACCTAGGGGCAAGACGGGAATAAAGACACAGACCTACTGGAGAATGGACTTGAGGATATGGGGAGGGGGAAGGGTAAGCTGTGACAAAGTGAGAGAGTGGCATGGACATATATACACTACCAAATGTAAAATAGATAGCTAGTGGGAAGCAGCCGCATAGCACAGGGAGATCAGCTTGGTGCTATGTGACCACGTAGAGTGGTGGGATAGGGAGGGTGGGAGGGAGGGAGATGCAAGAGGGAAGAGATATGGGAACATATGTATATGTATAACTGATTCACTTAGCAGAAACTAACACACCATTGTAAAGCAATTATACTCCAGTAAAGATGTTAAAAAAAAATCAGATAGATACTTACCCCCTTGGTTACTTCTGGTGTACACCAAAGGAACAGGCTTATTCAGTGAAACCAAGTCCATAATCAATTGAGGCAATGCATTTCAGATGCATGTGTAGGGGTTGATGGAAATTCTGTATTTATGTAGTATGTTCATTGCAATATTGCACAGAGCATTGAACTACACATTGTTAATGAACGACGAAACACTGAACATATTATGTATTGTAATGTCATATCAATAAATCAATTATGTGTATTTGCCTATTTTTCCAGACTTTATGGCCCCCCTTTGTTGTGCAGTTTTAATAATCATAAGATAGATCGGTTAGTACTGACATAGAAAAAAGACCACAATTTATTAACTGAAAAAATTATAGAAGAGAATGCATTTTACAATGCCAGTTTTGTAAAAACATATGTGTTTATTTGTATATGCATAATAAAAATTCTGGGGCTTCCCTGGTGGCGCAGTGGTTGAGAGTCCGCCTGCCGATGCAGGGGACGTGGGTTCGTGCCCCGGTCTGGGAAGATCCCACATGCCATGGAGCGGTTGGGCCTGTGAGCCATGGCCGCTGAGCCTGCGTGTCCGGAACCTGTGCTCCACAAGGGGAGAGGCCACAATAGTGAGAGGTCCATGTACCGCAAAAAAAAAAAAAAAAAAAAAAATTCTGGAGAACTTTCAGTTTTTATTTCTCTATTGTTTCATTTTTTATGAGCCTTTATTTCCTTTATAAACAGAAAAACAATATAAATTTCCATTTTGAAAAACTTGAACAAAGCCAACGTCATGCTTAGGGTTGAATGAGAGTTTTTTTTGTTTTGGTTTTTGGTTTTTTTTGCGGTATGTGGGCCTCTCACTGTTGTGGCCTTTCCCGTTGCGGAGCACAGGCTCCAGACGCGCAGGCTCAGCAGCCATGGCTCGCGGGCCCAGCCGCTCCGTGGCATGTGGGATCTTCCTGGACCGGGGCACGAACCCGTGTCCCCTGCATCGGCAGGCAGACTCTCAACCACTGCGCCACCAGGGAAGCCCTGAATGAGCGTTTTTAATGCCTATAAACTGGCCAATGCTCTGTTCCAAGCTGTCTCTCTGTGAATGCTGGGACTGGGGCAGGAGAAAAGAAAGAGGTATTAGTGAAATATCCAGAAAGTGAGGATGAAGAACTCCAGGCTTAAATAGGAAAAGAGGGGAAAGCTTAGAAAAAGAAATCCCCTTTCTTTGTAAAACTGAGTAGTAGAGTCAGAATATAAAACTGGTTGATTCGGGACTAAGGAGGGATCAAAAGCAGGGAAAAGAATGGAATCTGACAACACTTCTAGGAATTAGAAGCGGGTAGGGATTAGGAAGCAGGTATCAGAACCCAGACTTAAATACCTCCTTACGTGCTGATTATGGAACTTCCTGGACGACAGGATAGGGAAAAGGGAGTAAATGTACAGAGGTTATATGATTTATTCCTTGCTTTAGATATTTGTCTAATGAAAAGGTAGAGGACTAGATTTAAATATTTTAGCTAGGGGCTTCCCTGGTGGCACAGTGGTTGAGAATCCACCTGCCAATGCAGGGGACATGGGTTCGAGCAGTGGTCCAGGAAGATCCCACATGCCACGGAGCAACTAAGCCCGTGTGCCACAACTACTGAGCCTGTGCTCTAGAGCCTGCGTGCTGCAACTACTGAAGCCTGTGCACCTAGAGCCTGTGCGCCACAACAAGAGAAGCCACCGCGATGATGTTGCGTACACAACAAAGAGTAGCCCCCACTCGCCGCAACTAGAGAAAGCCTGTGCACAGAAATGAAGACCCAACACAGCCATAAATAAATAAATAAATAAATAAAATTAAAAAATATATTTTAGAGCTTCCCTGGTGGAGCAGTGGTTGGGAGTCCGCCTGCCGATGCAGGGGACACGGGTTTGTGCCCCGGTCCAGGAGGATCCCACATGCCGCAGAGCGGCTGGGCCCATGAGCCATGGCCACTGAGCCTGATGTCCAGAGCCTGTGCTCTGCAACGGGAGAGGCCACAGCGGTGAGAGGCCCGCGTACCGCCAAAAAAAAAAAATATATATATATATATATATATATATATTTTTTTTTTTTTTTAGCTGTTGTCATAGATATTACTGCTCACCAAATATTCCAATTTCTCTCCTTACTATACCTCTCTCTGCATGAGGATTATATATTCTGCCCCATTGAATTCAGAGGTGGCCATATGTATTAGTTATCTCTAGCTGTACAACAAATTACTCCAAAACTTTACAGTTAAAAACAATGTGAGAGGCCCACATACCACAAAAAAAAAAACAAAAAACAATGAATATTTATTATCTCATCGTTTCTGTAGGTCAAGAATCTGGGAGTAGTTTGCCTACGTAGTCCTGGTTCAGGGTCTCTCATGGTTTTGCTGAGGAGAGGAGCATTGGCCAAGATGGCACGCTCTGAGCTCACGTTCTCCCACAGGCACACCAAAATTACAACTATTTATAGAGCAACTATCTATAAGAACGACCTGAAGACTAGCAGAAAAGATTTTCTACTACGAAAGATATAAAGAAGGAACCACAACAAGTCTAGTAGGAAGGGCAGAGATGCAGTATAGTCAAGACCCATACCCCTGGGTAGGTGAGCCACAAACAGGAGGATAATCACAATTGCAGAGGTTCATCCCAATGAGTGAGGGGTATGAGACCCACATCTGGCTCCCCAGCTGAGGGATCATGCATGAGAAGAGGAGCCCCCAGAACAGAGTTAGAGGGCTGTAGGAAACAGAGGCTCTGCTCTTAAAGGATGTGTGTAAAATCTCACACTCTGAATCTCAGCAGAGAGGCAGTAATTTCAAAGGAGCTTGGGTCAGACCCACTTGCTGATCTTGGAGAGACTGTTGGAGAAGCAGGAGGCAACTGGGACTTCCCCTGGGGATGCAAACACTGGCAGCAGCCCATTTATGGGAGTTCATTCTACCATGAGGACACTGGTGCTTAGAAGCACCATTTTGAAGTCCTCCCTCTAGCCTATTAGCACTGGGGGTTTTACCCACCCACTAGCAGGCTAGCAGCAGCCCTGGGAACCCCCAGGTCATGCAGCCAGCTGCTCTGGGACCCAGTCCTCCCCCTCAGCAGCCCGACAACCACCACACAAGGACAACCACCACACAAGGTTGGCCTGGCAGCCAACCAGGCCAGGGGCCAGCTCTGCCTACTAATGTACCCTCAGCAGTTGGCTCTACCACAGTAGAAGGGCCCATGCAGCCCACATAGGGAGCTCTCCTAGAGCATACAGCTCTGGTGACCAGGGGGAATGTGCTGCTGGGCCCCAAAGGACATCTCTTATATAAGGCCACTTCTCCAAGATTAGGAAACATAACTGACCTACCTAATACATAGAAATAAACCCAGAGAATCAGGCAAAATGAGGAGACAGAGGAATATGTTCCAAACAAAGAAACAAGACAAAACCCCAGAAGAAGACTGAAGAGAAATGGAAATAAGCAATCTATCCGATAAAGAGTTCAAGGTAATGGTCATAAAGATGTTCAGCAAACTTGGGAGAAGAATGGATGAACACAGGCATAAGTTTAACAGAGTTATATAATTAAAGAAGAAACAAACAGGGCTGCAGAATACAATAACTGAAATTAAAAATACACTGAAGCAATCAACAGTAGATTAGATGATACAAAGAAATGGATCAGCGAACAGGAAGAAAGAGTAGTGGAAATCACCCAAGCTGAAAAGAAAAAAGTATTTTTTAAAAATGAGGATAGTTTAAGAGACCTCTGGGTCAACATCAAGCATACTAACATTACATTATAGGGGTCCCGGAAGAATAAGAGAGAAAGGGGCAGAGAACTTATTTGAAGAAATAATAGCTGAAAACTTCGCTAACCTGGTAAAGGACACAGACATTCAAGTTCAGGAAGCACAGAGAGTCTCAAACAAGAAGAACCTAAAGGGGTCACACCCAGATACATTATAATTAAAATGGCAAAGATTAAAGATAATGAGAGACTTAAAAGCATCAAGAGAAAAGCAACTAGTTACATACAAAGGAACTCCCATAAGACAATCAGCTGACTTTTCAGCAGAATCTTTGGAGGCCAGAAGGAAGTGGCACAATACACTCAAAATGATAGAAGGAAAAAACTTACAACCAGGAATACTCTACCCAGGGGAATTCCCTGGCGGTCCAGTGGTTAGGATTCTGTGCTTCCAGTGTAGGTGGCATGGGTTTGATCCCTGGTCAGGGAACTAATGTCTCACAAGCCACATGGCACAGCCAAAAAAAAAAAAAAAAAAAAGAAAGAAAGAATACTCTACCTAGCAGGGCTATAATTCAGATTTGAAAGAGAGGTCAAGAGTTTCACAGTCAAGCAAAAGCTAAAAGAGTTCAGCACCACTACACTGGCTTTACAAGAAACATTAAAGGGACTTCTCTAAGCAGAAAAGAACACAACTAAAATATGAAAAATATGAAAGGAAAAATCTTATTGGTAAAGGCAAACATACAGTAAAAGCAGTAGATCAACCACTTATAAAGCTAGTAGGAAGGTTAAAAGACAAATGAAGTAAAATCATCTATATTCACAATAAGTAAAGTATACACAAAACAAAAAGATGTAAAATATGATGTCAAAAACATTAGACATGGGGGAAGGAGTAAAAATGCAGTGTTATTAGAATGTGTTAAAAATTAAGAGATCAACAACTTAAAATAATCATATATATATATATATATATATATATATATATACATACATACAGAGAGAGAGAGAGAGAGGGAGTTATAGTTAGTTATATGAACTTCATGGTAATAACAAACTAAAAATCTATAATAGATACACATACAAAAAGAAAGGAATCCACACATTATACTGAAGATAGTCATCAAATCTTAAAGGGGAGAGAGCAAAAGAAGAAGAAAGGAACAAAAAAGAACCATGAAAACAATTAACAAAATGGCAATAAGTACACACCTATCAATAATTACTTTAAATGTAAATGGGCTAAACGTTCCAACAAGACACATAACAGCTAAATGGATACAAAAACAAGACATATATATATATACACACACACATACACATATACATATATACTGCCTACAAGCTTTCACTTCAGATCTAAAGACACACAGACTAAAAGTGACGGGATGAAAAAATATATTCCATGCAAATAGAAACAAAAAGAAAGCTGGGGTAGAAATACTTATATTAGATAAAAGACATTAAAACAGAAACCATAACAAGAGATAAAGAAGGACATTATACAATGATAAAAGGATCAATCCAACAAGAAGACATAATGATAAAAATATATGCACCCAACATAGGAGCACCTAAATACATAAAGAAAATATTAACAGACATAAAGGGAGAAATTGACAGTAACAGAATAATAGTAGGGGACTTTGACACCCCACATACGTCAATGGACAGATCATCCAGACAGAAAATCGATAAGGAAAAACCGGCCTTAAATGAAATATTAGATCAGATGAAGTTAATAGCTATATATAGAACATTCCATCCAAAAGCAGCAGAGTACACATTCTTTAAGTGCACGTGGAACATTCTCCGGGATAGATCACATGCCAGGCCACAAAACAAGTCTCAATAAATTTAAGAAGACTGAAATCATATCAAGCATCTTTTCTGACCACAATAGTGTGAGACCAGAAATCAACTACAAGGAAGAAACTGGAATAAACACAAACAGATGGAGTCTAAAAACATGGTACTAAACAATCAATGGGTCATTGAAGAAATCAAAGGGAAAATTTAAATTTAAAAATATCTGGAGACAAATGAAAATGAAAACACAATGATTCAAAATCTATATCTACTGGGACTTCCCTGTTGGTGCAGTGGTTAGGAATCTGCCTGCTAATGCAGGGGACACAGGTTCAAGCCTTGGTCCAGGAAGATCCCACATGCCACGGAGCAACTAAGCCTGTGCGCCACAACTACTGAGCCTGTGCTCTAGAGCCCACGAGTCACAACTACTGACCCTGTATGCCACAGCTACCGAAGCCTGTGTGCCCAGAGCCCATGCTCCGCAACAAGAGAAGCCATCACAATGAGAAGCCCACACACCACAACGAAGAGTAGCCCCCCCTCACCGCAACTAGAGAAAGCCTGTGCACAGCAATGAAGACCGAATGCAACCAAAAATTAATTAATTAATTAATTAAAAATCTATATCTACTTCTCTTTTTATCTATCTACAATGGAATATTACTCAGCCATAAAAAAGAATGTAATCTTGCCATTTACGACAACATGGATGGGACCAGAGAGTATTATGCTAAATGAAATAAGCCATACAGAGAAAGGCAAATACCACATGATTTCACTTACCTGTGTAATCTAAAAAACAAAACAAATGAACAAATATAACAAAACAAAAATAGACTCATAGATACAGAGAACAAACTGGTGATTGCCAGAGGGGAGGTGGAGGGGGGCATGAGTGTAATAGGTGAGGTAGATTTAGAAGTACAAACTTCCAGTTATAAAGTAAACAAGTCTTGGGGTGTAATGTAGAGCATAGGGAATATAGTTAATAATATTGTAATAACTTTGCTGGTGACATGTGGACATTAGCTTTATTGTGGTGATAATTTTGTGATGTATAAAAATATTGAATCACTATGTTGTACACCTGAAACTAATACAAAATTGTAAATCAATTATACTTCAATTTAAAAAAAAGATGTTTCCTGGGGCTGCAGACATTTGAAAGCTTGAGTGAAGCAGGAAGATCCTCTTCCAAGAGAGCTCATTCACATGACTACTGGCAAGAGATCTCTGATCCTCACTGGCTATTAGTGAAGAGCCTAAGTTCCTCACCATATGGGTCTAACCATTTGGCTACTTGAGTGTCCTCATGACATGGTAGCTGGCTTATTCCAGAGTGAGTAGACCAAGAGAGAAACTGCAATGCCTTTTATGATCCTGTCTTGGAAGTCACACATCATCACTTCTGTCATCATGTATTTGTGAGAAGCAAGAAACTAAGTCCAGCTCACACTCAAGGGCAGAGGAATTAGACTCCACTTTCTGAAGGGAGGAATGTCAAAGAATTTGTGGACATATTTTGAAAACCATCACACCATGTGACTTGGTCTAATAAAGCTGGTGATGTGTGACTTCTGGGCAGAAGCTTTAAGCGCCAGTGAGTGGTTTGCCTGCTTCTTTTCCCTCTTCCATAAAACAGACAGTATTTCAGATAGAAGACCTGGATCCTGGAGTAAAGATGATGTGGAGCAGAGCCTTTATTGTCTACTGTCAAGTATGTTAGGCATAGTACAAAGTACTTAACAAATAGTACCACATTCAATGTTTATAGCAATGGTAAATATTATTATACATACTTTATAGAAGAAACAGAACTATCACCCTTCAACTTTTCCTGATATTCTTGACATGATTCACTTTGCCTTGTCTATTTTTTTCTTTTTATCAAAAGCACTTTTCACCTTCTAACAAACTGTAGTCAGTATTCATTTTGTTTATTGTCTGTCTAGCCTTACAAAAACTCAAGTTCCCTAAGGGCAGGGAGGGGAATTCCCTGGCGATCCAGTGGTTAGGATTCTATGCTTCCACTGCAAGGGCCATGGGTTCGATCCCTGGTCAGGGAACTAAGATCCCGCATGCCACGCAGTGGGGCCAAACAAACAAAAAACCAAACACACAAACAAAAACAAGGGCAGAGATCTTTGTTTTGTTCACTGATGTATCACAATGTACAGAACAGTGCTGGAACATAAATATTTACTGAAGGTGGATTTTTCAGTCCCAATCTTCTCCCTGGAAAGTGTTCCAGTTTGTCTACAAATTTTCTAACGATAATACTCCAAGCGAGGTCTGACAAGCCTAGGTTGTTTCTTACTAGTTCTGTTCTCAGAAGTTAACCATATTTCCAAGATCTCACTGAAGTCTCCAATAAATCCACTGATTATGACCAATATTCTCAGAAGTTAACCATATTTCCAAGATCTCACTGAAGTCTCCAATAAATCCACTGATTATGACCAATATTCTCATGCTATCCTCTGGCTGTCATGGGTTCTTTTTTCCACTTTTTTTTTTTTTTGGCTGTGTCATGCAGCATATGGGGATCTTAGTTCCCCGGCCAGGGGTCAAACCCTGCAAAGGAAGGGTGGAGTCCCAACCACTGGACTGCCAGGGAAGTCCCCATGGGTTCTAAGTTGTGACAAATCACCAAAGATAAGCTTGTCCTACCTATCCTACTGGAAATTCCTACATTATCTTGGGCCTCTCTTTATCACCCTTATCCCTTCAAAATCACGAAATATCTGTCCTATTTTTATTCCTCTAGTGTTCTAAAAATGACTTTTTGAGCTTTTCTTCCGAGGTAACATTTGTGCATTTTAACAAATACCTTGATTCCAGATTGTCAAACTAATGGTGAGAATTTTAGAAAACAAGGCAGGTCAGTGAAGAAGATATTACTGGGCAGCCATGCCACTGTGGAAGAGACAAAATTGTTGCTGGCTGGCTTTCACAGTCATTCTCGGGTAGTATGCAATAAAAGTTTACAAACACATTTCTAAGTGTCATATAATGTACTTTTATGAAACGCAGTCTCTTTTATTCAATAAAAAATTTTTAACTAAACAATAAAGAAACATTAAAGGCAAAACTTTTTTTCTCAGCCCATAAAACTCAGGAACAAAATCTGCTCTTTCTCCAAAAACAAATGTGCTAAATCTGTTTGCAAAAGGAACGAAGAGTAGAGAAAGCTGTGTTCTGTTCACTGACACCCCTTAATAATTATTATGTGTGGAACAATACTTATGACCTTATCTGAAGTTATACCAAGGAACAAAGCAACAGTAAAACAACATAGAAATGAAGTCAATGTGGTGGCATAAAAAGAAGAAATGACCAGAAGAATGAAGAGCTGGAATCCAGTTTCTGCTTTGCTACTATCTAGATGTATCACATATACAAACCACTTCAGTTCTCTGGATCTCAATTTCTTTATCTGTAAAATGTTGAGATTAGAAAAGATGGCTTAGAAACTCTTCAGCTTTTTAATATTAACACAAAGAGGTATATACAGCTTTCTAGTATGGAAGAATAGGACCAGTGGTGTGCTGGTAAATGTTTGATAAATATATAACTGTTTAATAATAACTGGCTCTCTGGTGGAAAAAAAAAACTTTGTTGTGTTGTGCAACAAAACATTGGTGGAAATACTTCTACCATGGTCAGTTTTCAAGCTACCAATAGTTTAACGGCCTACTAGCAAAATTCCTGAAAATTTAACAATTAGCATTCAGAATCTAGTAAGAGCAACTCTAACACACCACTAAATAGGACTCCATTTATTCGTCTATTCATTCATTCAACAACACTCACTAAACATTTATTATGTGCAAGGAATACAAAAATGTGTAAAATTTGGCTCTTGTCCCAAGAGGTTTAGATTCTAGCAAACAGTAAATGAATACACACAACTCTAATGCTAGAGAGAACATGACAAATAAGATAAAGAAAGCAGGCATAAGTGAAGTACTACAAAGTTTCAGCAGAGAAAGAGACTATTTTTACTGAGGTTATTGGGTGGAAGGGAACTTGGGGAAGGAAAAGAGATTTCTCAAAAAGAATAAGGCTATTTAAAGGTATTTTTTGTTTGTTTAAAAGAGTTATTTAGGGACTTCCCTGGTGGTCCAGTGGTTAGGACTCTGGGCTTCCACCACAGGAGGAATGGGTTCCATCCCTGGTCGGGGAACTAAGATCCTGCAAGCCATGCAGCGCCACCAAAAAAAAAAAAAAAAAGTTATCTAACAGAAGAGAAGTAACACTGTATGTTGGGAAACCAAGAACTTGAGAAGAAATACTTAGAGGAAGCTAGAAATAAAGAGGCTAACAAGCGATTATACATGTGGGAGGATAATAAAAGCTACCAGGTCAGATGGCTCCACCAAGAACAATCTTAAACTGGAATGAGTTTAACACCATCAAAAGGGAATTGGAGTACAATTTAGGAAGGAAGATATTAAGAGAGCCTTGGGTCATTTCAAAGAAACCCAACTTTAGGGGGCTTCCCTGCTGGCACAGTGGTTGAGACTCCGCCTGCCAGTGCAGGGGACACAGGTTCAAGCCCTGGTCCGGGAAGATCCCACATGCCACGGAGCAACGAAGCCCGTGCGCCACAACTACTAAGCCTGCGCTCTAGAGCCCATGAGCCACAACTACTGAGCTCGCATGCCACAACTATTGAAGCCTGCACACCTAGAGCCCATGCTCCGCAACAAGAGAAGCAACTGCAATGAGAAGCCCGCACACTGCAACGAAGAGCAGCCCATGCTCGCTGCAGCTATTCAAAGCCTGCATGCAGCAACAAAGACCCAACGCAGCCAAAAATTTAAAAATAAATAAATAAATAAATAAATAAAGGGGGAAAAGTTGTCATATTTAAAGGAGGTATAATATCTGGGAACTGATCAGATCGCATCTGGAAGATGATATTTAGTTAATCTCTTTGAGCCCACTTTCTTATTTGTAAAATGGGGGTAATTACAGTACCTATTTCACAGGGTTAGGAAAACAAGATAATATATTAAGGAGCTTAGAGGAGTGTTCAAAAGGAAGCATTCAATAAATATTAGCTATAATAATATAGCCTTAATTGAAAAATTATACTGTTCTAAAATATATGAAATGGTTACTTTTAAAAATTTAAGGTCCACTATCTAGTGGGCATTTAAATTTAATTTTTATTTTCTGAAAGTGTATTTTAAATTTCCAAAGGTGAGCTAAAGTTCTAATATTCTAGGTATTGTTGAACAAATTAAGTCTCACTCTGTACTTTTTTTTTTTTTTTTGGCTGTGTTGGGTCTCCGTTGCTGTGCAGGCTTTCTCTAGCTGCGGCGAGCGGGGGCTACTCTTTGTTGTGGTGCACGGGCTTCTCATTGTGGTGGCTTTTCTTGTTGCGGAGTGCAGGCTTTAGTAATTGTGGCTCACGGGCTCAGTAGTTGTGGCTTGCAGGCTCTAGAGCGCAGGGTCAGTAGTTGTGGCGCATGGGCGTAGTGCGCCCGTGGGCCACAACTACTCCACAGCATGTGGGATCGTCCCAAACCAGGGATCAAACCCGTGTCCCCTACATTGGCAGGCGGATTCTTAACCACCATGCCACCAGGGAAGTCCCGTTTGTACTTTTCAAGATCATAAAACTCTCTTTATGTCTCCTTCACCAGGCTTCCTCTAGATTTCATGCTATAATTTTGTTTAGCTGTGTCATAAATTGTTTTGTTAATACTCATAAGAACATGGATATCAGTAACAATAGCAGTTAAGTTTACCAGATCTTTGGGATACTCCAGGGTTTTGGATAAAATCTTTCCTTTTTTTTCTGTGGTACGCGGGCCTCTCACTGTTGTAGCCTCTTCCGCTGCGGAGCACAGGCTCCGGACACGCAGGCTCAGCGGCCATGGCTCACGGGCCCAGCTGCTCCGCGGCATGTGGGATCTTCCCGGACCGGGGCACGAACCCGTGTCCCCTGCATCGGCAGGCGGACTCTCAACCACTGCGCCACCAGGGAAGCCCTGGGAACATTTAATGACAAACATTCTCCTCACAATATGGTCAATAAATCTCTGGCAACATTGATTTGGTGCCCATTAGAAGCAGAGAACAGCAATAATAGGATGTGGAAAATTTCAGAGGCAAAGATATAGTTGGTACTTTTAAAATTCTTATAGTTTAATAGAGGAGACTGAATAATCCCTAATAAGTACACTGGAGTATATTCACTACTAGAGAGATTTAGCATGAAGCAGTTCTTCTTGAACATTTTTCATTGCAATTTAGCTTCTGGAGTAAGCAGAAGAAACGGGAGGGCCAGAATCAATAATATACCTAAGGTGACAGAGCCAGTAAGTCACAGAAAGGGGATTTAAACCTAGGTCTCCTAATTCCATATATGAGACAGTCTCACAACATTAATCTTGAGGATAACATCTTTTTGAGATTCCAGAAGATCGATGACATTTGTTTTCACAATTTAAAAAAATCAGCCAGTAAGACTGATTAGAACTCAGAGGATAGCAATGCTCTAGTATTCCACCTTATTTCTCTCATTTTGGGAGAAGGCAGCCACTGTGACACCCCAAATTAAATGTGATACTTTAAAAAATGGCCTAAACAGTTAGGGTTTTATTCTTCTGAAATATCTAGGGTTGTTATTTTCTGGTATTCTTCCAGGACTTCTCTATAAAGAAAATTCATAATGTCATTTTATATCATAGATCTGGATAGACACAAGATTTTCTTTCTCTCTTTCCTGCTCTCTCTCTCTTTCTATGTTGGATATTTTTAATGTTTATCAAGGTAATACATGTAAATACTTTAAGTCTTGTGGTTTAAAAAAAGTCATGTGGAACTACAAGGCTCATAACAAAACACAGCAGAAGTATATTTTAACACACACACAGACTTAAAAAAAAGCGGTGGCCTCCCCAAAGCCTGAGATACCCTCCCAGACTCTTTCACTGGCTTTTTTTCTTTGCATATTTACTAACATTTCCCTAAATTAAATATTTTTACTGCTTTCTTTTTTGATTTGTAAACTTTAAACAGTACCTGATATAAAAGATAAAGATCCAACACTTTATGTTTCCCTCCCTTCAGCCTCACAATATTTTTATATCACATTAAATTAATGTTTCAAATTAACCTTATTATGGGTCTATAAGTGTGGTTTACTTCTCGATCAATTAATTGTATTATGATTACATTTCCTTTCTTATGTAACTTTTTGTCTTGCAATTAATAATCGCCTCAGTTTTTTGTTTGCCAAATTTTCTGTATCATTATCACTAACTGTTCCAGACTCTCTAACAGAAATGTAAAAATGCCTTAACTATTTTCAGCACACCCAAACATGTATACTCTAACAGTTTTACTGGAAATACTCCCCTGGAGCACTCCTTCCCCTTTAGTCTGGACTATCCCTCACAAGGTCTGCTGTACAGCTATCATCTTGGGACTTCCTTTTACCTTTCTTAGGTTGATTCCCCTCTTTCCTAAAACCTCTATCTTGGTCGTTCTTGTTTCAGTAGAGCACATCCTCCAGTAGTGTCCCAGGAAAAGCTTGGGGGTTAGTAAATGTTTTTGATCCTTGCATCTTTAATTGTGCCTCACACTTGATTAATAACATGACTTAGTATAGAATTCTAGGTTGAAAATAATTTTCTCAGAATTTTGAAAGCACTGTTTCATCGTCTTCTAACCACCAGTGTCAATGTTAAGAAATATGCTATTCTTATTACCTACTCTTTTATGAATAATCCATTCCCCTTTCCCTGCTCCCTCTTCACCTCCTATCAACAAGATTTTTGGATCTTCTCTTTATCCCTTGTCTTTAGAAATTTCATGATAATGTCCCATAGCTCTTTTGGTTTTGTTTTTTTCCCCTTCATTATGCTGGGCGCTCAGCAGGCTCTGTCAATTTGGAAACTCGTGTCCTTCAGTTATCAGAGAACTTGTGATTTCTTTGATAAGTTTCTTCCCTTCATTTCTTCTCCATTTCTAAAACTGCAGTTAGCCTAACATTGGACCTTATGGATTCATTCTCCAATTATCTTTTCTCTTCTATTTTCAGGTCTGTCTTTTTGTTCTATTTTTCTGGGAGATTTCCTCAATTTTATACATTAATACTTCTATTATTTGTTTTTGCTATTAAAAAAATTTCCCAGAGCTATTTTTCTCTGATTGCTCCTTTTTTTTGGAGCAACTTGCTTTTGCTTTATGGATACATTATTTTATACTATCAGAGGCAGAGGATGCTTATTGTTTTCAAAAAAATATTCTTCTGTTCTCTATATTGCCTGTTTTCCATTTCTGTTTGATGCTGTTTTTCTTGGTGAAGGTTTATCTCAACTATCTGGTGATCCTTTGCTGTCCCTTCATATTTAAGAGTGAGTCATTACAAAGGTATTTGGAAGGTCTGTTAGGTGGAAGAGTTTGTCAGCTGGTGGGTTTCATCACAGGTTGATAAAGTGGGGACCTATTTGTTTTGTTGGGAGACCCTCAAGTATCATTATCTATAGATATTTCTTCTGGGTTTATCCAATTTTAAGTTTCTCCCAAAATTAATCCTCTGCTGTCCTGCCTCGAGAATATAAGCCTTGCTGTCAGCATCCTTGGAGTGAAGTACAGCGAGAAGGCTGGGTGAGTTTCATCATTCAGCATGTAGATACTCATCTGATCTCTGTTTTCAGCGTGGTATCCTCCTACCCCAGCCTCCTCAGCTATGACCTTTAGCTGTATCTGGTACTTCAGTCTGGAGCTTCTCTAATTCAATTTTTCACAGAATAAAGCAGGGAGATAGAGGCATAATTGCCTAACTGAGCAGGATGAGGAAGGAGCCCGGTAGTTTAACTTCTTATATAGACTTTCAGCCGATGCCCCTCATTTTGGCCCCTCACATATCTCTGCTGCTACAGTATCTGCTCCTTTCAATTCCTGATGTTTTAGTGTTCTGCAACATGAACCTGCTTGCCTCTCATTAGTATACCCCTCCCCAGTATTTGGAATTCAATTTTCTCGGCTCAACTTTCCATCTTCCAAAATGTTGTTGATATCCGTCATCTGCTGTTATCTTTCTTTTTTTTCTTTTTTTTTTGCGGTACACGGGCCTCTCACTGTTGTGGCCTCTCCCGTTGCAGAGCACAGGCTCCGGACGCACAGGCTCAGCGGCCATGGCTCACGGGCCCAGCCACTCCGCAGCATATGGGATCCTCCCGGATGGGGGCACGAACCCGTGTCCCCTGCATCGGCAGGCGGACTCTCAACCACTGCGCCACCAGGGAAGCCCTGTTATCTTTCTTATTCCCTTTGTCCTTGTGGACTGATAACATTAAAAATATTAACTCAATGTCATTTTAGTGAATGGGGGAAAGAATAAGGATGAATTTGTGTTTAATCTGTCCATGTATACTGAGAACTGAAGGACTTTCAAGATGCTCACTCTTTCGCTCCCATAAAAAATGTCAGAACCAGAAAATTCAGAGATAAAATTCTGCTCTCATGAGGCTGATGTGGAAAACACATGGGTCTGAGAACTGCAGTACCTATTTTCAAGTCCTGTTATTATTATTTATTGGCTGGTTGATGTTGGTGTTAGGTAAGTTAAATTTCCTATCTGTTTCATCATCTATAAAGTGGTGATAATTGTCCCTACCACAGTCTACCTTACTTGTAACGACTAAGGGAAGATAACTGATATAAATGTATGAATATATATCAAATATATAATATTTACCATTAACTCTATTACCAAGAGGCATAGTCAAATATATTTTGAGAGGCAGTGTAACAGTAGAAAGAGTATGGGCTTTAGAGTCACACAGACCTGCATTTGATTGCATCTCTGTCATTCATTGTGTTATCCTGGGCAAGTGACAACCTCTCAGCTTTGTTTTCCCCGTTTATAAAACGAGTATGATGTTATTAACCTGACAACACTGTTGTAAGGATTAAATGAGATAATGCATGTAACACATCTGTTATAGGGCCTAACAGTTATTAGGTACTCAGCAGATGTTCATTCTTCCTCTTATCCCCTTAATTTGGGACCAGCTTTATTATGTTCACATGAGAATCCTAAACTTGTATTTCCTCAATTAATGCTAAACCACATTAGTAATTAGGATATTAGGTCATCAATAGCCTTCATAAAGGCTTTTTATTTGCTGTTTTCCCAGGACCAAATTATAAGGTGAGCAACCCAAGTTAAAAGAGTTCAGCGTATATATCCTTTGAAGTGGTAACAGGTTATTGCTAAGACGTCTTTAGGAATATTTTGTTATGAAATAAGACATAAAATTTGTAATGAATATTAAAGGAGATAAGGGACACTGGAATACTAGAACTACTACTCAAAAAAATTATCTTAAGAGTTATTCATTTTTTGGGTTTTTTTTTCTCTCTGATCCTTACATAAACCCAGAAGCTGGGAATGTTTTATTATCCTGTTTAAAGATGAAGAAATCAAGGCATGAGTGAAAAAGTGACTTGCTCAAGATTCATTAGTCATCAAGGAACAAGGAACTCCAACCTTGGTCTTTTGATTCCCTATTCAGTGGTCTTTTGAAAAAAAAATTCTGGTTAAATACACATAAAATTTACCATCTTGGGCTTCCCTGGTGGCGCAGTGGTTGAGAGTCCGCCTGCTGATGCAGGGGACACGGGTTCGTGCCCCGGTCTGGGAAGATCCCACATGCCGCAGAGCGGCTGGGCCCGTGAGCCATGGCCGCTGAGCCTGTGCGTCCGGAGCCTGTGCTCCGCAACAGGAGAGGCCACAACAGTGAGAGGCCCTCATACCGCAAAAAAAAAAAAAAAAATTTTACCATCTTAACCATTTTTGTGTACAACTAAGTACATTCACCACGTTGTGCAACCAATCTCCAGAACACCTTTTATCCTGCAAAACTAAAACTCTATACCCATTAAACAACAATTCTCCATTCTCCCTCATCCCCCAGACTCTGGCAACCACCATTCTACTTTCTGTTTCTATGAATTTGACTACCCTAAGTACTTCATATAAATGGGATCGTACAGTATTTATCTTTTTGTGCCTGGCTTATTTCACTTAACATAATGTCCTCAAGTTTCATCCATGTTATAGCATGTCAGAATTTCCTTCTTTTTAAGGCTGAATAACATTCCATTACATGTATATACCACATTTTGTTTATCCATTCATCTATCAATAGACATTTGGGTTGCTTGCACCTGTTGGCTATTGTGAATAATGCTGCTATACCTATAGGTATACAAATATCTCTTTGAGACTCTGCTTTCAATTTTTTTTGGATATATACCCAGAATTGGAATTACTGTATCATATGGTAATACTATTTTTAATTTCTTGAGGAACCACCATATTGTTTTGGGGAACAGCCATACACAGTGGCTGCACTATTTTACATTCCAACTAACAGTACACCAATTTCTCCACATCCTTGTTAACACTTGTCATTTTCTTTCTTTTTTTTTTTCCTAATAGCCATCCAATTGGTGTGAGGTGGTATATCGTTGTGGTTTTCTTAAGAGTTTTGAAGTCTTCTGTAGAGATGCCAAGACACTAAGTAACCCTGTAAATCACAACACAATTGACATCAAGATCCTACTAGATTTAACACACTGTAGAAGGCAACAGTACACAGAGTCATTGCCCTCAAGGATTTTATAATCTAGCTGGAAAGAAAGGACATATGCACTTAAAAATAAATAACAGGACTTCCCTGGTGGCACAGTGGTTAAGAAGCTGCCTGCCAACGCAGGGGACACGGGTTCGACCCCTGGTCCGGGAAGATCCCATGTGCCGCGGAGCAACTAAGCCCGTGTGCCATAACTACTGAGCCTGCACTCTAGAGCCTGCGAGCCACAACTACTGAGCCCGCGTGCTGCAACTACTGAAGCCCATGTGCCTAGAGCCTGTGCTCCGTAACAAGAGAAGCCACCGCAATGAGAAGTCCGCACACTGCAATGAAGAGTAGCCCCCGCTCACCACAACTAGAGAAAGCCCACACGCAGCAACGAAGACCCAATGCAGCCAAAAAAAAAAAAAATAGATTTTGTACCTATCCTCAAGCACTTTATATACATTCTAGTAGTGAAGTGAGATAATTAAATCACAAGTAAGAAAAACGGACCAATAAATTAAACAAATTGTGGTAAGTGTTATGAAGTAAAGGGGCAAGAGGAGACTGTTGCAGTATCCAAGAAAGAGATGACTATCGCCTGGACCAGGCTAGTGGCAGTAGAGAAAAAAGTGGTTGGATTTGAGATTTATTTTGGACATTGAATCAATAAGGCTTGATAATGAATTGGATGAAGAAAGTGAGGAAAAGGAAGGAACTGGGTTAACTCCTGAGTTTCTGATTTAAGCAACTGGGTAGAGAGCAGTGTCTTGTTAATTGAGATGAGGAAGATTTGCAGTGGGACATACCCAGAGTTCTGTTATAAACACAATAACTTTGAGATCTCTGTGAGACAAGCAAATGAAAAGAAATAGGCACTTGGACATGTAAGGCTAGAATTCTGAGAAGTTTGAATTGGAAATAATGGATTTGAGAATCACTGACATAATGACGTTATTTGGAGACAGTATTTCCATTAGACTAGATTCCTAAATCTCTCCATTGACACATTATCTCATAAGTCATTTCTATATATGATTAAATAATTAAGAATTCATTTCTGTTAGTTTAGTTCTCGGAGGATAAACTATTCAAGACTTCTTTGGGTAAGGGGGCGGTGCTCACTATACCTCCTGTCTACCTCATCAACCCAAAGACAAATTTAATTTCAGAGTTACTAAATGCTTTTCATTAATATCTCAGTGACTTTCTCTTTTACTCATCAAAGCTAACTCGTAAAGTCCCCATGAAATGAATGAAAAGGATTGAATAGGTCTGGATTTCCCTGTGGATTAGAATTTCTAACTTAATTATGTTTTCTGTAAGTTAAACATCACCTACAAGGATGTATGGGCTTGCTTAAGTAGACAGAGTACTGGACCAAAATAATGAGATCTGGGTTCTAGTTCAAGTACCATCACTATTTAAAGTCATAGCCTCTATAGGCCTGTTTTTGTGGGTCAAGTGAAGAGACTAAGGAATATTTTAAAGCCTATGAAAACATAAAATTCAGTAGCTTACTACTAGGAAGCTGGAGATCTGGGGTGGTGCTGAGCATCAAGAATGGCCCAGAGTGGGCTTCCCTGGTGGCGCAGTGGTTGAGACTCCGCCTGCCGATGCAGGGGACACGGGTTCGTGCCCTGGTCCGGGAAGATCCCACATGCTGCGGAGCGGCTGGGCCCGTGAGCCGTGGCCGCTGAGCCTGCGCGTCCGGAGCCTGTGCCCCGCAAAGGGAGAGGCCACAGCAGTGAGAGGCCCACATACAGCCAAAAAAAAAAAAAAAAAAAAGAATGGCCCAGAGTGAAGATTCCAGGAGGCTGTTCTGGATTTCTCACTACTTTTTGTGGACTCCATAATTTGGCTTCTGTATCTATAAAATAGGAGAATGTCAATGATTTCCCTCACCATTATGAGAAGAAAATTAATAAATGTCTATGTTTTACAGATTCCTGGATGAAACAGGTTAGGAAAATACAAAGAACTATTGTGCTGACGTTCTTATTAGCTTAATCTAAGTACAACCTATCTCTTGGAAAACCTGGAAACGTTTAGCTGCCATTGCTTTGTGACTTTTGCCAGCTCCCCAGGGAATCTTGGCTTTCCCAAGAAAACAACTACCTTGAGGGTAACCTGAAATCTCTGAAGAAAGTCTCTTGCAAGCAACCAGTTCAGGGAGGTCATATCTGGTACCATGCTGTAAAAGAAAATAAATTTTTCACAAAAGTGGTCAACACTATTTGCTAATCAGACCAGCATTTCCCAAACAGGGAGTGGCAGTATAGCGAGGCCTCATTAAGGCTTTGTCTTTATTAACGTGAACTAACTTTGTTAGGGTGAACTAAGTAACTTAAGGGTGATTTCCTATGAGCTCCTCTCTGCCTCTATCATTTCTCTTCTACCTTTGTTTTTTCCCACTTGTCTTCTCTTTGTCTCAGTCTTCATTCTCCTAGTGGGATGGGCTTTTCAAAAACGTAGGCCATTGTTTCCTTCTCTCCTCTTCAAGGCCTCTCCACTCAAAGTGATTTGGGGACTGTCATGCCCCAAATATTTGTTACCTCTCAGAGACCAGGAGGATACAAATGGTATTCACCAGTGGCTTTCGACCAGGGGTGATTTGGTAATGGCTGGAGACATTTTTGGTTGTCACAATTAGGGGAAGGGTGCCACTGGCATCTAGTGGATAGAGGCCAGGGATACTGCCAAACATCCTACACTGCACAGAACAGCCACCAATAACAAAGAATTATCTGGTCCAAAATGTCGAGAGTACTGCTGTTGAGAAATCCTGGTATGCACAGATATCAGTAGCTGAAAATTACTGAGGAGGCAGTGTAGTCCCCTTAGGGATACAGATTCTCAAGGTAAAAAAGCAGCCACTGGCAGCAGGTTGCCTGGGCTTGGATCACTCTCACTGAGCTATAAGCTCCTTGGAGACAGGGACCTAATTTTACCTACCACACTTACATTAGGGACTAGTATCCAATGGAGAGTACAGACTATTTGTGGATTGTCTCACACAGTCGTTTTGAGGCCCAAAGCGGGGAATATATACTAGGGGGAGCTATAATAGGGGGAGCTAGGTTGGTGTTATCAACCAGGATGTGCTGCCCTACTGAACATAAACAATTTCACAAAACACCAACATCAGACAAAGCCACTCTGTGACCATGATGGATAAGACAAAAACAAAATCACTCCATAAACATGTTTGAATACAAACAAACAAGAATACTGTCCCAACCACAAAAGAAAAACAAACAAACAAAAAGACCAAATATCCCCCTATCCTGGCTAACATGAGGGTTCTTCTCCCTTTTTAGGTAATAATTATTAAAATAACCCATCATAGAATTACCTTCACCTCCTAAGAGCATCCAATCCAGAGAGAAGGCCCACTTCCTGGAGCCCTCCTCCAAATTACCTAACACAAGCCCAAACCCTGTAAATTCTTTCCAGCACCCTCTTCCTGAGATGTCTCCCTGTGCCTCATGCTGTGCCTCCCCTCCTTACAAGGAGACAACAAGCTCAGGGTTTTTTTTAAAATTTATGGCTGTGTTGTGTCTTCGTTGCTGCGCTAGTTGCCGCGACTGGGGGGCTACTCTTCATTGCGGTGCGCGGGCTTCTCATTGCGGTGGCTTCTCTTGTTGCAGAGCACGGGCTCTAGGCGCCTGGGCTTGTTAATTGTGGCACGTGGGCTTCAGTAGTTATGGCTCGCGGGCTCTAGAGCACAGGCTCAGTACTTGTGGCGCACAGGCTCAGTACTTGTGGCGCACAGGCTTAGTTGCTCTGCAGCATGTGGGATCTTCCCGGACCAGGGCTCGAACCCGTGTCTCCTGGATTGGCAGGCAGATTCTTAACCACTGGACTACCAGGGAAGTCCAAGCCCAGCTTTGTTCAACTAGACAGGTGATCTCGGTGGTATTTGGCTGGAGGGCATTGACAATAGTGAGAGCCCCCTAAAGGGTAACTGCTATATCATCATGCCTCAAGGGGAATTGCACCCGCAGCATTCAAGCAAAGACTTCACAAACAAGGATTTCGAGGTTTCCCGACAGAATGCCTCCTGCCAGGCCGCTTCTCCTCAGGGGACGTCTCCTCTCCCGTCTACAGGGAGAAGCCGACCTCCCAAGTTGAAATCCAGCCTGTTGAGTTAAATTTCTCGTGAAGTAAAACCCTTTAGTGAGATGTGCGCCTCTAGCTCCAACTTCGAGTTCCTGAAACACTAGACAACCCCAGTGGGGCACGGTGGAGGGAGCAGCAGGGAAACAAGCCCCGACGGGCTCATATTACTGAGTGCCTTACCCACCACCCTAACCCAGGAGAAACCACCTCGAATTCACTCTGCAAGAGACGCAGAACAGCGCGAGTTCTCCACGCCTCCAAAAGCTGAGGTAAGTTCAGCCCCCGGCAAAATCGAACCTCCCGTGCCGGCGTCCTCAGACGTCGCGCACGCGCACAGGTCTCTGGGCGGCCGCCGCGCTAGCGCCCGCCTCTTCTAGGCGGACTACAAGTCCCGGCTTGCCTGTCGCCGCGGCGTCGCCTGGTAACTCGCGCCAGTCGGAGCGCGCTAGGTCGGCTTCGCCGCGCGCCTGCGCCTTGGCGGTCTCTGCGCAGGCGCATTTCTAACTCTTGGGAAGAGAGGGCGGGGTGTTGTTCCCTTTCGCTGATGCAAGAGCCTAGTGCGGTGGTGGGAGAGGTGTCGGCAGGAGCAGCGCTGAAACCTGGGCCTGGGGCTGACCTGTCAGACTTTCCGTCCGTGCCGAGCCCACTCGAGCCGCAGCCATGTCCGGGGACGAGGTGAGGGCCTGAGGCTGGCGCTAGGTCTAGGGACGGAGGCAGTGAGACAGACCCACCCCAGTGTGGGAGACTGGGCCTGCGGCCTAGCGGCCGGTCGCCGCCATGTGGGGCAGCCGGGCCTAGGCTACGCGGAGCGGCAGAGCCGGCGAGGGCTCCGGAGCCGCGGCTTGGCCGTGCCCCGCTCTCCTCAGGGCGGCGGCGCTGAGGCCGGCGTCCTCCCGTGGCCGGCGTTTCCGGAATGGAGAGCACGTTGAGTCGCCCTCCAGAAGAGAGCTTGAATGCCCGGTTAATGCCCCAGCTGAACGAGATTGGGGCAGGCGGCCCCTGCATTCCTTTCGATTTGACGGTGCAGCTCTAACTCTCACTCTCTGGGCGCTGGTGGTGCCTAGAGGAGTGTCTCTTGGCTCCGGTGGAGCGCTCTAGTTTAAAACTTTACAGGCTGGCTTGTCCTGCCCGGCACCCACCCTTGTTCTCATGTAGAGGGGGATAAGACGAGAGGAAAAGATCCTTCAGCCTGAAAAAGTGATTACCCTTTTCGGAAAGTTTTAGGGCGGGAGTCCCTGAGCCTTCCTTAGCAGAGCTCTCAGCGACGTCAGCGGGAAGTCTGAGCTGCAAAGATGCCTGGGTCTTTTGCTACTGTCGTGCTTGTACCTCAGCAAATTTCCTCAAGTCCCCTTTTGGCCAGATTTATCCCAGTTTATTTAAAACCAGACGACTTATAATGAAATTTGACTTTAAGTGATATCCGTAGGTATAAACACTGCGCGGAGAGCTACCGCTTACCGGCCAGCTCTCCCCACCAGAAAAAAACCTTTGAATTTATAATTAATTTCTGTAAACATTCGAGTGCTTGGCCAATAGTGCCTCGGAGAGAAGGAAGAGAAAAATTCGAGGCTTTTTCGAGCTTTGGCTTTTGAGGTAGACCCTGGAAATGCTTTGAATTTCCTCAAGTAGTGGGAAGGCCTGATCCAGGGCAAGGGGGTAGAATATTATCCAATTTGGTTAGAGTTAATCCCTTGAAATATAGGTAGTAGCTAGTTCATGGAGGGATTTGAAGACCAAGTTAAGGAATTTGGATTTTATTCTGGAGGGAATTCTGAGCTCTCATTTGATTCTCATGACAACCCATTAAGGTGGGTATTGTTATGCCCATTTTAGAATTGAGAAAACCGAGGCTTTTAGAGAGTTGTATAATGCCCATGATCAAATAAATAGTAAGTGGCTGAGCCAGTGGCAGAATTCCAAATCTCCATTTAGGTGATTAGGAGGGTCTTGCTCTCTTAGGAAGGAAACTGAGTCTAAGGGAGGTGTGTCGTTCTTCCTTGGAGGTCATGGTAGACATTGCTGTAGGCCACTGTATTTCAAAAGTTCGGAGAGTGGCAGTGTCTCATGCTTGTTTTGTTTCTACCCATTTTCTAAGCTTTTCATAACCTTTAACAAATAAAGTACCTATCTAGTGCAAAGTTATCTGGGGTGCTATTCTGTGTTTGGTTTTCTATGGTAAAGTACTTGCAAGTGTTGTAAGAGATTTACTACTAGTTGGTATAAGAGGTAGAAATAGAGCCATTAACAGCGATTTGGAAGGCTGGAGGGTTCAGTTTTAGCAGTGGGATCATATGTCGAAGGAAGTGGAATATTACTGAAGGGCGAAAAGGATTTCGTCAAGCAGAGGTATCAGAACTAGCATTCCAGCAGAGGACTTTGGAAGCCCGTAAAGTATTAAGCAGCTTTGCATTTCTCAGATCTACCAGTCCATTTTGTAAACAGGAAATTAGGGCTCAGGGAGGTTAAGTTGCCCAAGATCACACAGCAAGTTAGTATGACTAGAATCCTGCCCTTGGCTTCCACTCTGAAGGTATGTGCAGGTTCTGGTTCCTTTAATACTGATGGATAGATAAGTTTTCTTAGGCCGATCCTTAACTTCTGGCTACTTTACAGACTTGTAAGGATCGAGTGAAAATCTGTACATAGAAATGATTTATAAACTGTGAGGGATTCCCTACAGTGGAAGTAGTCCTGCCTGGTAGCCAAGATAGAGCATTAAAGAACCTACTATTAAAAAGTAATTTATTTCTTTTTTCACATTTCCTTTTTTTCTTTTAATAGTTTTTTAATGTATAGTTGTCATAAACTGCACACACTTCCTTTTAAACCTGTCAAGTAAGCCCAAAACTCAAATAACATAATCTCTTTTAAACTAGTGGAACCATGACCTCTAAAAAGCAGTATTCTAGAAATATGAGTGCTGCCTTGTGAGGAATAATTCCCTAATCTGCAGGCATTAAAGTGCTGTCAATAGCTAAGATTATTGCTTATTAATAGGCCCCATTCACAAAGTATCGGAACGTCAGGTTTTCACACAACATAGTAAGGTGTTTTACAAAAGAAACTGATTAAAAATGGAATATGTGTTGTATGACGTATACAAAACAGAAGAATAAAAAGAGAAATAAAAATCTCCCAGAATCCTATCACCTAGAGATGATGACACATTTGTTCAGAGCATTTGTTCTGCTCACCTTGCTTCTCTGGGTGCTTTTGTAACTCATTCCTGCCTTCTGGGTCGGGTGTGCTGTGGCCTTAAAGTTAACATCCTGAGTAAGGTATGATAGATGGGAGTAGGCTTCCAACTTGCTGAAGCACTTTAGGTTATTGTCAGGGTAACTTTTGCTGCTGTCCCTTTTCCTCACTTTCTTCAACCCAACCCAGTGTGGGAGGTTCAAAAGAGAAAACTTTTGAAGGCTTTTTTCTATCTAGAGTTAAAAAAAAGAAAGCCCAAAAGAGTCTGTGCTTTTCCATAAGTGTACTGTGAGCAACTATTTGCGTCTCACATCCCAGCTAGTTTCATAAACAACACATATGGACTGTGATAATTTGTTAAGTCAGATATGAAAGTCTTAAAAAATACATTAAAAAAAGATTTATTTATTATTTATTTATTTTATTTTTGGCTGCATCAGGTCTTAGTTGCCGCCTGCGGGATCTTCATTGAGGCATGTGGAATCTTTCACTGTGGCACGCGGGCTTCTCTCTAGTTGTGGTGTTGGGTTTTCTCTTCTGTAGCTGTGGTGCCTGGGTTCCAGAGCTCATGGGCTCTGTAATTTGCAGCACGCAGGCTCTCTAGTTGAGGTGTGCGAGCTCAGTAGTTTTCGCGCGGGCCCCTGCGGCATGTGGGATCTTAGTTCCCCGATCCCCACGTCCCCTGCGTTGTAAGGTGGATTCTTTACCACTGGACCACCAGGGAAGTCCCAAAAACCACATTTTTAAAGTTAAGACTGATGTGACCTTGTGGTTTGGGGGAGGTCTGCTTTGGGCACTATTTTGGAATCCCTCTTTCCATATTTTTAAAGTCTGGTTTTGCTGAGTGGTGTGAATAAAATGAGGCAATGAGTTTATGTCTTAAGTATCCAGAGAGAGTAATTGAGAGAGGTGTTAATTACTTCAGTGTACAGTTCTTTCATGTTTATAACCCTTTACAAGGCTACAACCATACTGTTTCCCTGTGGACCTATATGAATGTTTTTCAGAGCATAACGGCGGTTGTGAGGATGTCCTTTGATGATTTTAGGATCCCCCTTACCTTTAGTCTGTCTTGCTGAATAATAGTTAAAAGATAATTAATATTCTAGGGAACTTGATACTTGAAAAAAATGCAGTAAGTGAATTGTAAGCCCTGCCAGACAACCAAATTTATAGTGCCTGGAGTGTTGTCTGTCCTTTTGCCAAACCTCCATATTTCAGGAATAAGGATGAATTATAGCTTCTTCCCTGGAACAGATTACAGCACTCCATGTAGGGTGACTCAAGACCCAGTAGGTCAGCAGTGGGGAACTCCTTCCTCCTGGCTCTTCTATCCTCTTCTCTAAGTTTGCCAGATTATGTTCCTCAGGCTGAGTACTTTTCAGAATTACTCATTTATACAATTAGAGCCTTCTTAAGGTTGGAGGGGATAACTTTGAAATGAGGCTGTATCAATTTCCAGAATGTCTTGCAAATCCTTCTCTATTGGGTGAGGATGATATTTATACTACCCTACCTTATTACAGACCATAGTTTGGTTTCAGTGTAGCTCAGTTTCTTCAATGTACTTGGGACATAAGGAATTTAAGTTAATCAGAATCAGTTTTGGGAATTTTTTTGAGTTTCATGATATGTCGTGGAAATTAGATCACCCTGAGTTGATGAAATTTCAGTGATAGGAATCAAGAGATACCATGTTTTGTCAACTGTAAAGCATTATATAAATTGTATAATAATTGCTAACATTTATTGAGTACTTTTGTGCCAGGCACTGCGCCAAGTGTTTTATATTTATTTACTTATTTAGTCCTCCTAATAACCTCGTGAGATTTGGTTTTGTTTCTGCTACTGATCTCCATTTTACAGCTGAGGCAAGGAGAGGGCAAGAACTTACCTGGGGTAACAAAAGTAAGAACCAGAGTCAGGATTTGAATTCAATCAGTTAGGTTCTAGACTTGTGCTTTTAAACACTTTATCTGTATTTTTTAATGTTCCAGAAACAAAAAGCAGAGTAAAAGGTTGTATAGAAGTTTCTTTTACTCAGAGATTTGCTACATGAAAGGCTGCTGATGGATTTCCTTAAAGGCTTGTCTGAGTTTCAGGATAAAAAATATTTTTAAGTTTTTTTTTTATCAGTTCAAGTCTACTGCTATAGCAACCCCAGGTTACCAACCTTAAATAAAACACGTATGACTTGTCTAGGCGTTGGTTTTCTCATTCATAAAGCGAGGGGTGAAGCATGGGTTATTGCTAAGATCCCTTTCCTAAATTCTGTTATCTTGTGATAATTTTAAATTAAAAGACATGTACATATGTTTTGGGGAAGCACCCCCTCAACATTTTTTTTTTTTTTTTTTTTTTTGTGGTACGCGGCCCTCTCACTGTTGTGGCCTCTCCCATTGCGGAGCACAGGCTCCGGACGTACAGGCTCAGCGGCCATGGCTCACGGTCCCAGCTGCTTCGCGGCATGTGGGATCTTCCCGGACCGGGGCACGAACCCGTGTCCCCTGCATCGGCAGGCGGACTCTCAACCACTGCACCACCAGGGAAGCCCACCCCCCTCGACTTTTAATAGTATAAGGAAGGTTGCGTGTGCGTGTGTGTGTGTGTGTGTGTGTGTGTTTGTTTTCTTTTTTTTTGTAAAATCCTTTTAGATACTTTAATGCGTCAAATATTCTTTCTTTTAAGAGTATGCCTTTTGAGAATACAGCATACTTGGAATGTGAGTATCATTAAAAATAATCACGTTGTCCCCTTTTCTTTTTTATTATCTTTTAAACAGATGATTTTTGATCCTACCATGAGCAAGAAGAAAAAGAAGAAGAAGAAGCCTTTTATGTTAGATGAGGAAGGGGATGCCCAGACAGAAGAAACCCAGCCCTCAGAAACAAAAGAAGTGGAGCCAGAGCCAACTGAGGACAAAGATGTAGAAGCCGATGAAGAGGACAGTAGGAAAAAAGGTAAGTGGCAGACATGAGAGAGTCACTGTTGTCCTGGGAGGCCTGGTTCTCTTCCATCAGTGTGTTTTGGATTTTGTGCACACAGTGGCCTCTCAGCCTGAGAGGCTATCTGTTACAGTGAAGCTGAGGCCATCAGCGGTCTGTGTGCATGGGACCTTGCCAGATTTCTGATAGACTTGTTTCAGGGAAAATTCCACTGAATCCAGAAGACAGAGATGACAAAACTTTGTTACTCCAGGGCTGGTTTTTCTAGTCTAGCCTTTCGGGATGTCTCTTTTCCAGTTTTAATGATGGTTGTATTTGAGTGTAGGCAGAAAGAAATGGGACCAAGATAAACAGTTTTGTGTCTTAACAAGTTTGAAAACATACAGAAGAGACTAAAATTACAGCCTAAAATGTTTGGGTTTAGACACCAGCATGAGTTATTCACTCTGTGCTCTAACACAGACAGCATTTGACAATTAGAAATAAATGATTAAGTAAACATATTTATGCCTATTGAATAGAAGACACTGTACTAGGGATAAAGAAAATTAACATTCATTGAGCATCTACCATGTGCTAAGCATCTTATACATGTTTAAAACAAACTTGGAAAGTAAATCATTCTTTTATTAAGACAAAATTAATTCATAAAGAGCTCTTGAAAAACTTCGTAGTAGGGTCATTTAAAAATATTTCTAGTGTACAATAGGGCACAACAAATGGAAAACTTATTGAACCAAACCCATTATTACTCACTAATGGTGGATAAAATTTCATTTTATTCATATTGTAGCCTCATTTTAATGAATGTGAAATACTTTATAAGGCCCTTTGTTGATTGATTGATTGAATAACTTGTTGAGCTAGGCTCTGGGATTTAGGTGAGAAAGGCATAGCCCCTTAGTATCTCATTGCGAGACAGACAAGCAACTGGTAAGCACCTCTGTTGAAGTAATAGAAGGTACTATCAAAGCACCTAGGGGACACCTAACCCAGTTGGGGAACAGGAGGGATAGGCTTAGAGAAGACTTCTTGATGGAAGTAACTCCTAACAAAGATCCTGTGAGATGAAAGTAAGAGCTGTGTGGGAGGGCCCATAGGAAGGCTTGAAGGTGAGAGACACATACTTCACTAAGAAGTGGAGGTAGTTCAGTTGAGCTGGAACTAGGAATTAAGGTGTCGGAGATGAGAGAGTAGCAGAAGTAGAGAGATAAAGCTGGAGAGCCTTGGAAATTATGTTAGAACCCTGACTTTGACTTGGGAACAATGAGGCATCATATGGTCAGATGACTAAATAAATATTCCCAACATGGTCCCCTAACCAGATTTTTCCTAGAAAGCTTTGAGTTGACCTGCCATTGTGTTTTCAGAACCCTAACCTTTGTGGTTGTGGAGGAATTACTGTGCTAATTAATACCAATCTCGCTATTCTGGTGACTTGATCGATTAATAGCTGAAACATTGGTTTAACTCATAATTTAATGCTTCACCTTCTGCTATTAATAATTGATAATCTCAATTATCTTTTTAGATGCTTCTGATGATCTAGATGACTTGAACTTCTTTAATCAGAAGAAAAAGAAGAAAAAAACAAAAAAGATATTTGATATTGATGAAGCTGAAGAAGGTGTAAAGGTAGTATTGCTTTCTTATTGAAGGTAAAATTTGACCCCTTGAAAGGTTGCTAGTGGCTGATGTTTCTCCCTGTTTGTCTCATCTCTTACTAGTTTTGCTTTTGTTATTAAGTATTTAGTCACCACTGTTAAGGTCAGTTTCTTGGGATTTTTGTCTGACTAGGTATCTTAAAGGGATGATGGTTCAAAGGAATGTAAAGTTAGGTTTTACACATTGTATTGTGTGCCATTAAGATGATTACAAAATGCCACTTGTCATTAATCATACTGAGATTGGCTGAGGAGAGAGATTTCTGTGAGAAATCCGATAGAGCAAATATAGTTTCTTCTGTTAAACTTCTGGTAGCATGTTGAGGATACACAAATTTATGTGTATTCTTCTGAGCAGCAAAGAATGAACCCCAGCCTGTGGTGGTTGGTGGCTGATGATTTTATAGCCTGTAGGAGAACCAGAGCACTCAGGTTGGTTTTGTGGAGTTCTCTGGTCTTGTAGGGGGACTTGAGGCCCTGTAATTGTCTTATTACTGGATTGATTTCTAATATAAATATCTCAGAAGTATGAGAAAGAAAGAGTGAGAATACACATACACATGCACTAAGTTGTCCCCTTTTGTGCCCTTTACCCAAATTTTTCTTTGGTAAATTATTTATTTGCTCAAATTCAAGTAAATAAGGTGTATCCCACACATAGCAGTAATTCATTGAGTTTTGGAAACAATGTCACAATTTTAATGACTTGGTTAATTCAGCAAATATGTGTTAATGATGATAGTGAGTCAGGCATTGTGTGCTAATTGTTAGGGTACTGAAACAAATAAGATATTTTTCCTGTTTTTGGAGGTTCAGGGATAATTTAGAGTTCTTTAGAACAAGATTATTTTATCTGGATTTATCCTACTCTCTCCCTGTTTGGGGATTTTCTTCTCTTCCTGCTGTTATAAGGAAATTGATAAAGAGAAATGCTCAAATTATGTTGAATGAGTGAGGTATAAATATCCTGGGTAACAAGGTGACACATCAGAGATGTGCCACAGAAAGCCTTGCTTAACAAATTTCTCTAGTAGCTTTTGTCCTGAAGAGCCACTTATAAGCTCTGATTTAGTGCTTGGATACTTCTTTCTCTGCTACTGAAGTCATAACGTAAGAGGTTATAAGTACTCTTGTCAGGCAAGACATGGGCATTAACTTGAGGCTGAAGTGTTTTTAAGATCTTGGGTTACTCTCCCCCTGAATTTTCAGAGCACCACAGGGCTTTTGAAAAATCTTCAAAAACACTATGTGCTATTATTCTCTACCTTTCACTGGGTCTTAGCCTCAGGTTGAAAATAGATCTTACTGGGATAAAATAAATGATAATATAGGACTAGAAGCTGGCTGATGTGTGCTAATTTATATTTAGCATGTCTGAGTTTCTCATTTACTGACTGTCATCTTATTAGAGACTAGGTTAGTATCAGGTTTCTTGTCTGGTGTTATCCAGCTAATACACATGGGCTGATTGGTCTTTGATGGCCAAAAGTGGCACTGAGACGACACAGCTGGATTTGGCATCTCAAGGCTGAGCTTCATTTCCTCCCGGCTATTCCAACTTTGCTGCTGATCAGATTTCTAAAATTACTATAGCCATTTACAGAGTAGTTCAGGATGTAGGTGCACAAAAATAGATATTGATGGGTAATGTGGATGGCACACTTCAGGGCAGGGAGTTGGATACACTGGTGAAAGGAGGTGAGGTTAGAAGGCTGGAGACTGAAACTGGCCCTTTCTGCTCTTCTGGGGTTTTTTATGTCTCATTTCAAGGTTATGCCCTATTTACATCCATGACTATAGCAGCTTATCTTGGGATCAAGCTTTACCTTGTCTCTATCCATTCATCATAGGACCCTAATTCTCCGTGGGTTCTGCCTTCTCCCTCTTTCATGGTTTCATCTATTGAAGTGATGCCCAAAGACCTCCTCACAGTCTGGTGCCAGGCTGGCTGTGGTATAAAAAAAAATATTTGGTCTTTGTCCCTGTTCCTGGCACATAGCTCCTAAGACTCTTGGAATCTCTAGATATGAGTTCGGTCACCAAGAGCCGGTGATTTCATCAATCATACCTGCATAATGAAGCCTCCACAAAAAACCTGTCATGGGTTTCTTTCATGGGTGAGCTCCATAAAAAACCTTTAAACAGTGGGGTTTGGAGAGCTTCAGGATTGGTGACCACACTGGGGTGTTGGGAGAGTGGTATACTTGAAGAGAGCATGGAAGCACTGCATTCCTGCCTCCCTTTCCTTGCTCTATGCATGTCTTCCATTTGGCTATTTCTGAGCATATCCTTTATAATATTGTATATATATATAATATAATAAAGTAATAGTTAAGTAAAGTGTTTTCCTGAATTCTTTGAGTCCTTCTAGCAAATTATTGAACCAGGGGTGTGTGGGAACCTCTGAATTTGAAGTAGGACATATGTATTGGAAACCTGGGGACTCTATACTTGTACCTGGCCTCTGAAATGAAGACAGTCTTATGCGACTGAGCCCTTAAACCCATGGAGTTTGTCACTAACTCTGGGTAGTGTTAGAACTGCATTGAATTGTAGGTCACCTAGTTAGTGTCAGAGAGTTGGAGAATTGAGGTGGAAAAACATCACGTATTTGGTGTCAGAAGGAAAAAAAAAACCCTCCTACGAACTGCATCAGAATACTTAGAAACTTATTTAAAACATTCCTGAACCCCATTCCTGCTGAAGATTGTCACTGAGAAGATTTAAGAATCTTTGTTTCTTTGATTCTGACAGTGGCCTGGTTTAAAAACATGGACAATAATTATAGTAAGATCCCAAGGCTGATGGATAAAAGAAAGGAAAAGGTCCCACAAAAGTGTCTTAAAATTTTTCCAGTTTAAATGACAGACTCTGAACCAGTTTGGTTCACCTGTGAGAGAGAGTTCTGATCTGTAACTTCAGTTTTGAATATTTAATATCTTTTTTCCTCCAAAACCATGTCAGCCCATATCATTTAAAAAAAATAATAATCCTAGTAGCAAAATGTTGAGACTCTTATCTCACTTTCTTAGGACCTTAAGATTGAAAGTGATGTTCAAGAACCAGCTGAACCAGAGGATGACCTTGACATTATGCTTGGCAATAAAAAGAAGAAAAAGAAGAATGTCAAGTTCCCAGATGAGGATGAAATACTAGAGAAAGATGAAGGTAATATTGGGAGCTTAGCTCATTTCTAGGCTACACAAGCCTTTGGCCTAGTCTCTTCCATGGGTAGCCTCCTTATTTATTTTTTCTTGCCCCTTATTTCCACTGCCTAATAATGGAAGCTAAAAGGAAACAGAATCTAACTTCATAATGACAGTTTAAAAGACTTCATGGGGGAAGAACTTGGCAATTGTGATTACATTAAAACATACTGATTTAGACTATTGGGACAATTACTGTAACGGAATTTTAAATGTTTAAAAAATCTTTTACTATATTGTTAAAAGTGCTGTTTATTAGCTTCTAAGTGCTATAGCTGCTTTAGAGAACTTTAGTATAGTCAGCAGATGGGTTTTTATGGATGTATATGTTTCTTAAGTGCTTCAAAACAATTGGACATTTTTTTCCTCTAATTATCCCAGTGCATTGTTTTATCTTACGTTTGTTAAATCAAGAAACAGTTCAATGTGTCTGTATTACCACACATCCCTAGAGAGGTCTCTATTAAGGGTGGTTTATGAAAATCGTAACATCCCCTTAAGGAATATGGGGTTGTAAGCCTTGATGCCTTTATGCTTGAGGCTGTTGTGAATGCAGTTGTGGGAAGGAAGACATGTCTTTGAAGCTTTCATTTCTCTAGATCTGCTTCTCCCTTCTCCCCTTTTTGTTATTGTATCAGGCTCTACCCCTCATTCTTACAGTCTTTGTTATCTGTAGCTTTAGAAGATGAAGACAGCAAAAAAGATGATGGTATCTCATTCAGTAACCAGACAGGCCCTGCTTGGGCAGGTTCAGAAAGAGACTACACATATGAGGAGGTAAGACAAATTCTGTTATGAAAGGGGGCTAAACTGTTCAGTAGAACTCAAAACAAAAGCAGGATAAATGTTCCCTGAATTGAAAGAGCCATTGAAGTATAGGTTGATAATGAAACAGACCCAGAGAGGTCGCACTGCCTGATGCCGACGTTTGGGGCAGGCTGTCCACAATGTGGCAGTCATTATAGTACTCACTGTTCCATCTGAATCCATGAACTTCTGGGGTCATTGGAGCCCCACTGAAGAGGGACAGTAGGGAGAGGGAGTGGCTAATAGGGGGCCATAGTAGTCTGGGGTTTGCTTGTTCAGGGTAGTCTGAATTTTACTTCTCCAGGTACCATATACTTTCCCACAGAAACAGAATTGGGCTTGTTCATTCCTTTAACTTTAAACAAGGAACTATTAAACATCCATAATGGACCAGTTCCTGGTTGAGAATTGAGTCTTGCTTTCAGGGAGCTCCCAGAACATGTGATGTGTGTGTACATTTAGTAAAAAGTAAGGTTTGTTCTGTTTAAAGGAAAAGCACAGTGACTCAAGTGGGAACGTTATACTCCTGCTATTAATAAGACTGTACATGAATACCACTTTATCTCTATAGCTACTGAATCGAGTGTTCAACATCATGAGGGAAAAGAATCCAGATATGGTTGCTGGAGAGAAAAGGAAATTTGTCATGAAACCTCCACAGGTCGTCCGAGTAGGAACCAAGAAAACTTCTTTTGTCAACTTTACAGATATCTGTAAATTGTAAGTTGGTTAATGCAGAGTCTCCATCCCAAATGCTAGATTCTCAGTGGAGTGTATGTTAAATATGCTTATTGTGGACTTTATTAAAAGTAGAAAGAATGCACAGATGTCACGATTGGGTTGAGGGAGGTCACAGTTCAAGTCCGTCAGTTCTTTCGATTCACAGGTCTTTAGGCTTGTTTTATTGGGCATCCAGAAGTGAGAGAAGCCCACTCATGCTGACTCATGAGAGGATCCTAACCAGATGGAGTGAAGAGTAAGAAGGCTGACTGTAGTCCTTAGACGGGGGCCTGGAGAGCCCAGGGAGGTGGAAAAGCTCATCAGCCTGGGGTGGGCCTGCCAAGCAAGTACAAGCAGTGAGCTTTGGGAAAGCAGCTGAATTTAATGTGCTTCTTCCTTGGATGGTTATTGCCAAGACACAGTTGATGAGATTTCGACTTTCTTAATTACCATCGCATTCCATGCCTGTCTCACCCCCAGGTCACTGTCTGGGGCTGGCTCTTCTCAAAGCTCCTCAGCTACACCTTTTCTGGCAGGTTCCTTAGGGCAACTGACCTTATCTTCTGTTCTTTTTGTTTCATAAGTGATACATGCTTGTTGCAGATAAAAGGGAAAACAACAGTAAACAAAGAAGATATAATCACTAAAAATTCCCTGCCCAGAGTAACCACTTGTTTTCATTGCTTAGGCATGACTTAAAAGGTTTTAGACTTTTGCTGATGGTGATAGTAGTATATGCTTATTATAGAAAAGTAAGAAAATATAGACCTACTAAAGAAAAAAAAGTCATCTGTAAATCCACCATTAAGAGATAGGTAATCATAGTTTAATATTTTTGTTTTGCTACTTTTATGCATCTACATATTTTTAAATAAATTGGTATTATACTGGTTTTTAACATATTTTTCTCTTAATATATTGTGAAATTTTTACCCTTATCATTAGTCTTTTAAAAGTTTTTAGGAGTTATACAACATATTTTTTTATATATATAGATAAATTTTTTTCTCCCATTGTATGGATTGTCTTTTCACTTCCTTGCCATCCTTTGAAGCACAAGGCTTTAAATATTTTATTTATTTATTTATGGCTGCATTGGGTCTTCGTTGCTGCACATGCACTTTTCTCTAGTTGCGGCAAGTGGGGGCTACTCTTCATTGCCGTGCATGGCCGTCTCATTGAGGTGGCTTCTCTTGTAGCGTAGCAGGGGCTCTAGGTGCGTGGGCTTCAGTAGTTGTGGCTCCGCAGGCTCTAGTGTGCAGGCTCAGTGGTTGTGGCATATGGGCTTAGTTGCTCCATGGCATGTGGGATCTTCCCGGACCAGGGATAGAACCTGTGTCCCCTGCATTGGCAGGAGGATTCTTAACCACTGTGCCACCAGGCAAGTCCCTATACAACATATTCTGACAGTTCATTAGTTGCACATTGTTGCTCCCAATTTTTCATTATCAGAGGCAGAGCTTTAGGAAACATCCTTATACACATATCTCAGCAGAACTCAGAATAGAGCCTTAGGGCAAAAATTCCCAAAATGGAATTGCCTAGTCACAAGGAATGGACATTTCTATGGCAAACATTGGCAAGTTGCTTTCCAACAAGTTTATACCAGTTTATACTCTCAGTAGCAACCTAAGTGTCCACCTGTTTTATTATATTTTCACCAACCCTTACTCATTACATTTTTGGGAAAAAATAACTTTTTAAAATTGTAACTTTTTAAAAATAACTTTTCAAAATTGTAATAGTAATATCTATTTATTGGAACAAGCTCAAACAGTGCCAAATGAATAGAATTAAAAAGTGAAATACTGAGTGGCCTTGCTCTGTATTTGCTTTTTTCATTTTATGTGGAGACATCTTTTTGTTTTTTTTGTATTTAGAGACCTGTATTATTATTACTATTTTTTTTTTTTTTTTTTTTGCGGTACGTGGGCTTCTCACTGTTGTGGCCTCTCCCATTGCGGAGCACAGGCTCCGGACGTGCAGGCTCAGCGGCCATGGCTCATGGGCCCAGCCGCTCCGTGGCATGTGGGATCTTCCCGGACCGGGGCACGAACCCATGTCCCCTGCATCAGCAGGCGGACTCTCAACCACTGCGCCACCAGGGAAGCCCAAGACCTGTATTATTTTAAAAGCAAGATAGAATGGATGTACCACAATTTATTTAACCACTTCCCAGTTGGTGAATATTTTAGCTGTTTTAAATTTTCTGCTATTGTGCTGCTGTGAAATACTTCCCTTTTTTTAAATAAAAAAATTGCAAACAGGAAATATATAGGAATTAGCATAACAAATACCCAAGTATTCATTGCCTCAATTTGGTGTATTTTGACCTTTTGACACATTTGCTTCAGATCTTTTTGCTTCTTTACAAAGAGGGCGTTACAGTTTAAGGCCATCTTTATATCTCTTTCTGATCCCTTTTACCTTCCTTCCTAGAAAAAGATTTTATCCTCTAAAGTTGGTATTTACCTTTCCTGTCCCTGTTTATAGACATTTACCAATGTGTATATGTTTGTAAATAAAATGTAATATTGTTTTATGGGCTTTGAAATGTAAACAAATGGTATCAGTTATCTTCATTTCAGAATTTGATGAACTGTGCTAAAATTCACCTAATAGCTGAGTAATAACAAATTACAACAGTGAACAGGGTGAAGTATTTAGAAGTTTGGTTAGATTTCCATGAAAGATAAGGTTTATATTATTCCACTTTCTTTTTAGATTACATCGTCAGCCCAAACATCTCCTTGCATTTTTATTGGCTGAATTGGGTACAAGGTAAGAAACTATATTCACCTTTATATATAGTTACTTACAGTATTAATGGACATTTCATAAGAACTTCTCTTAACTTGAAAAGATATGTAACATGCTTAGAAAAAAAAACATTCACTTTATTGTCAGAAGAACTTTTAGGGCAGTGAAGGTGGAAAACTTGTTCATTTCTATGGGAGGTTGGTTACTTGGGAATAGGAAACAAAGTTCACATTGGCTACTCTGTGAACAGGCCTGTTGGTATACCAGAGTGAGCACCATGGCTCTGCCATGTTTAGAGAGTTTCCTGTCATTAATTGGAATTCTTGGGTCTTTTTATGGAGCAAATACCAGATTTCAGAGGAAGCCATTTTCTTAGGACAGAATTTATTTTCTAAATTGTAAATAGGCTGTTGATGAAGTACAGCTTATAAATTGATGAGTGGCATGGGAAAAACATTGAAACAGGTATCCATAATTAAATAGTTACTTCCCTGTCTTTAGGGCTCTCCTGTTGAAGACACCACGCCAGTCCATCACCATTCGGGAGGGCCAGTGTCCCACGGAGCCCATCCCAGTTAGTTTGGCCATAAGTGCTAGGAAGCTGAATGTCCCTTTAAAAATAAGTAATGCAGAATTAGGGCATAATAAATATGACTAAGACATTGAGTGCCCATTGTATGCCAAGCACTTTTTTGGGTACCATCTCAATCTTTAAACAGTTATGTGAACTGTTAGTAGAAACTAATATTACCCTTGTCTTACACATTTGGAAACAGGTTTGGTGAAATGAAGTTGTATGGTTGGTAACATAGCTAGTTAATTGCAGTCAAGATGTAAACTCAGGTCTGCCTTTCTCAGGAGCTCAAACTCTTAAAAGCCTTAATCCTGTACCTTGCTGGCAGTACTGAGATAACTGAGGTGTCCTGTTCTCTTCCTACTCTTGAAACTCAGTTTGTTGGAATTGGCTGTATCTGCTTTGGGGTTAAGGAGTAATTTACTTGACCAGTGGTAGATATGTGGACTGTGTTGTGGAAGAATTGTTTTAAATGTAAATTTGTTACAATCATTGTTTTTAACTTGTATAAACTGATGAAGGAGTAGAAGGTAGTGTTTTTCCTACTTCTCAGAATTTAGTTTTTGTAGAGGTGAGGTAAATTATAACAAGTTGTGACCAGTGAACTTATGGTCAGTGGGCAAAATATTATAGGGTTGTTGAGAAAATTCAATTTCTTTTGACAGTGAATGAAAAAAATTTCTTGCATCAAGCATTGAAGTCACTGTAGCCTAAAGATTAGGGGTTGCAGTTCATGCAGGATGATAATAAACTCTTAGAGTTAAAGGAGAATCACAGGAGAGGTTCTTACAAAAGTCAGTTTTATAATAAGATACGGAGCAAATATAAATTTAATGCTGCTTGGCTGAATTTTGTTGTTTCACTTTGTGATTTGTAATTTTTAACAAATGATGTCTAGCCGAGAGCTTTGCTTTCTCAAAAGTACTTGTCAGCAACTTCTTTTCAAAAAGTTTCTTTTTAAGCACCATTGACAATATGAGGCCTGTGATTTCAACTGTACTTTTGGGGGAGGGTTGTAACAGCTTTACAGATACAATTCACACATGTAAATATGTACAATCCAATGGTTTCTAATTTGTTCACATAGTTAACCATCACCACAATTTTAGAACATGTTCATCAGCTGTATGTGACTGAATCAAAAGATTTGGTCTTAGAATTTTTAAAGATATCTGCAGTTCCTTTCATATTTTTTTGTATTTATAGCCTACCTCACTGCTTTGCATGTGTTTATAGCCTGCCTCACTGCTTTGCATGTGGTATGCATTCAGTAAAAGTGTGATTGTCCTTTTGTTGGGTGAATGGGTCATCACACAGACAGTTAAGGAATAAATTTGTTTTAGACTTAAAATCAGTTACAAATCAGGTTTGTTGCTGTAAACTTAATTAATTGAAAATTGAATTTAATGTTAGGAAATAGGGTCATCAGGTACCAACTACTTAATTAAAAATAAATTTTGAGAAACCAGGTAGTACTGCTCCTAGAACTTATCCTGTGCCATTGAATATATTTTAAGTTCATTAAATGTGAAGGCCCTGGAATTTGATCCCTTATAGGAAAAAAAAATAATAATGGAGATATTTTTGTTTTCTTTCATAGTGGTTCTATAGATGGTAATAACCAACTTGTAATTAAAGGAAGATTCCAACAGAAACAGATAGAAAATGTTTTGAGAAGATATATCAGTAAGTTTATAATTTCTAACATGTCGCTCTGAAATGTTCTTATTGGGCTGAAATATTTTGGGGGACAGCCATTGGTTTTTAATGAAGCTGGAAAGGCTGGCCTTAGAAGATGAGGGAAAATGATAGTGGTGGGGAGCTGGGGTGGGAGGTAGCTCTTGGTGGCCGATTAGGGGTCATGGGGAGGGATTTGGATTTCCTAAGACGACCCAGCTGATCAAGGCTGCTGGTTGGTTCCAGGCTGAAGGCCAAGTCAGAGAAATCTGTCTGCACTCAGACCTGGCCTGACCCAGTTTTGTTACCTTCCTAATCACTTAAACTTGGCAGATCTGTTCCCACCTAGGAAAGCTAGTAAGTTCACTAAGTGGCTCTCCTGTAAACACAGCCAGGAGTAGGCATTTGGCAAGTGTCACTGCTTCTTTGGACATTTGGGGTCTTTTTTCAACCCATTGTTAAGTACGTGAAGCATCACATCAGATAGCTTGTGTTTTCTTACCCCTAGAATACCTAAGTGTAGCTAAGCTAAGCTTTCCTGGTTTGGGTGCCAGCATGGGCTTGCAGTCAGTAGAAGTGTTTCAGGAGAAAGAAACCTCTGGCTCACTGTGGCTACCGCGTAATTCCTTATGTTGCTTTTCCTGCAGAGGAATATGTCACCTGTCACACGTGCCGATCACCGGACACAATCCTGCAAAAGGACACCCGACTCTATTTCTTACAGTGTGAAACTTGTCATTCTCGATGCTCTGTTGCCAGCATCAAAACTGGCTTCCAGGCTGTCACAGGCAAGCGAGCACAGCTCCGTGCCAAAGCTAACTAATTTGCTAATCACCACTGATTTTGCAAAGTGTGTTGTGGAGATTTGGCTGGACAGGTTTACCATCAGAGTGGATATACCACTGTATTAAAAACAAGATAGAAAAGCTGCCAAGTTCTTTGGCGTGTGGCCGGTTGGTCTGAAATTCTTGCAAGATGCCGTTGCTCAAGCTGTTGACATACTCATTGCCTACTTTAACAACTGTCAGAGAAATATGGGGTAAGGCGGTGCTTTTTTAAAATCGTTCATAGACTTCTGTAAAATGCAAGATAAATTAAAGTTATTATAACAGTGATTCTTTCAATTTGGTTTGTCCTTCAGTTTTCTTTTCTATAAAAAAAAATTATGCCTAATGAATTCAGCAGAACAGTTTGTGCCTAGGCTCTGGCAAGGTCTCTGTATCCTAGTCCTGAGAAACTTCAGCTGGGTAGCCATTTTCCTTCTCAGCTTCCCGGTATACCGGAAGTAGACACAGCTTCACGTGAGAGGGTGGTTGGAGGATGAGGTCTGGGAGGACAGCTTGTTTTCAGTGTCCAGAGAACGATTTTATAGACTTGAATTCTTTTCATTATGTGAGGATTGTTGCCACTACCTCACTGCTAAGTCCTCCAGCTGTTACTACATGAGGGAATACAAGGTGCTAAGTACCTTCCTTAGCATTTTCTTCCTTATTGGCCACTAAGAGAAGTTTAGAGATAACAGCCTTTGGGTGTGTCTTGTAACTGGCACTCCAAGAAAAACCCCCATTGGGCCTCTGTTGGTGAGGAAGTGGTGTGGCATGTGCAGTAGAGAGAACTCTTTGAGAGTCCAAACCAGGATGCTAGAGGAAGCTTTTCCTTTTCCTCCCCAACTTGTGTTCTGGATTTGAAAAGGACCCACCACAAATGCTTTTTCTATTTTCTGTATTAAAGTAGCTTTTGAATGTGATCATGAGAAACTAAGAGGTGATACCGCTTGTGTGGTGCTTCTGGGGCTTCCTTCTGGTTCTGCCTTCTGTGGTTTTGGCCGAAAAGGTATTTCTCCACTGAGCACAGGGGAAAAGATCATCTTACATGTCTGCTGTGATCTGCCTTTTGCACGTACTTGCCAAGGACAAGGGCATAATGCTGCTCCTCACTTTCTTGTTACCAGACTATTCCAGGAGCAGTCACTCAGCCTTGAATGTCTTGACCGTGTTGTTGTTAATCACTGTGACCCTTAATTTTAAAGTGTAGGCCAGGTGTTGTAAAGCATCTTGGCCAAGGAGCAGTGGAGGGGGCAGAGCATTCCCTCAACCCGGTAGGACCTGAGGGGACTACATACTGGCTGAGCTGCCAGCACTGCCCTAATGAACTCAACTGCTGTTGATGATGTCACCTCCCTTCTTTTGTATCTATATCCCACACAATTCCCAATGTCAGATGTTACCGCGTGAATAAAGCAAGGACCAGTGCCTCCTGTGGAATTAGCGCTTTTGTGCGTATATATGTGTGTTTTGTTCTTTTCTTTAGTGGGGAGACGTGGGACTTTACAGTTTGGTGAGAGGCTGGCAATTTCAACTCCAGTTCTTAACTCCATTCTCAAAACAGATTCTCTGGGATGATCCTAACTCTTTGGGATAGTGCACATAAACATGCAGTTATATCTCTAGTCTTTATAAAACCCTCTTGACTCCATACCTGTCCCCAGCCTCACCTACAGAAAAGCTTAAGCTTTTCCTAAGATCTCCTGGCTCACTCTACACTTCAGAGGTCCCAGCCCACTGCATGTCAACTGTTGTTTCCCCTCAGGCCACTGTAGGTGCTGAGAGCCGGGAGTATGCTCACTCACTGATGTATCCCCGTGCCTAGAGCAAGCAGTGCCTAGCTTGTGGGTTGTAAGTGGTAGGAGGTGTTCTAGTATCTGAGTTTCTTTAAGAGGAACATAGGCTATGCAGACTTGTAGCCCCTTCTCCCCCCAGACATTTTGCAGGCTAAGTGTTCAGAAAAAATGCTCGGCTGGGCAGCCTGGAAGAAGTACTACTGTGGTGTGTGAGGCCCCAGTTCTGACCTGGCCTCCCCAATCCAGATTCTTTGCCCTGGCAATACTAACTTTTCACATTTGAACAGAACATTAGATTTTACAATGTGTTTTTAAAAGTTGGGCTTTATAGGATGTGGTATATAGTCTTTTTCTAACTGAGAAGATGAATTTATAATTTCAAAAATTTAATTGCCATAATCCTGTCACCATAGAATCTTTCAGTATCAAGAACATTTTTCCAAGTTAGTATCTTTATAATTTTAAAAACTGCAAAGGAGTCTATTCATGTTATGCCATAGTTTATTAAGTCAGTACCCTACTGGTGGGTTTTGCTAATTCTTGAAAATGCTATGAGTGTAGGCTTTGAACAGTCCGGAGTGGCAGTCCTCTACCATTGATTATAGCCTGTATTCTCATCTATAAAATGAGAAAATGCCTACCTCAAAGATGATGAGATAGTGTATGTAAAGTTCTTAACGCAGGTCTGCCTTGCACTATGCGTTATCTTCCTTCTGTTGAATACATACTTCCCTTAGGGTGAATTTCCTCGGTCAGAGGGGAGGAGACTTAATGGCTGATAGCACTTGTAAGCATATCCCTTTTCCCAAAGGGTGGCCCTGCCAAGTGTACCAATCCTGAAGACTATAGGTATTGCTTCTATGTTTATGATGACGGTGGGTTTACTGACCTTGTTAAAGACTGCTGTGCTTGGGGTAGTTGCCTGTCTCAGTGATCCTGATAAACCCTGCCACCCTCGGCCATAGGAGCATCAAACTCTCCCAAGGGTTTGCAACAGAGGCATAGTCCTTCAATCTTTGTCCCATTAATGGTGGTGCTCTCCAGAGAAGAAAGGACCAAATACTGGGTCCCCTGTGATTGCCATGAGTCCTGTCCCTTCAAACCTTCCCTAATAGCAGATACTCACGAACCCTTCTAATCACTGCCTCTTGATTTAAGCTTGGCTTCTGTTTTAACACAATATTTGAAGCCACTGGAGAACCAGCTGTTCTAAAGGATAAGTATTAATGGACATTCTTATAGAACACCACCATTTTAATGGACACCTTTAAAAATTACATTCATCAGCTGCAGTTTTTAATGAGCCAGGAACCAAATTAAAGCCAAAATACTACATGGGAAGTTGGCCAAACCTAATCATATCATGCTGGGCAACATCTTCAGTATCATAAACTATTTTGGCCTCTGAGAATTATAACTGCTTCACTTTTCAGTCCCAGATATACCAATGCACTATGACATGCCTCTCACGCGGCCCAGAATCTGGGCTATCCTCCTCTTTTTTGGCCGCACTGCACAGCTTGCAGGATCTTAGTTCCCTGACCAGGGATTGAACGCAGGCCCCAGCAGTGAAAGGGCTGAGTCCTAACCACCGACCACCAGGAAATTCCCTCTGGGCTATTCTTAAATAATCATTTATATAATAAATGGCTAGTACTACCAAAGTCCCTAATTTGTGTGAGGTCCTGTTCTAGGTGCTTATATATATTTATTCATTTAATAAGCATAGCAACCCTTTGAGGTAGGTATACTGTTATCTCCATTTTACAGATGAAATGGAGACTCAGAGGATGAGCAGCTCACCCAAGGAGTCACTTAGTTGGTAAGTGGGGAGTCAGGATGCAGTCCCAGGCACTTGGGCTCCAGACCCTGTTCTCTGCCCTCCAGGAGCTTACAGTTCGGTGAAAACGACCGATGACCAAACCAGTTGTAAATATATATAATCTTTAAGAGCTGTAATAAAAGTAGCATACAGGAGGGGCCAGTGCTAACTCAGGCCAGGAAGGTGTCTGAGAAGGTGACTTCTGAGCTGAGCTATAAAGGATAAATGAGGGTTAACCAGTGGGAGAAGACAACATTCCAGGTAGAGGCAACCTCATGTGTAAAGGCACAGAAATCAGTTCTTTTCACAATTAGTTCTATGTGGCTTAAGAACAGAGGGCAGACTGGGGGAGGTATTGAGCTAGAGAGAGAAAGGAAGAGGGTCAGATCCTAAAGGGCTTATATGCTGTGCTAAGGGGTCTGGAATTTACCCACTGAGCCATGGATAACTGATTGGTGGTAAAGAGGAAAGACTGATGGGAAGTAAGTGGCAGGAAGGCTAGTTAAGTTGTAAAAGTCTATGTTAAGAGATAAAAAGGGCTTAACTATTAAGGCAGTGGGATGAAAAACAGGTTAGAGCAAAGACATACCATGGAAAAACTAACATGATTTGACAATCAGGAGTGGAAGATGTTGACATGAGCAACGGGGTAGACAAAAATGCCATTCTTCAAGATGCAGGACTCATGAAGATAGATAAAGATGGGGGCTGGGCAGGGCTCAGCTGAGATCCTTGTAGACATCCAAGTGCAACTATCAGATGGGTATCTGTATATGTCCCCCGGCACTCCTGGGGAGGATTAAGTTAAGAGTTGGAGATTGTGGAGTCTGAAGCCATAGGTTTGGTCAGCCAGGAATTCATACACAAAAATTAAAGCGGATGAAGAGGTGCTGGCATAAGAGGAAGAGTCAGCAAAGGAAATTGAGTATGCAGAGGGAGAGAGACTGTTCACAAGAATCGGGAGAGGAATTTCAGGGTCTTTTATGACAGGGGCATGTGCTGAGCGACTGCCCAGGTTTGCAACCTGCCTCCACCCCTTCCAGGTGACAAGATTTTGGGCAAATTATTCAACCCAGAGTCTCAATTTCCCAACCTGTAACAAGGGATGAGTATCTCCAACTCTGGGGGATTGATGTGAAGCTTAAATAAGATGATGCGATCTGTGTTAAAGAACTCAGAGCACCCAGGAAATGCTAACATATATATGTTAACGTATATATGTTATATCCCTTTCTACAGATTCTGCAGAGGTAGAATATAATTAAGAAGACAAAGGTAGATGCTGGATTGGATTGTCTGTATTTGCTCCATAATTACGTCGTTGACCAAGTCACATGTTCCTTTTTAAAACCCTTATGTGCAAGGATGAATGAGATAGTCTCTCACCTTAGGCAGCTCCCTGTGTGGTCAGGGAGCTGGACATTGGGGTGTGCAGGGCAGGGCACAGAGAAGACACTGAAGGTGGGGTTTGAGGAATAAGGGGGCTTTTTATTAAAGGGGACTGGAGAGTTGCAGGCGGGGGGTGGGAAGACGGGGTCCAGGTCAGAAAGTAAGAATGGGTAACCCTGTCAGTTTCTGTTCAGTCTACAGAAGAGCCAAGCCCATGCACTTGGCCAAACAAGACCTGGCTGCTGTACTTTTGTGGAAGGACACCCTGATCATCTGGGCTCCCACAGAGGTACACTGAGGTGGAGGTGCAGAGAGGAGTATGTGTGCACCAAGAGTCCACTGACCAGTCAGAGGAGAGACGTATCCATTCATTCATATAAGCAGGATGGCTAACTGGGCTGCCCCATGGGCCTAATCACTAGACCAACGCACTCCTCTTGACTGCAGTAACTCATGGAGTTATTACACCAAAAAAGGCCTCCTTGCTGTTATCTTCCCTTGCCTCATTTTTATAATATTCTGTTGACGTTTTCTTTGTGAGCTGCCTGAAATAACATTTTGAAACAAGGTGAGTATAAAAATAAGTAGGAAAAAAAACAGAACAGGAAATTATGGTCTGTTATTTTTTAAGAGAAAATCACCTGAATCTGGATTAGGTAATAATAAGTGCTCTCAGTTAGTAAGTACTGTCATAAAAAGAATGTGTTTTTTTCTTTTTTCAGATGAGGAAGATGAGGCTCACAGGGGTTAAGTGACTTGCCTAAGGTCACACAACAAAAAGTCTAGATAGGAACTCAATTCAACAGAAGGTCTTTACTCCTAACCTAGTCCCCCAAAGTAGAGCAAGCTACTTTAACCTCTGAGTCTCAGTTTGTGTTCTGGTTATCAACTGATATATAGCAAATCACTCCAAAATTTAGTGGCTTAAAGCAACAACAATCATTCGATTATTATCACTCATGGTGCTGGGCTTTGACTAGGTCAGCTGGGCAGTTCTTACTCGGTTCTCCAGACAGTGGCTGGGCTGGAGTCATCTTGAAGGCTTCCTCACTCATGTCTGACAGTTGATACTGGCTGTCAGCTGGAACATGTACACATGGCCTCTTCACAGCATGGTGGCTGGGTTCCAACACAGAAGTAGAAACTGCTAGTTCTTAAGAACAGGACTGGGAGACTGGCATAATAGCATCACCATCACTGTATTCTACTGATAAAATAGAGTCCAGATAAAGGGGAAAGGATATAGAGACCACGTGTCAATGGGGCCATGTTCTAGAACATCCACATTTATAAAATCTATAAAATGGTCATAATCACACAATGAAGACCTGTTTTTGTCAGCCCAAGCCCCCTTTCTTCTAGCTGTAGAACTCATACTTTCCATTTGGGGATTTTCTCCTCCCTCCACCCTTCACAGGCCCTGTGGCCATGCTCTGCCACCACTTAGAAGCTGCCTGAGAACACCACCAACAGAAGAAGCAGAGCTGAGGAATAGAGAAAAAGATTCCTGATGGCAGCTCCTGAACCCCCGGGTCCCACTGGGTCTGAAAATCTACCCCTGGGCTTTTAAATTTGTGAAACAGTTAACTTCCTCCTGCTTAAGCAGGTTCAAGTTCAGTTTCTATAACCTGTAACCAGAAGTTCACACTACACCACCTAAAAGGGTGGTTGTGGAGGTTAACTAAGTGTAAAATGTGCCTTTTATACAGCAGATATTCAGGAAGTGGCCACAGGTAGAAGGATTTTGATAGGCCCAAAGCCAGTCAATGGCCCAACTGGGATTCAAACCCAGGACACCTGGCTCAGAACCTTTTGCCCTGCTCTACCATCTGTATTTTTGTGGTCTCATCAGATGGTCCACTGCATAGTATATATGTTATGGGACAAGATGTAACCTGGCCAGGGTTGGCCAATACCTGACACTCACATACCCATATTTCAATTCCTTGCCCATAAAAAACATGACCAAACTATCATGTTACTATTTCCTAATAGTCTAAAAACTGCTCCAAATCTTCAAAAAGCATTCCAGCAGCTGCTACTAAATGTTTTGAACTGGCAAGTGAAATGAGGCCTGAGATAGGTTAAAAACAAATTACGGTCATAATGAGGAATTGGGCTTAGCCATACGACTTGCTTTGGCCAGTAGACCCTTACCAGCATGACACAAGCAGGGAGCTTGAAGAGCACCTGCATATTAAGGCTTACCCTGTCTTGCCTGCTAGATGCTAGGAACATGTGGCCCAGTTGCCCCCACTGCCCAACCACTTGACAAGTGGGTGGTTATCTGGGACCAATCAGCTTCCTGACAATCTGCCAGCTCACTTCAGCCACATGAGAGCCCAGATGAGATAAGCAGAAGAACCACCCAGCTGGTTCACAGCCCAAATTGCCCAGCTACAGAATCAAAAGCTAATAAGTGTTCACTAAAGGCACTGAATTTCAGAGTGGTTTGTTATACAACTGAAATAAGGCCCATTTACTGTCCCCATCTAGGCCAATCCCTCATACAGATGAGGAAACAGACCTGGCAAGGAAAAAGACCTGCCAGGGTCACAAGCCTTACTGGCAGCAGTAAAAGGGGGAAAGCGTTAGCTCACAATCCAGGAAACCCATTGGCTATGATAGTCCTGCTAGGATCACAATCGACTTAAGATCTTGAAAGTCTCTAGAGAATATCAATGCTTTGGGCAGAATCTGGTATCACATTTCTTCATGATCTCCTTTTGTTTTTCAGAGGTTGGAAAGAAAAATGAAAACTATTGAGCAATGCAACGGGAAATGTCTTTTCTGGTCCCAGACACAGGGAGGACAGGCAGGTATATGCAGGGTTTTGTGGATCTGAATCTCTCAACTCAAGGGCCCAACTGTGAGCTTTCTTAGCAGCTGAAGTAGTTCGGGGGCTTTTCCGGGGCGCCAGGTTGGGGAATCCCATTTTTACTCTGTCCAGGATGTTTCCTGGTGCCAGGGTGATAAGACAGGGCCTCTGGGTAGGGCAGATGCTTCCAACTCTGGAAAGGGTCTTCCCTGCTCTTCTCATGGCCTCTATGCCTGGCATACTAAGGAAGCCCATGGCCCATGCTGTTGTACCTGTCCCCCCAGCTCTGAAAAGTGAGTGCCTCAGTAAAGCATACTGAGTAGTCCTTGTAGAGTGTAGAAGTGTTATTACAGTACAATGGGCGCACAGCACTACGCTCTGGGGACACAGAACACAGTACCAGCCCTCAGTGTGATATTTGCCAGGCACCAAAACCCCTTTGGACTTTGCCCAAGTTCCAGTCCAGGGCAGCAGTTCCCCACCTTGTAAGGGGAGGGCTCTGATGTCCTGGGTGCAAGGACAGATTGTAGGTTCAGGGATTGTAGTGGTATGTGCCACCAAGGGCTCTTCAAGGGGATGAGACACTCCCTGTGGACCTAGCCCCTTCTTCTAGACACCCTCTTCAACTCTCCAACTCTCCAGATTGAAGTCTTTTGACCAGTTCCAAGGGGCTACTTTTCACTCCAGGTCTGGGTCTCTGACTGAAGGCCTCAGCCTCTAGCCTCTTTCCCCTTGCTGCCCAAGATCCCTGTGAAAAAACACTGTCCTAAATCAAGACACAGAAGGGGAGGAAGTGGCGAGTTCTAGAACCATTTTAGAGCTGGGAAACACCAGACGTAGAAACTGAGGGCTGGACCTACCACTGCCTGACTAAGTGGATCAAAATCGCTTGGCACTTCTACCACGAAGGTGCTCTCGTGGGTACTGGCACATCTGACCCTCCCGAACAACCCTACTGGTCATTTTAATCCCCATTTTAGCCATGGAAACTAAGGTCCAGAGAGATCAGTTTCAGGCACCCTAGACAATGCTCTCTCTGGCAGGGAGGAGTGAAGGAGGGAACAGAAGCGGGTGCAGCAGACCTGCTTTCTGGTTGGACAGGAGGGCCAGGGTACCTTCATGAGAAAACACAAACCATCCCATCTCAGAGCAAATTGGGATCCAATCTCTTTATTGTCAGGGTCCCCTCCCTGTGGGCCCCACCCCCCTCCAAGCCTATAGAAAAACCCCAAGCCTGGGAGTGTCCTGGGCAGGGGAGGCAGAGTGTAGGGAAACTCTGTGCTCTGCCCTTTGGCCTGGGCAGTGCCAACAGGGAGGGAGGGTACATGAGAAGGGGATGCTGTAACTCCACCTGCAGAGAATGTGGCACTGGCTGGGACACGTGAGGGAGGTGGTGCTTGCTGCCAGCTCTCCTCTGGGACCCGCTGGGGGTGGTTATCCAGGGGTGGGTGCCCAGCTTGAGGCCTGGTACAGTGTACGCCCTTCTCCTGCTGGTGGCCATTGCTCCTGTCAGACTGAGAAAGAGACACAAAAGAGACTAAGGCTGAGAGGAAGAAAGAGCCCCTTCGTGCTCTTGATAACAGCGGGTGGGAAGAAGAAAGAGTGGAATGGTGTTTGCTGTTTGCAAACAGAGATATGCCTGCGCTCTGGCTCGGGCCTCATAACTTTCTGGCCATGAAACCTTGGATGAATCTCCCCCTTCCCTAAGCCTCAGTTTCCTCACCTGAGTCCCCAGCACCTCTCCTGCAAACTGGCTTAACAAGGTAAAACTTAGCCTCCCAGGTAAAACAAACCACGAAGATTGCCTAAACTTAAATGTATGGTGGAGCATCATCTCATAGCATGAATGTGTCATGCGTATAGACACCTCTGTTGTTTGAGGCGTTCCTCCACCCAAGCCTGTCTTACTCTGGAAACGGCCCCCAAAGGAATGGGGCAGAGTATGGGCAGAGCTGCTGTGGCCTGGTTTCCCTCTAGGGTCGGGTAGAGCAGGGTGGTAAATACCAGCCAGAGAGTGAGCTTTGAGGCCCACACTACCTGGTTCAAATCTAGGCTCCACCAATTACCACCTGGGGACCTTGTGAGATAAGTGGCATCTCCCTGCCCCCTTCAGTGCCTCAGTTTCTACATCTGTTACACTGGCACAGTCACGACCTTGTAGGGCTGGGGTGCACAGGGCATTTCCTCCTGACAGGATCATATCCCAGCACCTAAGTCTGGCATAATCATCACTCTCTGATGATGAGCAGCTCCCTCTCCCCACTGTGCAGAGCTGGGACTGCAGCCACAGGAGGCTCCTGGCCATTTCTCACACACAGAGGACTGCCAGCGTTCTGTGCCTCTGATAAGGGTGTTCCCTCAGACACTTCTCCCTCAATCCTCAACAGGCTCAGCTACACATCACCTCTTCCACCACACCCCTCTTTGAGCCCCTGGCTCTCCAGTCCTTGTCATCCTGCTCACGCTGGGTGGTAATGGTTTGTCTTCCTCCACTAGACTCGGAGCTCTTTACAAGTGGAGACAGGCAATGTGGCTCGGAGTATTCTGAGGGAACTCCTGTTGGGCGGACCTGGCTAGCCCATCCACGGCTGCCTGCTCTGCAACCCACCAAGCCCCTACAAATGGGCATGGCAGGATGTCTGGGGACGACAGAGCCTTCATTGCTGGCCACAGCACTACCCTGCCAGGTCTACTCCACCCCTCCCCACCAGGACCCCCGTACCTGCTTACTGCAAGGCCCCATCCTCCGCATCTGTGTCCTGGCTGTGCTCCTGATAGGGAGGAGACAACAAAGGACCACATATCACTCACTGCAAGCTCTGTCCTACCCTGGGGCCCAGAGCACATATGGAGACCACACTCAGAAAGGGGGAGGGACAGCCAAAGGGAGTAACTATGGGACCAGTCTAACTAAAGGCTGGCTTGGGATCCCAACAGGGTAGTCTGAAGGCCCCACAGGAGAGAAAGGACCAGTCAAGGAAGTTCTAGGTGTGCCAGGGGGCACATTCTGCATAGAAAGACCTTCTTAGGTTGGAGTAGACTGAAAGTCTAGTAGATCGGTGAGCTCCCCATCTTAGGAGCATCGAAGCCTTCATTAGGGCCTCTATGGAGACTACTATGCCTGAAAGAGTAAGATGGGGTATCAGGCTAGGTTTAAATAAGAAGAGACAAGCTGGGCATGAGGAAGACCTCTCAACTGTTATGGCCATAAGCCCATCTGTCGTCACACCAAGAACCCAGCCATGTGGAGAAAATTCACAGACCCGCTGAAGGCCAGGCTCCAATCCTGGCTCAACCCTTATTAGCTAGAACGCCCTGGGCAAGCTACTTGACTCCTTTGAGTCTCATTTTCTTCATGGTGTAAAATGTGACAAGAGTAATACTTTGCAGAGTTCAGGGCTGCTGTTAAGGTTAAATGAAGTTTAAAAGTGTGAACTACAGGGCCTGGTGCTCAGTGTTAGGTAACTGAGTACCAGGCACACAACAGACATCTTATAGACTCAGAATCTGGTCTACTTTCCCACTTAATATGAGCTCCTTGCCTCAATCTGAAGAATTCCAATAACAAACAGAGAGCTCACTCCCTTTTGAGACAGGCTGTTTTCATTCTGAGGCAACAACGGCCTTTAGAAAATCCTCAGGTGGAGTAGATACCCACACTCCCTGTGGCTTCCCCAGGCAACACCCTCGTGCTCCCTGGAACTCTGCAGACCGTGTGTGTTTCCTTGAGTCCGTGACTCTTCCCTTCTCCGACTCATGTAGAAGACAGAGTCTAGAATGGGCCTTAGGCTAGAGAGAGGTCTGCCCCAGTCCTCAGTGGGATTTCTGACCAGCAGCTGAAATAGCTAAGTACTCCCTGTTCGTTCCCCCCTCTTCCTCACAGGACTAGAATCCCTGGGAAGGAAGGAGGGAGCTCATAGGGCAGCCAACCAGCTCAGAGGTTCCCCTTCTCCCTGCAGCCCTCCTGCAACCAAGGGTGCAAAGTCCAGTCCCAGTCCCAATTCCCCCTGCCCACCCCCACATGCCCTCACCAGCTCTTCCTCGCTGTGTGTTAGCAGCCCCTCCTCATCACCGTCGTCTCGAGCCTGTGCTTCTCTCTGGGGCATGCCCACCTCAGAAGCTGTGTCCTCTTGGGGGGCCGGTGGCCGGCTGCTGCCACCACTATTGCCACTGCCACTGCCGATGGCGCTGCCACTGCCACTGCCACTGCCGCTCTCGCCCTTCTTTTTGCCATCTTCAGGCGGAAGCGGGGGATGAGGGGAATAAAAATCAACCTGGGGCAGCTGCCGGGGGTAGCACCTTAGCAGAAGCTAGGCCTCAGCACAGTGGGTCCAGGTGGGATTGGAGGCCACAGTCCCTCTCTGCCCCATGCACTGTCCTCCCCACACTCTGCCCTGTGCCCCTGGCCACTGATCTGGGCAGGGACCCTTGGAAGCTGACCTGGATTGGACTTCTGCTCCTCGGCAATCTGCTCCAAGCGACCCAGCAAGGCATCGATGTTGGACTTGATCTGGGTCAGCTCTGTCTTGATGGCATGCAGCTCACTGCTCTTTACTGAGAGTGGAGGGAGTACAGGGATGTCACCTAAGGGCTGGGAGCTTGACACTAACACAAGACCCTAGCCCCATTCTGTCAACTAGGAAGACAGGCCAGTGACAGAAACTATCCTTGTCCTCGGTCTTTTTCTGGCCAGGGAAAAGGCCAGAGCTGCCTGTGGCTTCCCCCTGAGACTTTCTGGAGGCCCTTCTGAACCTGGATCTCCCCCACCATCCCCGACCCCTCCAACTCTGAAAGGGACTGGGGATGGATAAGAATGGAGGTGTGTGGTGTGTACCTCTGTGTGCACCTGAGCAAGCATGTGTCTTTGCTTATGTTAGAGAGTGGTATCTGTCTTTCAAGGTGTGTAAATGTTGAGTGTTTTACAATCAGACTTCCTGGGTGCCTGACCACGTGTGCACACCAGAATGAATGTGGAGTAGCGAGCCTGTGTGGACCTGTCCTTGTGCTTACTAAAGGAAAGATGACACCATTTCCTCCCTGGGCTCCACTTCACAGCACTGGACTCTGTGCCTAACCCAAGACCCTCCTCCACAAATGTCGGTCTTTTCCTCTTAGAAATGCACGAAAATACTCACTTGGTTGTGTTAGAGCTGCAGAACTGTGGGAGATTTGTTCCTTTATCTATTTTCCAATGTAAAAAAATGTGATTCTATTATTTTGCTAATGACAAAAATAAAAATTACCTAGGAAGAAGATATAGTCACTCACACTTGATCTTGGCTGAGCCGGTGGTGGTGATGGCTGTGGAGCGGGCAAAGAGCTTGACAGGTATGGTGTTTTTCACACGTCGGACCAAGGGGACTGTGACCCGGGGTCGCTTCACAGGGACTGCCCTGGGCACTGGCACTGGTGACAGGCGGCCCCGATAGTCGAAGAGCCTGTGAGAGCAAACGGGCCAGAGGCTGCAGCATGGCCTGTGGCCACCAGGGGGCGCTGTGACCCTGGACCAACACATGTAGGGCTGGTGAAGGGCTGGGTAGCCTGTACTACATACCTCATCGTGCTCCCAGTTAGGTCCTGAGGGTGAAGAGGAAGGGCTTTCTGGACCTCAGTGACCTTACTACATCCACCTTTCCTACCATTCAAGCTGGGTAAGAGCAGGGGAGGTGACAGGTGGTAATGGTTATAGCCCCATTCAACAGAGGAGCAAACTGACAACAGCCCCAGAAAGACTTCCCTAGATCACCCTGATGCCCAGTCCTGCTCTATTACCTGACCTACTTCTGCTCAATCAACTGTACCCCAAGCTCTGGTCAGAGTTTGCAAATTTCCCTAAAGCAGTACAAATCCCCAGCTGGAAACAGAGAGGTGAGGGAGTGAGAGTCAATCCCTAAGCCTGCCTAAGCCTCAGTTTTCCCATCTGCCTAGTGAGGATGGCTACCCCAAACTCTGTGACCCCCCACATCCCCCAAGGCTGCTGTGAGGGTAGAGCATGAGAGAACTTGGTTAAAAACACACGTTAGAAGGTGTGACAGGTGAAGGGCCAGGGTACCGAGACCCTCAACTCAGGGGCCTATGACCTCAGAGGCATGAGGCTGGAGTCCAAGCCCCTTTCCTCATTCTGGGCCCCCAGTCACCCCATCCTTCTCACTCGACTTTGGAGATGGAGGGGCAGGGGGCCCAGTGGAGTATCAAGGTTAGGCAGCTCGGTCAGACCCTCTATACCAGACAGTATGCTGCACCCCCGACGCCATCACCCAGCCCTTTCCAGGAGGGCTTCTCTTCCTGATCAGGCAGAAACTCAGTAAGCCAAGTAGGGGTTTCTCCCACTGCTGCTGCTACCATCTTTCTGCACGGAACAGCAGCCACAGGGGTATACTATGGGATCACTTTCCTGATGACAGCCAGGTTACCTGCTATCACTAGGCAATTCAATGCCCCATGCCTTGGTACTCCTTTGTTTAGGGAGCCCCTGCCCTGGGGTGGTGATGGCTGGAGATGGAGAGTCTCTGGGAATGGACCCAGTCCCAGACCCTGCATTTCTGCCCCTAAGGGGAGGGGGCGGCTCTGGCCTTGGTCAGAATCACTGAACCACAGAATCCCAGAGCTGGAAGAGCCCTGAGGGATCACTTGGTACAAGCCCATTTCAGACTGGGAGGGGATTTGCCCAAAGTTGTGTAATCTATTCAGTGGCAGAGCTGAGATTAGCACCCAGGTCTTCTGACTCCCAGGCTAGGGCACTTTCCACTACATTGCACTGTCCTCTGAAACCACTCACAGGTGAGAAAACTGAGGCTCAGAGAGGTCTGTTCTTCTGGGACAGCCTGGGGCAGGCTGAGAGGGAGGGAGGGAGAGAAGCAGGAAGGAGAAGCTTGGGCCAGCCCCCACCATTATTTCCAGAAGAATGGCTGGACGCTGGGGTCTGGGTAGGCTTGGGGGTGGGCCACAGCCTACCAGGGACTAATTCAGACCTCCAAAGGACTGCTGGCCTCTTGGCTATAAATATAAGGCTAAGAAGTTCAGACTGAGCTCTGAGGTTCCTTCAGCTGGCTGGGCACCTCAGAGAGGTAAGGAAACTGAACAGCAGAAGCGTGAGGGCTCAAATTCCCTGCACCTGGCCCTGTACCTGTTTTGTATTCCAACTTGTTACATTTATAGGTCCCCTGGCTGTCCAGTCCCATTGAGTCCCACCCCAGGATTAGGAGGGGAAGGGGCAGTCAGAGGGTTGGGAGACAGTGTGGGCTGGGGAGAGCTCTGGCCTGGGCACCTATAGAACTGGACCCTAGTCCCAGCTCTGCCACTAACTTGCGGAGCAGCCTTGGGCAGATGCCTGTCCACAACTCTGGGCTTCAGTTCCCACTTGGAGGACTGAGTGGGCTGCACCAGCAATCTCTCAGGACCCTTCCAGCTTGGCTGTTTCATGCCTGGGCACGCCCCTTCCCCGCTCACCTGTCGTAGAAGTAGTCCCGGTAGTAATCATAGTCAAAGCTGTAGCCACTGGGGAAACAAAGGGGAGAGGGCCGGGGCTTAGAGACGGCCACTCAACCCACTCTTCGCAGGCCCTCATCTCCAAACACCTCCCCAAATTCTAGGCTTGGCATACTGTCACCACCAGTGTTCACTCCCTCTGTGGAAAGAGGAACCAATCCCACCCAGAGACAGACAAACAAGACAGAGCGCCCCACCTGTATATGGCAGATGCTGCTCTCTTTAGCCCCTTGGGTCTGTTGGGCTTTGGCTCTCCAGCCATGTTGATGTCTGTATGGAGGGAGAAGGCAGAGTCAGATGCTGACAGGATATCAGCACCCATACACATATCACCCTCATGCACGTGTGCAATTTATGTGTTTCCATGAGATACACATGAACTTCACTCACTAACATGGACAACAGAGGTCTTCACAAATTAGACTCATACCCACACATCACATGTATATTGTTGTTTATATATTCATATACATTCAGATACATGCATGCATGCTCACAATCACACACGCCACGTACATCAAATTATATGCATTCTCAAGTACACTCACATAAACGCATACGTCAGACACACATCCTCACACATACGTTCACATATCCAGGAAATAAGATCACACACTCTCAACTACACTCAGACGTGGCTCCAACATCCTATACTTAGCTGCCCATATGCAAATGAGCCAATGCACATTTACACAAACGTTCTACCAAACATCTTTATGCCTAGAGCAGAGTTCAGCAAATGTTAGGACCTCAATAAATATTTGGTAAATGAATACATGAATATCTGCTTACACACTCAAGTATATTCTGATACACACATAACTCTACATATATACATGTAAGTAAGGTATGTGTCCACATATTCTCCACATGTTCAGTTACATCCACATACCACATATTCAGGAATACATATCCTCTCAAACATACACAAATATACCGAAGTATGTGAACATATACAAATACTATACAGGCTCCAAGGTAGGCCTCCAGCACGGCCACATCTCATGTACATAACACCGAGACCAAGAGCACCTGCTTCACCTTATGCTCCCAGCCCCTCCTCCTGGCTCTCAGAAAGGGTTCCAACCTAAGCCAAATGCAGCCCAATGTAAGAGGCTGTGCTAGTCCACTCTGTTCCCTTTCTCTGGGGAATCTGCATTTTAACTGGAACCCTTACACTGTGAAAGCAGGGACAGAAGTGTTTTCCTGAAACTTCTAAAATTTTCCCATACAGGCACTGATCTTATAGTGGGTAACGGTTGGAGAAGACAGAAAAGAGGATAAGAGGGAAGCTAAAGAATGCAGGTCAGCACCTGCCCAGGAGAAATCCAGGGGCAGGGCCATGGAGAGATGCTTACCCAGGGTCTGCCCAGCCAGCACCCGCCCATTCTCTCCCAGCACAGCTGCCCGGGCATGGCGCTCATTGGCATACTGGACAAAGGCATAGCCCTTGTGCACGGAACAGCCGGCCACACGGCCATACTTGGAGAAGATGGTCTCCACATCAGACTTCTTCACCACTGCTGTGTTGAGGTTTCCAATGAAAACCCGAGAGTTGATGGATTTGGGGTCATTCTTGTTGGTTACGTTGCTTGTCTGGATCTTCAAGGACATGGTGGCCACCTGAAGAAAGAAAGCCACTGTGAGGCTGGGAACCCGGGTTGGGCTCAAGGGCTATTACCCATGGCCCACAACCTGACTAAACTGGATTGCTTTGTGCCTTCCTACACACACGCCCCTACAGCATACAGCTTCCTCATTTTTGTTCATTTCACTGGCTTCTGACCTCATATAGGTGGCTTTATATATGTCCTGTCATTTGGTACTGACATGATAAGCAGAATTAGGACATTTTATAAGGGAGGAAATGCAAAGTCAGAGGTCACAATGCTAGTGAATAACAGGACAGGGATTTGAACCCTGGTCTGCTTGACTCAATTCTTCTCTTTTAACTGAGGTTACACATTGGTTTATAACATTACGTAAGTTTCATATTGACTCCAATTCTTTCAAATCCACTCTTTCTTTAATGTTCATCTCAAATGCTTCCCCTTGCAGGATCTAAAGTTGAAGATCTTCCACAGCTTTTCTTCTGTTCCTTCAATGTAGAACCATGGTAAAGAGGTCACATGGTAAATGCTAGTAATGTTTGCTCTAAAACAACTTCATATTAAGAAAATTGCTCAGTCTGATCCAGACATGGACCATGACTGTCTTTATTTGAACCAGCCATTTCGAAAAAAGTGAGCTAAACCTCACTGAGCACTCACTGTGAGCTAAGGGTGGCGTGCAATATTGAATAATTCCAAGCCTCCATGAGTTTGACAGATGAGTGGATAAAGAAGATGTGGCCCATATATACAATGGAATATTACTCAGCCATAAAAAGGAACTAAATTGAGTTATTTGTAGTGAGGGGGATGGACCTACAGTCTCTCATACAGAGTGAAGTACATCAGAAAGAGAAAAACAAATACTGTATGCTAACGCATATATATGGAATCTAGAAAAATGGTACTGATAAACCTAGTGGCAAGGCAGGAATAAAGATGCAGACATAAGAGAATGGACTTGAGGACACAGCGGGGAAGGGGAGGCTGGGACGCAGTGAGACAGTAGCGTGGACATACATACACCACCAACTGTAAAATGGATGGCTAGTGGGGAGCTGCTGCATAGCACAGGGAGGTCAGCCCGGTGCTTTGTGACCACCTAGAGAGAGGGGATGTGGGGATATGTGTACACTTACAGCTGATTTACCTTGTACAGCAGAAACTAACACAACACTGTAAAGCAATTATACGCTAATAAAGATGTAAAAAAAAAAAAAAGACTCCCTGAGTGTTATCATTATCCTTCATATTTGACCAAAATCAGACTCCAACAAGTTCATTAACTTGCCAGGAACAGGCATTCAAACCCAGGTCGTTAGTCCCTAAAGCCCATTTCTATCAAAGTTATCACTCTCCTTCCCAGAGCTAAATCCACTTTAAATACAGTTGACCCTTGAACAACACAGGTTTCAACTGCATGGGTCCACTTTTATGCAAATACTTTTCAACAGTAAATACAATACTGCATGGTTCCCATGGTTGGTTGAATCCACAGATGCTTAAGAACTGTGGATGTGGAGGGGGCTGACTGTAAGTTATACTCGAATTAACACCTGCGTTGTCCAAGGGTCAACTGTACTACAGTAAGTCAGCATATTTATCTGAGAATTGTTTTTAATAAATTAATTTTTTAGAGTTATCCATTTTACACTTACTATTCAAATTCTGTCCCCTTTGCCTAGAGATGATACTATACCCGCTCTTTGCTCTCTATACTCAGGCAGTGTTTTTTACCCCAAAGGGCTGTACAACTCTCTCCTACTCCCCTTCCTGGACAGGTTATAATCTGGGCACAGGCTCCAAAGGGAAAGGGAAAAGGAAGCTCAATTTCAGTAGGAAAGGCCTATGTAAGCCTTGGCATTTATACCTCCTGGCCATCTTCTGCTCACTGGCATGGGCTGGTGCAACTCCCTTTTGGAACACTCCTATCTTAAAACCTGACCCTAGAGCTATTGCAGAAGGTGCTGAAGAACCACCAGGCAGTATGCATAAAAACTCTCATCAGCTTAGGCTAACCATAAACACCTGCCTATTTACCTAATATTTTAGGGCACAGGGGGTTTCTTTTTAGTGAATTAGAGAAGAGCTGAGTATAAGCTGGGATATCTGTTATCTTTTGTCCCACTAGGGTAAAAAGACCCTTTTCTCCTCAATCCTCCCAGCTTAGAAGTTAGCACTTTCTGACCAGCAGATGGTACTGTTTGCAAGGAAACCATACGCTGGACCTGAGAACGACTCTGGGGAAGAACCTGCTCCTATTATGGGCTTGCAGTAGCAAGGATACTACTCAAGTGTGTGTCATCGCAGGTAAAGGCTGAGGGCTGAGAGGGCACTGCTACTGATGAAGGAGCTGGTGCCAGTTTTGGAGCTGGCGTGGCAAGACAGACTCTTCTGTTACTCAGTTTGCCTTTGAATCCAATCATCAACATTTATAAAGTAGTGAGGGACACAAAAGAGATTGCCCGTGAAAACACTTAACACACTGCCCATATGCGGAAAGAAATGCTCGATGTATGTGGGTTCCCCATTCCTCACAGTTCTCTGACAATCTCTCTCCTACCTGGATGACAAGCCATTCAAAGGTTAATTCCTTGTGCATCCATGGGTATACAAGAAATTTGTGGGGCTCCTCCATGGGCATCAGATAACTCTCTCCTTTGAGCTATCTCCAGAGCTATCTCCTGGAGACAGCTCAAAGTCATGCAGTTTTGGCCCAGGGAGATGCCACCTGCTTTGGCTGGAGGGAGCCAACCAGGTCAGGTGTGTGGACCAAGACAGAAAGAAGAGAAGGGGGGATGACGGTTCAGCGATCTACTGACGACTGCTAGCTCTGCCACTGCCCTGGCAGGGACATGACCATCGCTGGGTTCCCTCAGACCGCTTCCTGTTCAGTAGTGTTAGTGAGCTCTAACACTACTGAACAGGAAGCACTGCTGAGCACCTGTGCTTGGTGCTATAGTGGGATCAGCATTCACTCCTTGGCTGGTGAGCAAAGTCCTTTGGGTTTGCCTCTACCCAGTCTTTTCTCTCATCACCTGGGGTTTGGGATGATGTATATAAAAGGCCTTTGCAAACTGTGAAGCTCTTTATAAGATCTAAAAGTTACTCCGACTAGTTGAACATCTCTGTTTTACTAATACTGCCATTTCTGGGCCCATTCTAGATGAGGGTCAAGGTCAGACTGGAGCACATTCTGTACAATGCCAAGGAAAGGCAGTCAGAAGCCATGTCACACGGGGGTCAGTTTTCTGATCTGTAGAGAAGACACTTAGGAAATATATGTATGTGGCTGCCCTGCACTGCCAAGGAGAAATGTCTGCCTAAAGCATGCTCCGGGACCCTAACTGCTGTATTCCCCAACCAAATAGCCCCCAATCTGCTTTCAAGGCCTGAACACTCTTCAGAGGGCAGGCTGTGCTGCTGTTGTGCATAATCTCAAGGGGTAGGTATCTCTGGGGGTTCAGAAAAGCTTAAGTATCCACTCACATGTCCATGAAGCTCCTCAAACTGAGGAATGGAGTTGGGGGTGCAAAATGAAAAGAAAGCGTGCTCAGACTAGCTCTCCTAGAACTGCTAGGTTCAGGTACAGAATCCCAAATCCAGATACGGTCTTTCAGGTTATGAAAATACCAATTTGTTAGCCTCACTTATAAGTTATAACCTTTGAATATTGAGACACATGGTACGTGGGTCTCCATCTATACTCTTGTTCTGCCCTGCAAATGTTAGAGGCAAGCTTGACAAAGTTGCACAGTAAATGCCCAATAAACATTAGGGAGGAAGCAGTGAGGATAATATCCCAGAAGGTTGTGAGAAGGGCTAGCTGTGGCCCTTAAGTAGGGGTATGGAGGAGTTGGGGGGACTACTAGAGGCTAGGGTTCCAGGCACCTTTTTCTAGCCTCTGACCCAAACACCCTGGTCTGCACACCAACCATCCCCAACTCAATCCTCTCCACACAATTCTATCTTGGCTCTTCTGGGCTTCCCACTAGGTTAGAGTGGGAGCCCTAGGAAGTACTGACATCCTATTCAGCAGAAGCTGGTTGACTGGATAAGCTATTTTCCCCCCTGGGCCAAGCTCTGCCTCACAGATTAGCTGTGTAATGGAGAGCAAGGTGTTTGTAGTCCCCAGAGGCCCCATGCTTAGCAATGAGCTAAGGAGAGGTGGGTAGAGGGATTGTTCTTGTAGAGGTGGGTGGGGGCGGCGGCGGTGGGGGGATTCAAGAAGCCAACTTGTTCCCAGACACTTCTGCAATGTCAGATTAGCAGGGACCTTAGTGAGCATGGAGCTTATATGCCCTTACTCTGAGGAACAGAGGGGAATGGACATGGCCAGGATGCCGTAGCCAGTGAGCAGCAGGGCCAAGAACCCCATAGGTCCTCTGATTCTACGTCTAGGGTTCTTATATTTCATTTTTCCTTCTGGCTGCTAAGAGACAAGCCCCCAGGACAGTGAGAAGCTTGGAGGAGGCAGTCTAGATACGCTGTGTTTGAGAAAACTGGGAACTGGCTCCCAAATAAATATCTTCACTTTTACCTGCTAAAACAAGTGCTGCATAAAAGCTGGGACCTTAAGCTAATTAAAACCCACCAGGAACACAGGCTTTGAAATGTAATTTACAGCTCAAAGGGATGGGCTGGCTCCTCCAGGCTAATAAGAAAAGAAGAAATTTGGCAAAAAACAAATCGTGTTCCCCAGATGAAACATTTCAGATGGAAGCTATGTTTTGGAAGAGCCAAGCCCGAACATGTGGTAAAGTGACAGGGCTTTGTCAAGGCAGAAAAGCCCTAAAAGGTACCTGAACCCCTGAACTTTGAGTAAATGAGACTCCCAGAGGGGCATCACAATAAGAATAGCCTCTAATTACTGACTGCCAACTATGTGTCAAGAGACTTTACAAACCTCACCTTATTTAATTCTCACAACAGCCCTATGAGGAGGTAATTTAGATAGGGAAAGAAAGCTGAGAGAGACCAAGTAACTGGTTAACAGAGCAAAACCAGGACTGGAACCCAGGTCTGTTTGACTCCAAAAACCTATGCATAGATGCCTTGGGTACTGATTCCCATGGTAAGAGTGTGTCACCCTGAGCCAGCCACACCCTCTCCTTGGTCCTCCTCGCCCCTTTCCCTTTTCTACTACAATGCCTCATATTTGCACAGGATTTTAGTAAAGAAAGCCCCAGTTTGTTTTCTTGAGCCTGACATTGTTAATCCCATTTTATAGATGAAAAAGCTGAGGATCATCAGCAAAGATATGTGACTTACTTAAGGTCCCCCAGTTGGTGAAGGGAGTAGCTAGGGGACTTGAATCCAGGTTTCTTGTTTGACACTCTACATGCCACTGTCTCAACTATTCTAAGCCTATGACTCTGCCTTACCAAACCTCATGCCCTCCCAATGCTGCCTATCAGGACCTAGTCTTCAGCCTGACCTCTGAGGCACTCAACCATCAGAACACCCACTTCTCCAACTCTGTAAATCCTCCTCAGCACTGGATCTCTGCCACTCTTGGTCCTCATCCCCCCCAGCCAGTGCTATCTAGAGCCTCTGTCTGGGCCAGTTCTGCTGGACATCTCCAGCCTTATTCCCAAGCATGGGGATGAGTGGTCATACTAGCCTGTGGCCAGACCTCTGCCCTTAGATAACCCTGGAGCCATCTGGGTGACTTTAAAGGGAAATAGCTATCAGTGATGGGGAGAAGCCAAGCAATTATACTGATCAGTACCTAGGGCCTCCTTGGTCCAGAGGCTCCTGGTTACCAGGCGGCTAGGGATGACAGAACATCTGTTAATCTCATTAAACTCTCCAGGCCCCAGCTCATTATCACTGCCCAAATGATCATTACCGGCCAGACAGGACTAATTTCCCAAGGAATGCTCTTTAGTTCTTGACCATTCCCACTCCCAAGAGAAATCCTAGTTCCCATCAAGCTGAACACGGAGGGCCCCTGGGATGGGTGGAGAGTTTAAGGGGTCTAGACTGCAGGCCCAGGAGGCTTGGCTCTGCTGCTCTTAGTCATGTGACCTGAAACAAGACTCGTAATTTCTGAGTCTTATCAACCTATTCTGAAAACAGAAATAATCTTTTTCCTGATTACCTTTCAACTCTGATATAAAAATCAAACAGGCTAACTGATGCGAAAGTTCTCTGTACATCTGTAACATATACTATAAATGAATAGGGGTTATATACCTATTTCTATTATTACCCAACTTCTATCCCCTTCACTCATTCAACAACCATTTTTGAGCATTCTCCTCTGTGCTGACTGTGGAGGTGCTGGGGAACAGTGTCCACGGGCCTGGTCCTCTACTTGTTTTTAAGAAAGCCTTCTCTCCAGGAACCTGTTTCTTGACTGTTTCCTAATAACAAAAGAATGCACATGAAATAGCAGAAACAGCACAGGCTCTGCAGTCAGACAGGACTGAGTTCTAATCCCAGTCCTACCACTTATGAGATATGGCCCTGGACATGTCTCTTATCCTCACTGGGCCTCAGGTTCCTCAACTGCAAAATGGGAATTATACCAACCTCCCAGGATTAGTGGTAATATTTGTAAAGTGCCCAGTATAATGGTTGAGACCAGTAGATATTTACATAAGAAACTCAAATGCCCAATGCCCTATGCAAAGAAATGAATCTAGCCTGGCAGTCTAGATCCTCCACATTCCAGCCCTAATCCTCTTTATCCAGGTTGTCTCCCAATGCTCCAACGCTTCACCTGAGAATAAGGGAGTCAGGGGTAGGGGGCCTATGCATGCTCTCTCCCTTGTCCTAGTATCTGGTACCAAACCTAAAAACTTCGTAGAGTGCTCCCTCCCCATGCCTGTCAAATCACTACTGTATGGGACTGAGAGAGGAAAGAACACTGGTTGGGAGGAGTTCCAGGCTTTGCTGAGCCACTGACTCACCTCTCCACCACACCATGAGGTCTCTAGTCCTACACTCTAACACTAGTATCAGCATCTGTTAGGCCCTGAGGGGAGAAGACCCCAAAGCAGAAACAGAAGGTAGAGCTGGGGCCTCAGCCACCTCTTCCCACAGTGTGGTTTGAGTATATACTCCACCCTCCCTGCATCTTGCACTCTAACCCTACCCTTCACTATGGCCTTAGGCTGAGGTTTAGCATCTGTGACAAGCAGCCCATATAGCTATGGAGGGAAAGGCAACAAAGGGTAGATAGGTATAAACTTGGGCTTACAATCCCCAATAGTGAGTTAGAGTTGGGCAAATACAAATGATTGTCAGCTTCTTTATTTTTGCCAGAGGTCATCCCCTTCATGCCCCAATAGGAAGACTGGTCCTGGCTTTGCTGCTGATGTACCACATGACCATGAGTTTGGGAGCATGTGACCACGAAGGGCCCTTCCAGGGTTAACATTACCAATACTTGCTGAGCACTTACTACATGTTAGGAACTGTACTATGTCTTCTGCTATGAGGTAGGTGGTGGTATATATAGTGTCCATTTCACAAATGAGGAAACTAAGCTTAGTTGGAGCTTAGTCCTACACAAGCTAGGAAATGGCAGAGCTGGGATCAGTCTGTATGAGACAAGAGGTAGTGCTCTTAACCTTGGCCCAGAATGGCTTTGTGCTAGGCATGCGCTCTACCTGCCAGGAGATCAGTTTCTAACACTTTCTGATCCTTTGGGAAAAAACTCATGGAGCCTTGCTGAGTGCATACTCTCAAGTCCAAGAGCCAATAAGCCCTTGCTGTGAGCCTGGGGGATGCACTCCTCCCCCTTCCCATAACTCAAGGGGCTGGCTCCTCACAGTGATGTGGCAAGATTAGTCACTCACTGCTTGCCGTTGGTTGATTATAGCTATTCTTTTCTGTAAATGAAGTTTAAAAGTCATCAAAGGGTTTGTCAGCTGTGACTTATGAGCCTCTTTCCCCGCAGGGAAGTCAGGCAGTGACAAATGCCCCTCTTGTTCTGCCATCCATTACAAGGCAGAAGGTGCCATGTTCCAATTACTGGAGACCCCAATGAAGTTCATGGAAAACCCTGCTCCAGGCTGCAGCCATTAGTCAGGCCTGGCAGGGCTGCCAGCAGAGCTGCCCTAGGCCCAGGCCCCACTGGCTAAGAATGGAGTAAGAGCACATTTCTGACTTTGTGAGTCAGCCCCTTCCACCCCATACTTGTGTTATCTCTGGTGGGTTTATTCTAGACACATTTAAAAAACGAGTAAAAACATGGGCATCGTGTGAGCTGTCTCAAAGTACCCAGAATCAAGACTGCTTAAGACAAACAGACATGCGGAAATAAGGTCATGCTGCCGGTAGAGTAGGTGGGGAATATGATGCTCAAGAGGGAAGAGGATAAAGTATCTATGATGTTCAGAGTAGAGACTGAAAGAACCCTTAGAGGTCATCTAGTGTAATCAACTGCCTCAGTACTCAATACCCATTATATGCCAAGCCCTGGCCACCTAAATGCTGGGGAACCAAAAATGAATAAAACATAGTCCCTACCACTGAGGGTAGATGAGATCATTAAGGTTTAAAGAAGTGACTTGCCCAAGGTCACAAAATAAGTTAGGATCAGTGACAGAATGCGAAAGCAGGTCTCCAGACCTCCAGTGAAATAGAGAAAGTGGAGTGACAGGGAGCCCTCCTGCATGCCAGGCTCTTTACACAAAACATGGCATAACAGTCAAGAGCGCTAGCTCCCATTCAAATCCCACCTACACACTTATTACAGGGTTTGACTTCTGAAAAGTCCCTCAACCTATCCAAGCCTCAGAACAAATTTATTTCAGAGTTGTGGTGAGAATTAAATAAGATAATACATGTACAATGAACAGTGGCAGGCACATATTAAGTATGCCAAAATATTATTTAACATCAATTTGAGGTAGGTATTATTAATCTTGTTTTACAGACAAGAAGACTGAAGCTCTTTTTCACTTTGTCACACTAAGCCAGTACTTCTCAGAACTACTTGTGGTGAAGAAGCAGTTTTTTGTTGTTTTGCTTTTTAAACTTCCAATCCATTACAGACAAATACATTTGTAAAATACAATAAAAATGTCAAATGACTGTAAAGGTCTCTAAGCGCTTAGTCTCAATTTCTGTACTCATCACACACCAGCAAGTTTGCGAACTAGCATCCATCTATTCAGTGGGCTATAATTTGAGTAGCACAGCTCTAAACCACTCTCACCCATCCCTGTCAACCTCTATAAAAAGCAAAGCAAAGAGAGTTTATTTCATGTCTTTCGAGTCCTTTAACCTGATTTCTTGTAGACTTTGGTGTTATAAAGAGTGATATAAAAATGATATAAAAAACGATCCTAGTCTTTTTCCTTTCTTCTCAAGAAAGAGAGAAGAGGATGCAGCCAATGATGAGTTCAAGGATTTGCCACCCAACGCTTTAGGAGGTGATGTGTCTTGCTCATCTGCTCTGGATCATGCTATATCCTTCAAGCCAAGATGAGCTAGGCTTAATGAGAACTAACACCTTCCTGAAGCCTGGTGATCTGAAAGGAAGGCCTGTGCCTGAAGAGGCTAGTACTTCTAGACCCTCTCTCCCCAGACTAGAGGACATGAGGAAACCAGCCAGGAAGGGGAAGCATGTTGTAACTCTCCTTTTTGGTATTTCTAATTTTCAGTCTTGTATCACAGCTACTTACACAGTAGTCTTCTCTCTCCCTCTAGGGAGTTTATTGACAGCAAGATGGATATCAGATTCATTCTTGAATGCCACTGTACACCCAAGAGTGTGACTGGCTGGGGCAGATGAGTAGCTCTTAACCAGTGTGCCAAGACATAATAATGTACCTTGAATCTTCCAGGTGCATGGCTAAATTTTCATCGGTGTACAAAACTTCTTTTTGTTCTAACTGAGCTAATAGGGTAGTACTATTTTTCAGCACAACCCAGAGCTGAATGGGTCATATGACACGGTGTATAGAGAGGTACAACCTGCTGCTGTGAACAGGGTGCTGCCATCAAGCAGGAATCAAAGCCTAAATGTTTACTGCCATGTGAGAGGCCATGTAATGTGGTCAAGGGAGTAACCTCTGAAGCCCAATGCTGTCATTCTGCCACTGAACTAGCTGTGTGACATGACCCTCAGTAAGTGTCTTAAGTTCTTTATGCTTCAGTTATCTCACCTATAAAATGGGGGTAGTGATACATATCTCTAGGGTTGCTGGAGGATAAAACAATCTAATTCATGTTTAAAACAATATCTGGCACATTAGAAAGTATGCTACTGTTATTAGTATTGTTATTGTTAGAACCCAGAAGAACTTTTTCTTGTGAGTATGAAAGGTAGTGAGTTCTACTGTAACATTAATCTAGAGCTGAACTATGATCAAGGAAAGAATACTATCACTGTGGATGCAATAAATTTTAGTATCTGGAAATGTGCCTTGAACATAAAAGGAATCATGGGAGTAGGTACTCATTAAGTGTTAAATGAATAAAGAAATGAGTATCAAGAGTAAAGCAGTCCCCAGAGAGTACAACTTGAGAAGGCAGGCGGCAAGAGGCCCCTAAATGAAGGTTCCCAGAAAGGCCTCTTTGTACCTTGAAGACCCAGAAGGCAGGTTGTTCTCCCCTTCCGGGCAACAGGGCTGCAAGGGCTGATACTGCAAGAAACCTCTGCTTGCTCACTGTTCAGTATCTCCGATGGAACCTCCACATTCTGTGGCTACTCTATTCTGAACAAGGCTGCAGCAGGTTGTGCCATAGTAGTGTACATGTCCCCATTTCCCTATTGGAGGAACACAGAGAGGGCGGCCTAACCCCACCCAAGACAGACCTTGCCCCAAGTTAAAATAGTAACAGGGGATTATTAGCTTTGAATTCCTGCTTGCCTGTGGAGTCCCAGGTCCTGAACCCCACTTCCACTAGCTGTGTGAACTCGGGAAGGCACTTCACTTCTCTGAGGTTCAGCCTCCCCATCTGTGAAATGGGGATGAAAATCCCTGCCCTGCCCACTTGCAGTGTAGGTTGTTGTGAGGGTCAAAGGAGATAACATATGGGAGTGTACTGTTACCAGAGATTGCTACAAAAATGTGGACAGGGATATTCCCTGGGATGGAGAGCTCCCACAGGTCTTCCTAGACAGAGGCACCCTGGCAGTGAGCCAGTTGGCTGGAAGTAGGCGGTAGATGGTGCACAACTTGGCACTGCAGCCATGCACTGTGCCCCTCAGGTATAAGGGCAGTTGATTAAAATCCTTTCCTGTGAAATCAGTATTTTCCTCATTACAACAATCCTTCTCCTTGAAAACACCTAATGCTACCCCTCACAGTCCCACTAAGGCTTGATCCTGCCAAAAACCTATGCACTGGCATATAAATATATATATTTAATTTCCCACATTCAGACAGGAGAAAAGAAAGCTGACCTCTCTCCAGGGTGCTGATCTAAACACAACTCAGGGCTCTAAGCATCACCCCACAGTGCTGTAAGTTTGGCCCAAAGAGGACCACTGAGAATGATGCCACTGTCATAGCCACTCTGTCCCTCTGGTAACAACATTAATTCCACAAGTATTACTAAGTTCTGCCTCATGAGTGAACCACTGAGCAAGTGCGTCCTTGTCTCCTGTTTAAGACCCTTCAGCAGCTTTCCACCACCAAGAACCAAGTCCAAATCCTTAAACATGGTTTACAAGTCCCTTAACTAGTTAAAGCTACCAAATTCATACACAACAATCCCCTAAGAGATAAGTCACACCCGCTTTACAGATGAGTAAACCCTAGTGCAGAAAGACAAAGGCAGTTGCCCAAGGTCACATAGTGAGCACGTTGGTATGAAATGAGTTCTTCCTGAAGGGCTAGGTATCTGACCCCAAGGTATAGACTCAAATTTACAACCGCCTTTTCTTGGACTAGTCTATATGATGCAATATGGGGATGGGGCATTTATTGTTCAGGTGACCCCTTCAGGGAGCTGCTTAGATAAATGTCCCTTGTTGGAAGCTGCCAATCTGAACTCTCTCACTCCCATAGCTGCAGCATCATTGATAAAATTGGCGTAATGACCAAAATGTTCATTTGCATGTAATATGGTACACATTTGCATACCTAAGTTCAGGAGGCCCAGCCACCACGAGCAGCAAATAAAAGTAAACCAATGAGGGCTTCCCTGGTGACACAGTGCTTAAGAATCCATCTGCCAGTGCAGGGGACATGGGTTCGAGCCCTGGTGTGGGAGGATCCCACATGCCACGGAGCAACTAAGCCCGTGCGCCGTAACTACTGAGCTTGCACTCTAGAGCCGGCGAGCCACAACTACTGAAACCTGTGCACCTAGAGCCCGTGTTCTGCAACAAGAGAAGCCACCACAATGAGAAGCCTGTGCACCGCAAAGAAGAGTAGACCCCGCTCGGCACAATAGAGAAAGCCCGCGCGCAGCAATGAAGACCCAACGCAGCCAAAAATAAATTAATTAATTAAATAAAATTTAAAAACCCAAAAAAGTAAACCAATGAACCACAACAACTTAGGGGGAAAAAAAAGCCAGCCCCCAAAACAATAAGCATAACATGCCCAATACCTAATGAACTTCTAAACTAATTTATTCAACTGATCATGACAGAAGCAGCTGTGGTCTCTAGGGTCTCTTCCCCCCGTCATCCTCTTAGAAAGAATTAACTAACCCTTTCTGGTCCCCTTTCCCCTCAAAAAGGACACTACACTAAACATGTTTCTATACTGCAATAGCTGGTTTAAAAAAAAAAAGTTTCCCCCAAACTTTAATAGATAAGATTCTCAGCTGCAGGAGCATGAGCTTTGGATAGAGACAGACCAGGATCAATCAATCATTTACTTACTAACTGTGTGACCTTGGACAAGTCATTAAACACCCTGAGCTGATGTTCTCTACTAGGCATACTTCCATATACTCCTTCCCTCCACACAGTGAATCATTTCCTGATTCACATACTAAAACCAAGCCCTGCTGATTTGGCCTCCTAAATATTTTTAGAACGTAGCCCTTCTTTCTCCATTCATATTACCACTCAATTCATCCTCCACACCGTCACAATATCATTATATGCCTCCTTTGCTTAAAACCAAAATTAAAGTTTTGCTTTATTATTTCAAAATTCTTGGCCATTAGTTTGGGTGTTTATACTTGTGTCTTTATTTTTTGAAATTACCATAAGTAATCACCTAAACCCCAACCCCTCTATAGGACATAACTATTGTTAGCATCTTGGTATACTGCCTTCCAGTGTTTTTTCTTGTGCATTATATTTGGACTACATGGTTAGATCATTGATTCAATTCTGTAACACAATTTTTTCAACTAACATTATAACACAGTATATATAACGTATCTGTCCTTATTGCTGCATAGTTTTCAATCAGCACCATTTAAAAATAATTATCATTTTTAATAACTCATAGTTTCCCCATGAGTGGATTTATAATTTAGACTGGTCATAGTTTAGGTAGTCATTTAAGCTTTTTCCAATTTCTCAATATTATAAATAATAGCATCTGAGGGAAAGTTCATTCTACATATTGGATTATTTCCTTAGGACAGAGTGTCCCAGAAGTGGAATTACTGTGTCAAAATGTATGAACATTTTTATGGTTGAGATACACTCTGCTTAATTGTTGTCCAAAAGTGCTGTACCAATTTACACTGCTATCACCAATGAATGCCACTTTCATGGCAACCTCACCAGAATCATGTACTGTATTAGTATGTGTGGTGGTGGGCGGGATAGGGGGTGGGGGTAGTTAACAGGGGAAAAGCAAATCCTCATTGCTGTTTTCATGTATACATGAAAATAATAGTCTCCCACGATTGTTACACTAAGTTTTGAGTCTACGGAGTTTTTGATTGCCACAAAGAAGTAATTGTAGGTTCTTAGAGGAATAATATGCTGAAAATTTATTTACTCATTTATCAAAAAATCATTTATTGGGTACCTGTTTCTGCCAGACACTGTACAAAGTATAGAAGTGAACAAAGTATTTACAATCCCTGCCCCGGAGGAATTCACAGTCCACACAGTCCAGTGATGAAAACTAGAAACTATGCTTCATCCCTTTCATCTGGATAAGGGCTATGATAGGAACACATGGGAACTCAGAGGCATGTCACTTACCAAAGGGACAGGACAGAAGGAAGAGGAGGCAGTCAGCAAGGAGTCATCAAGAAGTTCTGATCTTGTCCATAGGGATAAGTTGAAGTTGACCCACACATAGATGAGAGAAAACATTTAGAAAAGAGGAAGTAGCATGAGCAAAGTTGTGGAAGCTGGACAGTGCTTCCACACTGAGTGAATAATAATATGGACTGCAGTTTCGCTGGAGTGTAGAGTCTAAGACTGGATGTTGCAAGAGATGATAGCGGAGAGCCTGGAAAAGGCCAGATCAGAAAGCCCTTGGGGACTGTTGAAGAGCTTGGACTTCATGGGAGCCATGACCCAGGCCTATGTCATATGCAGAAGAGTGCTCAGTAAGAAGAGACTCAGAAGTCCCTATAGGTGTTGAGCCTCTGAACTACAGAAGCCAAACCCCGATCACAACATCCTGCTGTGTCAACTCTTTTTGTCTCATATGTTAGTCTTCTCTTGCCAAGCAGCGCAGAACTTCTGGGGTATTTTCCACAGCACCTAGCACATTGCTAGGCACATGGCAGGGGCTCCGATAATGCTCATGGATCAACTAACTGGAGGTACCTCCTGCAATAATACATATATTCAAGAAACCCTTACTGCCCTGGCATAGCGCCAGCCAACCTCAGCGAGAGCTCAGTCACTGCCTCTCTTGGCAGATGTACTGCCTCAGAAAGCTACCTCCCCCCTTCTTGCTCCTTCTGCCAAATAAAAAAATGTGCCTGGGTACAAGAAACTATAAAGTATGTGATAACTAAGCAGCACATCGGGTGGCCGGCGGGGAGGCCTGAGGGACATAAATCTCCCCATAGTACATTCCGCAAGCCAAGGACTCCCTCAGCTCCACTGGCAGTTTAGGAGTGCCACCACGACCCCCCCATAAAAATAAAATAGGTTTTTCCAATTTAGCATGATAAAAGTCTCCTTTGAGTAGCTGCTGACCTTCTCTGAAGTATTACAACTTTCTACATTAATAACATCTGCTTTAATGATGACAAGGATATTAACAGGATGATTATTTCAACAATTAATATAATAGCAAGTCATTCATGCCCTGCTAGTAGTGGTATGAGCTGTGGGCAATGGGATCTGATGTGCTGCCTAAGATCCATCTGAGGAGGCAGTATTAAAATGATGTTTCTGTGTCATCTCCCCTCCCAGATTGTGAATTCCTGGATGGCAGGGACCACAATCTATTTAATATCGGCATTCCTCCTGCCTTTCAGGATAGACCCTGGGCCAGAGTGGCGCTCAGGGAGTACCTGCTGAAGTGAACTCCAGGAACCACTGTCCCCACCCCCTTCCTCATTCATGCTTTTTAAGAAACAAAGAAGCAGGCGGTACAGATAACGAAGCCAGGAGACTTGGGAGACAGAAAGCAGACATCTTTGCAGGAGCCCAATCCACCCCAGCCTTTAGGAAAGGCTATTTTATAATATAAAAAATGATCATTATGATTCATTAATTGCTTATTTTGTGGTAGATGCATTGCTAAGTATTTTACTTCTCATTCTTACAACAAATCTTTGAGGTTAAGAATTATATCAAGGTCACAATGGCCCTGAGACTCTTAGGACAACGACTCTGGAGTCAGACTACCTGGGTTCAAATCCCAGCTCTGCCATGTACCAGCTGTATGATGCTGGGTAAATGCCTTAACTCCTCTGTGCCTTAGTCTTCTCAGTTGTAAAATGAGAATAATATTACAGTACCTTCCCCATAAGGTTGCGAAAATTCGGTGCTTTAACATATCAGCAAGTGAAGCATTCAGGAGCTTTCTAAATGAAATTATTATTACTACTGGTCCCATTTAATAGATGGCTCCAAATATCACACTCTTAACATTGCATAAGGTTAAGAGAGATTGCTTCACCAATAAAGCGGGACCAGAACCAATTTCTGATTTGGTGATGGAGGCTGGAGCCAGAAGGGTTTTCAGTGCACAAAGCCACTGATGTCATAACCTTGATGAAAACTCTTCAGGATAGCCTTTGTTTTCCATCCCCCAGGAAGATAGAGTCACTGCCTCCTCTGGACCCCGATATTCTCTACAGACCTCTGTCACAGCAACATTTGCTGCACCTCTGTGATTTACACATCTGTCTTTCTCCATTAGACTCTGAACTCCTAGAAGGCAGAGACTCTTTTATTAATCTTTGCAATCCCAGCCTCCGGCACTGCCCTGGCAACAAGTAGACGCAACAGGTGAAAGAATCCGAGGTGGGCACTGTTTCAGTAAATGGTTTCCCAGTGTCCCTGACATGGCAGCTCCTTAAAAGTGAACTGTATATTTGAAGTTCACGGGACGAACCCAAGTTCCTCATCCATCAGTAGGGCAGAAGGACAGGCAAAACAGTGATGAGAGAGACAACAAAGGAGGATCAGAGCGAGAAGCTGGGGACCAGTGGTGTCTTTGTTCAGTAGACTCCAAGGAGCAGAGGCTCAAAAGAGAGGTTGAATCTTCAGCCCAGAAACTGCTGAATCTAAGCTTTCTATGGTGGGGAAGATGTACAAGGTCCTCACCAAGCACAGAGCAACAAAGGCTAGAAACTGCCATCCTCGTTGGAAATCAACACAGCAAGGGAGACCCAGTCTACTCTCTCTGAATTATCTGGTGACCCTGAGATGTGCCCAACCACTGGGCCCTACCATGCTGGCTTAAAGGAAAGAACACTGGGCAAAGAGTTCGCGAAGACTGGAGTTCAGTCCTGGAAATGTACCAATTTTTCAATTAATGAATACTTGAGGATCTACTGTACGTCACGATTGCACTAGGCACCTGTAATACAACAATGAACATATCGCTAATCTGCTGTCAGCCCCTGGAAAAGTCACTACCCCTTCTCTGAGCCTCAGTGTCCTCATAACGACACGTGGAAGATAACCTCTATGTCATAGGATTGTTTTGTGTATCAGATGTGTTTTGCAAAGTTTACGGTACAACTTTGCAAAGGTAAAGGTTGTATTTTTTACTAGAGCTAAACTATAAGGCTTAATAAAAGCAAGGACAGCCCCCACCAAATAAATGCCAAGGACAACTCCCTCTGCCAGGTCTGGATAGAAACCAACGGCACATTCCTAACCACTGAATTCCATGTAAGATGGTGATGGAAGAGCAGAAATCTGACACGTTCTCTTCAAATTCCTCTCAGGATCTTTCCCATAGTTACTGGTATCAGTGTTCATCACTGGGAACTGCACTATGGGCCTCTTGGATGAGCCCCCTGGATGCAACTGAAACTTCTTAAAACAAGAACAGACTTAAAACTTTGTGGGTTAGAGGCACCTTTCCAGACACTGAGCTAAAATTATCTGACCCCTGGTCTTTCAACTGTTTGGAAACATTTGGTGGCTATTAAGCCCGTTGTTTCCTCATTTTCCTGCTTACTGGCATAAACACAACAAAACAGAAAGCTTGATGCTCTAACAATGCTCTCTGATTAGTGGTTTGCAGAATCCCCTGTAATTTTATGATTTGCCGGCTAGAAGACTAAGAACAATGGAGTGCAAATAGTGGTGTGGCCCAAGGGGGAGTCAGGCACCCTGAACTTTAGACTTTGTTCTACTGTGGACTGGCTCTGTAAACTTGATTACAGACCTTAATTGCCTCATCCAAAAAATGAAGGAACTGCACCATATCAGTGTTGCATGAACTCTTCCATGAAAAACCAGTGTTCCTCAAGATGTTAATGAGAGTTTCTCAGAAAAGGGGCTCCAAGATCAAATAAAAACAGCAAACTTGGCATACTCCATCCCTTCCTCCCCACCCTCCCCAGTCACATGCACACTAAGGCTCTAAGAAGTCAACAATAAAGAAATGTACTTTGCATTATTCAGTCTGACTTTTTCTAGATTATTAACATCTCTTCTGGGGAAGACACATAGATCTCTCAGGTGCCTGGTCAGCTCTGACCCGCTGTGATTTGTATCAGAAGTACTTAACCAGTGCCTGGAGCACCCGTTTCCCACTAACCCAGTTCTCTTAACCCAGTGAGGCACTTAAATGATACTCTGGCTTACAGAAATTCATTACATGTAGTTCACTTTACTGTAGTGAGAGTACTAATATTCTTTATGACATCTTTACTGGAGTATAATTGTTCTACAATGGTGATTAGTTTCTGCTTTATAACAAAGTGAATCAGCCATACATATACATATATCCCTATATCTCCTCCCTCTTGCGTCTCCCTCCCACCTGCCCTATCCTACCCCTCTAGGTGGTCACAAAGCACCGAGCTGATCTCCCTGTGCTATGTGGCTGCTTCCCACTAGCTATCTATTTTACATTTGGTAGTGTATATATGTTCATGCCACTCTCTCACTTTGTCCCAGCTTACCCTTCCCCTTCCCCGTGTCCTCATGTCCATTCTCTACATCTGTGTCTTTATTCCTGTCCTGCCCCTAGCCTCTTCAAAACCATTTTTTTTAGATTCCATATATATGTGTTAGCATACAGTATTTGTTTTTCTCTTTCTGACTTACTTCAGTCTGTATGACTGACTCTAGGTCCATCCACCTCACTACATATAACTCAATTTCGTTTCTTTTTATGGCTGTGTAATATTCCATCGTATATATATGCCACATCGTCTTTATCCATTCATCTGTCGATGGACACTTAGGTTGCGTCCATGTCTTGGCTATTGTAAATAGAGCTGCAATGAACGTTGTGGTACATGACTCTGAATTACGGTTTTCTCAGGGTATACGCCCAGTAGTAGGATTGCTGGGTCATACAGTAGCTCTATTTTTAGTTTTTTTAGTTTTTTTTTTTAATTTTATGTATTTTGTGCTGCGCTGGGTTTTCGTTGTTGCACATGGACTTTCCTCTAGTAGCGGTGAGCGGGGGGCTACTCTTCATTGCGGCGCGTGGGCTTCTCATTGCGGTGGTTTCTCTTGTTGCGGAGCACGGGCTCTAGGCGCACGGGCTTCAGTAGTTGCCGCACAAGGGCTCAGTAGTTGTGGCACATGGGCTTAGTTGCTCCATGGCATGTAGGAGCTTCCCAGACCAGGGATCGAACCCGTGTCCCCTGCATTGGCAGGCGGATTCTTAACCACTGTGCCACCAGGGAAGTCCCTATTTTTAGTTTTTTAAGGAACCTCCATACTGTTCTCCATAGTGGCTGTATCAATTTACATTTCCACCAACAGTGCAAGAGGGTTCCCTTTTCTCTACACCCTCTCCAGCATTTATTGTTTGTAGATTTTTTGATGATGGCCATTCTGACCAGTGTGAGGTGATACCTCATTGTAGTTTTGATTTGCATTTCTCTAATGATTAGTGCTGTTGAGCATTCTTTCATGTGTTTGTTGGCAGTCTGTATGTCTTCTTTGGAGAAATGTCTATTTAGGCCTTCTGCCCATTTTTGGATTGGGTTGCTTGTTTTTTTGATATTGAGCTGCATGAGCTGCTTGTAAATTTTGGAGGTTAATCCTTCATCAGTTGCTTCGTTTGCAAATATTTTCTCCCATTCTGAGGGTGAGAGTACTAATTCTTAAAGACTCAGAATACAAGACACTTAAAACACTAAGATGGGAAACCTGCAGTTACTAAGCTCCTAATACTTGTTCCATACTGTGCTCACATTTGTCCATACATTATATTATTTAATGCTTAGACAACCGTAAGAGATAGTTATCCTCTATTACAGAGAAGAAAACTGAGGTTTGAAGAGGCTAAGTAACTTGCCCAAGGTCATTCAGCTAGAATATGATAAGCACCAGATTTCAAACCTAGGACTACCTGTCTCCCAATTCTTAGTTCTGTTTGGGGCTCTGCCACCATAATTACCAGAAGATCGATCACTAACCTTCTTCCCTAACCTTCCCTGGTCTCAACTGTCAAGTGGGAATAGTAATCCTTGCACTGCTGCCCTCAAAGAGTTGCCTTAAGACTCAAAAGCAATAATAGATATGAAAGGGCTCTGTAATATATAAAGATATGAATATAAGGAGTACTTGAAATATTGTGAACAAATGTTGATATTTCCTTTCATGATTTTTAAAGGTATTTGAGGTTCTTGTAGGCTTCCCATGAAGTCAACTGTCCTTAACCCAGTCACCCCACCTCTCCGCCCTGCTCCAAAATAGTGTTCCTTAGAATTTTCCAGTTAGGATTTTGGATAAACAGAAAACACGTCAACTTCTCAGTATTGAGTACTCTTTAGGCTAACTGTCAGAGTCACACTAAGCAGCCAATCTGCTTAAGGAGTCAGAAGTAAAAAACAGCAGTGAGGGTGGGAGTGTTGGGAGGCCTGTAGATATAGGAGACTCCTTAAATAGTGGAACATGCCTGGGAAATAGGTCCAAAGGGTCATTTGGGACAGCAGATCATAGAAGCCTTTGTATAAAATCTATCCAGAAGATCAACAAGTATGTTATGTATGGGAGTAGGAGGGGGCAGGGTTGGCCAGCTTCAATTTGTTCTGGGATGGACAACACCTTGGCAGGGCCCTGACCATAGAAACAGTAGTAGATGAGTAGGGCTCTCAACTCATTCTCTAGTCCAGCCTGGGATCACACCCTCATGATCCACACTGCTGTGGCCATCTGCTCCCTTCAGCTTCTGACAGAGTAAGGCCAAAAACAATAGCAAAGCATTCTTGGAACCAGGCCCTGGTCAGGGACAGATAAATAAATAGCAAAGTCCCTGCTCACAGAGAGGAAGGCACTGCACCAACATAGTCTGAGCCTAACCAGAGGTCCTCTTGTAAAACAAAGTCTCTGGCTCATGGGGTATAGTCAGGAATTGTGTGAACTGAATGAATCAAAGGAGCATTCTTCTATGACTTAAGAGCACCTGTGGTGTCAGGAGCCCTGGATCCCAGTCCTCATTCTGGCATGAATAATTCAGTGAATCTGGGCAAATTACTTAACTTCTGTGGACCTCAGTTTACCAACATGTAAAGCAGGCTCTGGCTACCCCACAAGTTGCTATTTGTAGCCAGTGACATAATAGTTGAGACATCTACTCTGTAAATGGCATGAGATGAAATAGTGGGAGCTGACAGAGCATTGGGACACATGGTCTTAAAAGTTCAGGGCTTCCCTGGTGGTGCAGTGGTTGAGAGTCCGCCTGCCGATGCAGGGGACACGGGTTCGTGCCCCGGTCTGGGAAGATCCCACATGCCGCGGAGCGGCTAGGCCCGTGAGCCATGGCTGCTGAGCCTGCGCGTCCGGAGCCTGTGCTCTGCAAGGGGAGAGGCCACAACAGTGAGAGGCCCGCCTACCGCAAAAAAAACAAAAACAAAAACAAAAACAAAAACAAACCAAAAAAAAAAAAGTTCAGAGCCCAGTCTGGGCAAGACTTGAAATAAGCTCCTTTTCTTTCTCCCCAGGCAATTTAAGTCTGCTTTTCTCACACTGAAGTCATTCTTTGCATTTCTATTGAAGGGAGAGGGAAATGTGCCACTCAAGTATGGAACAGAAAGGCTGCCATCTTTCTACTTTTCAAAGTTTGTTCAGATTCACTGTACTGCAAAAGAGAGCAAAAGATTTGGATTTCTAATCCTAGCTTTTGTTAATCAAAAGCTGTAAAACCATAAACAAGCCTCAACCTCTTTCAGCCTTAGTTTCCTCATCTGTAAATTGGTGGAAGATTTCCTAAGTCATAAGATTATAGTTAAGATTCAATTAATTAATGATGAAAGAGTGTTTTGTAACCCACAAAATGCCACACAAACATCAGTCATTACAGAGCTGTCTTCCCATCAGCTCATGAGCTACACAGGACAGTGGTTATCACTAAATTGACAGGTGAGATAATCAAAGCCCGGAGAAAATACTGATGGTAACACACAGCTCAACTCTGACTTCCTCCAACAAAGGTAATTATTCCTTTTGTTATAGGAGTTATTTATTAGTTTGTTAGCCTCATTAAACTAAAAGATCTCTGGGGGGACAAAGCTACATATATTTTATGCATTTTTGTACCTCAATGCCCAGCACTGGCACACCAGAAAGATGCTAAAGAAATAATGGCAGTAGAAACACATCTAGAACACCCAGGACTCCTAATTCCAGGTATAGAGTTCTTATAACAGAAGTGGCCCAATCCTCATAGACTGACTCATCATAACTTATCTCTTCCTCAATTCCTCCACCCTAGCAAGACTTTCCATTACTAGAGAGAGTCTCTAAGCCTTTGTAAGTGCTGACCCCTTAGCCTTGAACACTCCTCATATGCTTCTTTGCTGAGCTAATTCCTATTCACCCCTCAGACTTGGAGGCCTTTCTAATCTCCCCTAATACTGGGTCAGGTATTCCCTCTCCACTGCTCCCCCCATGTCTGTTTTTTCATAGAATCCTAGCACACAGCATGTGTCAAAAGTATCTGTTGATGGTTGAATGACAAATAGTGGATCTAGAAATCCAAAGGAGATTCTTGGCCTGGAAGTCAGGAGGGCTGACTGTTTCTAATTCTAGCTCCACCACTGCTGTGCTCAGTGATCTCGGGCAAGCCCCAGTTCTTCCTGGACCATCCATAAATGAGCTATCACCTATGAATGAACTCAAAAGCACCGACAATATACGAGACTTAGACTCATGCTAAGTCCTAAGGGTGAGGAACTTCTGAGGCCAGCTGTGTGCTCCAGAGTATGGGAGGCGCAATATCCTCACCCCACGAGCAGCACCAGGTACACTGAACTATGCTGTCAGCAGCCTCCCAGCCTGTTGGTTTACTTAATTTCTCCTGATGAAGTGCCAAGGATAAATCGTAGGTGAGCAGAACACTTTAATGAGACCAGAGCCTAATGAATCTTTTCCTTCCCGTGTCAATTAGAATTTCAAAGCTAGGATCCCCAAGGACCAATTTATTGGGAACAGAGAGAAGCCTTTTGTTCATGAGCTGCTGCCTGAGCTACTTTCCCTGGTCCTGTATGTCTGCTATGTAACAATCTTGCTTACTCAGATATGCCACCTGGTGAGACAGATAATACTTCTGGGGTCTGAACTTGAGGAAGGAGAGGAGGGGTCTAGGGTGTTTCTGGAGGTGAGTGGGGAGGTGGTAAGAGAATCAGAGCAGCCCTGACTTGAATGCCACCTCCCAAGGATACTGGTCTTCAAAGAGCTAATAGCAGCAGATCAACTTGCCATTCACCCAACTAAGTATCAGGTATTTGCCTAAGGTATTTTGAATCCTCCCAACAACCCCCGAAGTAGGTATCAACAGCACTATTTTTTTTCTCGGCCGCACGGCGAGGCTTGCAGGATGGGCTCTCAGTTCCCCGGCCAGGGACTGAACCCAGGCTGCGGCAGTGAAAGCCTGGAATCCTAACCACTAGGCCACCAGGGAACTCCCTCAACAGCACTATTTTACAGACAGAGAAACTGTGGCTCTGAGAGATAAAGTAAGAATTTTAAGGAACTAAGGAACTAGTTGAGGAACTAGCTGAAGAACACAACCAGTAGTTGGTAGACAGGGATTTGAACTCACAATCTGAACTTGCAATTCCAGAGACTGGGCTCCTTCTATGAAACCACAGCATCCTTGCCCCAGGGCTGGCAGGGCCAGCGGCTGATGTCCTGAATGGCAGAGATGGCCTGTGGGCAGCCATGGCCACGTTGGACACTTGCCACCAACACGCTGTCTTTCACCCAGGCACAAGCAAGAGTGCCTGTGTATTGCTGGTCCTTCCATTCAATGATGTTGGCAACCTCACCCCGAGAACATAATCCAAGTAGAGTCACCACTGACATTACCCCCAGACTCCTACCCCAGCAATCCTTTGATTTATGACGAGTTGCCAATCCTTGATCTAATAGCTCCCAGGTACCTAGTTCTCTTGCCTCCCATACTGTCCTCTCCAAGTCACACAGGGCCAGCCCAGCTGCCACTGCAATGTCATCAACAGAAGCAAATTCCAAGGTGAGAAGGTAAGCAAGTCAGGTTTCCAAATGGTTATGAAATGGAATTTTAGGACTCTGGTGGGAAAAACACTTAAGAGTGAGGTCAAGAGGTTTGTCCAAATTTACAGAACTAGAAAATAGCAAGAACCGGAACACAGGCATATATTGAATCCTAACCTGGCATTTATCTACCAAGAGCAGGAATAATAAATACAGAAAAAATGAGATCAGTGGTTTAAATTTTTTTTAACTTTTAATGTTGAGATAATTATAGATTCACATGCAGTAATAAATACTTTTTTTGGGGGGAGGGGGGTGCTGTGCCTCATGGCTTGCAGGATCTTAGTTCCCCAACCAGTGATTGAACCCAGGTCCTCGGCAGTGAAAGCTCGGAGTCCTAACTGCTGGATCGCCAAGGAATTTCCCAATAAATACTTTTTAAAAGCACTTAGCACAGTGTCTGGCACATAGAAACCCACCCAAGAAGAGCTGGCTATTAGATAATTAGGAAAAAGGGAGAGGGCATTCAGGATAGGCTTTTGAGGAAGAATTACTAAGTTTCTCTTTACAGAATTCTGAGGTATACCCATATAACACTTTAAATAATCTTTCCAATGATCCCATCAAGCAGGTATTAACATCCCCATTTTACAGATGAGAAAACTGCTCTCAGAAGTCAACGAACTTATCCAAGATTACTTTGTCCCAGTACATGCCAAAGCTGGGATTCAAATCCAGATATATCCAATTCCAAACGCTATGTATGCTCTTTCTACATTTGCTTCTCTCAAGATAATACGGGCTGGCTTAAAAGACAAGCCTGGATGTAGACTGGAGGTTAAGAGCAGGCTGCCGGTTAAGTAGGGGGGATAGCATGAACTAGGATGTGAAATTTAGCAACATACTGTCTTTGCAAAAGAGTGGTAGTTCGAAGACATTGGCCAGAATAAAACAGCAAACTCACATGACAAAGACAAAATAAAAAGCTAAGGGGCAGATGGCAGAGGGTCACTGAATGCTAGCTGCTCTTGCCAACTATGTGGATCACAACTTGACTCCCCTTTGCTGGACACTAAAGAAAGAGAGGTAGCATGCCAAAACTGAAGAGCCATAGACTGGGAGGCAAAGGAAATCAAGTTCTACCACTGACTAGTTAAGTAGCCTTGGGCAAGTCACTCGTCCTTTCTGGGTTTCTAATACCAGAGGATCAAACTAAAAGATGTCCAGGGACCTCTCTAACTTTGACCTTCCAGGAATCACTCTATTACCAGGTCATGTGTACAAATGTGAGTCTGAGAAATGCTAATGCTGTGATTAAGCAAAGAAGCCTGAAATAAAACAGAGTAATGGTATGACAGGAACCTTGGGTACAGGGATAGAGAAAGAGAGCTAAGTGAGGGAGAGGAGAAATAAAGGAATTAAATGGGATCCAGGTTAATCTTGGATAACAGCCAGAAGACAGCAGACAGGCAAGGGAAGGGAGGCTGAACCAGGAGAGTTACCAATCCTGGCCTTCCTACTAACTTGCTATGTGGCCCTGGATATTAGCCTCATTTTTCCATTGGCCAAATGCAGGGTCCTATATGTTCTGGCCTCAGCTGTCCCTTCTCCAACCTTATCCCTGCTTCTTTCTCTTTGGTGCTGTTCCAACCACACTGTCTGCCTCCTAGTTTCTCTACAAACATGCTCTTATCTTGGGGCCTAGCCTGCATATCTTTCACACATATGAAATAATCTAATAATTAATGATTTACTCATTTTCTGTCTCCCCCACTGAAACAAGTCCCATGAAGGCAGTCTTTGTTTTGTTAACTACCATATCTCAGCTACAAGAATAGTATCAGGCATTTGTTGAATGGACCCCTAAGGTCCCTTCCAATTCTGGCATGCTATGATTAACTTATGGGCTTATGGAACTGGTGAAAATCTCAGAAGTTCAAAGTTCAAGCCTGGGTCAACTTAGGTTAAACCTGTCCTTTTGGCTCCAATTTTTGATATTTGCTTTGCCTCAGAGGGTCTTCAAAAATCATCTCCAAATTTAACAATCACATCCTAACACACAACTACACACATGCACAAATAGACAAATATATACCACTTAATTCAAGAATTATTATCGTATGCTAGATGTGAAACACAGGATTTCCTTAACCTGGAAAATGAGGCCTTATGCAGTTCAGCCCCAACTTACTTTGATAACTTTAACCCTAACCACACTCCATTCCTGAAATCCTATGCTCTGGCTACAATGGACTGTTTACTCTTCTCTGAGACACACATGTGAGCTTCTGTGCCTTTGCCCTCATTGGTCTCTTTGCTTGGAAGCTACAGACTCCCCTTCTCAACTGCCAAATACTTCATCTTTCACGACTGTCAAATGTCTCATCTTTGAAGTCCAACTCAAATATCACCTCTTTTGTGAAGCCTTCCTTGATCTCTCAGGCAATTAGTGTCCACCCCTCCTCTAAGTTCCCAAAGCACTCCACATGCTTCCATTATAGTGATCATCACTGCCACCTACTTACTTTATCTACCTCTTCTCCTTGATCAATTATGGGCTCCAAAGGCCTTGACCATGTGTTTGCCTTCTCCTTATTCCTAAGGACCTACCTCTGTGCCTGGCACAAATGTTTATCATATTGGATGTTAACATGGCACCACAACTAATAACACTTCTTAACCTTCACTGGCACACTCGATCAGATAGTTCTTCCAACCAAAAGTTGGTTTCCCTCATACTTCTACCCACTAATATGAACTCCTATGGGACTGGAGAAGAAACTGGAAAGAAAGAGGAGAAATAGTATTTGCAGAGCCTTGAATGTCATGCTAAGGACACTGGATTTTATTCTACAGGTTTTATGAGCAAGAAAGTGATAGGAATAAGATCTGTATCTTAAAACCTATGGAGAGAAAAAGGGGGTTATATTTCAGGGTCAAAGACTGGAGATGGGGAGACAGGCTAGTTGACAATGAAAAAGTCTCAGTGAAAACGGATTAAGATCTGGCCTTGGATGGTAGCATTGGGGATAAGAAGATGGGCAAAACATTTCAGAGACAAAACCACATAATGAAAGCAGTTGCCTACTTTACCTGAGTGAAACTCTGCTCAAAACAAACTTCCTCCAGGTGGAACTTTGTGACCTCTTTGCATCCAAGATGGCCCTGAGGGTAACCAGAGCAGAGAAAAAGCCTCCATGACTAGGTGAAGGGGAAGAAGCAAGCCTAGGATTAGCAAAGGCCAAGCTCCAAGCCAGAGAGTAGGGCTGTAAGAGACGGCTCAAGGTCCTGCTAATAGCTGCTACCTGCAGAAGTTTCTGCAAAGAAGTCGGGTCTGTGCCCTGAGCAGAAAGATGCCCTCCTGACTTGGAGAGCTCTAGCCAGCTTTAATACCAGAGACTCTGATGATTTTCAGTGGTGCTTTGTTAAGGAAAATTATCCAAAAACTGGAAGTAAAGGAAAAAGATAACTGTGTGAACTTTTAAAGTCATGTTAGGACATTTTTTTTAGTATATATCTGAGAGTCATCTGATACTCTTGGAGAATGGAATTTTGTTTGACTTACTGTTCACAAACAGTTAGGGCCCAAATATTTTAAAACTCTGCAAAGTTAGAGGTTAACATATAGCAAACTGAGAGGTAGAAAAGATAACATGAAATGTTACATTTTCATTAGGACATTAATCAATTTTGGATCTAATTTAGCAATCTCATTTCAGCAACCCTTTTTCCACTAAGAACATAAATCCAGTTTCTCAGCTATTCTCTTTCTGCTAGTTCCCACACTGAGTTAAACAAAACCTGACACATGCTCACCACATGGATGAGAATTATGCCCTGACATAGTACACACATCCACAGGCCTGCCTACCTACCTCACACGAACCAGATGCCAGGAGGCAAAAGAAGCCTGGCATCCAGGCACAGGATTTTAGTGAAGTGAAACAGGTGGTCACTTATGAAATGACATAAAGCTCAGTGTAGCAGAAAGGGCACAAAGCTGAGAGTCAGACCTGGCACTAATTCATTGTGTGACCTTGGGCCTATTACTTACTGCCCCTTGCTGGGCCTCAATTTCACAATTATAAAATGGGTAAGTTGATCTAGGTCAGTGTTGTTTTATAAACTGTGTTCCTGGCAACTCTGCAGGTTTAAGGCAGATGCCTCAGAGCCTGTCTTTGATGAGGGTAAGGGGGAGGCTGGACTGGTGGACTCTGGGCCCACCACTGCCACAGAGCAGCTCTGTTTGAGATGTTGAATTATATGTTTAAATAAAGGGCTCCTCCATAAACTTGATAACCGTTAGTTAAGATCTCTTCCCACTCTGACATCCTAAAATTCCATCATTTTATGGCAAATGATCCTGGGGCAATACAGAGCCCAAAATACCTCCTCTTACCCTATACTTAAAAACATATCATTAGAAGAGGGTCTCATTAAGAAGGCCCTAGCAGTTGAGTAGGAAGGGGTGAGGAAGGGGACAAGTGGGCAGAGGAGGCTCAGAAAAGGGCAGAGACTAAAGGCCTGCCCCTTTTGCAAATGAAGATTGAGTGGAACCCAAGGCCAGGGACAGGACCCTTTCAGGGAGGGCTTAGATTCACTGGCCTTATCAAGACTAAGGAGTTGAACTCTAGCCCCTGACTCTGCCACATAAAGGCAGATGCCTTCAGTTTCCTTAGACTAAAATCTCTACAAGTAAGGTGCTTTGTAAACTGAAAAATGATTACAGATTTGAAGACCTATTAGAGCAATCTTATTCTTAAATCTTTTATATTATTCTCCTCTCCTGCCAGGTCCCTGAAGGAGGCTCATCACACTTGAGTGTATAGACCCCCTCTCTTCCTTCTTTACATTTCAGAGTTGGGCATACAAGGGGCTTATTGCTTGGAATATTCCCCTCATTCAACTTTGAAAATGACAAGTACACTTCTTACTAGGGAGTCCATGTTCCATGTTGAAGATGGAAACCTGGCCTCTCGCTTAGTGATTGGACCTCTGGGCCACACACGTGGATCCTAGAGAAGTTGGTTTGAGGCAGGGCAGAGCAGAAGAAACTCATGGGAAAATGCACTGAAGGCATGGAGATATTCCCGTTATACTAAAGCCACTGCATACCCCTTCCTGGGTACTCTTGAACACTCTACCCTCCTGGAAGGGCAGAGGGCAGAGGCTAGAGGCAGTATGATACTCAGGAAAGAGCTTATTATACACTAAATGCATGGGGTCTATGGAAGGAGGAGGACCTGAGTTCAAAACCCAGCTCTTGCACAGACTAAGTATATGAACTCTGGCAAATTCACTTACTTCACTGAGCCTCAGCTTTTTCCTCTGGAGCTATTAATAACTTAATGAGTTATAAAGATTAACAAAGATAATTTTAACTTAAAACACCTATGACAATACCTGGCACATAGTAGGCACTTGATAAATGTGACTTCCATCAACAGGGAAAGGGCAAATAGCAAAAGATGACTGAACGTGATTCACATGACAGGTAGGGAGGACTAGGGGACGAACCCCAGCGAGTAGATCAGAGCCGTGAGAGGCTCAGAATGGGAATGGGCTGATTTGGAGAGTCTGTTGTGCTATTCTAAGAGCATCTGGATCCTGTACCAGCCAAAGCAAATCAAACAGGAGTGCTTATGAAGAGCTTGTTTCTAAAACAAGTACGGGCTGTGTTATTGACACACGCCACAGGGGAATTGAGAAGACTGTTGGCAGAGATGTTAAGAAAGCTGACAAGCTTTCAGTTCCAATCTTTGCTACTACCTACGTATGGGTACAGCTGACCTTGGCTCCAGAGGAGAAAACCCTGGACTGAGACACAAGAGACCTAGGTGCTGGTCTGAGAGTGACTCTGAGCAGGCGACATCATCTCTCAGGCCTCAGTTTTTTCTTTCTCCTCCAAATAATAACAATTCTTTACATGCCTACTCTATTATCACTATCCTCATTTTCTATGGCTCAGAGAAATTAAGCTAATACAGGCAAGCATCTGAATTCCAGGTCTGCTGTTAAAGCCAGTAGTCTTTCCACTCTATTGCATCATCTCTCAGTGTTAACTGACGGGGTGAAACTAGGTGGACCAAGGCATTTGAGGACTTGAAAATTTTATGATTCTTAGCAGCCTGAAATTGTGGTTTCAAGAGCATTCTAAATATATACTGTAGTGCTAACCTGCTAGTTAAGAAGCCTTCTCCTATAAATGAAATCCTCAACACCAAGGGCAAAAGCTGAGTACAAGCCAACTTGAGAGCCAGAGGAGAGCGGACAATGAAATTTTAGGAAGCCCTGAAGAGGCCCTTGGAGAATACATTGCCTAATTCATTTTACAGATGGGGATATGGAAGGCTGCAAAAAGAGAAACAGCTTGACTGGGAACACCCAGAACGTGGGTGACAGAGCACAAACTGGGTTCTATGCCTCATGGACTCTCTCATACTCGTTATCTACCCAGTCTCCAACATTCCAGGCCATTCTGATTTTCTCATTGATATTTTGTTTCCAAATGCTGAGTGACAGGCAGGTCACTGCCCCTGCAGCCGACTCCCAAACACTTCTTGTTGTAGGTAATGGCTCTTCCTTTCTGTCTCTGCTGCAGCGTTAAGCAGGACTGAATCTGAGTCTTCTCTTTTGGCCCCCTCCTCTTTTTTTCCTTTGAATGACAGACAAAGTGCCTTTGGAGGCACAGAACTGGAAGAGACATACCAGCAATTACAGAACAACTTTCTACTTCATTCCCTCTTTTTGGAGCTGAGGAAACTGAGGGCCAGAGATATTAAATGCTTTCCCAAAGTTGAGTTAGTAGAACAGGCTTAAGAGCCTGGGTCACAATACTCACCTTCTACTACAGTCTGACACTGAACACAGGGTATCAGAATTTATTTCAACCACTAGTGGCTGAACACCAATCCAGGCCAGGCATTTTTTTCATCATCTCCTATTAGCATCACAATAACTGTATAGGCATTATTGTCTCATTTTGCAGAGGAGGAAACTACAGCTCGGAGAGGTTAGTCACAAAGGAAATGAATGTCACAGCAAGGATTCAAATCTTTGGCTTTAAAGCTTCCTCTCTTTCCCCAGCAGCATACAGCCTGAGGTCTTTAAGAATATACACAATGGTGGGAAAGATGGAGTTAATTATCTTCCTAAAGACCAGTTAACCATAATCCTCCTAAAGACCAGTTATCCTGTAGATAACTTTGTCTATTGCCCTATGCACTTAAGTACACTAACTCTTGATATATTACGCTGAGGAGATGGGGAGGGAGACGAAGGTAAGGGAGACCAGTAGAGACTCCTGATCCAAAATGACAGATACCTCAAAAGAAGCAATTTCTGCTTTTGTGTTAACGTGACCTTTTGTAGGATAGTTCTGGGGCTTTTTTCTGCATCTGCCCCATTAGGTCGTAAGTCCCCTCTATTCATGTCCTACTCATCTCATGATTCAGGTATCACACTTGCTGATGGACCTTGGTTTCCTGATTTATGGTTTCCCAGCTTGGGTTTTTGATCTCTTGGCCTTATTCTTAGGCTCAGATCCCTACCTCTCTGCCACAGTCAACGGCCTTAAAACTGCCCTCTAGGAGCTGTCAGTCACTCTTCTGTCAGGCTTGCTGCTCCAGTGGGACACAAACGTGCCTCATGAATACAGGCAAAAATCTTCAACAAAATATTAGTAAACCAAAACCAACACCATACAAAAAGGATTATACACTATAACCAAGTGGGATTTATTCTAGGAATGAGGTTGGTTTAAAATCCAAAAATCAATAACATAGTGCCATGTTAGTAGAATAAAGGATAAAAACCACACAAACAAAATCCAACATCCATCCATAATAAAACCTCTGAGTAAACTAGAAATAGAAGAGAACTTACTTGGCCTGATAAAAGAAGTCTACCAAAAAACCCTACAGCTAACATCATACTTAATGGTGAAAGACTGAATACTTTCTCCTTAAAATTGGGAACAAGAGGGCTTCCCTGGTGGTGCAGTGGTTGAGAGTCCGCCTGGCAATACAGGGGACCCGGGTTCGTGCCCCGGTCCGGGAAGATCCCACATGCCGCAGAGCGGCTGGGCCCGTGAGCCATGGCCACTGAGCCTGCGCGTCCGGAGCCTGTGCTCTGCAACGGGAGAGGCCACAACAGTGAGAGGCCCGCGTACCGCAAAAAAAAAAAAAAAAATTGGGAACAAGGTAAGCGTGTCTGCTTTCACCAATTCTGTTCAACATTGTACCGGAGGTCTTAGCCGGTACAGTCACGCAGAGCGATTTTATGGACGTTAAGATTATGTCATTCCTCTACTCAAAACTCTCCAGTGGCTTCCTATTTCACTCAGAATAAAGCCCTATACAATCTGAGTCCCTGTCTACCCTTGTGACTTCTTCTCCATAATCCACTCTCCCTATTGTTCACTTCATCTCTAGCTACACTGACCTCCTTTTGTTCCTCAAGACACTAAGCATGCTCCTGTTTTAGGGCTTCTGAACTTGCTGAACTCTATGCCTGGAATGTTATTCCCCAAGATATACACATAGCTCATACTACTTCAGCTCGTGCATATTTCTGAACAGATTTTATTTTCTCACAGAGGCCTTCTTTCATCACACAGTCCCTCCCTATTCCCTTACCTTGCTTTATTTTTATTCCTATGTACTCATTTGTTTATCCTCCACTAGAATTTGGATACAAGAGAGAAAACTACATTTCAAACACTTAAAACTGTGCCTGGCATATGGTGGACACTCAATAAATACACACTGAATGAATGGACGTCTTTAAAAAGATATTCATGTACAGGAGAATGAATAAAGGCGGGGTTGGGAGGGTGGGAACCACTGTCCCAAGAGTCTGAGAAGGACCAGGGTTTTAGATCATGGAGAAAGAGCCAGTGTAGAATAGAAAAAACTTGGTTCTCTAAAGCCAGATTCTTCTAAGTTCTAAGCTTAGGTCTTTCAGTCACTGCCTGTGTATCCCTCTCTAAGTCTCTGGAACTTATAAAATGAGAATATCACCATCTACCTCCCAAGCTGTTATGAAAACGAAATTAATTTATGTATTCAATATAGCACGTAATAATATAGTAGATACTACAAATAATTAAACGTTCTCTGATACCTCTGTCCCTCAAGAAGAACCTAGAACTACCTTAAAAATTACCTAGCTCCACCTTATTGAAATGCATAGATGTCTACAGGGCTGTTGCCCCTTAAGTTTGACCTTCATACCCGTTTTAACTTCTCTTTCTTATCATTCTTCTCTTACCTCTCTCTTACTGTTAGCTTTCAGCTCTCACCTCTAGCTGCTGCTAATATAGCAGCTCCTCCTCCCCTTTTTATATGCCGCTCTTAATCTTATGGAGGTTTAGAAACCAGATTGCTAAGCTTGTTACAACAAAACATAAAAATAGGAATAAATTAGTGCTGTGCAAGGTCTTAAGGATGACAATGCTTTGCTACCTTCTTGTTTTTCAGTTGGACTCTGGAAAATTGAGGATGTTAGATAAATAAGATACTATATGGGTATCAGTATATTATACAGTATTTTACATAGAATCATTCATATTTTAAAATAGTCAATAGTGGAACTTCTTCACAGGGCAGTTGTCACGAAAACAATAAAAGCCAAGCTTGATGCCCAGGCCATGTAAAGGCCAGAAGCTATAGAACATTAGATTAACCAAGACAGAAAGAGAGGACAGCAAGAGTCTGGAGATTCAGAATAGGAGGGAAGGTTGGCCAGTGTGGATTCCAGGAGCATCAGGTTGGAGGACAGATCCCTCTGTGCACCCTCAGGCAGGCAGAGGGAAGAACAGAATGCCCCTTGCTACAGAGCAAGAAGAGAGTGACCTATGTCACTGGTCAAGAGCGAGAGAAATGGTGGGAAAACTGGAATGCCCACAGCCTCTGATAAGATATGAGGCTGCAGTACAAGTGCCTTTTTCACTAGCAGTTGGAGGGTGGGGGTTGGGGGAAGGCAGGGAACCTAGGGCCAGAAGAGGAATAGCCCTCCTGTTCTAACATGCTGGGGATGGACTCTTGAAACCAACTATAATATCTGTACTGGCAGTGGCCTTGGAGCCAGGTTGTGTGAGCTCATTTAAACCTGCACTCTGCAGCCCACATGCTGCAAATCATGGCTGCCAATGCTGCCTGGTTTTTTGTTTGTTTTTTTTTTGCGGTACGCGGGCCTCTCACTGTTGTGGCCTCTCCCATTGCGGCAGGCTCAGCAGCCATGGCTCATGGGCCCAGCCGCTCCGCGGCATGTGGGATCTTCCCGGACTGGGGCACAAACCCATGTCCCCTGCATCGGCAGGCGGACTCTCAACCACTGCGCCACCAGGGAAGCCCTGCTGCCTGGTTTTGTCTCTGTGCCCTGGAAAGACTGAACTTGTGGAAAGACTGAACTTCGGGTAGGGCCTGCAGAAGGAGAGGAGGAGAAGGGTCTGGGAGAAAATTTACAGTGTAAATTTCCAAGGCAAAACCTTCCCTTCTACCTTTGGGGAGTGGGGTGGCAAATAGGTCAGGGACTGAGATGCCAAGGATACTTATAACACTTTCTTCTCACCTTCTCTCATTTCAGTCATGCTGTTTTTTACAGTTCACAAAACTTTCCAACTTGCATCTCCCATTTGATTGTCTACAATATCCTGTATGGTTGGTGCACACAAAATAGACATATGCATGCAGTGAGGCACTCCAATTTACAAATAGGGAAATAGAGATTATCCAAGGGCAAATACTGAACGAGAAGATAAAAACCCAGGTTTTCCAACTGCAACTCAGCTCTCCAGGTCCCCATCTGTGCTGGCCCAAGTGCTTATGGAATCCCACGTGTTACAGATGTTTTCTTCTCCTTCCAGTCATATTTAGCCTTGGCCTCCGCCTGCTTGAAGGTTCTTCCTTTCCCCCTCACTAAAAATGCCATTGCTCAGAAAGGACCCCCCCAACTCTTGCCTGCCCTGCTGGGCCCTTCAAATAACTAGACCTCCTTCCTGAATCCCTAAGGAGGTCTGTTTTCTTGAACTTTATAAGAAAAATCATGATTCCAGGGAGATGAGCATTCCAAGGAAAGCCTGCCAAGGCAGAGAGAACAATGGTATTCACAGTTAGACTGACCTGGGTTCTAATATCAGCTTTACGGATTCCCAGGTGTAAACCTGGGCAAGTTACTTCAGTTTCCTGAGTCTCAATTCCCTCATCTATAAGATGGGGTTTTGTCTAGTTTAAATGGGATCCATAACACTATTGGTTCTTAATATGTTGATTTCCCCTCCTGTTTCACCATCTGCAGTCTTCCTTCTAAGATCCCCTGGACTTCCCTCTTCACACAGCCCCACACTAATCACTCCGTCCTCACCTCCACTGATGATCACATTCTGCAGGACTGATAAAACCACAGGATTTTCTGAAGCTGACTCTGGGCTTGGTAGGTCACAATCAAGACTGAAATCAGGAAAAGTCTCTAAGGGCTATGAAGTCACGTTAAGAGAGCTTAAGGGAGAAGGGGTTTAGCTGTCAGGTCCAGAATACCCCCCAGCAGAAAGCAGCTGGCAGAAGCCAGAAGGAATTGAGCATGCTTTGCTTTATTCATGGCAAACGATCCCAGCCTGTCTCATGGCAGCTCCAGGAAAGTAAGTTCAATTCTCCTCCCAGTACAAAAGGCTGCCTATGACAGTCTCTTAGGCATGGAGTAGGAGAGGAATTATCTGCAAGTTACCTGTACTAAGGGTAAAAATAAGCCCCAAACTAGTTACCTTGTATCTTGGCCCAAGTTTGCCCAGAGTTTGCCTAGGCACCCTCACTCACCAGTACCAAGGCTGAGCTCAGCCAGCAATTTCCTCTTTTGCGTTACAGGGTCAGTACCAACTGTCTCAGGGAAGAGGGCTCACCTATAACAGAGAGAAATCAGTCAGGGTCTTGCTCAGAACAGGCATGAATTTAGGTCAATGAAGGCATGCAAAGTTCTGCCCTTACATGTCTTGCATCCTAGCAAAAGATAGGGTAATAATTAAATATATAGTTTCAGGTTGTGCTATAAAGAAAAATAAGCAGAGTCAGGAAAGAAAGAATGACAAGGAGTGAGAATGAGGTCTATTTTAGATCAATCAGTCAAGGAAGACTTCTCCAAAAAGCAATTGCTAGACGGAGACCTGAATAAAATAAGGGGGTAAGACCTGCAAAGATCAGAGGGAAGAGTGTTTCAGAGAGGGGAAATAAGTGCAAAAGCCCTGAGGTAACAATAGGCAAGAGTAAGCTTGTTATGCTAAAGAACAAGAAGTCAACATAGAATATAGGAATGGGAAGAATGAGGTTCCTCCAGGCTTCAGTAACCTGGAACCCAGCTGGGACAAACTTCCAAGCACTCTTGAGATTGATTTCAGGTTTCTCTGCTCACCTCCTCCTCTGCTGCGTAAGGGACAGAGAAACTCCTATATATTACTTGGAATGTGGGGTAGAGAGAAAACAGAGAAACTCCTATGTATTACTTGGAATGTGGGGCAGAAATGACTGGGGTAAGGAGAATAGTTGCATATGCCAGGCACTGTTGTAAACCCTTTATTTGTATTAACTCATTTAATCTTTACAAACTCTTGTAAGGTTGGTGTGTTATTACATTTCCCCATTTTACTAATGGGGAAACAGACAGAGAAGTTAAGTAAATTTGCCCCAAGTCACACAGCTAATAGATGGTAGACCTGGGACTTTAACCCTGGAAGTCCAACCTCCAGGGCTTGCCTTCTTAACCACACACTATACCACTTCTCAAAAACAGAAGAAAAAACCCAGGAAACGCATTCTCTAGTCCTAGCGGACATGGTTCACAGCCCCCATTTATATCCAAGTCTGAGATCCTCTCCATTTACTTGCAGTCCAAGCTTTTTACTGAATACCAGCTGAATGACTCCCGAGTCCTTCAGGCAGGTGATTCCAGAGGATACTGTGATCACAAAGCTATGATGATAACCACAACAACAATAGCCATTTAATAGCCACTAACATTTAATGCACACTTTGAAATAGACTAGGTACTGGGCTAAGCACCTTACATGTACTATTTTATTTCAGAGAAGGAATGACAGTTGCTCTAAGACCTGGGTAGAGGGAACTGTGGGGGACTCCATGCCTGGAACAAAGCAGCAAACACGAGGAACTAAAGGATCCCTGTAGGCCAGGGTCAAAGCACAAAGGCAGATGCACTAATGGGTGGGTGGTAAGAGGAAAGGACTATCAGCACCTCCAATTAACATGTCAACAAACTGAACTCATCTTCCATTTCCCAGCCCCCATGTTTCACCAAATGGTATAACAATTCTCCGAAGTACATTTTTTTAACATCTTTATTGGAGTATAATTGCTTTACAATGTTGTGTTAGTTTCTGCTGTATAACAAGGTGAATCAGCTATATGCATACATATATCCCTATATCCCCTCCCTCTTGCGCCTCCCTCCCACCCTCCCTATCCCACCCCTCTAGGTGGTCACAGAGCACCGAGCTGATCTCCCTGTGCTACGCGGCTGCTTCCCACTAGCTATTTACATTTGGTAGTGCATATATGTCCATGCCACTCTCTCACCAAGTACGTATTTAGACTCCAGAATGTTCACTCATGCTCTCCAGCCCCTTCTTCCCTCATTCCCACAATTGCCAAGTCCTTGTAGGGGTTTTTTTTGTTTTTGTTTTTGTTTTTGTTTTCAGTCTCTAACAGCTCTATATCCAAATCATCTTCTTTATTCCCTACTGTGTCAACTTCCTCTGGGTTCAGGATCTCATTATCTCCTGCCTGCACTGCTGGAATAATTCTTAGAATTTATTGACATTACAAGGACAGGCTGTTACAGCAGCCTCTTCCCTGGTCTCTCTTTCACTAGTCTCCCCCGACCCCTCCTGTTCCAATCTATTGAGCCCACAATGCCAGACTAATGTTCCTAATGCCACTCCCCTGCTCAAAAAAATGTCATGGCTCCCAATCACCTCAGCCTTGCTCTCTAGACTCTCATACCATGGGTCTGGTCATCATCTACCTTACCTCTACTGTGGGCTTTCCAGCTCCCATACTTTTATCCATGCTGTTGCCTCACCTGGAATGCCTCTCTTCATTTGTACATGTTCAAATCCTTCTTAATCTTCAAGGCCTAGCAATTCAGTGAAGTTATCCTGAACCCTTTCTTACCTCTCTGTCATGTTCTTGAAACATCTCTGGCTGTGACTACTATCTGGCTCTGGCCTCACCATCCACTAAGGCTTCAGAACACTTCCCATGTTGTTCTTCCTTGTAAAGATTCCTACTGCTTCCAGACAAGGAAAACCTAGCCAGTTAAGATTTCTGTTCGAATTCCTACTACATACATACATTCGTTTATTTATTTATTCATTCATTCATTCATTCACTTATGGCTGCATTGGGTCTTTGCTGCCGCGTGGAGTTCATTCATTCATGCATTTATTTATGGCTGCGTTGGGTCTCTGCTGCTGTGCGGGGGCTTTCTCTATTTGCAGCGAGCGGGGGCTGCTCTTTGTTGCGGAGCACACGCTCTAGTCGCACGGGCTTCAGTAGCTGTGGCGTGAGGGCTCAGTAGTTGTGGCTCACAGGCTCTAGAGCGCAGGTTCAGTAGTTGTGGCGCACCGGCTTAGTTGCTCCGCAACATGTGGGATCTTCCTGGACGAGGGCTCAAACCCGTGTCCCCTGCGTTGGCAGGCGGATTCTTAACCACTGTGCCACCAGGGTAGGCCCCTACTACTCTTATCTTACTCTGGATCTACCTCCTAACAAGAGACCTGAGTTTTAATCTGAGCCTCAGATTCCTTAACTACAAAATGGGGATACAATTCCCACCCAGCCTACAGTATAGGGATTTTGTAAGAATCGATGTGACAACAGGAGGGGAAAGGGGAAGAGTTGAGATGGGAGACGAGACGCAGCCAAGTCTTTAACAGCTCTTGTTTTCAGCTGCAAAACCCCAAGTCTTCTACCCAATTAAGCGAAAACAATTCCTGGGCCTTCTTAGCCATGGTCACAACTCTGGGTTAGGGGTTATAGAGGATGCAGGGATGAATGAGAACAAATCTTACCCTTAGGCTCCTGGCAAGAACTGCGGAGTAAAGTCCTGGTAGGACTGTGTCAGCTTCCTACAAGGGATGACTAAGAATATGAGGCAGACTATGGAAAACAGTATGGAGGTTCCTTTAAAAACTAAAAGCAGAGTTACCATATGATCCAGCAATCCCACTCCTGGGCATATTATCTGGAGAAAACTCTATTCGAAAAGATACATGCACCCCAATGTTCACAGCAGCACTATTTATAATACCCAAGACATGGTAGTAACCTAAATGTCCACCAACAGATGAATGGATAAAGATGTGGTGTGTACACACACACACACACACACACACACACACACACACACACACACACACGAATGAAATATTACTCAGCCATAAAAAAGAACGAAACAGGGCTTCCCTGGTGGCGCAGTGGTTAGGAGTCCACCTGCTAATGCAGGGGACACAGGTTCAAGCCCTGGTCCAGGAAGATCCCCCATGCCACGGAGCAACTAAGCCCGTGTGCCACAACTACTTAGCCTGCGCTCTAGAGCCCACGAGCCACAACTACTGAGCCCATGTGCCACAACTGCTGGAGCCCGCGTGCCTACAGCCCATGCTCCACAACAAGAGAAGCCACCACAATGAGAAGCCTACGCACTGCAACGAAGAGTAGCCCCCACTCGCCACAACTAGAGAAAGCCTGTGCGCAGCAACAAAGGCCTAATGCAGCCAAAAATAAATAAATAAGAAAATAATTTTTTTAAAAAAAAGAAAGAAATCAGTCTGACTAGAAGTGGACTCAGAAGCTTCATTAGAGCAAGGGCTTAGGCCAGGCCTTGATGCAGGGTGACATGAAGACGTGGGCTACTATGCACCAGGTACTGGGCTAGGTGTTATGCTGGTAACCCTTGTAATACCCTGTGAAGCAAGTGATGGCATGCCCATTTTATAGCCAAGGTAACTGAAGATGGGGGAGGAGGCTAAGTGTGTCATTCAAGGTCAAACAGCTGGTAAGTAGCAGAGCTAAGATTTGAACCTAGGTCTGCTTTACTCCAAAGCCTAATGTGCTTGCTTACTTACTTCATGGTCTGCCTTACTCATTATGTAGCAACATGAACAGGGACCAGATAAACTCTTAAGTTCTTTCTACCTCAAAAATCCAATGATTTGAATGGGGGTGGGGGAGAGAAGAGAGGAGCAAAGAAGAGGTTTACTGCTGCTATGTCTTTCCCGTAAGACTGTGACCTTACGGCAGGTTTAGGGTCTTATTAACTAAAATGCCCAAGTATCTGACACAGCCTGGCACGTAGGAGACATTAAGTATTTAGGGAACCTGTGAGTGAATAAAACACCAGCCCTATCAACCTTTGTTCTAAGGTCTAGAAGTAAGGTCCAAAATCTCAAGCTCCATGTTCTGACTCTCAGCCTCAATATCTATATCTACTATCTACTAGTCTCTCAGCTGAAGGTACCCTTTTCCCATTCTTGTTTTCAGGAGTTAGGGAAGAGGTGAGAAGAGAAAAGGATATGAAAGGAAGTTAGGTGGTTAACAGAGAAAAGAGAGGTAGAAGAAAGGGGTGAAAGGAGAGAAGGTAAGGAAGGAAACAAAAAGGAAGGGGGTGCCAGGTCAGGATTAAAATGCCTGACACCTAGACTTTGAGAAAGGTTTCTTTTTCCTTCTGATTCCAGAAACAAAATTGTTTTTTTTTTTTTTTAAGAGCAGTAGTAGGAATTCCTCTTTATATATTTTAAATGGAGGGAAATTGCTTGTCCAAATCCCAGACCAAATCTGTCAGCAGGAGGTAAAGTGAAATTCCTCAGGACTCCCACCCTCAGTTCTCACCACCTTCCTGCCCCAGCCTAATCCTTGCTCACCTGGTTTAGGCTGAGGCCTGCAGAGATCAGAAGACATGAAAGTTCTTCCTCTATTCCTCTGCTCCTTCTACAAAGGTTGCTCCAGGCTAATAAGCCCTGGGAGTCTAACCTTCTTTACAGATAAGGGGATACTGATACCCTCTGGACCCATCCCCAAAGCTCCCTGTCAGGAAAGTTTTGTTGACTCCTAAGGGAAAAGTGTTTCTCCCCTTCTGCTTAATTTCTCAAATGTGTGTGAATGTACTCGGGTAAAAATGGGATGGAGGAGGCAAGGTCCCTTCAGTACTCTCTAGATCCTGGGTCCTAATACAGCTCAACCCTCTTTAGGTCTGATCTACATATTATATACAGGTATCTCTCTTTCTTACCAAATCAACAGAGAGAACCCTGGGCTGAGAGAAAACCTAAAGGCTAGTTCCAGTTCTACCTATAATGCATTGTGTGACCTTGTCAAATCATTTCACCTTCCTGGACCTTTTTTCCATATCTGTAAAATGAGGGTGATAGTATCTACTATTCTGGAGGATTTTTTGATGCATCAAACAAGATTGTCAAGAAACAGTTTAACTGTTTAAATCTATTTAGTTTGATATAAAGGTAAAGAAGGAATGAGGGGATGGTCTCTTTAAAAAATGAAATAAAATAAAAAGAGGGCTGTACCACCTTTCACTTGAAGAGATCGGCTCTGAGTGAAGAGACTTAGGAAGAGCTGTGGCAGAGACTGTCACTGTCTGTACCTCCACCAAAAGACAGTAAAGCGCCGAGACTGAAAAAGCTCAAGAGCTACATGTATGCAAATACCAACAGTTCCAAGTACAAAGAAGGTAAGAACCAGTAGAAGTCACATATTACTCAGGGGAAGTAACAAAAAGTAGTAACGACCAATTTAGTGGTGAAGAGCTCAGGCTCTAGAATCACACACCTGGGTTTGAATCCCAGCTCTGTCTCTTACTAGCTTTGTGACCTTAGGCAAGGTATTTACCTTCTGTGCCTCAGTTTCCTACATTTGTTTTAAAAGGTTCCTGCTTCATAAATGTGTTATTGGGAGAAATAAATTAAATAGCATGGGAAAGCCCTTACCTCAGGGCCTGGCGTAAGTGACTTAATGATAGATATTATTTTTCCATTTAAATACCACAAAGGATGAATCAAGCAATAAAAAAGGCCTAGGAGAAAAGAAAGAAATGTACATTTGCTATTATCTTCTTATGTACCATGAGACCCAAAGCCTTAATTATTCTCATTTATTCCTAATAACCTCTTGAAATCCATAGAATTATCCCCATCTTACAGGAGGAAACTGAGCCTCAGAGTAGTAATTTGTCTAAAACCACACAGGTGGGAAAAAGAACTTACTTCAAGAGGTCTGACTGCAAAACTGTGTTCTTTCTACTACATATATACCTTGCACTTTCTCATGCTCAAAAATAAGGAGCCCCCACATACTAAAATAGGCTCCAATAATAAAGTGTTAGGGAATGGACCAACTTCTTCCATTTTTTACTCGATGAAGCAACTATTGGTTTTGTATGCCTGGGGAAAAGATGGGCAGGGGTGAAATGCAAGTGCACCATCAAGTTCCAGAGTTGCAGACTGGACTTATCAGGCCTTCCCAAGGAACTCTCACATTTGTCGCAGTAAAAGAGGAGACAGGGCCTTTTGCCAAACTGAATACCACACCCTAACGGACAAGATGTTCTAATGTTGTTAACAAACAGGCAAAAAGTCGTGAGAGGTGCCAGGGCAGAACTCAAATACCTGATCAAAACACCTTATACCGGGAGGGAATACAATGCTATGTATGAACACTTTTGCAAGAGTCAGCATGTACTGTGTCCTGAGTGCGCATATGGTCCCTATTTCTGGGAAGCACTTTACTATGGCCCAGATGACTGGAAGTTTACTCTTAAGACAAGCATTCCTTCCCTTGGGCTAAACTAGTATTTTGGAGCATTCCATTAAAAAATAATAATTAAAAAAAAAAAAAGGGAACAGGTCCTTACAGGAGTATATGGAAACCAGGAATCTACAGCTGGCGAGTAGGGGAAAGAAGCCAGGAAGTAAATTAAGAAAAATTTGAGAGAAGAACTGGGGCCTGGATATCAAAGGCTTTGGGTAGGGTGGGGAACCAAGCAAAAGACCTAAGACAAGAGAAAGGGAGTGCTTCAGGGGGCTAAGAAGATATTTTGACAGAAGAAATTATTTCCTACATTTGTAAAACAAATTTTTTAAAAAAATAGTACATCCCTGGGACTTCCCTGGTGGCGCAGCGGTTAAGAATTCACCTGCCAATACAGGGGACACGGGTTCGAGACCTAGTTCGGGAAGATCCCACATGCCGCGAAGCAACTAAGCCCGTGCGCCACAACTACTGAGCCTGTGCTCTGGAGCCCACGAGCCACAACTACTGAGCCCATGTGCCACAACTACTGAAGCCCGCGCACCTAGAGCCCGTGCTCCGCAACAAGAGAAGACACTGCAGTGAGAAGCCTGCCCACCGCAACAAAGTGTAGCCCCCACTTGTTGCAACCAGAGAAAGCCCATGTGCAGCAACAAAGACCCAACGAAGCCAAAAATAAATAAATTAAAATAAATAAATTTAAAAAAAATAGTACGTCCCTATAAAACCTCTGGTGTTTATAGAGTAGAGCAATCTCCAGGGCATACAGGAAGACTGACTGAAAGAGGTGTTTATTATTTTTTTGGCTGTGTCGCATCTTACTTGCAGCACGCGGGATCTTTCATTGCGATGCGCGGGCTCCAGAGCACACAGGCTCTGTAGTTGAGGTGCACGAGCTCAATAGTTGCGGCACGCAGGCTTAGTTGCCCCACGGCATGTGGGATCTTAGTTCCCTGTCCAGGGATTGTACCCGTGTCCCCTGCATTGTAAGGCAGATTCTTTACCACTGGACCACCAGGGAAGTCCCTGAAAAAGGTGTTTCTGAAGTGATATCTTCCTTTAGAGAGGGGAAGGAAAATAGAAGCTAGGTTCTCTAGGCCTCCGGGGTGACAACCAAGGCAGAAGTGAGCAGCCACAGGACATAATCTTAGCCTAACAGCTCCAGGTTCAATCAGGCAGGGCTCACCTGCAGGTAGTCTCAGACCCATTTCTGCTACAGTCAGCACTTGAAGGTGCACAACTGCCCATAGACAGTAGGGAGTACAAGACGGGCCACAGAGCAAACAGTCCTTGTCCCAGGAGCCACGCTTGCCAATCTGTTTTAGTTCTGTCCAGCTTGCCCCCCTAACCTCTTGGCCTCAAAACTCTAACTGCTTCAATCTTCGTGAGGCCTGCTTTTCCCAGCCTGGATCAAACACCATGGTCCTGCAGTTCTAGACTCCTTCCAGTCACAAGAATACCTGACCTTGACTCTCATGAGTGGCTCTATTGCGTGTTGCCTATGCCCTGGCATAATAAACCAACTGGCTGTGTTGCCATGGGGGTTAAAAAAATGACCTCACAACATAATAAAAATGCAGCCAAGTCACAAAATGGCTCAGTAAAACCCTCTTCTGCTCCCCAACAAAGACAGGTGTCAGGATGCCCAGCATATCACAAAAAGAGGCCCTGGAGGGCAGCTGGCTTCTTAATGACAGGTGACATTAGGGCTCCTGAGCCCAATCCATGTCCATGTATGAGAACACTATACATGCCATAAATAGATGAAACTCAATCCAGGCAGTCTCTAGGCTGCCTGGAAGAATGTCCAGAGAATACAACAGACCTGCAAGACAACCATTCTTGCCTCTGCCTTTTCTGGGCAGCTAACAGCCTTTCTCCTTCCTCAGCTGAAGCTGTCTCCAGTTTCCCCCTTCTCCTTCCCTGAAAGACCAACCCCGCAGGAATCATCAAGGGAGGCACAAGTAATTACTGCTTTCTTTTCTCCATGCCAATGAGACAGTTGGATGGTTCCCCTTCCCCCTCTTGAGCTGGAAGCAAGAAGCTAAGGCTTTATAATCTGTAACCAACACACCAAAGCTGGGGCCAGACAGTGCTCCGTAACTGAACCGTACAGAAGATGGCTTTTTGTCCCTGATGAGACCAGAGCTGGAAGAGGCCCCACCACTTTACAGAAGGAGTGGTAAGAGCAGAGTGAGAGGATCTGTCCAAAGTCACAGAAGGAAGGCAGTGGCAGGGCCAGAATCAGTCTCTTTACTCCCAATCAGGGCACTTCCCACATCATCCAGACTTCCTCCAGTACAGAATAAATTTGGAGGTGTCCTCAGTGTACCTGGAAACTGGAACTACAAATTTCAAGTTTACATATCAGTTTTTTGAATAGGTATTTAAAAAGCAATGACAATGCTCTGCAGAAGTGGACTCAGTCCCAGAACGGGGGTTCTGGGGCAGAAAGCCAGGATCTGAGAGAAAATGCCAATTTTACCCCAAAATTTAAATCACAAGTAGATGGTCAGGCAAAAAACCAATCTGTTAACTTTAGTTGGGATTCAGCTCAGTTACGTGAAGACTGTAGATCCCAAGGGTGGGGTCAGAACTAGCCTTAAGAATGAATTTCAGGTCTGGCGGATAAAAGACCACTTTAGTATAGAACACTAGGACCTCATATTTCACAGATGAGGAAATCGAATCCAGCACTATTTTTTTTTTCATACATGTGTTGTTTAGAAGGCACCCAGTCTCGGGTGTTTTTGTTCTAGCAGCCCAAACAGACTAAGACACATGGCTTTATCCTAAATGTCAGAGGACTGTCTGCTCTCTAAGGAGACTGACCAGTGATTACCTTACTTAATTTTCTGGCCAACTGTCCATGTCATTGCTTCTTATCTCAGGGTAATCACAGAGTTTTGTCCAGAAAACTAATTTTGGGGGGAACTTCTCTCTTTCGCTTGGTGGGGAGTATTTGTCCTCATTTTTATTGGGGTTACCCCATTTATCTGTTTTTATCTCATCTTTCAGGAATTCCTTATTGTTTCGTCTATTGGGAGTATTTCTCCTAGTCTTCCAACTATGTCACAGATCTCTAGCAGACGATCACTCATGCCAAAAACCGAATCTGGAAACTGGATTAAGACAATTTCCATAGTTTAAATAACAACGCCAAAAGGGAGACATGTCTTTAAAAAGAATTTAACCACCAACAGATATTTGCAAAATCGCAGTTCAGTACTTTATACAATGGTTATCCTTCAAAACATACAAACTGGGATCTGCCATAACTTGTGCTGTGATACCCCCAAGTGACATCTCCCCTTGTTGCAGGAAAGACAGTGAGGCATGAGAGGATGCTCATGTCCCAGGTCTTAGGCGAGTCCCTGGGATGGCCACCGAGTGTGGCTTCTTGAACAGGAAAGAATTCAAGAGCGAGCCAAACTAAGATGAAAGATGGTGTACTCAGGGAGAAACAGACTCCACAGACAAGAGTGTGGGCCATCTCAGAAGGTGAGAAAGGCCTCGAATCTAGCACTATTGAGGGCATCACAGCGAAAGACCCAGGGTGAAGCAGCAGACAGAAGGATGCTATGGCTCAGAGCTAGCCATGACCTGCCTGCCTAGCCATGGTCAGAGAAAAAGGAAGGCAGAGCCTCTGGGAAAAGGAGCCAGCATATGCAAAGGCTGTGCTGAGAAGAAAATGGTTCAAGTTTTTAAACTGGACTAATTTGTAGAATCTAACACAATTCTTTAATCTCTTTTATTTTTTTAACCTGAAGACAGACTGTCAGCCTCTAAAATCTCTTCCCTTCCCTCTCACTTCTATCCTAGCTCTATCACTTCAGGTTGGAGTCAGCAACTCAAATCCAGTCCTCAAACAATTCTGACTCCAGGCAGGAAATATTTAAAACAGTCTTCGCCCTAACTCCCATCTCCTATCCATACGGCCTGGATGTCAACCCTTCCTCTCTGTTCGCCTGTACCACAGAATTGATTGTGGGGTTCCTTGTGGTATTCCAGGATATTGCCAGTGCTGACCACCAGGCTTCAACTTCTGGAGGGCACAAAATCATGTACTGTATTCTACAAATGGCCCCAGGTCCATGTGAGAACGCCTGCCTCAGGTCACCTGCCTAACACCTCAGGCCCTCCCAGGACTAAAGCCCAGCTCTGAATCCAAGACTAGGCCTTCCCACCAGCAGCCATTCCTCAGAGACTGCCTGCCAGCCTAGACTTATTCTTGAGTTTGCCACTCTCCCCATCCTTCTGCAGGGAAGGCAGCATGGTATAGTAGAAATAGCATGCATACAGATCTGGGTTTGGGCCCTGGATCCGGCCACCTAAACTGGGTATCCTTAAGCATTATTATTTACCTGCTCCCCTATATCCTCTTAAGAGCTTTGATTACCGTCTGTTTTTTCCACCACTCTCCCCTATGGGAAGAGGGAATATTTAGGTATTTCCCTGTATCCTCAATGAGTCAGTCTCTGTCTACTGAATGATCCTCTAAAACTAAGTTCCCACATCTGTAAAACGATATCTGTGATGATATCACCTGTCTCAGAGTTATGAGATAAAGGAACAAAAAAAATGTAAATTGCCTGGATCAGTGCCTGGCCCTAATTCTTATACTCTATCAAGGATATCAGGGCCAAATGTTTATCTGTACTGAACTAGACTGTCCATCCTAGAGACACAATGCCTGCTGAATCCTAGGGTCATCTGGACCTGACCTCCAGTGTCTGTTCCACTCCGGTAATTAGACTGAGTGCCAGTTCCTAGAACCTTGCCAGTAAAAACAGCTAGAGATATGACTATTCTCCTCACAGTCAAAGGCAGTGAATTTGAAGCAAATGATGTATGTATATACACAAATACTCTAGATTGAAAGGAGGGGGGAACACAGGATAAAAGAAAAAAAGGGAAAAGGCTGTGCTCTGAAGTTGAGGTCTTAAAGAAGAAAGCCCAGATCCTAAGAGGTAGCTAAAGTCATTTGAAGGGCCAGGAACAGGAAACAAACTGGCTGAGGTCACATAGTAAACTGAAGGGAGAAATGAGTTTGGAACCCACCACTGCGGTCTCCCATCTAGTGATTTTTCCTATCCTCCAGGGTAGATGCACAGCATTCTAGGAAAAAGGGAGTGAGTCATAAGGGATTCAGTGTAGTGGCAGGGAGAGACGCATAAGGGATATCAAGTGGTACTTACATAGTTTCCTGCTTTGAAAGGTGACTGAGAAAGAAATCAATCCAGCCTTTAGTTTTGCAGGGGGCGAATAGGCTCTGGAAGTTAAAGGGCAGAAATAAACTCAATCTGGCCAGAACAAGTGCCAGCAGTTAGGGAAGGGGAAGGGCACAGGATGTCCTCAAACCATCATGAGCCCTTCTCCCACAACACCAGCGGCTCGGGGAGACCAAAACCCTCTGCCCACCCATCCCCAACTTCACAACTCAGACTGTAAACTATGTTCCAGGTTTTCTAGGATATCTGTCCTTCCCAACAGTGGGCCCTCAGATTTATAAAATTGGGGGGGGGTGAAGTATAGAGAAGTAGCAGAATAAGAGTTCTGTGCCATGAGGAAAAATCTGATTGATTCTTTTCTTTGTTCTATTCACAATATTCACCTGAACTTCTGGGAAGGTAAGTGATTTGCCCAAGGTCACACAGCTAGCTAATAAGGACAAATCAGGACGTGCCTGCATCCTGTGTCCTTTGTGATATGGTGACTTTCAGCGAATTTGACCTTTACAAAGTTCTGAGAGGTAGGTAGGGCAGGTGTTCTCTGTTAAATCATGCTGTCCCTTCTTCTGCAAAGTCTCATTTGACACCTCCCATTCATTTCCGGCTTAGTCCTGACATTTATCTCCTCTTCCAGAACTTTCATAATTACCTTCTAACTCAGAGGTCAGCAAACTTTTTCTGTATAGGGCCAGCAGTCTCTGTAGTATTCAACTTTGCCAAGGTAATATGAAAGCAGTCATAGAGGAACAAATGAGTGTGGCTGTATTCCAGTACAACTTTACAAAAAGAGGCAGCGGACTGATTCAGCCCACAGGCCAGTTTGCCTGACATCTGTTCTAACTAATCTCCTGTCTCCAATCACCCTGTCCCTCAATCCACCACACACACTCATACCACAATCCTACACCCTCAATGGATCCCCTTTGCCTACAGGATAGTTTAAACTCTACGTCATCCTCTATCATATCCTTCCCTGCACACTGTACTCCATCACAGCAGGCTGTCACCTGGCAACTTCTTACCTTCCACCATGCTCTTCCCTAACACCTGCAATGCCCTTCTCCATTCCTCTGCCAATATTACCTATTTCAGGGACAAGCTCAAATGCCAACACCTGTGAGAAGTCTTTTCTGGCTCTGCCTTACATAATTAGTCACTATATGGCTGTCCCTCACCCACTACTGTCTCCCTACTCCCCCACAATTCTAAGCTTCTCAGGGGCATGGAGTGTGTCTTATTCAACTCTGTATCCCTTGCAGTATCTAACGTAACACCCAGTGTCCACTGACTGAACAGGCTTCTGGGCTAAGAGAAAGTCATTAGAACATGGGAATCTTTGGCTCTAACAGAACCATGAGATGACTCACAGCACCAACAGAGCCTTCACGTTGCTTCAGGGGCTGCCTCCCTCCCTCCCCATCATGTTCCCTGTCTGGCCAGGTAACTAGTTAAGGTAGGGGCCAAGACCAGGCATTTCATTAGGTGGCTTCTAGCCTATGCTATGCGTGTGAAGAGAAGAGGGATCCTCTTTTCAGAGCTCCTTGTCCCTGACCTCAAACTGTATCCTTAATACCAGCCATAAACTGATCCCAGATACAGATTTAGCCCTAGATCATCAGACAGCCTTCTAACAAGTGCAGATCCCCCAAAGACAGGAGATTTCACCCAGGGAAAGGCTCAGGGCATTCAATCCAACCTCAACTGAAGTGAGAACTCAAAGGTATGTGGTAAAAATCATCATCAGAAGCATCTCCTCTGGATACAAAGGGACCTCTACTGAGATTAAGGGGTCCTGAACACGCCTGTAGCCTACAAGTAAGACTATCCTAGCCTGAGCAAGCTGTGAGGTCAAAGACTAAATTGCTAATGGGGAAAAACAAAACAAACATACAAAAGAATTTTTCTCCTAAGCCCAGAACAGAACAACATTCCATCTGGGTAAGTAAGCTTGTCACAGGCATGGGGTACTTAGCATATCTGCCATTCCAGGATTACAGCTGTCAAGTTTTAATTAGGGTAATTAGAGTTAAAAATGTAATTTCATTTCAGGGATACTTTGAACAGATTCCATTAATTTCTTTTTTAAAGGAAAGGAGGGGAAGGCAAGCAGAGGATTTTGCCATCAGAGAAGCAAAGCCCTGTGCCTGAGCCAACGAACTTTCAAACCACTGCCAAGAACCCCCAGCATCTCTGCAGGCTTGGCCCAGAGTGCAGAAGGCTGCTGCTCTTCAGCTTTCCTCCCTAGTTTCCTCCCTGAAACTAAGTTTCAGTAGGCATCTGCTAAAAAATCTACCTTCTTCTCCCTACCTGCTCCTGTGTTACTACCATTCAGTGACTACTATTACAGCCCTAAGTCTAGTAAGGGGCAAGGGCTGTCAATCTGATTGGCTACATGTTAGGGACTACTCTAATGTTCACCCCTTTATCAACTGTTCCTGGACACATCTTTATGCTTTCCTTTGTGCTAGTTCCCTGGTCTGGAGTGCCCTCCTTGCCTTGCCTGCCTCTACTCTTACTCTTCCTTCAAAGCCAGATCAAAGTTATCTCCCCCAGAAAAACCCACTTCCATGCCTCTGTGATCCCAGAGAATCCTGCATATGCCTCTATTAAGGCACATACAGAATATACTATGGTCTGTTTCCCTGTTTGACGCTGATGTTAGATTGTGAGGTCTTTCAGGGCAGGGACTGGGTCTTTATCAAGGAATCCTTAGCTAGCACTAGCACAAGCCCTGACACATAGGAGATACTCAACAAATATTTGTTGAATGACCAACTGTAGGGGGAATTTGGTCTGAGCACACTGGTAGCTGAGCATATTAAGTCCTCGGGTTCTACAACGCATAGAAATATCTGGTCGTGAGTCCCTCCCCCCTCCTTGCACAGGGCCAGTTCAAAAACCTGACTCAGCCCTCCCACTGATCCCAAATGATGATTGATCTCTCCCACCAGAGCCTGCTCATTCCTTAGGGACCTTGGAAAGGAGATGAGAAAGCCAAAGCAAGCAGAGCATCTCCCCCCATCCTCCTCAACCACTGGTTTTAAGGGATTTCCTCCAGTCTTTGAAGGGTTCCAGGGAGAGGGCCTCAGCTCCAGTTCAGTCTATAGAAGGGTAAGGGATGGCCCTGGGTTTTTTTTTTTTTTTTTTTTTTTTAAAGGGACTTCCCTGGCCGTCCAGTGGTTAAGACTCCAAGCTTCCAATGCAGGGGGCACAGGTTCGATCCTTAGTCAGGGAACCAAGATTTCACATGCCATGTGGCATGGCCAAAAAAAAAAAAGGAAAAAATGAGAAAATTCTGAACAGAAAAAGATTCCCAAAAAAAAAAAAAAAGTTCACTGGCTTGGAATGAAAGTGTTGCAAATGCTCAGAAATGTTGTAGTGCAGTACAACACAGAACATGCTATGTGACGTAGGGCAGCCAAGTCACTTCACTTCTCTGAGCTCCAGTTTCCTTTTCAACCTATCCCGGTAAGTTGTTAGGGGAAATGGACACACAAAGAGGCTTAACCCAATATTAACACTAAATGATGTTGCCATCTGAGGAGGGGGCCTGTATTATGTTCCTAGCACTATATTATATATGAGTTTATAAAGGTGAGGAAAACATATCGATTTCATAGTAATCAGATTCTCCCCAGCTAGGAGTACTCCTCCAGCTTCCTCCCAGGCTCCCCAGGCCTGGCTGCAGGCCCATATCGATCCATTTCTAATTAGGAACTGTGTCAGTGCTTCTGACAGAAGGTCAGGGCCCAGGCTGCCTCTGCTGGCCTCTGGCCAAAGCCTGAAATGCCTTGCCCAGGGTAGACAGAGAATGGACACTTTTATCGTAGAAAAGTATCCCAGATTGAACTCATCATAAAGCAGCATAAAATTTTAGAGCTGAAAAGGTCCTTTATGAGCATGAGCTTTGTTATATTACAGTTGAGAAAGCTAAGGTCCAAAAAAAGATAACTTGTCCAAGGTGGTACAGAAAGATAACACAGATCTTCTCACTTCTAGTTCTTTCCTCTACATCAGTGTTTCCTAACCTGGCTACACAACAGAAGGACTCCGGGAACTTGTTAAAAATACAGTTTTCCAGGCCCCACCCTAGAAAGTCTGATTTGGAACATCTACAGTGGCTCTGGCTCTTTTGCCAGTATATGATCACCTTCCAATAGGAGTGAACCCTGAAATCACAGGATCCAGTTTGGAACTAGGTTCAAATACACCTTGGCTCATAACAGTGTCATTTAGAAGCAATCCGCTATTGTTTGAGCCAGCCCTCCCCCACCTCCACAATAACAGGGTTACTCTAGAGGCCTTAGTCAAAGGATCTGTCATAAATGGTTCAGACTTCCTAATGGTCCACTAGCTTGGCTGTCGACAAAGACATTTCCTTTCAAAACTAGTCTGAAACTAAAATGTCTCTATGAAGATTAGAAATAATTAAGGGAGATTTAAGGAATAGTGGGAGATGGTGTGGTATTGAGTGTATGGGACTGGGGCATGGGCAGATGTGTCTGTACGTAGGGGAGTACTCGTGTGGATACGTAAGGGAGAGGACAGTGTGGTGTCTGTAAGACAGGCTTGCAGGTACTTTCGTGGCACACACAATCCTGTGTACCTAGGTAGAAAACAGTGGGACAAGGGCATAGGAGGATCAATGTGTGGGTATAACGTATAAGGGAGATAAGTATTGGTGTGTACAGAACAGAAGAAATATGTGCACCTTTGTAACTCAGTTGTGTGTGTATGTGTTGCAAAGCATACAAACCTGTAGGGACAGAAGGGAGTGTGTATGTGTCTGTGTGACCCAGACACCTGTATGCATGAGAAAACAGACCAACGAGCATTTCTGACTCATCCAGCCCTAGCTTTGCTTGAAGGCTCACACCACTCAAGGGCAGGCCAGTCTGCAGAAATTTCTCATTAAAATTGACATTTTGACAACAACTAAAAAAAATAAGATGACAACAACACCCCCACCATCGTGGGAGGTTAAAAAATGTCAATGCTAATAAAACATAAGAGACAAATGAGAAGCAATTATGCCATGATGACTTCTCAGCTTCACAAGAGGAGGTGGTATTTGGAGTTAAATACTGTGTAGCTGATTCACATCTCAACCCAAAGGCCTGGATTTCCTGGGTTGCCTGGGGAAGAGGGCAAGAAAGAAGAAAGTAGGTAGAGAAAGGTAAACAAAAAAGCTAAAAAAACAAAAAAACAAAAAACTGGAGCACTGGGGGGACTTCCCTGGTGGTGCAGTAGATAAGAATCCACCTGCCAATATAGGGGACACGGGTTCGAGCCCTAGTCTGGGAAGATCCCACATGCCATGAAGGAACTAAGCCCGTGCGTCACAACTACTGAGTCTGTGCTCTAGAGCCCGTGAGTCACAACTACTGAGCCTGCGTGCCACAACTACTGAGCCCGTGCGCCACAACTACGGAAGCCCGCACGCCTAGAGCCCATGCTCAGCAACAGGAGAAGCCACCGCAAGAAGCCCAGGCATCGCAATGAAGAGTAGCCCCCGCATGCCACAACTAGAGGAAGCCCACGTGCAGCAATGAAGACCCAACGCAGACAAAAAAAAAATTACAAAAAAGAACAACAAAAAACTGGAGCATTGGGAAGATGAAAGAAAGGGAAAGGACTGAGAAGAAATCAAAAGTAAAAGACAAGTGGGTCACAAGAGAGGGAGAAGTGAAGGAAAGAACAGAAAGAAAAAAAGGTAGAAGACAGGAGAAAAGAGAATTTCCTTTAGGCTGGCCTAAAAATTTAGCACACATTCTAGAAAGAATTCTAGCTTAGGGCAAGAGTAAATTAGTAGGTGGGGCCTGACCTCTGTACTTTCTCATTGCTTTTACTCTAACCATTCCCTCCACCTGGAATGTTCTTCTCACCATCTTTGCCAACTGAACTTCCCCTAAATCTCAAAAGAAATATTCAAATGCTACCAGCTTCTAGAAGCTTCCAAGATTTCTCTCAGAAGTTATCTCCAAGAACTTCCATAAACTGCCAGAGCACTTTATCATATTGCACCCATAGCATTTATCGCTCAACCGAATACCACAGGTATCTATGTACATATATTTCTGTCATTCATTCTGCAAGTACTATTTGTGCCAGGCCTGTTACAGAGACACACGGGAAACAGAGATAAACAGCACACTGTCTCTTGGCTCATAAGGTCTCAATTTCAGGAATGAAAGCAGATTCATGTGTGATACAGCACCAGAGTACAACTATTGAAGTAGAAGCAAAGTAGGAAGAAGATCAAAATTAATTCTGCTCATGGAGTGATCAGGGAAAGCTTCACTGAGGAGGTAGCATTTGAACTGGTACAAAAAGATGAGTAGGAGTTTGTCAGGCAAAGACAAAAAGGAGCCAAAAGAGTTTCTACTCAGAGGGAACAGTCAGAACAAAGTCATTCTACTGAACAGGAGCACAGGGAACAGTGGGTGTTAAACACTGTGCTGCTGACACAAGGCAGCAAAGTGAGGTGGCACCAGACTATATGAGCCTTATAGTCAAGTCCATAGTTGAGATTTTATCCTTTCCAACCTGGGGTGGAGGTGGGGAAGGAGAAGGGACATTTTAAATACATATAATCTCCTTTATTTAGTTGCCCTACTTTAGAGCAAGTCCTCTCAAAACTCCTGGAAAACAGGTCCAATCCCAGGCTCTGCCTACTGCAGTGGCATCACAAGAATTTCGCATGGAGAAGGGCAACAGTGAGAGAAAAAGAAAGGACGGGGGCGGGGGGTGCAGAAGGGAGGTAGCAGGGTTCAAGGAGGAAGGAGCCGAAAGGGAAGAAAAAGAAGAGGAAGAGAAGAGGCAAGGAAGTCACAAGAGGGAACAGATCTGTCTTGGCACTGAGGCTCTTTGTTGCTGAGCTGTCCTCTACATCTTTCTAGGTAGAAAAAAATAAGGTCAACATGATGCTAGTCACAGAAATAGACCCTTTGCACCAAGATGAGGCTGAGCATATTACCGCCACCTCAACCCTCCCTTTGCTCAGGATGATAGGGCTGTACTAAGAAGTGGAGTTTGCCCAGCTCTACCAACCATCCCAAAGTATGCCAGAAGCCCCTAGCCCCATGCCCTAAGAGCATGAGGCAGGGGCACCAAACAAAGGTCTAGAGTTTGAAGCAGGGGCCTGCCCAAGACCTAAGGCTGCTGCGTAGGATCCTAGAGGAAAGCTCTGTTACCTTCTCTGGACTTTATTTCAATCTGCAAAACAAAGAGAGTGAATGTGATGCTCTCTAAGGGCTAAGATATTACAGAAGCTGCTACCCACAGAGAATGATATTTAATGTAGGAATTTTCCTAACCTATCAAGTCTTAACTTCATTCTTTCCACTCCGACCTATGTCCAGTTTGAAGCCAAGAAGCCAGACTCAGAATGGAAGCCATCCCTGACACTATCACCCATTTGGCTCTGACCAAAGTCTTGTTCTTGCCCAGACCTGTTTATCTCATAGGTCACAAACGGATGCTTAGGCCCAAGGATGTGTTTTGTCTGACCCACACATTTGTTTAAAAAACAAACAAACAAACAAACCTGAGTTAACTGCCAACATTTAAAATCAGACCACTTTTTTCTAATTAGATTTCTAGCTTCTCTTAAACGTATCAGAGATCTGGCAACACTAGACCCTCTGGGGTAAAGGTCAAAGGGCCTATTGTAATCCCCTGTAATTTATTTGATGCCTTCTCATTTTATCTAAAAAATTTATGCTAACTTATTATCCGTTCCATAACATGACTTAACCTAAGAGTAAACTTTTAAACTATTAGTAATAATATTTAAACTAATCCAACTACAAAAAAAAGATTTGAGTACACTTCAGGAGGGCATATGGTTTATCCTGTGATTTCATGTGTCCCAGTCTGAGAACTCCAACATAGTTTATCCGTTCACTCAAAAAATACTTAGGTCCTGTGGTAAGTGCTGGGAAAACATTAATTAACAAGACAGATGTGGATCCTGCCTTGGTGGAGCTCATGGTCCAGTGGGACATAATGGAAAGAAGCCATACAGAACAGAAGGCACAAAGAAACACTAGACTGAGGATCTCAAGTGTATTCCACAACCTAGGGACCCTTAGGCAAGTTGTTTAACCTCTCTAGACTTCTGTTTCCTTGTCTATAAATGGGGAAGGTTTAATTAGGCAGTTGCTGCTGAAAAGTCACTCCCAGCTCCAAATTCTACTAGTATCACAAGAACTTAGCCCAATACCCTTTTCAAGTTCCTAACACTTATTAGCTTCCTCCCTTTATCTGGGAAATCATGATCAGTTGTCATGGAAATTACCATGGTTCTCCACAAACTGGATGATGATGTTACAGTAATTACAAGAAGCCAAAGGGAACAGGCAGCAAGAACAGTCACTTACTCAGAAAGCCACCTACTTTCAACACAGAGGACCTGCTCTCACTGCAGCTAGGGGGAAAAAAAGACCAGTTACTAACTTAACTTATAAGTAAAACAGTTTTGATTTATACTGGATGTTGTGGTTTCTTCCATGAGACGGCAGACTTCACCCCAGCCTGTGAGTTGTTAGATGCAAAAAAATGCCAATTTTACAAGGACAAGGTTCACTAAGACTTGACTACTTTGCTGTCCTTATGAAGTCCTAAGACAAGCCAGGAGACAGACTTTCTAGGCAACAGAGGCACCAAAAGTTCCTGGTAAAATAATATAATTCATCTAGTCCCAGGGACTAAGAGCACTGTAACTGGGTTAAGTCCCTTCAATATTAGAGTTCCATCTAGTGCTGAGTTGGCCCAGAGGGACCAAGCAGGTAGCAAAAATAAGTACAGCTGACCAAGTGTTTCAAAGAAAAAAGTGCTAGCCTGGTGATAAATGGCAACAGACACTGGGCTTGGGTAGCAAAGAAACAACAGGAAATGGTGTGGGCTTTGACAAACTTGAGAATAAATATGTCCTATCTAGAACAGTCAGCCAATAAGGAAGTAGCATGTGGAATGAGGGAAAGAAATGAAAAACATGATTCTGTAAACTCAAGCATTTTGCCAAATTGGCCTGGTGCCAATTATGATACAACGAGTCCCTGGTGCCAGGCTCAAGGAGTGAAGCCTGTAGAATTAACTGGTGACTATTCCCACTCCTGTGAATAGGAAAATGCTCATGGTCAGCACCAGGATCCAGACCCTTCTTCTTCCTCAAAAATCCTACTCCCGGGCTTCCCTGGTGGCACAGTGGTTGGGGGTCCGCCTGCTGATGCAGGGGACACGGGTTCGTGCCCCGATCCGGGAGGATCCCACATTGTCGCGGAGCGGCTGGGCCCGTGAACCATGGCTGCTGAGCCTGCACGTCCGGAGCCTGTGCTCCACAACGGGAGAGGCCGCAACGGTGAGAGGCCCGCGTACTGAAAAAAAAAAAAAAAAAAAAAAAAATCCTACTCCCTCTTCAGGAGAAATCACTCACCCTCATAGCCCACATGCCCAGGCCTCTGATCTCATACATAGCATCTCCACTGAAAACCCTAATCTTCCCAGGCTGGGGTCCAACTCAAAATAAATACACTTCAGGCTAGACACAAACCAAGACCTGCCAGCCTGCAACCTCTGATCCAGAGCGTAAGATCCTCTGAAAAGATCTGGAAGAGAAAGGACTTAGGAGTCCCCTATGTACTCTTAACTTTTGTCAGAGGAACTGCTTTTCCAAGGAGCTATCCAGGGTCCTGGATCACTTGGCTCCTGAGCTTTAGAATCCATGCTTTCACAGCATTCTCCTCTGGCTTGATCCAGTCAAAAGCATTTTTTTTTTTTTTTTTTTTTTTTTTTTTTTGCGGTACGCGGGCCTCTCACTGTTGTGGCCTCTCCCGTTGCGGAGCACAGGCTCCGGACGCGCAGGCCCAGCGGCCATGGCTCACGGGCCCAGCCGCTCCGCGGCATATGGGATCCTCCCAGACCGGGGCACGAACCCGTATCCCCTGCATCGGCAGGCGGACTCTCAACCACTGCGCCACCAGGGAGGCCCCAAAAGCATTTTTTTTAAAGACTCTAAAAAGATATTAGGTAACTATTATATGCACGGCACTCCAGTGATACAAATGCCCTAAACTTTACTTCTCCTGACTTTTGACTTCACTACCTATATCAGTTGTACGTCAATCTGGACCCCAATGCCACCTGTCTGCCACCCAAATTACTACAGACCGAAAACACTGCTCTGCTTGACTATTCCTATATAACACATTCATCTTAATGGCTTGGTTAGCCAATAAGGTGAAGGTTCAGCAATAAGATGACGGTATCTCAAAAGGATACCTTTAAGAGTCTTCTCCCTGAACTCCAAAACTAAAAGTTCCTTTTATTTGCAAAACAGCACAATTGCCCCATTACGGTCGGATGTCCCTGGGAGTAAACGGTACAATGCTAAATGTATGCACTCTCCTGAATCAAGATGGCATTCCCCATGCTTCACTCCATCATTATTCTATCATCTCCAGATTCCATTTCCATAAAAGCAATAACACCTTTGCCAAATAGAAAAGAAAAAAGACTAGCTGCCCTTGAAATAGTAACTCAATCCAAGGAGGGAAGGTTTATTGCTGGAAAAACTTTTCTGATTTACCAGATCCCTCAAGCTGGATTTATGAGCAGGGAGAACACAACAAAAATGGTTTTTAGGAAAAGGCAACCGGCAGCAGAGAGGAGCATGGCTTGAAAGAGGGCAAGACAGGATGTAGGGAGGTTAGTTAGGAATCCTATGGGGGATTAAGGATCCTATAGCCCCGCAATGGCCAAAACAGGCTCCATGTCTGAAACAGGGTATGGTCCTCAGTCCCTGGCTGACTACGTGCTCCTTGAAAACAGTCTTATTCATATGAGTATCACCCACAGCATCTAGTATCATGCCGTCAAATGGTGGGCACTAAAATGGTCACAGGGACAAAGAACACTACTTCTGTAAGAGCTCTCAATGCACACAAAGAAACTAAGGCCCAGAGAACTGAAAATGATTTGCTTAAGCTCACAGAATGGGTGAACGGTGAAAAGAAAAGAGCATAGGTTTTGAAGGCAAGGTCTGTTCAAATCCAAGGTTGCTGTGAGGCCCTGGGCAAGTTACCCAACCTTTCTCAGTCTGTTTTCTCATCTGCAAAATAAGAATACCTATTTTTGTAGGGCTGCTATGAGGATTAAGAGATACTGCCCTCTAGATACAACCACAAATTTACAGGAAATACAAAGGACAGAGAAACATACTAAACACACCACAGATCTGCAATGAGCAAACTTCTACAGGAAAAACAATCCAATTCCTTCAACATATAAAAGGGGAAAAAGGAGAACGTATAATTTAAAAAGACTTAAAAGACATAACAACCAATTACAGTGTATGGACCTTATGTAAATTCTAAATCAAAATGTAAAAATAAGATTGTGACATTTATAACACAATGGGAAATTTGAACACAATCTGGATTTTGATGGTATTAAGGAATTGTGAAATTTTATTATGTGATAATGGTTGTGTTTTTTAAAATCATCTTTTAGAAACACACTGTGGGACTTCCCTGGTGGCGCAGTGGTTAAGAATCCGCCTGCCGGGCTTCCCTGGTGGCGCAGTGGTTGAGAGTCCGCCTGCCAATGCAGGGGACGCGGGTTCGTGCCCCGGTCCGGGAAGATCCCACATGCCGCGGAGTGGCTGGGCCAGTGAGCCATGGCTGCTGAGCCTGCACGTCCGGAGCCTGTGCTCCGCAACAGGAGAGGCCACAACAGTGAGAGGCCCGCGTACAGCAAAAAAAAAAAAAAAAGAAAAAGAAAAGAATCTGCCTGCCAATGCAGGGGACATGGGTTCGAGCCCTGGTCCAGGAAGATCCCACATGCTGCAGAGCAACTAAGCCCGTGCGCCACAACTACTGCACCTGCGCTCTAGAGCCTGCGAGCCACAAGTACCAAGCCCGCATGCCACAACTACTGAAGCCCACGTGTTAGAGCCCATGCTCCACAACAAGAGAAGCCACCACAATGAGAAGTCCGCGCACCACAATGAAGAGAAGCCCTCGCTCGCCACACAGCAGCAAAGACCCAACACAGACAACATATAAATAAATAAATAAATAATTTAAAAAATACACTGTGAAAGCTTTTTACAAAAGAAGTATCTAGAGTGGTGATGGTTGCACAATGATGTGAACATACTGAATGCCACTGAACTATATGACTAAAATGGTAACTTTTATATTACATAAAGTTTAAAAATTAAAAAAAAAATACATTGTGAAATACTTAAGGACAAAATATGATACCCACGTTTCAAAGCACAGGATGAGAAGTATGTAAGGGTATAAATGAAATAAGATTGACCATGAATAGATAACTACTGAAGCTGAATGACTGGTACATCATGCCTCATTAACCTATTCTGTCTACTTTGTATATGTTTGAAATTTTCCATATTAAAAAAGAAGATTTGGTTAGGTTTAAATCCTGGCAACTCCATTTACTAGCAGTGTGACTGTGGGCATATTTCTTAACCTACTGGTATCTTAGTTCCTTACCTATATGATGTGGAACAACAGAACCTACTTCTTATGGTTGAGGTGAGAATGATTTTTAATATATACTTAGGTATATTATATTTAAATTATATACAATATATATACAATATATATACAATATATACAAATTATATACAATATATACAATTGTATATGTATACACAACATATACAATATGTTGAAACTTTATATGAAATATGTCTGTCTTATACATTAATTTTACATATAAGATATGCCTTAAGATTATATATAAATTTATATTATAAAGATTACACACACACACAGAAAGGGCTCTCAGCACATAGTAACCATCAGTAAATATCAGCTCTATTAGTATGAACACAAGGCACCAATATGGTATCTCAACACAGTGGGCACCCAAGTCATGGCAGCTTTTTTTTGGGGGGCTGCATTGGGTCTTTGTTGCTGCGTGCGGGCTTCTTCTAGTTGTGGTGAGCCGGGGCTCCTCATTGTGGTGGCTTCTCTTGTTGCGGAGCACAGGCTCTAGGCACACGGGCTTCAGTAGTTGTGGCACACAGGCTCAGTAGTTGTGGCTCGTGAGCTCTAGAGTGTAGGCTCAGTAGTTGTGGCACATGGGCTTAGTTGCTCCGCAGCATGTGGCATCTTCCTGGGCCAGGGCTTGAACCCGTGTCCCCTGCACTGGCAGGCGGATTCTTAACCACTACACCATCAGGGAAGTCCCATGGCAGCTATTATTAATATAAATGGCAGAGTTAGGTCTAGAACCCAGGTCAGATTTTTAATCAAGTACTTGACAAGTCTCCTTGACAGAAGGTCTAGACACCCTCTGGTCAATGTCCCCACTGGCAGCTCTAACACCCCCAGTGTCCCCTGACAAATACCCCAGGACCTAACACAGGTTCAGGAGCTGACTAATGTTTAACATGCCTCTCTGGGAGCAGGCAGGGTCACCTTGTTTCCCAAAAGCAGGTAATTTAAGGTACATTTTCTAGTATTTACTGACAGAACAAAGAAGAAAGACTCTAAGACATGATCAGTGTTCACACCAGCCTTCAAAGTGATTTGGTAAAACTACAGAAAATAAACACCCAGCTAGGGTCCACCAGGCAGGATAAAAGCTGACAAAGAAATGGTAATTTTTCCGAGCAAATATACAAGTAATAGATGAGTGCTGAGAGACTAAGCTCTTTAGGTCCTGGCATTCCCCTTCCTCCCCCTCCATTGTAAGAGAAGACAAACTCTCTTTCGACATACTTCAAGTATGACTGTTTGCTGGATTAATTTCTTCCCCAAAATGATGTAATTATAGGCAAAGGGGTCATTCTCATCCTTCTATCAATTTAAATACAAATTGGCTTGGGAACATTATTACCTTTTCCACCTGCTCCAGGAGACTATGAGAAGGAATCACCAACCCCCAAATTATGGGACATGTACTCCCCACTCTGCTCGTTAGCTGGAATATGGATGCCGCCTTATCTAGTTGCTCATCTGCGTTTCCGCTCAAGTTGTTCCCATTGCACAGAAAGTCCTCTCTCCATCTCTGGAGCCTAAATCTCCTGTGATCATACTTTCTGGAAACAAAGTGGGAGGAGAGAGAAGCACTGCAACTGAGAAAAGATATCCGGGCGCTGCTTCTGGGTAGTCTGGGAGATTTGGCCCAGACATAGGAATATTGGTGTTTCATAATTTATAAGCGCAGCAAGACAGGATATTAGACATTGGGATGGTCCTAGATAATACACGGTCACTATCCTTATCCAACAAGGCCCAGCTCAAATGCTCACTCCTCCATAGATGTTCCCTGGGCACCACACACCCACAAATGAAGCAATCTCTCCCTCCTCTGAACCTACCAATCACTTTACCCCTGTATGGTACTACCTGAGAGTTCCTATCGTGGTTCTTACAATTCACTTCTCTAACTACACTCCAACAAGAATGACATAAAATAAAAAGATAATGCTAACTGTTGACAAGGACATGGAGCAACAGGAATTCTCTCATACACAGCTGATGAGAGTTTGATCTGGTATGCTTCTGAAAACTGTTTGTCAATAACTACTAAAGCTAAAACACTCACTGCTGCCCCTTAACAGTTCTGCCTATAGTCCTTTGCTCCATCATTGCCTCTGTCTAAATGCTTCTAGCATTCTTTCTCCCAATCCCAAGACTGGTCCAGATCACTCTTCCTGATCACCCCAGCTCAAAGAGATCTCCCCTTCTATAGAAAACTCTGCTATTTACCTATTACCTCTGACAAATGACTCATGAATTCTTCACATATAAATTGCATCATCTGGTTTTATAATGCATTTTAGTAACATCTAACTTGCTCCTCACAATAACACTGTGAGGAAGGCAAGATACAGATTATTAACCCCATTTTATAGATGAGAAGATGGAGGTTCAGAGAGGGGAAAATGACTTATTCCAGTTTTCCTGGCCAAATTAGTTCAGGGAACAAGAGTAAGACCTTAGTCTTCCAAACCAAGCTCTCTACACCAAACTGCCTTATTATCAGCTACAACTTCATGATTACCTTGTCTCCCCAAAGAGACCACAGGTTCCCTGAAGACAAGAGTATACTTTACACATTTTCATCCCTCACAGCACCAAGGGAGGACTCAGTGGGCTCCATATAGTTTGGCCAAATTGATTTCAATATTGTCCCCAACCTCTGAGGACGAACACAGGCATATTTCCTCTTCTTCTAGACTTCCCAGGCAATGCGAAATTGTTGGAAATCATGAACACAACACAGCATCCCAAATAACACTTTTTTTTTTTTGAGAATAGGGACAAGGGAAGAGGAAGAGCCCTTCAAGACAGGGTAACCTCAACGTTCCCTCCATTTCCTAGGGCTCCATGCTGCAAAGTGTTCAAAGAAGGCTGGCAGAGATAGCAGCAATGGGCTTCAAGAACCACAGTTTAGTCATAATTAGTAAGTCAAAAACTGATCAGATGGGAAATCCCTGGCAGTCCAGTGGTTAGGACTCCATGCTCTCACTGCTGAGGGCCCGGGTTCAATAACTGCTCAGGAACTAAGATCCCACAGGCTGTGCAGCACAGCCAAAAAAATGCCAGAAACCACACCTCAAATAATTCCATTTGCAAGTAAAATAGCTATTTTATTTCAAAACTGAGTATAAAACTTAATTCAATATGAAACAATCTTCTTCATTGCTAAATAAGAAGCTAGACAATTATCAACTCTTTCTGGAAACCAGCCAAAGAACTGATGTGAGAAGAACAGGGAAAGCACTAGGCTGATGTCTGGACACCCAAACCTGAAGGACAATGTTGTCCCCTACCCTAAGTTTCTTGACTTTACACACTGGCTGCTGGACACCTCAGCAATAGAGAAGAAAATCTAGATAACAGGCAGAAGAAAGGAAGAGAAGGAGGGAAGGCCAAAACCAAATTGGAACACTGGAAGTCAGATACTCAAATAGGTCTCCTTGCCTAGTGATACATCCACCAAGTCTGCTATTTCCAGTCTGAACCAAAACATCCAGGCCAAGGAAGCACGGGTAAGAATAAGCTAGGACCTGTTGTACTTATCTGTCTCTCTCTCCAGACTGAATGTAATCTGAGGGCAGGAATCATGTATTGCTTGGTTTTTATGTTCTCCATAGGGAGAACACATAGTAGGTACTCCAAATTCCTAGAACAAATGGTTGAACTTAGGGATGGAAAGCAGTTGGACTTCCAAGCATAATCTTACTACAGCAGCTAGGTAACCTACTTAGCATGGTAACTCTACCTAACACCCTAATTTTAGTAAGAGTTAACTTTAATTGGTGTAAAAAATCAATTTAGGGTGAGTCTTTAAGGTATGAAGAAAAGTTATTCTTGTGTTCAACTGATTCAGGCACAGCTATCATTATTATATTGAGAGCACCATTCCTCAGTGCCAGCTTACAACTATCTGGAAGCACAAAGTCCCAAAGCCTTAACACAGTCTGTGTAAGCAGCAAACAACATTTGACTTCTCAGTGTAGCACGATCATACCTTCCAGAAAGGAAACCCAGACCTAGAGAAATAATGAGTTATGGAAATGATTCTTTTAAATCTACTGCTCAGCTTGCTTTCACCAGCACAAAGAATTACAAAGGAAACTAGACAAACAGATCAACAGACACCATGCAAACACTACCGTTAACTAGGCTTAGTGAAATCCTTAATAAAACAAACAAACAGGAGATAGCTAAATACCAGATAAATGCCTCTGGAATGAAGAAAACCTGGCCAACAATAGGTTGACCAGGTTGTAAATCTGACCTTGTAAATGAGAATACTTACTTGGAATAAGGCAGTGATTCTTACCTTGACAAATAAACAGAACTCTTCAGTCTCTACAGATGGCATTTCAAGGGCCAGGTAACCACAGCAGAGGTATCTACCTCATAAAGCCAAAGCTCTAAGGAAATGCAAATTTCTGGTCTAGTGTTTTTCCAGTCCTAGTGGTGTTTGGGGATCTCATAGTGTTTTTTTTTAATTTTCCTTTTATCCTATGATTTTAAACAGTTTGCTACATATTTAAATATAACTTTTTAGTCTTGGACTCCAAGTTTGTCCCATGGGACAACAGCTCCAAGTTTATAACGGAACTCAGTAGACAATCTGGTAAATTCATCTCCCAAGCAATTTTTCAGCAATCTGTCCACTCTAAAAAGCAATATCCATCTCTTTATATACTGAAAGGTATCTGCGAACCCAGAATTTAACCCTGTGAGATACTCTCAATACTCTAACAAAGCCCCTTCTTCCAGAAATGAATTCTCAAGCCACTCCCATAAAACCAGACATCAGCCCAACCCCCTTGTTTTACAGACAGGAAGACTGAGATCCCAGGGAGTATTAGGTAATTACAATTAACATGAGTTTGGCAAGCATCAAAGGCCCACTGAATGCTATTCCCCTCCAGTGGAACTGCACTGGGCATGTTGGGAGGCTGGCCAGATTGGCACTTTTGTCAGTGGAGCACTCCAAATACATATGTCTGAGCCTAAGAAAACCTGAGGTATTCAACCAAAAACTCCCGACCCCTACCCCAGCATAGAGAGCAGGGGGCAGTAGGCAGCCTGAATGGCTCGTCGGGGATGTAGACCAGAACCTAGAGATAATATCCCAACCTTCCTCTCCTCCTCCCAGGAGGCACAGCAGATTTATTCATATGGAGGCCATTATGAAGTGACAGAAAGACTGAGGAAAAAAGAAGGGCTGTAGAAACAGTCAGAAGACATAACTAGCAATACTTGGGCAGATGCCTGTCTCTAGTTATTCGATCATTATTCCTCATTAGAGAGGAACTTCCAACCCTTTTCCTGTCCCCAGGGCTCACCCTTTGGCCCCCTGATTATTTTATGAAGCAATAGGGCCAGAGAAGGAAAGGGGCTTGGCCAAGCCCATACACAGTGAATTAGTAGTAGCAGGGACCAGACCAAATATCCTCAGGCTCATGACTAGGCTCCCAGTTTATCCCACTGCCCCTTTCTCTCTAGTCCTGAGAGTCTGTGAGCTGCATCCATCATGGGTCTGAAACTTTCCTTACAGTACCCAGGGGTCAGTTGTAGGACAGCAAGCTAACATTACTACTGCCATCGTCTCTCCTCCAGTTGTACATTTTATACATAAAGCTAAAACTGAATAAAACTAGGTTTTTAATAGACACTCATGTGAAAACCCTATCTCCACCCCGACATCCCTACTACTGCCTGAGGAAGAAAGGGGAGGAAGAGGAAGCAGGAGGGAAGAGAAAGGAAGAAAGAAAACACCTCTCCAAGAGATATACTGTCTGAATCATCATCTAGAATCATAAAATGTTATCGCTAGAAGGGACCCTGGGGGTCATCTAGTCATTATTTTTCATCCTTATTCAAATGAATAAACCTGGCCCTTTGAGTAAGTGTAGACTTTTGCCACCTGAGGAAAAGACTGGCACACAGAGCAGAGTCTCCTGACTCCTGCCCCTAATAAGAATCCTTCTTAGTCCCTCCCCATCCTGTCCCACCCCACTCTCTCCCCTCCACTACAGTATCTAAGCTACTGAGATCTGCTGCCCTTTTGAATGCAAGCTTCTCAAGCTATGTTTTATTCATCTTTGCTTTCTCAGCGCCTAGCAGAGTAAGCAGAGGTGAATTAGAGAGGGACACTAGCACATGGGGAGAGCAATGACAAAGAATGTTGTCTGGAGAACACATAAGCTTTCCTTGACTTTAACATAAGCAGTCTTCAGAGCTGTGCAAGATCTGGAATGTCTAGGTTCTAATTATTTCCTCCTTTCCAAAACTAGTGTCTACAACAGTTTAGCCAGGGATAGTTATCAAATTTGCTGTGCCATACTCTCCCTCACCCGTTTCCCCTCCCCTCCCCTTGGAGAACTATGATCAATAACTGGATGAAGGTAAATGAAAGCAGATGTAATAAGACCCTGCATGAGAAATCTTCCCCCCACCTTCTTCTCCTGTGTCCTCACCTCAATAAACTGCATCCCCATCTATACAACTGCACCAGGTAGAAATCTAGAAGTCTTCCTTCATTTCCTCCTTACCCTCCACACCAACAATCTTTGATAGTGTCTCACAACTCAATTCCATCTTCTTTTCTACACACACACACACACACACACACACACACCCTACATTGGAAACACCATCACCTCTTGCCTGCATTACTGCAAAAGCCTCCTAACTGGTCTCTTTGCCCATGGTGCTCTAGCCCTCCAATCCACTCCCCAAAGAGCCACTGATATCCTTCTAAAATGCATACAGGATCATGGTCCCCTCACCAAAATGAAGTCCAAACTCTTCAACCTGGGCAATAAGGCCCTTTCATGACTTGGCCTCTGCTCTGCCCACCTTGCCAGTCTCATCTTTTGCTACATCCACCCATCTCATGCTTCATGCTCCACCCAGAAGTCTTGAGAAACTTACTTAACCCCTCTGGGTTTGTTTCCTCACCTACAGAATGGGAATTATAACAGTATGTACCCCTCAAGATGGTTATGGAAAGAAATGAGTTAACACTTGTTAAATGCTTCAAATGGCATCTGGTAGATATAGTAAATGGCCAAGTCTCACCTGTTACCACCACCATCTCTAGACTTGCTATTCCCTTCTGCCTAGAACAGTCTTACCTGTCTCCTCCTCAGCTCCCCAAATCTCTTCTTTTCCTAGCTTAGTCTTTTCTCTGAGGTCTAGGCCTAGCCAATTTCTCCAACGAACCCCCCCACGCTGACCCTCCAAGGCTGGGTTAGTTCCATTCCTCCGTGCTCTCATGGTGCTTGTCCCTGTCACAACACTTCCCACACTGCCTGTTTCCTTGCCTGTCTTCCCCCTGAGACACCCAAATTTCCAAGCTCAGTACAGTGTGAAGCAGATGTTTAATAACTGTTCTGTAAATGGAAAACTTTCCAATAATGAGGTGCCTAATGAAACAGAATCTCAACGGGTAGCCTATTCGAATGTTGGTTGGGTGGCTGGCTGGTCTACATGATTTTAAGTCCCTCAACTACAAGATTCTATCCAATAAACATTTCAATACACTCTGACCTTATTATCACACTCAGGGGTTTAGACTTTAATACGTAGGCAATGTTGAGCCATCAGATTTTTAAGGAAAGTGCAACATACTCAGATCTGTGTTTGTTGCCCTATTATCCATCTCTGGAACACCTCCCATCCCAACCCCCTGCTGGCATCATGACAAAATTCCAACTACACTTCACAAACATAAACACCACATCCCACCACCACACCACCCAAAACACACAGACACAGAAGTAGTCAAAACAAAGGGAATTTTGAAAGACTAAAAATGCAGCATTTAATTCCATCTTAACCACCTGCAAGCCATGAGGAGCCATAAATACCCTCTAGGAACCCAAAAGCTAATCCCTCTTGTGTGCCTTACTGGAAAGAGGAGGGCACAAAGAGGGAGCATTTCATAAAGATAATCCATTTAATCATCCTGAGTAGTTCTGATCCAAGCGGCTGTCACAGCACTGCTATTGTTGATCACTACAGCCCCATATGCCCAAAGACAGGACAGCCAGAAAGGAAGATGCAAACAAAGCAAGGGTGGGGAGTCCTCTGAGTTCTGTTTCAAGAGCAGGAGTTCCCTTTGGAAGATACAGAAGGGGCGGGGGGTGGGGGGCGGTGAGAGGCTTAATCAGAGTGGTACAGCCAGGCCTAGGCTCTTGCTCTGGAGCTGCATGCCGCACCTTACTGCAGATGAGAACTAATAATCATTTTGCATTTTCAGAGCACCTTGGGCTTAAGGGAGGCACTAAGAGTACCAGCTTTGCCAGTCACAAAAGGACAAATATTGTATGATTCCATTTATATGAAGTACCTAGAGTAGTCAAACTTCACAAGGACAGAAAATAGAATGATGGTTGCCAGGAGGGAGAGCAGAGGAAGTGTTTATACAGAGTTTCAGCTGAGGAAGATGAAAAAGTTCTAGACACGGGATGGTAGTGATGGTTGCACAACAATGTGAATATATTTAACACCACAGAACTGTACATTTAAAAATAGTTAAAATAGTAAATTTTATCTTACATGTATTTTTACAAAAAAATAAATAAAAAGCACACCAGCTTTAAAGTTATATTGTCTGCAGTTATCAATTACATGATCCTGAGCAAGTCACGTAACCTCTCTAATCCTGTTTCTTCTTCTGCAAAAGGAGTTTAATAATATACCTAATTCAAACAGTAGCTCTGAGGACTAAATGAGATACTCCACAGAAAGTCCTTAATCCAGTGACTGGTACATGGAAAGTACTTAATAAATGTTAGCCTACTACTACAGTGCACTTTCACAGCCATTTTTCATAGTCCCCACCCAACCCTGTGATAGTTTACAGATAAGGAAACTGAGGCTCAGAGAGCCACAATGAGTGACTGAGTTCATGATGCCACATCAAATCAAATCCTTTGTCCATGAGAGATGCCCTGTACTCACCACTTGTTAATCCGGTGACCTAAGTAAGGCAAGTGCCCTAACCTTGCTATGTCTTAATTCTCAATTAGAGTTGTAAAAAGGAGATATAAACCAAACTCTGAGAGCTCCCTCACAGAACTGGATGAGAAATGAAATCAGGTAACAGTTATAAAAGAGAACTATAAACCATAAATAAAGTACTATAAAATAACAGTGGTGACTTATGAGAACTGGTACTCCTGTGCACAAAACCTGGCCTCCTTTTAATGCTGGGACTAAACAACTTCTTTGTGATTTCAAGTTACTTGGGATTCTTGGTCTTCAGACCTGAATAAGTAGTTTAGTGCCCTTTCAAAAGGTGGCAGAGTACGGTAGAAATAAAAATATTATTGCACTGGGAGTCAGAAGACTGGAATTCCAGTTGTGATTCTGTCACTAAAGCAGTATGTGAATTTAGACAACTTACTTCCCCTTCCCAAGGTTCAGTTAACAGGAAAGAGGGAAAAGGCAGATAAAAAAAGTTAGACCAGGTAAGACCCCTTCCAGGTCCTACATACCACTCTTAAATCCAGAATCTTGGAAAGGGGAGAGTACAGCAGACCTCCAGACTCCAAAGAACTAAAGCACACATCAGGAGACATCGCAAGAGCTGGCCTAGGAACTCCCCTGCCTGATCTTTAGACACCAGGGATCAAACACACTGGAAAACTAGAACACTTGCCAAAGTTAAATTTAGTTCACTTTTACCCCTCTGGGCCTTATCTGAAAATAAGAGAAATAAATCTCTATTTGAAGGCAGGGAGTTGAAGCAATTGACTTGAACCCCTTTCTGCTCCCCCTCCCCCAACCAGGAGCTATAAATCTAAACCCTATAGAGAACAAGCGAGGTTTGGTGGGAGGAACAAGCCACAAAAAACGGATGGACCTCACTGCTTTAAACGACTTACACCTTCCCTGAGCCAAAACCCCAGGGAACTTCAGTTGTGCTTGAGATCTGGAGTCCTCTGCATCCATCAGCTTCTAACGGGCAAGGAATCAGGGAGAACGGAGTTAGGTATCCCAACTAACGATGTGACTCAAAATCCGTTCTGCACTAAGAGATTACACAAGTTCACACTAAGAAATAAATAACAGGTACCAGCACCACGGCTTTACACTTCTGTGGCTCCTACCTGTGATCTGGAACACATTACTTAACCTCTCTGGGCCTTGACTGCTGCTTTTGTAAATGGGGATAACCTCAGAAGGCCGTCGTGAGCATCCTATGAAATAAGGCTTGCGAAGTTCCTGAGTCAAGTCCATTAAATGTTACCTGTTGGTATTAAACACTTCTCGCACACATTAGTTTCCTCCCAGAATCCACAAACACCCTGCGAGGCGACTTTCTTTCTCCCTGTTCACTGAAAGGCAAACTGAGGCTCGGCGGCGAAAAGGCTGCGTGAAGCGCGGAACACGGCCCCAGCTCGAGGGCCTGCTGTTGTTCCTCTGAGCCCAAGGTGTGCAACAAGCCCAGGACCGGGAAAGGGGGTCCGAGGAGGCGCTCAGGCCCCTAGGGAGCGAGGCAAGACCAGTTTTGATCGCCTCCGGGAACCCGCAGACCCAGCCTGGGAGGGAGAGCCGGAAGAAGCCCGGGGCCGAGGCCAGAGCCGGGTCCCGGCCCGCCCGAGGCCTCCCCAGCGCGGCCTCCGCTCCCCCCTCCTCCCCTCGCCGGGCGGGGCGGGACGCGAACACAAAAGACTCCAACTTCCGAGCGGGCGCGGGCCCACCCCGCGAACTCCCGGCCCAGGTCCGACCCGCGGGGAGGAGGCGGGCAGGGAACGCCAGGGCTGCCGGGACCCAGGGCGGCAGGCCTGGGTGGAGGGAAGGTGCGGGGGTGAAGGGGCCGGGAGTTACTCCGGCTCCCGGGACTCCCCGAACGGCCGAAAAACAGAGTTTCTAAAAATAGGCAGCGACCGGCGCGAAAAGGTGGGTGACCGAAAAGGAGTAAGGAGTACCCCCTCCCCGCACCTTTAAGGAGACGCCCGCGACCCCCACTCACCCGCCCTGAGAGGTCTGGAGAAAGCCGCGCGGCGCGGAAGGAGGCGGTGCCGCCGCACTCGGGGGCGGAAGGGAGGGAGCGAGGGAGGGAGGAAGAAGGCGGCCCCGGCTGCAGCGTGAGAAACTGATCACACGCCCGGGAGTCGCCGCCGCTACCACCCCCTCAGCTTCTCTCTGCTCTGCCCAGCCTGCGCCGCGCTGCTCGCGCACCTCGCCGCACTGACAGCGGCGCGAGCCCCGCAGTCGAGAGTCCTTCCCTTGGCCGGCACCACTGAGGCGCGCCGGGGTGGGGGCGTCCGGAGCGGCTTCCCTCAACTCGGCCCCGCCCGCCACTCCGGCCCTGGCCCCGCCACCCCCTGCCCCCGCCTCTGTCTCCAGAGACGGGCCCGGCGACTCAAGCGCGAGGAGTCCGCAGCCAGGCCGTGACACAGCCCGGCCCCTGAGGCGCAGGGGCTCTTCCTACCCCCTCAACCTAGCTTTGGAAAGGCCCAGAGCTACGGCGGGGAGAAGAGGAAGGAGGGGTCGGGGAGGGGCCTGACAAGGAGGAAGGACTGAGGTGGGACCCTGAGGAAGCGGGGCTAGGGCGGGAAGAGAGACTGGTTTACACTGGAACCTAGCGTAAGGAGGGGCGGGTCTGAGAGAGTGATGATGCAGTGAAGAGAGGCGCGCGAGAAAAGTATGGAAGACATTGGCGGCCTCGCAGAGCCGGGCTTGAAAGGAGGGGTTTGGGCGGGGCTAAAGGGAGGCCTGCCCAGAGGAGGAGTCAAGGGTGGAGGGAGGCCCGGGCGAGGTTGGGGGAGGAGGGGCCCTTAACGGGGCGTGTTGGAGGCGGGGCTGAAGAAAAGCTCCGAACGGAGAAAAGACTGAAGCGGGACAGAAGGAGGCGGGCCCGGAAGTTGAGCCGGGAGGAGGGGGCCCAAAGGTGGCCACTCTGGGGAGGAGCCGGAAGGAGGCGTGACCCAAAGGGCGATGGGGTTCGGGAGGGGCTGGAGGTGGGCGGGGCCTGGAGATGGGGCCCAAACTAGTTGGCGGTGGGCGGTGCCCGAGGGCTGCGGAAGAGAAGAAGTGGGGCGGAGCACCAGGGCCTTTCACTTTGAAGGGAACATGGTGAGTAGAGTAGGCGAAGATCCACGCTGCCTTTTGGGAGTGGGCGGAGACGCCGCCGTGAGGGCGGGTCTGGGGAGGAGGTGCCACTTTCACCTAAAAGAAAAAGGTTAAATTCAAGCAGCTTTACCCTTTTGGGGTGCGAGAAATGTTTTATAATTTGATCTGGATCTGGATGTTTGTCCTCACTACTGAATAGAGTTCTCCTGTCGAAAACTCTCACCTAAATCAGTGTTCCAGCCTCCACGGAACAGCCGGAGGGGTCTTACCAGAGCACACGAGGATGGTAAGCCCTCAGTCCTCAGCTGTAGACTTCCCTGAATTCTAGGAAGACAAATTCTCCATGCATCGTCCGACCTGTGATTCTGTGATTGTATTTTTCACATCACTTCCCCCAGAACCTGCCTAAGAGACTGGATTCCTGAGCACGAAGCAGAGTTTGAAAAGAATCCTGCCTGGCTCTGCCAGACCAGCAGTTATAGCTACACTTGTGTTGTTTGATGACCTGTCGCTGCTTCAAAAAAAAGAAAAATCAAATTAGAGAGATGGTGACAACTGAGACCAAGGCCAGGAACGTTCTTTCCCCACCTGTTCTGACGCCTCAGGTCTCTGCTTAAATATCAACTCCTCAGAAAGGCCTTCCCCGAACACCCAGCTTAAAGATGTTCTCTAGTCTGACCTCTTGTTCATTTCCTTCATGGCATTTCTTAGTCTTGTCATTTACTGATCTGTTTATGTGTTTCTGCCCATGTTCCTCACTAGAAGGTAAGTTCCATGAGACCAGGAATCTTTGACTGTTGTGTACGGCACTGTGTCACCAGACTTAGTGTTCAATAAAAACTTGAGTGGATGAATGAGTCAGTCAACCAATTAATGAATCTGGCCCCGGGCTTCCCTGGTGGCGCAGTGGTTAAGAATCCGCCTGCCAATGCAGGGGACACGGGTTCGAGCCCTGGTCCGGGAACATCCCACATGCCGCGGAGCAACTAAGCCCGTGTGCCACAACTACTTAGCCTGCGCTCTAGAGCCCATGAGCCACACCTACTGAGCCCACGCGCCGCAACGACTGCAGTCCGCGTGCCTAGAGCCCGTGCTCCGCAACAAGAGAGGCCACCGCAATGAGAAGCCCGCGCACCGCAACGAAGAACAGCCCCCGCTCACTGCAACTAGAGAAAGCCCGCGGGCAGCAATGAAGACCCAACGCAGCCAAAAATAAATAAATAAATAAATAAATCTATTTTTTTTAAAACATGAATCTGGCCCCTCCCAACCTCCTCTGCTCTGTTTCTGGCCTCTCCTTGGCTCCTCACCTCCCTCTCTGTGTACCAGCCTTACCACGTTTGCTTGAATACACCACAATCTCTCAGCACCCTCTGATAAGACACTTGGATTGCTCCTTCCCTTCTGCCTAGATGCCTCCTGTTCATCCTTCAACACTCAGCTCAAGAACCACCTCCTCTGAGAGGCCTTCTCTGCCCTCCCGTCAGCACCCCCACCCCACCAGGAAAGTTGAAGCACTCATCCCTTCCTGTTCATGGCCTCAGTTATAAAACTTCCCTGTGCAGGTGACATCGTCTTCCCTGCTGGCATCCTGCTGACACGGAGGATTATGTTCGTGCCCTATAAAGTCCTGTGTGACCTGCCTCCTACTCTTATTCCCTATTGTATTGTTCTCACCACCTCTCACTCTACTCCAGCCACACTGGCCTCCCTCCTGTTCTTCTGACATGCCAAGCATACGGCTAACCTTAGGGCCTTTACACTTGCTCTTGTGTCTGCCTCAAATGCTCTCCTCCCAGGTATTGCCATGGCTCACTCCTCCTTCAGGTCTCTGCTCAAATGTCACTTCTTCAGGCCTCTCTGAGGAAGTGACCCACATTTAAAATAGCAACGCTCCACTCCTCTGCACTTCTTCACACACTTTCTTGTTGAATTTTTCTCCATAGCACTTATCACCACCTGAAATATTACATGTTTATTGTCTCTCTCCCATCCCTACCTTCCACTACAGTGTGATCACCACAAAGATAGGATTTTGTCTGTTTTGCTCATTCCTCAGTACCCAAAACAGTGGGTCCCCATTTAATATTTGTTGAATGAATGGCTATGAATTCAACAAAGAAATGCTAGGAATACTCTGCATCGTCCAGAAGAATCCCTGAAGATTAGAGTATAAAGGGAGATGTTTCTGAGGAAATGTGCTGGCAACACTAGCTAACATGGAGCATTTACTAGTTGCCAGGCGATCTGCTTAGCGCTTTTCAAGCTGATTCCCACAACAGCCCTATGAGGTAGGTACTATTATAATCCCTATTGTACAGAAGCTCTGGCATGGAGATTAACTTTCCCAAGGTCACACAGTTAATAAGTGGTGGGGTCCAACTTTAGAACCTGCATGCTGAATCACTACCTTCTAATTATTAAAGATCTACCACTATTGGTCCAATAAAGGCGAAGAATGAGGATGAGACATCCTTTTGCCTTCTGAGCAGTGTGATATAGGGTCTGGTACCTAGAGTTGCGGCAGAATTTTTCCTTAGCCACCATATTAGTCAGGGTTCTCCAAAGAAACAGAACCAATAATTTATATTTAGATATATAGAAGAGATTTATTACAGGAATTGGTTAACAGTTGTGTGGGCTTGAGAAGTTCCATGATCTACCGTCTGCAAGCTAGAGAATGAGGAAGGCCGATAGTATAATTCAGTCCTGGTTCAAAAGCCCAAGAACCAGGACCACCGATGTCCAATGTCCTGAGCAAGAGAAAATGGAAGTCTCAGCTCAAGCAAAGGAGCAAATTCACCCTTCCGTCTTTTTGTTCTATTCAGGCTTCACCAGATTGGATGATGCCCACCCACATTGCCTTTCTTTACTTAGTCTACCAATTCAGATGCTAATCTCTTCCAGAAACACCCTCATAGACACACCCAGAAATGTTTTACCAGCTCTCTGGGCTAAGGCCCATCAAGTTAACACATAAAATTAACCGTCACAGCCACCATGAGGGAAGTCAGCTAGAGAACACAGCCATCACATAGAGGAGGGTAGGACTGAGAAAATATTGCAGAAGAAATGAGCCAGAGACCTGATAAAGCCATACCTGAAGCTTGACCCACCTCTGGGCTTTTCTATGGACCAATACCTCTTTAGAGTTTGAGTATTTTGAGTTGGGATTTTTTTGTGTGCGTGTAATTTACAATCAAAACGGACCTCCTAACAAAAACAGATGAGTAGGGTTCAACAGGTGGAGGTATTAATGCCTCACATTTTTATGAGGTATTTGTTTACAGAATGCTGGCGGGGATTCCAGACAGAGGGAATAGCAAATATGAAGGCAGGAATGTAAGAGCTAAGTGTTTCTGCAGTGCAAGGTATGAGTTGAGATGAGAAAGATGAGATGTAAAAGGTAGGGTAGAACTAGTATCTGGAGGAACTGGTTTCTCCACTCAACTTCGTAGCTGATGGGAATCATTGAAAGGTTCTGAGCAGAAGTTGCTTTGAAATGATAAAGTGTCAAGGTTGGAAGAAACTGTAAAAGCAATCTGGTTCAACTCTAGGATCTGTTTTTGTCTGCATTTCATGGATGAGGAAATGTGACAGGCCAATATCTCACAAATGGTAGGTGAAGGAGCAAGGATTTGAACCCAGGGCCATCTGAGCCCCAACACATGCTATCAGTGACCTCCTCTGTCCACCACTGGGATTCTGCCTTCTGAGCTCACCCTGAATGGGCAAATCCTTTTTCAGAGATTTGACAGTGATATTTGTAGAGCTACCCAGACTAGGATTAAGAAGATGGATTCAGGGGAGAGAAGAGTAGAGGGACCCAACAGGTGTCTTCACTGGAGGCAAAGAAAAAAGGAGATGAGGAAAGCAGGCGAATGAAGAGGAGGGAGCAGACAACAGAGAGGTGATGGGGAGAATCAGCAGGACCCGAAGAAGGAGCAGATGGAGATGGAGGGATGTAAGAAGGAAGAATTCATTAAGGAAGACACAGGCTTGTCATTAGAACAGGGATTGCAAAATCAGATACCAACAGAGCCAAGTAAGTACCATAAATGAGCAAAGTGGGTCAGGTATAAGATAATAGGGAGTCATGGGGTCTTCAGCAAGCTGGGAGTTCATGCTCATTCTAAAGAAGGCACCTACTAATGTGAGAGTATGGGCTCCCAGTGTGGGCAGTTGCCAGGTCTGAGAAGAAAAATAAGCTCTAAATTCAAATTCTTATACAAAAATCTTCTGGTTTTTAAATGCTGGAAACTAATTCAAATTTTAAAAAGAAAAAAAACACTGTGCTGGCCAAAAGACACACATCTTAAGGCTGGGTTTGGCTTGTGGGCTGCCAGTTCATGTCTTCTTATCAGTTTGGATCCAAACTCCCGTTCACTGCTTAACAACACTGTGTGCTCTCGAGCAAGTTACTCCACCTTTCAAGTCCCAGGTTCTTTTTTATTTCCCCTGATTTAATTTTTTTAAATTTTATTGAAGTATAGTTGATTTACAATGTTGTGTTAATTTCTGCTGTACAGCCAAGTGATTCAGTTATACGTATTTATTCTTTTTCATATTCTTTTCCATTATGGTCTATCACAGAATATTGAATATATTTCCCTATGCTATACAGTAGGACCTTGTTTATCCATCCTCTATATAATAGTTTGCAACTGCTAGTCCCAAACTCCCAATCTTTCCCTCTTCCACTCCTCTCCCCCTTGGCAACCACAAGTCTGTTCTCTATATCTGTGAGTCTGTTTCTGTTTCATAGATATGTTCATTTATGTCATATTTTAGATTCTACATATAAATGATATCATATGGTATTTGTCTTTCTCTTTATGACTTAGTATGATAATCTCTAGATCCATCCATGTTGCTGCAAATGGCGTTATTTCATTCTTTTTTATGGTTGAGTGACATTCCATTATATGTGTGTGTGTGTGTGTGTGTGTATCCCACATCTTCTTTATCCATTAATCTGTCAGTGGACATTTAGTTTGTTTCCATGCGTTGGCTATTGTGAATAGTGCTGCTATGAACACAGGGGTGCATGTATCTTTTCAAACTATAGTTTTGTCTGGATATATGCCCTGGAGTGAGATTGCTGGATCATATGGCAACTTTATTTTTAGTTTTTTGAGGAACCTCCATACTGTTTTCCATAGTGGCTGCACCAATAAGTCCCAGGTTCTTATGTGACCGCACATCATAGGGTTGCTGTAGGATTTTTTAATTTATTTTTTTAATATTTTACTTGTTTATTTATTTATATGGCTGCACCAGGTCTTAGTTGTGGCACGTGGGATCTTCGTTGCGGTGTGCAGGGTCTTTAGTTGTAGCATGCGGGATCTAGTTCCCCGACCAGTGATCAAACCCAGGCGCCCTGCATTGGGAGCACAGAGTCTTAACCACTGGACCACCAGGGAAGTCCTAAGGGCTTTTTATGTGTTTGTTTTTTTATTAATTAACAGTAAAGTTATTTTTTAAATTTATTTTATTTATTTTTGGCTGTGTTGGGTCTTTGTTGCTGCGCATGGGCTTTCTCTAGTTGCGGCAGGAGGGGACTACTCTTCATTGCAGTGTGCGGGCTTCTCATTGCGGTGGCTTTTCTTGTTGCAGAGCACGGGCTCTAGGCACGTGGGCTTCAGTAGTTGTGGCTTTTAGGCTCAGTAGTTGTGGTGCACAGGCTTAGTTGCTCTGCAGCATGTGGGATATTCCCAGACCAGGGCTCAAACCCGTGTCCCCTGTATTGGCAGGCAGATTCTTAACCACTGCACCACCAGGGAAGCCCCAGGACTTTTTAAAATAAGACAAATGTATGTAGAGCACTTAGCATTCAGTGCCTGACATAGAGCAAAACACTCAGAATGGTTTTATCATCAGTGTGAAAGTTATTCTTTCTCCTAAAACCCATAAACTCATGAACTATTAGAAAAGAAAATGTCCCCAAAGACATCTCATCCAGGGGTTTTAAGCCTGTTAAGCTACAGAGACCTCTTTTAAGGCAGACCTTTCACAGAAAGGCAATGCATAATTGGATGGGGGAGAGGAGTGGCTTTGTTTGAAGTGAGGGAGGGGAACCCAGAGTCCTGCCCAGTAGGCTTCCCCACCCCAGCCACAAACCACCCTCAAACAGTGGTCCCTCCACAGGGTATTGCAGAACACGGCTTTGAGAATCACCATTCTATTCCAGGTGATAAGGAAACAAATAGGAAACTGAGGCTCAGAAAGGAAAGGAAACTGAGGCTCAGAAAGGTACAGAGATCTGCCTAAGTTTCAGTGACAGGGAGGGATTCCTGCTTCCCAAGCTAATGCACTTCCCAACTGGAATGACACACCCTCCTTCCTGTCCACCTGCTTGAGAATAAACCCTCTTTTGGCCCCTCCCTGACTGGAGTGAGGAGTAGCCCCACTAGAATTGCCCCAGAGCCCCAGGGTATAGCCAGGGTTCTCAGTTGCAAAGTGAAAAAAAAAAAAACCACCCCAAAAAACTCAGGCTAACAGAAACAGAAAAGGAATTTATTAAAAGGGTATTGGGGAGCTCCCAGAACTGATGGGAAGGCTGGACAGCCAGGCTCAGAGAATTGAAATGACGGGATCAGGGACTTGGATGTTGCTAGGACTCTTTTTCCTCAGTCCTTGTCTTTCATTCTCTGTGTGTGAGCTTTTCTCCTCAAGACTGGACACTTGGCTGCAGCAGCTCTCAGCACTCAACAACTCTCAGCTGCTCCACTAGTGAGACGGAGGCTTTCTGCTTCTAGTCTTGACAGAACTTTAAGCCTTCCTTAAGGGAAGGACTTAGATTGGTCCAACATGAGTAGGTGCTCATCCCTAGACCAGTTATCCATGGGTGCGGGGCCAGGTACTGTGACCAGCCCACCTTGAGCCAGGTGCCTACTCTTTAACCAATCATTGTGACTAGAGAGGTTGGGTGAATAAGTAGATGGCAGTGCCTGTTGGAACCATATGGTCAGAGAATTTCTCTCCTCCAAGAAGCCTGTCTTATCTCCCTTACCACACACATTTGCAATTAGCTAAGTATAAGTGAAATGCTTCACTCTCCAAGATTTGTTGCCCTTGGTTTACAACTATTAAAGCATGCATCCAGCTCAACTAGAGCATGGAAGCCTGTCTTGTACACTTTTGTAGCCTTCCAGCACAGTCAAACAAGAAGGACCCATGAGTGCTCTCAGGTTAGACTGGATTGAGCTGACCTTTGGAGACATTTAGTCCAACTTGCCCATTTTACAGATAGAGAAGTAAGTCTAGAGAGGGGAACTCACATGTCACATATGCTGAAAGCAGGAGAGTTGCAGAACTAGAGCTAGAGCCTTCTCAACTTCTACTCCAGGGCAGGTTAAATTCTGTGTTTAACATTTGGATGCACCTGTTGGCAAGTCTTAGGAGCCTGGAGCTCCCAAGTGTTCAGTCATTGTTGACATCAGAGCCAGAAATCCAATGATCAGGGCTTAGTTCCAACCCCAAACCTGTGTCTTACTGGACAAGCTCCTGAAGCTAAGCCCCAAATTGCACCTCTGTAAAGTGGGCATAAGTTATGTTTACCTTGACAGTTGCTGGGAAGACTAGAAATAATGTGTATAGTATCCCCTGACACATAGAAGTTCCTCAAGAAATGGTAATGTCTTCTAATGATTGTTATTGATGATAAAGAAGATGAAAAACAAGAGCCCTGACTTCTCAAAGGGAAGAGAATCATTCCTGAGGTTGGTCTCTTGGAAAACATGAATCCATATCTTCTCTATCCCAAACAAATTCCCTTTGGGAGGGAACAAAGGAAATCCCTTTGTTAGGAAGGAAGGAAGGAAGAGAAGGAAGAAGAGTTGGCAGACTGCGATTGTCTCTGCCTCTCTATGAACCTTGCTCTGCTTCCACTACCCCAGACTGCTCCACCCCACTGTCATGCTGAATTCAGGTCACACTCACACTAGTGTGAGACCACCAGCTTTGTGGCAGGATTAGGGGATCCCCATGATAGTAGATAGCAGGCTTGGAGCACCTGCTCCTGGCATTCTAGGTTATGGGGGAAGCTCTCATAGGTCAATGCAAGGCTGTGTGTGTCACGTTTCTCACCGGCTCAGCCCTCAGAGCCTTGTCTCTCCTCTCTACCTTACTACTAAGTCTCCAAATTAGTTTTTTTTATCAAACAATAGACAGGCTGGCATCTTTAAAGTATGGCCTTCATTAAGTAGGGAGAAAATCATTCCACACCTTCCCTCCCAATGCCTCCCTCACCAGGGGCTTCCAGTCTCCTAACGAGCGGGGACACCTCCCCCCACTTCCCAGGGAACTTCGCTCCACCCCCACCCCCACCCATTGCATCATAAGAATCAACACCAAGATCAGATGCTGCAGCATTAATTGAAATTGACATTAAGGGCTCGCTTGCTCAAGCAGAAGCACATGAGAAGAAATATAAACAAGGAAAGCTTTGCATCTGTTCTAATGAGAAAAACCATCTCTAGAGCATCTTATTCAAAAAGGATTGAGTGCCCGGGAAATAACAGATACGCAAGGCCTTCCACCCCCTCCCCACCCCCAATATTCAGAAGAATCACATACACTTCCTGAGATTTTTCAATCTATCTTGCTGCTGTCCTGGCCTCCCAGATGCATTTCTGCAATTCTCCAGCACATTCCCCTTTATGTTCTCCATCTGCTTCTCCAAATCCACTTCTCCATATTTTAACAGTTCTCAGTCAGATTTTTTTTTGCTGTTGTACCTCAAGAGTTCTTGACCATGTGGCCCAAAAACTTAGCTTTGGATCCAATCAGGAGACCCTAAGACTAAAAGAATCCTAGCTGGAATAGAGGGGAAGATGCACAATTATGCAGGTTTCTGCATAAAGACATAAAATTGTTATTCAAATTGTGCTCTAAGTGATACATCATGTTTTTAAAGGGTGTTAATGGGTGGTTGTCGGTTACAGATACTGTTTTTGCCTGCACAGTATCATGTCCCCCTCTTATTGACATCAGTTCCTGACTTTCCTATGAACCTCCACTCCCATTCTTGGTCCAGCCCATAAAGAGTGTGGATGCCAAAGTTAGACTGCATGAGTTTGCATCCTAGCTCTGCCTTTTACTAGCTGTGTGAACCAGGGCAAGTTCCTTAACCTCTCTATACCTCATATAAGTAATATGGGGAATTGTCAAAGTTAGTAGAAGGAAAGAAATCATAAAGATCAGAGCAGAAATAAATGAAATAGAAACAAAGAAAACAATAGCAAAGAGCAATAAAACTAAAAGCTGGTTCTTTGAGAAGATAAACAAAATTGGTAAACCTTTAGCCAGACTCATCAAGAAAAAGAGGGAGAGGACTCAAATCAATAAAATTAGAAATGAAAAAGGAGAAGTTACAACTGACACTGAAGAAATACAAAGCATCCTAAGAGACTACTACAAGCAACTTTATGCTAATAAAATGGACAACCTGGAAGAAATGAACAAATTCTTAGAAAGGTATAACCTTCCAAGACTGAACCAGGAAGAAATAGAAAATATGAAGAGACCAATCACAAGTAATGAAATTGAAACTGTGATTAAAAATCTTCCAACAAACAAAAGCCCAGGACCAGACGGCTTCACAGGTGAATCCTATCAAACATTTAGAGAAGAGCTAACACCCATCCTTCTCAAACTCTTCCAAAAAATTGCAGAAGAAGAAACACTCCCAAACTCATTCTATGAGGCCACCATCACCCCGATACCAAAAACAGACAAAGATACTACAAAAAAAGAAAATTACAGACCAATATCTTTGATGAATATAGATGCAAAAATCCTCAACAAAATACTAGCAAACAGAATCCAACAACACATTAAAAGGGTCATACACCATGATCAAGTGGGATTTATCCCAGGGATGCAAGGATTCTTCAGTATATGCAAGTCAATCAATGTGATACACCATATTAGCAAACCAAAGAATAAAAACCATATGATCATCTCAATAGATGCTGAAAAAGCTTTTGACAAAATTCAACACCCATTTATGATAAAAACTCTCCAGAAAGTGGGCATAGAGGGAACCTACCTCAACATAATAAAGGCCATATATGACAAACCCACAGCAAACATCATTCTCAATGGTGAAACACTGAAAGCACTTCCTCTAAGGTCAGGAACAAGACAAGGATGTCCACCTCGCCACTATTAGTCAACATAGTTTTGGAAGTCCTAGCCACAGTAATCAGAGAAGAAAAAGAAATAAAAGGAATACAAATTTGAAAAGAAGAAGTAAAACTGTCACTGTTTGCAGATGACATGATACTATACATAGAGAATCCTAAAAATGCCACCAGAAAACTACTAGAGCTAATCAATGAATTTGGTAAAGTTGCACGATACAAAATTAATGCACAGAAATCTCTTGCATTCCTATACACTAACAACAAAAGATCAGAAAGAGAAATTAAGGAAACAATCCCATTCACCATTGCAACAAAAAGAATAAAACACCTAGGAATAAACCTCCCTAAGGAGGTAAAAGACCTGTACTCAGAAAACTATAAGACACTGATGAAAGAAGTCAAAGATGATAGAAACAGATGGAGAGACATACCATGTTCTTGGATTGGAAGAATCAATATTGTGAAAATGACTATAATACCCAAAGCAATCTACAGATTCAATTCAATCCCTATCAAATTACCAGTGGCATTTTTTACAGAACTAGAACAAAAAATCTTAAAATTTGTATGGAGACACAAAAGACCCTGAATAACCAAAGTAGTCTTGAGGGAAAAAAACAGAGCTGAAGGAATCAGACTCCCTGACTTCAGACTATACTACAAAGCTACAGTAATCAAGACAATAATGGTACTGGCACAAAAACAGAAATATAGATCAATGGAACAGGATAGAAAGCCCAGATATAAACCCACGCACCTATGATCAACTAATCTATGACAAAGGAGGCAAGGATATACAATGGAGAAAAGACAGTCTCTTCAATAAGTGGTGCTGGGAAAACTGGACAGCTACATGTAAAACAATGAAATTAGAACACTCCCTAACACCACACACAAAAATAAAATCAAAATGGATTAGAGACATAATGTAAGACCAGACACTATAAAACTCTTAGAGGAAAACATAGGAAGAACACTCTTTGACATAAATCACAGCAAGATCCTTTTTGATCCACCTCCTAGAGTAATGGAAATAAAAACAAAAATAAACAAATGGGACCTAATGAATCTTGAAAGCTTTTGCAAAGCAAAGAAAACTACAAACAAGACAAAAAGAAAACCCTCAGAATGGGAGAAAATATTTGCAAACAAATCAATGGACAAAGGATTAATCTCCAAAATATATAAACAGCTCATGCAGCTCAATATTAAAAAAATAAACAACCCAATCAAAAAATGGGCAGAAGACCTAAATAGACATTTCTCCAAAGAAGACATACAGATGGCCAAGAAGCACATGAAAAGCTGCTCAACATCACTAATTATTAGAGACATGCAAATCAAAACTACAATGAGGTATCACCTCACACCAGTTAGAATGGCCATCATCAGAAAATCTACAAACAACAAATGCTGGAGAGGGTGTGGAGAAAAGGGAACCCTCTTGCACTGTTGGTGGGAATGTAAATTGATACAGCCACTATGAAGAACACTATGGAGGTTCCTTAGACAACTAAAAATAGAATTACCATATGACCCAGTAATCCCACTACTGGGCATATACCCAGAGAAAACCATAATTCAAAAGGACACATGCACCCCAATGTTCATTGCAGCACTATTTACAATAGCCAGGTCATGGAAGCAACCTAAATGCCCATCGACAGACGAATGGATAAAGAAGTTGTGGTACATATATACAATGGAATATTTCTCAGCCAAAAAAAGGAACGAAAATGGGTCATCTGTAGAGACATGGATGGATCTAGAGACCGTCTAGAGTGAAGTATGTCAGAAAGAGAAAAACAAATATCATATATTAACGCATATATGTGGAACCTAGAAAAATGGTACAGATGAACTGGTTTGCAGGGCAGAAATAGAGACACAGATGTAGAGAACAAACGTATGGACACCAAGAGGGGAAAGTGGTGTGGGGTGGGGGTGGTGCTGTGATGAATTGGGAGACTGGGATTGACATATATACACTAATATGTATAAAACAGATAACTAATAAGAACCTGCTGTATAAAAAAATAAAATAAAACTCAAAAAGAAAAGGATTGTGGGGAATTGCGTGGAGGATTATATGAGTTAATTCACATAAGGTGTGGCTGGTGCATAGCAAACACTCACTAAATCTCATCTGTTATCACTATTCCTATTTAGTTCAGAATGGGCTGCCCCATTGCCCCTAGCTCTGGTGATAGCACTTGACTCAGTCCTGGCCAATCAGGACATTCCCCGCACCTCACTATGGAAGGCAGCCAATCAATCATTTGGACTGGGGGACTTGCCTGGTGGCGCAGTTGTTAAGACTCTGCACTTCCAATGCAGGGGGCCCAGGTTCAATCCCTGGTCAGGGAGCTAGATCCCACATGCATGCCTCAACTAAGAGTTCACATGCCACAACTAAGGAGCCCACCTGCTGCAACTAAGACCCAGTGCAACCACATAAATAAAAACAAAAAAAATAAAAATAAAAGAGCTAGAAAATGCATGGAATAATTATTTCTTTGAAAAAAAAATCATTTGGATTGGTACCATGGGTTGAAACCTAATCTGTTTTCTGAAAACCTGGTCTTGCCAGTCCAAAGCTGTAAAGCAAAAGGTAGCATCAGGTTCTGGGCTGGTTCATCAGGAGAGAGAATTCTGAGTAGGGAGAATCAGGGACTATCAAATGTCATTCTGCAGGCGAGGTGCACTGTCTCTACTCTAGCCATTGGTCAGATACCATGAAAATACTTGTGTTATGCCATTATTTTGGTGGACCCCAATGAACCACGCTTCGCATTAGCCATGCTCATTTTTTTTTTTTTTTTTTGGCCGCGTTGGGTCTTTGTTGTGGTGCGCGGGCTTCTCATTGCGGTGGCTTCTCTTTGTTGTGGAGCCCAGGCTCTAGGCATGTGCACTTCAGTAGTTGTGGCTCAGGGGGTCTAGAGCACAGGCTCAGTAGTTGTGGTGCATGGGCTTAGCTGCTCAGCGGCACGTGGGATCTTCCCAGACCAGGGCTCGAAGCCGTATCCCCTGCATTGGCAGGCGGATTCTTAACCACTGCACCACCAGGGAAGTCCCTAGCCATGCTCTTATGTAATCTCCTCTTGGGCTTGGCCATGTGACACACTTTGGCCAATAGGACATCAGCAAGCATGATGCAAGCAGAGACAATAAATGCTTGCATGCTGGCTTGTCCTCTTGGAATGCTCGTTCTTGGGAGCCCTGAACAACCATCTACGAAGTGTGGCTGGAGAGACCACATGGAGAGAATCAGAATCCCAGCCATCAACCTACCTGCCAGCTGAATGCAACCACAAGAGTGATCACCAGCAATATCAGTAGAAAAACCACTCACCTAAGCCCAGCACAGATTGTACAATCACAAGCAAATTAAATGGTTGTTTTAAACCATTAAGTTTTGGGGTGCTTTTTAACTTAGCAATAGACAATCAAAACAGCAATCATGGGAATTCCTTGGAAGTCCAGTGGTTAGGACTCCACGCTTTCACTGCTGAGGGCGAGGGCTCGATCCCTGGTCCGGAACTAGGATCCCGCAAGACGTGGGGCGTAGCCAACAAAACAAAACAAAACAGCAATCATGTTTAATAAACTTTCCTAGCTCCACAGAGTTCTCAAAGCCTTCCTACATCTAAGAGAGTGTGATTCTCGTTCCCCTGTTGGGAAAGCTGAAGCCCAAGGAGGAAAGTGACAGCCCCAGCCAAGCAGAAGCAGAGTTGCCACGCTCATCCGCTTCGTAATCAGCTCCTTCTACAGCATTTCCCACTGCGCATGAAAAAAACTTATAAACAGCAACGGAAGGAAGTGTTGTATAGAAGGAGCATTGGCCTGGGAGTCACAGTGGCCCAGTTTGAAGTTGGCCATTGCTTTGCTGTATGAGCTTAGACAGCTCGAACTGCTTCTGCTTTCCCCTCTGAGCCTCAGTCTTTCCGATGGTTCAGTGAGGGAGAAACAAACTCAAAAGTTCACAGGACCTGGGAGATAACAGACAAGGGAAGCAGGTGGGGGGTGCGGGGGGGGAGCTGTGTTAGTGGGTGAGTGCATGCCCATCTAAGGGAGGTAGTGGCTACCCAGCTCCAGCTGGGCCCAGCATGGCCAGATAGCCTGGTTATGTTTTCCTTAGAGAGACAGGAAATATGGTTATGAAGCAAAGTTTTCCAACGTTAAAATATTATGAATTCAATTGAATTTTTTTTAATATTGTGTAGGACCAAAAATTACATCCATTTAGCCTTCAGGCTGCTGTTTTGAAACCTTTTGACCACATAATTTCAAAATGTCCTTCCAGAGTTTACACTGGCATCAAAGAAGTATTCCTACCTATCCTCCTCTGCCCTACACACACAGAGCAGCTTCTTCTATCCCACTCAGGTCATAGAACCTGAGCAACAGGGAAACCTTGGGTGTGGCCACCATCTTTCTCTCCATGGACTCCAGCCCTCTCACCCTTCTTACTATAGGGAAAGGGGTGCAGAGATCCAGCCTCAAATGCCTAAAGTTGACAGGGCCTCATGGAGGGCCAAAAGTGGAAGGGAAGTAACACCTATTAAGCCTCTACTTTGTGTCAGGCATTGTGGTAGACTCGTTATAGCATCACCTAGTGGTGAAGAGCCCAGGCCCTCCAGTCATACACACCTGGGTTTGAATCCTGGCTCTGACACTTGTAAGCTATGTATCCTTGGGCTTGTCCCTCTTCTGGCCTCAGTTTACTCATCTGTAAAACAGAAATCATAATGTTTCCAGTTTCTCAAGGCTTTGGTGGGGATTAAATAAGAAACTGTATATTTGGCAGATATTGTGAATTGGCTACCCCCAAATTCTTTACAACCTCCCTTGCCATGAATGCTGGCTTGGTGTTCTAGGCTTCCTAGCAGGTAGGGTTGCACGAACAACCCAGATGACAGAGTTTTGGCCAATGATATGCAAGTGGAAGTTGCTTGGTGTTACTTACCAGAAAAGTTTTTTTATATTTATTTATTTATTCTTTTGGCTGCCTCGGGTCTTAGCTGCAGCATGCAGGATCTAGTTCCCTGACCAGGGATCAAACCCGGGGGCCCCTGCATTGGGAGCGTGGAGTCTTAGCCACTGGACTGCCAAGGAAGTCCCAGAAAAGTTTTTTTAAAAAGACAGGGGGCTTCCCTGGTGGCGCAGTGGTTGAGAGTCCGCCTGCCGATGCAGGGGACACGGGTTCGTGCCCCGGTCCGGGAGGATCCCACATGCCGCGGAGCGGCTGGGCCCGTGAGCCATGGCCGCTGGGCCTGTGCGTCCGGAGCCTGTGCTCTGCAACGGGAGAGGCCACAACAGTGAGAGGCCCACATACCGCAAAAAAAAAAAAAAAAAAAAAAAAAGACAGGCTCAACTGACATTCTTCAGCCTTTTGCGCTTCCCCTCATGTTCTGCCTGGAACAGAGACGTGATGGACAGAGGAACAGCAGCCATCTTGAAATCTTGGGAACAGAGGTTGACTTGATAAGAATGTTAAAGCAGAAAGATGGAAAGAGCCTGGATTCCTCCAGACTTCTTATGTTAGATAAATAAAGCTCCATAAAATGTATGTGCCACAGTTACTTTTCATCTATGCTACTTGCTGTCAAGCACATTTCTGACTCACACAGTATAATACCTGGTTCACTGCAATACTCAATAAATATTAGCTATTGTTATTTTGCCTATGTTACTTTTCATAATCATAACCATGGGTGGTTATGCTGCGGGTGTTATCACCCTCAGTTTAGAAGTGGAGAAATTCAAACTTCTTCCCAGAATGGGTTGTAAAATTTCAGCGAGATGGGTAGCCATAATAACAGCAAACATTTATCCTTGCTCGCTATGTTGCTGGCACAGTTCTAAGTACTTCACATATATAAACTCAGTTAGTTCTTACAGCAAACCTGGAGGAAAACGCTTTTATTCCCACATGATAGATGAGGAAACAGAGTCAGAGAGGTTAAGAGATTTGCAAGGTCATATAGCTAGCCAGCACTAGATTCAGGATTCGAACTCTGCAGTCTTAGGACAGTGTCTGGCATCTGTGTGTGTGTGTGTGTGTGTGTGTGTGTGTGTTTAATTAGAAAAAAAGAATGCAGCTCATAGATGTTAAGTGACTTGTCTAAAGCCATACAGCCAGAAAGAGGTGGCTGAACCCAGGATTTGGACCCAAGTCTGGCTGACTCCAGACCCACATCATTAAGGGAATCCCTGTGGGTGAAGAAGTGTGTGGCCTGCCATGTTGGGTTTTTTGGGGGGTTTTTTGGTTTGTTTTTCTTACTGGAATTTTTATTTCTTTTTTTTCTTTGAATTTTTGAGTTTTATTTTATTTTTTATACAGCAGGTTCTTATTAGTTATCTATTTTATACATATTAGTGTATACATGTCAATCCCGATCTCCCAATTCATCACACCACCAGCCCCCCCGCCACCGCCACTTTCCCCCCTTGGTGTCCATACGTTTGTTCTCTAGTGGCCTGCCATGTTGAAGAGTCACATATGTTTTCACTATGCGGCAAGGCTTTGCAGAAGGAAAAGCCTAGAGCCATCCTCAAGGCTGCTGCCCTATCCAGATGAAGAATCTGAGGCTCAGAGACGGAACACAACTCACCCAAGTTCGTCCAGCTAAGAGGGCAGTGATGGGCCAGGAATCCAGTCTACTCCATGACTGTGGGGACTAAGGGGTCTGAGGAGATCTGTTCATCCCTGATCGCAATGAGCCTTGGAGACAGAAATGTAGCGGCAACAAGGGACAACCCAGACATTACTTGTATTAATTAAGAGGGCATTAAATTGAAGGGACACACGCAGGCCATCAGTTACCAGCCTGTGCTCTGACGGCCTCGCCATTCTCTATGAGTCCAGCTGGGCTTGTGTGGGGTGCAGAGAGCTGCCCCTCACACCCTGGCTCTCTACTAAAGTGCTTAATTGTCTGAGAAAAAATACCAGCACTCCTGCCCAGCTCTGGGTGAAGTTGCAATAAACTAATTGAAATTAAGTGGCTTGGATCTCAGAAGGGAAGGGGCCACCGGTAGGGAAATATAGAGCACACATTCATTCAACTAATATATGTTCAGCATCTTATGTGCCAGGCACAGTGCTGTGAGCTATGAATATGGCAACAATCAAAGTGGGTAAAGGCCCCGTCCTCATGGAGATCATATTTGTGGGAGGATTGAAATCTACCCTCTACAACTCATAGGTGCAAAAAAAGTATAGGTTCTTTACTTTTTATAAGTGACAGGTTTTTTTTCTTGTGCCTCCCCTATCTATTATTGAGAGAGAAAAATATAAACCTGATTATTAACAGTAACTTAGTCTCTTCCAGTTTAAAACCATCTCACATAAGTTATCTTTTGAGTAAAATGTTCATCTTTCTGTGTCTTCACCCCTTCCTCTACTCAAGATGGTGTCTGGGTGTTGGCCAATCCACATATGGATCCTTGTGCTGTCCTTGGACTGTTACCTAAGAGGCCAGGGGACAGCACATGGACCTATATATGTACCACCCTCCCCTCCCACCTGATTCAGTGATAGGGTGGGAAACCCCAGGATATTGGTTTAGAGGAATGAAAACCCATATGTAGCCAACTGCCAGAGCCCCGCCCATATCTCCTCATCACCCCACCCATGCTCCAAGGATGATTACTGCAGGTATGACCCAAAAGACCTGGCAACAGGAGCATGCTTGGCCTGTGCACTGGATAAGGCAGAAGTACTAGTGATGTAATGCCCACAAAAATACCCTTAAACCAATGACCAATGGGGAGTTGATGGCTACACCATCATCCTCACCCATTGTATGGAATAACTCTGAGGGGTGTCCTTAATTGCCTCCCAGAGTTCCCCAGTGGGATTAGGCTTCAGTTGCCCACAGTGGTAAATTATTTGATCACACATGATTTATTCACAGGCTTTCCTTCTCTGCCTCCCTCCGCACTCCACTATCAGTATTTCCTGGGATCATCCCCCAAATAAACTAGTTGGTCTCAAATTCTGGACCCAAGGGCTGCATCTGAGGGAACCCTAAGACATCATCCATTTAATATTTTTTAAATGTCGTATCCATTATATATTTTATTGGGGGGATGATAGATAATAAACAAATATAGTAGAAGTTCTTTTATCTCATGTTATCGAAACAGATATTTGATCAGTGCATCAAAAGTATTAGTTCAAATGTGGATTAATCATAACATATGATGCATACATACCTTAAACATTTTAGTCTAATTTTAAAAAAGTAAATGTATAGTTAAGTGCCAATCTTTTGACAAAGGGCTAATCTTCAGAATATTCTGCATTGCTCACTAAGGCTTCTGGGTAAGTGGAGATATGCTTGGGGAGAGCCTGAAGAAGAGGCAAGGGGATGACAGAAGGGAACTGATCAGTGAGAGCCAGCTCTAGAACTCAAGGCTTTGGGTCCCAAGGCTTGTAAGACCAAGGCTTGTCAAGGTTGGAATGACAACCTTGTCAAGGTTGGAATGGAGTCAAAATTGCAGTGAAGCCGCTGGTTGTCAGCCCTTCCAGGGGCCCAGGGACAGTAGGTGATCATGTTTCCCAGCAACACTGCTCCAAAGACATGGGCAACTGCTGTCCAGTTTCACATCCCAGGCCAGCTGCCCTGGAGGAACTGAACCTGACCTACCCACTGACCCACAGAGACAAAACCCAGAGGGCCCCCAAAGACAGCGTGAGAAGGAGCTGCCTCCTGGGATAGTGTGTTGCTTTATGGCAAGGTCAGAGGGCATCTATGTAGGAGGTTCTCCCAGATTGCCCCACCCCCAGCCATTATACAGTTGGGCCTTCTAAGGAGCAGATTGGAGAAAGGGCTTAGAACCAACTTTATAATTCTCATAAGGAGCACTGCACTTCATACAAATTAAAGTGGTTTCATGGTTCCTAATGATTTTCCCAATGACCATGATAGTGTTCCCCATTTTTATTCTGGAAATGCAGTCATGAGCCAGACCAGTTAGAGACATCTGGAATTTTTCACACCAGAGCTGAGGAAAATGTTCTCTATCCTCCAGGAGTTGCTAAAGCTGAAAGGCTATGATTCTGGAGTTGCCAGAGGCCACATTCCCCTCCGTGTAGAGAATGACCATCTGTGAAAGGCAGGAATGACTCCAACAAGCAAGAGAGAAGAGAGAGAGAAAAGCTTGACAGCATTTTAGACTGGATGTCTAAATCCAGTCATTGCTGGGGTCACCTCCACTCTGTACGATCCATGGTTTGGTTATGTGAGTCAATAAATCCCCTTTTCGTGCTCAAAGTAGTTAGAGTTGGGTTTCTATCACTTCGAGCAAAGAATCTTTGACTAATACAGATATCCTCAGCAATGGAAAAGATGAGGAGCTTTCAAAGGGCCTCCCAGGCAACAGATGTTCACAGGCAGGGGCTGGAGAGAGAGGAAGAGGAACACAGAGATGACTGCATATAGGAAATACCTTGCGGGGACTCCTAGGAATACATATACCCCTGCTTAATTCTTCTTTTCGCACACACACACACACACACACACACACCAGGGATAAAGGGGAAAAAGACCTTGAGGAAAATATATTGTTATAACACAACACTCTGAGTCAGATGCTTACTATTTAACCTCCTTGTAAAGCCCAGACCCTCGGTGTATTCTCTTTCACTATATAAGGCAGCAAAGAAAATATACACTTTAGCTATAATTCTGACTCTTATTCTCTCTCTCTTTTTCCTGAATCATTTCTAAATTAATTTATTACCTTTTATAACCTTATATAACCATAAAAACTAGAACAGATCCATTCTTTATGAGGAATTGCACAATTTGTATCTCCTCTCAAACAGAAGGCCTCATGTGCATGTAAAAGCTTGAACATAAAGCACTGGGGTTATTTGTCAATCCAAGAGCAGGCCCCAGCCTGGTGGGCAGAGGAGGGAGCTTAGAGAAATAAACTTGGAATCAATGTTTTATTTCCCTTTTATTATTGGAAAGAAATGTTAGTTAATTGAGAAAAATGAGTGTAAGTTTTTCTAAAGCCCTGTTCTGGGAGGTAGGGAAGGAGTTCATTGTATGAATAATCATCATTTGAGGGTTAATTGTTCTTTAATACTTTGGGATTGAAGGGAAATTATGGAGGAGGGCTTGAGGGCTTGAGGTCCTATATGAGTAAAAAATGCTGAGAAGAGACACCACAGGCTTTTGATAGATGATAGATTAGGCTGTTGTCAGGAGTATCTCTGTCCCTCCCCTCTACCTCTGTGGATGGAGTATACTTCCTCACCCCTTGACTCTGGGCTTGGCCATGCGACTTGCTTTGGCCAATGGGCTTGAAATATGCTTGTGCAGTTGGGCACCCTCTCTTGCCATTCAGCCATCATCAGGAGAGAAATAAGTTCTGGTTAGCCCGCTGGTTCTAGGAGGAGAATGAGAGATACATGCAGCAGAACCACCCAGCTACCAGGAAACTCATAACCCAAAGCTAAATGCTGTTGTATCCCACCTAGAGTTTCAGGTTGATTGTTATGTGGCATTACTAGAGCAATAGCTAATTGATAGAACACATTAATGTGATTTCCCTTGAACAGGCAAACTAGTGAAGACTGGCAATATTTGGGTTGTTTTACTAATAAAAGTTAAATTCCTGATGTGAGCAAATCTTTTACCTTTTATTATTACTGGTTTAAGTGGAATCAGGAGTTGGGGAGAGAATGGTGGAGTTTTAGCTCTGGGACCTCACAGCACAATTAAACTTATCTGATCCAGGGCATGGAGTTTGTGGTCAGCATATCCATGGATGTGGTTTGTTGGGAGAGGCAATCCACCTCTCCCAACAAACCGTGGGCCCTAAGTTTCCATGCACATTCTTGCTGGATATGCCAAGAACGCAAGGCCCTGACTGCCTTCTACTCAGGCCATTTCTCAGGACTGTGTTTGTAGCAAGCAACCTTAACGGATGAAGTAATGTCTTCCCCAGACAAAGAGCTGACTAGTTACTGCTCAGTGTAGAAGCAGTAGATTCTCCAAACTCAGTATTCTTCTCCTACGACACAACTCACTGTGTGTGCGGGCCCACCTGTATCACCTCCTTGGGACTTGGGAGACATGGGAAATCAGAGTATGCCTGACAATCTGGCTACTCTTTCTCTGTAAGTAATACAGTCCCTGGCTCTGCCCCAGAACTCCGTCTTCTGCTAGCACCCATGAAGCGGTCTAGCTTCTCAGCTTGTAAGCAGGGTAAACTCTCAGACCCTTCACAGCTCCTGACATAAGTCATCTCTCATGAATGTTAGTTGTCCCAATGCACTACACAGGGATGAAGTCTGTGAACTCCTTTATATTTAAACCAAAAAATAGATTAACATAAAAATAGAAGTAAACAAGCCTAAAAGTATGTATAATTTAGGCTGGGATTATTCAAAGGCTGGGCTCAGTAAGGACTTGACCACAGCACCTACACATGGCTCCTCTATGTTGCTTGGGCTTCCTTATAGCATGGCAGATTCAGGGTAGTCAAACTTCTTACACGGTGGCTCAGGGCTCCAAGAGCAACCCCTAGGAGAGGTCATTAGGATGGGTCCTAATCCAATATGACTGTTGTCCTTATAAGAAGAGGAGATTAGGATACATGCTCACACAGAGGAGAGACCATGTGAAGACACAGGGAGAAGACGGCCACCTATAAGCCAAGGAGAGAATCCTCAGAAGAAATTAATCCTTTCAACACCTTGATTTCATACTTCTAGGCTCCAGAATTATGAGAAAATAAATTTCTGTTGTTTAAACCACCTAGTTTGTGGTTCTTTGTTGTGGCAGCCCTAGCAAGCTAATACAGGGGTCTAGAGCTAAGCAAAGAGTTCTTAGATGTGACACTAACAGCATGATCCATTAAAGGTAAAATTGATAAATTGGACTTATTAAAAACGTTTGCTCCGCTCCTTTTAACAATAGAGGATAAAGGGACAAGCTACAGACTGGGAGAAACTTGTTGCAATCCACACATCTGACAAGGGATTATCTAGAATATATAAATAATCTCAATACACAACAGTAAAAAGAAAAAAAAAACCCAATTAGAAAATGGGCAAAAGTCATGAATAGACTTTTCACCAAAGAAGAGAAACAGAAGGCAAATAAGCACACAAAAGATGTTTAACATCATTAGCCATAAGGAACTGTAATTCAAAACCATAATGAGATAATACTACATGCCTATCAGAATAGCTAAAATGAAAAATAGTGACAATGGCAAATGCTGGTGAGGATGCAGAGAAACCGGATCATTCCTACATTGTTGGTGGAAATGTAAAATGGTACAGCTACTCTGAAAATCATTTTGGTAGTTGCTTATAAAACTAAACATGCAGGGACCTCCCTGGCAGTCCAGTGGTTAAGACTTCACCTTCCATTGCGGGTGGTGTGGGTTCGATCCCTGGTCGGGGAAGCTAGGATCCTACAAGCCTCGTGACCAAAAAAACAAAACATAAAACAGAAGCAATACTGTAACAAATTAAATAAAGACTTTAAAAAAAAAGGTCCACATCAAAAAAAAAATCTTAAAAAAAACCAACTAAACATGCAACTATCATACAATCCAAACTCTTTGTAAGAGCCCCAAACTGGAAACAGCCCAGATGACTTTCAATGGGTGAATGATCAAAAGAGCTGTGGTATGTCCATTTCATGGCATACTAGTCAGCGAAGGAACAGACTATTGATACACACATCAACCTGGATGAATCTCCAGGAATTAAGCTGAGTTAAAAGGTCAATCCCGATAGGTTACATACTGTATGATTCCTTTTGTACAGCATTCTTCAAATGACAAAATTATAGATGTGAGGAACAGATTAGTGTTTGCCAGGAGCAAGGGAAGATGAGGAGAAGGAGGTAGTGTGACTGTAAAAGGGCAACACACACGATCATTGTGGAGGTGGAACTGTTCTATATGTTAACTGCGTCAATGTCAATATGCTGGTTGTGATACTTCACCACAGTTTTGCAAGATGTCACCACTTGGGGAAACTGGACAAATGGGACATGGAATCTCTCAGTATTATTTCTTATACTTCCATGTAAATCTATAAATGTTTTATGTTAAAAGAGAGAGAGAGAATGGGAAAGCTTTCTTTATTGATGTGAAAAGATCTCACTGTTAAGTGAAAGAAAAAAAAGGATCAGAAGAGAGTATTTGCATGCATAGAGAAATCTGGAAGGATACACACAGAACTAATTCAAGTGATTCCCTGAGGAATCCCTGAGGGTGGGGAGAGGTGGATGAGGAAGGGGGAGGGTGGGAGAAGTATAGACATTTTGATAATGTTGGCTTTTTTAGGTTTTGAACCATATGAAAAACAAGAAAAACAAACAACAAAAAAGATCCTTCTAGGTACTTCCCTGGTGGTCCAGCGGGTAAAACTCCGTGCTCCCAATGCAGGGGGCCTGGGTTCAATCCCAGGTTGGGGAACCTGCATGCGTGCTGCAACTAAGAAGCCCGCATGCCTCAACTATGAGCCCACATGCTGCAATGAAGATCCTACATGTTACAACTAAGACCCAGCGCAGCCAAAATAAATGAATAAATAAATATTAAAAAAAAGAAGAAGATTCTTCTAGCTGCTGTGTGGAGAGTGGATTAGAAGGGCCAAGTGTAGAATTGGAGAGACCGGAAAGACTTTGTCCATCTAGAGAACAGAAGAACTCCACATTCTTCAGTGCATCATAACCTGCCTTCTGAAACAAATCTAACTGTTCACCTCTGCTGAGAAAGCTTTTCCACCCCTAGGATAAAGAACAGCAGCCCGGCATGACATTTAAGACATTTCACAATGTGGTCCCCAGCTGATCTTCCCAGGCTCATCCTCTCTCACCACCCCTTGAATCATGATGTTCTCTTTTATCTGAACACTTGAAGAACTATCACACCTCTGTGCCTTTGCTCATGCTGTTCCTTCTGGCTGGAATGCCCTTCCTGCACACTTCATCCTTGTAATCTCTAGCCCCTTAAGACCAAATTCAAGGTTCCCTTCCTTTGGATGCTTTTCTGACCAGTCCATCTCCTAAAGCCCATACACAATTAATTGCTCTCTGTGGAGGGTTCCCAAGGCACTTTCTCTAACTGCCATTTTATCATTTGTGACATTGGCATACACTCAGGTGTGAGTTTAATTAATTGTTATTACATAATTAATTGAGTGGTCATTTGCTTAATATCCTTCTCCCCCGCTAGACTGCCAATTCCAGGAGGGTAGGGACCATGACTGTTATATAATCTTACTGACTGGGACAGTGTCTAGGATCCTGGAACTTACAGTTAAGGGGCTCTCTGGAAGCCTTGGGATCTTGAGCCCCAGTTCTCTTAAAGGAGCAGTGTTCTGAATGGTGACGCCCAGAGCATGTTCTCACTGGCACTGCAAAGGACTGAACCATCACTCTCCTTGTTCAGCTCACACAACCCTATTACTGGGCCCCTACCAGGCAAGCCACTAATCTCCCTGAGGTTCTAACAGATGTAAGGGGTTAAACCCCGCCAGCAGGGCTGAGTGGGTGGGGGAGCCTAGAGCTCCATGTCCCACACAGTAGCCACTAGCCACAAGTGAGTATTTAAACTTAAATTAATTAAAATTAAATTAAATTAAAATTCAGATCCTTAATCAAGCTAGCTCAGTAGCCATCTGTGGCTAGTGGCTACTGTTATCGGACACTACAGAACTACAAAACATTTCCATCATCATAGGAAGGTCTATTGAAAGTCATTGACCTAGAGAATTACCACCACCCCTTTTTTTTTTGGCCACACAGCTTGCAGGATCTTAGTTCCCTGACCAGGGATTGAACCCAAGGCCATGGCAGTGAAAGCACTGAGTCCTAACCACTGGACTGCCAGGGAACTCCCGAGAATTACCCTTTACTGAGTGCTTCGCACAAAATATAGCAGTCTGTTGAAGCATCTCAGTGCGTGTGCTTAGGGGCCAGACTGTCTGGATTTGAACCTCAGCTCTGCCAGTCACTATCTGTGTGGCCTTGAGCAAGTTACTTCACCTCTCTGTGCCTCATTTTCTTCAACTATCAATTGGGAATCAGAATAGTATCTACCTCATGAGGTTGCTGTGAAGATTCAATGAGATAATACATGTAAACACTTGGAATATTACTGGCCCACAGTTAATGCTCAGCACTTTGTTGGTTTGTTGTCATTTTTTGTTTTTATCCAAACCTCACAACAATCCTATGAGATAAGTGCTATTATGATTCCCATTTACAGATGGGGAAATTGAAGCTCAAAGAGCTGAAGCAACTTATGCAAATTCACATGGTGAGAAAGTGGCAGAGCTGGCTTTGAACCCCAATGCCCTCGGTTTTCTAGACTTCTTCCTTTTTGAGGGGTGGGGATGGATCTGCCCCTAGCTCCAGCTGGAACCTGGTCTAGTTCCATAGTTCTCCTTGCCAAGATGAGCTCCTGCCATCCCTTACTAGGAGCTCCAAGCACTTGACTGATGCCCCATCCCCACCAGCGTGAGGCCTCTGCCCTCAGCTGGCATCCATCAGAAAGCCTTCTCCTTCCTGCTGCCCTAGATGAGATGCTGGACCCAGAGCACTGTGCAAATGGAACATGAATTCTGCTGACAGGGTTAATAAGCCTCCTAAATCAGCACTTGGACTTTTTGCTTTACATATATTACTCAAGTTACATGTCAGGGATTAATATACATTATAAACCAGATGTGCTGGTTACATATTTCTCTCTGGAACATCTCTTGGGTGCCTCTTGAAACTGCTGCTGGTGTTAATCCCACATTCTTCCCACCATGCTTGGGCTCTGGTGGGGCCAAGCTGTAAGGAACCAGAGGCTGATTTTTCTCTTTGGATCCAGGCCCAGCTGCTTTGGGTTTCACAATCATTTCTGTATCTTTCTGCTGTGCGGGCTGTGGCTTTCAGCCTGTTGTGTCCAGTGCTTAGCCAAGGTCTGGGTACATAGTACCTATACGGTGGAGGTGGCAGAGGCTGCTGATTGCCTACCTGAGGTCTATTTTCTCCTTGTTCCCAATGAACAGAACCCTGATATTGTTTGGGGCTGCAATGTACCAAGCTAAAAATATTCACCTTCCCTATTTCCTTGTGGCTAGGTACAGGTATAAGAGTCAGTTCTGGCCAATGAGATGGAAGAAGAACCATACTGGGGCTTTGTGGGAAATCCTTACATAAGGACCGTCCCTCACTTCTTGATTCCTTTTCTCTCTGCCTGGAAAATAGTCATGATGGTCACAGCTGCAGCCATCTTGCAGCCATGAGGTAACAAGTATGAAAATGAAAGCCTACATGCTAAGATGGAGGTGTAGAAAGATCGAAGGAATCTGGAATCACGTGGCTATATCCGAGCCTTTGTACCAGCCCTATTCTGCTTCCACCAGACACATTTTTATATAAGATAAATAAGCCCCCATCTTAAGTTTGCAGTTACTGGGGCTTATCACACTCCTGATACATTTGCCTTCAGTGTCCCTGGCATCCACAGAGAAGCAGCTCTTGGGGAACCTCCTCAGTCCTTGCTTCTCTTCTCTGAAATGAGCTCATCACCACATTCTTGCCCACACCTGCTTCTCAGAAAGTTTTAACCACATTCCCTGCTGGGTGGGCAGTGGACCATGGCCATAGCTGATTGAGTCAGTGATCTAAACCTGACCCAACCAGATTCTCTCCCTGAGAATTTCAACTGGACCCAGAGATTTGCATTCAGAACACACAAAGTGGCATCTACAGCCCATAATGGCCCTGGGAGTGTTTTGTTTGTCCTATCTAGTGTTTTTTTGATATTAGAAACATCAAGCTTCCCATAAAAATCTGGATTCCTGGCTTCTCTTGAAACAGTGGAAAGTTGGGCTCACATTCCACATGGCAATAAATGGCTGCTGGTGAGAAGTGGCTGTTCCCTCTAGATAGGCACACAATCTTCCATATTCCATAGTCCCCACCTTGCCCCAGTGTGGTTTTACACACGGCTCCACGTCACTTATTCCTGTTGCTTGCCTGGCTCCTTTTGGAACTGGAGTTTAAGATATCTGCTCTAATTAGTCTCTGTAAGGCCCTTGAATCATGGTGATGATAATAATGCTGCTGGTGAAGATAACAATAGCAACAATTATTGATGGTTTTATGAACCAAGTAGCTTGGTGAGGGCTTTACGTATATTATCTTATTTAATCCTCAAAACAAGAAGACCCTACTATGATCATTGTACAGAAGAGGAAAGAGGTGCAGTAACTTGACCAAAGCCTCACAGTTAGTAAGCAATACATCTGGGATTCAAACCCAAGCATTCTGGCCTCAAAGTGGGTGCTTCCCAACCAATAGGCTATACTGTCTTCTCATGAATTAAGACAAAGCCACAGCTGGAGAAGGACGTGGCAGATGCACAGAGAGAGTGAGAGAAACTAAGGTAAGATTGGGAGGCAGAGAGCGGCTGCCATGACCCCTGGCTGTTTTCTGGTTCCTTGTGAAGCTGGATGCACTCCACACAAGGAAACCTCAACCAGTTGGAACTCATAAATGCAAGCAACAGAAACTGACTCTGGTAGATTTCAGCAGAAGAGCAATCAGTGAAATAGACACTGGAGAGCTTTCAGCATTGCTGGGAAGGCTGGAGAGCCAGAATGGCCACCACGGTGGCAGAAGCACAGGGCTAGTCTGGTAAGGACCCTGCTGCCCCTACCACAGAATGCCAGACCTTTCAGCTTCCCTTTAACCCTGCTAAAGCTTCACATCTGACGCTAGGGACTGCCACTGGCCCTACTGCCTGGGCTGCCCCAGAGACAGAATACTGCTGCTTCTGTGGCCACTGTCACCAGACTGGGCTTCTCCATTGTCTCTGTGTCTCTGTATCTCCTCAGTCAAAGTATAGTGTGTACCCCTAAATGCCTAAGCCCAGGTTCCATGCCCAAACCCTAGTTTCAAGGGAGCCTGAGAAAACAAGTAACTGGCACTTCCACATTCTACATCAGGAAGTGAGCTCTACTTCCCACTAAGACTCATATTGGTGGGAAATTCTCCAGACATAAGTATGGGTTTCTGAGTCTGAGCAGCCAAAAGGGACAACTGTGCATGAAGATTTTTAAACTGGCTAGCCCAAGTGATACATCATTCAGGGTTGCATTAGGAAAGAGAGGGCACACTCAAATGGAATCAAGGAGAATAAAGAAGAATTTATAACGGTGCAAGAAGGGTTAAGGGAAATTGGTAAAGGATGGGGAAACACCTCAGAGATTGCAACCATTAGAGGGGGCATTGTGACTCCAGGCCTGAAGGGGCAAGGAGAGGGGGTGCTTATGGGAATGTGGAAAGAGCTGGAGTTGTAGGAGAGGGTTTTCTAGAATGGTTCCAGTCTGTGTCCCCAGTGAGGAGGGAGCTGGGGAAATAAATAACTTCATTTCTCTTTCCTTCCATCCTCCAGTCTTCTGCAGGTGCCTCCCATTGGGCAAGCCCAACAGGAAGCCAGAGAGTAAAGGATCCAGCTGACATAGTCCATAGAGGTGAGCTGCTGGGGCACAGCATGCCTCGTGGGGGAGGGTGAAGGCTAGATCTGGAGAGTAAAGAGAATAGCCAGAAATGCATGGTGTGATCTTGGTTCTATCACTTAATCACTTTGAACTGTTTTCTCCACTTTAAATTGAGAGGCCCTGACATTCTGTGGGTCTCTCAGGCCTTGCTGCTGACCACTCTGTAATTTCTTCCTTTTTGGCCTGTCCTGTAAGTTTGCCGCTATGTCAACCTCCATATAAAAGTCAACGCCTTTTTTTTTTTTTTTTTTGCGGTACGTGGCCTCTCACTGATGTGGCCTCTCCCGTTGCAGAGCACAGGCTCCGGACGCGCAGGCCTAGCGGCCATGGCTCACGGGCCTATCGGCTCCGCGGCATGTGGGATCTTCCCGGACCGAGGCACGAACCCATGTCCCCTGCATCGGCAGGCAGATTCTCAACCACTGCACCACCAGGGAAGCCTTCAATGCCTTTTGTTTCCAAAAAGCAGAGACTTTCCTATGTGGTCACAGGGATTCACAGGGATTCTCCTTTGCTGCAGGTGGAAACAATTCTCCATCCAACTCCCCAAATCCTGACTTGGTGACTCCTCTGGAATTTTTCCATACGGAACAACTTGCCCTGCTAAGGCATAAAATATCTGCTCAGATCTCAAGAGCTGTTCTGATGGAGCTGTTTATTTATCCTTTAGTGCCTCACTCATTCTCTTCTTCCTCTCACGACTTGATTCTCCAGCAAATTCCCATCCTTGCTTCCCATGTTCCCCTTTGAGTGATTATCTCTCTGTGACCCAGATCTTAGCCTTGCTCTCCTGCTACTGAAAAGAACATCACATCTCTGCCTTAATTACATTTTGGTGACTCCATTGCCAGCATGGTTTGAAATTGTTCTTGCCTAACTTTCTAGTGGAAAAAGCAGTTTCTCCTTATTCCTTAAAGTTTTGAGTGAGCAATGACACTATGAAGACTGAGCTCAAAGGAGTGACATTTAGCATTGTGATCATATAATCAATAAAATCTGTGCACAGTTAAGACAACACATGTAACACATGATTACAAATGTTTAATGTGTACATATACAACAAGAGACAATTGTGTTATCAAAAAAAATTAGCACCACAATTCTTAGGGAGATGTGGAAGTATTGTGGACTCTGATATTCCACACAGACACGCCACCCCCCTGCCCCCTTGAAGAATGAAGGACTTGTTCCACCAGCTGCTGGGAGTACTGCTGGCAGGTGACCCTTAGCTGTAAGCCTTCTTTGAGAATTTCCTTGGCAGCTGCCTTTTTGAGGCAGCCTGTATACAATGACTGATCCACTTGGGAGCATAGATACCTGGTCCTCTTGCCGCCATTCAGGACAACTTTGAAGACTTATCCTAGCTTCAGAGTCCCCCATGGAATCAGCTGAGGCTTTTGTTCTGACATCATAGTTTGACTTCTCCCTCTGCTCCATCCTATTCCTTCCTCTCTCTTCCACAGGTGTTGATCCCAAGAGCACTCCCCAAATAACTCCCTGCATGCTAATCTCCATCTCAGAGTTTATTTCCCAGAGAACTCAACCTGAAATCCTCCGTGTGCGCATGCACACGCACACACGCACACACACACACACCTTGTGTCCACGCCCATTGGAATGTGACTTTGCAGCTTCTCCAATCAAGAGATAGGGTCTATTTCTCCACTCCTTGAATCTAGGCTGGCCTTGTAACTTGTTTTGGTCAATAGAATGAGGCAGAAGTGATACTGTACCAGTTCTGAACCTGAGCCTCCAGAAGTCTTGCATGCTTCTGCTCTCACCCTTGGAGCCTGCCACTACCATAAGAACAAGCCCAAGCTAGCCTGCTGGAGCATAAAAAACATGTGGCCAAGTCATAACTATTCCCCAGCCAACAGCCAACCATCCCCCAGAAGCAGAGGCACCTAGCTGACCACAATGTATGAATGAACTTAGCCAAGACTAGAAATACTACCTAGCTGAGCCCAGCCTAAATTGCTGACCCAGAGAATCATGAGCTAATAAATAGTGTTGTTTTAAGCCAGTTAAATTTTGGATGGGTTTGTTAGCTATGTAGCAATTCTTAACTGATACAAGAGGGAACTGTACTTGAGAAACCATCTTGCTAATATAGAAAGTAAAACTGGGGCAGGAGTATCAGGCCACAAGCAACACAAGGGATGATTAAGCAACTTTCCATGAGAAAATGGAAGGAATTTATTTTTTTTGCCCCAGTGAAGTAGGTAGAAAGATGAGACTGGGGGTGGAGGCATAAAAAGTAGATAAGGAGGAGAAAGTTGTCAGCAAGATGGTATGTGATTGGGAACAATATGGGTAGAAGCAGCAGGTGGAATCCCCTACTGGCCGTGGGTCTGTATGCATGGAGATGGGGTAGCAGAAGGACATTTAAGCATAGATGAGCCTAATAGTTATTTTGAACTTCTTTGCATTTCACTGATGTAACCATTTCTTTGTTTATTTGCATGCTATCCAACTTTAGAAACAAGAACACTCCCACTCTTCTAGTGGAGGTGTAAACCAGGACATCTACTTCGGAGAGCAATTTGGTAGTATTATTATCTAGCACAGTACAAAATGCGCATGCCCTTTGACCAGCAATCCCACCTCTAGATTTTTATAGAGAAATACTTGTACATGTGTACCAGAAAACACGTACAAGAATGTTTGCCCTTTGCAGCATTGTCTGTAATAGAGGAAATTTGGAAAAACCTTAATCGTCTATAAGTAGAGCTTTAGATAGATGAATTTGTATATATTCATACAATGAAACACTATATAACAGTTAATATGAATGAACTACACATATATTTATATCTAACTATATATATCATCAGAGACAGATCTAAAAACACATTATTGCATGAAAAAGGAAGTTGCAGAAAATAAAGTATGATACCATTTTTGTATATCTTAAAACCACACAAAACAATGTTATAAGCATTTATGGATACAGTAGATGCAGTGAAAATATGAAAACAAGATTTGCAAGGTCAGACACCAAATTCCTGATGGTGAATTCTTCTGAGGAGGGAAGTGTACATAGGAGATTTCACTTTTAACCCTACTAGATTTACAAAATCAGAAGCAAAAACTATAAAATGATATCATTAAATTCTGAGAGTTGGAGGGCATGGGTGTTTGTTAGATTACTCTCTGTTCTTTTCTGTATTTAAATTTTTTACCAACATAGAAAAAAAATTAATTTTACCCATGAATGCTTTTTGTGATTTGGGTGGTTTATTTGTCTGTGTGTGTGACTGAGTTTCACATCTGGGTCACAGATTCATGCCAGAACCAGGCCCCAGAGGTGGATGTTACTGAGCATGTGGACCCCTGGAGTGTCCAGACTCTTGCAGAGTACTTTGTGGATCTACAGACTGTGGACCAGGAATCTGAATCAATCTTACCAAGATCACCCACAGTGAGAGACTCTAGGGTACATCTGGGTTACATGTATAAATTGTTACAGGCACTGACACCAGTGGTAAACTGGTTTTATAAATTACATGAGCAGTGAAAAAAACTCTTCTCACTTCGCTAATTTTCCAGTGTCTGTGCTCAGGGTAGAGATGGATGCATATCTTGGCATATTTTCTTTCAGTCTTTTAGAAAATTAACTCTACTGTTTTGGGAAAATTATTCCACCCTATTATGAAGAATTCCAATAAAGCAGAAAAAGGTAAATGTGAAAGTAGAAATAAAAACCACACCAAATTCTGTTGTCTAGAAATTACGAGAGATGAACATTATCTGAAACATCTTTCTATGCCATTGTAAAATTAGGAAGATGAGATAGAAATATTTTATTAAAATGGGATTATGTTATAGATTCAATTTTTAATTCAAAAGTATTACATTTATGTTATTATAATTTACTAGAAGAAAAAGGAACTGGAGAGAAACTAAAGGGATTGTTGAAAGCCAAATAAAGTTTCTTTATTTCAAGAGATCATTTCTTAAAATATCTCTCTAAATTTACAAAGGAGAGATTACAAAAACATTAAAGTTGTGGTCATTATGTTTTTATTTTAAATTATATGTTTCAGTTCTTTCTATCTCCCCACTTTGAAAAATGATGAGCACTCTTACTTCTTTTTACCTCCCAGTTTTTGTTATTTATACTTTTTACATTTTTTTACAATTTACTTTTACAATTTTTAAATACAATTATTCTACAATTTACAGATTTTTGTCAATTTTACTGTGTTCTAACAATAAGTCTCATGAATTTCTTTTAGGCATTTATATATATTTTTTACTATAAGCCATATATCATAAAATTTACCACCTTAAAGTGTACAATTTAGTGGGCTTTAGTGTATTTACCAAATTGTGCGAGCACCCCCACTAATTTCAGAACATTTTCATCACCCCCAAAGAAATCCTGTACCCATTAGCAGTCACTTTCCTTTTCCTTTTTAATTTTATTGAAGTACAGCTGATTTACAGTGTTGTGTTAATTTCTGCTATACAGCAAAGTGACTCAGTTATACATATATATATCCTTTTTCATATTCTTTTCCATTATGGTTTATCACAGGATATTTAATATAGTTCCCTGTGCTATACAGTAGGACCTTGTTGTTTATCCATCCTATACATAATAGTTTGCATCTACTAATCCCAAACTCCCAATCTTTCCCTTCCCTCCTTGGCAACCACAGATCTGTTCTCTATGTCTGTTTCTGTTTCATAGATATATTAATTTGTGTCATATTTTAGATTCCACATATAAATGATATCATATGGTACTTGTCTTTCTCTTTATGACTTGCTTCACTTAGTATGATAATCTCTAGGTCCATCCATCTTGCTGCAAATGACTTATTTCATTCTTTTTGATGGCTGAGTAATATTCCATTGTGTATATATATATATATATATATATATATATATATATATATATATATACCACATTGTCTTTATCCATTCATCTGCTGATGGACATTTAGGTTGTTTCCATGTCTTGGCTATTGTGGATGGTGCTGCTATGAACATAGGGGTGCATGTATCTTTTTGAATTATAGTTTTCTCTGGATATATGCCCCAGAGTGGGATTGCTCCATCATATGGCAACTCTATTTTTAGTTCTTTTTTTGCGGTACGTGGGCCTCTCACTGTTGTGGCCTCTCCCATTGTGGAGCACAGGCTCCGGATGCGCAGGTTCATTGGCCATGGCTCACGGGCCCAGCCGCTCTGCGGCATGTGGGATCTTCCTGGACCAGTGCACGAACCCACGTCCCCTGCATCAGCAGGTGGACTCTCAACCACTGCACCACCAGGGAAGCCCTATTTTTAGTTTTTTGAGGAACCTCCATACTGTTTTCCATAGTGGCTGCACTAATTTACATTTCTATCAACAGTATAAGAGAGTTCCCTTTTCTCCACACCCTCTCCAGCATTTATTATTTGTAGAAGCAGTCACTTTTCACTCCTTCCCTCCCCACCTCCCTAGTCCCTAGCAATCATGAACCTATTTTCTGTCTCTATGGATTTGCCTATTCTGAACATCTTATATAAATGGAATCATACATTATGTGGCCTTTTGTGGTTGGCTTCTTTCATTTATCATAATGTTTTCAAGGTTCATCCATGTTGTATCATGTTTCAGTACATTATTCCTTTTTATGGTTGAATAATATTCCATTGTATGGATATACAATAATTTGTTTATCCATTCATCAGTTGATGGACATTTGGGTTGTTTCCACTCTAGGGCTATGATGAATAATGTTGCCATAAACATTTGTGTACAAGTTTTATTATGAACATGTTTTTAATTATCTTGGTTGAAACCTATGAGTGGAATTGCTAGGTCATATGATAGCTTTAGGTTTAACCTTTTGAGGAACTACTAGATTGTTCCAAAGTGACTGCACCATTTTACATTCCCATCAGCAATGGATGAGAGTTCCAATTTCTCCCCATCCATCCCAACACTTATTAGCCATTTTTTCCCTTTCTTTTATAGCCATTCTATTAGGTGCGAAGTAGTATCTCACTGTGGTTTTGTTTTGCATTTCTTAATAACTAATGGTGTTGAGTATCTTTTCATGTGCTTCCTAGCAATTTGTATTTCTTCTCTGGAGAAATGTTTATTCAAATACTTTACCCATTTAAAAAATATTTATTTATTTTATTTTTGGCTGTGTCAGGTTTTTAGTTGCAGCACGTGGGTTCTTCATTGTGCTGCGTGGGCTCAGTAGCTGAGGAGTGCAGGTTCTGTAGTTGTGGCTTGCGTGCTCAGTAGTTGCAGTGAGCGGGCTTAGTTGTCCCACGGCATGTGGGATCCTAGTTCCCCAACCAGGGATTGAACCTGAGTCCCCTGAATTGGAAGGTGGATTCTTAACCACTGGACCACAAGGGAAGTCCCTGCCTATTTTTTAATTGGGCTTTTAAAATTGTTGAGTTGTAAGAATTCTTTATGTATTCTGGATACTAGACTCATCAGATGCATGATTTACAAATATTTTCTTCTATTCTGTAGGTTGTCTTTTCCCATACTATTATGGCACAAAAGTTTTAAAATTTTGTCTAAGTCCAAGTTATCTATTTTTCCTTTTGTTTTTTGTGATTTGATGTTATATATCAGAAACTACTGCTTAAACCAAAGTTACGAAGATTTTCACCTATTTTCTTTCTAAGAGCTTTATAGTTTTAGCTCTTATATTTGGATGTTTCATACATTTTGAGTTAATTTTTGTACCTGGTGTGAAGTAGGATCTAACTTCATTCTTTTGCACACGGATGTTTAGTTGTCCCTGAACCATTTGTTCAAGGTCTCTCTCCTGGCCTGTAGTTGGCTGTCTTCTGCCTCTGTCTCTTCATCTGGTCTTCCTTCTAGGCTTGCTCTGTCAAATTTCCCTTATATATAAGGACATCAATCATTACTGGATTAGGGCCCACACTAATGACCTCATTTTAACTTGATTACCTCTGTGAAGACCCTGTCTCCAAATGAGGTCACATTCTGAGGTCTTAGGTATTAGAACTTCAACATATGAATTTTGGGAGTCACAATTCACCTCACAACAGTTATCAGTTTTGTTCAGTCTGCCAGGCTGTTGTTTTGGCTTTTTTTTCCTGCTTTTATTATTTTTTGCTCATCTTCTTAAGTATTAGAAAAGGAGCAAACTATTAGGACATTTCAATCAACTTTCTTAACCTGGAATCCTCTTCAGTTTCCTTTGTAACCCTTGAATCACAAAGTGTTCATTCTACTCCTTGCCTTCACTGCCTATGGGAAGAACTATATCTGCACAGTCCAATTTGTAGCCACTTGCCACAAGGGGCTATTAAGCACTTGAAATGCATCTAGTGTAAATTGAATGTACTCTAAGCTAAAACACACATTGATTAAAAGACTTAGTATAAAATAAGAAATCATATAAATGAAAAATAAAAGATGGGGAGGAGGGAAAAATTAGGGGTAGGAGATAAACCAACACAAACTACTATACATACAATAGATAAGCAACAAGGATTTACTGTATACCCAATATCTTATAATAACCTATAATGGAATATAATCTGCAAAAAAACTGAATCACTATGCTGTACACCTGAAACTAACACAATATTTTAAATCAACTATACTTCAATAAAAAAGTAAATAAAAATAAATAAAAGAGTTTAAATGTATATTTTAAATATAAATTGTATTTTAAATTACATATGTGGCTTGCATTTGTGGTTCATATTATATTTCTATTTATTCTGTATATTTCTAGAAATATACTTTATATTTCTAGAAATATACTTTACATTTCTAGCACTGACCTAGACTTTAGAAACCCAAAATGTCTGATACCCACCCTGGTGGTGGGCAGTGGTTGGGGTTGGTGGGTTACCTTGTATATCCTTCCCAAGGACATGGTGATTTGCTGGTAACTGTTTTGTTGAGACAGAAAACACACAAATTAAGTCCTTATCAGGTCACTGTGCTAGTTAATTCTTCAGTGGGACATCTCAGTATATATCTACCAGTTCAAGGTATCAATTATCATCATGCCCTGGTGTGTTCCTTGCCTCTCCCGATCTCAACTATCACCTTTCATTTCGGAACAAAGTCCCCAAGCTCTGGTACCTGCTAGTTGGGTTGCAGCTTCAGTCTGAGGCAGCCTGCATTTGAGTAATAATTTATTCTCTGAACAGGCTCTTCCAGCCTTTGCAAAGGATTTGCCAAATGCATCTCAAGATGAAGACAGGTTCCCCTACCCCTTTGTCTTTCCCTTCTATCATTTTAGAATTTGTAAGATGATGTAAATTTCCCTTCATCTTGTCTGAGAAGAAAGTGTAAATGAGTAATACCCACTGAAAAATGTAAACCTTGGGGAGCCCAGAGCTCCTATTTGAGGAAAACTTCAAATATCCATTCCAGATCACACACAGGCCACCCAGAGGGAGGCATCCATTGTGAAATTCAATTACCAGACCTCAGTTCAGCTCCTCCCTGGAAGACCAATTAATTTCTCCCCCTTTTCTGCATGTGGAGGCTCTTTATAAAGCCGCAATTAAGGATTTTCCAGAGGCAGAGAATGTCTTCCCTTTTAGGTAAATATAATGAACAGGAAATGGACCTTTATTCTGCTTTTGCTATGGGAGGGGCTCCCAGGGGCAAAAAGCAGCCTACACCCTGTGGACAGAGCCCCACTTCCAAGTCTCTACCAGGCAGGTTTCCTGGGTCAGCCAAGGGAGTGGAAATTCTGGCATAATTTCTTTTTCCACATTTATGGAGGATCTCCTCTGGCCAGGCACTGGGGAAACCACAGAGAACAAAGCCTCTGCAAGCTTACAGTCCAGCGGCAGCAAAACAAGGGCTAACAACATATGAGCATCATGGGATTCTGTGGGGGTGCGGGACAGCTGTGTGACAGCAATTAGATACCTCACCTGATTGTCCCTTTTTAATTTTTTTCTTTTATTTTGTTGTAGTTTCTTTTTATTGTTTTTTGCTACAGAACCCTTTCAGTGAAGCAAATCTCATGAGGAAGAAGAACATATGTAAAAGAGACACCAGTGGGAACTGCTCTGGTTGAAGGGGGGATGGGTACAGCAAAGCCTCCCAGAATAAACCCTCCCCTTGCTGCCTAAGGCAGCCCCTGAACTTCCATCAGGCACAGTTTAAAAACCACTGGGTTGAGAAATTATCTCCAGAATGTGCCTCTACTATCCTGCAAAAACCCTCCCCAAGCTGCAGCAGTAGGCAACCATCTTCTCACCTCGACGTTGTCCAAAGCCAAAAACTCAGCCTTCCGGTAGCAATATCAGTAGCACCTGACTCATCAAGTTGTTGTGAGAATTAAATATGAGGTATGCAGAACATAGTAGGTGCACAGTAAATGGCCACTGTTATTCTCATTATTATTCAATCTTGTACCCTGAGACTCAGAGTCAATTTTCCCCTATCCATGCTCACACACTGACAAATGGGGTTGTGTCCTGCCCCACTGTGTCTGTATTCCCATCCTAGTTACCTGTCCTGTCCCCAGGCCTATTTCTGGTTCTGAGCTGGAGGACTTCTGATCTCCTTTTCACAGGGAGGACAGTCCTTCCAGGCTCCAGCTTTGAATGGAAAGGCTCTTAGCTCCAGATCACTGTTTCACAGGGCCCCAAGGCCACATCTGCATGGATACTAAAACATCTGTCCCTAGTCCTTGAAGTCCATGGATGTCCCCTGGGGGCTGCTGCAATATCAGCTGAGAGTTGACTGTGCTTGCTTTAAGATCACACTTATTTTCAGGCACTTAAGGATTTCCCTTTTCTCCTTCTAAACTCAGGCGTATATTAAAGAAATATGTTTTGGGACTTCCCTGGTGGTCCAGTGGTTAAGACTCTGCGCTTCCACTGTAGGGGGCCAGGGTTTGAACCCTGGTCAGGGAACTAGATCCCGCATGCCGCAACTAAAAGATCCCACAACTAAAAGATCCCGCGACTAAAAAAGATCCTGCACGCCACAACAAAGATCCAGTGCAGCCAAATAAATAAATAAATTTCTTTTTTAAAAAAAAGATATGTTTTAAGATTTCTATCCAGCATTTCTTTGTGTTTGTAGCTGGAACAAGGGTCCACATAAACTTGCCATATTGCCAAATCAGAGTTCTCTCTTTCAAATAATTGTACAAAGATTTCACATTCACTTTTATTCTTTTGCTCTACTAAAAGCCTGATTCTCTTTCTTCTAAGGAAAGACCACCAACACTTACTATGCTGTAGATTTCTGTCTCGTGTGGGGGTTATGTCCTAACTTCAACACTACAAGGAGAAAATTACCTGTTGACAAAATTACCCTTGAAAATTCTGTATAAATTACCTTTTAATCACCAGGACTTGGATCTTCAGGAATTAACTTCTTTGGTTTTTCTTCCCATCCAGCTGTGGCTCTTTTTCCCTGGTGCAGTGAGAGCCCAAGTCTACTGAGAAAGGAAGTAAGAAGGATAATAGGGTAAATGTAAAATAATACATATAAATTTTATCTAATAACTGAACCTGTATAATTTATACTGAATCTATCATAGTCTTTACATCCTAACATCATGACATAACATTTCTTTTTATGAATCAAACCGTCTTCCAAGAAGGGGGCCAGTTAAATGGAAGTCCCCATTTGTGTTCTGCTGAGCACTTTAGAGGGTGTTGGACGTTTCTTGTACAAGAAGTAAAGGCTAAGGAGAGAAGAGTCATTTTGTGTACAAGAGGGAGAAGAATTTGAACAGGGGTGAGGAAGGCAATCCCAGGTAGAAGGCTGAGAAGAAGAAATGGAGGTAGTTGGAGGGAGAGAAACAAGGAACCAGAGAGAAGGTGAGAGGATGGAGACCATATGGGTGACATGGTGAGGGGTTGTCACGGGAGGCGTGGCTGAAGCTTAGGAACTGCCATGTCTAAAGACAACTTGAAGTTGTTTTGTGACAAGCGATAGATTCCTCCTTTGCCCGTCACACCCAAATGTTTTTTGTAAGCTCTGCAATACTCACACAAAAATTTTTGAGTTGGAGTTTATGTATGGGAATTAAGGAAGGGGTGAGACTTTACATCTGATAAACATAGTGCAGAATCATAATCGCTTATACAGCACAGTGTCTGTTCTGGGCGCTTTATATACAGTGATTTACTCCATCTTTATAACAACCTTGAAAGGTAGGTGTTCTTATCATCTCCATTTTACAGATGAGGAAACTGAGGCCCAGAGAGGTTAACTAGCCCAAGATCACACTTAGAGTAAGAATTGGAGCCAAGATTCAGACCCAGGAAGTTTGTGCCCAGAGTCCACACTCGACACTGAACCCCACCACCTTTCTAGGCAGATGTACCAGAAGCCTGGAGTCAGAGGTGCACAAAAGTGGCCCATGAAATTCACAGGACTTTCTTTAGCACTTTCGAACAGGTACTGTTCTAAGTCCTGAACAAGCATTAACCTGCATAGAAGGGAAAGTGGGAGATTTGAACCCATCTTGGGTCAATCTCAAGAGGCTGGTTAATACACAGCTAAAATATGGGCTGTGTGCCTTAGCTTATTGACTCCTCGTAGCCACTTTGTGAGGCTGGCATTATATCCATGAACAGATATGAAAACCCAGGATGAAGAAGGTGACATTCCCTGCCCAAGTTCACAGGAATGTGAGACATTTACATCATGAAGCTGGAATTTGACTTAACATCTGTCTAGCTCCAAAGCCAGGCTCCCTTAGCCTCCTAAAATTCAAAGTATCTTCAAGGAGGCTGCTGGTGCCCAGTGCCAGGAGGAGGGAAGCAAGCAAGTTGTTTGCAACAGTTTGTCAGATTAGTGAGGCAGTCACTGGCTCATCCAAGCGGCTAAACGGCATCTAAACATGTTTCAGAGGCACTTAACAGAGGCTTTAGAGATGGTTCCTCCAAGTCAGGAGTCTGCATCCAGGAAGAGTGACAGGGCATGACAGGGAAGCAGTGAATTGGACATGGCACACAGCTTCCCCAACCGACAAACAACCTCTGTTAAGTTCTTCTAAGTTCTCTGCTCAGGTGTTGACAAATACAGCCATGGGAATGAAAGGGCTGGAAACTGGCTTGAAATAACACCCACATTTCATTCCCAAGTTCAAAAGCCACAGTCTATCATGAAACATCCAAGGTCTCAGCATGGGCTGCCAGAGATGCCAGGTGGGCCACAGGCTAAGCAATCCTCCTACAGGATGGGAGACATAAGGAGCAGAATAAGTCCCCCACCCCATGCCATGGCTGGGATAGGATGAAGCTGCCTCTCCAGAATGCAGGTCCAATACAGACGGCCAACAGGCACATGAAAAAATGCTCAATATTGCTAATCATTAGAGAAATGCAAATCAAAACTACAATGAGGTGTCACCTCGCACCAGACAGAATGGCCATCATCAAAAAATCTACAAACAATAAACACTGGAGAGGGTATGGAGAAAAGGGAACCGTCATGCACTGTTGGTGGGAATGTAAATTGGTATAGCCACTATGGAGAACAGTATGGAGGTTCCTTAAAAAACTAAAAATAGAACTACCATACGACCCAACAATCCCACTACTGGGCATATACCCTGAGAAAACCATAATTCAAAAAGATAAATGTACCCCTATGTTCATTGGAGCACTATTTACAATAACCAAGACATGGAAGATATAGATAGATAGATAGATAGATAGATAGACAGATAGATAGATAGATAGATAGATACACACACACATATATACATACATATATAATGCAATACTACTCAGCCATAAAGAAAGAATGAAATAATGCCATTTGCAGCAACATGGGTAGACCTAGAGATTATCATACTAAGTGAAGTAAGCCAGACAGAGAAAGACAAATATCATATGCTATCACTTATATGTGGAATCTAAAAAAAAAGATACAAATGAACTTATGTGCAAAACAGAAATAGACCCACAGACATAGAAAACAAACTTATGGTTACCAAAAATGAAAGTGGGGGAGGGATAAATTAAGAGTTTGGGATTAACATATACATACTACTATAGTAGTAACATATATAGTAGTTACTACTGTATAGCACAGGGAACTATACTCAATATTTTGTAATAACCTACAAGGGAAAAGTATATGAAAAAGAGTATACATAAATATATATATATACATATGAATCACTTTACTGTACACCCGAAACTAACACAACATTATAAATCAAATATGTTTCAATTAAAATAAAAAGTAAAATAAAATAAAAAAACAACACCAGTCTAGAAGGGGACTTGGCATGTGAAGCAGGGTCACTGAGTCAAACTTGATTATAGGGACTGAAGCATAGGAGAAGAATTGAGGCTGAAGTTTCATAAGTGTCCCAGTTATAACTGTTAAATAACATAACACTTCAAACTTAGTGGCTTAAGACAGAAACCATTTATTTTTCTCATGAGCGTACAGTTTGGGCAAGGTTCAGGAGGGAGAGCTCATCTTTGCTTATGCAGTGTCAGCTGAGACAGCTCCCTGAGGCTGGTGGGTCCCTTTCCAAGATGGCTCACCCATGTGATTGGCATGTTGGTGCTGGCTGCCAGTTCTTCTCCATGTAGGACTCTTCTCAAAGCTACTTGGGCTTCCTCACAGCATGGTGGCAGTGTTTCAAGAAAGAGATTTCCAAGAGACAGAAAGTGGAGGCTGCCAGTTTCTTAAGGCCTGTGCCTGGAAACTGGTACAACATCATTTCTACCATATTCATTAATCAAGCATTCACAGAGCCCAGACACAAGGGAAGGGGACATAGATCCCATCATTCACTAGGGGGAGTATCAAAGAATTTGGGGGCAATATTTTAAAACTGCCAGCATGAGAACTTTCTCTTGTATCCTATTACAGGGAAATCATGGCAAAAAGTTTCATTTTTGTCTGCCTCCCCCATTCATTATGGGAGGTGGCTGGACTATTGCACTGAGGATTCAGAAACTGTCTTTAGCTTCAGTAGGAAAGAAAGAAGACGTGGTTGATTAGTGACTCCAAGGACAAAAGGGTGGGGAGTGGAAACATATGTGCCAGGTGTTTGCCGTTTATCTCCCAAGGGGTGGGTCCAGATTCTGTCTCTGGAAACTACCTTTCTCTGTCTTGTCTCTCCATTGCTTCAGAAACTTCATTTCATTTATTTGTTCATGCATGCATGCATTTCTTCATTCTTACATTGATTTAAGCAATATTTAATAAGCACCTATTCTGCTCTAAATACAGTAGTGCAGTAGTGATGAATAAAGCAGATATGGAAACTGCACCCCTGGAATGCACATACCCTATGGGGGAGTCAGACAATGAGTAGGTAAACAAATATGTAATTAAAATGTGATAAATGCTATGAAGAAGCCCAAAGGGGGCGCTACTGTGACCTGTGCAGGAACCCAGCAAGGACATCCATCAGCTACGGAGAAGCATCCAGGGGACTACACAGAACCTGTCTTCGACAGCCACACCGTGTGGCAGTGAGGAGCAATGGCTATAGTGAACTGATCACACTTCCCCCCAGCTCCCTACAGAACTTTACTGATGCCCTAAGCCCAAATCGTCCCCTAGGCTTTGAAAATCCAGGGATCAGGAGAGGCCCGAAAAGGAAGATTTGGGGCCTTTTTACAAATGTGGGCATGTGAGGACTCAAATGAGTGAGAAATCAAGAAAAAATGGCCATATTTATGCCAGCAAGCTGGCAAAGTGGGTCATTCTGATTATTCCAGTTTAAAAATCCCAAGCACATAACTTGTACTGAGACCCTAGAGCTTGGTGAGTAGCGAATCTGGTTATAAACTGAAAAAGGTGGGCAGGCTATGGGATGGGAGAGAATGGCTCATTCTAGCCAGTACTGGGGCTAGAGTTACGGGCCCCTCCAACTCAGAGCAGGGTTTTCCTTGGTAACTGGAGAAGGGCTGAGCCTGCAGTAGATGTCAAGAGGCCTCAGTTTTAGGGCAGAGAGGAGGCAAGAATAGGAACTGGGCAGAGGTTGGTGGATATCTCATGGGCTGTTCTTTGTTAGGTAGCCAAAAAAAAAAAAAAAGAAAGGAATTGAAAAGGCATTGGCTTAAGGGCAATAAACGCAACTGCTCTCAGATGCGATAATCTGGTTGCAATAATCTAGTCGGTTTTAATCTGGCTGCAAATAATAGGAAATCCAACTAAAACTACTTATGCAAAAGGGGTTGTTATTGGCTCATAATCCAAGGATGTCTGGCTTCAGGTGCAGCTTGATCAGAACATCAGGTGAACTCACCAGCTGCTAGTTCCCTCCCTTGTGCCTCTTCAGTTGCTGGCTTGAGTTTCAGGCCTCATGTGCTAACAAGATGGCAGCAGCAGATGCAGCTCTTATGCATTTTTAGGTTGCATGTACTGCAGAAAAGAGAGTCTCTTTTCCAGAATCCCAAGTAAAAATCTCACTGTATCTCATCGGCTTTGACTGGGCCACATGCCCACCCAGGAACAATTGTTGGGGCCAGAAGAATGAGATGTGATGGGTGAGGAATCTCACCCCCAGAGTGGAGAGTGATTTCAGTTTCATCAGATTCCCTATGGACTGATTATGGGGCAGAGTGTTTTCTCCAAGGAAAATTGGGGTGTGAATACTAGAAGGATGAATGGATGTGGGTGGGGTCCATTGGTGAGCTCAAGGAAGACACTGTATCTGAAAGTGGGAACAGCACTGTCCCTAGGGTGCATGGGACCCTAGACAAATATGTTTGGGGGAGTCCCCTGCTTATGTAAATAATTTGATTAGAATTATAAAATTCCTGGGCCTGTGTGAGGTATAGTGATTTACTGAGATTTATTTATGGGTACAGAAGAGATACGTATGTGCACATGAAGATTCTTTGTGGTACCCATCGCTTTCTGTACTTTACTGTCAAATGTGCTGTTCTGGGCTAATGTCCTATCTCCCACTCTGAGAAAAAGGCAGTAACACTATTATTGTTTATAATGCCATGATCTTCAGCCTCTGTTTATATTGAAACAATACAGATCTTCTTGCCTCTGCATTTCCCTAATACCTTTTATTTAATGATGGTTACACCATTACTCATGGGGCTGCATCATCCCTTGCGCTGCCAGTGCATACTGGCTTCCATTGACTGTCAAAGGTCGTGCTTCCTTGATGATGACCACTGATAGAAGTCTTAGCCAGAGTATGGAGAATCCGTGAATGATCATTCATTTTCTGGTCATGTTAAATTTACAACTTGGAATTTTTAGTTGTTAGTATAGAACAACACGTCTTGTAACCATGTCTTCTCTTGAACACTTTGGGTCCCAATCACTGCTTTCCTAAAATGGGATCTGTTTCAGTGTTGACCTCACTCCTGCCTACTACACCCCACTACCACTGGGGAGCATAGATGAGGAGCCCATGGGTGGAGCAAGAACAGCTCCATACATGCAGAGACTGTTTGTCCTCATCCAGCATAGCCTAAGGCCACCCCAGAAGAGCAGGACTTGCTTTATCACTCAGAGGCAAGAAAGGACACTGATAGGCCCGTGGACACTGCAGAACAATGAGTAGGCACAGCCACGCCCAGAGGACCTGACTCAAGGCCTGCGGAAAGGTTGGAGTCCAAGAGCAGAAAGTGCACAGGGTAAGGACACCTGTTGCCACCCTGCAACCATGGGTGCTGCAGACCAGAGGTGGCACTATAGTCTGAACACAGATGTGTGAGAGCCACTGCCCAGGCCCATGTATATGGGTCAGGCCCGAGGGTCAGTGGTAGGCCATTAATAGCCCAGAGCTCCAAACCCCTCCTGCATCTCTTCTGAGTCACTCAAACTGTGTGTGTCAGCATCATTCTAGAAACTCAACCTCATGTGCTACCACAAAAGGAATACCACACCAGCCAGAGAGAGTTTTCTGCTCCTGTGCCACCCTCCTGAAGCAAGTCCCGCTGCAAGACCCCAGGACCACCCCACAGGCACGATCCTGGAGCTCCTCAGGTCATCTGGTCAACCCCACAAGTAGGGTAGAGGGTCGCAGACCACTTTGAAGGGGCGAAGTAGGACAGAAACCCACGCGGACCCCGGTTCAGGCTCAGGGAGACCCATGCAGATGGCACTGCCCACCCTAGCCAGTCCTAGCCCCCAGAGGTATTCTTAGAGAAATTTCAGGTGTGTTTCTGACAGCTAGGACTTAACATAGAACCAGGTCTGGGCTTAGGGCACCAGACTTGAATACTACTGCTAGCCCCATCCGGTCTCAGACACCAAAAGGGGGCTTCCTTTGAGAAAGGCACTCCAAAGTGCAGGGCCCCTCAGGTGTGAGGCTGAAGCAGGAGCCCACGCCTGTCTGAGTCTCAGGGCAGTACTGAGTGGGAGCTAGCTGTGTGTGGAAACCAGATTCACAGTTCAGCTTGATGCATTCACTGAGCCCCTGCTAAGAGCCAGACACAGGGTGGAGACAAATTTGAAAGCTGTGAGGCCACAGTACATTGCATGTTGAGGTGCTGCCAGAGCAATTACCCCCTGGTTGCATGGCATTGCTTCACTCCTTTCCAGATTGCCTGAAATGGAGAGCAGCTCCATGCACCCAAGGGCCTGTTTACACCTCACTGCATCCACTATTTTATTCCATTCTATAAATATTAAATAACAGGAAACACCGAGGTTAATTCTGTATATTCCAGGCATTTGCTTATACCTCATTAGTTTCTAGATAGAGCTACTGGGTGGGGAGTGGGGAGTGTGGAGACAGTGAGAAGCCCAAAGAGGTGCATCAGGAGGAGCCCATCCCAAGACTGGGGATTGTCAGTGAAGACAATTCTCTTTCTAGCCTCCTTCCTCTTGGGTTCCTTTCATACCTCATGCCTTAGGAAAGACCCCGTTGGTTGTAAGAAGGAGAAAATGACTCAGAAAATGAGACTCCTGAGGGCTCACGTGAGGAGGCAGAGATAATAGCTAGGCAGATAACTATGGCACTTATGTTCAGCTGAGAAGAGGGCTGAATAGCTTGAAAAATAGGGGGATTTCAGAGAATTATTGAAGGAGAAGAGAAGGAAAGATGCAGTGTGGGAGGTTACAGACCAGGAATTCTAATGAGCCTGCTCTGTGACGTGAGAGGCAAACCCCCTTCTCTGTCTCCCATGAAAACTTCAGTGAAACATCTTTCTCATTAATGTCCTGTGTATTCCCAAAGCTCCTTCATGCCCAAAGCTCCACCAACGGAAAGCCATTGGAGATTGTATTTCTTCCCTAGGGTTGCCTTAGAAAATCACCATCAACTTGGTGCCTTAAAACAACAGAAATTTACTCTCTCACAGTTCTAGAGGCCAGAAGTCCAAAATCAAGGTGTTATCAGGACCTTACTCTTTCCAAAGACTTTATGCTCTTCCAGCTTCTGGCAGCCCCAGGAATTCCTGGCTTGCGGCCACATCACTCCAGCCTCTGCCTCCATCTCCATCTCCATCTCCTTGCCTTCTCCTGTGTTATCTCCTCTTCTGTTTCTTATAAAGATAATGATCATTGGATTCAGGGCTCACTCCAATGATCCAGGATAATCTCATCTCAAAATCCTTAATTACACCTGCAAAAACCTTTTTCCCATTAGGTCACCTTCACAGGTTCTGTGGATTAGGATGTGAACATGTCTTTTTAGGGGAGCCACAATTCAACTCATTGCTGGGGTAACAACTGATACTGAAGATTTGGGAACTGTTAAAAAAAAATTCAGGGCTTCCCCGGTGGTGCAGGGAATCCGCCTGCCAGTGCAGGGAGATAAAGAATCCGCCTGCCAATGCAGGGGACATGGGTTCAATCGCTGGTCCCGTAAGATCCCACATGCTACGGAGCCACTAAGCCCGTGTGCCAAAACTACTGAGCCTGTGCTCTACAGCCCGCGAGCCACAGCTACTGAGCCCACGTGCCACAACTACTGAAGCCCACGCACCTACAGTCTGTGCTCCACAACAAGAAAAGCCACCGCAATGAGAAATCTGCACACCACAACGAAGAGTAGCCCCTGCTTGCCGCAACTAGAGAAAAGCCCTCGCACAGCAACAAGACCCAACAAAGCCAAAAATTTTAAAAACAAGCAAATAAATAAATAAGTTAATTTTTTTAAAAAACAAAAAACAAAATTCAACTGAGTAAATTTTAAAGATCTTACTGGCTTTATTCAATGATTCATGGGTCCGGCAGCATCCCATCTAGCAGACAGAAAGGAGCTTGGAGGAGCCGTATGAAATGAAAGAATCTTATAGGCAGAAGGGAGCAGGAACAAGAAACTTATACTAGGCAAAAAGTGGGTTGGTTATGTTAAGGTCACTTTCCTTTAGGGGATGGCAGGCGTCTGTCAGGCAGGTTACCTAACTAGTGCTGATCAGGTGATTCCTAGTTGACTGAGTTAAGATTCCATTCCTCGGAGAGTCAAAACTGTAATTAAATTAATTCTTGGTTTGGAGATCTGGGGCTTAGCGTAAGCGACTCCATTTGGGGCCTGTTGTCTTGTTTTTAACAGAACAAAGAAAAGGAGGTGTCATCACAGAATGAACAGTGTGTTTAAATCGAGCATTAGACATGGCTGTGGCCAATGTTCCCCTCCTGTGCACATCTTCTTGGGTACCTGACTCCTTTCGCCCTGGCCTGTTGCCAAATTCTCTCTTCTCCATCTCCCCTCTGTATGTGATGTACAAAAATCCGATAAAACAAAGTGCTAAATAAGGGTTGATAATAAGGCAAAGATATGAGACAAATACAAAAGACAATACTTAGATAAAAGTGCAAATCTCTGGTGCTTAATCACTAACAGCAGAACAGCAAGGCTGGACCCTCAGCAGGTATCATCTGCATAATCAATAGGTCTCTTGAAATACTTTCCCAAACAGAAGAGCAATTCTCTCTCAAGGAAGAACTCTAACATCTGTCTGTAGAGAGGCAGTAAGCACAGACTGCTGACAAAATAACAAGCTTTCTCCCAGCACCTGAAAGCCTTGAAACTGGCCCCTCTGGTTTCCTGTGCAGCTGATCAGACAGAGAATTTGGGTTTCCCTGGCTCCTTGTTCAGGAAGGGATTTTGCAGAGACCAGGAGAGTTCTCCCTCCACAGAACGTTCAGTTAGGCCGTGGACATCCATGTTTTCTCATTAGGCCTTCAAGTTGTTCCAAAGAGAAAGGCAACCCTAGCATTTTTCTTTTTATAAATTTATTTATTTATTTTTGGCTGGGTTGGGTCTTTGTTGTTGTGTCTGGGCTTTCTCTAGTTGCCGCGAGCAGGGGCTACTCTTTGTTGTGGTGCGCGGGTTTCTCACTGCGGTGGCTTCTCTTGTGGCGGAGCATGGGCTCTAGGCACGTGGGCTTTAGTAGTTGTGGATTGCGGGCTAAGTAGCTGTGTCTCGCAGGCTCTAGAGCGCAGGGTCAGTAGTTGTGGTGCACAGGCTTAGCTGCTCTGTGGCATATGGGATCTTCCCAGACCAGGGATCGAACCCATGTCCCCTGCATTGGCACGCAGATTCTTAACCACTGCGCCACCAGGGAAGCCCAACCCTAGCATATTTATGTCAGTTACTTTTGAGTGTTGGGTTATATGGGGAAGGGACATCCCCTCTCTGGGTTCACTTTTTCTGTCACTAGCTGTGATATTGTGCTTTATAGTAAGAAATATATATTTGGTCTTCATCCCTCTTTCTGGCACAGAGCTCCTAAACCTTTGGAATTTCCTAAGTGATAAGAGCTATAAGGTGAAAGGAGTGTCGTTTATTTTTTTGTTTTTTGTTTTTGGCCCCGCGCACAGCTTGCGGGATTTCTGTTCCCCAAGCCAGGGATTGAACTCGGCCCTGGCAGTAAAAGCCAGGAATCATAACCACTAGGCCACCAGGGAACTCCCAAAAGGAGCATCTTCTGATATTCATAACATGCCCCTTTCAACTACACCTGGGTTTATGTTAATGAATGAGGTGACTTGGAAAGCCCTTAAGGATGACGGCTTGTAGCCAGGGGAACCAACCTGAAACAGAGGATTGATACTTTTAGTCCCACCTCCCATGACCTCCAGGGAAGGGAGACGAGTTGGAGCTTTGAGTTTAATCACCAATTAACAAGGATTTAATCAATTGCACCCATGTGCTGAAGTCTCCATAAAAACCCAAAAGGACAGGGTTCAATAAGGTTCTGGGTTGGTGAACATGTGGAGGTGCTGCGAGAGAACACGTGAGGTGCTCGCTCAGAGAGAGCACGGAAGCTCCAAGCCCCTTCCCCACAAACCTTGCCCTATGCATCTCTTCCATTTGGATGCTCATTCATATCCATTAAAATCCTTTGTAATAAACCAGTAATCTAGTAAGTGAACTAGTTGCCTGAGTTCTGTGAGCTACCCTAGCAAATTAATTGAACCTGAGGAGGGGTCATGGGAACCTCGATTTATAGCTGATCGGTCAAAAGTACCAGGTGACAACCTGGACTTTTGATCAGCATCTGAAATGGGGGTAGGAGGACAGTCTTGGGAGACTGAGCCCTTAACCTGTGCCCTCTTTCCCTCTCTCCAGGAAGATAGTGTCAGAATTGAGCTAAATTTGTAGGACATCAGTCAGCGTCCACTGAGAATTGGAGAATTGCTTGGTGGTGTTCGAAAAACACACAAGAGGACTTCCCGGGTGGTGCAGGGGTTAAGAATCTGCCTGCCAATGCAGGGGACACGGGTTCGAGCCCTGGTCCGGGAAGATCCCACATGCCGTGGAGCAACTAAGCCCGTGTGCCGTAACTACTGAGCCTGAGCTCTAGACACTGAGAGCCACAACTACTGAGACTGAGTGCCACAACTACTGAAGCCCGTGCACCTAAAGCCTGTGTTCCGCGACAAGAGAAGCCACCACAATAAGAAGCCCGTGCACCGCAACGAAGAGTAGCCCCCACTCAGCGCAACAAGAGAAAGCCCGCATGCAGCAACGAAGACCCAACGCAGCCCAAAATAAATAAATAAATAAATTTATTAAAAGAAAAACACACACACACACACAAGACTAACACAAGGAGGGGGGACCCCCAGGACATCTGCATAGAGACCTCAGATGTTGTTCCCTTTTATCTGTTTCAGTACAGGACTTTTTGTCAGATTTCATTTGAGATAAGTTTAAAGACTAGTAAACTCAACAATTTCTAAGGGCTCCATCCAGTTCTAGAGGAAGGGAAATCTTGTAGGATCACTTAGGTCAGTCCTTCTCAAACTTCAAAGTGTATATGAATCACCTGAGGATCTTCTTAAACTGCAGATTCAGCAGATCTAGGATGGGATCTGAGAGTCTGCATTTCTAAACAGCTCCTAGGTGATACTGATGCTGCTGGTCCATGGACCACACTTTAAGTTGCAAAGATATAGGCCATAGAAAGTTCTATTGCTTTTACTCTGAATGAGTTGAGAGCCACTGGAGGGGTTTGGGTGGACAGATGACAAGATCTGATATACATTTTTAAAGGATCACTCTGGCTACTGGGAGGAAAATAGATGGGGGGGGACGGGTAGGGGGTGGTGAGGGTAGAAACAGGAAGGATAAGAGGATATTGTAATAACCCAAGTGACAGATGCAATAATCCAGTTGAGAGACTCATTAAGAGTTCATGCAAAAGTTTTAATCTTTGATTGATTGATTGATTGATTTTTGGCTGTGCTGTGCTGCTTGTGGGATCTTAGTTCCCCAACCAGGGATTGAACCCGGGCTCCCTGAAGTGGAAACGCAGAGTCCTAACCACTGGACTGCCAGAGAATTCCCAATCTTTTAAATTTAATATTTAAAACTGTTTCCCAAAATATAGGACATATATCAATGGTGGTATATGAGATCATTTTAGGAAGGACAGAAAGTAATCATGTTTTATTTTTAATAGTTATGTGTTTATCACAAGTATTTTTGGTTTTCAGTTTTAGTGATGATATACAATTATCATTTATAATAAATGTTTTCAGTTTTATAAAATGGGAGTTGATTTAAAGTAAAATAGCAAGTAAATTCGCAGTGGCGATACACACATATAGCAAATATGAAGGCAGCTCCCAAATGCCTGAGTCTGGGAAACGCTGACTTTAAAATTTATTAAATTATTACTGGTGGTTTATTTATTTCATAGGGTAATTTTTTTCTTGAAGAATACATCTCACATCCCCTAACAAAAGACAGTGAGAGATTTGGAACCAAAATTTGACACTGGCTTTGCAAGCTACCTTTCAAAAATGCATCCCAGCGTTTAATAAACATTTGCTTCTCACAAAGTCATTGTCCAGAAGGACAGCACTTTAGTAACACAGGGCACAGTTGGAGGGTCACCCATGGTGACTGATCCAGGGGGAATGAGCTGGCCTCCAGTTAAAGCAGTGTCCTCAAGTCTGGCAGAACATAGAATCACCTTTTTTAAAAAAAAAAAAAAAGCCCAGATCAATTACCTGAGAATCTCTGAGGGTGGGATCTGGGTACCTGTGTGCTTTGAAAGCTCCCAAGTGATTCTGTGCCTGTCCATCACCTTGTTCCTGGGTACAGAGGAGAGGGTATGGCTTTTGGAGTAAGACAGACCTGGGTTCAAACCTTCCACTTGAATGCTGTGTGAACTGAGCTGCTTATTTGACCTTTCGGAGCCTCTCATGCCTCATCTGTACGTGAGAGTAGTCATACCCACCCCGTAGGGTTGCTGTGATGATGCAGTGATGCAAGATCGGTCACAGGGCAGGCCAGGCAGAGGGGGTTCAGTACATTCTCGTCCCCTCCTTTCTTCAGTGACACTCCCACCACTTGGAGCCTGACACAGAATAAAGGGGCACCCAGTAGCCTCAGCTTCTGTGAGGGATCAGAGAGCACAGGTTTGAGCTGATAATTCAGGGGGAGGAACAATGCTCATGAATCAAATTCTTAATTCATTATTTTCAATGTTTAATTAATATTTAATAATATCAGTTTTAATTGAACCATTGTTCTCTTGCTCTTTTTGGGTTTTTTTTTGTGCCCACTTTACAAGACTTGTGGGATCTTCATTCCCTGACCAGGGATCCAACCAGGCCCTTGGCAGTGAAAGCCCAGAGTCCTAGCAAACAGTCTTAACCACTGGACCACCAGGGAATTCCCGTTTTTTTTTTAACAGAACATTATAAGTAAAGCACAAGCTTTCTTTGTACACCTCCCAGAATCCTGGTCCATGTCCCCTTTCCCAATATTGAATTTGGCAGGTGGCTTCCAGACCTTTTAAAAATACACTTACGTATTTTATAGAAACCCATAGAAAATATGTAAGGTTGTTTGTGTTTTTAGTAAATAAGTGTTTTTTTTTACTGTATATGTGATTATGGAACTTTTTTCTGCAACAACATGTTTGTAAGACTTACCCATGTTGTTATATAGAGCTAAGTTCATTCCTTTTAGCTCCTCTGTAATATTCCTTTGTAAAAATGTACCATAATTTATATAGCTATTTTGCTAGTGATAAACATTTAAATTCTTTCCAACTTCTTGTCATCACAAACAAAGCTACCGAGGACATTCTTGTACCTATCTCCACATACTCATGTGTACTTTTCACTTTACAAATGACTCTTCATTTACTCACCAGTGGAATGAGCTCTGGATTGGGAGTCACTGGATTTTGGGACTTTGGGACTTTGGACCTCTGAGTCCTAGGCTCTCCATCCTAGGCAAGGTCTCTATCCCCTTTCACCATGATTCTCTCACCTTAACCATTCCACCTGCCCTGTCACTGAGCTTCTGTCTCCGGCCCAGTCTCTGGTTCCTTCCAGTCCACTCCTAACATCAACCGTCATGTCATTCTCCTACTTAAAATCCTCCACCAGCTGTAGAGCCCAGCCCTCGTGAGAGCAGAGCTTGCACAGGTGAGACGTGGGAGGCCCAGGGGTGGTAGGACAGGCAGTGGCATTGAGAAGGGCCACAGGGGACAGCACAGAAACACAGTGACCTGGAAATGACCCTCCTGGAGAACTCCCCACTGATCACTCAAAAACTCCTCCCTGTGAAGTCTACCTGGGCATGACTGTTCCTCCTCCACCCCCCACCTCTCATACTCTCACGGTACTATGTCCTGCTACTATTTCAGCACTTTGCACCCTGAATTTTATTTCATTTTATTTTATTTTATTATTTATTTATTTAGGCTGTGCCAGGTCTTAGTTGCGGCATGCAGGCTTCTTAGTTGCAGCATGAGAACTGTTAGTTGTGGTATGCATGCGGGATCTAGTTCCCTAACCAGGGATCAAACCCAGGCCCCCTGCATTGGGAACACAGAGTCTCACCCACTGGACCACCAGGGAAGTCCCTGTACCCTGAATTTTAACATGTTATCTTCCTGCCTATCTCCCCTTTGGCCTGTGAACTCTTTGAATGCTGGGAGTGTGTCTCTGAATTCTCAGTGGCCAAACAGGGCTTGAATCAAGCTTTAGGTATAATCAGTGTTTACTGAATAACCAATGAGCTTGGGCTTGGAGTTTGATGGGCAAGGCAAAAGAATAGCCCTGGCAGGTGACCAGCATCAGGGTGTCCAACACATGTGTCAACGGGGGTCCTGAAGTTGGCAAAGTATAGTTTGCATCATGCAAAATGTCAGGGGGAAGCCAGACTTCATTCCTAGAAGGGCTGGTGTCTCAAATATCTATCAATATTTCACAGCCATTGCAAGCCTTAGTGGCTTAAAACAACAATGTACTATTTCTTATGATTCCAAGGGTTGGCCAGACACACCCGGGCAGTTCTTCCATGACATGTTTGCTGGGGTCACTCATGAATTCAGCTGGGACTGGAACATTCAAGATGGCAGCTGAGGTGGCTGGGCTTCACTTTTCAACAGGTTAGTTAGACTTCTTTCTCTGGCTCAGGGCTCCAAGAGAGCAGAAGTTGCCAGGTCCCTTAAGGGCTAGGTGTGGAAATGGCAGCAGCAAGTCAAAGCCAAGTCACAAGGCCAGCCCAGATTCCAGGGGGGAGGAACGGTACCATCTCTTGCCGGCGAGGAGCAACGTGTGAGTCCAAGGCTGGGAAGCATTGTTGGCGGCCATCTTTGGAGGCAATCTCCCACAGCTGGAAAGTCTGGAGCTCTTCTTCCAGATGCCACCCTTTATAGTCACTTTATCTAGGTCTTAGGTGGGGGATTAATGGGAGAGGACAGGTGATTTGTGACTCCTGTGGGGAAAAACCCAGAGTGGTCAAGAAATGCCAAGGCTGTCAAAAAGAGGGGGTGATTGAAGGGAATACAGAGGCACGGCAACAGGAGGAGGGTCAAGGCTGAGGTTCAGGACTGAGCCCCCTGGATGGCAGAGGGGAACCTCCCTACCTGTGTCAGAGGTGAGCTGGTGCCTGTCATGTCAGGATCAACATCCACAATCCGATTTTAGCGAGGAGAGGGGAGAAGAAGCCTCTGGAGGCATTGCCTCCCATTCTGACCTACCACAGGCGTCACCCTTCCCCAACCCCCAGGGATGGCTCTGGTCCTCTAACCCCCGCCATGTAAGGACAAGATAATTCCTTAAGTTTCAATCACCCCCAGTCACAGAATAAAGATATCTGTCCAGTCTCTCCTGCTAATAAATATTTGAACAGCAGTTTGTTAATTTTTCTTACTCTCTGCAACAGACATTAATTGCTATTTTACATTACACTCAACTTCTATTAGTTTAGGATTTACTTCCTCAGTGATACCGCTGGCATTGGGCTTGAATAAAACATTTTAACCTAGACAAGCTCATTAAATTCTTGAAGGTGAGTAGACAGAAGGGAGGGAAAACCTGCCCTAGTTTTGCAGTTTCGAGTGTATCAATTTAAATCCATCTGGGGAGGAAGGTAAATCCTGAGTTTTCATCACACAAAAAAAACCTTTTGTTTTTCTTTTCCGTTAAAAAAAATCTCCATGAGGGCTTCTCTGGTGGCGCAGCGGTTAAGAATCCGCCTGCCAATGCAGGGGACATGCGTTTGAGCCCTGGTCCGGGAAGACCCCACATGCCTCGCGTCCACTAGAGAAAGCCCACCCAACGAAGACCCAACGCAGCCAAAAATAATAAATAAATAAAATAAATAGTAAATTTATTTAAAAAAAAAATCTCCATGAGCTGATCACTAAACTTACTGTGGGAATCATTTCACAATATATGTAAATTAAATCATTATGCTCTTACACCTTAAAATTACACAGTGCCTTATATGAATTATATCTCTAGAAAACTGGGAAAAATTTTTTTGAAATACATAATGTGTTAGGAAAGTTGATTGTAAAAATAATGACACTCAAAACTTAAAATACTAGAATCTATAGTCAATATGACATGATATGAATAAAAGTATCATTTGCATAAAAATAATTGATTTTGTTGGAAATAAGTTCAGTGAATTAAAAACAAAAGTGGATAAACTAGGGACTTCCCTAGTGGTCCAGTGGTTAAGAGTCCACCTTCCAATGCAGAGGACACAGGTTTAATCCCTGGTCAGGGAACTAAGATCCCACATGCCTGAGCCCACGCACCACAACTAGAGAGAAGCCTGCGCACCGCACCAAAGATCCCATGTGCCGCAACTGAGACCCGATGCAGCCAAATAAATAACTAAATAAATATTTTTTAAAAAGTGGATAAATTAGACTTTTTTTACTGTGCTGGCTTTAAAAAAAATTGACCAAGGAATTAAAATGTCTTAATAAAATAAATTTTCAATAAATATTGTTACTCTTTTGTATAATTCTGATTTCAAGGATTTAATAGGCTCAGAATAAGAATATTATGTTTCATCAAAGTCTCAGGTTAAATGGCTGGGACAAAATAGCAAGGTCAAAACAGAAGAGTAAAAGTGGCAAGACTAATTTTTCCTCTGCTTATTTCTCTGTATTTGCACTTTTTCAATAAAAACTATTTTTTATTGATGTAAAAAAAAAATCCATCTGGGGAGTGTGAAGCAGGATGGGGGCCAGGGAGTGCTGGATAGTGAAGGATTGAGGCCACGAGAAGGACAATCCTGCTCAGCCCTGTTGGCCTCAGGCCACCAGAACTAGCCCTTTCTCAGAGCTACCACACTCCCAAGCTGGTTTCTGACACCCTCAAACTGTTCACAGGTTTGGTCCCAAATGGCTCATCTTGACCCGAATAGGACTCCATTTCCCAGTCTGTTCTCAGTCATCCTACTTTCTGCCCATTGAATCATATTTTTCAGGGTCTGATTTTACTCTTTGGACCTGACACTCAGCCCTGCTGAGAATGGTGAAGTTTTCTCACCTATTAACAGAAGATGTTATGACAATTATCCTGTTCACCATCAATGTCATTATATTTATCATGCTATCCCTGACCCAAGGGCTTGATCCTGCTTCTGAGACTTCCCTTATCACCTGGGGCACACTTCCTCTGTGACTGTGGCACCCTATGTTGAGAACCCCTCTAGCACAGAAGCCAACTGCTCCCATCCACTTCTTTCTGATTCCAGACCCTGCTCCTACCGGCTTCTATTCCTCCCTCTCTCCCCTACAGGCAATGTGGTATAAACCCCACATACTCTCCCACCCAATGTTGAGAAGTTTAGCGAATTTCTACGGGAAGGTCCTAAGCAGAGGGGAAAATATGGGAGACTATAATTAACAAGACCCAGTTTTTTCACTTAAAGGATCAAAAACTAGGTATCTTCCCTAGCATCAGCTTCAAAACTTGCTGAAACAAGCACGGGTGTTGAACACTGGTCACCAGTGCAGACCCCCTTTACATTTATAGTCATTTTCCCTGTGTTGTTTATGTTGTTTCTTTCAGGAATCTCAACTGGACTCATCCCAATCAACCAGAAAAGTTGTGATCATGTTTAATCTCAAAAGGAAAGGGTGTAGGAGTCTTGATTCCTGACCCTCCCATGTAGCTTCTGACCCATACGCAAATTTGCCCAATTCATCCCCAGCTTCAGCTCTGAAAATCAAAGGTCTACTTCGAGGGGCATGTTTATGGAGCCACAGAACGTCCTTTGTGGCACCTTTCCCCAGAGCAAGAGGTATTGACTTGCAACATAATTGCATATTTTAGGGGAAAGTTTCTGGAAGAGTCCAAGAAAATCTGCTGCACCTGGATGGTGTTAAATCATTTTATGTTCCAGAATACCTAACATCCTAATTTATAAGGCTACCTGGAAAGCCAAGGAGGAGAAATGCAAGGCAGTGCTCCCAGGGAGAGAACTAGAGGCTCGAGAACACAGGAACCCTTTCCCTCTCTTGGGGTCCAATCTTTCTCTCTTCCCTGCCCTCTGGCCAGCTTCCTCTGCTTCTTTTCCCACATTATGTCTGCATGCCACGTAACTTTGTTTGGGTTCCCTCAAAAGTAGACCTTGAGACAAAGATTCAAATACAAGTAGTTTATTTGGGAGTTTATCCTGGGAAATACTGGTCGGGGTGTAGGACAGGCCAAGGAAAGGAAGTGAAAGGTGCCGGTTACTGCTGATCCTCCAGAGAGCTCTGGAAATGGTGTAGAACATGGGTCAGAGTTATCCCACCCAAAAGGCTAGGGAGCTGAGGTATTCATCCCCCCTCCCCGTGACTTCCATTAGTCATTGATGGAGGGCTGCTCCATGGGCATTAACCCTCTGGCACCTCAGCTTTCCTTGCATACAGGTGACTGTGCCCTCAGCAGAAAGCAGCCAGATAAAGCTCTCAGGTGGAAGGTGGCAGGTCCCAAGTGTTTGTAGTAAGCAGTGTTCAGAGTGTCCAGCAGGGGGCCTCACAGTTATGGGCAGTACACTGGCAGTGGCTACCCCCTTGCCCCAGTCCAGATGCTATGTGAATTTTCATCACTAACTAGTTCTTGCCCTTTGTTATGGGCTGAATAATGTCCTCCCAAAATTCATATGTTGAAGCCTAACCCCCAGAACCTCCAAAAGTGACTGTATTTAGAGAAAGGGTCTTTAAAGAGGTGATTAAGTTAAAATGAGGCTATTAGGGTGAGCCCTAATCCAATTTGACTGGTGTCCTTATTAGAAGAGGAAACTGGACACACAGAGAGACTCCAGGGATGCAGACACACAGAGAAAAGACCATGTGAGAACACAGAGAGGAGGCAACTATCTACAAACCAAGCAGCGAGAACCTCAGGAGGAATCAACCCCGCCAGCACCTTGGTTCTTAAACTTTCAGCCACCAGAACCTCGAGACATAAATTTCTGTTGTTTAAGCCACCCAGCCTGTGGTACTTTGTTATGGCAGCCGTAGTAAAGTAATACACTCTTCCCTGGTTCTGTTTCTCCATCCCCAGTGTTGCCTTTAGTTGGCCCAGCTCATCTTTTCGTACCAGGCCACAGGTCAGAAGTGACTGAACCATCTTTGGGTCAGGTGTCTATCTCAGTCCATCCAGCTGTTGGGGGGAAACAGGGCCACATGGCCAGGACTGTGAATGAGAAAGGGAGCATCACTGGGGAAGGCACCAAATGTATCTGTACTTTGGCCTTCTAGGATGGTGCTAAGCTGAGGTGGCCAGTCATCCACATACTTGCTTTAATCTGGGGCATCTCCAAACCACTGTGCATATGTCCTAGAAATAGATCATCAGGGAAAATAAATCAACACAATGCTAAGCATCTAGACACTGCTTCAGACAACCCAAACCTCAGGCCACAGGTTGACTAGTTTCCTGGCATGGATATTGTGGCTGTGAAAGCCCGCAGCCCCATCCATGGGGGCTGAATTGGAAGCTAAGAGGCACAGCTTGCCTTGTGTGGAAACCAGCAGGATGTGAGACTGACAGTTAATTAGATTAATTAGGAAACCATGCCTTAAAATGTAATGTTGTTTTCATGAGCTTTTAAATCCTATCAAAATGTTTGTTGAGCTGTATGGCTGGTAATTAACAACATTGTAAAAATATACAAGGAAACAAGGAGATGTCAGGGGACTAATGAATGTGACAGCTGCCAGACACACAGACAGAGCCTGGTTCTGGCCTTCACATCAGCTGGCTTTGAATCCCAGCTCTGCTTCAGTTTGCTGTGGCCTCAGACAAGTTCCTCGCCCTCTCTGATCTCCTATTCTCATCTGCCCAGTGAGAAGCGTGGATAACCTGTAGGCCCTGGACCAGCTACATTTCTCAGCTTCTCCTTTTCTTGTGCCTCAGAGCTCAGTCCTCCTGCAGCTCCACTGCTCTGAGGGCTATTCAACCGTCAAGGTCTAAGGATTCCCATGATAGGTAGGATTCTAGTATCTCAGAGAGACCCTCAGCAGCCCACTCCATGGAAGTGGACATACAAAGCTTTCACGGCTAAAGGTCCATTCAACTTTCTTTGGCAACAAGTTTTTCCTTTAGGAGAGCTCTCCCTCCCAATTCTCAGTCCCTGTGCTTTAGGCAGAGTTGATTCCTTGGCGCTAGGGGTGGGCCTGTGTCTCAGCTATAGCAATCAGAGCATCTCAATCTTCTGACCACAATGATTTGTTCAGGGATGGACACCTGACACCATTAGAGCCAATGAGTCACAACGGAGAGAGAGAGATTCTCCATTCAATTCCATTGGGATGATTTGGGCCTGGGATTGTTGGCAGCTAACATGGCACTATGTTCAGTGTGAATGCTTATCCAGCATGGAGCAAGGCTGAGCCAGATGATGGAGAGAGACAAAGCATGAGTACCACTGTTTAGGCCCCTGAGTTTAGTGACATCTTAAATTTACCCTTGGACTTTTCATTTACATGAACCAAAATGTTTCCTTTATTAGTTTAAGCCACTCTGAGGTGAGTTTTCTGTCATTTGCAAACAAGAGTTCTAACAGTTGCATGCTGTGTTTGTGAATACAGAGGTGTGAGAGAGAGAGGGAGAGAAACGAAGTCATAAAAACAGAGAAAAAAATAATTTTTCAGTGAAAGTACATGCTAGAATTAGCACAAGCTGTTTCATGTGCATAAAATGTCATTTGTCCTCTTTTTCCCTTTAGGAATTTCTATTTATCTTCTCAAAGCCCATCTCAATGGCATCTCCTCTTTCCCAAGTCCCAAGGCAGAGTTAGTCACTTCCTCCTCCATGCCCCTTTGGTGCATTGACATGTGAAGTTTCTCCATACACATTTCACTCTGAGACCCTTCATAATTGGACTGGGATGGATACATAAGGTTACCACTTGCACCTGGGTCAAATTGTCAGAAGAGAGAGAAGAAAATACCTTCAACTACTGTTGACAAGATTCATTATATTACCCAATGCCCCCTTTGTAAGAACTCGCATGAAAAATTCCCAGAAAAATTTGGGGTGTCTTAAACCACTGGTAGATTTCTTCCTGGAAGATAATGAGAGTTACTGAGTACATTGGGTTTCCTTTTTGCTTTCACCTCCAGGGCACCCAAAGCTAAATCAAATGCTTTTATCAAAGTCACCAGTGACCTCCATGTTGCTAAATCAAATGGTCAGTCCTCAGTTCTCACTTTATCCTATCAGCAGCACCGGACATAGATGAACACTCTCTTCTTTTTAAAATCCTTTCTTCATTTGGCTTCCAGAAACTTTTTTACTTTCTTGATTTTCTCCTATATCACTGGCCACTCCTTAGTCTTCTTTCGCTGATTCCTCCTCATCTCCCCAACCTCTAAACAGAGGAAGGTCATAGGGCCTGGTCCTTTGTCATGTTCTCATCTCTGTCATACTATCTCCACCAGCAATCTCATATAGTCTCATGACTTTAAATACCATCTTTCTGATAATAATGTCCAAATTTATATCTGTAGCCTGGACCTTTCTCCTTGAACTTGGACCCATATGTCCAACTGCCAATTTCACATTTCTTTTTAGACATCTGTATTAGCTCAGGCTGCCATAACAAGATGCCACAGACTGGGTGGTTAAAACAACAGACATGTATTTTCTTACAGTTCTGGAGGCTGGAAGTCCAAGATCAAGGTGCCAGCAGGGTTGGTTTCTGGTGAGAACTCTCTTCCTGGTTGCAGATAGTTACCTCCACACTGTGTCCTCACATGGCCTTTCATCTGTGTGTACCTAGAGAGGGAGAGACCGCTAGGTGTCTCCTCCTATAAGGACACCAGTCTACCAGATTAGGGCCCCACCTTTTATACCTCATTTAACCTTAATTACCTCCTTATAAGACCCCAACTCCAATTGGGGGTGAGGGCTTCAACATATGGATTTTAAGGTGACACAGTTCAATCCATAACATTATGTCAAACAGGCATCTCGAACTAAACACATTCGAGACTAAATCTGTTGTCCCCAAGCCTGCTCCACCCACAGCCTTCCTTATCTCAGAAAATGAAAACTCCCACCTTTTATTTGCTCAAGCCAAAAACCTTGGGGACATCCTTGACTCCTTCCTCTTTTTTCACACCCCCCTCCAATCCATCAGCAGATCCTATCACCTCTACCTTTAAAATATATCCTGTGGGCTTCCCTGGTGGCGCAGTGGTTGAGAGTCCGCCTGCCGATGCAGGGGATACGGGTTCGTGTCCCGGTCCGGGAGGATCCCACATGCCGCGGAGTGGCTGGGCCCGTGAGCCATGGCCGTTGAGCCTGCGCGTCCGGAGCCTGTGCTCCGCAACGGGAAAGGCCACAGCAGCGAGAGGCCTGCATACCGCAAAATAAATAAATAAATAAATAAATATCCTGTACCTAACCACTTCTCACCTCCTCACTGCTTCTACTCTATTCCAAACTGTCATCATCTCTTGCCTGGATTATGACATCATTCCTCCTAAATGGTTTTCCTGCTTCTGCCCTTATCACCCTCCAGTCTATTTTAATTACAACCTCCAAAGATATTTCTTTCAAGCCCTAGGTCCTATGGTGTCTTCCTCCGCTCCTGCAATGGCACCATCATGCTTGGAGTAAAAGCCAAAGTACTCACGTGGCCGACGTGGTCTTACAAAGGCCCCACATGATCGGTCCTCTTGTTATTTCTTTGACTTTCTCTCCTATTGAGTGACTTCCCTTCATGCAAAATGACTAGTGGTCACAGGAGTGTGTGAGGTCACTCGGGGTAAGGGAGTTAAGAGAGAAGAGGGGAAGGCAGGGGAGGGGAGGCGAGGGATGGGGAGAGGAAGGGAGGGGCCCAGGGGAGAGGTTGGAGAAAAAAAGGGAGCCTGAGAAGGGGCAGCCAGAGGACAAAGCGAGGAGCCAGCAGAGGTGGGTCCACTACACCCCAGGAGAGAGATGTCTGCAGAAGGAATGATCTCTCACTGAGGGCCCACAAGGCTGAACATCCCATCTTTAATTTCCCTTTCATGCTGTTAAAGATTTTAAACCTTTTTAAATGATGAGCAATTTGTCAGAGAAGCAGTTGGCAGCTAAGCCGGGTAAGGAGAAAAAATATTAGCATCTTTCGACTGGTCATTTTTTTCCCCCTTTTCAGCATAAGCAGGCCAGAATCGGTATTCATTATTAATAGAGGCATGTTTTATTACAGGTATAAAGACCAAAGATTTGTAACTTTAGCAATCCAGATTCTTATTTTAAATTCACCAACATTATTATTTATTGATCGGTGGGGATGCTTCTTTTGCCATCGCCAATCTGCCAATTCCTGGAGGGGAAACAGAAGTGGTAGAATTAAGGGAGCTAGTGTCAACACTGCCTTACAGGAGGGTATAGGGTGAAACTCCCACGAAATGAGCTCCCGCCCTGTGCCAGGCCCTGGGTGCAGGGGAGGCAGGATGACAAAGGCACAACCCTCCCCTAATCGGGAAAGCAGAAAAATAAACAATATATTGACAAGACAATAATTTGGTTGTATATGGGGAGTAGATTTGAGTGGTTAAAAGCTTTTCTCTGGATTTAGGAAGGTTTAAATCTCAGTGCCATAAACTATGAGCTGTGTGGTCCTGGGCATCTTACTCTCCCTCTCTGAGCCTTAGTTTCCTCATCTGTAAAATGGAACAATAGAGGGTTATCAGAAGATTAACTGAGATACTGATGCATATTTGACCCAGTGCTCAGCAGACATTAAGAACTCGTTCAATAGTAGCTAGGTGGTGGTGATGGTGGTGGTGATATTAAAAGTGACGGGGGCACACACTTTGGGCATCATTCTCCCTGGAGGAGAGGGGTTAAGGGAAACTTTCACAGAAGAGGATACATGTGAGCTGGTTCTTTTTTTTTTGGCCTCACCACATGGCTTGCGGGACCTTTGTTCCCCGACCAGGGATTGAACCCTCGCCCTCAGCAGTGAAAGTGCGAGTCCTAACCACTGGCCAAACAGGGAATTCCCTTGAGCTGGTTCTTGAAGGATGATTAGAATTTCAAAAGGCTGACAAGCTGAGGGGAAGGACATTCCAGGCAGAGAAAACAGCCAGGGAAAAGCTGGTTGGTGAGCGAGTGTGAGCTTTGGGGAAAGCTGAAGAGCTTGGTGGGGCAGAGAATACAGTGGGGACAGGTGGGAGGTGGCTACAAAGGAGGGTCTGATGACGGTGCAGAGGGCCCAGGAGGCCAGGCAAAGGGGTCCAGGTTCACCCTAAAGACTATGAGGGAGCCTTGAAGGGCTGTTGTTGTTTTAATTGTGGCAGAAAAAAATCCCCATGAAACATAAAATTTACCATTTTAACCACTTTTAAGTATACAGTTTAGTGGTGTTATATACTCACACTGTTGTGCAAACAAATCTCTAAAACGTTTTCATCTTGCAAAACTGAAACTCTATACCCATCAAACAACAAAACCCCATTTTCCCCTCCCCCAAGCACTGGGCAACCCCAACACTACTCTGTTTCTGAGTCTGACTACCTGAGAGACCTCATATAAGTGGAATCACACCATCTTTGTCCTTTTGTGACAGGCTTATTTCACTCAGTATCATATACACAAGCTTCATCTGTATTCTATCATGTGACAGGTTTTTCTTCCTTTTGAAGGCTGAATAATATTCCACTGTGTGTATATACTGCATTTTCTTTATTCATACATACCTTGGAGGGTTTAAGCAAGGATGTGACCCAATTTGGTCTGTGATTTAGTACAATAGCTTGGTGGGGGGAGGGGGGGACAGTGTGGTTCTAGAATGGCATGGAAGGGACAAAGTGGTTTAATAATGGTGACAAGCTATGTGTCGTTTCTTTAGAAATCCAGAGGTGGCTCAGGTCTTACCAGCCCTCTCATCCCAAAAAGAGGAGGAAAATCTGGTTCCTTTGAAGGGTGAAGAGGAGGAAAGGGGAATGCCATGGTGGGTGGAAGGCAAATGCCCTCTCCCAGCTCTGTAAACCTTCAGAAAGCTCCTACCCTGCAGACTATAGCCTCCACCCCCGCCCCCATTGTGTGGTTGGGACTTTGGGCAGGATGGCACTCTGGCTATGGCTATGTGGGCAGGCGAGGGAACACAGCCCCAAGGAGAGAAAGTAGTGGGCTTCTGGTCCCTGCACCACCTGTGACTCACTGTGTGACCTTGGAGAAGCCCGTGCCCCTCTCTGGTCCTCAGTGTCCCCATGTGTAAAGTGAAAGAGTTGGTAAAGCATTAGTGCTGCCATAAATGATGATGATGGTGGTGGCAGCGTCAGTGGCCAACTCTTTCTGAGTGCTTACTCTGTGCCAAGCACTCTTCTAAGTACTTTACAATCATTAGTGCATTAATGCACTTTTTTCTCCCAACACTGCTATTATCCTCATTGTACAGATGAGGATATTAAGGCAAGTCATCTGCCTGAGGTCACAGTGATAACAGACAGAACTGGAATTCAAATTCAGGTAGTCCAGCGCCACCCCATTCTTGGAATCACTTGGGGAGCTTTAAAATATCAGATTCCTCACCCACCCCAGACTTGCTGAATCAGAACCTCCAGTGTGGCCCCAGGCATCGATTGCTAACATGCTCTTGGGGCTAAAAGTGGCGTTTAAAACTGAGGGTTCCATGGGGACAGACAATGCCTGAGTCTGGCCTGAAAGGAGGCTGACTCTCCCCACGGATTTTCCTTGGCTCAGGGCGTGAGTGACCCTTTTGGGGGATACCCCAAAGGGACATCCAGGTCATTCCCACCCCCTCACACATGACCTGGAGGGAGCAGCCTCCAGCCTCCCAACTCCCACAGTTCTCCAGAGAGGGTCCTTACAGGATGTAAAGGAACATCGGTGACAAATGATTCTAAGAAAAGATACTCAACCTCTCTAGTAACCCAGGAAATGAGAATGAAACCAACAAGAAGATGCCTTGGAAGGTTCTCAAGAGGGGAGAGATGTGGTCAGACACCTCCAGTCAAACTCATCCCTGCTCCATTTGGAACTTGAATGTACTTGAGTACTCTCAAGAACTAAATTATTCCTCTGTTTTTTGAGGGGGTGGGAGTGCATACTATCTTATCAGTATCAGATCCACAAATATCTTGGCATTTGGTTATTTTTTAAAAGGACAGCATACTGTCAAACTAGATACCAACAACCAGTAATCACTAGTGTAGTCATCTTTAAAATTTTTAATCTAAAAAAGAGTTCAAGAATACTGCTATAGGGACTTCCCTGGTGGTGCAGTGGTTAAGAATCTGCCTGCCAGTGCAGGGGACAAGGGTTCATTCCCTGGTTCTGGAAGATCCCACATGCCACAGAGCAACTAAGCCTGTGTGCCACCACTACTGAGCCCACGTGCCACAACTACTGAAGCCCATGCGCCTAGAGCCTGTGCTCCACAACAAGAGAAGCCACCGCAGTGAGAAGCCCGCGCACCGCAAAAAAGAGTAGCCCCCGCTCGCTGCAACTGGAGAAATCCTGCGTGCAGCACGGAAGACTCAACACAGCCAAAAATAAATAAATAAATTTATTTATTTATTTAAAAAAAGAATACTGCTCTATGCACAAAGGATGAATCTCATAGACAAAGCAGATGAGTGAAAGAGGCCAGACACAAAAAAAAATCTAGATACCAGGTGACTGCATTTATATGAAATTTAAGAACAGACAAAATTAATCTGTGGTGATAGAAGTCAGGATAATGGTTATCCTTGAAGGGTATTGACTGAGAGGGAAATGTCTGGGGGGCTGGAAATATCCTGTTTTTTGAGCTAGATGAGAATTACATGAATGTACACAAAGTAAAGATTCATTGGGTTGTACATTTAAAATGTATGCACTTTATTGTGCATAACTCATACCTTAATAAAAATGGTTTGAAGAGTTAGATTGTTGTTTCTTTCTGGTTATCCATGTCTTTCACTAAAGTTCAGATGGTGGCTCAGCACTGACTGAGTGCCTACAGTGTACACAGCCACACATATGAGAAAAGTGGCAGAAGCAAAGGAATGTTAGGGCTTGGCTTTCTATCCACAAGGAGCTGGCACATGGCTCTGGACTTAGAACAAGACTCACAGCTAGGGCTTCCCTGGTGGCGCAGTGGTTGAGAGTCCGCCTGCCGATGCAGGGGACACGGGTTTGTGCCCCGGTCTGGGAGGATCCCACATGCCGCGGAACGGCTGGGCCCGTGAGCCATGGCCGCTGAGCCTGCGCGTCCGGAGCCTGTGCTCCGCGACGGGAGAGGCCACAACAGTGAGAGGCCTGCGTACTGCAAAAAAAAAAAAAAAAAAAAAGACTCACAGCTAGAGGGGGCTACCCAGGACCAATTGTGTTTGATGTCACTGAGAACCCCATTCCCACACACACCCCTAAAGAGCCAAGACCAGGCCTGGGCAGCCTGTTCCATCAGGCGACTGGACCAATCAGAAGGTAGCCAGATGCAGGAGGCCAGGATGAGGCAGGGTCACTTTTGAATGGGAATAGGTGAAGAGTTAGTCAACAGATGCTCTGGCCACAGGGACCTGTCTGGATCAAAGACAAGAATGGGTCAGGCCCGGTGGGCAATGGTGAGGCCAGAGCCAGCAGGCAGCAGAGTTAGAAAGGACATCAGGTCAGGTTGAACAATAGCTCAGAGATAATAGGATTCTCCTCTCCTATTGGGACCACTTGCCAGGAGGCGAGGGAGGCAGGTGGCTGGATGGAAGATGCTCAACCAGCCCAGATAGAGACCAGAGATGTCCAGTTCCTGCCCAACATTACATGGCAAGTCAGGGACTGATCCAGGCTAAGAACCCACATATTCTGTGCCCTATGGGCTTCACCCCCCCACCCCAGTGATACCCCAAGATCATTTCTATTTCCCCCTCTGGGTGCTCTACATTCTACATCCCCAGTGTTTTCAGCTTTAAAAAAAAAAAGAAAAGACTGACTTCCTGATCCTTATGACAATTTACATCATCTTGAAAGTGGAGGAAAAACTATTCCACACCACCCATTTTTAATACAGACCTTTGCCATATTGTGAACTATAAACAAACGAAAAGAGCAATAATTAGTTCTAAATTCAGGCAAGCTTTATGGAACGTGAACCATGTGGGTAATCGGCTGGGGTGGTGCCATGAAGTGGTAATTAATTTGCTTTTTTCCTTAAGATGTTTTACTTAATTAAGGGAGGAGCTGAGTTATATACACCCATCCCCTGGGGATGGTTTGTAAGGCAAGAGAAAATTCCACCTTTCTCCTTGCCACTTTTCTCATCAAATTATTTCATTACATTCAGATACCCTTTTGCAACACTGATTTTGACAGATCCTGGAGTTATGAGCTCATAAATACGGGGGCGGGGGTGGGGGGGAAGCTGGAGACACACACTTAATGGGAAATGTTCTCCTAATCAAAAGACTATTTCAAGCTGTGACAATGGAGGCCAAGAGAGGGAGAGGGAGCTGCTTTTTCTTCAAAGAATAACGGGGGTGCTGAAATTAACCCAGCACCTGCTGCTCTGTCTCCTTCCAAGGCAGCCTGTGCAAGGCGGACGTCAGGAGCATGTGGATCTAGTCCTGGCTCCACCACACTTACTTTGAGCTGATAGTAGCTTATGTTTTTTCTTTCATTTATTTAACAAATTTTTATTGAGCACCTACGACGTGCCAGGCACCGTGCTACATGTTGGGAAGACAATGATGAACAAGACAGGCTTGTTTCCTACCTTCACAAAATTTAGAGTCTAATGGGAGAAAAATAATATAAACAAGTAAAAGAATAAATAGCTGATAAGCATATGCTTACCCTATGATCTAGCAATTCCACTCCCAGGCATAACCCAAGAGACCTGAGTGCATATCTGCCAAAAGATATGTTCAGAGCAGTGTTTGCTACTCAATAGCTCCAAATCAGGAACAACCATCAGGGTCGTCATCGGCAGAATGGGTAAATAAATTGTGGTCTATTTATATAATGGAATACTTTATTACAATAAAAAAGAACAAACTGCTGTTGCATGCATCCACATGCAAAAACATGGATGAATCTCGCAGACAGAGATAGATGAAAGAATTTGGACAAAAAGAGTGCAAACCATCTGATTCCATTACTAAGAAGTTCAAAAGCAGGCAAAACTCATCTATGATAAGTCAGATAGAAATTAGAATAGTGATTACTTTTAGGGAGAAGAGGCAGGGGGAGATTTCTAGAGTGTGGGAAACATTCTACGTCCTGATATGGGAAGTGGTTATTTGTATACATCTGTAAAAATTCACTGAGCTGTACACTTGAAATGTGTGTGCTTTACCATACGCATATTATACCCCGATTAAAACAAACTTTTAAAAGAGAGAGAGAAGAGAAAAAAACATAAATAATAAATAGCTTGAATTAATTTCACATGAGAGACATGAAAAAAATAAAACCAGGTAACATGGAGAGATTCTTGAAGGTAGGAGTAAGGTGTGGGCAATAATAGGTGGGGTGGTGGTGCAGAAAAGGCCCTCTGCAGAGGGGGCTTAGATCTGGTACCAGAATGTCAGGAAGGAGGCTGCCCTTGTGAAAATCTGAGGAAAGAACATTCCAGAAGGGAACCAGCAAGAGCCAAGACCCTGAGGTGGGGGCGTCATGGCATGTCTCAGGAACAGCATGGGGCCCGGAATGGGTGGAGAGAGAGAGCAGTGGAAGAAGGGCCAGAGAGGCTGTCAGGAGCTGGTCAAGGAAGGTCCTGGAGAACCTGCTGTAGAGCACAGGGAACTCTACTCAGTGCTCTGTGGTGACCTACATGGGAAGGAAATCCAAAAAAGAGGGGATATATGTATGCATATAGCCGATTCACTCTGCTGTGCAGTAGAAACTAACACAACATTGTAAAGCAATTGTACTCCAAAAAAAATTTAAAAAAAGAAGAAGAAGAAAGGCCCCGGAGGCGGAGGAAGGGTTTGGATTTTATTCTAAGTGTGATCTGAGCCATCGGAGGGTTTAAGTAGAGGAATGACATGACCCAATTGACTTGATTTTAAAAATCAAGGCCACACACCTAGTCGAATGGGAAAACAAAAAACAAAACAAAACAAACCCTGATAATACCAAGGTGGTGAGGACGTTGAGCAATAGGAACTCTCACACGCTGGTGGTGATGTAAAACGGTGCAGCCGCTCTGGAAAGCACTTAGACCGTTTCTTACAAGGTTAAACATACACTTATCAAACTACCCAGAAATCCCACTCCCTGGTATTTACCCAAGTGAAATGAAAGACTACATTAAACCAAAGACCCATATGCAAAGGTTTCTATCAGCTTTATTTATAATCATGTAAAACTGGAAACAACCCAAACGTCCGCAGTTGAGGACTGGATAAACCAGCTGTAGTACAGACACACAATGGACGCAGCACAAAGAAGCAACAAGCGATTCATACCTGCAACAACTTGGATGAAGCTCAAATGTGCTGTGTTAAGTGAAAGAACAGACACAAATAGTTACCTAGGGTGTGATCCCATTTATAAGACATTCTGGAAAAGGCAAGCCTATGGTGATGGAGGACAGGTTAGTGGTCACCGGTGGTTGAGGCGGAGAGAAGGGTTTGACTACAGGGAGCTACTGAGGGAATCTGGTGGGGATGATGGAACTGTTCTGTATCTCGGCTGTGGTGGTGATTCCCAGTTCTGTGCATTTTTTTAAACTCTTAGACTAAACACCAAAAAAAAAGAGTGAATCCAACTGTACATAAGTTTTAACATAATTTTTAAGTGTAAAAAGTAAATACAGGGCTTCCCTGGTGGCACAGTGGTTAAGAATCTGCCTAGCAATGCAGCGGACACGGGTTCAAGCCCTGGTCCAGGAAGATTCCACATGCCTTGGAGCAACTAAGCCCGTGCACCACAACTACCGAGCCTGTGCTCTAGAGCCCGTGAGCCACAACTACTGAAGCCTGAGTGCCTAGAGCCCGTGATCCCCAACAAGAGAAGCCACAGCAATGAGAAGCCCACGCATCACAACAAAGAGTAGCCCCCACTCACCGCAACTAGAGGAAGCCCGTGCACAACAATGAAGACCCAACGCAGCCAAAAATAAATAAATAAAATAAATTTATTTTTTTAAAAAAGTAAATACATTGGGTTATACTTTCCTATTAAAACATAAAGACTATCTGAGAAGTTGAAGCCATATTGATTTAGGGCATCCATCCAAGAGTGGGGGTCCAGGCCTCCCTAAGCATGAATTGGAGAAAGTGTCACACACTCACATTCTGCTTTGCCTCTGGACGTTAAATGTTTCTAGAGCCACTTATCTGCCTCATAGAGGACTGTCTTAGAAGCAGCTCCAAAGACAAGGATTCACATGCAAGTGGCTTGTTAAGGAAGTGTTCGTACAGGAGCTGGACAGGGGATGAGGCAGGAAGGCAGGGAGGAGAGAAAGGCAAGCAAGAGCGGGATTTCAGGAGAGTCTCAGCGTCAGCCTGATCCCACCGGGAGCTGAGGAATGTAAGTGACACCTCAGAGTTTGCACCTGGAGGCATGGGAGCTGGGCTTTCACACTCTTGCACCAGGTGGTCTAAGGCCAAGAGCCACCAGGGGAAAAACTCCCAGACACTTCTAGGTCCCTGCACGTGCTGGTGAATGGCTCTAGTAGCCCAAGGGCAATCTGCTGATGAAAGTCTCACAGGAGTCCTACCAGAAGAAAGCACCCAGAAGCTGGGGACGGACACACAGAAATGGGAAAGGCAGACCTGAGGGGGTTTGGTGGGGCATCAACAATGTCCACTCCATGTGCAGCATCCACCAGATATTCACTCCCAAGTCTAGAAAATGTCAAACCTGAGAGCATAGACCTGTAACAGTAGCCAAACAATCTGGGTTCGAATGCTGGATCAGACTAGCTGTGTCACCTTAGGCGAGCTGAGCCTCAGTTTTCTCATCTGTAACATGGGGATAACAATAAATCTCCTCAGAGTTGTTATAAGAAGCTTTGAAAAGTATTTAGCTTGGGCTTTCATTCTATTTTTCAAAAATTAGTGGGACTTCCCTGGTGGTCCAGAGGTTAAGACTCCACGCTCCCAAGGCAGGGGGCCTGGGTTCAATCCCTGGCCAGGGAACTAGATCCCATGTGCCGCAACGAAGATCCTGTGTGCTGCAACTAAGACCCGGCACAGCCAAATAAATTAATTAATTAATTTAAAAATTTTAAATTACTTGTTCCTGTGCTGGTCCCCACACTTTCAGAGAGACAAGAAATCACTTGAACTTGTTCCATGGGTGATGAAGCTGGCGTGAGTATCCCAAACCATTTTGTGTGTAATTGGCTTAATATTTGGAAAATGTTTTAAAAGATCCACTTAGATCCTCTCCTCATAATGTATACAAAAATAAATTCCAGGTAGAATACAGTTACTCAGCAATCAAACATTTAAAACTTAGGAGAAAATAGAAATGAATATTCATCAAATGGGGAAAGATGTCCTAAATTCAAAAGCAGTAGGGAAAAAAATCACAAAGGTAAAGATTGATCGATTTGATTCATGAAAGTTAAACCACCTCCACAGAAACAACTCACAAATGAAACATATAGGCAAACAACAAATTGGGATGTTGGCAGCAGAAACATCCCTAGTGTAGAGAGAGTTCTTACAAATCAACAAGTAAAACACCAAGACCCCAATAGATAAATGGACAAAGAGCATTCACAGTGTATCCAAAGAAAAAAATACAACGGCCAATAAGTATTAGATTAAAAATGTTCAGTCCTGGGCTTCCCTGGTGGTGCAGCGGTTAAGAATCCGCCTGCCAATGCAGGGGACACGGGTTCAAGCGTTGGTCCAGGAAGATCCCACATGCCGCAAAGCAACTAAGCCCGTGTGCCACAACTACTGAGCCTGCGTGCCACAACTACTGAAGCCTGCGTGCCTAGAGCACATGCTCTGCAACAAGAGAAGCCACCACAATGAGAAGCCCGTGCACCGCAACGAAGAGTAGACCCCGCTTGCCGCAGCTAGAGAAAGACCACACAGCTACGAAGACCCAGTGCAGCCAAAAAAAAAAAAAAAAAAGTTCAGTCTTACTAAAACATAAGAAATTTGAAGAAAATTAAAAAATGTAGTATTCATTTTTACCCAACAAGTTAGCAAATATTTTAAATAAGTAATACAATGTTGGAAAGGGTACATATAATGGACACTCTCATACAATGTTAGCATGAGTAAAAATTGGTTTTAAAAAAATGGATTGCTCTTACAGGTCTTTTCGAGAGATTTTTCTGCCTTCCCCTTCTGTCCTTCTCGGCGCACCTCAGTCCTAGATGCTACCCTTGGGATCTCTACCACTGTTACGTGAATGGTAGGGTACAAGTGACATTACGGTAAGGGCTCTGTAAAAAAAAAAATTATAAAAGGACACTGAGTACATTTTTAGAGTCTGGCTATCAGTTTGACATATTGAGGTCAATATGTTTATTAATCTGCATTAATCATTTCATCAAAAATTTTAATGCCCCCCAGGAGACAGGAGTATTTAAGAGGAGTATTCATCTCTAAAATGTTTGCAACCCCCAGACCCAGTAGTTACACTTCTAGGATGTGAGTCTAAGGAAATAATTTGAAATACAGTAAAAAGACTTTCATACAAGGTTTGTTTAATCACAGCATTGAGATGTAATAGTAAAAAATGTAAAACAACCCAAATGTCTAATTGGGAATGATCAGTAAATTGCTTAGACAATGGTACAATGGTATTACTCAATAATTAAAAGTAAAAATCATGTGGTGAGGTGGATGGACCTAGAGTCTGTCATAGAGAGTGAAGTAAGTCAGAAAGAGAAAAACAAATACCTTATGCTAACACATGTATATGGAATCTAAAAAAAAAAAAAAAAAAAAAATGGTTCTGAAGCACCTAGGGGCAGGACAGGAATAAAGACGCAGACGTAGAGAATGGACTTGAGGACATGGGGAAGGGGAAGGGGAAGCTGGGATGAAGTGAGAAAGTGGCATGGACATATATACACTACCAAACGTAAAATAGATAGCTAGTGGGAAGCAGCCGCACAGCACAGGGAGATCAGCAGTGCTTTGTGACCACCTAGAGGAGTGGGATAGGGAGGGTGGGAGGGAGACGCAAGAGGGAGGAGATATGGGGTTATATGTATATGTATAGCTGATTCACTTTGTTATAAAGCAGAAACTAACACACCATTGTAAAGCAATTATACTCCAATAAAGATGTTAAAAAAAAATAACAACAAAACACTGGGGGGGAAAAAAAGTAAAAACCATGTTTGTAGGGAGATTTTTCTTTTTTTTTTTTTAATAAAGTTATTTATTTTATTTATTTATTTTTGGCTGCATTGGGTCTTCGTTGCTTCACGCCGGCTTTCTCTAGTTGCGGCGAGCGGGGGCTACTCCTTGCTGCGGGGCGCGGGCTTCTCATTGCAGTGGCTTCTCTTGTTGTGGAGCACGGCTCTAGGTGCACGGGCTTCAGTAATTGCAGCACGCAGGCTCAGTAGCTGTGGCTCGCAGGCTCTAGAGCGCAGGCTCAGTAGTTGTGGCGCACGGGCTTAGTTGCTCCGTGGCATGTGGTATCTTCCTGGACCAGGGATCGAATCCATGTCCCCTGCATTGGCAGGTGGATTCTCAACCACTGCACCACGAGGGAAGCCCAGGAGCTTTTTCAATAGTGTGGGGATATTGTATATTCACTATGCACTCAATTATGGGAAAAAAATGAATGGGAAAGACAGAAGTAAAAGGTAATAGTGGTTGTTTCTAGGAAGTGAAATTACAGGTAATTTTTATCTTCTTTCTACTTTGCTATACATTTTCCAAACCTTCCATAATGCACATGGATTACTTTTCTACTTTAAAAAGCGGGGGGGGGGGGCATATTCTAAAAAGGGAATTTTAAAAAAAGAAATGACAGATACCTTGTCCTATAAGGAACAATTTATCCTTGTGGGCGTAGAGATATGGGAGGAACAGATCACTTCTGGATGATCCCTGGGGGCGGACCCAGGACTGGGGGCAGGAGGTGGCCTTAGAGAGACAGATGATAGCTATGAATGTAAGGAGAACCTCAGAGGGACAGAGCTGTCCTCTGGTGGAGCAGGCTGTTCCAGGAGAGAGGAAGCGCCTCGTGGCCAGGGGTATTCAAGCAGAGACTGGATGATTCCTTGTCAACAGTGCCATAGAAGAGATTCAAGTGTCTGAAGGAGGATTAGAATAGATGAGGAACGTTCCAGCCTACAAGCTGGGGAAGTGTGGGTGACAGTGGCAGAATCTCAGTCAGCGGGGCAAGGTGGCCAAGGAGATGTTTTTGCTCAGACAGGGAAACTTGATTGGAGGATCAGGGTCCTCCCAGGTCCCAGCCTGGGAGCAGGAATGACCTGGGATGCCCATTTGTGCTTTAGGCTTTCCATCCTGGAGTCTCAGCTGGCTAGAGAGGGGCTCTGAGTGTGGACTCTTAAACTTGCTGGGCAGGTTTCAACAGCAGGTATTTTTGAGGGTGAGCAGTATTACTCTGCCCTGCCTCAACTTCCCCCTGTGCAGAGGGTGTGTTCATTTGAAGCCTGGGCCTCAGGGACAGGGTGGGTATTGAAACAGGTGGGAAGGAGGCAGGGCACAACCTTTGAAAGAATGACACAACCCGAGGACATGACATAAACTGATTAGAGCCAAATGGGTCCAAGATGGCGGACAAGTCGACTTTTTCCACAAGACCTTGGGCCTCAGTATACGCTCAATCAGCAAACTAAATGTCACACCCACAGGCGCCATGACAGTTCCAAGACCAACTATAAGGATCAAAAAGTGGGCAGTGGCCCAATTCCTGGAAATCCCCACCCCTTCCTAAAATAGCTGGAATGCTCCTCCCACTCATTAGCCTATGAAATTACCCACCCCTATAAAAACTGACAACTCCTTACCCTGGTGCATTTCTCACCTTCTGAGATGGCCCACACTCTGTGGAGTATGTTTCTCCCTAAATAAATACACTTCTTACCTATCACTTTGTCTCTCACTGAATTCTTTCTGAGATGAGACATCAAGAACCTGAGCTTCATTAAGTCCTGAAACCAGGTGTGTGATCTCAGTTGGAAGACTGAGTTTTGGCTGGGTTCGAGTTCCAGCACTTGGACTCAAGTCCCAATCTGAGGTGCACGGTTTCAGCTGGGGACCACGAAAGCACAGTGATAAAGTAAGAAGACGTTGAGAGATAGGTCTTGGTCCTAAAGAGGCCTGTGGGACGCCACAAGCCAGGCATACTGGGGAGGACGCTCTGCTGATGTCTGCTCATTTTTGACTGGCGGGTCAACCCTGTATACTCATGCACATCCAACAGCAGGTCCAGGACAGAGCTGTTCATCTCTATACTCTTCTCCTTGACTCTGAGGTTTTTCTCCTACATTCTTGCATTCTTGTTCATTCCTGCTCTATTTCTTTCTTTCTTTCTTTCTTCTGTTAATCCCAGAAGACCTGTGTGACCACCAAGGTGTATACTTTTTATGCTTTTACTCCCCTCCCTCTGATCCTTAAAATGCTGACGCTTTATTCCCAACTTATAGCTAGACCATCTCCCACTCATAGTCAACACCACTGGGGACGTCTTCTGTGCCATTTCTTTGCGACTTTTGGGGCACTAACACCTGGTTGGGAGACTACCTTGGAAGGGATAGCATCTAAAATTGTAAGTGCAAATATTGACTAAATTGCGTGGTGGATTTTGACTTAAGAGTGGAATTTTGAATAGCTCGGGAGTTAGAGACGTCACCTCAGGCTTGTCTGAAATGGGTCAGGCTGCATCAATCCCAACCAGTACCCCCTGGGTCATATTCTCCAGGACTGGGAAAGATTTGGACAACAGGAATTAAAAGGAAAAAACTTAGTAGGTTATATAATCAGGTTTGGCCACAATATGAGTTAGGAAATTTAAAACGGAGTGAAGTACCCTATGTTCAAATTTTCATGGCCTTGTATCTAGGCAATGGAACCCAAAAGGAATTTAAACCATGTGTAGCTCAGAGGGATAACTCTAGGAAGGACACAGAGGACATTTTAACTGACCCATCCTTCAGGGCCATGGATCCTGAACGAACGTGGATCCCTCCTCCCGAGGTACAGGCCCCTTTTGGCTATGCATTTCATAGTCCAGTCTGCCCCAGACTTCAGGCGAAAAATTCAGAAAGCAACTGCTGGTCCTCAGACTCCAATGAATTATTTGTTCCAATTGGCTTATTTGGTTTTCAGTAATAGGGATATGGCCAAAAAGGCTGAATGCACCCAGAGAAATATGAAAAATGCCCAAATGATTGCAGTGGCTTTGTCCGCTCACAGACCACCAAAGGGGAAGCCGGCTTTTCTGGGCCCATCTGGCCCTGGCAGACCATAAGGTCCATGGGTACCCATACAAGGCCAGTGTACCCTGTGTGGACAAAAGGGGCATTGGAGGGAGGATTGTGATCGATGTGCCCTTTGCAAACAGCCAGGGCATTGGAAAAGGGAATGCCCCAGATGCCAGAGAGCGAGAGGGGTCCCTCGGCCATTGATGGTTTTGCAATCAGAAGACTGAAGGGGCCCAAGGCAGAAAGTGGCTCTGCCTAGAGGTACCATCTACATAACTAATATCGAGCCTCAGGGGGTCATTGATGTGGCAGGCCACTTGATAGAATTTCTTATAGACACTGGTACAACCTTCTCGGTCTTAACCCAAAGGATTGGAAACCATAGCAATCATAAGGAATACATAACGGGATTGTTAGGAAAGAGACAGGGGCACACTTTCCTGGAACCCCTTTTGTGCAAGATCAATGGCCAGCTGTTTTTACATTCCTTTCTGTTTGTGCCTGACTGTCCCATCCCTTTAAAGGGAAGAGATTTGTTAACTAAATTAGGGGCTACTCTGTTTCTCGAGGGGCAAGGGAACACCCCCTCATCACCAAATGGTTCTAACAAAAAGCAAAAAGGAACAGATAAAATCTGAAGCTAAAATAGAAGCTTTAGTAGACCCTGGAATGTGCAATATTGAGGTTCTGGGCTTGGCCAAAGATATCCAGACAGTGATTATTAAGTAAAAAGGCTTATATAGTGTCTAAATATAAGGTACAAATTTCTTAAACCTATGGAAGATCCTCAAAAATGTTTGTAAGTAGATTACCAAAATAGGAGGCCACTATTCTGACTAAACTGTCCATAGCTGATATTCAAAGCCTGATAGGAATTTTGGAAGAGGCCTTCTCCCCTAAGCTAAATGACGAAAAGTAAAACTTTCCAACATAGGTGAATGGGTATGTCAGTCCTTCAATATCATAGAGGCAACCACCCAATTCTTTGAAAAAGAAAACAAAACTGTCCTTGTTTTACAAGTGTAGTCTTTACAGGACCAGAGGTGTGGCTCCAAAAATAATCCAAAGCCCACCAATCCTTTTACCACTCCTCAAACCTTTCCTATTTATTTTAAGAGGCTTGTAAATATTAACGAAGGGGAAACAAAGTCAACCTAGGAGGAACGTGTCTGTACCTTTGAGATGCAAATGTCCTGTCTTGTCTTCTCAGGAACCCTTATCTCTGCCACCTTTTTAAATTTTAAAAAGAGGGTACAGTAATTTGGAACTTGTCAAGGATAAATAGAAATCTTAAGTGTCTTTTCTATAACCACTAATAAAAAGGGTTTAGCCGTCCAGGTAGGTGACCTTGATTTGTTCCATCTGCTAGAAGCCCAGTTTGAATCCAACCCCTTGTAACTGATGGCATTTATATTGTACCTGACTCAGGGCTGAAATTTTGGAATGGGAACCATGAGGGCTCTGTGTTTGTTTGTGTGTTCATATGTATCTGTATGTGTGTTGTAGGTGTATGATATTGCCAAAAATGAATTCGTAAAAGAGCTCTACCTAATTGGCTTTAAAAAAAGTTAAGCGCTTATAAAATACTCAGAAATACAAAATAATCTGGTCAGAATGAATTTCAGGTTCATGTCATCTGGAAAATATTCAGTACTAAACTGATATCTGGTATTGAAGGTGGATTTAGCTTGTTGTTTTGATTAATACAGACAAGTTAGAGTCATCCATGTTAAGTATAATACTTCTGTTGTACCTAGGTTTATTACAGGTCAAAAAGACTATTCTATCTGTTACAAATTCATCAACAAGAAAAGTAACTCAATGTGAGAAAAACTTTTAAGAAAAGTAAGATATGTGTTTTTAGTAAAAGAAGGTGTGAAGAATGAAAAAGAGTTATGCATGATCAGGATTTTCTAAGGTTGGATTGAATTTAGTTGGGTAAATGGATTTTGTTGGGAATGGGCTAGAACAAGACTGGATTTGCTTTCTCCTTCTAAAGTATTCTTGAAATGCTGCTTTTGACAACAGATTGTGTGTTTCTTTGCCTTTAAGTGACTTTTATTTGCTTTTGAGATCTTTTGTAACTTTGGTTGAGGAATACTTATTGTCTCACAGTGACCTATGATCTTATTTGACCAAGTGTTTTAAAACTTTCTGACAAACTTCCCAAATATCAAATTTTAATTAAGTTTCTTTTGATTTCCAGCTAACTTTGGGGTACTTTAGAGGGTCCCTGAGGGCCCCTGAGGTATCTTAAAGAGAAATATTTAACTAGGATTATTTGGTATGTTAAGTTAAATGTAATCATTCGTAATTCTGGTTATTGTAACCAAGTTTCTTTATCGATTACACTGTAATCAGATGTTTAACCATGCCTTTAACTCTTTTGTCATTTATAGATATTTTTGTACTCTGATGCTGTTACAAAAAGTGTTTCATCATCAAGGAGATTCATAGAAAGGTTATGGAAACAGTTACAACTGTTCCACACCAAGATGACGGCTATGCGAGGATTCCAGCCCATATTGACTTAAAACAAGGAGCTGTCCTGCCCCTGGGGCCCCTAGATCAGGCATCCAGAGATTTTTACTCCCTGACAGGCAGGGTCAATGCCCCTACTCAGCCTTGAAGCAGTTACAGAAGACGGACCATCGCCCTTCTGCTTCCCGTAAGAATACGGAAGTAAAATCTCTGCGAGGGTAATGAAACAGGAGGGAAGGAGGCAGGCACAACCTTTGAGAGAATGACATAACCTGAGGACATGACATAAACTGATTAGAACCAAATGGATCCAAGATGGCGGACAAGTTGACTTTTTCCACTAGACCCTGAGCCCATGTATCAGCAAGCTCACATCAGAAAGCTAAATGACACACCCACAGGCGCCATGACAGTTCCAAGACCGACTATAACGATCAAAAAGTGGGTGGTGGGGGCTTCCCTGGTGGCGCAGTGGTTGAGAATCTGCCTGTTAATGCAGGGCACACGGGTTCGAGCTCTGGTCTGGGAGGATCCCACATGCCGCGGAGCAACTAGGCCCATGAGCCACAACTACTGAGCCTGTGCATCTGGAGCCTGTGCTCCGCAACAAGAGAGGCTGCGATAGTGAGAGGCCCGCGCACCGCAATGAAGAGTGGCCCCCGCTTGCCACAACTAGGGAAAGCCCTCGCACAGAAACGAAGACCCAACACAGCAAAAAAAAAAAAGTGGGTGGTGGTCCAATTCCTGGAAATTCCCGCCCCTTCCTGAAATAGCTGGAATACTCCTCCCACTCATTAGCCTATGAAATTACCCACTCCTATGAAAACTGACAACTCCCTACCCTGGTGCCTTTCCCACCTCTGAGATGACCCACACTCTGTCTGTGGAGTGTGTTTCTCTCTAAATAAATACACTTCTTACCTATCACTTTGTCTCTCATTGGCCGGGTTCGAGTCCCAGACACCTGGGCTCAGGTCCCAATCTGGGTTTTGCCGAGTTCGAGTCCCGGCCGCGTGGGTTCAAGTCCCAATCTGAGGTGCACGGTTTCATAGCCATATGGCTATGGCTCCATAAGAACAGAGAAGGTCCCAGCAAATAGGCACAGTGCACTACACTTTAGTCAGAACTTCCCCCTCACCTCCTCCCCAGGCCCTCACATTCCCCCTCAGCCATAGCCAGTAATGTAAGTAGATAGGGTAGGGGGTCCCCAGAGAAAGAGAAATAGGCATGGCTTTCTTGACATAACAGAAGCTATTTTTGTCCTAAGCCATTTTGTGATCTAAGGCTGGCCGCAATGCTTGCCCTTGAACAAGTCTCAGTAATCAATGATTTCAAGGGAAGTCAGGGAATGCAGGAACAAAGGAAAAGCAGTCAGGAAACAATAGCTCAGGGATAAAACAGAGTCCTGGTTCCTCCTCTTGGGATATGCCTAACAATCTGACACAGTCTTTGCCCTCTGCAGGGACTAAGGCCCCCAACCAGGTGGAGGATGGGATGATGATGTTGACCCTTGTGACTTCAATCAACTAAAGCTTGGACTCTGTCGACCTTGGCCCCAATCCTGTGCTGAGTTCTCTGCTCAAGCCCCTTCATGCATGTACCCTTAGCTTAAAACTTCCCCATTTGTGCTGCTCAGGGAGACACTACTTTGGGAAAGATCCCCTGTGTTCTCCTTACTGGCTGCAAGTAATAAGTCCTTCCTTCTCCCGATCTCTGCCTTGGCTGTGTCTTTGGCTTGACAGCCACCAAGAGGCAAACCCAGTTTTTCAGGTAACAGTAAGTGTATTATCCAGAATAAGCAACAAAAGCCCAGTCCACACTGGCTATGACAGTTAGTTTTATCTGTCAACTTTACTGGACTAGGGGATGCCCAGATAGCTGATAAAACAATTTCTGGGTGTGTCTGTCAGGGTGTTTCTGGGAGTGATTAGCATTTGAATTGGTGAACTGAGTAGAGCAGATGGCCCTTCCCAGCTTGGTGAGCAACACCCAATCCATTGAGAGCCTGGATAGAACAAAAAGAGGAAGGTAGAGTACATTTACACTTCCTCTGCCCTAACACATCAGCACTCCTGGTTCTCAGGCATTCAGACACATTGGGACTCATACCATCAGCCACCCCACCCCTTTAGTCCTCAGGCCTTCAGATTTGGACTAAATTACACCACCAGCTCTCCTGGTTCCTGGAACTTCTCAGCTACCACAACTGTGGGAAACAGTTCCTATAATAAATCCCTCTCTCTCTTATATATATATATATATATATATATATATATATATATATATATATATATCCTATTGGTTTTCTTCCTCTGAAGAGCCCTGACCACCTTAAGAGAAAGGGGGACTGATCAGCTCATGGAATGCAAAGATGGAGTAACAAACCAGACCTCAGGCTGAAGAGGGACATACCTGTACCTGACAGTACCCGGTACCTGGGATTGAAAGCCACTAGAATTCCCTTAACCACCCTCTTCTCTCTGTTTCTCAATGTATCAGATTCCTTCTCTCTCACTTCAGATACTACCATGGTCACCAAGATCCCCTCCCTCTCTTCTCACACCAGAGAGAGGAGCTGACTCATTCCATTACTGATTAAAGGATTCTGACTGGCCCAACTTGGATCCAATGCCACCAGTAATTGGGCTACTCAGCTGTGACCAAGAAGACAGACTATAAAAGCATGGGTTCCAGCTAGAACCACAAAGTTAGACCAGAGAGGAAAGGGAATTCCTGGAAGAATGGAGGTGCAGATTCCAGAAGGAAGTAGGAATACTGGACATCCAAACAGTCAGCGTCCAGTACAGGTAGGCCTGCCTCCCATTGAACCCAAGCAGGACCCTGTGGGGCTCCTGGGCATGGAAGACTTTCTGCCCCATTTCTTGTTTATAGGGAATAGACTCCAGATTCGAACAGTTGCTAATCAGGGAAGGGAGGAGATGCAGAAACAAGGGAGGAGCAGCCAAGAAACAATAGTGCAGCCTTGGGGCAGGGTCCTGGTTCCACCTCAAGGGATACGCATAACAATATCTTTGAGCTCCTTTACAGAACTAAAACTCCCAACAAATAGAAGATGTCAGCATTCTTCATTCCAGAGAAGCTCATCAGGAAGCCACCTGAGGCCAGATTAAAGGAACAAGAAAAGCTTACGAGGAGACCGCCTGAGACAGATGAAAGGAGTGCAGGCCTTGCGCACACCCTGATCCTTATCAGCAAGTCCACCCTAGAACCATTACTATAAAATTCCTCACCAAATGCCCCCAGGTTGAGACACAGCTTTTGAGGGGCACAAGCCCACTGTATCCCTCTTTGCCTGGCAAAGCAATAAAGTTATTCTTTCCTACTTCACCCAGAACTCTGTCTCTGAGATTCGATTTGGCACCAGCGCACAGAGGCCAAACTTTCAGCATCACCAGCCATAGTTGAAGAAACAGAGCAATCAGGCCATTTGTCTGAGGTCACACAGCCAGTTCATGGCAGAGCTCAGACTTAAATCTAGGGCTGCTACTTCCTAACCTAGTGACATTCCTACTTGCTCCCTTCCTTCCTTTCTCTCTCTCTCTCTCTTTTATTTTTTAAAGATAAAATATATATATTAAAATAAATATATACATTATTCAGCTTGGGCCGACATAACAAAATATCATAGACTGTGTGGTTTAAACAGCAGAAATCTATTTCTCGGGCTTCCTGGTGGTGCAGTGGTTAAGAATCCGCCTGCCAGTGCAGGGGACATGGGTTCAAGCCCTGGTCCGGGAAGGTCCCACATGCCGTGGAGCAACTAAGCCCATGAGCCACAACTACTGAGCCTGCGCTCTAGAGCCTGCATGCCATATCTGCTAAAGCCCACACACCTAGAGCTCATGCACCACAACAAGAGAAGCCACCACAACGAGAAGCCCGCGCACCACAACCAAGAGTAGCCTCCACTCACCGCAACTAGAGAAAGCTCGTGTGCAGCAATGAGGACCCAATGCAGCCAAAAAATTAATTAATTAATTAATTAATTAATTTCTAAAAAAAAGAAATCTATTTCTCACAGTTCTTCAGGTTTGGAAGTCCAACATCAAGGTACCAACAGATTCGGTTCCTCGATGAAGACCTTCTCCCTGGCTTGCAGACAGTTGCCTTCTTGCTGTATCCTCCCATGGCAGAGAAAGAGAGAGAAAGCAAGCTCTCTGGCATCTTGTCTTACAGGGACACTAATCCCATCATGAGGGCCCCACCCTCATGACCTTATCTATACTTAGTTACTTCCCAAAGGCCTCACCCCCTCCAAATACTATCACATTGAAGGTTAGGGACTTCAACATATGAATTTGGGGGGAACACAAATAGTCCATAATAATATACATAGCATAAAATTTACCTTTTTAAGCACTTTGAGGTGTACAATTTAGTGGCATTAAGTACATTGCACTGCTGTGCAACCATCATCACCATCCATTTCCAGAACGTTTTTCATCTTGCAAAACTGAAGCTCTGTATACATTAAACATTTATTTCCACTTCTTCTTTCTTATAGGTCATCTGTCGTTTCTCTTAAGAGTTAGGGTCATCAGGTCTTGATATCAGACAGTCCCAGGTTGAAATTCTGGCTCCACCACATACTAGTTGTTTACTTTTGTCAAGTCATTTGACCTCTCTTAACCTCAACTTTCTTCTCTACAAAGGTTTGGGTGAAGATGAGTAGAGTTCTAAAGCTCCTGGCACAGAAGTTGCACACAGTAGGTGCTTAGTATGTGTTAGCCTCCTTCCTTCTTCCCTCCACCTCTGCTCCCGGGCAAAGTTCAGATAGTAAAACGTCCACCCATCTGGTGATTTCCGCTGGAATGACTCCCAGCAACACTTTTACCCAGAGCTGAAGCCTCTGAATTAATAATGAGTTCCAACAGCTCACCTGAGAATGATTTAACACTTGAAAGCAAGAAGTTCCTTTACTCTAGAAGTGGGAAATGCACCTTGTTAAAGGACCTTCTTCAAGATCAAGTGGGGCTTTTTAATAGGAGTCTTAAAAATATGGCCTGGACCCTGCAAAAAGATTCAGAGGGACCAAGCCCCCCTCCCTCTGGCTGCAGACTTCCCTCTTTTCAGCATCACCGCATGACCAGACACAGCCCCCTCATCCCCCCCCAAAACACCTTGAACACAGATAGTCATGTGTAACCAAGCTTTACTGAGGGGTTTTTGTGATAATGGAGATGTTAAAATCCAAATCAGGAAGCAACTTAAAATTGAGAGCCAGGTATTTCTGTTCCAACAGATCTTTGAATTAGGGGTCCCTGGACCCAAGCCTCCTGCTAGTTACAAACTTCGGGCCCTGGGCTCAAAGCCCCTTGGGTCCCAGCCTAGACACACCTGTCAATGGCAGTGTTCTTTCCTTCTAAGGCTGGAAAGAACCTCAGGATCCTTCTCAACACAGCACTACCAAGGGATAAGATTTATCACATGAAATAAAACTATTAATCTAAACTTTAGACCCTAAATCAGTACATCATAGGGAGGGATCTTCTAGCTCCAATCTACTTTATATCCGTCGAAAGAACCAAAGCTGGACTTCCCTGGGGGCGCAGTGCTTAAGAATCCACCTGCCAATGCAGGGGACACGTGTTCGAGCCCCAGTCTGGGAAGATCCCACATGCCGTGGAGCAACTAAGCCCATGCGCCACAACTACTGAGCCTGCGCTCTAGAGCTTGCAATCCACAACTACTGAGCCCGTGTGCCACAACTACTGAAGCCTGCATGCCTAGAGCCCGCACACCACAACAAAGAGTAGCCCTGCTCGCTGCAACTAGAGAAAGCCCACACGCAGCAACAAAGACCCAACGCAACCAAAAATTAATTAATTAATTAATTAATTAATTTAAAATGAACCAAAGCTTTACAAGGACCTTGTAAATAGATGACCAAGTGATTTGTGACAAAGATTCCAGGATTTCACGAAGTCCCTGGTTTTCCTCCCAGGTCACAAAAATAGTTGGTACCCATCAGATGCCCTTTGTCAACAATTAGTTAATGATCCAACTTAATACACTAGATGGCTGCTATCTCTAATGATGACAGTTGGGCCCCGCAGAGCAGTCTGAGTGTATTTCTGTTCTCCCCTGTTCCTCAGACTGGCAGTGGGGACTATGAATGGCTGTTTGATGTGCCAAGACAGTTAAACAGACAGAGCCATCATGTCCATTTGCTCACACACCTGTCCTTGGCTGGTCCCTGGCAGACTTGGAACAAACTCCCTTCACATTTCCAAAGAGGCAACGCACTGCTCTGAATGTCCCTCTTATTATTGATCTCCCTAGGTTTCTTTATGGCCAGAAATAAGGCATCCAGTTAGATTAGGGGCTGATATGGCCTCCAAGGCATGACATGCCAATACAACAGCTAAGAATCATGCAGGCACCAATTTTAGTTAGAGTTGATCGAGCACATTCAGAGTAGCAGCAAGGCCCACATTGCCCTTCAGGTACCCCTTCCAGCTGTCATCTGTCTCCATCCTTTCTCTGCTTACCACCCCCCAACTCAGACGGGGGGTCATAAAGTAGCAAACAGCAGGCACTGCCAAGGCTTAGACATTCCACAACTCCATATCTGAGCCTCCATCCCCCCAGTCTCTCTCAGAAGTGTGAAGAGGTGGCTCATGCTGCCTTGGGAGTCAGGCCAACGTGGGTTCTAATCCTAGCTCTACTGCATCCTGCGGGACCTTGGGCAAGTCACTGTTCTGAGCTTCAGTTCCCCCATCTGTAAATAAGTGGGTTAAATTGGCACCTCTTTAGGTTGCAGATGCAGAAATCTTACCTCATCTTTTGCCTCTCAAGCCCTCACCCTCTCATTCAGCCTTATCAAGTTTGTGGCAGGTCCCTCCAAAGTGCCACATCTCTTGCCTATTCTCATCCTCATTCTCTCTTTCCTGCACTTTATTCTTCACTGTTTGGGTCTCAGCTTTGGAGTCACTTTGTCCAGAAAGCTTTCTTTGCCCTACCTCCTCCCACTGCAGACTGTGTCAAGGGCCTCGGCTCTGGACCCCACAGAGTCCCCTGCACTCCCATCACAACCCTCACCTCTTGTCTGCATCCCCATTAGACTGTGAGCCCTGAAAGGATAATGGCTTGGGGCCTCCTTTGTCTCCACATCCTCAGCATCAGGCCCAGGGCGGGCACTCAGTGAATGAATAAATAAGCCTGTGATGATGAGTTACTGTTCCGGTTACTATTGCTGTGTAACAAGCTACCCCCATACTTACTGGCCTACAATTACTTGCTTAGGCTCATAGATTTCATGGATCAGGAATTCAGAAAGGGCACGGTGGGCATGGTTTTTCTCTGCTCCATGATGTCCATGGTTCGGCTGGGAAGATAGGAGCCTGGGAACTGGAGGTGTCATCGCTCACACCTCTGGAGATTCATGTCGGCTGCTGGCCGAACCCTGGGACTTTCAACTGGACTGCTCACAAGTGGCCTATCCCTATGGTCTGGGCTTCCTCACAGCCCAGTGATCTCCACATGGCAGCTCAGAACTCCAGGGCAAGCCTTCCAGTGAGCAGAGTGGAAGTGTGCTGCCCTTTAATCACAGTCTCAGAAGCCATGCAGAGTTACTCCCATTGCCTTCAAAGAATGTACGGACACAATTTAAAACTGTCCCTGTTTTTCTTTCAGTTTCTGCTTAGGACATAGAAAGCTGGAAAGAGTATCACTTCCATCTTTACAACAATAAAAAGCCAGATAATCTGCATTTTATAGCTTTTCTCAAACCTATCAGAGAGCTGAGATCACAGAGCAATCAACTCGTCTGAAATCTAAAGAAACACAGGCACCTCCAAGGAAGATGGGACATGAGCCCTTGCTTACTGGGGGCAGACGCCAGGTGTCATACAAACTGGTGAGAATTCAAATAAAATTTTAAACAAGCTGCTAAGGCTGAGTGTGGGCTGGTATGAGGGAATTTGCAGCCACTCGAAGGCTCTTCTCTGCAGACTGCACTGGGTGCTATAAAGAAGGGTGGGAGTGGGGTGAGAGGTCAGAGAAAGCCTGCCTGGTGGTGCAGGCCTAGAGGAAGGGAGCAGCAGCCACTGCTGGAGGAAAAGCCATACGACAGTGGGGGAAGGACAGAAGATCCTGTTGCCCTCATCGCCCATTGCAGCTGAGGAAAAAAATAGAAAAATCCTTATATGAGGAAGGGGCTGGATCACGAACAAGGCCCCACCCAGAGACCCAGGGACACAGTACCTGCGACTGAAGACTGAAGCAGTATCAGGACAGTCTCCCACGTGCACCTTCTACCCTCAGGCTAACAAGTACCCAGTAACAGATAGCAGTGGGTTACAGCTTGGTGGGGGCGGGGGGAGGGCAAGAGCACAGAGGAGAGCCTCTTTGAGGCACAGGATTGTAGGCAAAGTCTAAAGCTGACAGTGGGGGTTTCCCTGGTGGTACAGTGGTTGAGAATCCGACTGCCAATGCAGGGGATACAGGTTCAAGCCCTGGTCCGGGAAAATCCCACATGCTGCAGAGCAACTAAGCCCTTGTGCCACAGCTACTGAGCCTGTACTCTAGAGCCTACGAGCCACAACTACTGAGCCCGCGTGCCACAACTACTGAAGCCCGCGCGCCTAAAGCCTGTGCTCTACAACGAGAGAAGCCACCGCAATGAGAAGCCCGCGCACCGCAACTAGAGGAAGCCCAAACGCAGCAACGAAGACCCAACACACCCCAAAATAAATAAATAAAATAAATAAATTTATTAAAAAAATAAAATAAAAAATAAAGCTGAGGGTGGAGCAGGATCATTGGGGAAAAAAACCCTCCAGCAACCCAGCTCCCAGCCTAAACACAAAGCAATGCTAGAGGAATTGGAAGCCTGTAGTGCACTGAAGAGAAGCTCAACTCCTGCCCATGTTGATTCAACCCTCTATGTTAAAGACCTGGTAAAAGAAAAGGCATTTCTAGGCATAAATACTACTTCCTACAACCTCTACTGTCCTACACATGATGTCCAGCTTTCAACAAAAAATTAGAAGACACACAGAAAGCAAGAGAAAATAACATACAGTCAAGAGACAAAACAATCAGAGGACCTGCGTGGAAGGGGAGAGGCAGCATGTCCAAAGGGGGGCCTCTGGAGTGTGGAGTTCTGGAGTTTGGAGTGAATACATGTTTAACTATTTTCAACTCAACCAATTAGAGTCTTAGCTTAAACCCCAGCTGGGCCTGACCTAGGGCTCAGAGCTTATGTGATCATGACAAGAAAGGCCCGTGGAGAGGACTCCAGGGTTTCTGGAGAAGAAAACTCACTTAAAGAAAAGGGAGGGACTTCCCTGGTGGCGCAATGGTTAAGAATCCACCTGCCAATGCAGGGGACACAGATTAGAGCGCTGGCCCGGGAAGATCCCACATGCCGCAGAGCAACTAAGCCCGTGCACCACAGCTACTGAGCCTGCACTCTAGAGCCTGCGAGCCACAACTATTGAGCCCACACGCCACAACAACTGAAGCCCACGCACCTAGAGCCCGCACACCACAACGAAGAGTAGGCCCCGTTCACCGCAACTAGAGAAAGCCCACGCACACCAATGAAGACCCAATGCAGCAAAAAAAAAAAAAAAAAAAAAAAGGAAAAGGAGCACCTACAAAAGAAGGTTCAGGAGAGCCGTGACTGAATGAGAGAGGGCGCATTCTGAGAAACTGTTCTTCTTACTGCCCTCTGGCCCACATCCTCCATTCCTCCGTGTTTCTCCACACTGCCACCTACCTGCAGGCCTGTGAAGTGTGCCCTAGGGAGTGGAGTACTAATAAACAGCCATTCCCTGGTAGCTGAAAGCACTGTGTGTGGGCAACACATGAGACCCTCCAGGGGTTTGGAAAGGGCCAGAAACCCCACAATAGTGGGTAGGAGGCACAGCCAGTGAAATCATGAGCCACCTCCAATGTGCCCCAGACTAATGGGGTCTGAGACACACGGATTTCAGACCCCTTTGGGGATCTGGATAGCTGAGAGTTTTACTCTGCATTGTCAAATGGATCCTACTTCCTCTATGCTATCAGTTTTCTTGTTTTTATTTTTATTTTTTGGCCACACCTTGTGGTACCTTAGTTCCCCAGCCACAGATTAAACCTGCGCCACCTATAGTGAAAGCACAGGGTCCTGACCACGGGACCGCCAGGGAATTCCCGCTATTGTTTTTCACATGGGCAACACTTGAAGATTTTGCACATAAACTTTTTTCCGATGATAAAAAGAATATATCTACAACTACCTGATATAAAACTAATATCAGGCTTCCCTGGTGGCGCAGTGGTTGAGAGTCCGCCTGCCGATGCAGGGGACATGGGTTCGTGCCCCGGTCCAGGAAGATCCCACATGCCACGGAGCGGCTGGGCCCGTGAGCCATGGCCACTGAGGCTGCGCATCCGGAACCTGTGCTCCACAACGGGAGAGGCCACAACAGTGAGAGGCCCGCGAACCACACACACACACAAAAAATGGAGGGTCCTATGACTCCCTCCTCAGGTTCGGTTAATTTGCTAGAGTGGCTCAGAGAAACATTTATTATAAAGGATACAGATGAAGAGTCAAGATGAAGAAGTACATAGAGTGAGGCCCAGAAGGGTCCTGAGTGCAGGAGCTTCTGTCCCCACGAAACTGGCCTCCCTCCTGACATGTGGATGTGTTCACCAACCCGGAAGATCATCAAATCCTGTTATTCAAGAGTTTTCATAGAGTTTAACTTCCAGCTCTCTAATCACTTGATCTTTCTGGTGACCTCTGGGACATTCCAAAATGTCACCTCATTAACATAGTAAACTCAGGTGTGGTTGAAAGGGGCTTGTTATGAATAATAAAAGACACCTTTATTGCACTTATCACTTAGAAAATCCTAAGAGTTTTAGGAGCTCTGTGCCAGGAACCGGATGAAGACCAAATATATATTTCCAGTATCACAATAACCCACTGCAAAAAATTGAATAGCAAACATAGCGAGAGTACAGAGGATGAGGAACGAGAGCTGAGGTCGGCAGGGCTGAGTTTACTGCTTAATATGCAGGCAGTAGGGAGCCATAGAAGGATGTAAAAGAGGGGAGGAGATGACTGTGATCTGACCAGACTTGTAAGGGGCCAGTGCAGAGGGTGGTTTATGGGGGAAGACCAGCACTGGGAGAGCAGCACTGAGGAAGCAAGTGTGATTATCCAAGCAAAGCGCATGGCTACTGATCCAGAGCAGGTGGGGGGAGTTTGAGGAGGGGAGGGACAACCAGAGAGGTTTGGGTTAGGTGAGGAGGGACAGGTGGTATAAAAACCAGAAGGTGGAGATAAGGAGGCCTCCACTGAGGGGCAGGGAGGTGTCAGCCAGCTCCTTTCCTCTCGGAAGAGATGTGAATGTCCAACCCTGAGCTCCACCCAGCCGTGCTGGCCCCTGATAACCCCCCACTCCCTCTCCCTCTCCAGTGGCCAGCATTATTCTTCCCATGTGCAGCCCCCTAACTGCTGAGAGATGAAGTGACTGAGGCTGCCCTCTTGCCATGTGACAAATGCCTGTCTGAGCAAGAGCTGGGGGAGGGAGGGAACAGGACAGATGGAGTCCTGTTCAGCTTCCCTGCTCCCAGATCCCCAGGCCCTGCTGCTCCTGTGGGCTTTGGGAACCAAAAGAACCCTGTGTTTAATGAGGCTCCCTCCCCATCCATCATGCACGGCCAGTGCACTGTGACCAGAGAAAACCCAGCAGCCAAGATCCAGGCCAGGATCCCTGAGTCAGAGCAGGGTGAGAGTGGGGAGGGCTCAGCAGAAAGAACACGGCTCAGAACAGTTAAATCTGAGCTGTGTAAATCACCACACCGCTCTGAGCTTCCCCACCTAAATGAGGTTAATGTTCAGCGTGGCAGACGTTACAAGTTAGCAGCTCCACACCCACCTGCTCTACTACCTTCCTAAGAGAACCGCGATTGTTTCATGGTGGGAAGGAAAAAGTACCACCAAAACACTCACTCCTCCAGCTCCCCGGGCAGGTAGGGGCCACCAAGTGACCCGGTTCTGGACAATGAGGTGAGACAGAAGCCATAGTGGGCATTTCAAAGATGGGATGCCTGGAAGTGGAACAAGAGGGTAAACACCATCCTCTGAGGTGATGGAGTGGGAAAATCAAAGGTGAGTGGGTTCCTGGCAGTTTCATGGAGCCACCACATCAGGCCAGGGCTGCCATATCTGGACTCCCAGTTGAAAAGAGCTGGGGTTTTAACGTCTCTGTGAGGGTGGAAGATGAAGCTCTAGACTCTGTGAGAGGCCAGGAGTTGGAACTAGGCTCCCTATATTAAGTAGAAGTTGGAAATGAGCTATTTCTTCCTTGAATGGTGACTAGATAAAAACTGCCAAATAACCCTGCACTACAGCCTAGAAGTAAATTTCCTACCGTGGGCCATGGAAGGAAAAAAGTTATCTAAGATAAACTGAAATTAAAATAAACTCCATAGATGGGTTTGACAGTAGTCTGGGCACAGCTGTTACCTAGAAGATCTAGGTATTCTGAGACCATCGCCCAGAATATAACACAGAGAGAAATAAAGAGATGTGAAATATAAAAGATAAGTTAGGGAATTCTCTGGTCATCCAATGGTTAGATCTTGGTGTTTTCACTGCCATGGGACTGGGTTTGATCCCTGGTCGGGGAACTAAGATCCCACAAGCCATGTGGGGCAGCCAAAAAAAAAAAAAAAAAGATAGGTTAAAATGGAGGATGAGACTTCCCTGGTGGCACACTGGTTAAGAATCTGACTGCCAGTGCAGGGGACACAGTTTTGATCCCTGGTCTGAGAAGATCCCACACGTCGCAGAGCAACTAAGCCTGTGCGCCACAACTACTAAAGCCCATGTGCCCTAGAGCCCACGCACTGCAACTACTGAGCCTGCGTGCTGCAACTACTGAAGCCCGCGTGCCTAGAGCCTGTGCTCTGCAACAAGAGAAGTCACCGTAATGAGAAGCCTGTGCACCGCAATGAAGAGAAGCCACCACTCACTACAACTAGAGAGAAAGCCCACAGGCAGCAACAAAGACCCAACGCAGCCAAAAATAAATAAATAAAATAAAATGGAAGATGAAATGAGACAATGCGTCATGCACCTATTAGGAATTCCTATAAGAGACAATAAAGAACGTGGGAAAGGCAATATATGAAAATATAATATATATGAATTTTTCAGAATTGAAGAAGGATCTGAGTCTTCATAGACTAAGTTCAAAGGGGGATAATTAAAAACAAATCCACCCTTTACTGCAGTGAACAATATTACAAATAAAAAGGAAAACTTTAAAGCTGCCAGAGAAGGGAAAAAGACAGATCCCCTTCAAAGAAGCAACAATTAAACAAGCAGACTTCTAATCAGCAACCATTGGAACCTGAAAAGAGTGGAATAATATCTCTAAACACAGTGAAAAAATACTTACCCTAGAATTCTATACCTAGCTAAACCGCCATTAGAGAGTGAGACCAAAGTAAAGATATTTTCAGACATACAAGATTTACTACTCACAGGTTCTCACGGAAAGAATTATTAAAAGGTGCACTTCGACAAGAAGGAAGATGAACCCATGAGGGAGAGGTGGAATGCAAGGTGAAATGGTCAGCAAAGCTTTTGGTAAAACATGATGGTAAATCTAAATAAGTTTTTATTGTAAAAGAATTATACTTAAAGTCTCAGGTTTTATAAATAAGATGGAACCAGAATACTAAACAACAACAACAAAGGAGCTGGGAGGAGGACATTTGGAAGGAAGGCAATGCATTCTGAGATTTTTTTTTTTTTTTTTTACCAATTTTGGATTTTGTTAGAAATCTGTAATGTTAAGTACAGGTATGAAATTCAAGTGTAGCCTCTAAAATAATGTTTAGATTGACCAAAATTAAAGATGGACACAAATTCTTTTGAACTCCTACCATTGTAAAATGCAGTCTCTTTTCCCACCCCTTGAATCTGGGCTGGCTTTATAATTTGTTTTGTTCAAAAGAATACAGAAGTAATACTGGTAACTTCCAAGGCTGAACCTTAAGATATCTACAGCTATTGGAACATTCCTTCTTGAAATCCAGCCGCCATACTGTGAGGAATTTCAAGCAATAATGTGGAAAGGACCAGTAGAGAAGTACCAAGGCACCCAACCAACAGCCTCAATCAAGCTCCCAGCCAGCAGCCAACAGAAATTGCCAGTCATGTGAGTGAGGTTGTTTTGGACCCTTTAGCTGTCTCCACGCCCCAGTCACGTGAAGCAAAAGAATTGATAATAAATTCTTGTTTTAAGCCACTCATGTGGGATGACTTATGCTGCAAAAGATACATGAAACAGAATAAAAATAACATATATAACTTCCAAACAAATAGATGAAAATAGCTAAATAAAGAAAACTTGATCGATCCAAAGGGAAGCTTTAAAGAAGAAAATTTAAGAAGTAGAGAATAGAAACTTTTTGTAAGTTTCTCTCACAAAAACCCTTTCTGGAAAAACGGTGAAGATGTGAGGTTTAATACGATTTGGGTTTTCAGAGAGGCCAGGCTTGGCTGTGGGGATGGCGTTTGAGGAGTGTTTGTGTCCTTTCTCTATTACTTCCTAGGCTCCCAGCTGCTGGCCATAGCTCTGACAGCAGAACCGCCAGAACTCTCTGGCCTAATTAAAAAATAAAATCAAAGAGAGAAAGAAAACTTTTTATTACACTTTCCTAACGGTGGGAAATAGTTTCAGGCTTAAAAAAGCGTTCAGCTGGCTACTTCCCAGGCATCAAAAATTAACAGCCACTACGTTTTATTCTGAGGAATTAATGGCAAATTTTACATGGTGGCATAAAATGCAGGGGACAAGATGAAGGGCACGATTCTTCACTGAAGAGCTCACTCCCTCATCTGCAACAAAGACATTGGTTTGGCCACCGGCTCCCAGCAGAAGCTGTAGTCTCACAGAGGACCAAGTGGGTGATGTAGGACCTGGTGGGGGGAGGGGGCGGGGGGGGGATCATGTGCAACACCATGGGGAAGGTTCTGAAACCCCCACCGCACAACATTCAAACACTGGTCCTGTCAAACTGGCATCTTTCCTTCCTTCCAGCCACTTCCTCTGCGCCACTCAATCCTCCCTTCCCCCTGAGGGCTGGCTGATGAGAACATCAGACTCAGGGGCAGCAGGCCTGAGTTCTACTCCCCATTCTGCTGTGGACTTGCTGAATGGCTGCTCTCAGGGCTCAGTCTCTCCATCTGTGAAATGGCCACAAGAGCTCTGGGATTCCCTCTGGATCCTGATGTATAAAACAAACTTGGTCTTTGTTTTCACCTATAAATATGGGTAAGAACCTGGGCTCTGGAGCCAGGTAGTGCTGGCTTTGAATCCCAGTTCAGACACTTCTTAGCTTCATGGCCTTAGGCAAGTCACCTCTCTGAGCCTCAGTCTCCGTCTCCATACAATGGGAACAACAGTACACGGCTCTCAGGGAGACTGTGAATCTACATGTCAGGCTGCCTCATCTTCTCTGGCTCTGGGCCCCGCCGCCCCAAGTGAACACCCAGGTGACACAGGCCCAGGCGCCTCTTCTTGTTTCCACAAAAGTGTTTACTCTAAAACATCACCGTGAGTGCTAAAATCTCTGCATGGTGGGGAAGGGAGGGTTTATATCACTCACTCCACAGCAAACAACTGAAAATCCCTTTCGGAGCAAACACCAGTTACTCTCTGGGGAGTGGGATGGAGGTGGCAGGGGGAGCACAGAGAAGGTTTTTTGTTTGTTTTAATTTAAATATATTTGGGGAAAAGCAGCGTATAATTGGCTGCTATATCATGGCTGTTCTTGTTCTTTATTTGAAATGTTTCTGAATCCAAATTAAAAAATTTTTAATGTATTTATCTTGTATTTAAATATAAAAATAAATATTTATATTTTCCATAATGTTGATGATTAATTTATGAGAGGAGCAGTAAGCCTGGGGTAAAGCCACACTCCTCCTGGGGGTTCTGTCTGCCTTAGTGGCCCCCAGACCTTCCTCCTGACCACGGGTGCTGAGGCCTCCTGAGCATCCCGCAGATGTCCCGCCTCCTGTGCAGGCGGCCACAGCTGCTCCCATCCCTCAACCCCAACCCCAGCTGTGCAAGCCAGGGTCCTGGGGGCCGCCCTGGCCTCCCCTCCTACTCCAATGTCCAACCCCATCGATTCTACCTCTGGAATCTCGCTTGAGTCTGTCCCCTGCTCTCCAGGTCTGCTGGCCCACCCCCCAGTTCAGCCCCCTGTCATGGCTCATCCCCTCCCTGGTCACTGCACCTGGAGTGAGGTTTCTAAACACAACATCTGATCCCGTCCTCCCTCCTGCTGCTGCAACACTTCACTGGCTCCGGAGACCTCAGGACAACACCCACACCCCTCACTTGGCATCAACACCCTTGACCCAGAGGTCCTGGGTCCCTCCAGCCTCCTCACTCACGACTCCGAGCCCAGAGCTTTAGGCTGTGGCAGCAACCGAACTGCGCAAGCGCCCTGCTGGCCTCAGCTATTTCCTGCCGCCATGCTTCTGCCCATGCTGTGCCCTCCCTCTGGTCACCCTTCCCTCTCTCCATTTCTCTACCTGTGTCCCCATCCCCAAGACCCAAACCTACCACGTCGCTAGACCCTCTGCACTTCTGTCACCTCTGTCACACCTTCCAACCTGGTGTGACCACTCAGCAGCTCCGTACAAAACATGGAGTGCGCACCTAATGTGTGCTGGGGACCCAGCACTGAGTCGGACGGTCCCTGCCCTCAGAGAGTGCCCAGTCTAGTGAGAGAGACATAGATACAGATGATTAAAATCTTGTTTTGATGATGCTGGTGTTAGGGGAACCACTGACCAAAACCGCCCACCCTGGCCAGGCAAGATAGTAACCATTTGCATGAGTTATCTTACAACGGGAGGGCCTGGTAAGGAACACAGAACTAACAAGCTACCACCGACCAGAAGAATTCGGGAAAGGTCAAAAGGAGAGAGGAGACTCCAGTCCATATGTCCTACCAACCTCCCAGAATCCTCCTCGCTGGAATCCATCTTGGCTGAGCGATGCGTGCACCACCAGGAAGGACCCTGAAGCAGAATGATTGGCCAGAGACAACCCAGAAACGAATCCCATTACCATAAAACCCGAGACGGTGAGCCACGTGGCAGAGCAGTCCTCCTGGGTTCCCTTACCCTCCTGCTCTCCTCCCGGGCGCCCCTACCCTATAAAGTCTGTTGCTTTTTTTTTTTTTTTTTTTTTTTTTGCGGTACGTGGGCCTCTCACTGTTGTGGCCTCTCCCGTTGTGGAGCACAGGCTCCGGACGCACAGGCTCAGCGGCCATGACTCACGGGCCCAGCCGCTTCGTACCATGTGGGATCTTCCCGGACTGGGGCACGAACCCGCGTCCCCTGCATCGGCAGGCAGACTCTCAACCACTGCGCCACCAGGGAAGCCCAAGTCTCTTCCTTTGTCAGCACGTGTGTCTCCTCGGACAATTCATTTCTGAGTGTTAGACAAGAGCCCGCTCTCAGGCCCTGAAAGGGGCCCCCTTCCTGCAACACCATGGCTCCTTTTGCTGTAAACTTGGGCTGGGAGTGTTTCCAATTCTTCGGATCACCGTCCAGAGGAAAGCTCTCTCTTGAGGACGAACATTTATTCGGTTGTAAAGGGAAAGCCAGGCTAGGGTTAGGCGTAAAGAGGAGAGAAGGAATAATAAAGACGCAGGCAGAGGATGGGCGCCCTCCAGCCCTACGGACCTGAGCCAGCAGCTTCCCTCGACTCGATGCTCCTCCAACAAGGTGCCTCCCTCAAGCACACAGTGAGTGCTTGCTGTTTACCAGCCCTGTGCCAGGTGCTGGGATGCAGCAGCGAATGAGGGGCAAACAAGGTGACAAAGCCCTCACTGTCAGCCAGAGAGGGACACACCCCAGGCAGGGACAGGCCAGAGCGGCTGGTGCTGAGGTGGTGGGACCCTGGGGGGGTCCCAGCCTGGAGGGTTTTGGGGGAGCGAGAGAGCAAGCAGAGACAGCTTCCAGGGGGAGAGGGCCAGGGGGAGGGAGAGTGTTTGTGAAAATGCTCCCCAGCCATGCCCTGGGTCCCCGGGTGGGTGCAGGTCTGCAATCCTCAGGGATGCTGACGTGGGACATGGCTCTGGCCCTTCCACCCCTCAGCTCCCACCCCTGGCAGCCCATCCCAGACCTCCCGCTGCCCCTTGAGTCCTTGTCCCCGCACACAGCTCCAGCCACCCCCTCTGGGTCCACAACCTGACCACAGCCTCCTCTGTGCAGCCCTTCCCTAGCCGCCCATATCTTGCCCAGGGCAGAGAAGCCAGGTGACTGTCTAAGCAGAAACCCCCATACACCTCAACGTGGCACGAGATGCCTGTTTGCTCTTCTGATGGGCTCCATCTCTGCAAGGGCTCCCTTTGGAGATCCCCTCACCCCTCCACAGAGAGAAGCCGCTAACCCCCCATCCCACCCCCAGGGCCGACAAATTACAATCCAATAATTCTCTTCTCTCTGTCTCTCACTGATTTTCTGCTTATAGAGACAGGACAAGGGGTTAGGGGCTGGTAGGGTGGGTGGGGCAGTTGGGATAACAGAACTTGCTGGACTGTCTTTCATAAGCCCTGAAGGGTATGTCTGGTCTCAATTTTAACTGCACTCTTTAGAATGTGAGATACTTGATACCTTTGCCTATAGCTTTGCTCTCAGCCACCATTGTTGGGGCAACAGGAAGGAAACTGTTCCACGCCTCACACTGGTACGTGTGCAAAATTATTCACTGCTCTGTTATCTGCAATTATAAAAAACTGGAAACAACCCCAGTGCCTAACAGTAGGGGAGGGTTGTAAATACCACAAGAGCAGGGACAACATCTGCCCGATCTGTTGTTATCCCCTCAGTGAATAATGTGGTGCCTGGCACGTAGTAGGTGCTCAGGAAACATTTGTGAAAAGAAGGAAGGAGAGATACTCCGGTTTCTCTTCAGATAGAATAAATCTTTCGCCTTTTACTAAAAAAAAAAAAAAAAAAAAAAAGGAAGGAGAAAAAGGAGGAAGGAGGGAGTAAGGGGAAAAAAAGAAGAAGCTTTGAAAGGGTTTTTCAGGATCCCAGAAAGGAAACCCTTCTCCCCTTCAGCTGGGTGGGAAGGACGTACTTTGGGAGCTCTTATTGTTCATTTTAAAAACTTCCATCAAATGACTTCAAAATTCAATTCCCTCTTGAATGTTTCCGTTTTCTCATTTTCATCATCTCCCGTCTTTTTAATCCTCGTTGTTCAATTCCCGTTTGCAGTAGTTGATTGAATTGTGGCTCTGGGAACTTGAGACAGTCACTTTAGACACTTAGAGTTCCAATCACGCCGCTGCCATGCTGGCCCCCCCTTAGGACTAAAGAAACCGTCTCTTATGAAAGCTGATTATATCTTTACAGCCCAGAACGCCACACTCTAAAACACGGGTGGTAAAAATCAGAATTCTCTGTGACTAATGTATGTCCAATGAAAATATTTAAATGCCCATTTAATGGGAGAAGGCTGATTGGAAAAATCCATGTGCTGGTGAAGTTCTGTGACTGATGTTATATAGGGTCCAAGCCTGGAAAAGACTGGGAGCTCACCTGTCTAGGGGCCAAACTGTCCCCTCCCACAGGGAGCAGCAGCCCATGGAGGCACTGACATCAACTAGGCACCTCCTGTGTGCCAGGTTTTGTGCTAGGCACTATTTCATGGAATCCTGAGAACAGCTCCGTGAGGTGAGATTTATTATCACACTTTTTTTTTTTTTTTTTTTTTTTGGCAGTACGCGGGTCTCTCACTGTTGTGGCCTCTCCCGTTGCGGAACACAGGCTCCGGACGCACAGGCCCAGCAGCCATGGCTCACGGGCCCAGCCGCTCCGCGGCATGTGGGATCCTCCCGGACCGGGGCACGAACCCGTGTCCCCTGCATCGGCAGGCAGACTCTCAACCACTGCGCCACCAGGGAAACCCTATTATCACACTTTTGCAAAGGGCACTTCCTATGGGGTCTCAAAGGATGAAGAGGAGTTAGCTAGGGAAAGAGGAGGGCCCTGGGAAGGAATTACACAAAGAGAAAACAGTACGTACAAAGACAAGAGGCAATCAATAAAATAAAAGCAGTTTGATATTGCTGAAGCTTAAAGTGCCAACAGTGAGAGGAAAAGGACAAGGCTAGAGTTGTGGGCAGGGATCAGATGACACAGAGCTTCACAGACCTTGCTGGGTGGGGAAGGGACTGGGAGGCAGGAGCCAGAAGCCGGGAGATGCCTGAGTGGCTGTCACAGTCATCAGGGCGAGAGATGATGGAATTGGAGAGACTGTCATGAAGGCACAGTCAGCAGGACGGGGCGACTGATTGGATTGGATGCCCAAGGAGGCTGAGGAAAGGAGAGGACCCAAGGGTGATGTCTAGATTCCAGTCTGCAGGGCTGATGGTGGGGCTGTCCCAAGGGAGACATGGGCCAGGGGAACGATGCTGCACTGCACTGTGGACGTGCTGGGCTCTTGGCACTCACAAGACAGGAGCCCGGGAGGAGAGGGTCTGGCCTAGGTGTGGGTCTGGGCCCAACTTAGAGGCACAGCTGTTGGTTGTCAGCTTGGCAATGATCCCTAAAGCCACAGGGTAGCAGGGCTCACCTAGGAGAGTGTGGGTGAGAGGCTACAAATGAGTGGCGTGGGCTTCATCCATCCCACACACAAGTTCAGTTTGACCTGCACAGTGTTTAAAATATCTTTGAGCCAATGTTTAAAAAGCAAGCCATGCTCAGTTAAAAATACAAATCTTTGTCTTCTCTTGGGAAATCAGAAGATCTGTCAACGTGGGCTAGAGCTCCCTAAGAGCAACCATTGCTGAGAAGTAGCTAAGAAGTTAAGTAGCTAAGAATTCACCACAGACCCCACCCTTCCCTATCGTCTCATAGAATCTGAGGCTAAGTAGTTCTGTTGTCAGTTATTATTGCCCTTGCAATGATTTCTACATCCCACACCTTTATCATAAAGGGTAGTCTCAGAGAGTCAGAGTTCAGTGTTTCAAGTAAAAGAAGAGAGAATATATCTTTGTAGATGCCAAGACAATTCCTTTGCCTTTAATAGGCAGAATGAATCTATGTCAAAAGCCTAACCCAGGCCAGACCCTATTCTCTCATTCACAGGACCTGCTGGCAATCCCTGGCCTAGAGGGAGAAGAGAAGAGGGACACAGGGAGAGAGTGATCAGACAGGGAGAGCGACAGGGGGCGTTGCCAGGGAAGAGACTTCTAAGGAGAGCGTGATCAGCAACGTCTAATGGTGACAGAAGTTGAGTTAGGCATGACAGGTCTGTGACAAGGGTTTGCGTACACAAGGCCACACACACATCCACGTGCAAAGAAGAGTGCACAAGCCCACGAGCACACAGGCACATTCATGCACACATGTACACCAGAGCATGCATGCAGGCCATTTACACTCATGGTGTACCTCCCTCTGCACACCCAGAGACATGTGCACACACACATAAAGAAGAATGTGATCAAGGGGTGTGCACACATAAGCGTGCATGAGAACACACACATGCAGGCACGTGGACACATGCCCTCAGGCACAAAGACATATGTGTCTGCTCAGACACAGGCCCACGTGTGTTCCCAGAGCCTCCCGAATCTGTGCACCCTCCCAGGGATCCACGCTCACACCTAATGAAGCCCTGCCAGTTCCAAACCAGCAACTCGTAACTAAATAAATATGATAAACATCTCATCTCCCCTCCAGATGGCTCCTCACGCACACCCACTCCTGCCGCTCGGAGAGATGGCACATTCTATGCCAATAAATCTTCCTGTTTGAAAACATTTGCCTTCTTAATTGGCCCATTTATGGATAAAATATGTTCCTGGGTAGTGATCTGCCAGAACGGGATGCAGAGATGCCCGCCTGCCCAGGGCTCGGCCCGGAGACAGGCCTTGGAGCTGAGGGTGCACCTCTGCCCCGGCCTGCAGAGGGCCAGCTTGACCCTCTCAGAGATAAGGCCCAAAGGGGCAGGCTCCTCTCCCAGTGGCTTTTTCCTCCCTGTGCTCGAGTTCTTTCATTGGGTTCACATTTTTTTGGGGGGGGGACCACGCCGCACTTGTGGGACCTTGATTCCCCAACGTGAGATCTTAGTTCCCCAATCAGGGATCGAACCCGGGCCCTCGGCAGTGAAAGTACGGAGTCCTAAGCACCGGACCCCCAGGGAATTCCCTGGGTTCACATTTATTGGGCTTACTGCACACGGCACTGTCCTTAGAAGAATACTCTGCTTCCCACTTTCTTGTCTCTGGCAGGGCATCTATGAAGGTGTAAGGACTGTGACCACACCCCATAGTAGGGTGAAGGGTGGTTCCCCAAAAGATATGTCCACATCCAAACCCCCAGAACCTATGAACGTGACCCTGTTTGGGAAAAGGGTCTTTGCAGATGTAACTAAATGAAGGATCTTAAGATGATATCCCCCTTCGATTACCCAAGTGGGCCCTAAATCCAATGGCAAGTGTCTCATAAGAGCCAGGAGAAGACACATACGGAGGGGAAGGTGTTAAAGGGCCAGTCTGTGACTCAGTGGCCCAGGTCAGAGTGGGTAGACAGTTTGACTCACCCACTGTGTGACCTTGGCCACATCAATCCCCCTCTCTGAGCCTCCATTTTCTCATCTGTAAAATGGGGACATAATAACAGCCACTCCTAGGGTTATTGTGAGGACTGATGGAAATAAAATGCACAAGGCCCTTAGCAGCACACCAAGCACCCAGTAAGTGCTTAATAAATGCTGGCTGGTGTTAAATTGAGCTTAGGGACCAGTGAGAGGGAGCACATAGCCTCTGGCCATGGAAGGTCACTTTATGACCAACATGAGGCCAAGATGACAGCAGAGTGGCCCGAGGCAGGCTGGTCCCCTGATAGATGGGGCTGTGGCCCTGCCCCTGTGCTCACCTTAAGCATCCTCCCCAAGGGACACCCAATCCTCTGCTCATGACACCCCAGCCGCTGTGCTGAGAGCTGAGAGGTGGCCAAGAGGGATCTGCATGGCCTGGGACAGGGAGAAGGCAGGCTCCCCCCGCTGACATGCAGCCCACCTTTCCTGGCGGGGTGCAGTAGGTGCTCAGAAGAGGCAGCCTCAGTGACTTCCTCTCCCCTCTTCATGGGCACATCACCTGGATTTATAACCAATGTGACAGCTAAGAGTTCAGAGTCTCGCTGATATGAACAGATCTTATCATTAACCACGAGGGGTTGGCTAAGGTTAAATGTAGGAAGAAAAGGAAAGTGGCAATATTGTCACCAAACCAGATCCATTGAGCTCTCATCGTTCTGCAGAGACATGACCATGTGGGACCCAAGGTCAGGGCTCTGGTCCCACCCACCGCCCCACAGCAGGCAAAGCAGCCAGCTACACTTTTATCATATAATGGGCTACCCTCATTGGACTAAATGATTCTGTTACCAAAAAAATTGGAAACCCCCTGTCCAAATAATTATTTGGACCATGAAATAATTAATTATTTCATCAATTAATTCATTTATTTAGCTAGCAAGTATGGAGACCTACTAAGTGCACGCACACAGTGGTGCTGAGCACAAGAATACAGTGGCCTCTGCCCTCATGGAACTTAGGGTATGGAGGGAGAGACAGACATCAGACAAGTAAATGTAATGCCTCTAAGGTGATGAGAGTGAGGCGGGACTTGTGTGGAGTTATGAGAATATAGAGCTGGGGAGCCAAGGGTGGGAGAAGCAGGCCAGGCAGAAGGGCCTCCCCACTCTTAAGGATAAGAGGCAGGCAGGGGAGCTACAACACCTGGCCTAGATATTAAGAGGTACCCCTGGCAGCTGAGTGGAGAATGGTTCGTAGGGGATCAGGGAGACAGGGAAGCCAGTGAGGAGGCAGCGACAAGCAAGCGATGCTGGTGGCCTGGACCAGAGCCAGGGCATCTTCGTCGGTGTGCAACCTGTGCAACCGCACAGGGCCCTCACCCGAAGGGCCCCACACTTGGTTTAATACTCTGCTGTCACTGTCTTGAAATTGTTAATAATGTTTGAACAAGGAGCCCCGTATTTTCATGTTGCATGGCCCCTGCAAATTACATAGAGGGTCCTGACCAAAGCAGAGAAAGGATCTTTCTTAAACACTCAGAGTCATGAACCTTTTTGCACTGGTATGCTGGAGCGGGCTTGTACCATCTCGGAGAGCCAATTTTTCAATTTTGAGGAATTTTGTTGTCTTGGTAGCCTGAAATTGGCCTTGGTGGGAGTATTTACACCATGGAAATCAGCAAACATCACAAATCAGAGTCTTATTTTTTCGAAGACATTTCTTCATCAGCATTTCCCAGAGTGTGTCCAAGGCCCACGTTGGCAGTGTGCTAAAAATATAGTTTCTGGGCATCCCTTATTCCAGAGTCTCCTGAAGCTGGAGGGCCAGGGCAGGAAGGCTGGGGCCCTCCACAGAGGGTCCACAAGCTTCACAGGAAGGAGAGGCAGAGGAAACCGGGTTTGTGGGGTTGAAAAAGTTAATTCGCCTGAGGTGGGAGTGTGCGGGTCCAGCTTCAGTTCAAGAACTGAAGTCCTGGGCCTGGGACCCATCCCCGCCTTCCCACGTGGAGGCCAAGCCCAAGGAGGAGGTGTCACTCATAGGGCTGACCTCCTTTACAGGACTCCTGGGCGAGGGCAGGGACCAACAGAGCGACCTCCTAGGGGACGAGGGAGCAGCGCACGCCTGCCGCACCTCCTCGCCCGCCCGGTCCCTGGGGCTCAGTAGATAATGACTACTATTATTACGATGGTTGTGGTTATAATGCCCCCACCCACCCACCAACCCCAGTATCCCCGCGTCCGTCTCTCTCATCAGACCCCAGAAAGCAGGCAGGTGGGGATGGCTGGGGTGGGGGGGGATTCTAAGCCCATGCTCATCCCCCCTCCCCCACCCCAGCTCCTCTCGCCCTTCCCTCCAAGGGCGCAGACCACCCGGGAAGAGCCCATCCCCTCCCAGAGGTTCCAGCGGAAAGCGGTGCCTCACTTCCTGGGAGATGGCGCCACCTTCAGGCACCCGGGAGCGCGGCAGCGTCGGTCCCTCAAACCCGGGAGGAAGGGGAGGGAAGGACCCCACTCTCTTTGGGGGCCGGGGCTCCTGCGCTGGACCACAGCATCACACCGCTTACTGGATGGAGTGGTAGCAACGTTTCCCAAAAAGTGTTCGGTGGAAACTACACCCTGCTCGAGAAGTTTGGAAAACGCCCCCTGGAGATTCTCCGTGCACATTCGCCCTGAAGTCTGACGAGTTAACCCTTCAGTTCCCTAACATGAACGCTGAGGCCATGGGAAAGTCATTCTTTCTAGGCCTCAGTTTCCTCATCTGCAGAATGGGAGTGAGGGTGTTACATTAGAAGAGATTACCTCACAGGCTAAGTGGGATTCTCAGACTTTAATGAAAAAGATAATCACTTGGAAGCATGTTTAAAATGCAATTTCCAGAGCCCCACTCCCCAAGACATTCTGACCCACGCAGGAGCTGGCATATGGAATCGGTCCTGGGAGATTCTGATGAATCTCTGATGAGATGTTCTGCCAACGCCAGCGTGAGGAACGCTGCTGAAAGAGTGAGACTCAAGGAAGCAGGAAAAGCAGGCAGGGGCCTGCCAGAGCACTCCTAGAATGTGCAGGCTGTGACTCTGTCCAGAGGGCAGCGGAAGCCATAGGAGTGATGGCTTTTTTTTTTTTTTTTTTTTTTTGTGGTACGCGGGCCTCTCACTGTTGTGGCCTCTCCCGTTGTGGAGCACAGGCTCCGGACGCGCAGGCTCAGCGGCCATGGCTCACGGGCCCAGCCGCTCCGCGGCACGTGGGATCCTCCCGGACCGGGGCACGAACCCGTGTCCCCTGCATCGGCAGGCGGACTCCCAACCACTGCGCCACCAGGGAAGCCCCTTGACGGCTTTTTAGAAAGATCACATTGGCTCTGGCTACTATAAAGAAAGGATTAGTGGGGGTCGGGCAGAGACATCAGAGAGCTAACTGTTAAAGTTGCCCAGATGAGATTCAGTGGTGTCCTGGACCAAATGGAGCGGAAGAAAGGGGACAGATTTCAGAGGTAAATCTTTTGACTACTTTGGAAGACAGGAAGAATACATTGGAAGTGCTGATTGTTTACTTCTTATCCCAGCGTTTTAAAAGCTCAGGGGGTTGTACTTCCCTGGTGGTCCAGTGGTAAAGAATCTACCTTCCGATGCAGCGGACGCAGGTTCGATCCCTGGTCAGGGAACTAAGATCCCACATGCCGCGGGAGCAACTAAGCCGACGCACCACAACTAGAGAGAGGGCGCGCCGCAACGAAGATCCCGCGTGCCGCAGCTAAGACCAGACACAGCCAAATAAATAATAAATCAATAAATAAAACCTCAAGGGGTTGTGTGTTTATTATGCACACAATATATTATGTACACTATATACCACTCAGTGTGTGCATGTGTATATATAGATATAGATGATACAGACATAGATAGATATAGATATAGATATATAAATATAGATATGGCATGTACTCAAAAAAATTTTCTCTGGATGGGGATTCAGAGACCGGAGGAGTTAATTCAATACCTGGCACATACTAAGTGCTCTGTGTTAGCTCTCATGGCAGATTGTGCCCCCCAAAGAGGGCCCAAATGTTATCTCCTGTGCCCCGTGCTCTATTTTTCTCTTTTTCTTTTTTAAAAATTTTTATTGGAGTATAGTTTATTTACAATGTTGTGTTAGTTTTAGGTGTACAGCAAAGTGAATCAGTTATACATATACAATATCTGCTCTTTTTTTTAGGTTCTTTTCCCATATAGGCCATAACAGAGTATTGAGTAGAGTTCCCTGTGCTATACAGTAGGTCCTTATTAGTTCTCTATTTTATATATCATAGTGTGTATATGTCAATCCCAAGCTCCCAATTTATCCCTCCCTCCCTCATGCTCTTTTAGAACTAAGCCTGCCCTCACTGGATGGTGGAGTTCCCCTCCCCTTGAACCTGGGTGGGTCTGCAATTCATTTGTAACCAGTAAAACACAGTGACGTGACTCCGCATGACTTCCAAGACTAGGTCATAAAGGTGAGGCACCTCCACAGGACAACTACTCTTAGAGCCCTGAGCTCGGACTACATTGAGGCCTGCATGCTGTGAGGAGGCTCGAGCCGCATGGAGAAGCCACACATACCATGCCACTGAAGAGGCCTCCAGACGGTCCAGCTGTTGATGTCACCAGCCTCCGGGGCTTTGCAGGTGAAGCCCCAGTTACCATGGAACAGAGACAAGTCATCCCCATTGGGCCCTTCCTGTATTTCTGACCACAGAATCCGTGAACATAATGAAACAGTTGCTTTTCACAACTAAGTTTCAGGGTGGTTTATTGTGAAGCAATAGATAAGCGGAAGTGCCATCGAATATACCATGGGATCCCTGTCCACACTTTCTGCAAGGGACCCAAGTGTCCCCCCCATGGCTGCCCAAGTGGAGGAGGAAGAGAAGGAAACAGAGGTAGTACTGGTGAGACGGTTTGGGGGAAAAGAGGTGGGGCCTCGGGGTGGGAAGGGCAAGCCAGCCCCAAAGGAGTCCCATCTTCAAAGCCCCTTGTGGAAGGAGCTAGCAACCCAATTCCACTTGCATGATTCTGGCCCCACAGCTCCATTCCAGGTCACCTGGATGATTCTAGATCCTGTTGCCTATGGCCTTTCTACGCTCAGTAGGAAGATTTCCGAGAGAGTTGGCCTCCTCTTTGGACCTCAGCACTTGGTCACATTCAGAGTGGCACCTTCTAAAGGAGACAGGGGAGTCCCTGCGAACCTACCTCTCCCCCACCAACATGGCAGGGAAGGGCTTGGGGTCTGGACTCTTGTGGCTCCGCGGCTCGCCAGCTCTGTGACCTTGGGCCAGTCACTTTATCCCTCTGAGTCTATTTTCTCAGCTGTAAAATAAGACAATGAGTGGTCCAGCCCTGAAACAGTTCTTGTGTGACTTAAATGAGATGAAGCAGATTAAGCACCTGGTCTTAGTAAATGCTCCCTTAACGTCTGCCATTCTTTCAAGACTGTTGTTCTTGTTGAAAACCAAAAAGTCCAGGCAAGTAACATCAAGTAACATCACTGTGAGCAGGAGAACACACGTCTGCTTTCCCCTACTGCAGCCTAAGTTGTCCGGTGGGAATTTGGGTCCAGTTCAGCATGAGCCTCACAGAAATCTAGCCTGGAATGGGTGCAGAGTCTGGGCTGCGGGACCCAAAGATTTATGCTTCTATCCCAGCTCCACCTGCTTCCTCTGTTTATTGGGTAAGGCCAGGATGCAGCTTAGCAGGAAGGAAGGAAGCTGTTTCTGCAAGGTGGGTACCCAGGGCAGACAGGAAGAGACCTGGATGGGGAGACAGGGACTCAAGTCAAGTTCATGTCTTTTAGCTCTGCCTGTACTTGCTATAGGACTTGAAGTGCCTTGGCACCTCAGTTTCCTCATCTGTAATTCATTTCATAAATACTTACCAAAAGTCTATTGATTCTGTGTCATTGTCCCACTCAGACCCACAAGCAAGCCCAAGGTGGCCTCCAGGCCTTTGCACATGTTCTTGAAAACTATCCTCCTGGCTCTCTGTCTTTCACATCTTTTCCCTTGCTGAGTCCTTAGCACCCCTCAATCTTGGCTGAGAGAGTGCTTCCTCCCACAAGCCCTCCTGGGTCAGGTGTCCTCTTCTCAATTGGTTTCACTGCATTGATTATCCAGCCTGTGCTGGCAATGATGATGAAGAGGAGGATGGCGATGGCCTGTCTAATTTTCCCACCAAGAGCTTTATGAGAGCTGGCACAAAGGTGCCCAAAATACAGCTGTTGAATGAATGGCCTTCATAGCACAAGAAATTCATTAGCTTCTTCTCTCTGTCACTTATTAGCGGTGGAATCCAAAGCTTCTCTAAGCCTTGGTTTTCACATCTAGCAAATGGGGCTTGTAATACCTCACAGAGCTTCCAAAACCCTGCTGGGTGCTTTACAGGCCATGATCTCACAGCTGTATGAGGCAGCACAGTGGGTTGAATAGTGTCCCCTAAATTAATGTCCACATGGAACGTCACAGGGTGACTTCATTTGGAAATAGGGTCTTTGCAGATGTAGTTAAGGGTCAAGATGAGATCCCATTGAATTAGGGTGGACCCTAACATGATGACAAGTGTCCTTGTGAGTGACAGAAAAGGACACACAGAGACAGGGAAGAAGGCCATGTGAAGATGGAGGCAGAGATTAGAGTGATGCAGCTATAAGCCAAGGAATGCTAGGAGCTACCTGAAGGTGGAAGAGATGAGGAAGGATCCTCCCTAGGCCTCTGGAGGAAGCGTGGCCCTGCTGATACCTCGATTTTGTACTTCTGACCTCTTGAACTGTAAGAAAATAAATTTCTATTGTTTTAAGGCACCTAGCTTGTGGTCATTTGTTACACCAGCCCTAGGAAACTAATACAGGCAGGTGTGTTATGACCCGCATTTTACAGATGAGAAAAACTGAGGCTGAGGCGTGAGGTCACCTCTCCAGGCTCACACAGTCCCTGGGCACTACAAGGGCAGGATCTGAAGCTTGTGTGCCGGACTCCAGAGCCCTGTCCTCTTGGCATCTATATACCTTGGCCTGCTGCTGCGGTGGTCTGTCCACACATCCACCCAGTGTCCAGAATTTTACTCCACGGTACCGCTGCTTCTAAAACTGCCACACTCACTTCACTAAGGGAAATGGGAGGCAGCCTAGAAAGCTTCTTCTCTACCCCTCCTCTGGCCCCCAAATCATTGCCTGAGCAACTGATTTTCTTTCCTCCTTTTCCCCTGCCCTCCCTCCCCTCCTTCCTTTCTCCCTTCCCTGCCTGATTCTTAAGGGCTGCGTAGACTCCTTACTCTCAGACACTCAAGATCCCAGTCCAGCCCCAACCTCTACACTTCTACCTCCCACCTCTTCCCAAGCAAGCCCTTCCCGGAGTCAAATCCTCCTGAGGCAGCCCCTCGGCTCCCTGCCCCCTCGTCTCCCTTCACAAGCTCCCCTGGGTCTAGAACTCCCCATCCCTCTCAGGCACACAAGCCCAAGTGCAAATTCCACTCCGTCCTGGCTAGGCAGTCCTCTCTGACCACACACATCATTCACACAAACGCCTTTGAGTACCTGACCTGTGCCAAGGAGATCCAGGAGGCAGGAAATGCAGTGACCTCACTGTCTGGGGAGTGAGTGGGGAATCACAAGAGCCGGGGTGGGGTGGGGGGCGGGGGGAGCAGGGGAAGCTGCAAGCCCGCGCAGGATGAGGCGGGCTGTGTGCAGAGGAAGGCCCAGGGGCTGGAGCCTGCATAAAGGGGAGACACAGGGGGAGGTGAAACGGGGGCAGGTCACGGAGGGGCCACGTAAGCCATCCTGCCTTATCTCATCCACTTGAGTGCTCCAAAGTGTAGCCCCAGCCCACCTACATCAGAATCACCCAAGGCGTTTGTTAAAATGCAAATTCTTGGGTCCCCACCCACCTCTGGGGATGGGGCCCAGGAGACTGAATTTTTAACAAGTTCCCTGGGTAATTCCAATATACGTTTAGTTTTCCAACCACAGAAGAGGAGAGGGTGGAGGCAGATTGAGGGGTTTGAAAGGAACCCGTCAGGATCCAATTTGCTTTTTAGAAGAAACTGAAGCACGTAATCTCCCGTCTGTCTGGTTTTAGGTGTCTGCCTCCAAGGCGGATACTTGATGCCACTTACTCAGCAACCATCCCCTCTTCTTCCTTCCTGGGTTTCTGGAGAAACCCACTTTAGTCCAGATATCAAGCGGGCAGTAATGGGCTCCGGGAAGGGAGGCCCCCAACTGCACCCCGAGTGGAGGATCCTGATTGGACCCCTTTGTCTGGTCCCCACTTTCCCAGATACCTTTGCAGCAAGAAGTGGCCATGTGACAATTATGGCCCATGAGACACAGGGGTAGTTTGTGTAGAGTCTTCTGGGAAAGGTTTGCCTCCTGCTAACCTGGGCGGAGGTGAAAGAAAATCTGGCTAGTGCTGATCCTCCTGCTTCTAGACCCCAGGTGTGTGATAAAGGACCATCTCATGACCAAGAGGCAGCAAAGCCGGATAAGGAAAAGCTAATGTTCATGGGGAGCAGAGTAGAAGGATACAAAGAACCTGGTTCTTGAGGACACGGTTGAGCCACTGCTACAAATCCAGACACCCCCATGCCCCCACCACCCCCATCCAAACCCCCGGCCAACATAAGACTTTGTGTGTGTGTGAGGCCACACTGCATGGCACGTGGGATGTTGGTTCCCCAACCAGGGATCGAACCCATGCCCCCTGCAGTGGAAGCACAGAGTCAACCACTGGACCTCCCGGGAAGTCCCCAACCTAAGACTTCTTGCCCTGAGATTATTAGAATATAAACATCTTGAGGGCAGGGCCTTGGTCTGTTGCATACACTCCCAGTGCCTTGAACAGTGCCTGGCAACAGGAGGTGCTCAATAAATAAGTTTTGAATGGATAAGTAAATGTCTTTACTGCTTACATCAGTTGAATCTTCTGTAGCTTGTAGCAAAGGAATCCTGATACGGTCGCTTCTCTCTCCAGCCTGAGAACCTCCAGAGAGCAGGAAAGGGACTCGGCATTACTGAACAGTGCATCCCACAGGCCCGGCACAAAGCCCACATCTAGTAGGATTAAGCAGCTATTTCTCAGAGGAGCCCCAGACACTGCCCAAGAAGTAGCTTCAGGCCTGCCAGAGCTGGAGGCTTGGATGTGCCAGCTCCCCTCACCTATTCCTGGGGTGAGAAGCCCCTGAGGCGGCTGACGAGAAGAGCATTATGTCCACTCTACATTTCCCACACTAACTGATGCCTCCGGACCACCAACTGCAGGCTGAGAAGATGGAATCTGGCAGCAAACGTTGCCATTAGATTCTTGTTGAGGTGGAAAGAACTTTTGAGAACGTCCAGACCCAACATCCAGGCAAGTCATGAATTTTCAAGCCACTGTGGTCAAGTCCTGATTCTAAGTGTGGCAGCCCTGGGAGGAGGACCAGTGAGGGGTGAGGGGCAGGGCAGGAGCAGCTTCTCAGACAGGACATCTGAAATGATCTGGTCCCACCCCGCTGTCTCACAGATGGGAAAATGTGATCCAGGGCAGGTGGACAGCTTGGCACCCAGTGAGCGATGGCGTGTTTAATTGTGAACTCAGGTTGCCTCTTTTTTTTTTTTTTTTGACTTTTTCTTATTTTTTTATTGAAGTAGAGTTGATTTACAGTGTTAATTTCTGCTGTACAGCAAAGTGACTCAGTTATACACATATATACATTCTTTTTTATATTCTTTTCCATTATGGTTTTTCCCAGGATATTGAATATAGGTCCCTGTGCTATACAGTAGGACCTTGTTGTTTATCAGGTTGGTTTTAATCTCAAGAGGTTTGGGGATGGGTACTGGAGGGCGATCCTCTCAATTCTGCCAATTTGCATGCAGAATTAGGGATGAATAGGCATAGATCCACTTTTCTGAAGGAGGGGGCCCACAGTGTTCATCAGATTCTTAAGGTAGTATAAAACTAAGGAAAACTAGAGACAGTGGAAGAGGCCGGGTCACAGTCACAGGGCAAGTCACAGCAGACCTGAGACTAGGACTTGTGTGCTAGATTCTCAGTCACTGCCCTACGCTTCCACCCCACAGGAAAGGCACCAGATGGGCCTAGTCAGTGGGCACACCAATTTTTCCAACAGGTGGAGGGTCTGTTGTCCTGCTGGCATTGCCCATGGATGCTGACGGAGAACTAGGGAAGACCCTGGAGCCACACAAGAACAAACTCACTCCTGAACTGTGCCCAGAGGGTCCCCAAGCAAGGTGAAGGTCACAGATCCATGGCTTCTGGAACCTAAACACATTTCTAGTAAGACACGCTCTGCTCTTGGTTCAAATTGTTGATACACATCATGCTCAAGTCTTCCATGTTTCTACAGACTCCACTGGATACCACGCTGGCTTGCAAAGGGCCAACTCCCAAAGCAAATGACAGAATGATTAAACACAATGGCAAAGTATGAAAATTAATCGAGATATTTAATAGATGGTGCAAACCATAACTTCATCTGAATATAAATGTATGCACATGTTTCCAATGAGTTATCTCTCAGTTATCACAAACAGCAACAAGGACCTTAGAGCTATGTTAGAAAAATGTATAGCTGGAATTTAACAATCTCACACGCTCTCAGAAGAACACCATCCATTTCAAATCAGTGTCACAAACTCCAAAAAGACCAGGTGAGTGGGAGAGAGGAGTGGGCCAGGGTGGGAAACACGGGGGCCCGTACATACGTGATGGACAGAAATACAGCTCTTGAGGAAACCAAAATCAGATGCATTATTACAACCAAGGACAAGGAAAAGCCTATGGCCTTAAAAAAATGATTCTTCTGCCAGTACCATACAAGACTTACAAAGAGATGTGTGACAAGTCAGCTGACATAAAAGGACAGAGGCTACATTTTCAGATCATTTCAACTGCAAACGGTCGACCCTTTCCATTGAGGTTCAGCAGTGGAGTTAGCGTAGTCCAGAAGCTCAATGTTGGATTTGCAAATACAGTTTATTTTACAGAAATTCAACATTATAAACAGCAGGCACCTCCCAGCCCCCCACCCCGCTCCCCCCAACCCGTACCGCTGGGTGCAGACCATGCTATGCAGAGTGAGCAGTGATACAGCCCTACTGCTTTGGAGGGAGATTCGAGAGCGATGGAACCTGCCTGCACCACGGCCTGCCTGCCCCACACACGCATGTGCCTGCCCGCCTCGCAGGCCACCAGAGTCTGTCTGGGCCCAGCCCGCGCTGGACCAGTTAAATGGATCCAGCCCAGGTCTCCAATTCCTTCATGTCGTCGTCTTCCTCTTCCTTCTTCTTGGCTGTGTGAAGAGAGGAAAGGCTGTTTAGTTTAGGAAGGCTGGCTGCAGTGCTCACCACACACTCTGGCTGGATGCCAGGGCTGCGCTACATGGTGTCTACAAAACAGCCCCGCCCCTGCAGCCAGCCTCATCTCCAGGCTATCAGCAGACTGCTTCTCTGTGCCTAAAAGCTGCAACATACAACTCCAGATAACCAGGCACACCTTCCCCAGCACCTCCCCTCCCCTGACACTGGAGCCAGACAAAGCGGGGAGGACTCTACACTGAGAGTCCATCAGGCTCCATGCATGGCCTCAGTCCCAGAGCATGCAAGGTGGGGGAGAGTGGGAAGAACCCCGGAAGAGCTCTAATCCCCGCCCGCCACCCCCTTCCACCTCAAGGGCTTAAGCCACCTCTATACACTGCTGGCAGCTTGCTGGACAGCCTCCAGACCCCCTCTGCCCTCACCCCACCCCAGGCAGCTGACTTGACTAGAGGGGCCACTTCCCCTTGATCTGTGGGAGAGTGAGGTGACACAGCCTGGTCACACCCCGCTCCCTGGTCTCTCTCTCCATGCCAAATCAAGCAGCTTCACCTTTTCTAGAAGTTCTGTGTGGAATACTTCTACCCAAGGGTGAAACAGTGCGGGGCGGCGGGAGGCGCGGCCAAGGAAGAAGGAAGTGAAGGTTTTATAGAACCAGGTTTCTAAAAAAGCCAAAGCTGTTTCCTTCCTACCGTGGCAACCTCTGAGGCCCTGGCTTTTACAGGTGTGCACAGCACAGGATACTAGACGGGGAGCAAGAGCTGTCAAACTCTCCCCTTGTTTGGTGACACAGGGAAAGTAATTCTACAATAATGGTTCTCAACTGGCTGTGACCCGCCCCACCCCCCAACATCTGGCAAACTCCGGTGACATTTTTGGTTGTCAAAACTTGGGGAGGGGGATGCTACTGGCATCTAGTGGGTAGAGGCCATGGGTGCTGCTAGACATCCACAGAGCACGGGACAGGGCCCCCTCCCAGTCCCCACCCAAAGAATGGTCTGGCTATGTCAACAGTGCCAAGGTTAAGAAACCCTGCTCTACAGAGAAACTAGGAAAGAGCAGGTGACACTGTCTTTAGGGCTGTCACAACAGATCCTATCTGGTTCTCAACTCTGGGCAACTCAGGACCCAAACTGAAGCCAACCAACCACAAGATTACCCACCACGTGGGTCATGGGTATGTCATGACCGTGGCTAAGAAGTACTCACTGGGTTTTGATGGTAGGGATATAGAGGGAACATTTGGTAGAGGAACTGTTTCCGGTCCACTGATTTCCAGCAAATTCTTGTCTAGTTCCTCCTGTTCTAGTTCTTCTAATTCTGCCATGAGCTCATCCTGGTAAAAGCAAACACAAAAATGAGAGACAACCTGGGAATCCCAGCCCCTCCAGTGGTACCTCTTAGCTGATGGCTCAGCGGATGGCTCATTTTTTAAAAGCTCCACAGCCCCTCTGAGAAGGTCAGAGGGGAGATGAACTCCAGGTCCACACTCTGTGACTCAAACATCCTAAACATACTTCTACTGGTGAACGTAACACACTATGAGCTATTATTGCTGTCTACGTCTGGGGTCCCTGCACCAGGCTGTGAGCATCCTGAGAAAAGGGATTGTATTTTATCATTCCCATTTCTTTATCTCAGAACTGGGCGCACTGAGTGAATGTTCAGGAATGTCTGCTGAGTTGAAATGAACCTGACTAGTCCATCAAACTCCAGTCTGAAAACATGAAAACCCTGGTGCTGGGAGCCAAGGGTAAGAGCCACAGGCTGTTTTCTCAGCTATACAGTGGGAATCAGCACAAAGAATTAGGTTTGATGAAGAGAGCGTGACCTTCAGTGGACTCAAATCTAAGGCAGAATGAGGTACAGGGCCTGTAACTGTATTTTAAAAACCTAAGAGACCCAACGTTCTAATTGCCACAGCAGAAATTGGTAGGTGGCCAAGTTCCAGACGGATCCTTCAGGAGGGATCAGGTGTAAATGTTCCTTCCTTGGCTTCACCTTTATCTCCCATCAGAGTTGTCTGAGGGCAAATCCTGTAAACTTCTCCAGGGCATGGTGACCTCAGCTGTCCCAGCTCTGAGCCCAGGACTCACCACGGAAAGGTGCAGGTAACTACCTGTTGAAACCAATATTGACCTGAAGTCTGCTGAGGGGTCCCAACAAAGGTTCCTTTACTCCACCTAAGCTCCCCAAACAGTGAAAGCAGCCCTCAAAACCCAGAATTAGGGAGGGTTAATACCATGCCCTGTTTATGCTCAAGTCTCTGGAGGGACGAGAACTGGTGATTTCCAAACCACATATTCCCTGCCAGAGAGGCTTCAAGAGCACATCAGAGGCAGCCCAGGAATCATTTGTGAAGCCTGTGTGATCTGCACGAAACCACTCACCTCGTCAAACTCTTCTCCAAACCCTACAGGTTTTGAAATAGCTGTTGAAATCTCTTCTGCAAGTTCCTGCTGGTCAGCAATGTCCTGCATTAACTCATCAACTTTATCGATGTCCCTTTAAATGAAACAGACAGATGTCATGTTGGACAGTCTGTGTAAAGAGGGCCTGTGAGGCAGAAGCAGAAGCCCTGCTCCCCGCAATCTGCTGCCCAGCCCCAGTCCCACAATTACTCCCTCTGAGGAATTCCTTTTTTGTCTCTACTTTGTCTTCCTCCTCCTCTTTAAAACAGAGGATCACAGAATCAAGAAGATGGAAGCATCCTTAGACATTGCCTAGTCCAACACCTTAAGGAAATAAGGCTTGGCAAAGTTAGGTGCCATTGTCAGGGTCTCTCCTGCAAGCTGGTAAACACATTGGATGAGACCATGGGACTTGAACTCCTGGGCCAGTAGCTCTTCAAGCTCAAGGGCAACTCTGCACCGGGGGAGATAAAATCACAAATCATAAAACAGAGCCACACCATTTGACAGGCCCTTCCCATCTACACAGATCCACTTATGGCTCCTCTACTAGGCCCCAAAGGAAAAGCAAACAATGCAGAATTATTTTCTGTAACACTGTCAATCATATAAACTTACAATTAATCAATATAATATACACATGTATACTTCAAGGCATGCACAGTATTCACTGAGACGTGCTGTGCGCCAGGCATCTTGGAGAACATGGACATGAAGCAGACATGGACCTCGCTCAGGAAGCTCAGTCCAGTGAGCATCCCCTCAGACGATAGCTCAGTTATTTGAAGGCTACTTTTCCTGCAATCCCACACTTCTAGAACAGGGATCAGCAAACTTTTTCTGTAAAGGGCCAAACAGTAAATATTTTAGAATTTGTGGGCCATACAATCTCTGTCACAAAAATTCACCCTGCCATGTGCCACAAAAGCAGCCACAGACAATATGTATTAATGGACACAACTGTGTTTCAATAAAATTTTATTTACAAAAATTGACAGCAGGCCCACAGGCTGCATTTGGCCAGTCACTGTTCTACAGTGTGGCTAAGTACCCAAAGGAAGCAAAAAGGTGCTCCAAGCACCCCCAAATATACGATGCCAAGTTCAAGCACTAAAACAAATGCAGAATTTTGTTCTGTTTGGGAGAGGCCCTCATTTGGGGCCTAGTGTTACCCTGGCCTTTAATTACAAATATAACAAGCTCGGTTATCTAGTTTCTTCGGCCACTGTATATAAGAAGTAGCCACATAAAGGAAGGAATGCTGAGGTCAAGAACACTGTCAACATGATAGCCAAAGCCCAAGAGCAAGGGGGGAGGCAGAAAATTCCATCAAAAACAGACCTAAGAAGAGAGGGAGTTAAAGCCCTCAAATGTACCACATTTTTCAGGACCCCTGACAGCATGAGGCGAAAGTCACGGGCATTGATTCTAATCCCAGTTCTATCCAAGTTTACACAAACCCAGGGCAAGTCACCTCCCCTCCCTGGGACAAACTTCCCCACCTTGATGATCAGAGGCTTGGGTGAGAGAACCTTCTAAGGACCTTTCCAGCTTGAAACTCTATATTCATCCCAACCCTGAATTACTCAGAAAACACTGCTTCATTCCATGAGATCTGCTTCCGAGGGCAGCAGGGCACATAATCCATTTTAGAAGGAGTTCCAAAAAAGAATGCAAATTAAAACAAACTCAGGTGCTTGAATGGATAAGTCAAGGGGTCTGCCCAAGGCCATGGCCCGGGATTGAGGCACTCCAGGGCCAGCACTGCCCTTCCACATGGGTGCCCCCCTCCACCAGTGGGTGGCCACGTACATGTTGTCGTGGGCAGCCTTCATGGCTTTGGCGGCATAGCCCATGTTCTTGAGCACCTCGGTGTTGGTGTTAGCGTTCTCCAGGGCCTCTCGCTGGAACTCGATGGTTGACAGTGTGCCGTCGATCTGTGCCAGCTGCTTTTCATACCTCTTCTTGCGCTTCAGTGCCTGGAGGGCAGCTGCACAGGGGGAAGAAAACAGGGTTTCAGAGAGCCCAGACACAGGGCAATGTCCTAGAGTTCACTGAGTCTTCTCCCTAACTGTGATGGATGCACTTCAGTTTCTGCTTCCACTATAACAGAGGGCTAATAATCTCTCCTACACAAAAAGCACATTCAATTTCCTAAGGAAACTATACTAGGGACTTCCCTGGTGGCACAGTGGTTAAGAATCCACCTGCCAATGCAGGGGACATGGGTTCGATCCCTGGTCCGGGAAGATCCCACATGCCACAGAGCAACTAAGCCCACACACCACAACTACTGAAGCCTGTGTACTCTAGGGCCCATGTGCCACAATTACTGAGCCTGCATGCTGTAACTACTGAAGCCCACATGCCTAGAGCCCGTGCTCTGCAACAAGAGAAGCCACCACAATGAGAAGCCCGTGCACCGCAACGAAGAGTAGCCCCTGCTCGCCGCAACTGGAGAAAGCCCATGTGCAGCAACGAAGACCCAAAGCAGCGAAAAGTAAATTGTAAAAAGAAGAAAATTATACATAATTCAAAGACTTCAAAATGCAGCCACGCACATAAGCAAAAGTTCACACTCTTTGGTAACCACACACACACAAATCAAAGCGTGGAGGGCACCCAGAAAAAGAATGTGCTTTGAAGTCAAATTGCCTTAGGTTCAAACCCCAGCTCTCAGACTTAGTGAGCTACTTAGCCTCCCTGATAGGTTCACTGTGAATGAGATAACATAACAGAAACACTTAGCACAACATTAAACACAGTGCACACCCAAAAAACCAGCAGCTCTAATTATTACAAGGCAGCTTTTTTTTTTAAGTCCTCAGAAGTCATTGCTAAGGTAAAGTATCTTTTTTTAAAAAATTAATTTATTTTTATTTTTGGCTGTGTTGGGTCTTCTTTTCTGTGCAAGGGCTTTCTCTAGTTGCGGCAAGCAGGGGCCAATCTTCATCGCGGTGCGTGGGCCTCTCACCATCGCGGCCCCTCTTGTTGCGGAGCACAGGCTCCAGACGTGCAGGCTCAGTAGTTGTGGCTCACGGGCCCAGCCGCTCCGCGGCATGTGGGATCTTCCCAGACCAGGGCTCGAACCCGTGTCCCCTGCATTGGCAGGCAGATTCTCAACCACTGCGCCACCTGGGAAGCCCAAAGCAGCTTTAAAGTATCATTTTATGTCAACTAAATTACAAAATAATAAATAACGACTATAGCAAATACTGGATCATTTGGGGTTAAAATGCTATCTCACACATAGCCGACAACTGTAAATTGTTATAATGTTTCTGAAAAGTAACATGGCAACACACAGCAACAGCCATAATATTGTTTCTGCCCTCTGACCCAGTAATTTCCTTCTGGAAACGTATTCAACAAAAGCCAAAAGCCCCATGCCTGAAGATGATAACTATAGCATTCCCTATCATAGAAAACAGCACAAGTGAAATAAAGACAGAACTCCCTGTCAGGGACTAATCTAGAGTCTGACCATTTGGTCAAATCAATGCCATCATCACTCTCAGCCTTCTGGTGTGTTAAGGCTATAGGAGATAATCTTGTTTTAAGGTTCAGTCAGGGCAAGCAATTTGATCAAGATGACTTGGTAGCAGAGCAAGGGCCAAACCACACCTCCCGACTCAAAACCCAGGCTTCCCTCCCCTTACTATTTTAGTTCCCCTCTTTACACTGAAAAGCATCTTTAGCACACATCTTAGCTGGGCATCGAAGCCAGGAAGGAGGCTCTGCACAGAATCAAGCAGAAGGAATGGGCTGCCGGCACCTGCCTCGGCCTGGACAGCACTAGCCTCACATACATATGTAGACACATATGCACCCACGCACTCGTGCCCCCCCAGCTCCATACCAAAGCCACCTCCTGCAGGCTGTAGGCAACAGTCAATCACCTCCCCAACAGGGCTGTGGTTTCTCCATATGTCCCCTGAATAGGTCCCGTACTCCTTCCACTAAAGCTCCCTGTTAGCCTAGGATAGCACCCTGAGAATCATATGCTAAGGAAATAGGGCCTTGGCTTGTATGTAAGCAGTCCATAGTTCCTTTAAAAGCAGCAGACAAGGGCTTCCCTGGTGGTGCAGTGGTTAAGAATCCACCTGCCCTGAATGCAGGGGACACGGGTTCGAGCCCTGGGCTGGGAAGATCCCACATGCCACGGAGCAACGAAGTCCGTGTGCCACAACTACTGAGCCTTCACTCTAGAGCCCACGAGCCACAACTACTGAAGCCCGCATGCCACAACTACCAAAGCCCGTGTGCCTAGAGCCCGTGCCCCGCAACAAGAGAAGCCACCGCAATGAGAAGCCCATGAAGCCCGTGCACCACAATGAAGAGTAGCCCCTGCTCGCCACAACTAGAGAAAGCTCGCGTGCAGCAATGAAGACCTGGTGCAGCCATAAATAAATAAATAGATAGATAGATAGATAGATAGATAGATAAATAAATAAATGAAAATGAAAAAATAAAAGCAGCAGACAAAAACCACCAGGAAAATTCCTCCAGCCAAAGGATAAAGCAGGCTAAAGAAACACTGCTAAAAATCTGAAGAACAATGAAATGTGCCTCATTAAAAGCTGAAAAGCCATTCAACCTGTTATCTCCCTCATTCTGGTATGAATGGCCAGATGGCCTATGACTTCAAAAAATCCAACCTGCAGTCACACCCAGGGGTCCCCAAGACCCTTTACTGAACGTCTTCACCTTCCGCTAGTCCTAAGCCATGCCTGCCAAGTAAGTACCTCACAACAGCAACCCTTTAAGGTAGAAATGACCACCCTTCTTAGCAGATGAGGAAACAGGTTCAGAGAGGTTCTGTAACTCAGGTTACCAGGTGGTAGGCAGCAGAGAGGGGATTAAGCCAGGTATGGAACTCCAAAGTCCATGGGCTACCATACTAACTGTTATGCCTCCCAATGAATGAAAAAGATAGGACCCTGCCCTGGAGGCACCATCCAGTGCAGCAGGGAGCGTCCAGGGAACTGTGGGATCACAGAAGAGGGAGTACATATCCAACCATGCCATTCCTTTGCTTAAGAACCCGCAACGGCTCCCTCTGCCCACAGGACAAAGCCTCCACGTGGTTTAACGTGGCCTGCAAGGCCCTGCGGGAGGCAAGGGACTGGGATTCTCGCCACAAGCCTGGTTCCGGGAGCCTCAGCACCAGTTCCGAATCCCTTTGCCATTGACCATCATGGCACATGGAAGGCATCCGGGGAGAGTCCTGGTATACAAATGCTCAGGGCCTGGGGCTGCTTCCTCCTGACTTCGTGGATACTGTGTTGCTTTTCCACAGAAACCGACTTAGACACACCCTAATCAACAAGTGATTCTCAAGCCTTCTGAGGCCAATGTCCCACACGTACCCCTTTCCCAGGTCCTCCTCAGCCTCCCCATCACCCACAACATAGCCCAGCCTATAACAACTTGTTCACCAGTCAAGATTCAATAGGTGTTCTGAGCGCCGGCTGCATGATAAGCAAGCAGGGCGGCTGCTGCAGTCCTGCCCGTCTCCTCATTCAATCCTCCCGCATGGTCCAAGGGCACAGATCCCAGATCCACACCAACAAGACTGGGGATCAGAAAGGTGGAGTGGGGACTTCCCTGGTGGCACAGTGGTTAAGAATCCGCCTGCCAATGCAGAGGACACAGGTTCGAGCCCTGGTCCAGGAAGATCCCACATGCCGCAGAGCAACTAAACCCGTGCGCCACAACTACTAAGCCTGCGCTCTACAGCCCGAGAGCCACAACTAACTGAGCCCACGCGCCACAACTACTGAAGCCCGCGTGCCTAGAGCCCATGCTCCGCAACAAGAGAAGCCACTGCAATGAGAAGCCTGAGCACCGCAACGAAGAGTAGCCCCCGCTACCCACAACTAGAGAAAGCCCTCGAGCAGCAACCAAGACCCAACGCAGTCAAAAGTAAATACATAAAATCAATAAATTAAAAAAAAAAAAAAGAAAGGTGGAGTGGCTCATCCTGCTGTTATGAGAGGAGGGGAAGGCTCAACCACTAGTCTGTATAAACCCCCAGGCCTCTGCTCTTCCCACACGGGCTCGGGATGATGGCAAGTGACACTGGGACAGTTCTCAAGAACGAACAAGAAGATGACATTTGCCTTGCTTCTCAGTGTCCTGAGTGTAGCGGGAGCCTTGATTTTATACAGTTAGCTAGCTACGTTCTGATTTTTAAAACCATTCCTTGCCTGTTAACATCATAGGTTTAGAACTGCTTTAACTTTTGATCGAATACATTTTCAATTGGCAGTGACTCCTTGCATGGCAATCTGGCATTTCTCTGATCTACACCCCGCTGCTAAAATCCCCCAAGCAATAAATTATCTGGAAGCAAACACCCAAACATACCAGGGAGGTAAGCAAGAGTCCCCCATGAATGAAATAATGTTTATATTATTCATCTTTACAAACTATCATCCAGCACAATGACTGGTACACAGCAAGTGCTTAATATATATTAAACTGAATCTCCAATTTCACCTGTTTTTTTAAGTTTTTCATATACTCTGCAGTATATGAAAATACTGTGGGGTACACCCATATGTTATCTCCTGTGTACCTCTTACTCAATGGAGAAAAGATAACATCTCATTGAAACACTGGCTAAAACAGTCATTGGGCAGCATTCTTTCCCTGCCTTCGTCCTGGTCCATAAAACAGGAACTTTTGCAAGGACCCACCTTTCCCCCTGTATCCTCGCCACGAGGTGTGCCCTGTCTGAGGGGAGGAAAAGGTCCCGAGTGAACAGCCTGGCCCTCCAGGGCTCCCCTTCCTGCCTGCAGGGTTCACACGGTCTCTTCCCCTCCTTGCAGTGAACTCTCCAGGACCGCCATTTGTTTACCCCAATCTAAATCCTGTGTGTATTTCTCAGCTAGTTGAGAACCTCAAAGTGAAAGGGTATGTGATTTGTTTCCCCCTTTCCATACATGGTTCATGAGTAGAGTAACCTTGAAATTTGACATGGGGTCAGCCTTTGGGCTGCGAGGAGAATATGTGTAAACATAAATATTCAGAGCACTTGAACCACCCCGTATCTTACAAACATGTGGCACACTGGTGAAGTATAACTTAGGGCAAGGTAAATGAGTAAAAATGCCTCTCTTCCTGCAGACCGTTCCACTTCAACTAAAACAGCCTCCATCCCAATCTTATTGCTGACCACAAAAATTTGCTTCTATATATAGCCAAAGCCTAAAGGGCCTGACCCAATGTTTTTCATAAATATGTACTAGCTCTTAGTATCTTGCCTTATACTTCTCCAAATTCCTGATGGTTGGTTTAAGAAAACAAGTACTTAGTTCTCAATACAAGGTTTAAAAAAAATGTAATCATGTGAGGTGATGCACGTTAACTGAATGTATTTTGATAATCATTTCACAATATATACATACATTAAATCATTACATTATACACCTAAAAATAATATAATGTTATATGTCAATTATATCTCAATAAAACTGGTGGGGGGGAATGGAAAAAAAATAAAAACAAGTACTGGGTTAACAAGGAGTTCATCTAAACCAAATATTCAATGAAGGTGTCCAAATAAATCCCTTTTCTGCCAAAGAACCCTGCCCCCCCACCCCACCCCCGCCCCCGCCTTATCATTCATAAACCCAATGCTTTAACAACTGAAATCTACCCCAGGCCAATAGAAGTTTAAAAGGTTGTTTTTAGATGGAAAAAAATAGTCCTCGGAATCTCCATATTTAATTATGCCTTTGCTGGTTCCAAGAGAGTAATTACAGCGGCAATTACAGAATCTAATAACCAGCTTTATTGGCTCTGAAAGCTGAAGCAAAAACAACTCCAACCATGTTGAAATAAACATTGGTCTCCAGACAGTTGCTTCATTAGAAACTCTGAACAGCTATTTGAAGCAAAAATACAGAAGAGATACCCTAAGAAGCAGAGAGACCAGTGGAAAAGACATTCACCCAGGACCAGAAACTCCTTCTGCAAGGCATCTGTTAGTGACTGGTACAGAAACCATTTTCAAAGAATGCATCAGTTCGGTACAACTAGGTCGGGCATTCCTTTTTCCTGGGCAAAGGCAGACTTAAGACTTATCTTTGAAGAGTTGCTGAGGAGGGCAAGTTTGCCTGCCCTGATCTGGGGGCATTCAGAATAGAGGCCATTAGCCCAGGGCATCTCAACAGATGCTAAGATCTCATAACTGTACACTAATGACTAATACATTGAGATTCAGGCACTGGGGAGAAGGAGGGTCCAGTAATATCCTCTCACTGAATGAATGATGATGTCTAGAGTCCTTTCAAAGACTCAAGATTCTACATCTGAATTCATGCAGCAGAAGGTCCAAGGGCTGGGAGAGGAGGAGAGCGCTGGTTCTTTCCCACTCTCAGCATGAACTACATAGAAAACACAAACACACTCCAGGGGACACTTACCCACAAATGCAACGCTAAGTGAGAATTCAGAAGAACCTTCAGTGGCTTGGTCACGGCAGAGCTACTGGCGGGCAGGGAGCCGGTGAAGCTGAGGGAGCCCTGCTTTGCCCACCTCCAGCAATCAGTCAGATGCTCCTTGCTCACTGCGCCCACGAATAAACCTCAGATGTTCAGTGTACCCTCAGCCAGGAGAACCACACCTGGCCCTCAAGCCACTAGTTGCTTTGCTGGGGTCACCTGTCATCTGCCCTGTGTATGGGCAAGAAAAGACCTAAAGTCAAAACTACAAAGTTCACCACCAATGTCAAAGAAACCCATCCTCCCACAGGGACGGTTATCAGTAAGCATCCCTGCACCACATGGCACTGGACGTCCTGCCAAACCCTGACCAAATGAGAGTTACAATCTTGGCATCAAAGGTAGAGGGGGCTTGAAGGACTCTCGGAGATCCCAAAGTCCAACCCATCTCATTAGAAACTGAGAAAAAATGATGCCCAGAAAAGGTGACACGGCCTGCAAGGATCCCACAGTGAGTTAGAGGAAGAATCAGGACTAGAACCCAGGTCTGCAGCCCAGGGCTCTTTCCACCACCTCAACTCTGTTACCTCCAAATTAAGTCGCTATAAATAAATCAGCAGCTCCCCCGGCATAAGGAAAACGGTCTCCTAATGCTCTTTCATCCAATCATAAACTCTGTCTTTTGCAAACCCTATTTAAAAGCTCACGCTGGGACTTCCCTGGTGGCGCAGTGGTTAAGAATCCACCTGCCAATGCAGGGAACATGGGTTCAATCCCTGGTCCGGGAAGATCCCACATGCCGTGGAGCAACTAAGCCCGTGCACCACAACTACTGGGCCTGTGCTCTAGAGCCTGCGAGCCACAACTACTGAAGCCCGCGCGCCTAGAGCCCCTGCTCCGCAAAAAGAGAAGCCACTGCAATGAGAAGCCCACGCGCCGCAACTACAGAAAGCCCGCGCGCAGCAATGAAGACCCAATGCAGCCAAAAATAAATAAAAAATAAAACTAAAATAAAATAAAAGCTCATGCTGACACATCAAAGAACCGGAAAGCTACCTGATATGCTCTCCTAAGTCCCCATTTAGAAGAAAAAGAAAAACGAACGGAAAAGAGGTGCTGGTCTGCCTGGTTCCAGAGGACTCTCCCCAGAATAGGTGCTGCTGATCCTGCCTGTAGTTTCAGAAGGCGGGGGCAGGACTGGGCTCTCACTTCTCTACCTTGTATAAAGGTGCCAGGAACCTACAGAAAGGTCTCCAAAACGAAAATGCCCAGAGTCGATTTTGTGTTCATCGTCACTCAGTGTCCCAGGCTCACCTGTGGAAAAGAGGGTCTCATCCTGCCAAAGCCTTAGAATGCTGTCCCTGACACTGCTGTGTTTATTCCCCCACAGCTGGAGAGTTCAGGCTAGAGGTGCAGACAGCATTTTTCAGAGCAGCCTCCTTCTCTGTGTTGTATCTCCCAGTTCCCCTAATTTGCTCTCCGTGGCCTGGAGCTAATACACTCCATTTAGCAATGATAAAATAAGTACTTGTGTATGACCAGGAAAGCAGAGCCTGAAACCCTGGCTGACTTCATCAGCAAACACACAGGGAGTATAGTACTCCCTGCGAGGGAAAATTCTAGAGAGAAAGAAAAAAGCCTCGTAACTGTTTAACATGGACAGAGATGAAAGAAGTAAGCCCCACTCAATTAACAATCTAACAAACTGCCTCAAAGTCATTTAAACAGCAAACAGAAAGTATGTTCTGTAAAGAAAGGTAAAGCCAAGATAAGACACGGTCAAATAAGCTTAGGAAATGCAGGGTCACATCAAATTACAATGGTCATTTACGGAGTCCAGTTGTCCAGCTGTGAGTTTCAGCTGCACTATCAAGTAAACCCTAAGCACATTACTTAACCTCACTAATCCTCAGGTAATAATAAAACCCACCTCATGTTATTGTGAGGATTAAAATGAGACATGTATGTGAAGCTCCTGGCACTGGGCCAGACATGCATACGTGTTCAGTTCATGTTGGTCACTGGTATTACTACCTGCAGGACTTCTCAGAGCCTATTTTAGTAGAAAAAGAACCAATACCACTACGAGTCCCTGTGCCACCCACCCCCAAAAAAAAAACAGCTTGGGAAAAAACAATTTAAAACCACCTTGATTATGTACCCAACACAAGCTCCATCAACCTCTGTCCTGGTTGACTTGTACCAGCACTGGGGCACAAAGAAAAGAGCACAGGGCTTGGTGTCAGAATCCTGGCCCTGGGTCACACTGGCCTGGGGTAAATTATGTCACCTCTTCATCAAATGGAAAATGGGAGTGATATAGCTACCCCAAGGACAGGTGAGAAAGATAATCTCTGAAAATACTCGATAAACATGAGCATTTTCCTTTTCTGCCTCTCTCTTTCCTTGCCCGTGTCTGACATTCTCTCTGAGGAGCTCTGTATCTTCCTGTCCCTCCCCCAGCCCAGCGTGTCCCTCCAAGAAACAGTATACAGCTGAGGCACAGTGGAGAGAAATATATAACAGCAGCTAACACCTATGGGGGGCTTCTTGGATGCCAGGCACCATGGCTTGTGCTTTATGTGCTCACTGGTCCCCCCCAAAAATCCTACCCTATGTGGTAGGTACTGTAGTGTCCCATCTCAAGATGGGGAAATTGAGGTTCAAAGAGTTTATCGCCTGCCCAAGTCATACAGTTAAGCAGTGGCAAGCATGGGATCAGTGCCAGGCTGCCTATCTGTAAAGGACATGTTCTTATTCCACGAAGGAACGTCTACCCTGCACCAGCTGGCCTGCTTCTGCCTGAGTCTGGGGATCTGAGAGCCTCTGTGCTTCCCCACCCAACAGATTCTACAAGCCAGCAGTCTAGCACCAAAGGCATCCAAGGGGCAGCTCAGTCTGCCCAGAAACTCTCAACTAATCGATAATCCATGAGAGTAGGCAGTAAAAGCCTCTGACTAACAACAACAACAACAAAATTCTAGTGGATTTTAAATTGGTTAGACATACACGTGATAAAATCCAACCATTTAATCAACCCCTCTGCATTTGGGATGACAATTCTACATAGTTAGGGAGTTTGTAGGGAGGCTTTTGGTTTTGTTTTAAAGAATAAATGTCTTCTTTCCTCGTGCTTGCCTTATCTCTTCCCTAGACCACAAGCTTCTTAAGGTTCTCAAGAGCCGAACAGCACTGAGACAGGGAAGGGGGGGCATTCCAGAAAGTCCAGAGTTGCCCTGTCATTTCTTCTGAGGCCAGTGGGCTGGGCCCTCTGTCCTCTCTCCCTGTAATGGCCTCCAGATCTTTTCCAAGACCGAAAATGACCTCCCCTCTGTATTCTAGAGGACCCAGAGACCACAGCTGTAAGAACTTGGTAAGGTTTCTCAAACCCCTGTCACTTGTCCACTCTTTTTTTCTGTGTTAACCCTGACTGGAATGCCTAGAACTCTAAAACCAAAGGGTCCAGGGCTTGTTTAAGGGACAGCGAGTCTGGGACCTCCTCTGGGACCTCCCCTGTGACTACATTTGGAGAGAGGTGGCAGTGACCCAGAGTAAACAGCAGATGATTCCAGAGTGGGCCAGTGGGAGTGGCCTGGGCCATGAGGAGGAAAAGAAAATGGCCAAGGGGAGTCAGGCTCTCCCAGGGGAATAGCGCAAAGGCCTGTGAGGCTGCATCCTCTTGTCCCCGAAAGGACAGATGATGGCTTCCCACGGCTCTGCTGCAGCTGGGTTCAATTTGGGCAGGAAGAGGAGGTGTCCCACTTCCTGGAAACAGCAGGCATCCAGGAAGTACCTCCTTGTGATAAGGGTAACTCGAGGCCAGGCTGGGGAACTAGGATCCCAGGAAGGAAAGTGACCTGCCCTTGGTTTTTTTTTTTTTTTTTTTTTTTTCTTTTTTTTTTTCTTTTTGCGGTATGCGGGCCTCTCACTGTTGTGGCCTCTCCCGTTGCGGAGCACAGGCTCCGGATGCGCAGGCCCAGCGGCCATGGCTCACGGGCCCAGCCGCTCCGCGGCATATGGGATCCTCCCAGACCGGGGCACGAACCCGTATCCCCTGCATCGGCAGGCGGACTCTCAACCACTGCGCCACCAGGGAGGCCCCTGCCCTTGGTTTTTAAGGGCCACAGTCAGATAGCCTATGTTCTGGGATCTAAGGCAAGGTTCTTTCCTGTATGGCAACCAGGTCACAGAATTTCATTTAAACAGCTATCAGAGGCTAAAATTGCACACCCATACAGTCCACAGATTTGTCTTAGTTGTCCCATGTCTTAACGCATAAATTTGATTTGAATGAACATTTCACACAAAAATCCAGATTTTGGGCTTCCTTTTGAAAATGCAGATTTTCCGGCAACACTGAGCCCACACTGCTGTCTGGCAACAACCGAGTGGCGCTAAGTAGCAGCAGCGCTTTTTGAAGGGGCACATACTCTCCAATTCACCTCTGCCCACCACCTTACACCTGACCACCCCGCAACATCTTAGTTCTGGAGGACAACCCCTTGCCTTCAGGCAGTTAAGGTTATGCCCAGTTTAAAGACAGGCAATGGAAGCCCCAAACGTTCAACAACTTGCTCAAGGTCACATGGTTAGAGGTAATGGCCAAGGAAGAATCCAAGCCAGGTGCCCTGCCCCTGGACAATGCTCCTTCCACTACTCCTAGGGAGACCTCTGACTAGACAGAACCTGCAACCCAGGTCCTGTGCTCCTGGATTCGGCTTCTAGATCTAACTCTGCCAAGACCAAATTACATCACTTAGTAAGGCCCCTCATTTCTTAGGGCCTCAGACTCCTCATCAAGGATATGAGAAGAGTGGATCAGTTCCCTCCTGAGGTCCTCCTCCAGCTCTAACAATATGTGAAACTATACAGCTCTAAGATTTCCAGTGATTGGTTGAAACAAACACAAAAGGTTGTTTCTGATTGACCCTGTGTGATCCGGAAAATGTAATTAACATCAGTACATTTCCCGAGTATTTAACATAATCAAGTTTTTCCTGTCCAATGAAATTAGCAGTATCTCTTTTTCACAAACTGGGTTAGGAAAATCAGAGACCACTTCCAGCCTCTGAACTCTGCTGCTCTAGCTGGGTGGAGGAAGTTAACACTCAGATCAAACAATAGCCACAAATATCAATCACAAATGTCATTCAGGGAGAAGAGGTAACTGCAGTTAGACTGCAGGCCCCGATGCCCTCATCCTCCATCTCTTTGTAAGTTCTAGGACTGCTGACATCCTCTCTCGGAAATCCCTCTCTTCTGCCAGCCTCTGGGGAGATACCCTTGGCCTGAGGTTCCCCAGCCCCTACAACGATTTCTTCTTGGCTTTTTTTTTTTTTTCCTGGATTCTTTCCCTCCTCTTCTCAATTCCTAATAGTTGCATGGAGCTCAAATCTTGGCCCTGCGTTTTTTTTCATATACTAACCTGAGCTAACACCTATTCAGAGCCTTGTATTTTATTCCTTCATTTAATCCTCACAGTAAGGAATTAGTCTTTTTAGCCCGTTTATGGATGAGGAGATTGGAGGCTGGAGAGATCCAGTAACTTGCTAAACTCTCAAAGCTTGTGAATAACTGGCAGACTCAAATCCACACTCCTGCTTCTAGCCAAGAAGAATGGTAGGGAATGGATCTACCTCCCCACCTAAAAGAAATGAAACAATGGTTTTCAAGACACTGGACATCAGGCAAAAAAGGACAGCAATTCTGGGAGATGAGAAATAAACAAGGTGGGGCTTCCCTGGTGGCACAGTGGTTAAGAATCCACCTACCAATGCAGGGGACATGGGTTCGAGCCCTGGTCCGGGAAGATCCCATGTGCTGCGGAGCAACTAAGCCCGTGCGCCACAACTACCAAGCCTGTGCTCTAGAGCCCGCGAGCCACAACTCCTGAAGGCCGGGCGCCTAGAACCCGTGCTCTACAACAAGAGAAGCCACCGCAATGAGAAGCCCGCACACCGCAACGAAGAGTAGCCCCTGCTCAACACAACTAGAGAATGCCTGCGCAGCCAACTTCTTGGGGAAGACCCAACACAGCCAAAAACAAACAAATAAATAAATTTATTTTTAAAAAGAGAGATAAACAAAGTGAGCCCTACAATTGCCCCAGTTTTTTGCTTTGAGTTTCCAGACTTCAGTGCAAGGAGAGAAAACCCAGGCAGAACCTGGCAGACTTCCTGAGTTGAAGAGATAAGAGTCGAAAGTCTGGGGAGACCAATACTGCTAGAGTTCACAGGAGAGAGTACCAGAGAGGAGAGAGCTGCAGAGAGAGAACAAACTCTAGAGATCTGCAGAGGGTCCCCCCTCAAGTATTCAGTAGAATACTGATCAGTACGTGTGTATGAAGAAACTACCTGTGGCCAGGGAAAGAACCACTTGAAAGGATTAGAGAAAACAGTACCAGGTAGGTGTTCACATGGGGCTAGATATAGTGCCTGCTCCTTAGCCATACTGGAAAAGTCATAATTCACAGGACTTTGGGTAGAGTATTCAGAAGGGTCTTGTCTCAACAGCAGGAAATAACTAGCCTTATACAAGATAAACATTGCTGTGGGCCCACCTAACAAATCTTAAAAGCAAGACCCAAAAGGACAAACTGTTACCAAGGAAACTATGCCCAAACAAAGCTTGAGAATATTTATAGGAATACAGAAATATCCAACACCCAACAAGGTAAAATTTACAATATTTGACATTGAATCAAAAGTTACCTTCAAAGAAGCAAATGAACACTATCCACAATGCAGAGAAAAATCAATCAATTGCAAGTAGCCTAGAACTAATACAGATGTCAGAGTTAGCAAAGACGAAAGTTAAGGAGACCTACAGAAGATATATTTTTTAAAAAGATGTAAATTGAGCTTCCAGACATTAAAATTATTGGATGGGACTAACAGCAGATTAGAACTGCAGAAGAAAAGATTTGTAAACTTCAAGACATAGCAATAGAAACTATCCAAAAATGAAACACAGAAAAAATTTTTATTTATTATTTATTTATTTATTTATTTATTTATTTATTTATGGCTATGTTGGGTCTTCTTTGCTGCTCATGGGCTTTCTCTAGTTGCGGAGAGCAGGGGCTACTCTTCATTGCAATGTGCGGGCTTCTCATTGCAGTGGCTTCTCTTGTTGCGGAGCACGGGCTCTAGGCGTGCAGGCTTCAGTAGTTGTGGCATGCAGGCTCAGTAGTTGTGGCTCGGGGGCTCTAGAGCGCAGGCTCAGTAGTTCTGGTGCACAGGCTAGTTGCTCCACAGCACGTGGGATCTTCCTGGACCAGGGATCGAGTCCCTGTCCCCTGCATTGGCAGATGGATTCTTAACCACTGTGCCACCAGGGAAATCCCGAAAAAAATAATTTTAAAAATGAAAAGAGCTCAGTGAGCTGTGGGATGGCTGCAAGCAGCCTCTGTAAGTGTAACTGGAGTCCCCAAAGGAGAAGAGTAAATAAAAAAATATTTCAAGAAATAATGGCCAAAATTTTTCCAATGTGATAAAAACCAAAAATCCACAGATCCAAGAAGCTCAACAAACCCTGAGCAAGAGAAAACTATACCAAAGCACATCATAATAAAACTGCTCAAGGGACTTCCTGGTCCTTCCTTCCTGAGCAACTAAGCCCGTGTGCCCCAACTACTGAACCCGCATGCCCCAACTACTGAACCCGCATGCCCCAACTACTGAACCCGCATGCCCCAACTACTGAAACCATGCGCCTGGAGCCTGTGCTCCACAACAAGAGAAGACACCACAGTGAGAAGCCTGCGCTCCACAACGAAGAGGAGCTCCCGCTTGCCACAACTAGAGAAAGCCCGTGCGCAGCAACAAAGACCCAACACAGCCAAAAACACATAAATAAATAAATTTATTTTTAAAAATAAAATAAAGTAAAAGATCCAACTATATGGTGCCTACAAGGAATATACTTCAACTATAAAGACAAATAGGCTAAAACTAAAAGGATGGAAAAAGATATACCTTGGTTACACTACTCAAAAGAAATTCAAGTGGCTATATTAATTAATATATCAGACAAGCAAATAATATTTCCAGGGACGAAAAAGGTCATTTTATAACGATAAAGCATCCATTTATCAGGAGGATATAACAACTGTAAATGTTTATATACCTAATAAGAATTTTAAAATACATGAAGCAAAAATGGATAGAACTGCCAGGAGAAACAGACAAATCCACAATCACAGTCAGATTTCAATACCCCTCTTCAACAACTGATAGAATGAGTAGACAGGAAATCAGTAAGGATACTGAAGGCTTGAACAACAAACTTGACCTAATTGCCATTTGTAAAACACTCCACTACAAACAGCAGAATACTCATTCTGTTCATGTGTATAACAAAACATTTACCAAGATGGATCAAATTTTGGGCCATAATACAAGTCTCAATAAATTTAAAAGGATTTAACTCACAGAAAATATGTTGTCTGACCACAATAAAATTAAATGAGAAATCATAAACAGAAGATCTCTGGAAAATTCCCAAGTATTTGGAAACTAAATAACATATTGCCAAATAACCCATGGGTCCAAAAAGAAATAAAATAAGAAATTACAAAGTATTTTGAACTGAATGAAAATGAAAACACAACATATCAAGATTTGTGGGATGCCATTAAAGCACAAAGGGAAAATTTTATAGCACTAAATGCCTATATTAGAAAAGAAGAAAGACTTCAAATCAGTGACTTCAGCTTCCACCTTAAGAAACCGGAAAAAGAAGAACAAATGAAAACCCAAAGAAAATAGAAGAAAGGGAATGAGGATCAAAGTGAAAATCAATAAAATAGAAAATAGATAGATGTTAACTACACTTATTATAGTGATCATTTATTGGGTCACCACTTATTGTGGTTATCATATATACACACCAATCAGTACGCTGTACACCTAAAACTAATACAATGTTATATGTCAATTATATCTCAATAAAAATTAAATAAAATAGAAAACAGAAACAATAGAGGTCAATGAAACAAAAATCTGGCTCTTTGAGAAGATGAATAAAATTGAACTTCTAGCCAGACTGATCAGAAAAAAAAAATTACTAATATCAGGAATGATAGGTGAACATCACTACAGATTCCACAGATGTTAAAAGGAGAAGAAGGGAATATTACAAACAACTTCATGCCAGTATTCTGACAACTTAGAATGACAAATACCTTGTACAACCCAAATCCATGCTCCTTCTACTATATGAGGAATTACACTTTGCTCATGACACTGCTACAAAAGCAGGGACAAAAATGATACAGTCCCAAGGCTGAGGGCGCTCACAAACCAGCAGACAGATGGACAATGCGATATGATGAGAGGTACGCACAGGGAACTGTGGGCGCCCCAAATAGGAGAACCTAACGTTTGGAGTTACCACAACGTTTTAAAGAATGATAAGAGATAGCCAAGAGGCACCTATCCCAGGCAGGAAGAACAGAGGGCAGGAGAGAATGAGGGAGGGAGGAAACAGAAAAGCCCAAGAGAGAAACGCAAGAACAAGCTTTATGTCTTGTTAATATCCCAGAGTTAGAGGGAAGCCAGTGAAAAATTTGAAGCAGGCCAGGAGCTGATCAGATTTGCCCTTCACAAAGCCCCCTGGCTGCTGTGGAGAAAAAGGACTGGCAACCCACTACAATAACCCAGAGGGTTTGGATTTAAGGGGCTGAACTAAGGCCACAGCAGAGGGGCTGACCAGGGGAGGATGAACTTGAGAGATACCAGGAGGGAAGACTCCATGGGCCTATATCACTTGTTTGAATGTACAGGGGAAGGAAATGGAGAAGGAGTCAGGAATGACTTCCAGGCTCCCAGCAGGGGCAATCAGGTGATTGAGATACCATTTCTCAGAGAGACTAGGGACTCAGGGGAGAGAAGATGAGGCAGGAAGGGAAAGACCATTCTCAGCAGGTCTTTCTATGGAGATATGAACTTCAAAATTCAAAGTAGTGCCTGAAATTTGAATTAACTTTCTCTAAATCCATACGGCAAAGACAAAGAAGTTCAGGGACTTCTGGGTGGGTCAAATCTAAGTAATTTCTTACAAAACTGTAAAGAGCACAGGATTCAAAGGTAACCTGATTGCTACCATTTCTGCATGTGTGTCAGGAAAATATATAGGTATATGTCTGTAATTTGCAGAGACTATCTCTGGGCTTTTTAATCGGTTGCCTCATGAAGGGACACTGAATGGCTGAGGCAGAGGAGGCACTTTAAAAATTATGGACCCTTTACATGACTATCTAATCAAAACAAACAAACAAAAGTAACTTAAATAAAACAGCCAATTTCTTCCCCATCCGCAGATATGAAAAGGCAGTTCTATTTAAAACAGCAAACATTTACTAAGAACAACTTAACAACGCCCGGCACTGCCACTGTGGTCTGGTACCGCAGTGGAGTGAAGGCCCTGACTGAGCTCCTCCCAGTACCCGCCAGGTCCAGGGCTTACTTGGGTTGACCAGGTTCTTGGCTGCAACAGACAGGAAGCAGAGCCTGCCCTTGGTTTCCTTTCCCAGGCTGGAATGAAATGCTTCTTTTCCAGCTGTCTTTTCTTCCTCTACTTCCAGCTGAATCCATGCCAACAAGAGCCCCCTTCCGCCTGAGCAACCATGACAGCACCCTGGCAACTTAGATGACAACAGAGGTCTGGGGGCTGGGGTCTTTAGTGGGGAAGTGGGCGGGGGGGAATGCCAGCAGAAAAACACTTTTCAGGGTTTCTCCAAAGTAAGAGAGAAAACCAAACCAGCCTCCTCTCCTTTTAGAATCAGAGATACATGAGAGGGTTGTAAAGACAAACCACCTTCCTTACCCAAATGGCAACAAGGGATGGAGGACAAGATGAGCCACAGGAAGCTGGCGCCTTTCTGGAAAAAGACAATCTTGCCTTAGTCCACAAAAAATGTGGGCACAGAACCTCAGAGTCCTGGAACCCTATCGCATATCTCCATCTTCACAGTGCCTGTAATTTAACTAGAATGTGAGCTCCTGGGAGGATGGACTGTGTCTCTCTATCTCAGCATCCTTGGTACACAGTAGGTGCTCAGTGAGGGATGGTTGGCTGGACAAACACACTCTTGGGGAATAAATCCAACCTTGTTTGTACAGAGGAGGAAACTAAGGCCCAGGGAGGTTCAGGCACAGAGTAAGTGCTCAGTAAACCCCCGCTGAACCAAAGCCTGGTGGAGGGGTGGGCCTAGGACCAGAAACCAGGTCTCCAGTCCTTTTCCACAGGCCCTACCGGGGCTGAGAAAGAATGGATGAGCAGGAGCAGTGAGCTCTACCAGGGACGAGGAGAAAAGTGCAGGGGCAATTGTTTTCCTAAGGACCAACCCCCTCAAACTCCAAGCCTTTGCAAACAGACCCTGCCTCCCTGGCCATAGGGGTGGAGTAGGCTTGTGATGCAAGCTGGGCTGCAGAACAGCCCCTCCTCCATAAGTGATTGGTCTAGTCATGAGCACATGACCCAAGCAGCCAATCAGATTCCTTCTCCAAAATCTGCTAGGAGATTCCAGAGGAGAGAAATGGGGGTAGAAGGAGGCAGCGATTCTTTTACCCCCAGGATCCAAAGCTACAAGCTAGAGCAGCCTGTGGCCATGGCCCAGACCCACGGGCAGTCAGTCAGTAAATCAATAAATGAGCAGAAAGAGACCAGCTCCTCCCTGCCCTTTCCCACAGTCATGGGTCAACAAGTCCCCAGTCACCTGCAACTAAAACCAAACTGGCCAATTCAGAAAATGAGGTAGAACAGAAAAATAGCAGGGGAGAGAATCTGGAGCAGGGATTCTCAACCTGGGTTCCAGAATCCCTAACACGACATGCAACATTTCCTATGTACTGTATGTGTAGTTTTCTGAAGCACTTACTGGATTTTCAAAAGGATCCATGACCCCCAAGGAGTTAAAAATGAGGGAGCTAGAGCAAAAGGAGACAGATATTCCCAAAGCCAGAACCTCCTGGATCTAGCAGGAGTTCTTGATTGGTCCACCAAGTTCTGCAGGTCAATTTCCTTACTATTTCCATCTCCCAAACCGGCTGCCCTGAATTTCCTCCATGCCTTTACCACTGCAACAGCCTCTGCACAGATCTTACTGCCTCTAGAAAGATAACAACAGAATTGACATTTTCTTCTAGCTATCCTCTGCCCTCAGCACCTTTTTTTGTGTGTGTGTGAACTGGGTTACCCCAAGTTCTCAGTAGCGTGACCATACATCCTGGTTTTCCCGGACAGTCCCAGTTTATATCTGCTGTACCAGGGTAAATATTAATGGCATCTGCTTCTCCTCTCGTAAGTGTCCTGATTTGGATGATATAAGGTCACCCTACCTCCCAGGACGAGAACCTCTCTGTTTCCTTTTCTTCCCAGTCACAGATCCTGTCCCATGGTGGGGAGATGCATACAGGGAAGTTTCCGAGGCTCTCAGAACAAAAGGAAAGTGAAGCTGAAGTGCATCTCAAGAGGACAGGGCCATTTCCTCCCCTACAAGCACCCTGCCAGCCACCTAGGTCAGGGGGATAAGGTGGGAGTTTAGCTAAGGTCCTGTTTCCTGCCTCTTATTTCTACACTCATTCTGAGAAGCAAGTGGTCAGCAATCCCCACCTCCTCTCCCGTAACCACTTGTCACCCCTCTCAATTCTGGCAGACCTGGATCAAGGCTGGAACATGAAAGGCAACTTCAGACTCTCCCTCCTTAAGGGCTCAAAAAGCCTCTCTACCCACACACAGATCATCGGCCTAAGCCGCAGCTTCTAGCTCCTCAGCACACCGAGAGAAGGCCCCTCCCAGCAGCTGGAGCAATGAGGACCCAAGAGCAAGAGGACTGTGTCCAGGGTAGAGTCCTGTGGGGTCAGCTGGGTGTGTGTTCTTGGGGGCAAGGGGACTGTGTTGGGTGCTTGCTCACTAGGCTGCGGACTGGGGTGTGTGAGCGGGGGAAAGGAGGGGGAGGGGAGTGTGTGATGGGGTTAGGGGTTGCCCCTTCTGGTCCCTTCTCCACTTGTCACCAGTGGTCTTTCTTTTTTTTGTTTTCTTTTAAACTTATTTATTTATTTATTTTTCACTGCGTTTTGTCTTCATTGCTGTGTGCAGGCTTTTCTCTAGTTGCAGCGAGTGGGGGCTACTCTTTGTTAAGGTGTGCGGGCTTCTCATTGTGGTGGCTTGCAGAGCACGGGCTCTAGGCGCGCAGGCTTCAGTAGTTGTGGCTCGTGGGCTCTAGAGCACAGGCTCAGTAGTTGTGGCACACGGGCTTAGTTGTTCCATGGCATGTGGAATCTTCCCGGACCAGGGCTCAAACCTGTATCCCCTGCACTGGCAGGCAGATTCTTAACCACTGCGCCACCAGGGAAGTCCACCGACTTTCTAAACACAGACTTTAACATTTCACTACCCTGCCAAGAAAACACTCTACCAACTTTCATTCTCTGCAGCCTCATTAGGCTTCCAGTTCTCCCCAAATGCTCTTCTCGTGCTTCATCTGGCTACCTTCCACTGGTCTTGCAGGGCTGCCCAGGCAGTAGCTTCTTGATCACCCCACTCCCCCAGGCCAGGCTAGGACCCTTCCCCTGCATGCTCCTGCACAGGCCCTCACTGAAGTGCCCCAAAACACTAACACCGTGCTGTAGCTGACATCCCCCTAGACAGCCCAGTGAACCTCCTGGGCACAGTCCCTGACATAGATGAGGTATTCAAGCCCAAGTGTCATTTGAATGAATGAGGGGGAAGCGATGTCTACAGTCTGGTCCGTCACTCTGCCTCAGCCAGCGGTTTTCAAGGACCCCTGGGCTTAAGGAAAATGTTTTAGAGGTTCTTCAAACAACCAAACACTTTCTACCAAGCCAGAAGGGTTTAAACTGCCCAAGGACCTGCCATCATTGCTTCTCCACAAGGGTTTATTTGAACCATGTCTAGCTGCTAAAAAAGTTCGAAAACTACCTCAATGGACTAAAAGCCCCCAACAACAGCCTGAGATCCTGACAACTTTGCGAGAGAGCTCTAATGAGATTTTTGTCCTTGCCAGATCTCCACAGGTCTACCTCCAGGGTCAATGCGAGAGGAAAGAAGGAAACTGTTCCTGGCTCCAACCTCCTGAGAATATAATACAAAGAATGATAGCCTCTCTATTTCTGGTCTTTGCAAAGCTTCTGAACAGATGTGCTAATAATGGCCGGGAAGGCCTCTTCCTTATACCCCACCCCCCACCCCGCACTCCAATACCTTTTATTATTTTGTGATTCAAGTCAAATATCACTGCAATTAACTTCTTGGGACTAACCAAATTATAATGCTGGAATGAAATTCATTTTTATCAACAACTGCTTCAGACAACTGGGCCACAATTAGGTAATCCTGATGTACCATAATGTAGGAGTCAGGCAGACCTGGGTCCATATGCTGGCTCTATTGTTTACAATCTGGGTGAGCCTTAATTTCCTCATTTATAAAATGGTTGGGACTTCCCAGGCAGTCCAGTGGTTAAGACTCCGAGGTTCCACTGCAGGGGGCGGGGGTTTGATCCCTGGTTGGGGAAGTAAGACCCTGCATGCCGCCCGGTGCGGCCAAAAATTTTTTTTTAATAAATAAAATGGTAGTAAGACAATATCCTGGCATGAACTACCATGCCTATCACCTGAGAGAGGCTCAGCAAACATTAACTGAATCAGAATTTATATGAGGGGAAAAAAAATCCCATTTCAGAAAGTACCATAACAGTCACTCCTAAAAGGCTTTTCCCAAGACTTATTAAGTGGCTGACCTTGGGCAAGTCACTTAACCTCTCTGAGGCTCACAATCCATATGTGTAAAATAACATCTGCATCTCACGGGGCAATAAGGCAGCACATGCAAGATACTTATGTAGCACAATACATAATAGTGGATGCTCAATAAATCTTCATTCCTTTCCTCTTCAAAATGGACAGAGTAGAAACTGAGACTCAGAAAGCTAAGTAACTTCCCCCAAGATTGCAATTAGAAAGTAATGGAGCCTGAATTCAAACCCAGTTTGTCTGACTCCAGAGCCCTTATTATTACTCCTCCCATTTTACAGATGAGGACAAAGGCTCAGAGAGGACAAATAGCTTCTCTTAACGGCAGACATCAAATTTAAGCACCTTTCTGCTCAATGGTTAATCCTGGCCCCCCAAAATTCAAAGAGTAAAAACAGATCAGGCACAACAATGTGAATGTACTTAATGCCACAAAATAGTACACTTACAAATGGTTTAAATGGGGACTTCCCTGGTGGCGCAGGGTGCCTGCCAATGCACGAGACACAGGAGACACGGGTTCGATCCCTGGTCTGGGAAGATCCCACATGCCGCGGAGCAACTAAGCCCGTGCACCACAACTACTAAGCCTGCGTTCTAGAGCCCGCGAACCACAACTACTGAGCCCATGTGCCACAACTACTGAAGCCCGTGTGCCTAGAGCCCACACTCCGCAATGAGAGAAGGCACCGCAATGAGAAGCCCGTGCACCGCAACGAAGAGTAGCCCCTGCTCGCCGCAACCAGAGAAAGCCCGTGCACAGCAACGAAGACCCAACACAGCCATAAATAAATAAATTTTTTAAAAATGGTTTAAATGGTAAATTTTATGTTATATATAATTTACCACCAAAAAACCCCCAGATGGGTTCATAAGCTTGCTATCTGGTCTTCCCTCTTGAACACTGTAGCTTATAACCATATATGCGAGTGAGAATAATAAAACTGGAGGCCTAACTCCAAAGTGCACAGAATTAGCAAAAACTGAAAATCACCTCTATTCCCTTAAACAATACACAACAGTGCTAGACTATATTCTGATTATTTAGAAAAGAATGTAAAGAAAGGAATGTCAAAAAGCAGGCTTCCTATCAAGGAAAGCAATATGTACCTCAAGTGTCCCCAAGTAGTCAATTAGAAAACAAAAGGGAGGATAAACACTAAAGATTCTCCAGCCAATTAATATCCTTAATCATAGCCACAGCCGCCCCCAAGCCCCCTTGCTGTGGGGCTCCCAGGCCCTCCCCTCAGATGACTGGCCGCCTTCTCTGCCTCTCCACTCTCACCTCCGCATCTGCCTTGGCACTTTGGTTCTCCTGCTCCAAATGTGGGGAACCATGCAATGCACGGGCCACTCGGTTCACTGCCTCACCACCACTCTCTCCCAGCCAAGCTTCCTTCCAAATCCTGCTGAGCACTCACTCCTCCAGAACATCTTTGTAGTCCACCAGACATGAGACCTGGTTCTGGTTCCAGCTCTGGTCAAATCAAAGTTTTAGTTTCTCCATCTGTAAAATGAGGGTGGGGAACAGACCCAGATGATCTAAGTCTCTTATGTTTCCAAGATAGAGTAGCTCATCAGATGCTGAACAAAGTTCAGCCAGACTAAGGCATCTGCCCCTCTTTCTTTCCTAGCTACTATTTACACATGGACCAAGACAGAGCTCTGTCATGTTCAGATGTCCTGGCGTGTTATCTCTTCATGATGACCTTGTCTCAGGTATTGGTCTTCACTACTTCAGGAGACTCTTTAAAGAAAGAAATCACCTTGTGTCTACTTTGGAACAGCCTTCTCCCCTCCTACCAACCAGAGCCATATGACTTTATTAGTAATTAAAACAAAACAAAAACTTGTTTCTCACACATGAAAAATGATCAGAAAAGTCCGTCTTGGGTCTGTTTTCACTTAAGAGACAGAAAATTTCTATGTTTTAACTATTCAACCAAGGGAGGCAGAGAAATTCAGGCCAAAATTAACTCACAGAAGACTTGTAGCCTTATGAGTCTTAAAACCCAAGAGAGGGGCTTCCCTGGTAGCGCAGTGGTTAAGAATCTACCTACCAGTGCAGGGGACATGGGTTCGAGCCCTGATCTGGGAAGATCCCACATGCCGCAGAGCAACTAAGCCCGTGAGCCTGCGCGTCTAGAGCCTGTGCTCCGCAGCAAGAGAAGCCACGACAATGAGAAGCCCGCGCACCGCGATGAGGAGTAGCCCCAGCTCGCCACAACTAGAGAAAGCCCGCGCACAGAAACAAAAACCCAACACAGCCAAAAATAAAAAAAAAACAAAAACCAAGAGAGAAGGGAGGTCAGCTCCTAACAGCCTGGGGGCCAAAGAAGTGGAGCGGGGAGTGCCTCTTGGTTTTGCTTTCCTCCACGCTGCCGAGCTCTCCCCGGCTTCCCAGCAGAGAAGGCAATGCTGAGCAAACCCCATAGATGTGGATTTTCAGCTGGGCCTGCACCTCTCCAAGTTCCCAGCACGGCCTGAGAATGCAAACAACGGGCTGAGAAGAGACTGAAAATCCATAATCTGGCCCCTTTCCTGTATTTCTAGATAGTGAGGGAAGTGGGGAAAATTGTGTGTCTACATAAATACACACATCCTCTCCTCTCCCAGCAAGAGGCAGCCTCTCTCCTCCAAGCTGCCCCTCACAGCCCTTCTCTTTCTCCCTTGGATTCTAGTCATAAACCCTGACAGGTTGTGAGCCAAGATAGGCCAACACTTACCCGTTTCTGTACTCCCAGCACAGAACCCTGCACTACTAGGTGTTTAGGAAACATACGTTGAATGAGTAACAGAAGGAAAATATAATGACCTCTGAGATTCTTAAAGAGGCCAGAGTAGACAAATACTACTCTCTTCTCAAGTCCTGGAAGTGTCCAATATCTTGATCTGGGCGGTGGTTACGTTTGTAAAAATTCACAAAGCTGTCTAATTAAGATTTGTCTGCTTTACCATAAACAAGTTATACCTCAATAACTTGAAAGAAGAAAAAATCAGGAAGCACCAAAAATTGCTATTTTTATGCCAACTCTTTCCTAGATCTCTTTATAGACTTCCTAGCCCTCCAGAGTCCTGTAAAATGGGCCAGAAGTAGGAATCATTCAGACCCCTTGCACAGGAGGATCCTGCGAGGCAGAGAAAGACAGCCTGGTTACACAGAGTGTCAGGAATGCAGCAACAAAAAGGCTGTGAGGTTTGGATCCTCCAGGCAGCCCACAAAACCACCAAGAGCCAGTTATAACTCAAAAGAAAACAACCCTCTAAAATAGTAGCTGTCTACTCCATCTCTCCTGTCAGCCGGCTTTCTTTCATGGCAACTTTAATTTTATTTTCAAAACCATTCTGGCAGGGCTGGGAACATGCCACCACAGCATTTCTTGAGAAGCAGTGAGGCACAACTCACTGGAATGAGGCGACAGGAGCTATGGGTTCCAGTCCCAGGTTGGCTTTCATGAGCTGTGTCACTTTTAATAGGTCACCAACCTATCTGGACCTGGAATTTCCCTCTGTACACAGGACAGATGAGCTCTAAAGTTGTGTGATTTTCCAGAACTGTTTAGGAGACAGGAATGTAGTGTGAAAGTTAATAAAAGGGACAGAACTGTTGTTTTAATGGGCACTAGTAGACACTTGAAGTTTTTTTTTTTTTTTTTTTAATTTATTTTTGCTGTGTTGGGTCTTCGTTTCTGTGCGAGGGCTTTCTCTAGTTGTGGCAAGCGGGGGCCACTCTTCATCGCGGTGCGCGGGCCTCTCACTATCGTGGCCTTTCTTGTTGCGGAGCACAGGCTCCAGACGCACAGGCTCAGTAGGTGTGGCTCACGGGCCTAGTTGCTCCGTGACATGTGGGATCCTCCCAGACCAGGGCTCGAACCCGTGTCCCCTGCATTAGCAGGCAGATTCTCAACCACTGAGCCACCAGGGAAGCCCGACACTTGAAGTTTTAAAGGCCTTAATTTAGAACCAGGTGGGTAAATGTCTTACATATCCCTAAGAGACTTAGCCACTCATGGTGGTGCCAGATTTACATTAAGCACAGGAGGCCTTTGCAGCGAAGGCCATGGCTCTCCCTAAGACTACAACTACATCTACAACTGCCATCCTAAAGAGTAACTTTTTTTTTTTTTTTTTTTTTTGCGGTACGCGGGCCTCTCACTGTTATGGCCTCTCCCGTGGCGGAGCACAGGCTCTGGACGCGCAGGCTCAGCGGCCATGGCTCATGGGCCCAGCCACTCCGTGGCATGTGGGATCTTCCTGGACCGCGGCACGAACCCGTGTCCCCTGAATCGGCAGGCGGACTCTCAACCACTGCGCCACCAGGGAAGCCCCTAAAGAGTAGATTTAATTAAAATGACTCAAGTCAGGCCAGCCCTTAGTAGCTGGTTCCTTTCTCCACTCCCCTTACACAGGAGACAAATCCCCTGTGTCCCCAAAGGTGGGTCGGTGAGGAAGTCAAGTCCTACCACAAGGAATCACCTCCGGTATGCTTAACTGGTCAGTGCTGAGTTTTTGTCCAGCGGGGCTTGAACCTGCTCAGCCCCAGCAGAAATCTGTGTCTCTGATTTGCCAAAAGGCTGGCAGTCTAGTCAGAGACAGGCTACTGATCCAAACGAGGAGATGCCCTCTGGCATCTGTGCTGTTCGCCTGGATGGAGGTTCAGGGGAGCAGCTAAAAACCATTATTCAGCTCCGGCCTCTGAACCAGGGAATCAAAATGGAAAATGTCCAGCACCTTCTACAAAATAGTCTGTGGCTTCCCCGACTTTTACAATGAGCAGGGATGTACCCAAAGTGTTAACAGACAAAATGAACGCTGAGCTACTCCATCGTTTTACACAGAAAAACTGCTTGGAGCAACACCTGGTTCTCTGGTGGATCACTGTAATATGGCACTTGTTGACTCAGAGAATGTTAGAGCAGGAAGGAATCTTAGCATTCTTTTAATCTGTCCTTCTCGTTTTATTGTTGAGAAAACAATTGCCCAGAGTTGGGCAGGCACTTGCCCAAAGATACCAGTGGACAGAGTCAGAACTAGGACCAGGCTGCTGCTGAAGTCCTAGGGCTCTGTTCAACCAACCTGCATGCAGGGAGCACCCAGGGAACAGGCAAGATTAACAGGAGGCCAGGAGCTCAGGAAACAGGGAGGAAAAAAAGAGTGAGTTCTCGGATTCTTGTGACTAGGATAGGAGAGTCCAGGCTAAACCTGAAACGTATGGCCTCAGAAACAGAGGTCCTTGTCATCAGCAAAGAGAGTAACTAGTTCTCTCTTGGCTCAAAGATAAACAAAGGAAAGATTAAATAACCACAAAAATCACAACAAATTGAGTGAGCCAGCCAGGCAGCTGAGGGTGAAATGCCCAGTATGAGGCAGCAAAGGACCTTATGAGGCTGGGTCAAACTGGTTTAGGTAGGAAATATTTATTTGCCTGCTTACCTTTGGCATGTAATCTGAGATACTCTCAGAGTGGAAAAAAGTTGCCATTCTGCCTCTACCCAGCTGTCCAGGATGTGCTGGCCTTCGGAAAAAGCAGAAGGGGAACCAGGAAGAAGTAACGAGAAAAAAAGGGTGGTGAGCCATGTGTCTTCCCTTATAAGGAAACAGCCCCTATACCTACCTCATTCCTTCAAGTAATAATGGGTAGAAAGCCTACCAGTGGGAAACCTCACTGGGTGCTGCAGAAAGATGGCTGCTGGTCCCCAGCACACTGCTCTCTAGACAGAATGTGTCTATCTGGTATGTGCCTCACTAAATTCAGCCTAACACAGATTCCTCAGCTTGGCATCCAGTGCCTCCTCAGGGAGGCCACAGCTTACCTTTCCAACTCTTCTCCACCTGAGCCACCACCGCCCCTCTCCCACACCCCATAATGCTCCCACCCCTCACATATATACACAGTGTACGCTAATCTCAGTACCTTGGCTCCCACAATCCCCTCTGCCTGGAATGACCTTGACCCCCTCCTCTGTCAGAAATCCAATTCATCTGTGCCCCATTCAGCTGTGTCCTATACAGTCCCTTCACATGGAGTCTTTCAGAGCAGGCACTCAAAATGTTGGCTACATTGGGTGGGACTTAATCTAACAACCCTTTTCCTTTTCCACCGTCATCGGACAGAAACAAAGAGCTCCATCCTGGGATGCCAACTAGAGTCCCAACTCCTAAACCTGAGAGTAGCTGGCTCTCTTTCAGGGACTATTTGTGTGGCCTGGCCTCTCTGCCTCTTGTCTCTGAAATAAGAGTAATAGTTCTTGTCAGAGAAGCTGAGTGCCTTGAGATGAGAGGCTTTGGAAACACAGATTCTCAAGTTCAAGGCCATTATTTTAAACTCCCCTTAGGCCCATGCACCATTTACCAACTAATGCTAGGAACTTAAAGCTTGTTTCCAGCCAAATGCCTCTTCTTGTATCACAAATGCCCCAGTGTACAGCTGTTCAGAGAGCTACAGTGAGGACTCTGAGTAGTCTGTTGGCTTTTTATTTCCACAGAGTGTGAAGACTTCCATCTCAAGTGTGGCGACAGTTCATGGTTTCAAGAAAAGCCTGGAGTTTTAGGCCTGTTGTTCTCTCAAATCTCATGGTATAATTCATCAACTGGTTCCCAGTCTATGATAGTGAGTCCATGGGGTTCACAGTTATCACTCCACTGCTCTGTGAATGCGCCGACCCAGCACCACCTGCACTAAATGATGAATATATTGCACAATAACAAAAACAACCGCCACTTGACCACGTACTACTGTTCATGTCAGACACAGTCCTAGGACGAAGACACAAAATAGTGGGTATTCAGTAAATACTGGTTGAACGGAATAATGTACCTCTCAATTAATGGGTACTAAAAGCACAACTATTATCACATGATTGTACCAAATATTTTTTGGATCTAGACGAGGGTTCTCCAACTTGAGAAGACTGAGGGCCTCTGGGATGATGAAAGAAGTCTTGGATGGGAAGGATTCAGGTCTGGACACTGTTACTAGTTACACTCCCAGAAAGGAGAGCCAGGATGCCCTGAGCTATCTCTAGACCTTGGTTTCCTCAGCAGAACAACAAAAAGGTAGGATTAAAAGCACTCTAACAGGAAATGCAAATGAAACTACAATGAGGTACTACCTCACACTCGTCAGAATGACCATCATTAAAAAAATCTACAAATAACAAATGCTGGAGAGGGTGTGGAGAAAAGGGAACGCTCCTACACTGTTGGTGGGAATGTAAATTGGTGCATCCACTATGGAGAACAGTATGGAGGCTCCTCAAAAAACTAAAAATAGAGTTACCATATAATTCAGCAATCCCACTCCTGGGCATATATTCAGACAAAACTATAATGCAAAAAGATACAATATACAGACTACTATGTATAAAATAGATAACTAATAAGGACCTACTGTATAGCACAGGGAACTCTACTCAATACTTTGTAATGGCCTATATGGGAAAAGAACCTAAAAAAGAGTGGATATATGTATATGTATAACTGATTCACTTTGCCATACACCTGAAACTAACACAACATTGTAAATCAACTATATTTCAATAAAAATTAAGAAAAAAAAAGATACACGCACCCCTATGTTCACAGAGGCACTATTTACAATAGGCAAGACATGAAAACAACCTAAATGTCCATCGACAGATAAATGGATAAAGAACATGTGAGATACACACACACACACACACACACACACACACACAATGGAATACTACTCAGCCATAAAAAAGAATGAAATAATGCCATTTGCAGCAACATGGACAGACCTAGAGATTATCAGGTCAGGGATTAGCAGATGCAAACTATTATACAGAGAATGGATAAACAACAAGGTTCTACTGTATAGCACAGGGAACTACAGTCAATATCCTGTGATAAACCATAATGGAAAAGAACACGAAAAAGAATATATATATATATATATATATATATATATATGAATCACTTTGCTGTACAGCAGAAATTAACACAACATTGTAAATCAACTATACTTCAATAAGATAAATTAAAAAACAAAAATAAAAAAAGCACTCTAACAGGTCCTCCCAGCTCTGCTCTTTAAGATCCCTTACCCTTAGGCCAGCCTCTGAAGCTCTAGAGCTGTACCTGTGTGGCTTCACTAACCCTAGAATAGTGGTCCTCAACCCTAGGAGCTTTTGGCCCCCAGGGGACATTTAGCAGTATTTGGAGACATTTTGGTTGTCACAACTGGGAGATCAGGGGGTGCTATGGACATCTAGTGAGTAGAGGCCAAGGGTGCTGCTAAGCATCCTGCAATGCACAGGACAGCTCCCCACCACAAAGAATTATCCAACCCAAAATGTCAATAGTGCCGAGGCTGAGAAACACTGCTCTAGAGACCACTGAGAAAAGGAGCTTACTGCTGTAAAAGAAAGGCTGGGGAATGCACAATGCCGATGTTGTAGCAGCCTGTGAATGAATGAATACAGTGAATAAGGGCTCTCAAACCATTCCAGACACGTATGAACAGTCTCCTCTCCATCTTCTCTCTGGCACTAGTCCCACTGTGTATAAGATGATTCAGTCACTCTAAGAACCTGAAACCTTATCCTCCTCCACCGACCCATACCCATTACTGACACACAGCCTTTTGAGACTGAGCATAAATAAGAGGGAGCCAGAATGGTGCACGATGTGGCAGGAAAGCACTAGACTTGGAGCCTAATGAAGGCTAGCCTTGGCTCAGGCCCTAGGGAAACCACTTAGTTGCTTTGAGCCTTAGTTTCCTCCTCGGCAAAGTAGGTTAAAATCACTTTGCCCCATCTGCCTTTTAAAGCTTCTCTGAGTTTCGAAATAAGATCATGGATGTGAAAGTGTTTTGGAAGCCAGAGAACCCAGCACAAATGTGAAGTACTCTCCTGCAGAATAACAGGTGCTCATACTCTGGAGGGAATATTGTAAAAATTAATTTCCAATAACAAGATTTTGTCCACTGGTGAGTTGTAAGCACTCCAGGTTATGGAGTCCTGCCCCTATGGAACACCAAAGATACTAGAGCCCACCATGATGCAGCCCACCTCAGGATGCCCAAGGTTCCTGGGTCAGCCCAGTGACTCCAGTAATCTGAACCTCAGCTTTCTCGTCTCTAAAATGGGGGATGGGGGGAATAACACCACTTAATACATGAGGTTGTTGAAAAGATCAAACGTGATCAAGTTTGTAAAGTGCATGGCACTTCCCAAAGATGGGGGGGAATATTTTCATTTTCTGAAGATTTTTGTCCTGAAAAAAATTTTTTTGCTTCAAAATACTTTTTTAGAATGATGAAAATAACTTAAGGTGTTTTCTACAATGCTATTTGTCCTTTACAGCTCCAAAATTACCTCTAAAATCTAAGCATAAGAAGAGTTGTCAGGAACTTGCCTGGTGGTCCATTGGTGAGGACTCCACGCTTCCACTGCAGGGGCACGTGTTCGATCTCTGGTTGGGAACTAAGATCCCGAATGCCTCGTGATGAGGCCAGAAAAGAAAAAACGAAGGGTGGTCAGCAGCCACCTGCCCTTCGGCCCTGCCTCCTAAGAGCAACAAGCTGAATGCCAGGCTGATACCAGCTCCCTCCTTGGCTATGGCCACAGAGGGCTATCAGCACCCAACTCAACACCCAAATCTTCTAAGCAACCTGCAACCACTTACTGCCCTTGTGTAAGATTCTAAAAGGAGAAAATGCTCTGAAGAGGTGAAAGCAACTGATCCAGCTGATGGAAAATTAAGAAACTGGTCTAATGAATTCTGGGCACACGGAGCTGATCAAACTCCTCACCCAAATGGGGAGCCTTTCAGATGGCCTCATCTGAGTAGCAACTCCTCTTCAAACCTCTGCAGAGAACAGCAGCCGGGCTACACACGTGCACAAGTCTTGTGTTTGCTTTTACAACGATCAGGTCTTATACATATTACAAGTCTTACACAGATTACAAACAAAGAACTTACAGTTCCTGCTTTAGCAGACAGTAAAGAACCCACTCCTCAGGTTTATTAGTTCCTACTTCCTTTTGCAGGAAGTAAGACAACGGTAAAGCAAATTAGTAATAATCATCAGAATAAGCTGCACTTTAAATTTAATATTCTAAAGCTAATTATTTTATGACTAAACTAAGTTAAACACTTATCCATTCTTATGTCCCCACCAAAGGGGCTTCTGATTCAAATAAAGTACTTTTTAACAGTACTGCATTGGGCTTCCCTGGTGGCGCAGTGGTTGAGAGTCCGCCTGCCAATGCAGGGGACACGGGTTCGTGCCCCAGTCCGGGAGAATCCCGCATGCCGCAGAGTGGCTAGGCCCATGAGCCATGGCCGCTGAGCCTACGCGTCCGGAGCCTGTGCTCTGCAACGGGAGAGGCCAGCGTACCGCAAAATAAATAAATAAATAAAAGTACTGCATATATCCCCATGTTCCTGGTTTTCCTTTCTCAAAACTTTTCCTATTAATTCAAAGTTTCAAGCACTCACACATTTTGAGTTCCCTGCTGCTTTAACATTCTACTACTCTCCAAAATAACTATTTAACAAAACACAGATTCAAGTAACACACAGAGCTGTTTTGACTCCCTCCACTGCATATCCTATTCTCTGAAGTCTGAATATGCTTCTAGAACAGATCATACTGTACCTTGATTGTATCTGTTTACTTGTCTGTCACTCTAGCTAGATTATGAGCACCTCAGAGGCAATGACCTGTCTCCACCTGCATGTCCCCAGTAAACTAGGACAGTATCTGGCACACAGCTCAAGTTAATATATATTTATCAAATGGGTGCATGAAGGAAGCCAAAGTTCCTAGCAACCCTCTTTTAAAATGGACCATCTGAAGTGAAAAATGAAACGCAAATGTCTATTGGGATCGCAACGTCAGAGTCCTGTAACAGTGTACAATATCCAAATTCGTTTCAAAACCCCTTCCCTCAAATACACTCTACTCTTTACTCAACACAGCTAGAAGAGAGTAAAAGTTCTTCTGCAACTCCCAGTTGTAACTCTAGAGCTGAGGTGGTGCCTGTACCAAACATGAAGTGCTCGCACCCAAACCCCACCTCTCCCCACCCTGTCGCTGCCAACTCCTTTAAGGCCTAACGCAAAAGGTCATATTGTCATCCCCAACCCTAAACTGGGGCAAATCTCCCCAACTCAAATCTCCACCAAGCTCCATTTAGGGCGTTCTTGCGGTTGACACTAATGGCCAATTTTGGACTTTAATTACTGCTGTCCGAGGTTTATCCCCCCACCAGGAGTTGGGCCTCCAGGAAGCAGGACTACAAGGCAGGGCCTCACACTTCAGCAGAAAACCCTGACTGGGTGAATGTCTGAACTCCTGCTTTGGGACTCACAGAGCCTCACGGCTCTGAGCAAACTCAACTGCCCTGATTGTTCAACAGGAGAAAACTTTCCTCAGCAGGTTGTGCTGTGCCTCAAGCTCCAGGCCAAGCATCCTAAGCAACCTGGAGCTTGATGCTGGGGTGTTTTGTTTTGTTTTGTTTTTTGGTTTGTTTGGTTGGTTTTGAGGGTGAAAAGGAGATGACAGAGCTCTTTGCTGGGTTTTAACCCAATTAGGAATCCTGCTCAAAAATTCACTATCGGGCTTCCCTGGTGGCACAGTGGTTGAGCGTCCGCCTGCCAATGCAGGGGACGCGGGTTCGTGCCCCAGTCCGGGAGGATGCCACATGCTGCGGAGCGGCTGGGCCCGTGAGCCATGGCTGCTGAGCCTGTGTGTCCGGAGCCTGTGCTCCGCAACAGGAGAGGCCACAACAGTGAGAGGCCCACGTACCAAAAAAAAAAAAAAATTCGCTATCACCTTAAAATCCAGAAAAATGTCATTTTATAGAATCAAATAGGGCAAGTTTGATGATGCAATTTCCTGTTTCACCATCTCACCTCACTCCCTCTCCCCTAGCTGAGAAACTCCTTGCATTTTCTAGCTTTACTTTATCCATAAAGAAACACTCCTGAAAGAAACACTTTACCTAGGATGGTTCTAAGACTCCAGTCAGAAAATGTATGGGCTGTTTAGTCATGATAACTTTTTTCTCTGAGAGAGCCACAGATCTGTCCAACGGTAGGATCCATTGCACCAGGCTGTGTCTTTTTCACTGCCTGGAAATCCACATAGGATCTCAGATGGCTCCTAACACAGCACAGACACTCAGAGAACATCTGTTCCTCCTGATGCAGGAAACTAGTGGATCAGAACAGTATCAATGCTGTATAAACAGAACAGGAAACAGTCACAAAGCCACTGAACCAAGAAATCAGAACTCACTGAAAAATAATTTCTGGTGGAAAAAGATATGACTTTAAAAAATTCACTTCCTAGCCCACTCCAGGTGGAGTTATCTCCTCACCTGGGGTCCTCATGGCACTCTACACAAGCTCACCGGGTGAAAATTCTTTCTTCACCACCCCACCAGGAAGTGGTGCTCCCTGAGGATGGGAACTACCCCTAACTTATCACAGAGTTGTTGGTGCCTGACAACCAGTGGGTCCTCATGACCAACAGCTTTACTGAATGCATGTCAGTTATCTAGATGGCTGGCTTCTTTCATGAAGAAGGCTGCTACCCCATCAGCAGGACATGTGTTCACGTTCTTTTCCTTTTTCCTTTTTAATATTTATTTATTTATTTGGTTGCACCAGGTCTTAGTTGTGGCAGGCAGACTCCTTAGTTGTGGCTCGCTGGCTCCTTAGTTGCAGCACGTGGGCTCCTTACTAGCAGCATGCGAGCTCTTAGTTGCAGCATGCACACTCTTAGTTGCAGCAATGCACTTGGAATCTACTTCTCTGACCAGGGATTGAACCCGGGCCCCTTGCATTGGGCGCGTGGAGTCTTAACCACTGCACCACCAGGGAAGTCCCTCAAGTTCTTTTTCAAGGGAAGGAAGGCAGACTTCCACTGAATTCTCCAACCATTCTGTGGCCTCATCAGATTACTGAAGGTATTTGGGAATAGCCTGAGCTGGATAAGAGTTCAATCTTTGGACCGCAAAATAAGTGAGCAAATTAGCCAGGTAGACAGCATCCCTGAGTGTCCAGGAAAGAAAGAATACTGGCATGGACATATGAAAATGCCCAACATTCTCATGTAACCCCTACAATAACTATAGAGAGGTGTCTCTTTAATGTGCATACAAACAACCTAGAGATCTCATAAAAATGCAGGTTCTGCTTCAGTAAGTCTGGGTGGGGCTTGAGAGCCTGCATTTCTAACAATTTCACAATGTTCCCACAGACCACACTTTGAGTAGCAAAGTTTTGTTGTTATTACTTAACCTTTTTAAAAATTGCAGTATAGTTAATTTATAATGCTGTGCTGCTTTTTGTTCTTTTAATTGAAGTATAATTGACCTACAACACTATATTAGTTCCAGGTACATATATAGTGATTCAATATTTCTATAAATTACAAAATGATCACCATGATAAGCCTAGCTATCATCTGTCACTACACAAAGTTATTACAATATTACTGACTATATTCCCCATGCCGTACATTTCCACAGACTCATTTATTTTTATAACTAAAAGTCTGTACCTCTTAATCTCCCTCACCTATTTCACTCATGCCTCCCACACCCCTGCCCTCTGGCAACCACCTTTTTGTTCTCTGTATAAGTAGCAAAGTTGTATAGTAAATAGTGTATCCTGTTTTTGCAGCTGAAGAAGCTGATGCTCAGAGACAGGAGGAGACTTCACTGGCAAGCAGAGGTGGAATGTGAACTCAGGCTTTCTGATCCCAAACCCAGAGACTTTTCTACCATACCATTCCACTAATCTTTTCAGCTAAACATCCAGAACCATGAAGATGTGTAGCTTTCCCGCATCCCTCAAATAAGCCCTCCCGCCAGCTTTGCCATGTAAGGAAGAGGGAGGAGGGAAAACTAGAAATAGAAGCTACGGGAGAATCAAGCCAGCCAGATGCTCTTGTTTAGAACTTAAATCATTCAGTCCTTCAGCTAAGACTCCTTAAGAAGGACCAAACAAACTTTAGGCGCTCCTAGATGCTCATTCCTTCACTAACGAAAGGCCACAGGGAAGTGTAATTGTTTAAAAAAAAAACAAAAAAACCAACTGTGTCAGTGATACGGGGATTATCAGGGCCATACAGCACACAGAACCAAATTAATTCCTAACAAATGGCTAGTCCTGTGTGTGCTGGGCTGTGCTGCTCAGACCTCAGCCGGCATATTCAGAGTGGTCAGCTTTGCCCACTCCACACCTTAAGAGAAAAACTGATGAACAGGAGCCCACCCAGAGGAGGGTGGCAAGGAACCGTCAATGGAACACAGAAGACCTGTTGAGACGTAAGCCCCATTTTCCTTGATCTGTCTTCCCAAAGGGGGATTAGACCTGTTCTCTGCGGCCCTTCCAAGAGGCAGAATTAGCAACCTGTCTTCCCAGTGAAGAAAACAGTTCACCACTGTCTAGTGTCAGAGCTGGGATCTGCCGTAAACCTTCTAACTCCAGATCCCACATTCTTTCCTCCAGCCCAAACTGCTTCGCTACAGAGCTACCACCCCAACCTGGACCAGAGGTAGGCAGTACAGGAAGACAGACCTCAGTTCCAAATAAGAAAGGTGATTTCATAGTCAGAGCTGTCCAAAGACAGACTATGCTGTAGCATGGGAGGATAGAGCACCTAATACAAATCCTATCAGCAGAGAGGTTCAATCAGAGGTTAATCACTTGGCAGGAATACTGCAAAGGGAATTTGGGCACTGGATGGGTGACCGGGTGAGATGAACCTGCCGCCCCTCAGAGACGAATTAATCTCTTCCTGCTGTATTTTCCTCTAACCCTTCATTTGTACGTAGTTTGCCTTTCATCAGTTACTTGTGCATGTGTGTGTCATCTTCACTGAACTGTAAGCCCTTGTGGAGTCTTATCCATCTTTATATCCCTTACTGTGCCTAAGACTATACCTGGGAAACCAAGGAAACATTTACGTGCCTCCTCTGTGCCGGGCACTCTGGTATGCATTCTGTACATATCACCTTATTCCATATCCTCACAACAACCCTAAGAAGTATTGTTATTACTCCCTTTTTATAGATGGGGAAACAGACTCAGAGGATAACTGCCAAGGTATTGCTGGTGAGTGGTGAAGCTGGCACTCAAACTGGGAATCTTCTACTTAACCATCATGCTGCCTTCCTCCTAGAAGGAACTAAACAAACATCTGCTGACTTAAGCCAAACACCTTAAAATACAGGCCAGTACTATATCCAGCTAGGTCTGTTGTTGTTTTCTGTTGTTATGCTCAAATTTTCCTTCTAATTATAACCATCCATTCTCAAAGTGACCAATATAAAGTTGTTGTTTTTGGATATCCTCTCTCTCACTTTTTCACAGACAGTGGCAGAGCAAGAGGACCAAGTTTTCACAAACCTTTCCTACCCAAAGGAATCCCTCAAGGCCCCAAGAACTCCACCCCCTCCTCCCAGTAGGCCCTAGCTCCATCTCAGGGCTCTGGACCACTGTAAACAAATCGGGTCCTGGCTTTCTGCCCCAGAGGTATACGGCTCACATACATCTTCACAGGCTCTTCTCCAGAACCTCGCTCTCCACACTCAAACCCAACTCATGGCAACTCAGAACTTCCCTGAGCAAAACAGTCTAGCTCAAAGGTCCTCACATTTAGCTAAACTTCCAAACAAAATCTATCCTGAATTTCAAATCACATTAGAAACCTGCTGGCAGGCACTTAAAAATATTTAATCTTCCTGCCAAATGGGGCAAAAAGAGATTTTGTAATTTGAATCAGAGGCGCCAGCATGTTTGGACAGCCAACGCATAGGCTTCTCTGACACTCCATCTGTCTTCAGAAGTAAACCAAAGCCAATCTGGCCAACCATCATCTCTTTAAACAAGAAACTTAAGCATCACCAAGGGAAATCCTCATTGCTCAGTTCCCTGGGTGGGTTTCGGGTTTTCCATCCCTGGGCCTCTGGGATAGAAGATCCTGCTGGCACATGCACCATTAAGATGCTGTGCTTTTCAACCTGACACCTTGATTGCAGAGAACCAAAAAGCCACATTCACTATAAATTTAACTTATTAAGATGTCTTCCCATGTGTTAACATTTTAGAGCAACTTTATTAAACATCAGAGAGCCACCCCGGCTCCAGCAATAAGCAGGACTTAATGAAGATATATTTCCCATCAGCGTCTGGCCTCTCTGCATCCATCAGACATTTTCAACTGAACCTAAATTAACCTGTAAATGAACTGATTTGCATCCATAAACCCAACAGAAATATACCAGTGTAGGGTGAGATATCCAATCTCCATTTCTCAATCTCACACAATTCTCTTGTTAAACTAAAATATGATCCTTTCTACAACCTGGTTTCATCTTTATTAAAATGGGAAAACAGGGAAATCTGAACCACCTAGGGTAGATATTTCATAACTAGTTACAATGCCTTAAGAAGAAAATAATCTTTGATATATGATCATCTTTCTTAAGGAGACCACCAACTGGACACTGTTTGGAAAGGTACCAAAAAAGACCTAAGCTGGGGAGATTTTCATCAGTTCACCTATACTGCAATCCTGGTTCCCATCTAGTTCTCAGTGAAAGAACTTTTCCACTTGACCAAAGAGGTTTGATCAACAATAACTTTATCAGAAAAGGAAAAAAGTATACTTACTCAATATCCACAATGTGCCACACTCTTTCATATACTGAATATTATCTTAGTTAATCCTCACCACAGTCATGTGAGATGAATATTATTTCCACTTGATAGTAAAGGAAAAATGACAATATTTAAGTGCCTTGGATGGCAGGGCCTGTGTCTGGTTTCTCTATATTCCCAGCAGTAAACTCATGGCACTGAGCATGGGACCTAGGACACAGTTTAAGAGCCTGCCACATGCTTAAGAATGAATACATCACTAAAGGAAACAAAAAGAAATTTGGAAAAAATATGCAATCCAAATTTTGCTTTAGGCCCCTAACTGAAACCACTGCCTGGAACACACCTGCCTGACGCAAATAATCTACTTGAGCAGCAGAGGTTTGTTTCAAAGGACAATTTATCATCTTTCCAACATCTACATCACAAAAATAGCATCCACATTTCGCTACACACTTCACAGGGCAGGACCTAGTCCTGTCTCACTTCTTTTTCCCCCCGACTCAGCACCACACCTTGCACAGGTGGGTGTTTAATGATCTGAGTGATGACAAGGTCATGATGATGCCTTCAGCCATCATGGGAGTAAACAAAACACAAGATGCCCACAGCCACCAGAAGAACTGGTCTCTGAGTCAAGTTACATCCTCTCTCCAGCCTCATTTTCCTCTCCGGACAATGTGAATAACAGAACATACCCCCAGGACTGTCTGCAATCATTTAATAAATACTTACTGAGCATTAGCTACATGCCAGCACCGGGCTAGGAACAGGGGACACGGCAATGAACAGGACTATCACATACTGCCCCATGGAGCTCAAAGTCTCGGTGGATATCATGAGACTCATAAGAAAAAAGGAGTCTTACAAACTTCAAAGGACTCACAATTATGAAGAACTGCTCCTCCTCTGTGTTTCTGAAGTTGGTTAATGGCATCACCATCCACCTATTGTCCAAGCTGTAAACTTGGGAAATGTCTTCAACTCCTCCCTCTCCTTCATCTTGCCCACAATTCTGACCAATCACCAACCTTCTTCTGATTCTCCTTCCGAAAAGTCTCTGATATGTATTACTTCTCATCTAGTTTTCCATGCTTCTACTCTAGGCCCTCTGTTCCCACCTGAAGAGTCTCCTTGTAATAATGACAATGGCAACCATTTATTGAACACTTACCAATGGCAGGCATTCTACTAAGAGCTTTGCATGCATAACATAATTTAATCTAATAAGGTAGGTACTAGTACCCCTATTTACAGAAGAGGAATCTGAGGTACAGAGTAACCTGCCCAAGACACACAGCTAGTGACAAAGCTACAGCTCAAGTGCCTTGTCCATGAGATTCCGCCCATATCCCTTACTGGATTCCTGCCTCCAGTCCCTTCTTGGTCAGCAGACACTCCTTCCTTTATTGCTACTGCTGCAGCGCTCTTTCAGAAATCCAAGCTGGTCTGTCTCTTCTGCTTTAAGACAACCAGTGCGCCTCACCATCTCCAGGTCAAAGTCTAAAGGCTACAGGTCACTCCCCAGTGTTAACCATCTGCTGTCCTGCCCCGCCGACTCCCACCAGGAGATGCTCTCACTCAGGGCTCCCCACACTCCTTGCTGACCCACTTCACATCTCCCTCCTCAGCCAAGCCACCTTTGCCCTTTCCACTCCAGACAAGAATATTCTCCTCTGCAGCCTGAGCCCCATGTACACACTCATGTTTCAGCACTGACTGGTATGTTTCCTTCCCTCTCTTCCTCCTCCCTCCTCCTCCTCCTCCTCCTCGTCTTCCCTCTCTCTTTCTCTCTCTCTCACACACAGACTCAAAAAACAAACAAACAAAACAAACAAACAAAAAAACCCCACCATACACACACTTCCAATCCTGAGTCCCTGGAGGGCAGGCACAGTGTATTTTCATCTCTGATCCTCCAAGTCCCAGCACAGTTCAAGTCAGTAAGTAACTAAATGAATGGTATGTTGTGGTGTTAACACCTCTGAGCACTATCCCTACAAGCAAATAAGACCTTCCCCCAGAGGACACTAAAAAGAACGGCAGTAGCTCCTGTCCTCTCAAGCAAACTCAAGAAGACAGACTGCTTTCCAAAAAGTTATTACAACTAGCTGAGATTGGTCCGCCAGTCTGCTGGCAGCCTCTCTCCAAGCCTCTTGAAAGCCAATTCAATCATCTCTAAAACGGTAGAGACAAAACTGCTCCAGACCAAAAGACCACAGGAGAATTGGCTCTCTCAGTTCGGAGATGATGTAAACTGATGCTCTCCTCCACCCGGCAATGGGCAAAGCATTCCCCAAATGCAGCCTGGTCAAAACACTGACTCTAAATTACCTCTGTGAACAACAGAGGATCCTGACTGAGGGAGAGTCATCAAAGAAAAATGCCAGAGACAGCAAAATCTAACCCTGCTCTCCATCTGCAGAGCTACAACTGGACTCCAGGCCACAAATGCATGGCTGCCTCTGTCCTCACTGGTCTCCCAGCTCCCATTCTCACCCCCCACAGCTCTACTTTCCAAAGAGAGGCCAGATGGTGTTTTTTTAAAACTATGTGAATGATAAGGACACGCATAACACCCTCCAACAGCTTTCCATCCACTTGGAATAAAATCTAAACTCTTGGGGCCTCCCTGGTGGCGCAGTGGTTGAGAGTCCGCCTGCCGATGCAGGGGATACGGGTTCATGCCCCGGTCTGGGGGGATCCCATATGCCGCGGAGCGGCTGGGCCCGTGAGCCATGGCCGCTGGGCCTGCGCGTCCGGAGCCTGTGCTCCGCAACGGGAGCGGCCACAGCAGTGAGAGGCCCGCATACCGCAAAAAGAAAAAAAAAAAAAAAAAATCTAAACTCTTTACCAGGAAGTTCAAAATCCACCCCACACCCACTTATTTTATACCACTCTCCTCTTCAATCACTACATTCTAGAAACACAGGTCTTCTGTTTCTTAAAAGAGGCCAACCTCCGGGCGTTTTGCTATGCTGCCTGCTTGCCTGGAAGGCTTCTCCCCTAGATTCCTACAGAGCTGCTAAGTTCTCAAGGTTCAGTTCAAACTTGACCTTTTCAAAGAGGACTTCCCAGACCACTCTATCTAAAGTGACACCCCAGACCACCCTATCTAAAGTGACACCCCTTCCCACCCCATCACTCCCCATCCAATTTTTTGTTAGCACTTTTCAACACTAGACAAAATTTTCTTCATTTATTTCCCTGTCTTCTCCCTCATTAGGGTGGAAGCTGTGTTTTGTTCACCCTGTGAATACAGTGCATGCAGTAAGCCCCCAAAAAGAATGTCCAGAGTATCCACTAACTATCAGCAAAGGATCCTCAGGATGGGTTATTTTGTTCTTCTGTTAAAATGGAGAAAACATCTATTTAACCCCTACTGTATACTGGACACTGTAAATCCATATTTTCTTTTCAGAGGTAAATTCACTAGCTCGAGGTCACACAGCTAGTGACTTGCAGACTTCTGAGTTAAATACTTGTTTGTAAAGCTCCTAAACCCCTCTCACCTTTCCTCCTTCTCAGGGGGAGGGTTGTTACGCTATGGCTCACTCTCATATTGCCATAACAACGAGAAAAATCAAATATTCCTAAACTACTTTACAGTTACTAAAGCGTTTTCACATTCACCTCACTTAAGAAGAATACAAAGCACTTGCCCAGAAAGCCATACAACAGTAAGTAAAGTGCCTCAGAGCTCAATATCCCTGCCCTGAACCACAGTGGGGACTGGAGGAGGAGTCGGGGCCAAAGGAGGAATGGAATCCTTATTTCTGGTACACAGGGACCAGGAAGCGGTGAGTCACCGGGTGAAGGCTTGCGCTACGTGAAACTCTGATAAGGCAACAAGAAGTGAATCACAGGGCTGGAAGGCACTTTAGGCCTCATGGAGTCCAAAGCCCGGCTGACGGATGGGGAAAATGAGGCTCAAGAAGAAAAGGAACTTGCTCAAGTTCACTCAGCAAATGAATAGAGCCCAAACCAGGGGGTCTCCTCTCCCCCAGTCCCCTTTTCTCTCCATCCAGGCGGCTTCTTAAGAAGAATTCTGAGTCAGGGGGATGGGGAGAGACCAAGGACTGCTCATGGACTCCACAGAGGGGTCGGGAGAGGGTAGGGGTGGGACCAGGAAGGACACAAGTGTTAGGATGGAGGGCAGAAATGAGCCAAGGAGGCGGCGGCAGTATCTGGGAAGGTGGGTGAGGGCAGGCCAGAGGAAGGAGGAAAAGGCGGAAGAGAAACAAATAGAGTGAGGGCGGAGGAAGAAGTGCTGTGAAATTAGAGTCGAAAGGGCCTGGCAGAATGGGGAGAGCCTGAGACGAGACGGCTGGAATAGCAGTCTGACGATGGAGGAGTCTAGGGCTCCGGGAGACACTGAAGGGAGTCAGACGGGGAGGGGTCCCGGACCGGGAAAGGCAAGGAAGGGAGTCTGACGGGATAAGAGTTACAGAATCTGAGCAAACACTGGGGCAAGTCTCACGAAGGTGGAGTCCGGGTCAGAGGAGTCTGAGGGGGCCGGGCCGACTCACCGCGCTTGTTTTTGGTGCCGTGCTTCTTGGCGGCTGTCAGCTCCTGCTCGATCTTCTTCTCCAGGAATTCCTGCTTCTTACTTAGCATCTCCTCCGTGTCCCGAAGCCTCTGGATGGCCTCCTGGGGGGTCGGGCCGCCCTTGCCGGCCTTACCCCCTCCAGCCCCGAACAGCTTCCCGAACACCGACATGGTTGCTGCTCGTCGCGCCGGCCTGCGCCGCCCGCTCCGGCTCGGCTCGGCTTCGGCGCCCTCTCCCCGCTCCCCGTTCCGCCGCTCCCTGCCGCCGCAGGCCTCTCCGCCACCTCCGCCCCGCAGCTGGGCCCAGCCGCACCACCTACCACAGGCCCCCACGCCCGGCCCGGCCGGCGTCAAGTTAACACGCCACTGACTACAACTCCCGGTGGGCAATGCGCCGGCCGTCCCTCAAATCTAACGGAGGGTGGCGCGCTGCATGCCGGGAAGCTATAGTCTTCCTGCTTAAAGCTCTCTGCGGCGCACTTTTAGGTCTAGTTAGGGTCAAAGGGCGAGGTCACATGCTGGGAAATGTAGTCTCCTTGGAACCAGTTCTGTAGCGGTAGAAGAACAGGAAGAGAAGTAAGAATATTTTATAAAACAGTAATTAACGTTATGCACATTCTATGATCCAGGCATTGTGGAAAATGCTTTACATGCATTATCACATTTAATTCTCACAAGCCTGTGAGAGATAATACTGTTACTATTTTTGTAGTTGAGTAAGCAAGACTCAGAGAAATTGAGTGACTGACTAGCTTAACTTAATAGCCTTCGCATATGCTGTTTCTCTACCTGCAATGCCTGTCTACTCCGTATTCACCTAACACGTTCTTCGAAACCTAGTAGAGGCTAACAGCAAAGCTAGACTGCAAAGGTTCAAAACCCACTTTGAATACGTACGTGGGCAGTTACTTCCTCTACTCTGAGCTTCCCTTTCCAAAACTGTAAACTGGAGATAGCAACAGGACCACCTCCAACCTTGTGTGAGATAGGGAATGTAAGATGCTTACTTAGCATAGGCCTAGCACAGTAGGTGCTCAGAAGTGTATATTTTATTCTGGGTCATCATTATGCACGATAGCAATTAAACCGGGAGAAGACTCAAAACTTTCAAAAGTAGCACAATTGAGGATTTTTTTGCCCCTGCATTACAAAGGGCCAACTGGTTGTGGGGTCACATTTCATTGTCTTTCCTTGTCTTTTGCTGTCAAGAATCACTTCTCTGGATTTCCTTGGTGGTCCAGTGGTTAAGACTCCGCGCTTCCAATGCGGGGGGCGTGGGTTAGATCCCTGGTCAGGGAACTAAGATCCCACATGCCGCGCGGTGTGGCCAAAAAAAAAAAAAAAAATCACTTCTCCATCTATTAGCACTGAGGCTGTGTCTAGTAGCCAGTACTTCGCCCAAGCCCACCAATCTAATTTGCTGCTTCCAATCTTTTGCATTTGTTAGCCTTGCATGAAAACAAAGAGTAAAGCAGTTCTGAGTAAACCAGTTCTGAAGTGCTCTCCAATGAAGAAAAACTTGGCTTCTTTTTTATCCCTTCCTGGACTCTGTTGCTTAGGAACAGTTTCAAATAAATGAGAGTTTAATGGAACTTTTCCTCTATTATTCACATATATGAGTCTTGTCTCCTCCCCAGACTATTATCTACATATAGACAAAAATATGCCTTGAATGTTGTCCTTGTCATTGTGGTTGTTGTAATCTGCCACAACCCCAGCCTGCACCTAAAGGTAACTATTCCCAGAGGATGAGAGATTTCATTTCACCCAACTTTCCAGGTTGGAAGAAATTTTTCAAATGTGAGAGACATACTAGAACTGTCAAGAATTCACAGCAGTATAAATTGTGAAACATAAATCACACTTCTGTTTGTTTTGTAATTGAGACATTGCAATGTTTTTATCAAAATAAAAAACAAAAATGAGGTGGGTTCCATCAAGCCATCTAATGGGTACAGCAACCCCTCCATATCTAAGAAATCTGCCTCTCCCCCCTTATCTAAGTCATGCTGCAACCAGGCACACAGGTAGCAAAACATTTGCTGGGTTTGAGCCATGGCCCAAAGACTATATGAACAGTCTGACTCTGCAGACCTCACCAACATCAGTCTCATATTGCTGTGGGGTAAACCGGGATGATAGCAGAGTCCCTCATGTCATAACTCTGGGAGCCCAGAAATACATCTTGGGAATATGATAGCAGAACATTCCGATTTAATCCTTAGTACCAACACCAATTAATTGGTGTGTGGGTCACTCGGATTACTGGGTTAAGAAGAATCCTGAGTCTGCATCAGGACATCTCTTAAAAATGTTCTGAGATCAATTCATGATGTCTGCGGACTTCCCTGGCAGTCCAGCAGTTAAGACTCTGCACTTTCAATGCAGGGGGTGCGGGTTCGATCCCTGGTCGGGGAACTAAGATCCCACAGGCCACGAAGTGTGGCCAAAAAAAAAAAAAAATTCATGATGTCTGCCTAGCATGTGGGATGGGAGGTAGTGACAACATGGGCAAGGTAGCTGGCATCCTGGATTCAACTGCCTTGGTAGAGATTCACAGGGTGTATTGGCTCAATACTGGAGAGCCCTGGGCTTCCCTGGTCCTGATTTTTCTGGTCTCTTGGGCAAATGCACAGCTTTTCAAACTGTGACCGACTGGTGTTAACTCATTAAAAACTTTGTGAAAAGAATGAGCTACCAGTACTTGCAACAACTTGAATAACTTGCAGATATTATGCTGACTGAAAGAAATTAGACACAAAAGCCTGTATGATTCCAATTATACAAAGTTCAAAAACAGGCAAAACTAATTTATAATTTGTGGTGATAGGAGTCAGAATAGTAGTTACCTCCTGGGATAGTATAGACCAGGAAGAATGACCATTGTGGGGTGCTGACGGGTTCAGTATCAAGATCGAGTGGTGTTCACATGGGTGTACACAAATTTATATTTTTATACTTAAGATCAGTGTCCTTTACATACCTTATGTACTAAACTAAACACGTTACATTGCAATATTAAATATCTCTGGTAAGAGCAGCAATAGAAGCATGCAGTTTTGATTTGTTTCCAAGTACCCTGCCTTCAAAAATCTCATCTTATTTCCATCCACCACAGCCCCATGAAATAAGCATTACTATACCCTCTACATGTTATAGCTGAGGAAACTGAGAACCATAGAAGTAGAAACTGCCCAAGGTCACATGGTTAAAGATACCCTGACATATATTCGTAATTTTCTTTAAAAATATGTCAAGGAGGGAATTCCCTGGCAGTCAAGTGATTAGGACTCTTCACTTCCACTGCCAGGGGGCCGGGTTCGATCCCTGGTTGGGGAACTAAGATCCTGCCAGCCGTGTGATGCAGCCAAAAAAAAAAAAAAAAAAAAAAAAAAAGTCAAGAGAAGCTGAATTAATAAAGCCTATTATGAAGAATGGGTTTTGAATATGAATCATAAAAGTTATTATGATTTGGTCTCACACAATTATACTAAGTCAAATACAGAGGACTTTGCTAATTTTTAGCTATAAAAACCAAGCATAGTATATCCAACACCCTTTCCTGATAAAAAACACTCAACAAACTAGGAACAGAAGAGAAGTGTTCAACCTAAAAAAGTCAAGTCTTGTACACTGAGAAGTACAAAGCTTTGTTGAAGGAAATTAAACATCTAAATAAGTTGAAAGACATCCCATATTCATGGATTGGAAGACTTATTATTGTTGAGTCACAAAACTCCCCAAATTTATCTACAGATTCAATACAACCCCTATAAAAATATGAGCTGCCTTTTTTTGAAGAAATGGATAAGCTGCATTTTAAAATTCATATGGAATTTTAAAGGGCCTTGAATAGTCAAAACAAAATTGGAGGACTCACACTTCCCAATTTCAAAACTTACTGCAAATCTACAATAATCAAAACGATGTAGTCCTGGTCACTCTCACTTTCTGAGATGGACTGCATTCTGTCAATGGAATGCGTATATTTCTAAAGAAATCTGCTTTCCCTCTACTTGGGCTCACTCTTGAATTCCTTCCTGAGTGAAGCCAAGGACCCTTACTTGGTGGCCCGTCCCAGGAACTCGCCTGAGACCTGGAATGTGACCATCCTCTTGCACCCCCTTTATTTTTTTTTCCTGCAACACAGCTGGCAGAACCAGGGAAGGAGGTAACTGGGGGAGGAGGTAACTGGGGGATCTCGGAGTAACTGGGCCCAGGAGTCACGCTTGGGTCTCTCATCACAGCAGAGAGAAGCTCTCTCTGGTCCAGGAGCTCAAGCAGAGAAGCCAAGTCACAGCCTGGCTCTGGGGATGAGGGCGAGGGTAAGATTGGGTTAGCCACTTGCTCAGGGTGACAGTTTTGCTCCTTGACAAGCAAATGCACACCTGGTGGCAGGAACTTTCAGGAAAAGGCAAAACCCAGATGGGACCTTGTAGGCATCATTCTGGCAGAGAATACAGACCTTTGGTTCTGCATCAAAACCCACACTTGGCCTTCTCAAGATGGGCCCCAGTGGTAGGGACAACCTCCTGCCATGCCTTTCGCTGGGCTCCCTTGTTGGAATCTCTGATCTACTGTGACAATGTGTATCTGGTGCACGACCACCTGGATCTCACGGACCAGAGGGACACACATCCCCACGCCTCGTGCTGGTGACACCATCTCCCTGAGGGTCTCCACGTTTAGCCTGGGAGCCCACCTCTCAGTCCCATGTTCTATATGCCTGTTCACGGGGAGACCTGCACTGGCCCTCAATGTTCCAGCCTCCTCCCAAAGCTCATGAACATCCCATGACCAGTGGCAGCTATCTGGTTGTTATTATTTACCCCGAACAATGCCCTGGCAGTCACTCTGCTGAGCATGCTGCCCTGTGACTCTCCTTCCAGAAGAGAATCTGTTTTAAAGTTCAAGTACACATTCCTCAATTCAGAGCGGAAGTTGAGCGACCTTAAAAGTGGGCCACCGCCTTGGTTTCAGGTGGTTCAGACGGACTAGGTGCCCATGAAGAGCAATGTGGGGGAATTGGATTTAGGTGAGGGATTTTTTTGTGGGGGAGGGAGGGTATCTGGGATTGCTCCTTAAAAATATCTTCAGCACACACAAAAAAACCAATTTGTAGCTACATATGGTGAAGCATGTTAACCAGACTTATTGTGGTGATCATTTCACAATATACACAAATATTGAGTCACTATGTTGTAAACCTGAAACTAATATACAGTCAGCCCTCCATATCCACAGGATCTGTATCCATGGATTCAACCAACTGAGGTTTGAAAATAGTAACAACAACAACAACAAAAACTCAGGAAGTTCCAAAAAGCAAAACTTGAATTTGCTGTGCACCAGCAACTATTTATATAGCATTTACATTGTATTAGGTATTGTAAGTAACCTAGAGATGATTTAAAGTATACTGGAGGATGTTATATGCAAATACTACACCATTTTATAATAAGGGACTTGAGCACCCTCAAATTTTGGTATCTGAGGGGGATTCTGGAACGAATCCCCTGAGGAGAGCAAGAGATAACTATAATGTTATATGTCAATTATACGTCAATAAAAAAATGCAAAAAAGCCCACCCCCATTAACAGATACAAACTACTATACATAAAATAGATAAGCAACAAGGATTTACTGTACAGCATAGGGAATTATATTCAACATCTTGCAATGACCTATGATGGAATATAATCAGAAAAGAATATATAATCGAATCACTATGCTATACACCTGAAACTAACACAATATTGTAAATCAACTATACCTCAATTTAAAAAAAGTTCTCAGTAAAACAACAAAACCCAGACAAAACAAAACAAAAACAGTGTGGCCCTGACATAAAAATAGATATATAGATCAATGGAATAGAACTGAGAGTCCAGAAATAAACCCATACATCTATGGTCAATTGATTTTCAACAAGAGTACCAAGACCATTCAATAGGGAAAGAACAGTCTTTCAACAAACAGTGTTGGTACAACTGGATATTCAGATGCAAAAGAATGATTTTATATCCCTACCTCTCACCATATACAAAAAAGGACTCAAAATGGATCAAAGACCTAAATGTAAGAACTAAAACTATAAAACTCTTAGAAGGAAACATAGGTATAAATCTTTGTGACCTTCAATTAGGCAACAGTTTCTTAAATATGACACAAAAAGCACAAGCAACAAAAGAAGAAAATATATACCTTGGACTTCACCAACATTAAAAACTTTTGTGCACCAAAGTCCATTATCAAGAAAGAAAGGACAACTCACAAAATGAGAGAAAATACTGGCAAATTCCATACCTGACAAGGAGTTAATATTCAGAATATATTAAAAAAAATTTTTTATTAATTTATTTTATTTTTGGCTGTGTTGTGTCTTTGTTGCTGCGCGCGGGCTTTTCTCTAGTGGCGGCGAGCAGGGGTTACTCTTCGTTGCGGTGCGCGGGTTTCTATTGCGGTGGCTTCTCTTGTTGCGGAGCACGGGCTCTAGGCGTGTGGGCTTCAGTAGTTGTGGTGTGTGAGCTCAGTAGTTGTGGCTCGAGGGCTCTAGAGTGCAGGCTCAGTAGTTGTGGCACGTGGGCTTAGTTGCTCCGCGGCATGTGGGATCTTCCTGGACCAGGGCTCAAATCTGTATCCCCTGCATTGGCAGGCAGATTCTTAGCCACTGTGTCACCAGGGAAGCCCCAGAATACATTTGTTAAAAAGGGACTTCCCTGGTGGTCCAGTGGTTAAGAATCTGCCTTCCAGTGCAGGGAACACAGGTTCGATCCCTGGTCGGGGGACTAAGATCCCACATGCCGCAGAACAACTAAGCCCATGCGCTGCAACTACTGAGCACGCAAGCCACAACTAGAGGGAAGCCTGTGTGCCCCAAAGAAGAGCCCACGCACCGAAACAAAAGATCCCGAATGCCACAACAAAGATCCCGTGCAACCAAGACCCAACGCAGCCAAAAATAAATAAATAAATATTTAAAAAAAAATTATCTTAAAAAAAAAGCTATTACAGCTCAAAAACAAAAAACACAAACAACCCAATTAAAAAGCACTGAATTGTACACTTTAAATAGTTAAAATGGTGAATTTTACATTATGTGAATTTTAACTCAAAAAAAAGTGTGTTGAAGTAATGAAAAGAAAACATGTTTGGGGGTAGGGGATTAAGGGGTACAAACTATTATGTATAAAATAAGCTAAAGGATATATTGTACAACATGGGGAATATAGCCAATATTTTATAACTATAAATGGAGTATAACCTTTAAAATTGTGAATCACTATATTGTACGCCTGTAAATTATGTAATACTGTACATAAACAAAAAGAACATGTTTTGGTGCCTACCACACAAACCTAGTTTAAAACTGGGGCTCTTCCATTCAGCCATATGGCAAGGTGCGTCATCTGCCTCGGTTTCCCCATCTGTGAAAGAGACACTAACTTCCATACCAGGCCACATTCTGAGGATTCATTGAGAATAGAGGTAAAGGGCCTGGCACAGAATATGCATCCAATATATATTTACACAATAAATAAACAATAATGACAGGAATAATAGTCAATAACATCTATTGAGCCCTCATGCTGAATCAGATGGCTTACATAGAATACTTCATTTAATCATCCCAACTATAGCTTGATGAGGTAGGTACAGCTTACAGCTGAGGAAATAGAAGCTTTGAGAGGTTGAATGACTTGCCCAAGGTCACACCATTATTAAGTAGTGTGGCTGGCATCTGATACCCCAGCAAGTAATAGAAAATCTTTATTGAGCACTTTGTTCTAAGCAAGACACCAAACTGAGCATTTTACAAGAAATAGCTCATTTAGCCCACACAACTGCATGAAATGAGCATTATTATTGTCCCCATTTTGTACATTAGATACTGGAGAAACAGAGAAGTTGAATAGCTTGCCCAAGGTCACACAGCTTGTAGGGGCAGAGCTGGGATTCTTACTGTAAATACAACCTGTTTAGCCACTATGCTTATACTGCCTACATCCAAATGAATAAATGGACAGAGAGATACACATGAAACCGAGCAAGAGCTCGTGTGCCCGTGAAGCAGAAAGCTAAACTCTGACAGCGTGCATTTGAGCAAAGTAAGGATTTATTTGCAGGGCATCAAGCAAAGGAATGGGAGACAAGTCTCAGATCCACTTCATCTTGGTCTTTGAGTTAGGGATGTTTTAAGGGGGAAGAACAAAGGAACTAGGATTAATCATTGTCTTGTGACATTTCTTTTTTTTTTTTTGCGGTACGCGGGCCTCTTACCGCTGCGGCCTCTCCCGTTGTGGAGCACAGGCTCCGGACGCGCAGGCTCAGCGGCCATGGCTCACGGGCCCGGCTGCTCCGCGGCACGTGGGATCCCCCCGGACCGGGGCACGAACCCGTGTCCCCTGCATCGGCAGGCGGACCCCCAACCACTGCGCCACCAGGGAAGCCCGTCTTGTGACATTTCTTAATCATGGTTTCAGGAATCAGGAGGTCTCCTTTTTATAATTCTCTGTCCAGGAGGTCCATGGCTTGAGGATCTGTGGGCTCATCTTGCCCTAGAGAAACAACCTGAGTTTGTAAGTTAATGATGACGTAGTAGCAATTTTAGTACATTGATGATGTTATCAGCAATAGCTGACCCTGGTTGATTAGTGTTCAGTTAGCACAGGATTGAGGCCAGAGGGGACAAAAAAGGGATTGAGGTCAAAGGAGACAAGCAGGGGAATAAAGTTTTGGATAGAGAGATTAATCATAAACTCAGTACGGGAACTCGGTTTTAGGGAGACTCGGTTTCACACATAAACAAACACATAAATAAAGTGTGATGGACATGGGAGCAAGTGTGACCTTCCTGGGGAACAGGCCAAAGTTAGCAATAAGGGTAGGTCAGGTCCAGCAGAACCTGGACAGTGGGGAGTCGGGGGAGATTGTGCCCTGGAGGGACCCCTGCACTTGAGCTAATGGTGGGTTATAAGACGTACTTCATACCCCTTCAACTGAGCATGTGCAGGCCATGTGACAGGCACCAGGCCCTAGGGAGCCACATAGTTTCCAGTAATGGATTGATGACTCCTTGGTTCTCATGCCAGAGAAACCCACATCCTCACCCAGGTGCAGGCCCAACACAGAGGTAGACTAGAAGTCCCCCTCCACTGGAAAAGAAAGGTCCACATCCAATCTCAGAATATCCTATTGGCTCTACCCTCAAAATATATCCAGAACCCCACCTCTTCTCATCATCTTCACTGATGTCACTCTGACTCATTTCACCATCATTTCTTGCCTGGATTTTTGCAGTAGCCTCCAGTGGTAGGCAGAATATTGGCCTTCCAAAGATGTCCACATTCTACAGAATGTCATCTTAAGTGGCAAAAAGGGCTTTGCAGAAGAATTAAATTAAGAATCTTGAGATGGGGAGATTATCCTGGTGGGCGCAATGCAATCACAAGAAGAAAGCAGGAGGGTCAGAGTCAGAGAGAGAATGGAAGATGCTACCTTTCTGACTTTGAAGCCAGAAAGGGGTCACAAGCCAAGGAATGCAGGTGGCTTCTAGAAACTGGAAAAGGCATGGGAATGGATTCTCCCCAAGAGCCTCCAAAAGGAATGCAGCCCTGCCAGTAACTTGATCTCAGTCCATTAAGAACCGTACCAGACCCCTGACCTCCAACAGTGAAAGATAATAAACTTGAGTTGTTTTAAGTCACAGAGTTTGTAGTAATTTGTTACAGCAGCAATAGGAAACTAATACACTTCCTCACTGGCCTTCCTGTCTCCACCCTTACCTGCTCCAGCACATTCTCTAAATGGCAGCATGAGGGGTCCTTTAAAAAATACATGTCAGATCCACTGCTCACAGCCCCCCCACGATGGCTCCCCACATATCTGAGTAAAAGCCAAAGGCCTTTCAATGTCCCTCAAGTCCCTACATGATGTGTCATGATCCTCCCATCTCCTCACTGCCTTTCCAACTCCTCGCTTCAGCCACACTGGCCTCTCTACTGTTCTTCAAACACAGCAGGGCCCTCCAGCCTTAGGACATTGCTTTGCAAGGGCTGTGCCCTCTCCCTGACATGCTGTTTCCCAGATAACCACATGGCTCATTTCCTCTTCCTTGAGTCTTTTCCTAAATGTTTCCTTCCTAGTGAGGCTTTCCAGGCCACCCCAAATAATGCTGCAACCTGCCCCACACCCCATACTCCCCAAACCTCTACTTGCCTCTATTTTTTCTCTTTTCTACAGTAATTTATCACCTCCTAACATATTATATAATTTGCTTATTTACTTTGTTATTTATCTTCTGCTTCCTCTACAGGGGAACAGTTCACGGTGTACCACCAATGCCTAGAACTATGCCTGGCATATAGTAGGTGCTCATTAAATATTTGTTGAGTGAATAAATGAATGGACTGAGGTAGCTGTGACCTGGGGGTCAGGAGAGCTGGATCTGAACTCAGTTTGCCATGACAAAACCCTTTCGCTTTCTGGGCTTCAGTTTACTCTCTGTGATTCTATACAGAGAAGTTGGGCCTTGGCCTCCTGCCTCAGGTTCTGTGCCTGACCATACACCAACCACCCTTGGCCAGTAGGGGGTCACCCCCAACCCTGAGGTAGATCTACTAAACTCCCTGACACCACCACCCATCAGGTCCTGAGAATCCATGGGGCACTTGCTGGCAGCCTTGGGGGTTGGGAGCATCTGCAGCTGCCACCTCCACTCCTTCCTCCCCAGGGGTGATAAAATTGGTGCAACCGGTTCTCCTGGGCCAGACAGGATACCTGCTCTGTCAACTGAGACTTCCAAGCCACTGCCTTTGTCATTTGTCCCAGATATTCTCAGCTCCCTTTTAAGACAAAGGAAAGAGTCCTTTATACCAGACATTACTGCCCAACTCTTTCTCAGCCTATGTGGCGGATTCTTACTGGGGGAAACTTACCCTTGGCCTCTGTGAGGTGGGAGGAGGGGATGTGTGGAGGGGACCTTCTTCATTCAAAATGTCTCAAGAAATATTGATCAAGCAATTCCTGGGAAGTTCTAGGCGCTGTAGATATACCAGTGAATAAAACAGAAAAAAGTCCTTGTCCTTGTGGGTTTCTAATGAGGGGAAGAGACAATAAAGAAACGTCTAATATAATGTCAAGGGTGATGAATAAAAATGAAGCAGGGTAAGGGACTAGAGAATGATGGGAGTGGGTGGGGGTTATTTTAGACAGATTGGCCAGGGAAGGCCTCTCTGAGGGAATGACTTTTGGTCAAAGGTGAATAGAACGAGGGAGCCAGCCATAAAAAATCTGGGAGAAGAGCATTCTAGACAGAGGGAATAGCAAGTGCAAAGGCCCCAAGGCAGGAACTAGTTTATATGATGGAAGAACAGCTAGGGGGCAGGTGTGGCTGGAGTGGAGTGAAATAAGAAAAGAGTGGTAGGAGGGCTTCCCTGGTGGCGCAGTGGTTAAAGAATCCGCCAGCCAAAGCAGGGGACACAGGTTCTAGCCCTGATCCAGGAAGATCCCACATGCCATGGAGCAACTGAGTCCATGTGCCACAACTACTGAGCCCGCATGCCACAACTACTGAAGCCTGCATGCCTAGAGCCCGTGCTCCGCAACAAGAGAAGCCACCACAATGAGAAGCCCACACACCATAACGAAGAGCTGCCCCTGCTCGCCACCACTAGAGAAAGCCTGAGCGCAACAACGAAGACCTAACGCAGCCAAAAAATAAAAAAATAAACAAAAATAAACAAAATAAATAAATTTAAAGAAAAAAGAAAAGAGTGGTAGGAGACGAGGGCTGCATGGTATAGAACCTTGAAATCTGTAGGGAAAACTTTGGATTTCACCCTGGGAGGGATTGGAAGTTTTAAACAAGAAAGTGGCATAATCTGATCAGGCTCTAGAGAGATCCTTTGGGCTGCTGTCAAGAGAATGGATCATGGTGGTGGAAGAGAGAAAGCAGGGAGACCAAAGAGAAGGCTGATGGGCTTCCCTGGTGGCACAGTGGTTAAGAATCCGCCTGCCAATGCCGGGGACACGGGTTCAAGCCCTGGTCCAGGAAGATCCCACATGCCACAGAGCAACTAAGCCCGTGCGCCACAACTACTGAGTCTGCGCGCCTAGAGCCCGTGTTCTGCAACGAGAGAAGCCACCGCAATGAGAAGCCCATGCACTGCAATGAAGAGTAGCCTCCACTCACCACAACTAGAGAAAGCCCACGCTCAGCAACAAAGACCCAGTGCAGCCAAAAATAAATAAAATACAATAAATTAATTTTAAAAAAAAGAGAAGGCTGATGATATGGTCATCCATGCAGGAGAGCCTGGTGGCCTGGACAGGGTAGTGTGGCCAAGGAGATGAGCTGTGGCTGGAGCCTCAGAGAAGTGGTTCCAAAAATAACCATCTCATCAGAGCTGGTGAGAGCTTTAGAAATCCTAAGAGTAGGCAGGAGTTCTGGAGTCTGTCAGTCCTGGACTGGAGGCCCAGCTCCACACATTCCAGCTGTGAGTCCTTGGGCAAGTTGTTATACCTCTCTGAGCCTTGGTTTCCCCACCTGTAAAATGGACATGATAAGAGAACTTGCTTCCAAGGGGTGTCTTGAGGACTCAGTAACATATAAATAAGGCACAGAGCACAGGGCGTGGCACTTAGTATACAGTCAGTAAAACCATGACTCAACTCCCCACATTTATTGATAGAGAAACTGAGGGCAGCTCTGGCTTAGAGGCAGACAGAGGACTGGACGAAAAGGAAGCAGAATTTACAGGGTTCCTCAAAGTCATATACCCACAGAGTCTATAAATAAGATGAATGAGTAAAGTGGGCCAGGGACATGAAAAATCATGTGGCCCTGCCTGGCCATCTTGCTTTTCCACTTTTCAGACACATGTAATATATGTGCTCATCTAAAGGGCTGGCTAGCCCAGCTCCACCTGACTACTGCCCCATGGTACCAGATACCCCATTTTTCTTATCTTTTTTTTTTTTTTTGTGGCCACGCCGCGCACCTTGCAGGATCTTAGTTCCCTGATCGGGGATTGAACCCACGCCCTCAACAGTGAAGGGCCGGAGTCCTAACCACTGGACAGGGAATTCCCCCCATTTTTCAATAGAAGTCAGAAACCCAGATTTGTATGTGAGATCTCTCAACTTTAAATTACATTTTCTAATTACTTGTAGAGTATAGGAACACAGTAAATTTTTATATATTGTCTTACTATTATTTCAGCATCCTTGCTATTATTTCCTCCTTTCCAATCCTTACAGCATTTATTTTTCTTGCCTTGTTCCTTTGGCTAGACCTCCAACATAATGTTGAAGTCATGATAGCAGGCACCATAGTCTTGTTCCTGACACAGAAGGAATGAATCTTACTTTTCATGATTGCAGTCCTCTAATTTCATTATTTTTAAATGTTGGCTCATTTTTCAAACATTGTGAATGCCAAAGTCTATCAACCTGTGGGCTGCCAATTTGTGATCTCTGCTTTACCAGAATTCTCTCCCTCAGTTGCAACAACAGTCTCATTGGGTAGGTACTATTATTCTCCCCATTTGACATATGAGGACCCCAAGGTTCAGAGAGGTGAAGTGATTTGCCAGAGTTACACAGCTGGGAAGAGGCAGAGCCAGGATTCAAACCCAGCTCTGCCTGATGCCCAAATCTGTGGGACCCTGGATGCCCAGCTCAGTTCCCCTTTTTACTACACCCTGTCCTGCATCTAGGGGCTGTGGGGTCCTGGAGAAGCTCTGTCATCAACTTTGAGTGACTCTTGACCATGGGCCTTCTGCTCTCTGTGCCTCAGTCTCTCATCTGCCAACCTGGGACACGTTCAGCTATGAGAACCCCAATAGTGCCCCAGCCTCCTCCCCCACAGTCCAACTGCATATCTGTTAAGTATCAGACCTGATCTTGATATGGCCCTTGTTTGGGGGCCTGGCTCTGTCACCTACTGCTGTGTGACTTGGGGCTGCTTAACCTTGCCTCATCTCAGCTGTAAAATATGATTAAAAGTAGCACCTACCTTAAAGTGCTTAGGACACACCAGGCATGATATAAGTGCCTAGTAAACTTTAGTCCTCATGATTATTGGTAAGTGCATGCATGTGTACATTGGCAAGAAGAAAAGAGAACTATAATTTAAATAGTTGTATTAGGATGGAGATGTGGTTTTTAACATTTTTTACTATCATGGTTACAATTTTTTACTTTTTTTGCAGTACGCAGGCCTCTCACTGCTGTGACCCCTCCCGTTGCGGAGCACAGGCTCCGGACGCGCAGGCTCAGCGACCATGGCCCACGGGCCCAGCCGCTCCGCAGCATGTGGGATCTTCCCGGACCAGGGCACGAACCCGCGTCCCCTGCATCGGCAGGCGGACTCTCAACCACTGAGCCACCAGGGAAGCCCACTGTTACAATTTTTTTTAAAATGTTTAATGCCACCCATGACTCTTCCATTATAGAGAATATATTCATTGTAGAGAATAAAATTCCTTAACCCAACATCCAAGGCTCTCTCTGATTAGACATCAACCCATATTTCAGTAGAGCAGAGTGGCTAAGGCCACGTGGAGGCAGGCCACCCAGCCTGAATCCCAACTCTCTGACTTATTAGCTGTGTGAATTTGGGCAAGAAACTTTACCTCTCTGTACCTATGTTTCTTCATCTGTAAAATAAGGAAAGTGACAATTCTCACCTGATGGGGCTGAGGTGATACGACATAAAAAGCTTATAGCACAGTGTTGATCACATGGAGGCCTGAAGCATATTAGTGATTATCATGAGCTACCCACTCCCCCCAAATCTCTGTCAACCTAGACCATTCAAGAGCCCCAGAACACGACACACCTTGAGCACTGTCATACCTCGAGGTCTTTGCTCATGCCCTGCTCTATTTGGCATGCCTTCTTCTTCATTTTTAAAAAAAATTTTGAATTTTATTTATTTTTTTATACAGCAGGTTCTTATTAGTTATCCATTGTATACATATTAGTGTATATATGTCAATCCCAATCTCCCAATTCATCCCACCACCACCACCACCCCGCCACTTTCCCCCCTTGGTGTCCATACGTTTGTTCTCTACATCTGTGTCTCTATTTCTGCCCTGCAAACCGGTTCATCTGTACCATTTTTCTAGGTTCCACATATATGCGTTATATACGATACTTGTTTTTCTCTGACTTACTTCACTCTGTATGACAGCCTCTAGATCCATCCATGTCTCTACAAATGATCCAATTTCGTTCCTTTTTATGGCTAATATTCCACTGCATATATGTACCACATCTTCTTTATCCATTCGTCTGTCGATGGGCATTTAGGTTGCTTCCATGACCTGGCTATTGTAAACAGAGCTGCAATGGACATTGGGGTGCATGTGTCTTTTTGAATTATGGTTTTCTCTGGGTATATGCCCAGTAGTGGGATTGTTGGGTCATATGGTAATTCTATTTTTAGTTGTTTAAGGAACCTCCATACTGTTCTCCATAGTGGCTGTATCAATTTACATTCCCACCAACAGTGCAAGAGGGTTCCCTTTTCTCCACACCCTCTCCAGCATTTATTGTTCGTAGATTTTTTGATGATGGCTATTTGCATTTCTGTAATGATTAGTGATGTTGAGCATCCTTTCATGTGTTTGTTGGCCATCTGTGTATCTTCTTTGGAGAAATGTCTATTTAGTTCTTCTGCCCATTTTTGGATTGGGTTGTTTGTTTTTTTGATATGGAGCTGCATGAGCTGCTTGTATATTTTGGAGATTAATCCTTTGTCTGTTGATTCCTTTGCAATATTTTCTCCCATTCTAAGGGTTGTCTTTTCGTCTTGTTTGTAGTTTCCTTTGCTTTGCAAAAGCTTTTAAGTTTCATTAGGTCCCATTTGTTTATCTTTGTTTTTATTTCCATTGCTCTAGGAGATGGATCAAAAAAGATCTTGCTGTGATTTATGTCAAAGAGTGTTCTTCCTATGTTTTCCTCTAGTTTTATAGTGTCTGGTCTTACATTTAGGTCTCTAATCCATTTTGAGTTTACTTTTGTGTATGGTGTTAGGGAGTGTTCTAATTTCATTCTTTTACATGTAGCTGTCCAGTTTTCCCAGCAACACTTATTGAAGAGACTGTCTTTTCTCCATTGCATATCCTTACCTCCTTTGTCATAGATTAGTTGACCATAGGTGTGTGGGTTTATCTCTGGGCTTTCTATACTGTTCCATTGATCTATATTTCTGTTTTTGTGCCAGTACCATACTGTCTTGTTTACTATAACTTTGTAGTATAGTCTGAAGTCAGGGAGTCTGATTCCTCCACTTCCGTTTTTTTCCCTCAAGACTGCTTTTGCTATTTGGGGTCTTTAGGGTCTCCATACAAATTTTAAGATTTTTTGTTCTAGTTCTGTAAAAAATGCCATTGGTAATTTGACAGGGATTGCACTGAATCTGTAGATTGCTATGGGTAGTATAGTCATTTTCACAATATTGATTCTCCCAATCCAAGAACATGGTATATCTCTCCGTCTGTTTAAATCATCTTTAATTTCTTTCATCAGTGTCTTATAGTTTTCTGCATCCAGCTCTTTTGTCTCCCTAGGTAGGTTTATTCCTAGGTATTTTATTTTTTTTGTTGCCATGGTAAATGGGAGTGTTTCCTTAATTACTCTTTCAGATTTTTCATTCCTAGTGTATAGGAATGCAAGAGATTTCTGTGCATTAATTTTGTATCCTGCAACTTCACCAAATTCATTGATTAGCTCTAGTAGTTTACTGGTGGCATCTTTAGGATTCTCTATGTATAGTATCATGTCATCTGCAAACAGTGACAGTTTTACTTCTTCTTTTCCAATTTGTATTCCTTTTCTTTTTCTTCTGATTGCTGTGGCTAGGACTTCCAAAACTATGTTGAATAATTGTGGCGAGAGTGGACATCCTTGTCTTGTTCCTGATCTTAGAGGAAATGCTTTCAGTTTTTCACCATTGAGAATGATGTTTGCTGTGGGTTTGTCATATATGGCCTTTATTATGTTGAGGTAGGTTCCGTCTATGCCCACTTTTTGGAGAGTTTCATAAATGAGTGTTGAATTTTGTCAAAAGCTTTTTCTTCATCTACTGAGATGATCATATGGTTTTTCTTCTTCAATCTGTTAATATGGTGTATCACACTGATTGATTTCTGTATATTGAAGAATCCTTGCATCCCTGGGATAAATCCCACTTGATCATGGTGTATGATCCTTTTAATGTGTTGTTGGATTCTGTTTCCTAGTATTTTGTTGAGGATTTTTGCATCTATATTCATCAGTGATATTGGTCTGTAATTTTCTTTTTGTGTAGTATCTTTGTCTGGTTTTGGTATCGGGGTGATGGTGGCCTCATAGAATGAGTTTGGGAATGTTCCTTCTTCTGCAATTTTTTGGAAGAGTTTGAGAAGGATGTTATCTCTTCTCTAAATGTTTGATATAATTCACCTGTGAAGCCATCTGGTCCTGGACTTTTGTTTGTTGGAAGATTTTTAACCACAGTTTCAATTTCATAACTTGTGACTGGTCTCTTCATGTTTTCTGTTTCTTCCTGGTTCAGTCTTGGAAGGTTATACCTTTCTAAGAATTTTTCCATTTCTTCCAGGTTGTCCATTTTATTGGCATAGAGTTGCTTGTAGTAGTCTCTTAGGATGCTTTGTATTTCTGTGGTGTCTGTTGTAACTTCTCTTTATCATTTCTAATTTTATTGATTTGAGTCCTCTCCCTCTTTTCCTTGATGAGTCTGGCTAATGGTTTATCAATTTTGTTTATCTTCTCAAAGAACCAGCTATTAGTTTTATTGATTTCTGTGCTGACCTTTATGATTTCTTTCCTTCTACTAACTTTGGGTTTTGTTTGTTCTTTCTTTCTCTAGTTTCTTTAGGTGTAAGGTTAGATTATTTGAGATTTTTCGTGTTTCTTGAGGTAGGCTTGTATTGCTATAAAATTCCCTCTTAGAACTGCTTTTGCTGCATCCCATAGGTTTTGGATTGTCATGTTTTCATTGTCATTTGCCTCTAGGTGTCTTTTAATTTCTTCTTTGATTTCTTCAGTGATCTCTTGGTTATTTAGTAACGTATTGTTTAGCCTCCATGTGTTTGTGTTTTTTACGTTTTTCTCCCTGTAACTGATTTCTAATCTCATAGCGTTGTGGTCAGAAAAGATGCTTGATATGATTTCAATTTTTCTTAAATTTACTGAGGCTTGATTTGTGACCCAAGGTGTGATCTATCCTGGAGAACATTCCGTGCGCACTTGAGAAGAAAGTGTAATCTGCTGTTTTTCAATGGAATGTCCTATAAATATCAATTAAATCTATCTGGTCTACTGTGTCATTTAAAGCTTGTGTTTCCTTATTAATTTTCTGTTTGGATGATCTGTCCATTGGTGTAAGTGAGGTGTTAAAGTCCCCCACTATTACTGTGTTACTGTCGATTTCCTCTTTTATATCTGTTAGCAGTTGCCTTATGTACTGAGGTACTCCTATGTTGGGTGCATATATATTTATAATTGTTATATCTTCTTCTTGGATTGATCCCTTGATCATTATGTAGTGTCCTTCCTTGTCTCTTGTAACATTCTTTATTTTAAAGTCTATTTTATCTGATATGAGTATTGCTACTCCAGCTGTCTTTGATTTCCATGTGAATGGAATATCTTTTTCCATCCTCTCACTTTCAGTCTGTATGTGTCCCTAGGTCTGAAGTGGGTCTCTTGTAGACAGCATATATATGGGTCTTGTTTTTGTATCTATTCAGCAAGCCTGTATCTTTTGGTTGGAGCATTTAATCCATTCACATTTAAGGTAATTATCAATATGTATGTTCCTATTACCATTTTCTTAATTGTTATGGGTTTGTTTTTGTAGATCCTTTTCTTCTCTTGTGTTTCCCACTTAGAGAAGTTCCTTTAGCATTTGTTGTAGACCTGGTTTGGTGGTGCTGAATTCTCTTAGCTTTTGCTTGTCTGTAAAGCTTTTGATTTCTCCATCGAATCTGAATGAGATCCTTTCTGGGTAGAGTAATCTTGTTTGTAGGTTCTTCCCTTTCATCACTTTAAATATATCATGCCACACCCTTCTGACTTTTAGAGTTTCTGCTGAGAAATCAGCTGTTAACCTTATGGGAGTTCCCTTGTATGTTATTTGTTGTTTTTCCCTTGTTGCTTTCAATAATTTTTCTTTGTCTTTAATCTTTGTCGATTTGATTACTATGCGTCTCGGTGTGTTTCTCCTTGGGTTTACCCTGCCTGGGACTCTGTGTGCTTCCTGGACTTGGGTGGCTATTTCCTTTCCCATGTTAGGTAAGTGTTTGACTATAATCTCTTCAAATATTTTCTCTGGTCTTCTCTCTCTCTTCTCCTTCTGGGACCCCTATAATGCGAATGTTGTTGCGTTTAATGTTGTCCCAGAGGTCTCTTAGGCTGTCTTCATTTCTTTTCATTCTTTTTTCTTTATTCTGTTCCGTGGCAGTGAATTACACCATTCTGTCTTCCAGGTCACTTATCCGTTTTTCTGCCTCAGTTATTCTGCTATTGATTCCTTCTATTGCATTTTTCCTTTCAGTTATTGTATTGTTCATCTCTGTTTGTTTGTTCTTTAATTCTTCTAGGTGTTTGTTCTTTCATTCTTCCAGGTCTTTGTTAAACATTTCTTTCATCTTCTTGATCTTTGCCTCCATTTTTTTTCCGAGGGCCTGGATCATCTTTACTATCATTATTCTGAATTCTTTTTCTGGAAGGTTTCCTATCTCCACTTCATTTCGTTGTTTTTCTGGGGTTTTATCTTGTTCCTTCATCTGGTACATAGCCCTCTGCCTTTTCATCTTGTCTATCTTTCTGTGATTGTGTGGTTTTTGTTCCACAGGCTGCAGGATTGTAGTTCTTGCTTCTGCTGTCTGCCCTCTGGTGGATGAGGCTATCTAAGAGGCTTGTGCAAGTTTCCTGATGGGAGGGAATGGTGGTGGGTAGAGCTGGGTGTTGCTCTGGTGGGCAGAGCTCAGTAAAACTTTAATCCACTTTGTCTGCTGATGGGTGGGGCTGGGTTCCCTCCCTGTTGGTTGTTTGGCCTGAGGCGACCCAACACTGGAGCCTAGCCAGTTCTTTGGTGGGGCTAATGGCGGGACTCTGGGAGGGCTCACACCAAGGAGTACTTCTCAGAACTTCTGCTGCCAGTGTCCTTGTCATCATGGTGAGACACAGCCACCCCCCACCTCTGCAGGAGACCCTCCAACACTAGCAGGTAGGTCTAGTTCAGTCTCCTGTGGGGTCACTGCTCCTTCCCTCCTGGGTCCTGATGTGCACACTACTTTGTGTGTGCCCTCCAAGAGTGGAGTTTCTGTTTCCCCCAGTCCTGTCAAAGTCCTGCAATCAAGTCCCACTAGTCTTCAGAGTCTGATTCTCTAGGAATTCCTCCTCCCGTTGCCAGACCCCCAGGTTGGGAAGCCTGACATGGGGCTCAGAACCTTCAATCCAGTGGGTGGACTTCTGTGGTATAAGTGTTTTGCAGTTTGTGAGTCATCCATCCAGCAGTGATGGGATTTGATTTTATTGTGATTGTGTCCCTCCTACCGTCTCAGTGTGACTTCTCCTTTGTCTTTAGATGTGGGGTATCTTTTTTGGTGAGTTCCAGTGTCTTCCTGTCTATGACTGTTCAGCAGTTAGTTGTGATTCAGGTGCTCTCACAAGAGAGAGTGATCGCACATCCTTCTACTCCGCCATCTTGAAACAATCCCCCTGGCATGCCTTCTTCTATCCATCAAACACTCTGTGTCAAGTCCTAGATCAAGTGTTACCTCCCCCTCTGAGGCTTCCTGTCCCCATCAGTCCCTCCCCTGGCCCTTCTGAGGGCTGGGTGCGCTTACCGCCTTTGCCCCCTCAGCTGTGCACTGCTGCCTCACTCGTCCCTCCCACCGCATCACACCCTTCCTAAGGATGCGGGGAACTCGACCTTGCTCTGAGCTCCAGCCACAGGCCCGCACACAGATGTCTGAGGGATGTCAGCCTTCAGGGAAACTCAGTGATCAAATTGAGTCCGACAGTCCTCCTGCATCCTGCCCTGTTGCATCTCAGCCTCAGAGTTCTCTCCTGTAACTGAGGCAATGTGGCCCAGCAGGGTGGTGGTGAAGACAAATAAGAAAGCACTGGTGGGGCTTCCCTGGTGGCGCTGTGGTTGAGAGTCCGACTGCTGATGCAGGGGACACGGGTTCGTGCCCTGGTCCGGGAAGATCCCCCATGCCACGGAGTGGCTGGGCCCGTGAGCCATGGCCGCTGAGCCTGCGTGTCCAGAGCCTGTGCTCCACAACGGGAGAGGCCACAACAGTGAGAGGCCCGCATACCGCAAAAAAAAAAAAAAAAAAAAAAAATCACTGGTGAAGGCCCATTTTCTCCCTCCCTGTCTCCCAGGCAGCCTAGTTTGCTTCCCCCCTGGACTAGCTGGAGATGCGGAAGGGAATGCTGGATGTGGGGGCACCTATGGCCATCCAGAGGCCTGCTCGAAATGGTCTTCTGACTCTGGTTAGAGTTCCTGATTCCAAAGGGTTTTAGGGCAAGGCCCAGGACCCTGCATTTTCAAAAGTGAGTTATAAACCCCTTCCTCCAGGGGTTTCCATGGGACATATTCTGAAATGACTGTTCTGGATGCACCAAACCTCTCTATGGCAATCGGGGCAGCGTAGCTGTGTGAGGAGCCACGTGACCCCTCAGCCCGCACAAGCTTTGGAGGGGGGAATGCTGTCACCTAGGGGCTAAGAAAGAAACTGCCAAAGCTAGGGCCTGAGCCATGTTGATAAAAACATTTATTGAGCACTTTCTGAGTGCGGGGCACTACGCCAAACTCTTTGTACATTTCATCATACTGGATCCCAATGACAGCCCTATGAGGTAGTACTGTCATAAGCCCCATTGTAGAGATGAGGAATGTGGGGCTCAGAGAGGTGAAGTGACTTACCCAAGGTCACACAGCAAGTAAGTGTCAGCGCTTGGACCTGAAGCCAGATTTGGCTGACAGCTGAACTCTAACCACAACACTCGAGTGCCTCCTACATGCCTACATCACAGAGTCGTCTGGGGATGCTGGGAGAACTGCATGTGAAAAGGTTTAACAGGTAAGGGCTCCAACCATATCAGGTCCCTGAAGAGCAGCTTAACTAGAGGCTGCCCCTAGGCAGCCTGGAGGAGGGGTGGGTGGGACTCCCCTGTCTTCTCTCTCAGGCAGCCTGACCACCAGCCTGGACCAGCCAGACCCTGGGCCATTCAGGTTCAGCTGCCTCAGATCCCAGAATGCTGCAGGGCTTCCCAGCAGGACAGGTGACACAGCGAGGTGACCTTGGGCCAGGGTTTACAGAGCATGTTCCAAAAGGATTTTGACCAATGGCTCACTTCCACTGGGAAGGATGTCTAGTCTGCTCCTAGAGGCCCTGGACCCAAAGGTGAGCATCAGGCAGGATGCGGGAGCAAACACCATGGGTCCATCACTCCGAGGCCTGGATGTAGACAGGCACAGCAAGCATGGCACACGGGCCCTCGGCCCCTGCCTGCAGCTCTGCCAGGGCCAGGTTGGAGCCCAGGCCCTCAGCATGCCCGGGCACCACCAGCTCAGGTTCGCCCCCCACTGTCCCCCCCACTACGATGGACAGCACGGCATCCGGCTCCGAGAAGGGCGGCTTGCCTGGGGCGGCCTCGGACACTGGCCCAGGCCCTGTGTCCTTCAGCTCCTCCAGCCCCAGCGTGTCAGGCAGGGGGGTCACCACCTTGCGGCCACCAGTGCTGCCGCTGCGGGGGGCTGCCCTCCTCCGGGGGGGCCGCCGGGCTTGCAGGTCCTTGTCCTTTTGGGGGCCGAGGCGGCAGCGGTGGTCCTTGAGGTACTTGTGGCGGGAAAAGCCCTTGGCGCAGCCGGCACAGCGGAACTTGTAGTTGCCTGTGTGGGCGCGCTGGTGCTCGGCAAGGTGGGCACGGCGGCTGAAGGACTTGCTGCACAGGGCGCACTTGTGGAGCTTCATGCCTGGGGAGCAAGGGGAAGGCAGTGAGAGGCACCCAGACCCTTCACCCTGCAATGCTGCCCTGGCACTTGGAACGAAGCCCAGTTCCTCAGCTTGCCCTACGAGCATGGGTGTGACCTGGGCCCTGCTCCCTCCACTCTCATCTCCCACCTTCTCCCAGCCACTTACCCTGTGCCAGCCTCCTGCCTCTGGGCCTTTGCTTGTGCTGTTTCCCCTCTGCCTGGAACAGCAAGCTCAGCCCCTAAACCTTGACTAACTTTGCCAGGTCACCATCATCTCTCTCCTCTCTGGTCTGCCTGCCTCACCCTGGCCGCCTCAGACCATTCCCCACAGGGCAGCTAGAGAGGTCTTGGTAAAACCTCTCCATGACACTCCCTGCTCCAAACCCTCCAGTGATTCCCCAAATTTCCCACAGAGCCGCCTGCAGCTGGCCACCCCCTTCACCTCTCAGACCCATCCCCTTCCTCTACCCTCTCTTGTTCTCTGAGCTCCAGGCCTCCCGCCCGCCTTTCCTCGTCTCAAACACCCGCCAGTCTCTTCCCTGCCTGAAGGCTTTGCACTTGCTGCTCCCTCACCCTGGAAGCCATTTCCGGCTCTTCTCCTCCCTCAGACTCAGCTTTCATGTCACCTCCTCCGGGAAGCCCTCCCTGATACCCACTTCCATTCTTTCTCTGCCCTCTCACTCTGCTTATTTCCATCTTTGCCCTCAGCATATTTTACTGTAACATACTTATTTGTTTGCTGTTCATTTTCGATCTCTGCCACTAAATGCTAAGCTTCCCCAGGAGGGCAGGGTGGGCTTCTGCCTGATTCCCCCATGGCACCCCCAGTGCCTGACACATGGTATTCTCGCAGTAGTCACTCACTGGATGAATCACTGGTGCCTCCATATCCACCATGAAGTCAACTCCGTCCCACACACAGCCTGTGCCATGGCCCCCTCAGCCTCCCTGGGATGACAGCTCAGAGAGGGGGCAGTGAGTTGCCCGAGGCCACCCAGCAGGACAGTGGTAGTGCCAAGAATCAAGCCCAGGTCCTCTGTCTCCAAGTCCTCAATCTACTCTCTTAGTTTTCACACTTTTTTTAGCCACTAGATCCTGTTTATAAACCAGTGGTTGTTAATCAGGGGTGACTTTACTCCCCAAGGATCTTTTGGCTTGTCCCCAGAGACATTTTTGGTTGTCATAACCATGGGGTAGAGGCCAGGGATGCTGCTGAACATCGTACAGTGCACAGGGCAGCCGCCCACGACAAAGAATTATCCAGCCCAAAATATCAATAGTGCCGATATTGAGAAACCTTGTTCTATAGACCAAGTGGTATGTGGAAAGCCAGCCAAGCTGCTCTGGGGAAGCAGCAGCCCCAGGAGAAGCTCTGTGGAGCCGTCGGGAAACTGAGGAGTGGTGTGGAGACCCCTACTCCACACCCCAGCTTCCTTGCTCTGCCGAGTGGGCCAAGGAAGCTCCCTGGCCTTATCTTGGACCCACTCAGAACTGGATCTCCCTCCACACCTGACCTCACCTCTGTCACACTGGGTGCCTCTCTGATATACAGTCATCTCCTCCTGAGTCAGCTTCCTCCTCAGCCTGGGGGACTGTGGTTGACTCACCTCCGTACACCCTGAGGACCCAAACACAGGCCAGGCTCATGGCTCACAGGAGCAAAAGTCTATTGGCTGGAAGGTACCAGGCAGGGAAAATAAGCCTCACAGGATGTGTTTGCTCTTTCTGGGGTTCCTGCCCAAGGGGCTTGAGCTGAACCAGACCCTCCTGGCACGTCCAGGAGCCACTTACCGGAGTGGGAAAGGATATGAGCCTTCAGCTTGTCTGGTCGGTTGAACTCCTTACTGCAGCCCGTGTGTGTCCTAGGATCCAAAACACTTGTCAGGGGAGCTCACTAAGCACAGGACTCTCCTGCTGGCCCCCCTGCTGGCAGCCCTGGGCAGGACGGACTCGCTCATCCACCCTAAAGGCTGGGCAGGGAAGCAGCATGGGGAGTGAAGCAGCCAGGCAGGACCCAGGACAGGACAAAAGGAGAGAGGGCCTGCAGCCCTCGGCCCTGACCCCCTTGTATCCCACAGCTGGGTAAACCTGCCCCCTCCCACCCACCGTCTCTACTCACGAGAAGGGGCATTTGTATTTCTTGAATGGCTCATGGATCAACATGTGTCTCTTCAGTTTGTCCTTGCGGTTGAACGCGGACTCACACACTGAGCATTTGTAGGGCTTCTCACCTGCAGGAGGAAACACAGATGGGGGACCAAGGGTGTCGTGAGAGGGAGTCTGAATATGGGGCGCAGGGGTCTCCATTAGAGGACAGCAACTCCTCTAGGGAGGTGGCCTGGGGGAATATTGCCTCTCCCTTTCCTCGGGACTTTGCTTTGCCAAGGAGAAGAGGAGGCTGTTTCAGTTAGGATGGGCGGGAAGGGCCTCTCTGACGAGGCAACACCTGAGGCGGTGAGGGGGCGAGCCATGCAGGAATGTGGGAGTGAGGGTCCCAGGTAGGAGGAGAGGTGGGGCACTGCATGTGTCTGGGGAACAATGGGGAGGCCTGTGCGGCCGGGTTGGAGCAGCGGAGGGAGAATGAGGCAGAAGAGGAGGTGGGCAAGGCAGCCAGGCCCAAAAGGGAGGGTTTGGGAGGCCGAGGTTTTTACTCTGAGCCAGATGAGAAGCCATCAGAGGGGCTGAGCAGAGGAGGGACAGGATCTGACTCGAGAGTCTCACAGGCTCCCTCTGGCTGTGTGTACAGAACAGACTGAGGGCGTGAGGGTGGAGGCAGGAAGGAGGCTGGTACAAGAAATGGGAAGTGGCCAAGTACGGGTGATGTGCAGAAAGCAGAATCGGCAGCCCTTGCCAACTGACTGGCTGTGGGGCATGAGAGAATCTAAGGCGTGGGCTGGGTGGATGGCCGTGACATTTACTGAAATGGGGTCCACCAGAGGGGAGGGGGGAATTACACCTTATCTGGTTGAATCCTTGCAACAAACCATAAGGCAAGTCCTAGAAGAGAAAACTTAGGTTCCTGGTCTACAAGTAGTGTTTGGGGGAAGTAAGATTCCAGCCCAGCAGTGTGACCCAGGGTCCACCTGAGTTGCCCCAGATGGTCTGCTGCAGAACCCATGTGTGGGGCTGGGGCTGAGGGGTGGCATGGAGAGCAGCTCTCACCTAACAGGGGTCAGGGGTCAGAAACTGCCCTTTGGAAAGGGGCTATTACCGGGTTGCTTTACTTCCTGCCATTATCTCCTCTCTGTTCTCTCTGGGATGAATAAAGTACTTTTGAAAAATGCCAACCCAATGATTGAGGAAAGTCTGGTCCTTACAATGGAATGTTCTGCAGTCATTAAAAAGATTAAGGTCGATCTGTGTTTCCTGATCTGGAAAGATCTCCTGGCTATATTGCTAGGGGGAAAAGAAAAGTGTAGGACAGCTTAATACAGTCCCATTTTTGTTAGAAAAAAATACAGTCCCCATACTCCAAAAAAGCCCTGGCCATATGGGTTTGTATCGACACAGAATATGCAGGGAGAAAGGTAGGGGAGGGTACACACCAAACTGTCAGTAGCAATTAAGATTTGAAGGGGGAATTTAACATTTCATTTTATGTACTTCCATACTGCTTCCATTTTTACAAAAAGCATGTATTACTTTTGAATAATAATAATTATTTTAAAAACCATAAAGAAAGCAATTTGGTAATATCTATCAAAATTGTCAATGAAGTTTTTTTTTCTTCTTTTATCATAAATATGAAATATATGTAACAGAAAATTTACCATTTTAACCATCTTTAAGTGTACACTTCAGTGGCATTAACTACATTCTTACTGTCATCCTACCATCACCACTATCCATCTCCAGAACTTTTTCATCATCCCAAACTAAAACTCGGTACTGCATATACATTTTTTTTTTTTTTCCGGCGGTACGGTGGGCCTCTCACTGTTGTGGCCTCTCCCGCTGCGGAGCACAGGCTCCAGACGCGCAGGCTCAGCAGCCATGGCTCACGGGCCCAGCCGCTCCGCGGCATGTGGGATCTTCCCGGACTGGGGCACAAACCCGTGTCTCCTGCGTCAGCAGGCAGACTCTCAACCACTGCGCCACCAGGGAAGCCCTGCATATACATCTTAACCTAGCATTTCCACTGCTAGGAACGTACACTACAGATATATTCCCAAAAGCTTGTCAAGAGACCCACACAGCATTGTGTATACAAACTGACAGCTGAAAAAATAATTTAAGTGTCCATCCATAGGGAACTGGTTAAATCAAAGATGGTAAATGAAGGAGAATACTATGCAGCTAAGAAAAAGAAGGTGCTATTAGGAACATCTTCAAGGTACCTTGATAAGTGAAGAAAAATGGCACATAATAGAGTTATAATATGTGCCTATTTGTGTAAAAGTAAGCACATGTTTTGTATAGATGTAAAATAAAACTAGAATGTCCCAGATGAGACCACTAACAGTGATCACCTTTGGGGAGGGGAATTAGGATCACTCTTCAAACTGCAAACTCCAAGTCACAAACTGATGGTGGTTATTTTAACAACTAAAACTGTACAGATAGAAAATACTGTTTTGTGAAACTTATGTTTCAGTATATTCTGTGTGTAAGTATGTGTTTCCTGGGTTGCATATAAAATGTATTTTTTGGGCTTCCCTGGTGGCGCAGTGGTTGAGAGGCTGCCTGCCGATGCAGGGGATGGGGGTTTGTGCCCCGGTCCGGGAAGATCCCACATGCCGCGGAGCGGCTGGGCCCGTGAGCCATGGCCACTGAGCCTGCGCGTCTGGAGCCTGTGCTCCACGGCGGGAGAGGCCACAACAGTGAGAGGCCCGTGTACCGTAAAAAAAAAAAAAAAAAAAGTATTTTTTACCGTAGGCCATAGTAAAAAAAAAAAGAAAAAATCAAAAACCATTTGGATTGTCCATCTGAGGAGAGATGCTTTGGTGCTATCAAGGATTTTTTCCTCAGGTTTTCTCAAACTTTAGACCCTTTTCAGTATAAAACAGAACAGAATTTTTTAACTAATAAAAAACATTTTAAAGCTTAAAGAAAATAAAGTGTCGATGTATCTCAGCTGGGGAACTAAGGAGAGAGGGCTCTATCCAGGTTCGGGAGGGAATTTTGCATCGAGCACAACGCCCCCACCCCCAGGGGCTCAGAATGGCCTCAGGGGCAGAGCCAAGAGTCCCCCCACCCGCCCCCTGAGGCTCATCTCCACTCTAGTGTTGGTGGGAACCCCTTGTTCCCTTGAGGGGGCAGGCAGGGGCCAGGAAGGAGATGGGCAGGGGGGATGAAGAGAGGGAGGGGATGGGCAGGAGGGGGCTCAGGAGGAAGGCCAGAGGGGGATGGGAAGGGGAACAGAGAGGGTGTCTGGGGGGAGGAGAAGGGGGACTGAGCAGGAGTCGGTGGGGGACAGGGTACCCACCTGAGTGAATGTGAGCGTGCAGTTTGAGGTAGTGCTCCCGCCGGAAGAACTTCTTGCACACCTGGCACTTGAACCTGCCCCCGCTGCCGTGGGTGGGCAGGTGACGCCGCAGGTAGCGTTCACAAGGAAACACCTGGCAGAACAGAGGAGTCAGCGTCAGGTCTGACTCACCAGCCCTCACCACGTTATGAGCTCAAGGGGCCCCTCGTTACCAGCCCTTACAGAAACATCTTCCTTTCTGCCCACTAGGGGTCAAGGCCCACAGGGTCAAGCTCAGCCATTAGAGCCTCATGGCTCCCACTACTCACCCATAAGCCCAGTCAAGACATGCATGCCCTGAGCTTCTGCCCAGGCTGTTGTTTCTACCCAGGGAGACTTTCTCTTAGCCTGACAAACTCCTACTCATCCTTTAAGACCCAACTCAGGTCACTGCTTCTGTGAAGCCCTCCCTGACTCCTCAATGCCACACCAGGCGAAGCAAATTCCGCCCTTGAATGTCCACCCATATTTTTAAAGTCAGCATCTAACTTATTGAAACACAGCCCTTTGCTTGTACGGGATCTCCAAGAGGGCAGAGAGGGGCTTTCATTCCTCAGCACAGGGCCTGAATCAAATGACTGACAAGCAAAGGAATGAATGAAAAAATGAACAAATAACTGAAGAAATAAATGGAAAGGTAATAAAAAGCCAGAAAACACAGAAGCCAAAATCTCCTTCCTCCCCAGGCATAGGAAAAGCATTCGTTCATTTTTTCATTCATCTAATATAGAGAAGTGGTCAAGGACACAGACCCATCAACTTACTAGCCCCATCATTTCCTAGCTGGATGACCTTTCTGTGCCTTGGTTTCCCTGTCTATAAAATGGAGATAGTAATAATTTGCCTACCTCCTAGGGTTAAATGAGTCAGTTCAGATAAAATGCTCAGAACAGCATCTGGCACATGGTTCTTGCTAATTCACGATACCTTTTATTCAGACCACAAATTCCAAACCCCTAAATTAGGCTATATAATTAGAAACATCTACAATGAGGCCGAAGTGAAACCAGGGCTGTCTGTCCTGGAAAATCTGCCTCATAAGGTTGTAAGAAAATGAGTAGAACAAAGAAACCAGTTAACACACCAGGGGGATGCAATCAGCAAAATCCAGACTTCAGGAAACTCCACAGGACCGATGGCCCAGTTTCTTCAACAAATACATTAAAAGAAAAAAAAAAGGAGCATCGATGGGGGGAATCTGTAGATTAACAGAAACTTTGGTCGTATCAACCAATCACAATATATCGACCTGATTCAAACAAACTTTACAAAAATTATGTTTTTGGGAAAAGTGGAAAATGGAACACTGCCTGGATATTTGATGATATGAAGGGCCAGGCTTTAGTGAGGGCTTCCAGATCCACTGAAAAGAAGAACCAGTAACAACAAGGATGATAAGACATCAGGAAGCTGGAGGCCGCTGTTCAGATGCTGGGCCTGGGCCCAGGAGAGGCCTCACTCCACGTCAGCCCGGCCTGGCCCGCCTGGCCCAGCAGTAGCCCTGGGATGGCCACGGGTGGTGTCCAACGGGTAAGACGGGCCAGGCAGAGTTCTCGCTCTTCAAAGACAAAGTCGTCTGCGGAGACAACCCCAAGCTTGGCCTGCACGTGTGTTGAGGCAGGAGGGGAGAAGGAGACGGTGGGGTCTCCATCACCTCTCGCCCCCTATTTTCGCCCAGCCAGCAAGGGCAGGGTTCCCCACCTTTTGGCAGTGCGGGCAGGGGAAGTTGTGAGTGGCGGTCTGCAGGTGGTGCTCCAGCGCCTCGGGGGTGGAGTACTTGTTGACGCATTTGACACACCTATATGGGGAGGAGCAGAGAAGTGAGAGAGCGTGTGTGCGGGGCTGGATGCCCCAGCAGGCGTGGGAACCGGCCACTCCCCGCCCCCAACACCAGGAGGCAAAATCCCACATTTGATTCATTCTCGAATAGGTCCCTTCTTCTCGCTTGCCACCGCCTCCATCCTAACCCAAACCATCTTGCTCGAAGGAACGTGTGCAGTAGCCTCCTCCCTGCCCCAATTCATTCTCCACAGGGGAGCCAGCAGGAGCCTTTAAAAATCAAAATCACAGCTTACCCTTCCCCCTCCCCATATCCTCAAGTCCAGTCTTTATTCACGCCTTGCCCCTAGGTTCTTTTTTTTCCCCCTTAGATTCCATATATATGTGTTAGCATACGGTATTTGTTTTTCTCTTTCTGACTTACTTCACTCTGTATGACAGACTCTAGGTCCATCCACCTCACTACAAATAACTCAGTTTCGTTTCTTTTTATGGCTGAGTAATATTCCATTGTATATATGTGCCACAAAGTGAGAGAGTGGCACGGACATATATACACTACCAAACGTAAAATAGATAGCTAGTGGGAAGCAGCCGCATAGCATAGGGAGATCAGCTTGGTGCTCTGTGACCACCTAGAGGGGTGGGATAGGGAGGGTGGGAGGGAGGGAGATGCAAGAGGGAAGAGATATGGGGACATAGGTATACGTATAACTGATTCACTTTGTTATAAAGCAGAAACTAACACACCATTGTAAAGCAATTATACTGCAATAAAGATGTTAAAAAAATAAAAATAAAAAATAAAATTATGTGTTTATGACCAAACCTTTTTTTTTTTTTTTTTTTTTTTGCTATATGCGGGCCTCTCACCGTTGTGGCCTCTCCCGCTGCGGAGCACAGGCTCCGGATGCACAGGCCCAGCGGCCATGGCTCACGGGCCCAACCGCTCCGCGGCATGTGGGATCTTCCCGGACCGGGGCACGAACCCGTGTCCCCTGCATCAGCAGGCGGACTCTCAACCACTGCGCCACCAGGGAAGCCCCCCAAACCTTTTTTTAAAAATAAATTTACTTATTTTATTTAAAAAAAAAACATCAAAATCAGACCATGTCACACCCTTGCTTAAAAATCCCCTTGGCTTACAAGGCCCTACTGGCCTGACTCACTCCCAGCTCTCAGCTTTCACCTTTCCCCATTGCCCATCTCACACCCTCTGCTCTAGGCCCCCCGGTCTCCTGAATGCACCCAGAACACACCAAACTCGACCCCACCTCAGGTTCTTTGTACTTGCTGTTTTTATGACCTGGAACGCTCTTCCCCCCAGTCCTCCCCTTGGCAGCACCTGCTCAGCCTTCACGTCTCAGCTCAAATGTCACCTCCTCAGAGAGACCCTCCCCGACCACCCCATCTCAAGGTGCCCCCCAGAGCCCAGCCCCAGCCATGTCCTATTATGCTCTCCAGTTGTATTTTCTTCTTAGCAATTATTATCTGGAATCACTTATTTGCTTACTTCTCTGTCTCCTCCACCAGCAAGTGGGCTCTGGAGGCCAGGACCATATCTGTCTTGTTTGCCTTGTTCATAACCTGCTCTGAGCACCAGGGACAATCTCTTACATGAAACAGTCAGACAAGGACCCACTGTAGAGCACAAGGAACTCTACTCAGTACTCTGTAATGGCCTATATGGAAAAAGAATCTAAAAAGGAGTGGATAGATGTATAACTGATTCACTTTGCTGTATACCCGAAACTAACACAACATTGTAAATCAACTATACTCCAAAAAATAATAATAATAAATAAAAGTCAGACAGACAAGGATCCAGGTCTGGCTTCTTCCCATCTCTGACCCTCAGTTTCCTTATCCATAAAATGAGGTAGGAATTCCAAGTGGACCTGCCCCTCAGTTTTTCTTAAGATCATAACAAGAGTCAAAGGACACACTGGTGCCAAACAGCTCATAAACTGCAAAGCACATAGACATGGTCTTTACTCTAAACATCACTCGCTAACATGCCCGCAAAATAGCAGTTTCAGGCCTCAAGCCACTCTAAGGAAAAGATCCCACCGTCTCCCCACCACAAAACATTCACCAGCAAATGGGCCCGTTTACAATGCAGTACCACTGAGGAACGCCAGAGGCAGGTGGGCAATTCATGTTAAAAACAGAACCACAGACCCTGCCATCTGTACACCAGGGCATGTGGGAAACCCGCAGTCAGGCTGCACCCGTGGTGGCCCCAGGGACGCCCCCTCAGGCCACACCCTGAAAACCACAAGCTAAATGCCTCCAGATGGCAAGAAAGAAGGAGCAGGAGAGGTGAGAGCAGAGCTACCAGGAGGGCAGAGACCTGGTGAGCTAGTGGGAGGAAGAAGACAGGAATCGCACAGGCTCTGGCAGCAGGGATGCAGTTTCGCACCATTAACTGAAAACTCCCTGCCAGAAACGCCACCCTAACTACGTCACCCCAAGTAACATCCCCAGCACCAGGTCAAACCAGAGCCATGTGTCTCCTGATACAGCACGCTGAGAGAGACACAGCATCGCTTTGTGATACTCCTGCCCATAGTGCCAATCCTGGCTCCACCCTGAGGTCAAATCAGACAAACCCAGACGGAGGGCATTTTACAAAATTACTGGCTTATACTCGTCCAAAATATTAAGGTCATGAAAGACAAAGACAGAGTGAGAACTGTTCCAGCTTAAAGGGGACTAAAGAGACACGGCAACCAAATACAAGGTGGGATCCTGGATTGGATCCTGGGCCAGAAAAAACATTTGTTTCTTTGTCTATAAAGGATGTTATTGGAACAATTAGAACTTTCTGAATAAGGTACATTAGGTAACAGAATTGTATTGATTTAACCTCCTGATCTTGATAACTACACTGTGCTTATGTAAGAGGTTATCCTCATTTTTAGAAAATACACACTAAAGAGAAAGGGTAAAGGAGCATGTCTGCAAATTATTCCCAAAAAGTTCAGAATGTGATAAAGTAAGTGTGTAAGGATTGTAATATTGGGGAAATCTGGATGAAGGGTGTACGTGGGAATTCTCTGTACTATTCTTATAACTTTTCTAGAAGTCTAAAATTATGTCAAAATAAGTTTAAAAAGAACACTTCCTGAAAGTGATTGCTTATGGGATGAGGGAGCAGGTCAGGGTGGATAGGGAATTCCTTTTCACTCTATGCCCTTCTGTAGTTTTTAAATATTGCATTGTATGCACATAGCAATTATTTTTTTCAAGTAGGTAATTAATCTTTTTTAAACCCCTCTGTGATCTTTGACCTGCAAAATCACTTCTAGGAACTTATTTACAAACGAGCAAAGATATATGTCCCAAGTTGTTCCTGTAGTGTTGTTTATAATAATGACAAACTGGAAATAACCCAATTAACCTGCAATAAGGAATGGGTTAAATAAATTACAGCCCATCCACATACAATGGAATACTAAGTAGCTGTTTAAAAGAGTGAGGCAGGTCTGTTTGTGCTGAGGTGCAAAGATATAATCATTATAGTTTTAAGTGATAACACCAAGTATACGGAATGATCCTATTAAATTTTAGACTTGTTTGTCAGAAGTTGTGCAACAGGAAGATGGTGTGATGAATTTTCACCAGATTCAATAACTGTGTTTGGGATAACCTAACTCAAATATAGCCTGTGATATTTATAGCTATAAATATGCTTATTACAGATATATACCAAAGGACATGTACCAAGAGGTTAACAGGGTTTTGTTTTTTGTCTTCTTGTGGGTTTTTCTAAAAATCCATTTCTGTGCATTGAACATGGATGACTTTTGTAACTAGAAAAAAATACATCTTATTTTTAAAAGGAAAAAGTAAACATACAGCATATATATAGTGACGTGTATGAATTTCACTTGAGGGAGTTGGGGAGGCGCCACAGGCAGGCCAAGGCAATGTGGTCCAAAGCGGGCAGAGCAGCCGGACTGACAGGACCTGCCCCCATGAAAATAGAATGAAACCACCACACCCACTCAAATGTCACCATGAGAGAGAAATAAACTCTCACCTTGTTAAAGTCACTGTTATTTTGGGTCCCTATTACAAGCAACCAAACCTAGATTTAAATTATATAATTAATAAACATTGCAGCAATAATATTTATTGAGTACCTATTATGTTCCAGGCACCATGTCTAACTGCTTCATACTCATCTTACTTGATCCTTATAAATAATCCAATAGGGTAGGCACTATCGTATCGCCATTTCACAGGTGAGGAGACTGAAGTTCAGGGTGGCTGAATATCTTGCTGAGGTCAACCATCAGGTTTGCGGCTGAGCTCAGATTTGAGCACAGGGAGGTGGCTCCAGAGCTCTTATCATTACCCACTACACCATTCCACCCTTGGGCCATCCAGATGGCCTGCCTCCCTGCACCTTACTTTGGGGCCAGAAGCTCCAATGGCTACAAAGGGCCTCTGTCACTCTAAGCTTGGCAAGAGAACCTGGGAGAAGTGATCTACTGCAGGCACAGGGCCATCATGGGGCTCAATTCTCAGCCTGCGAACTCCAAAACCAGAGCTATGAGGCTTCCACAGTCCAAGACAAGAGTTTGAATCCCAGCTCTGTACTGACATTGTTACTCTGGTGGGCAGGTCACTTCTCCTGTCTGAGCCTCAATGTCCTCATCTTGAAAATGGGGAGAACACCACAGCTATGGACTGAACTGTGTCCCTCCAAAATCTGCATGCTGAAGTCCTGACCCTCAGTGTAATGGTACTTGCAGATGGAGCCTTTGGGTAGTGATTAGGTTTAGATGAGATCATAAGTGTGGGATCCTCCAGATAAGGTTAGTGCCCTTCTAAGAAAAGACCAGACAGAAAGGACACCCTCTCTCTCTCATGTGTCTATAATATTTTGTTATAGCCACCTCAGCTGACTGATACAACCTACCTCCCAGGATTGCAGGGGTCAATGTCCCTAAGTCAGGCCAAGGCACCTAGTAGTTGCTCCCTTCCTTTTACTTGGTATCTCACTCCAGAGAGCCACATAGCTACAGGGACTCATAGAATATCCACAGATTGAAATGGCAAAAGCAAAAGAAAATGCCCTCTGAGAACAAATGAGAATTACTCATCATTATCCAGAAATCTCCACCCCTTAGCTGGTCAGAGCTTCACCTGTTTTTCCTGCCTCTCTGGCCCCATTTCCCAATCTCCCTCAGGGTCAGTTGCCCTACATCCCATTTCTCAAGCCCCAGTCCCCCTGCCAACTTCTCAAAGCTCTTGTGATTTCTACAAGGTCCTCATGCCCTGGCCCCACTTTCTCTCCCAGGCCCCATCTAAACATCTCCTCCCACTTCCATTCTACAGAACAGTCATTCTAAACCCCATGCTGTTTTATTTTATGTCGCTACACCTTCTGTTCCTCCTGCTAGGAATGCACTTCCCACTACCCACTGTCTACCTGGCAAACTCCTACCCATCCTTCAAAACCCAGTTCAGGTATCATTGTTCCTGGGACACCTTCGCAGTCCTACCTCCCACTTTACGTAATATGTCTATGATAGCATTTTATCACAGTATATCCTAAGACTATATACACTCCTGTCTCCCTAAGCAGCCCATGCATTCTAAACTCAAGGTCTGTATTTACTTATTTTTGAACCCCAGAAGCCTCACCCAGGAGTTAGAGGGGGGCCCCATTAACAGAGGTCATCAGCCAAGTCTGTGCAGATACAAGTTTGTACAGAGAAGCAAAAGCCATTCTAACATGAAAATATTCACTAATGAACTAGAAGAAGTCCCTAGACAAACACACCAATTTTTTTTTTCACTATCCCCATGCACTGCGTGCTGGGTTTTGTGAGGCAGCTGCTCCCAAGAGACATAAGGCAAATGCGCGGTGAAATGGATGCAGAGCAAAAATGAGGGGTTCCATCAAGTCATGAAAGTGATGCTGGATGATACCATCGGCATATGAGAGTCTAGAAGAGGGACCAGAAAGCAATCGAGGAAGAGAAACTCTACAAGGATGATCACAGGATCCATGGCTCCAAACAGAATGACAAGGATGATCACAGGATCGATGGCTCCAAAGAGAATGATCTAAAGATCTAAGGACTAAAAGCATGAGGCAAAACGGAGGGAGCCCTTCATCATTTCTGCCAAAGGGACCTTCTTTGACTGAAACAGAAAACTACAACAATGTAAAGGGTTGTCAGAAAACTACCCCCAATGAAACCTACATTTGATTCATTCCTTGTCCATTCTAAGAATCAGCATATAGCTTCAACTTTAACCTAAATTTTACAGATTATAAAACAAATAAATCTTATTTTTATGATTTTTGCTTTCAGATACATACTTGTTCATTTTTTCATTTAAGAATCAATGTACCATTCCAACTGTAACCTAAGTTGTGTAGGCTATCAGATGGAATACTATTTTCATAATGTTTTACTTTAGAAAAAAAAACAAATCTTTTTTCCATTATGAACAAGGAAAGAACATTGGCTTCCCTTTTTTAAGATTTATTTTCTTTTTTTTTAGGATAACTGTCTGCCAAGTTGAAGAATGATATAAGGAGGGCCAGCATCTTTTGCCCCCTTCAGTGCCAAGACACAGAACCCTCTCTGCCAGGCTGGACCCTGGAGCCTCAGATTCCCCTTTGAGATGTCCCACTGGTCCTGAGCAGTCAGAACCACCAAGGGACCAGACCCCTGGGCTCCCTGCAGGGACAGGGAAAAGGGAGGGCACATACTTGTAGACGGCACTGTCCTTCTTGGGGCTGTGCTGGGGCAGGAGGCTGTGTGAGTACTGATGCACGCCCAGGTCGTACAGCGAGGGGAAGTCCTTGCCACAGAGGTGGCAACGGTAGCTCAGCTCCTCCTGGTGGCTCTTGATGTGCTCCAGAAAAGTGTCGAGCTTTGGGAATGTCTGCGCGCAGCTTTTGACCACACACTTGTACACCTTGAGGGAAGAGGCAGAGTTGGTGAGGGAAGGCAGGAGAACTGCTCCACTGCCGCCCCCTGCCCTGTGGCATCCACCTCGAACACTGCTTGTGGAAGACCCGACCACTGTTTCCCTGCTCCCCTGCTGCTGCAGCCCCGGTCTTATTTTGGGGCCAGTCACAATGGCCCCATTACCCTCCCTGCAGGCTCTGTGTCGTCTGGGTATGCTTAAGAAAAAATATCCAAAACCTGGGATGATAACATCTTGAAAAGATGTGAAAAGATGACACAACGTCCTTCCAATGTCATGCTAGAATAGTGGCTCTCCAACTTGAGTCTGCATCACGATAACAGATTATGCCACTGCCAGCGAATCTGATTCAGCAGGTCTGAGTGGCCTGAATATGTGCATTCCTACCAAGTGCCCAGGTGATGCTGAAGCTGCTGGGCCAGGGACCTCACTTTGAGAACTGCTGTCTGGCAGGCAGTTAGGTAAAGGCAGTTAAGCCACTGAGGGTCATCTCACCCTCTGGGTGATGTGATTTGTTTTGATTGTTTACTACTGATTAGGACCCAGACTCTAAAGTTAAATGTCAACTTGTAGAAAACTGATCCAATGTAAATGACTTTTGTCATGTAGAAAAGATAACTCCAAAGGTTTTGTTGCTCTGTAGGACATGAACCAGATTTGTATCTAACTTAGCAATCTTATTTCAGGATTCCTTTTTTTCACTGACATAGTTATTTATGGGTATAGATATCAGTGTTTCATATCCTCTTTTGACTGGCTTTGTCATCCTCCCAGTTCCCTCATTAATGATTTAAGTAAAATTCTGACTCATGTTCACTATGTCATTTGTATGAGAATGATGTTTTTTAACATTTTGAAAATTATACTTTGACAAGTAGTACACACTCCTCATAGGGCTGCATGACACACTCAGATACAATTCCACATGCTCTTTCTTCCTAACAAAGTGAACCCTGATTTGCTCAGAGTGGCAAGATGCCAAATCAAGTTAAAACATTTGATCCCCTGGCTCCCTTACATCGAGTGTCAGCCATGTGACCCCTTTCTTGCCAATGAGAAGTAGGCAGTAGTCTTTGGGGAAGGAATCACTCCCAGAACAAAAAGGCAAAAGCTTCCTAGGAGAAGTCCCCTCTGTTTTTTGCATTTGTCCTGACTGGAATATAGATGTGATGACTGGAGGTATAGCAGCCATCCTGCAACCTTGAGGATGAAAGCCACATGCTAAAGATGGCAGAGCAGAAAGCCAAGAGAACCCTGCTATATAAGCCCAATGCTACCTACTTATGGACCTCTTGTGATGTGAGAGGAAAAAAACCCTAATCAGTAAGCCAGTTATCTATTATTTGCAGCATAACAATGCACTCCTAAATGACAGAGCATATGCACTGGCTCTGACCAATGAGAGGTCTACAGAAGGCTTCTGGGAAAGGTTTCCTTGCTCCTAAAGAAGACACAGAAAATACAACCCCTTTATGCTCACAGATAATACTGTGTCTGATCTTCTGCCTAGGAAGAGTGACTACCATCACAGGACCACAGGCAAACCACCAGCAGGGGACAAGGCCACACCCTGAGATAGTGGAGACAAGAGCTAGAAAGACACAGGGTCCTTGATGCTGGGTTGAGTCAACTGAATGTCTCAGGCCCAGAGCTGCCCTCTCTTGGGTTTTCTTGTTATGTGAGATAACAAACTTCCTAATTGTTTAAGCCAGTTTGAGTCAAAGTTTTCTGTGATTTTCCCCCAAAGATATCCTAACTTAACTCTATCAATCTCTCTGCTAAGAATCTATCATAAGGGGACTTCCCTGGTGGTGCAGTGGTTAAGAATCCGCCTGCCAATGCAGGGGACACAGGTTCGATCCCTGGTCTGGGAAGATCCCACCTGCCACAGAGCAACTAAGCCTGTGAGCCACAACTACTGAGCCTGCGCACCACAACTACTGAAGCCTGCGCTCCCTAGAGCCCATGCTCTGCAACAAGAGAAGCCACCGCAGTGAGAAGCCCACACACCGCATCGAAGAGTAGCCCCTGCTCGCTGCAACTAGAGAAAGCCCATGCACAGCAGCGAAGACCCAACACAGCCAAAAGAAAAAAAAAAAAAAAAAGAATCTATCATAAGGAAGAAGTCAGAGATGTGGACAAAGATTTGATTACAATAATGTTCACCACAGTTTTGTTTATAATAGCAAAACTCAGGAAGTAACCTAAATGTTCAATAATAGGGGATTTAAAAAAAATGTAGCCATTGGGAATTCCCTGGTAGTCCAGGGGTTGGGACTCCACTGCTTCCACTGCAGGGGGTACAGCTTCGATCCCTGGTCAGGGAACTAAGATCCCGCATGCCACATGGCATGGCCAAAAAAAAGAAAAATGTAGCCGTTAAAAATTATGGTTTGTTTTTTTTAAAAAAATAGTGACATGGAGACTTCCCTGGCGGTCCAGTGGTTAAGAATCTGCCTTCCAATGCAGGGGACACAGGTTTGATCCCTGGTCAGGGAACTAAGATCCCACACGTGGTGGGGCAACTAAGCCCGCGTGCTGCAACTACAGAGCATGCAAGCCACAGCTAGAGAGCCCGTGTGCTGCAACTACAGAGTCCACGCACTCTGGAGCCCAAGCACCACAACTAGAAAGAGAAAACCCGCACACCACAACCAGAGAAAAGCCCACTAGAGAGAAGCCATGCGCCGCCACTAAGATCTGACACAGCCCCAAATTAAATAAATAAATAAATAAATAATTTAAAAAAATAGTGACATGAGTAAATGCTCAGAATATAAAATTAGATTAAAAAACAAAAAGCACAAGAAAATTTACACTGAGTGAAAAAAGTCAGTCTCAGAAGGCCACATACTTGACAATTCCACATATACAACATTCTCAAAATGATAAACTTATAAGGAAAGATTAATTTTAGTGGTTCCCAGAGGCCAGGGATGTTGATGAGGAGGGTGGGTGTGACTACAAAAACCCAGCACAAGGGAGTCTCTGTGGTGATGGAATCCTTCTGTATCGTGATTGCGGTGGTGACTACTCAAATTTACACAGGTGATAAAATGACATAGAACTATACATACACTTTATATCAAAGTCAGTTTCCTACTTGTGATACTGTGCTCTAGTTATGTAAGAAGTAACCATTGAGGGAAACTGACTGAAGGGTATGAGGGACCTCTCTATACCATCTTTGCAACTTCCTGAGAACCTACAATTCTTTTAAAAGTCTTTTAAAAAGCTATCTCAGATAAAAAGCATATTTCAAAATTATATATGTGTACAGATCCCAATTATATTAAAAAAAAACAGAAAATCTATAAAACATACTGCATTTTGGGCTGCATTCACGGGAGGACACATTGCAAGGTGGTTAATGACATGGGGTTTGGAGTCAAACCAACCTGGCTTTGAAGCCTGACTCCGTCACTTACTGGCAGAGTGACTTAGGATGGGTCACTTCACCTCTCTGTGCTTCAGTTTCTTCACCTGGATATACTGAAAATGCCTATCTCTAAGGTTGTTATGAGAAGTAAATAAAGTATTGAATGTAAGGCACTTAGCAGAGTACCCAGCATATAATAAATAGTAAATGTTAACCTAAACATTCTTCAGACTTTTCTGAATTTTCTAATCTTACATTGGGTATATGATACTTTTATAAGGAGAAAAAAAATAACTAATAAAGATTATTTTAAAAAATAAAGACTGGAATAGAGTTACCATATAACCCAACAATTCCACTCCTAGGTTTATACCCAAGAGAATTGAAAACATATGTTCATACAAAAACTTGTACACAAATGTCCACAAAAGTATTAGTCATAAAAGACAAAAAGTAGAAACAACTTAAATGTCTATCAACTGATAAAAGGATATTCAAAATGTGCTATATCCATACCACAGAATATTATTCAGCAATAAAAAGGAATAAAGTACTGATACATGTTACAACACAAACAAAAACATTATCTCAAAAGACCACATACTATATGATTCCATTATTAAATGTCCAGAACAGGTAAATCCATAGAGTCAGAAAACGGATCAGTGGTTGCCTGGGGTTGGGAGTAGGGGTGTGTGACTACTAACAGGTATAAAGTTTCTGGGGTGATAAAAATGTTCTAGAATTAGTGTGGTGATGGCTGTGTAACATTATGAATAGATTAAAAACTATTAAAGTGTACACTTTAAAAGGGTGAATTTTATGGTATATGAATTATGCCTCAATGGAAAAAAAAAAAAGGCTGTAGTCTTAAATCCCCATAGGTAGGTTTTTAGACCCTAGGTCTTCTCAGAGGAGTAAGGATGCTTCCTGTGTCTGGTCCCTTCATTATACAACCCTTGAGAGGTGGGCTTCCTCCCCTGGGCAAGCACCATAACGGCCCAGTAAGCTGGCCCCACCCAGGCAGAACGGATGGGGAAGCTTGGTCCATCATGGTCACATGGTAGCTCAGAGCAGCCGAGGCCCACTCCTGTCCCTTTCTAGGCAGCACCAGTCAAGGCTCACGACTAGAGTCGGTGTTGCCCGCCCACCCCGACCCCTGCTCCCCGCCACCCACCTACCTGCTCGTTCTTATGCTGGGTCATGTGGGACTTGAGCTGGAAGTAGGTACTGAACTTGCTGGGGCAGAACTGGCACAGGTAGGAGCTATCGATGAGGACCACCTGCTTGGCCTCCAGCTTGTCCCCCTCCTCCTCGCCTGCTGTGGGCAAGGCCTGGGGCTGCGGGGCGCTCGACAGGGTCTGGCCCAACCCTGTGGAGAAAGCCAGGGAGGGAAGTCACTGAGAAAGGCAGAGGGAGAGCCAGGACAGAGCCATGCCCCTCGGGAAGGACTCCCAGGGCACCTCCTGCGGGCTCCCCTGCATTCGCCCCGCCACCTACCACGAGCTCGGGGTTGGATGCTGTACCTGAGGCCCTGCACTCCCACTCAGCTGGTGCGCACAGACACAGCCATTCCAGGGACCAACGTACTGAATACTTACATTCCAGAAGAGCTACGCCTCAAGGCTCCCCTCACAGGCCTTCCCCTTGGACACTCTAGACCTCTCTGTGGTTGTTAACGACACTGACCGCCACCCTAGCTGCACCCACGATGCCTCCCAGCTCCTCGTTCCAGTTACAATCATTTGTTTAGTTGTCCTTCCCTCACGCTCCCTGAGGACGGGGGCCTCTGACCTCATGTCCTTAGGCCCAGTGGCCTGGCACACAGTAGGCCTCCCTCCATAAATGTTTGCTCAGTGGTGGACCCTCTGGTGCCAGGCACTGTAGGAATTTTGAAAGAAATGGTTTCTCCTCTAGAGCTCGCAAGAACTCAGAGGGCACACACAGGATGGCTAAACAACGCAGTAGGGTAGTTCCAACTGGCAGGTCATGTAAAAGTGGGCATATGTTGCTTGCACATTAGCTGCCTGTGGCTGGCGCTGCTCACCCCCAGGGCTGCATAGGGAGGCTCCAGCCAGACAGCACCCAATGGCCACTTCTACCCACCTGTGCTATCCTCATCCTCCTGCCTGCTGGGGTTCAGGGCCATGACCTGTACAGTCACAGAGTTGCGAGAAACGGTGCCACCGCTGCGTCCTGGAGGCCACACCTTGTGGGTCTGCATGTGTTTCTTGACATTAGACTTCTGGGCAAAGGCACGGCCACATGCAATGCACTGGAAGGGCTTCTCACCAGTGTGGCTGCAGACACAAGGCTTGTCAGCACCCGCGTGTCGGAATGGGACTGTGGCCTCAGCCCGGGAGCTCACAGCCACCAGGAAGATCCAGGCAGAGTGTCCAGATGCTGCTGGCCACCATCCTGACACCATGAGGACAAGTCCTCTTGCTGAGGCAGGCAGACCAGAGACAGACAGACCCTGGGCTCTCGGTGACATTACTGAGCTGCTGAATCAACCAGCCCTGGAGCTGACCTTCTCTGTGGCCATCTCACATTGTAAGATAAAACATTTCCTAATTGTTTAAATAGGGATTTCTGGTTTTTGAAGGAGAAGACATCCTAGATGTCACAGCACAGCACTCGTACCATTATTTAACATTTTCCTTCAAATCAATGTACTTTTTAAAAACTTAATAATTTAAAATGAAGTTTCCTGTTGTTATTATATATGGAAAACCACTTATAAACACAAAGTAACAAAAAAATGCAATTATTTATAAAACAATATGATTAAGATTTATAGGTGCACCATCCAGTAAGGTAGACACAAACCACATGGAACTATTTAAACTTATTAAAGTAAAATAAAGTTAAAAACTCAGTTTCTCAGTCATACTAGCTACATTTCAAGTACTCAGTAGCCATATGCTTACTGGCTACCCTATGGACAGTGGCTATTGGGGCCTTTCCTTCTTTGCAGAAAGTTCTATTGACACACACTAGTGTAGACCAGTGGTTTTCAACAGACATTGACTTTGCTCTCCCGGGGACATTTGGCAATGTTTGGAGACATTTTTGGTTGTCACAGCTGAGGAGTGAGGGGTGCTACTGGCATCTAATGGTTAGAGGTCAGGGATGATGCTAAACATTGTACCAAGCCTCAGGCAGCCCCCAGAGAAAAGCATGATGTGATCTAAAACATCTCAATAGGCTGGTAGACCCTGGTCTAGAGATAAGCTGCTGCACACCGTGGTTGGAATCTCAGGCTCTCTCTCTCTCTCTGTTATAAAAAATGAGTAAGTACGTGAGAGGCATTAAAGACAGACTACACCAAACTGAGGCTTTCTCCTTTGCCTGAAAGAAACTGAAAAGATAATTTTCTCACTATGTCTTTCAAGTCTTTTCAACACCAATATCCATAAACCACCTAAAATCATCTCATGTCCCAATGTGCCACTCTGTGAGAAACACTGAACAAGTCCACCCCTCCACTTCACAATGGAAAACCTGAGGCCCAGAGGGGCTCCTTGCAGGTTCTTGGGACAAGGGGTGTCAAGGTTAGTGAGCAGAGAGCTTGTAGAGGCATATTCACACAGCATGGCTGTCCTCGAGGTCAGCCCTTTCTGCAGAAGTGAGACTGAGGCATGCCTCCCACCCACAAAGCCCCTGTCTATTCAAGTAAATTCCTCCCCCACCTCAGCCCACTTGGACCTTCCCCATCACAGTAGGCAGGCCCCACAGATCCTTCCCACTGCTCCTGAGAAAGAAAAGGGAAAAATCATCCTGAGCTAGACTGAAGGTCTGAGAACCATGACAGACCAGATGGGGTCTTGGTCACCACCCAGACGAAGGGGCTGAGAAAGGAGCATCGCTTCCACGTGAATCCCTCAGCCTACCTCCCCCCAGGAAATGCCTGCCACACCATGCCTGGGTACCTTCGGATGTGCTGCTGCAGGTCGAAGTTTTTGGTGAATGACTTGTCACAATACGAGCACTTGAGTTTCTGAGCCTTTGGCTTCCCTGCAGCTGACCCAAAAAAAAAAAGACAAAGAGGGAAGGAGGAGATGGTGAGCCTGAGGACAGAACTGAAGGTGCCAAGGGCAGCTTCCAGCCACTCTACCCCCTGGACTTGGGGCCAGACAGCTCAGACCCTGGGAGGTCTACACCCATGGACAGGCAGGGGAAGCAGCACAGGTGAGTCTCTCACAGTGCCTGGGGGAGAAAAGCCCAGGACACGCTCTGGCTGGGAGAGTAGAGCGAACCCCTCAAAGGCTCCCTTCTGCCCTAGGATAAAATTCAACCTCTCTGCTGTGGCCTATGGGGCTCTGCATCCTCTACTTCCTTCCAACCTCATCATTCTTATCATATAGCTGCAGTGGACTCCTTGCCAACCTTGAAAGACTTTAAACATGGTCCCACCTCAGGGCCTTTGCACCTGCTGTTCCCCCTTCCCTAAAATGCTTGTCCCCCAGATAGTCACAAGACTGTTTCCTTCTCATCCCCAGATAGATAGGCAGCATCATTTTCCAGCCTCTCCCCAGTATTCTCATAGTACTCTGTTAATCTCCTTCCTAGGGTGACCCATAAATATTTATTTATTCCCTGTCTCTCCCATTAAACTGTGAATAATTAAGGGTAAGGAAATCATGACCCAAGATGCTAGATTTCCAGTTTGTTTGTTTGTTTTAATATTTATTTATTTACTTGGCTGCACCAGGTCTTAGGTGTGGCATGCGGGATCTTCCTTGTGGCATTTGGGATCTTTAGGTGCAGCATGCGAACTCGTAGTTGTGACATGTGGGATCTAGTTCCCTGAGCAGGGATGAAACCCAGTCCCCCTGCATTGGGAGTGCGGAGTCTTAGCCACGGGACCACCAGGGAAGTCCCTAGATTTCCAGTTTTTGACACCAAGCCTAGCACACAGATGCTCAACACATTTGTGAAAGGAAGGAAGGTTGACTGAAACCCCCTGAAAAATTCTGAATTCCTCTGTCTTTCCCCACTACCACCACTTTTTGACATTGCCCCTAACCCCATGCTTACCATCTCCGAAGGGGTGGCAGACATCACTGCTTGCCTATTAACCACTCACCCCTTCTTCTTTCTTCATAAATCCCCTACGTAATGGGAACATCAATGTTCCTGGCAAAAGAGACATTTCCCAGCTTCCTTTGCAACTAGATATGGTCAAGTGACTAAGTGTTGACCAATGAGATGTAAGCAAAAGCATTATGCAGAACATCTGGGAGTGGGAGATGCCTCTTTTATCCTTCTTACTTTCTGGAATATGAAACTGATGACTGGATCTCCAGCAGCCATTTTACATGATGAGGCATTCTGAGAACAAAAGCCATGTTCTAGGGATGGCAGAGCAGAAAGATAGAAGAAATGTGGGTGCCTGGTAATTATATAGGCACACGATCTCCAGATTGCCTGCCTCTGGACTTAGTTCGCACAGAACAACAAAATTCTATCATTTGGAAGTCACTCTTATTTTGGATTTTCCATTACATGCAACCAAACTTAATCCTAACTATCAAAAAAGGGAAGACTGGAACCAAGCAGCCTGTGGCTAGGCCCACGCTGAGGAAAGATGCCATGGCAGGCTGTGGGCCCACCTTCGGGGAGTCCACTGG